>NC_138127.1:34276913-35495765 GCF_964188305.1 Podarcis bocagei
ATTGCTCAGAAAGAGAATTAACAAATCAGTCCAGCGAATGCTTGCCACCCCACCCGACCTCCAAGGCTTGCAATAAACCTTCTACCAGCACACTTCTCTTGCCATCATTTCCTGAAGCTCCACCCCCCCCCCCTCATTTCTGTTGGTCGCATATAGTTTTAAAAGGCATTTCTCCATTACACTGTATAAATGTAGGCTTGGGCACTTGTTGCTAAGAAAACCAGTTGTCTCCTCAGTTTGGAATTTAATATAGTGATTTATGGCAGTTGGGTGCAGGGACCTGTATGGAAACCTTAGCTTAGACGGATGCTATGTGGGAGGAGACATCTGAAAAGAAAACCAAAGGACACCAGAATCCATGCCAGGAAGCTCTGCTAGATAACAAGCACCCATTTACTTGCTTCCTCAGATGTGCAGCTTCTCCTTTCCTTAATGTGTGCCTTGGCACCACTTACGCAGTCACAAAACACTGCATATGGTTCTAAATTTAGGAGAAATTGCTGCTCAGTGACATAACAAATCCAGTGGTGCCAGTTAGCATTTCAGGACCGAGTGATGATGGCCATCTGGGGAAAGGAGCAATTTAAGGTCAAGACACATGAATAATGTTGAAAGCTGGGTCTCCCTCTTCTTAGCTGTAGCACTTTTGCTGCCAAAAGATTGATAGAGAAGTGCAAAATGCAATGATTGTGCTTTCCAGCTGTAATTCATGCATGGGTTCCAGTTGATCTGTCACATTACTTTTGTTCCAAGTGTGTGGCTGTGGCAAAATTAAAAACGAGCCACTTTCATGCCAATGCTTTTGTGTGTAAACAGCAGTTGGATAGCATGCATTGGTAATGACATTTAATATTATAATTTTATTGAAAAGTAGCATTGGAACAGAATATGTCTCTAACCAGACAAAATGAAATTTTTCACACAAGAAGAACCTAAGTGTGTGAGGTAAGTCTCTAAGCGGTTATAGCCAGAATCCGATCTATTTCAGTAGGAAAGTAATACACTTGTGTTCATCTGTTGTTAAAAGCAATGGTTACATTTGTATTCCAGAGGAACATCAACATTATGACTAGGGGTTGTTAGAGACTAAGGCTGTCACAAAATGGCAGCTCAAAAACCCTGCATCCTCTTCTCATACATACGTAAATACACCATTTTATTTGCATGCCATCTTTCTGTAGTTAAAACATGCTCAAGGTGGCTTATAACAGGGAAAAATACATAACTATAAATATAACAAAAGCAGTCATAAGCAATACCCCCACCCCTTAAAAAGTACTCAAGCAGGGAGGAGGTCTTCCAAGACTCACAGCCAAGATGGTCTGTGGCCTCTTTCAGCATGCTCAGTCATCTTTGGGCTGTTGGTATTCTTTTTCTGTCACCCTTGTCTTTGTTACTTGGCATTCTGTGGGATTCATCTGAGCTGTCTGGAACCTCTTTTTTGTTTCACAGTGGCAGGGTTAGCCCTACTACTAGGCAAAGTGAGGCATCTGCCTCAGGTGGCAGATGATGGGAGGCAGGGAGTGATGACCAGGTGTTGGAAGACTGCTTGCCTGTGCCTCTTAATCTGGTGCCCTCGGGAGGACATTTCCAGTGCCAAAATAAGATTCAACTGTCAATCCAATCAAGTCTATTATACGACATATGGGTATCATCATGTTCAAGCGAAATATTTTGGAATGACCATGCTGACTTGCATTGTTATTGCTTCAATCTGACCAGCACTCAGCCAGCTGAGTTTGCTATCAAAAGAATGATTTTTGGAGTTTCCTCTCAGTACTTTTTCATGTACAAGTTAGATAATTATTGTTCCTATCCAAAAGGCAAAGGACAAATAAGTGTGATCTTAACCTGTAATAGATGGCTCTTGGAGGTAGATAATAGGGTCATTTTGTCCCCCATTCATTTCTTGCTTCATTTCGGAAGCACTTCTAGCTGTGTCTCTTAATCAATACATAAATGTATAGGACCATTAAGAGATGAAATGAGTTCAATGTATATTGTATGCTACGCAACATCGGCTCCTGTTATCTGTGTCTTTATTCCACTAGGTGTGAAATCTTATATGTGCATACATGGCAGCAAGTCCCATTGAATGGTGCTTTCTTTTAAGAAGACATTTACAGAGCTGCACTACAAATGCCACTTCACATGCTATACAATGAAATTGCCCCTTTGAGTCACTGTCATGTCTTAAAATGTATTGAGGGACAAGGTGATTCAGGTAATAGCTTAGAGGCAAAGCCTTGAACATCAGGCTGCATTCTGGTTTGAGCATCTGTCTCAATGCTAGATAATAATATGAATAATAATAATATGAGTTATGCAAGGGCTTCCATATCTTTTAATTGCAAGCAATTACCATGAGTGAAAGATATGTGTTTCTTGATTTTCCCCCTCTTGCTTGATGGGAGCAGGCTAACCATTCCAGCTTATGCCACCTGTCTCATTTTCTCTTGATGTGCTACAAATTTGCCAGCACCTGACAACTTGTATCTTAAACTTAATGGTACAGGTGCTATTGTTGCATATTTTTTTGTAACCCTGGAAACCCCCATCGGTAACTCATTTATTTCAGTTTTATTCCGAGATATCCAGGGAGCTTGAGTGGATTACAATGTGCAATGCATTAGCAAATGTGAAATATCATGTGCTCATGTAACATGAAGGTTGGCAGCACATAGGGTTCTGTTTTGTAAAAGTGGCATTGCAGTGTGGATGTGTTTCAGTATTGTAGAGAGAATTATTTGTGTCAGCGCTCCCCTTATTTCATAGTGTTAGAATAGGGGTGCAATCTGTTATGCTGACAGTCTGGAGGGTTTTTGCTCCTTTGCCCTCCTTCCCTTCCTCTGGACCCCCCCCCCCAGTGTACATTGTTATTGGAAGAGATGTGTGATCAAAAACAACACACTTAACATGATTCACACAGCCAATTCATATGGTGATTTTAATGTGCTGCAGTTGCCTTCTGCAATCTCTCATCCCCATCAATGGGATCGGCACATATTTAAAAAGCTCTGTGATGACAGCTGACATTTCAGACAATCAGGCTAATATGTGAAAATTGCAATAATCAAGTTACCCAAATGCGTGATTATTTCAAACAGTTGAGTGCGGTCCAGACCTGCAATATGTTCCCACTCTATTGCATTTAGATACCACTATCTTTTCCATCTGTTATCAAGCTTTCAGGCTTTTTGAACAAGAGCTGTCTTCATTTCTTCTTCCTTCTACTTCCCTCATTCCCCCTTCTTCATTTTAGAAAAAACAACCCGTAGAATCCTTTGTTGGAACTCTTTGCACACTTCAGGTCCCCCTCCCCCACAAGGAGGACACAGATTCAGTGTTTGGACTTGACTTGAACTTTGGAATCCAGGCCAATTCACGGGGGGCTCCAAATTAGTCAAATGAGCCAAAACACCTTCATTGCCCTTCAGACTGAACTGACAAGAAGATAGAAAGAGCAGTGTTTTTACAGTCATTGTCTCTGCTTCTTTCTGAAAGGGGCCAGACACAGCTGATGGTGATGAATGATGATGTTGTTTTTAGAACAAAGCTCATTGTTAATCTATATTCAGTCAAAATGTCCTATGCTGTATATGTGCAATAAGTGACAACTTTTTGAAGCTTACATGTCCATTCTACCTCAAGAACATGACAGATGAGCAGTACCTGCGGGATCAGACTAAAGGCCGCCTATCTAGCTCAGCATCCTGTTTCCTGCAGTGGCTAACTGGGTACCTGTAGGGAACCCCTAAGCAAGACATAAGAGCAGTTGCCCTCTGCAGCTGTCAATTGATGAATGGGGTAATTAATCAGGGATAAATTAATTGAAAAGGAACTGATTATCTGGACATAGGGTGCAAGTTAATTGAATGAACTTGTTTTATTTGGGATAATATGGATGGGAAATTTAATTTCTGTGAAATTTAGCTCCTAGTAATTATTTGTGCCTTGCATTTATCATGTATGCTGTTGTGCCATATTTTGTCCTCTACTTTGGTAGTGTATATATTTTCTATTTTCTTTTGGTCAATTGGTAACTGGCCACCTACCAGAGTCAGTTTTAGAGAAGTGTGACTTGTTTAGCTGCACTGGGTACCAGCACCACAAGAGGTGTCAGCTTGGATTTCCATTAAAATTAAATTTCCAGGAAGGAAAGAAGAACCACCACCATCATCGAACTTGATTACGGTCACAGACCAGTGTAAGATAAAAACATGCAAATAAAATGAAGCACATCAGACTTAAAGAGGATAGGGATAAAAGCTAATAGTTAAAAGTTATTAAACAACAACAAAACAACAACACACATAGAAGAAACACACAATCCTGACTTAACTGCATGGTAAAAAAAACCCTGCCTTAAAGAAAATGTACAAATGCGTTATTGTAGTAGCAACAGATTCGAGGCTGACTGTGATTTGAAGCAGGGAGGAATGAGAGCTAGATACGCACGTTAAAACATGGAAGTCCTGAAACTGATTTTAATATCACTGGAGACACATTAGAAGCAGTTGTACCAACTGGCAGAGGATGAAACACATTTAGAGACTAATATATTCCCCCATGTTAAAATCCGATATATGATTTCGCTTTGTTCCTTATTAGAGTATCTAATTATTGTTCATGTTTACTAATGTGGAATAATATTTGTGATTTGTCTATCTCTAAGGAGGAATCACGTAAACAAGTCATCATTGTCATTTGCCTTCACAAAACAGCTTCTTCAAACCATTGTCATTGGCACAGGTCTGATTAAGTGAATGGGGATCATGTGAGTACAATGATCTTTAACATAATTGACAAATTACAGAGATTTGAAAAGGAAGAATGGGGAGAAATGCTTAGAAATGCAAACCATTTAGACAGACAAGTCTGTTCCTTCTCTTCCATCATAGTCTTTAAGATGGAGCATTTCTGAGTACAACATCCATTCTAAAAGGTATGAACAATGTCATCAATGTATGCCCACTGGAGGCCTTCCACTATCTAAGCCTTAGCATTTTCTAGAGCAGATGCAAAATATTTTTGTCTTTCCTGGCTCTTAATAGTTAGCATTAAGCATTCATGGGTACTTGTCATTTAGGGTTGTATTGTTATGGCCATTTATTTTAATGGCTCTAGCTTGCAAGGCCATGCACACTTTTCTGGGAGAAAGCCCCCAGTGAACACACAAGTGGGACTTAAAGTAAAGGTAAAGGTGCCCGTGACCATTAAGTCCAGTTATGGACAACTCTGGGGTTGCGTGCTCATCTCGCTCTATAGGCCAAGGGAGCTGGCGTTTGTCTGCAGACAGCTTCCGGGTCATGTGGCCAACATGATTAAGCCGCTTCTGGCGAACCAGAGCAGCACACGGAAATGCTATTTACCTTCCCGCTGGAGCGGTACCTATTTATCTACTTGCACTTTGACATGCTTTTGAACTGCTAGGTAGACAGGAGCTGGGACCGAGCAACAGGAGCTCACCCCGCCACGGGGATTCGAACCGCCGACCTTCCGATTGGCAAGCCCTAGGCTCTGTGGTTTAGACCACAGTGCCACCTGTGCTCGGACTTACTTCTCAGTAAATAGGAATAGGAATCCTGTGCATGTCTGGTGAACAATTCTGAGCCCAGTGGGCTGGCATGCAAAGGAACCAAAATAAATAAATGCAAACCTTAGCAGAAATAAATATTCAGCCAACCAATTCAAAACAAGATAAAAATTAGTGCAATTTTTTTCAAGGCATCTTAACCTCATTAAGGGCAATAATCATGTGTGTCTGAGTTTAGTTAGTTTATTTAGATGACTAAAGCACTAGTTTGATAAGTAAATTGCACCCACAGGGACCCTATTGGAATTAGTGAGCCTCCCAATCCAGCAGAATCACACAGACTCAAAAGTAGCTTATTCTGTGCAATTGTTCACACAATGTATCTAATGTAGTCGTTTGATGGTTAAGGGACTACAGGTTGCATGCAGTCATGATCAGCTATGTTTTGTTCCATGAAAAACATATTTTTTTTACCCCCAGAGCCTTTGAAACCAATTTTGGAAATAATTAAACCTTTAAAAAACTGCTTGTGCCACATCCTTTTGCATGTGCAGGGCAGAGGACAAAATAGCTGTTTTCACTGTGAATTATGGGGCTTATACATTTCTACTCTTAGGAAGTTAAAGGTAAAGGTAAAGAGACCCCTGACCATTAGGTCCAGTTGTGACTGACTCTGGGGTTGCGGTGCTCATCTCGCTTTATTGGCCGAGGGAACCGGCGTACAGCTTCCAGGTCATGTGGCCAGCATGACTAAGCTGCTTCTGGTGAACCAGAGCAGCGCACAGAAACGCCGTTTACCTTCCCGCCGGAGCGGTATCTATTTATCTACTTGCACTGTGTGCTTTCGAACTGCTAGGTTGGCAGGAGCAGGGACCGAGCAACGGGAGCTCACCCCATCGCGGGGATTTGAACCACCGACCTTCTGATCGGCAAGTCCTAGGCTCTGTGGTTTAACCCACAGCGCCACCCGCATCTAGGAAGTTAAGAAGACTCTTTATATCATCCTGTACTTTCCCCCCTCGTTATTTAAAATGAAAGAGATGGTTGCTACTGAAGCTCTAGATTAGGTGGGTGGTTTGTTTGTTTGTTTGTTTGTTTTTCTATACAGTGGTACCTCTGGTTAAGAACTTAATTCATTGTGGAGGTCTGTTCTTAACCTGAAACTGTTCTTAACCTGAAGCACCACTTTAGCTAATGGGGCCTCTTGCTGCTGCCGCGCCGCTGGAGCCCGATTTCTGTTCTCATCCTGAAGCAAAGTTCTTAGCCCGAGGTACTATTTCTGGGTTAGCGGAGTGTGTAACCTGAAGCGTATGTAACCTGAAGCGTATCACTGCACTTGATTTTTATTTCAAATCTCTCATTCCACCTTTGGTCTCCATATTTCTTTTTAATACTGACAATGGATAATTTAATCCAGGTTATCTAGAATTGTTAGCTTTCAAATCAAATCAAAGCTGTCACTTCTTCTCTACGGGTTCAAGTTCTGCGTTTACCAAGATTATTTACACTGACTACACTTGAAAATTGCATTACATATTTTCTATGTCTTTCTGGAACCTCATTTATCCTGTCACTCCAGGAAGCTTACTATCAGATATTTTTTCACGATTTGGAATTGGATATTTAACTCCAACTTGCGGCATTTGCCATAATCAATATCACCTCTTCTTCTATGCCATCTCAGACTCTGCTTCATTTTTGACATAAGTGGCTCTTCAGACGTATCTGTCTTAATATCTTTAGCCTGTCACTGGCTAAATAGTCATGAAGGATAAATGAAGGTGAATCAGAAAAATAAAAGTTACTACACTTCTAACAAAGATAAATGTGTTAACTTTCGTCTCCTTTTTAGCATAAGGATATGCTTCATTTGGAAAATATATTGTTCCATCTTCAATCAGCCCTATAGCTACAATTTTAGGGATTGAGGAGGGGGAATAAATGGGATTTCCTTACTGTTTTCATCCTCACAGTACACATTTAAAGTGCTTATTCCTATTTTCAATTTAGAGATTTGGAATTAATGGTGAAAAACAGTGATTGCTTCTAGATAAGGCAATGACAGTATATGAACTAGATGTTTCTAGTGTAATACAGGCACTCAGTTGGTGATGGTTTCCATCACAACTAGCCAGAAATATACCTAGTTACTGAGAAGATGGCGGGACCATATCTGAACATGAGGGATTTAATGAAGTGCTGAGTAGAGTTCAGTTGAATCTTCATGGTGAAAGCAGGGTTTCTGGGGTGTGAAAAAACCTCCTGACATACCTTCATGTTATTTCTGCTTTGCCACAAGGATCTGTTTGGTTGCCTAGGTGATGGGGAAATGTTTCTCTGTCTTCTGGCCCAGGCAACTGGATGCCTCTCACTCTCTCATCATCCAATGCTGAGATGCAACACTGGATTTATTTTCCTTCTCTAGCTAAGGAAAAATAAAGAAAGCCTTCTGAGTTGCTGGCTTTTCTACAACGCAATCATTTCCATGTTTATGGAACTTCTTGTCCTGTCTCCCATCTGAAACATGTATGCAGAGGTGCTTATCTGCGAGTAAGAAATAGATCTTTATTCAGGCAAGTTATAGTTCAGACTTAGCAGCAAACACAGTGCTCAGGAGTCACTATTTAGGAATTTAGGAGCAGAGCAAGAAGTGCAGAACTGGATGGAAGTGACAAAGGTGTCCCAACAAGTGTCCTTGTCCCTCCCACCAAGCTTTTAAAGACAAGGCATAGTGTGGCTACTCGTGAGATTCTCTTGCGTTGTGGGAATGTCCCCACTGAGGCACTTGGCTCCACAGGAGGGTCAAGAAGGAGAGCTCACATCCCTGTTCCTCCTTCCAAATTGATTCAAGGCAGAAATGGAGAACCCTCATCCAACCCAGGTTCTCATAATTCAGCCCCCTCAACCATTCTTAATTTTCCTCCATCTCCTATTGAGCCTGCCAATCCAAGCCTGAACAGGTTGCAAGGCTCATGGCACTCCCGTTGACTTCAGTGAAACTTTATCTCAAGTAAGGTGCATAGAATTGCAGCCTTTCGATGTACCCCTAGCCCATTTCTTCAGAAGTAAATCCTCAAAGTTCATCCTTAGTCTTGTTTCTTAGTTGACCATTTAATAACAAGATGTTAATCATCATGGGAAATTCCAGATACCGCACAAAAATAAAAAAAATACAGATTCCTTCACAAACAGCTTGCATGGTGGCCTCCAGATGCAGCTGGACTACAACTCCCATCAGCCCCAGGCATCATGGCCAATGGTCAGGGATGATGGAAGTTGCAGTCCAGCAACGTCTGGATTACACTGACTATCTCTGCTATAGCTACTTATCTGGGAGTAAGCCCTGTTCAAGTTAATGGGACTGCTGGGTAGAGATGTAAAGGATTATGCTGGGTTAGTTGCTTATTAATAGAAAAGAGAACATGTTTCTGATGGCATAGATATAGTATAAATTATTGCAATATACATCACATATTTAGCCCCTTCCACCATTTGTATAAAGCATTTCAGAAACCTATTTTTGGCACACTCTGCACAATTTTCAACTCCCCCCCCCAGCCTTTGAACAGCGAACCATATTACAAAATGCCTTTGAAACTCTCATCAATTTGAAAAGCACATTCCATCAGTTACATGGCATTAGAGGAAGGGAACTGTTTGAAAAACATACGTTCAAAGCACCCTTGGATGTGTGTATCTAGTTTTGCAGTTCTTTGACTCCTATGATTAAATAGGATTTAATCCTAATATTTTGGCTTAACTTGGTTTAAGATCCATCTGTGTATCATATCTTCTATGTAATGTTAACCATTCAATAATAGAACTGAGAAAGGTGAGCATTCAAGCATTTTCTGTACTTAAGTTGGATTTTATATATATTAAAAAACCTCTATTTTGAATTTATTGATAAGAGCAAATATTTAACCCGGGAAAAGTCATACTGTTGCTTTCCACATAATTATCTCCAATTGTCAAGCTTCTCTGGTTCACTTAAAACCTTACTGGCAACTCACCTTCATGGAATCTTATCAAATATCTTCATACGTCTACCCAGAATATGATATATCTTCAGTTTCTCTGAAATGAGAACAGTTAAATCTTCTTGATTTCATACAGCTAGCGTCTGACTACCATGACATGAGATCAGAACTAACTATTCTGCACCAACTTCATTGAGATTGGAAGTAATGGAAGGAAAGCTACCAAGTTTAGTGAGCAAAATATAGCAGCTATTAACTTTTTGACACTTCTTATTTTGGACTCTTATTGGTTTCGACTTCAGATCTGAGTATGATATCGCTTGTGGCCCGTTGATACGTGACCATAAGCCCTTTGGAACAGCACTGCCTGTATTTTGCAGGTCAAGCTTATCTTAGCCTTTTCTTTTATAAGTTCATGAAAGTTCAGCTAAGCCATTTGTGCATTCTGAGATCCCATTTCAGTGCAAAAATAACACACTGGCAAAGAGATGGGATTGTCTCAGCATATGTGAGGAAATATGGCTGGCTGCAAATTACCCATATAATCAGCATCTGAAACAATCTCCTAAGCACTATGGAAATGCTCCCCTCCCACCACCACCATTTGTAATTTCAATTACCAAGTCATTTATCTTTATCTAGCAAATACAGATGTAGGAGGTACATGATTTAGAAAAAAAGCAAACACAGATGACTAGAAACCTGCTCCAACTTGTGTAGAACTCCTTTCCACTTATTTCTAGCATTAAAAGCCAATGATGATTTACTTTCATTTCAGAACATGATATAGCTTGAAATGGTTGGTGTTCTTTTTCAGGAGCCATAAGCATGTTATTTAATTAACTTATTCTGTCTGGTATTTCTCGCTATTTGCATAATGATGTAAGTTTTCTTTTTTTTTATTTGGCTACAGCCCTTATTATCCTTGGCCATTGGCTATGCTGGTTGGAGCTGATGGAAGTCAGGAGTCCACCATCATCTGATTTATACTATTGTTATGAATTTATATGAATTACTCTAGATGTTCTCTGTGGGCCAAACTACATGTTGCCATGAACACGTGGCCTTTTCCTTACACCAGCAGCCAATCTACACTCTGGGTGAGGGTTAATAGACAGATAGGTCACCACAGTTGTAATTTGTTCCAGTCTCAAATATAGTTAAAAGAAGGGAGGTTTTGCTGACCTGATGCCCTAAGTGCTAACCTTAAGGTTAATGTGGTATCCGGGCCCAATGGTGGGTTCCTGTCTCCGAGACACTCCTCCCATCTGAAAACAGCTCATGGCCTCAGTGTGACAAATGGCTCCTCCAGAGCAAGTGCGGTTTATTCCATTTAATCTCCCTATCTTCAGAGGGAGAGGGTGATACCAGGATTGTCCTTGGCTATCATAAATCACCACATAATTACTCTGACAGCAGAATGCTGACTGCCAATAGCTATTCAGCCCTTCTCATCCCCGGAAGTACATGGACGCTTGGCCTTTGAGATCCATGTTTCTTCCCACTGTTATCCCAGTAGTATGATGGTGGCATTATGCTCCTCTGATGTGGCATGGTGGTCCCTGGTGAAGGGTTGTGTCTTCTCATCCAACATCTGTTGTGGTCTGCGGGCATAAGGGATGACTTTAAGGGCGGTTCTGTCCTAGACAGCAGGTGCTAATTTGTAGGCAAGATCTTTAGATCAGTGGATTCTTTTTTAATTATTAAAGGTTCCAGCCTCCAATTGAATAATAGATTTTAGGTTTAGTAACATTCCAAACAAGTTTCCAGCATGAGATTCAGCTTTAACAGTCTGTTTCCTAAATATTTTATTTGACCTACAATGCAAATCAAAGAAGCATGCAATGATATGCAGAATCCAAACATGTTTTTTAAATCGATGCATATGTTTGATTCTAACTAATGCCCCATCTGAGGTACAAGAACAACATCTGTCTGCCACTGAGCTTGGACCAGGACAGCATGCAATTGGATTCATCATGACTTTTCGTGTGTTCCAGCTGCCTTCCTGCTTGCTTCAGTGCCCTCAGCTCAGGTGTGTACCAAGGAGCTGTACAGATTCTTTCCAGTGGAACAGGGCTCTTGGGAGCTATTGTGTCAACTGCTTTTGTTCTCTCTCCATTCAAGAGACCAGATAGGGCTTTGACAGGAGCTGCAGCCTTGCTAGCTGAAAAATTTGCCCAGGTCCCTATGAATTAGTTGATTTCACCAGACAGGCAATTTCACTAGGTTCCCCAGCCTGGCAGAGAGGAAAAGCCACCAATGCCCTAAACCTCAATAGGAAATGATGCAATAATGACAAGAGGATGGATTTGAAAATTAGGAATGGTCTCAGTTTTACTGCTGCTCAGGAATAGATAACACAGGAACATAGGAAACTGCCTTATACTGTCATGCCATTGGTCCATCTAGCTCAGTATTGTACATAATGACTGGCAGCAGCACTCTGAGATTTTAGGAAAAAAGGTTTCCCTCTTCTCAATCCTTCCTATGAACTTCTGCATGCAAAGCTACAGTGCTTATACTTCTGGTAGCACAAATATTTAGTTGACTACCACCTGTTGAGTTAAGTGGGGCTTAGGACTGGTGCCAGAGCTAATTGTGGAGGTAGAATTATACAAGGAGCAGACACTCAAATAATGCCAAACATTGCCTGGCATGGAACAAAACTCAAATGCTCACCAATACATGTTTCGTTTGATGTTTCAAGAACCATAATAGATAGATAAATAATCATGATGGTTTTGAAACAAATATCAAATACATTATTTGTCTTGGAAACATTTCTAACTGCTGATCCAGGAAGCTGTGTGTGCTAATTTGAAAAATTAGAATACAATAAAATCAAATAAAACAATGTCACAGATTTAACATCACTTTCTGTTGTAAGTAGCGGTTTTCCACTACGTTATTCTGAAGTTGGCTACATTGTGTTTCTGCCATATAAATATGCAGCATATATTTCCGGACACATTGAGAATGATAGGTTTTCTGTGAACGCTGATAGGACTGTGTTAACAAATGAAATGCACAGTGCATGTGCATTGATATGCTAACGAGCTTGAAACTATGCAATAGAAAACATTTCATAGAAGACTATGAAATAAAGAATAAAAAAGGAAATTGGGGGAGGCGGTGAGTCAAAATTTCCATATATGACATTGCATTTATCCATGTCTATAATTCCTCTACCATCAGAGAAGCATTTTCTGAACTCTTGAAGGCCTCATAGCTTCTTAGCACTTAGTATTGCGACTGGAAAGCAATCCTTAAAGTGAATCTCGTTGTTCTTATACCATCATTACCATCACCCCTGGCTTCACCACATACCTCTCTATGGTGCTTCCCCCCCAAGAAAAATAAGTGCTGGAACTCACCACGAAGTCACCGGTAACTCAGTCACCAGGTGTCTGTTTGACAACAGCCATGTTCACTACCCACCGAGGTGCTAAAAACTATGGCAAGCTATCTTCCTAGTTGGTTTGGTGATTGCCCCAGGTTCCGGTACAGGTCATATAAATGCACCCCAACTCCTTCATTCTCTTCGATTCAGGCAGATGGCTAGAACAGCTCAGTGGGAAGGAAGGAGGTCCTGTTCACTTGCTTCCCAGAGGTATCTGGTTGGCTGATGTGCAAACAGGATTCTAGACTAGAGTGTTCTGTCCATCCTCAGGGTACCTTCCAACTCTACAATTCTATGATCCAGCAGAGCTTTTTTATCTTCTTATGGGGTGGAACTGAAGGCTGGCAAGTGTGTGTGTGTGTGACAGAGAAAATATATATTTTCCCAATCTTATGTCTAAAACATAGGGAAAGGAAGTAAGAATCCTTACTGTCATGGTAACTACCAAAAACAAGTAAACACTAGAGACCTTTGGTAGGGGCAGAACAACACAATGTCAGGCAGAGTCCATTGAAACCGAGAGTACAAAAACCAACAACCCAAGAGCCTAAGAGTCCAGGCTTAGGCTATGCAAGAGCTCAGAGATTCAAGAATGGACACTGAGAACGCAGCTCTTTTTAAAAAATGTAGTGAAGAACATCTGTTAGTAAAACTCACAAAGGATACACTTTAAGGACGATGTGAAAATTCACTGAGCTCCAAGTATCTGCAGCAGTTCTGGTTTTTTTTTTGTTTTGTTACAAAGATGCACAAAAGAATTGGATGGCCCTGGAATGATAACTTCTAGGTGCATGAAAAATATGATTGTCTTATTCCTGCTTAAATAAGGAGATGATTTAGACTTGGGTGCTCTGCAGCCCAATTAATATGTGGTACAGGATTGCTTTGATTAGATTAGAAGGCAGAGGAAGGCTGGGCATGTACACTCTCAGGGGGACCCTTGCTAGTGTATAAAGAACTTTCTGAACCCCAGCTGTTATTGGACTACGACTCCCATTATCCCTAGCTAGCAGCACCAGTGGTCAGGGATGATGGGAGTTGTAGTCCAACAACAGCTGGGGACCCAAGGTTGAGAAAGGCTGGTATAAAGGGTGCGGAAACTCCCTAGCGCTTTTGGTGGAAAACTTGAGTGCACATGACCCTGATTTACTCATTCCTTACTAGCTCACTTTCCCACAGAAAATATAGCCTTTCAGCCACCGTGCTTGTGAGGAGACAGACACAATTGCAGAATGGTACTCTCTGTCAACAATATTAGCTCCCACACACCTCAATCTTCAGCACTTTTTAGTGAAAGCCAATCCCATTGATTCGTGCAGAACTTGCTCTCAAGAATTTCGGTTTAAAGTCTAGGTGTAAGGCATACTACCTGATCTGCTTTTGTTTTGTATGATGTTCTTGAGCTCTGACAGTGTTTTTTCTTATCCCCACACTCCCATCTGCAGCTTTCAAATTATGCCAGTTGCACGTGGAAGCTTTTCCATTTATAAATGCTAGTGGGTATTTTCTTCAGTAATGCTCCAGTAAATACATTTGGAGGCATTTTCAGAGACATTTGGGAGAGTGCAGACCACTCGGTAATTTTTATCACTTTTAAGAAAGCAAACAGCCTAAGAGCATTGTAAAATACAATGTTTAGTCTGCTTTGAACTTGAAAGTGTCTGGAAAGTGGCATAGTACTCCACAAGATGTTTTCTCCCTTTTGTAAGCACAAGGCTTTGGAATATAACAGCTCAGCAATTGCTAAATTAAATGGGAAAACATTCTAAGGTGAGTGCTATTCTCTGTTTCCCAAACTGGGCTGTTTTTTTCTGCTGTGTGTTTTTGAATTTCTGAGAATACGTGTTTAGTGCTATTTTGGGAGACTGAAAGTCTCTCCAAATATTTACCAAAAAGAAAGAAAAGTGCATGAGGGAGAGAATTTCTTTTGATAAACATGAGCAGCAATTTCCCACCAAAATAGCACTGGTATTTCACTTTGACAATTGACATCAATGTTTCAAAAAGCAAAATAAACCCTCCACACTGGGCTATCTATTCCTGACCCACAAAAGCAACATCTGAAGCACTTCTTCAATACAGTTTAATTTGTCCAATTTAATTTTAGCGAAACTTAACTTTATTTCACTGCCTTAAAGTATAATATGTTGTTTGTTTGTTTAACAAAATTTATACACTGCTTGAATGTAAAAGACCTCAAAGCGGTTTACAAAAGATAAATCAAGAAAAAACTGTAATATTGTGACGTTAACATATGAGAGTGCTGGAGATGAAATAGTGAAACAGGCTACCCAATCAGAACCCAGGGGGGTGGATTCAGAGGGACTATAAAACCAGCTCTGGGAGGGGTGAAGGGGGGAGTTCGTTGGGTGGTTGGTTGGAGTGGGAGTGAGTTGGGATAGAGTCTGTGGGTAGGTTGAGTTAGTGTAGTGAAATAAGCTGAGTCAGGAACAGTTAGGTGCTAGGAAGACAAGTAAATATCTGAGAGGTGGTTTAGTGAGTGAGAGCAGGTAGTGGAAGTTATAGGTCTAGATAGACACCCCATGATTGTAATTGACTGAGACTGTTTATGAAACCACACGCTTGTAAAACTGTAATAAATAAACAGAAATTTAGGTTCCAATTTAACCCTGACTGGACTCAGTATTTTACCAGGTAGGGCCTGGGTGGTGGCAGCGAGAAATAAAGTGGTGGCACAGGGATCAATAGATGGTGAAACATCTGGGGACCCTGTGTGATCACCACAAATACTACTTTAAAATGTACAAAACTTAAACGACTAAACTAGATTAAAATTACCTCTATAACAATCTGGGTAGGCTTGTCTAAACAGGAATATTTTAAAATGTAGAGTTATCCAATGATAAAAAAATTGTCTCAGTCATAGAAAATATGTTTAAAGCACATTTATGCCATGTTAACAGTCATGGTCCGCCCCCCCCAACAAAGAATCATGGGAACAGGAGTTCACCCTTCAAAGAGCTACAATTCTCAACACCCTTAACAAACTACAGTTCCCAGGATTATTTTGGGGTAAATCATGTGCTTAAAATGTATGGTGTGGTATGTGTGGATGAGCCTTAATCTGCACCGATGAGCTGTGTTCTCTTTGTAACTTAATCCGACCATCCACAAGCGCACCCTGAATTAGGCAGAAAATTAAGTTACTCAGCAGTAAAAATAAGTATCCCCCCAAAAAAAAACCGATACTACTGTTGGTCAACCTATTAACAGTAATTAGCTTATCTTAAGGACAGGACGCCCTTCCTTTCTTCCTGCCTGTCACCTTTTGTAAGAAAATAATGGCTTTGAGAACATCTGCTCTAGCTGTAGATATCTGGAATTTATTTTGGCCTTTTGAGGATGTCTGCATAAACCTATGTCTGAAAAATATCATTCAGAATCTGTTACTGAGCTATCAGTCAGAATCTGTTACTGAGCTACAATTGTGACACACAAGACTTTTCTTACTTCTAGAAACACTTTCTTTCTTTCTTTCTTTCTTTCTTGTTGACTTTCTATTCTTCAGTGGAATGAATTTCAAAGAGCTGCTATTTTCTGTTTGGTGATCAATATTGTACTCATTTCTACCATATACAAGCATTTTATTACATTGCCCAGAAGCCCTGAGGTTCTGAACTGAAGACTATAATGACCTTCTAGGTTTATAATTTTTTTTTTAATAAAAAATATATATATTAAAAGGTCATCCTAGTTACTATGCAACCTTTTCCCTTGGATAATATCTAGCAGCTGAACATGGGCATTCACTTCAACAAATGTTGTAGGTCAATATAGATTAAATGCTGTTTAGGTAGCAAAATAGCTTGAAAAGCCTTTGGCAAACTTAACACACACATGCACGACTGCCTGCACACACACCTCTTGGAATGAGCTCTGGCATTTTGTGTACAATAACTTAATTATTCTAATTTTTTATAAACTGCACTTTCATATAAAATACCACAAGTTGGTATATAATCTAAAACACATTATTACTGTTTTTAAAAAACCTAATTAAAAATGTTGAGCACATTGATAAAAGCTGGTCGGCATAGAATCTCAGGTTTGGAAGGCCTATCTCAGGGGTCTGCAACCTTTAAGACAAAAAGAGCCACTTGGACCCGTTTCCGCAAAAACAACAACAACTGGGAGCCGCAAAAACATTGCAACATTTAAAACAAATATAACACTGCATATATTGTTTCTTAAGGCTATATATACAGGATCGTGCAGTCAGCTGTCAATCTCAAGAAAAAAGGACAAATTAATAGCTAATTAAAATATTTAATTTACAACCAGGTAACCAGGTTAATGGGACTTTTGCTCCTGAACCTCAGTGCTCAGTGTCTGCACATCAGGGCTGTAAGACGTCACCTTCATTTTCACACAGGCTTGCAAGCTGTCATCTGTGAGGCGTGATCGGTGTTTGTTTTTAATATAGTTCATGTTGGAGAAGACCTGCTCACATACATATGTGGAAGAGACCACAAGGGCCATCGAGTCCAACCCCCTGCCAAGCAGGAAACACCATCAGAGCACTCCTGAGATATGGTTGTCAAGCCTCTGCTTAAAGACCTCCAAAGAAGGAGACTCCACCACACTCCTTGGCAGCAATTCACCAAACTTTCACCAAACTTTCCCCTGCTTAAGTTTAAAAAGGGGCTTCAAGCAACTAAAAAGGGGCTTCAGGCAACTAACTCCACGTCGAATTCCACGCGACCGCGACTGCATAATCAATGCCACAAAATGCCAAAGAAAATTCACCAGGGCCCCAGTGAACCATAAATCATAATCAGTGCCTGATGTAAATAATAATTAATAATGAGGGCCCAATGTCATCCTCGTCATTATAAAAATAATCCCTCTCTTCGCGCCGCCCAGCCTCCCAAGAAAAAAAACCCACTTCAAACGGTCACAAAGCACAAATTCCACGCGACCGCAACTTGCTATGCCCAATAACCAATGCCCCAAAATGCCATAGAAAATTAATCAGGGCCCCAGTGTACCATAAATCATAATCAGTGCCTGATGTAAATAATATATAATAATGAGGCATTCGTCATTATAAAAATACCTTTTTTGACACTTTTTATTATTTCTTTGTTTGACCCCTCAGAATTACTCCTCCTCATAGAAATAAACATTAAATTAACAAGTTACCTTTTTTTGAGTGTGTGTTCTTCACTCCCCTTCAAAACAGTGACCAGTGTATATGCCCCCTTTCAATGCAGCCTGCTTACAAAGGCGGGACGACAAAGACCAGCAATAAGCTGTTGCATAACGTTCCCCAAGGAAAGTGTTAGCTATTCACCAAACTTTCCCCTGCTTAAGTTTAAAAAGGGGCTTCAGGCAACTAACTCCTACGTGGAATTTCCTATAGTAAGATGGCGGCCGCCTCAGAAGACCACATGGGCAGATAAGATGGCTGCTGGGACGATCCGGTTACCCAGCAACAGCACAGCTGATTCCGATGCTTTTGAAAGCAGCCAGCAAAGCAAGTGTTGGAGCTCCGAAGCCACCTAAACCCCACAAGGAGAATGCTGCGCATGTGACCAAATAGCGAGGACTTACTTTGCTAGAGACAAGCCCCGACGCTACCACAAGCCTCCCTCTCTTCGCGCCGCCCAGCCTCCCAAGAAAAAAAACCCACCTCAAACAGTCACAAAGCACAAATCAGTAAACATAATAAACATTAAATTAACAAGTTACCTTTTTTTGAGTGTGTGTTCTTCACTCCCCTTCAAAACAGTGACCAGTTTTGAACAGTGGCTTCAGGCAACTAACTCCTCCGCCTCCTCCCCTCGCGCCCTCCCCTCGCGCCCTCCCCTCGCGCCCTCCCCTCGCCCCCGCCCCTCGCCTCCTTCCCTCGCGCCCTCCCCTCGCGCCCGCCCCTCGCCTCCTTCCCTCGCGCCCTCCCCTCGCCCCCTTCCCTCGCCTCCTCCCCTCGCGCCCTCCCCTCGCGCCCTCCCCTCGCCCCCGCCCCTCGCCTCCTTCCATCGCGCCCTCCCCTCGCGCCCGCCCCTCGCCTCCTTCCCTCGCGCCCTCCCCTCGCCCCCGCCCCTCGCCTCCTTCCCTCGTGCCCTCCCCTCGCCCGCGCCCCACGCCTCCGCCCCGCGCCTCCGCCCCGGAGCCGCAGCAAAGGCTTTAAAGAGCCGCATGCGGCTCTGGAGCCGCAGGTTGCCGACCCCCGGCCTATCTGAATAATACAGTTTTCAGAAGCCATCTAAAAAGGAGCGGGAATGGCTCCTGTTGAACCTCTATTGACAGAAGTTCCACAGGGCAGGGCCTCTGACCCTAGGGGCTTGGTGTGAGTAAAGACCAGCTGAACATCAGGGGCATGAGGGACCATGAAATGTGCTCCATCAGAAGACCTCAGCAATCAAGGTAGAACATAAAGAATCAAGTGCTTTAGGTCCAAGTTGTTTAGGGCTTTGTGAATTAACGCAATAACCTTGAACCTGACCCAGTAGCAAATTGATAACCAGGGCAGCTCTCTCAGCAGCAGGGTAATGTGTTGCCAGTAGCCTTCTGCTGCTACCAACCTGGCTTCCTCATATCATACCAGCTGCATCTTTGGGACCAGATAATTAAACCTTGAGGTTACCAGGGCATGTCCCAGATTGGGATAGCCTGACCACTATGGCTAGTAGAATGCAGTCCTAGCCACAGGGGCTAGGTTTCCCCAGCCGCTCTGGGCAGCTTTCAGTAAAATATTAAAGTACAATAATTCATCAGACATTAAAAGCTTCCCTAAACAGGGCTGCCTTCAGATGTCTTCTAAAAGTCAGATAATTGTTAATTTCTTTGATATCTGATGGGAGGGTGTTCCACAGGGTGGGTGCTACTACCGAGAAGGCCCTCTGCCTGGTTCCCTGTAACTTTGCTTCTCACAGGGAGGGAATCACCAGAAGTCCCTCAGAGCTGGACCTCAGTGTCCAGGCAGAACAATGGGGGTGGAGATGCTCCTTCAGGTATACAGGACCATGGCCATTTAGGGCTCTAAAGGTCAGCACCAACACTTTGAATTGTGCTCAGAAACGTACTGGGACAAAGATGACAAAGATGGACTAAGAAGACAAAGATGGACTAAGAAGACCTCTCAAGCTGTGAACTTGAGCAAGTGCAATGGGCCTATCTGCTGAAAATGGAAGCAGCAGCAGCAGCTGGTCCATAACAACAACAACAACAACAACAACAACAACAACAACAACAACAACAATGACACTATATTAGAAGTTCATGGGTTGTTTAAAAGAGCAACTGCAGAGGTAAGATATGGTGTTCTCTGCATTCCACAGTGTGATAGAGTGTGTTCCATTCAATTCAATGGAGGTGCAGCGCTGGGTGCACAATAAATAAAGCACTCCTTCTAGGTGAGTGAGGTTTGCATTCATACTCCCTGAGCTCAACACTCAATAAAGCCTCTCACCGAAGACTCTTGAACACACATTGCTGACATGGTAAAAGACTACAGGTCCTCTTATAGATCAGTAACTGGTGAAATAACAGGAAGCAGACAGTATGAATAAATGGCAAGTTCTCACAATCTATGGATGTAAATGGGGACAAGTATTGGAGCTAGTATCAGTTCAACAAGTAATAAAACTCAAGAGCTGTTCTTCCATTCCCTGCAATCTCTCAGCCAGGCCATCTTAACAAGATTCCATTTATCGGTTTCTGATTTATTAAATCTGCATCTTTTACTTTGGACTCCAAGAGACGTAAAAGTGGGGAGATCACATTCGATAAGTTTACCTCAATTTTTCACCAGTGTTGCTTAGCAGGAAAACCAAGTGAATATTAGCAATATATATATATTCAAAGCCTTTTAAGTCCTCTAGACTCTAGAGCAGAAAGTTTGTCCTGCGTGTTTGTGAGAGAAAGAGAACAGTAGCAGAATGGAGTAAAAAAGGCAGTGAAAGGGAGAAGCTAACTTTGATTAATATTTGTTTGAGTTCATTTAACTTACACAAACTTGCACAAACCTCTTTTTAATCTCTTCAACTAGAAGCACTTTTTTTGAAATGTTGCTGGATTTGATAATCTCCCCCCCATTCCTTCAGCTTGCCTAGAAATATTTACAGATGAGCATGCTATTAAACTGAAGTCATAAACTCTTCCAGTGCAACCTCAATTCCCAAGATTCATGTCTTATGCATTAGCAATCCAGTTTTTCACAGTTCACGTTGCTGGTTACTCTATTCTACCATGAACAAAATTTAACGGTGCTATAGTTTTGTCTCCCTGTCTGGGCCATTTTGTGTAAATCAGCAATAAAACAGAACCTGGTTCAGATGTTGTTTCCTCTAGGATCCCATGATACACATTCTTCCACCTGGGATTTTTAATGCAGCCTCTCATTCTGTCTTTTGGTTAATGCTCTGAGACCCCCAAATTTCATTGCATTTTTCCTTCCATGGTTTGTCTCAGTGTTCCTACCTAACATGCTTCTTTTGTGATTCCATTCTATATTTATTGTTATTGTTATTACATTTATTCAGCACTTTCTACAAAAATGTCTCTGAGCAACTTACATGGTATTCATATTTAGCTTTTTTTGTGATTAGAGTTCTCTTTTCATACTGAAGAAATTATAAACAGGGTTGTGCATGCTTTAAAGAAAATCACATCAAGGTGATCTAAATGGTGATCTGTTAAGCATTTAAAAGCCACCCTCATCTCAGAGGATCCCAGGGAATATGCATCCCTTACCAGCCCCCAGGTAAGATTACTGCAATATGTTATACATTGGACTGCCTTTGTAAGCCATTCAGAAACTACACTTGATTCCGATTCAATGACAATATCCATTTATTCTTTCCCAGTTTATATACCACCCTTCTTTTTGAAGGAACCCTGGGTGGCAAATATATCTATAATATAAAAGCTTTTAAAAAGCATTTTGCAAACCGTAAAAACCCATACTCTAAAAACAATTAAAAACATTCAACCAGTGATTTCAGAGTTGCCTGGAATAGGGCATTTAGTCATCAAACACTTGGGTAAACAGGTTTTTAATGTTTGATGCTTTATTATGTTTTATATACGTTGGAAGCCCAGAGTGGCTGAGAAAACCCAGCCAGATGGACGGGGAATAATAATAATGACAAAGGTCCGTATAGTTAAAGCTATGGTTTAACCAGTAGTGATGTATGGAAGTGAGAGTTGGACCATAAAGAAGGCTGATCGCCGAAGAATTGATGCTTTTGAATTATGGTGCTGGAGGAGACTCTTGAGAGTCCCATGGACTGCAAGAAGATCAAACCTATCCATTCTTAAGGAAATCAGCTCACTGAGTGCTCACTGGAAGGACAGATCGTGAAGCTGAGGCTCCAATACTTTGGCCACCTCATGAGAAGAGAAGAGTCCCTGGAAAAGACCCTAATGTTGGGAAAGATGGAGGGCACAAGGAGAAGGGGACGACAGAGGATGAGATGGTTGGATAGTGTTCTCGAAGCTACCAGCATGAGTCTGACCAAACTGCAGGAGGCAGTGGAAGGCAGGAGTGCCTTGCGTGCTCTGGTCCATGGGGTCACGAAGAGTGAGACACGACTAAATGACATAATAATAATAATAATAATAATAATAATAATAATAATAATAATACAATAATATGTTTTAAAATTCATCCTATAAAGAAAAAATGAGAGAGGAAGATGCACCTCACCAGTAAGGGCAGTTCACAAATGGGGAACTACCCCTGACAAGGCCCTGTCATGGGTCAATGCCATACCTGCTAGTCATGGTGTCCAAGGTGCATGTTATGGGGGAAAGGTGCTCTTTCAGGATCCCAAGCCATTTAGGACTTTATATGCTACAACATTCACTTTGTGTTTGGCCTGTGAGATCGCTGGTGGCAAGTGTAGTATTTTCAGGATCAGTGACACATGATCCTATCAGGCTACCATTACATGTAGCATTTAGTAACTGTCATTGGAAAACTTCACTGGCTCCTAATTCATAACACAAACTGATGGCTTTGCCCTTCAGAGCTCTAATGCAAAGGCAGTCAGAGGAGAGTTGGAGTCCAGAAATATTAGGAACACCACATTCCCCCCTCCCCCCCACCGCTCAAAAGAGCCTGTACTGACTTTGAGATTGCAATCAGAAGGCCTCATCTATAATTCCCTACTACTTGAAATGTAGACACTTGGGAGAGAGCCTTTCCAGATGTGAAATGGAAACAAAAGACAATTTTATCAAGTTGAAGGTGATATAAAATCTTTCTCTGTTGTGTGAACACTTCCACCACTATTGTCATGGTTCAGTTGGGGGGCAAGGAGCTTTTCTATTGGAAATGGGACAGAAGAAATATGGGTGCACAGTGTGAGTTGACTGTGGAACAGCCTCCTATCAGATGTCAAGGAAGTATTGGAAGACACAAGATTTACCCACTCTGGAAGAATGGCAGATGAAAGTGATGGACTACGTGGCATTGGCGGAAATGACTAGCAGAATCCGAGACCAGGGAGAAGAGTCGGTGGAAGAAGATTGGAGGAAATTTAAAGACTATTTACAGAAATATTGTAAAATTAAGGAATGTTAGAATGATGTTGGCTTGAAGTTAAGTGGTTTCTAGCGGTAATGGTTTAAAAGAATATGGAAAAATTGGATTTTTAATAGGTAAAAATTTAATGTTATAATATATTAAGATTAAACATCAGGATAATAAGGAGGGAAAGGAATTGCTGAACTAATAAATTGAATTGGAATACAAAAAAGGGAGGTATGAGGAGGTCCGGGAAACAAGTAAATGAAAGATAAGTGATGTAAAGATGGAATTATTTTTAACTGTTTTTTATTTCTTATTTTTTCTTTTTCATTATGTAATATTGTGAAAACTTTAATAAATATTTATATATATATATATATATATATATAAAAATCAGATGTCAAGGAAATAAACTACCTGACTTTTAGAAGACATCCCTTTTTAGGGAAGTTTTTAATGCTTGATGTTTTATCGTGTTTTTAATATTCTGTTGGGAGCTTCCCAGAGTGGCTGGGGAAACCCAGCCAGATGGGTGGGGTATAAATTATTTATTATTATTATTGTTGTTGTTGTTGTTGTTGTTATTTTACCTTTCTGACAAGGTGCCTACTCTGATGTCTTTTCGGTGACAGCTGAAGACCTTTTTGATTTTCCAGTTCCTTTAATTAAATTATGTTGATTGCTTTTTTAAATTATTGCTTTTTGATTATTTTGATATTGTGCTATGCTGCTATATTATCCTGTATATCAGAAAGACTGCTGGTGCAAGTGTTCAATTCATCGGCAGTGATCCCTTTCTTTGATGCATCTGTTCAAATTATCATCTGCTTCATTTTTTTCTAGTCCTGAATGATGACTATTCTCATTCTTATCATCACTGGTGAGTTCCATCCTAAGCAGAACCAACTTGAATACACTTCTCCCTATTGTGACCCTTAAACCAATATATTTTTTCTTAGTTAATCTCCTAAAGTGCACTTATGACTATTTCAGGGTGGAAAACACTTTTTTAAATGCTGACATATTCTTCTGTCTGCTTTTATTCTGCACTCAAAGGATCCACATCTATGTAAGTGGTTCTTACAGCTAATGATCCTCATTCAATTTTGTTCCAAAATCAGTGATAATTAGGTCCATCAGCAATGCCTCTGTCATGCACTCCACACAAAGACCCGAAACCTGTCTAATTGCCATTTTGGCTACTAAGTACAAGTTCTCTAAACTTTATGGGGAAGATGTACATTTAGGCTGTAAACGCTATGGATTCCACAACTAATAGCTAGGGTCTTTCCAGATTCTTATATTGCTGTACACAAAGCACTGTGCAAAGTTTTCTCACAAGTTAGCTGCTTTCCCCCCATGATTCTATCACATGGGCAAGATACTGGGCAAAACCTTGCCCAGTATTTTGCTGCAATCTATAGACTCCACTGCCGCAAGGCAAGGTGTCCTACACTTCTTGAGCACAGAATGAGGCATAATTTTTGTGATGTGGTGTATATCACCATTGGCCAGCCCAATGCCTCCTTTATTAGATGCTCTCATCCTGCATGACCAGGACATGGAAGCTGTGTCATAAAAGCCCTGCTCATAACTTCCTTCCATTTCCACAGGAAAAGCTGACTCTTCCTCTTACACATTGTCATGGCTTTAAAATACAATTAATGTCAAAGGGATTATTGTTGCTGTCAATTTCCTTGAAATGACAGTCCTAGTTCTTAGTAAGGCTTTGTTTGTATGTTAATTTATAATTCCCCAATAACTCAGTGGGATTTACTGTTGATAAAACATGGCTAGGATGAGATTGCATGAGGGCTAAGGCAACAGCGGATAGCTTGCACCCAAGTTACATATGGAGTGAGCATCCTGTCAACATACTGGAAGAAGAGAACAAAGCCAGCAGCATGATCTCAGATATACATGAAAGGAAAGGAAGAAGGAGGAGGAGTAGTAATACCAGCATAGCAATTCTATTGCAAGCAAACAGAAAAAAAACTTAAATATTACAAATGGAACACTTTTGCTTCTCCACATTTCCAACAAACTCATATACATGCAGGAATAAAGGATGTTATGAAATGTTTTGTCTGGTGGCCTCTGGCGGACTTAATCATCCAGAAAATGAAAGCCATGTTATGCATCTTCATAACTGCTCTTTCTCACAGGCACAATAGGAAAGAATGAAATGAAAGCAGCATCTGTTCTTAGGTTTAGACTCTTTTTTTAGCCAAATAATTAGTTTCGGAAGCAGCTCCATTTAGAATAATGATAAGAATTGTGACAAACATATTCCAAAAGGTCAGCTTTGGGTGCTTCAGAAATAACGCAATTCACGAAGAAAAATTGTTGACATACCAACATGGCTGGTATTCACAGCAGTCTGAACTAACTAGCCTTGTCTAGTACCAAGAGTTACAATTTGAGGCAATCTTATTCTGGCCATACAGGAAAAGATTTCTGGTATCATCCGGCAAACCACCTCTGCAGATTTCATCTGGTTACATATAGATAGATTTTGACACATATTCCTAATAGATGTTGGTATGTTAAACTGAGTAATATGCCCTTGAGTTCCCACTGCATTGTGGGATGGAATATTTCCAAATCAAAGAGAAGAAACAAAAAGTAGGCTTTTTCTTGTTGTTGCTTAGCATTTTCAGTGTGCTGTTGCTTGCTGACAAAGAAGGGTGATAAACTAGTTCTTTCATGTGTGCATTATGCTTGCCCAAAGGCATCTTTAACTTATGCTTTGGCCTCTTACAAGGTACCATAATCCTTAAATAGCAGTGCTGTGGAAACAACTGCACAGAGAAAAAAGATGCTCCGTATGAAAGGAAATAATAGCAGAATACCAACAATATTGAAATCCAAATATTTGCATTAGTGCTGAGGCTTACAAACAAACCCAATGTGGCGTGCACGTTTTAGTGAGCACACGGTACATAGTCACGGATGCTGTGACTGATTTGTAACCATCTGTTTATTACTGGAGAAACTTCAATCCAATTGGTGCCCCTCCACTGACGAAAGGCTAAATAATCCAATGGAGACTACCAGAAGTAGAAAGGTGATATTTGCAGTGTTTTGCTTTCTCCTGAAGCTCCCTGTGCTCCCCCAACATCCTGTTCCAATGGGGTCCCCTAACCTTCTGGAGCAGATTTTGTGGGGGTACAGAGGGACCAGGTCTGTGTAGGAAAGGCCTGCGACAGATGTCTTGTTAGACTAACGTTATAAACTCAAACAAAAATGTAGCTGGTTCTCGCAGGGGCTCCTGGCCAGCTTAGCCTTCCAAGGCCTGGGGCAAATGAACCTGGCTGCCCTCCATCACTATATAAGCTTGGGGAAACTGTATCATTTATTAAATTTATATACAGCCCTATACCCACAGGTCTCAGGGCAGTTCGCAGGATAAAATCAACAATATAAAAAGACAGAATACATAATCTGTAGAGAGAAGGGGGAATCAGTAAACATTGCCTCCCCTCTTTCCATTCACAGAAGCCTCTGTTGGATCAAAATTCCTGCTTGTCAAGCGGAAAGATGTAATTGAGCGCTGCCCATTCTGTCCGTGACCATTTCTAGAGGGGCATTTATTTGATTTGATTTTACGACATTTATAGGCTACTTTTAAGAGTAAAGACTCACTCAAGGTGGCTGCCATCATAAAATATTAAATGCAAACAATCAACATTATCTCACCCTAATAAAAGCAGCAGTAAAACAAAGAAGTCTGGCCCCAAACAAAATTACAATGTATAGTAACTGGAGCCAAAGAATATAAGCTGTGTTCCTCTGATGTGGGCAAAACAGCAGAGAGTCTTGTAGAGCTATAAAGACAAAACAAATACATTGTGGAATATGCTTTTGTGTGGACTACAGTCTAGAACACATCTGCCATAATAAATGTGTTAGCCTCTAAGGTGCCACAAGACAGTTCATCATTCATTCTGTCTACGCCACTGGAAGTATTCTGCATCGTGTCAACTAAGTTTTCCTCAGACTAGAATAATTCAGATTAATGAACATGACTAAGTAAGGTCCTTTAATTTCAGTGGGGCTACTTTGAGGAAAGCATAGCTGAACACCACCACACCATTATTATTATTTTTTAATTTGCATGCTACATCTCTGCAATAGATTGACCTTTGTGGGGGTATTATTTTTGTGGCTTCATTCCCATTCTGGCTCAGAGGAAGACACAAAGAGGAGACATTTCCTGGGGAACCACCATGTTCCTCCTGGACAGAGAACATGGCTTTATCCTGTGACTGCAGAATGAGGCAGTAGCTCTTTAAGAAACAGCTCCTCAGAGAGGATGAGGTTAACAGCAAATACAGATCTGCCAGCCCCCAGAAGACAATAAAATGTTATGCTGCTGAGACCACCGGCATCTTTGGGCAAGTTCCAGCCAGGGTTCTGTGCCTTGACTATTACCATGCTGCATAGAGTATCTCAATTCTGCTCTGCCAGGTATGGCTCTGTATTCCCGGTAAGAGCCACTGCTTCAACCCAGCATTGCCTGGGAGCCTTGTAGGTCCCACCTCTTACTATTGAAGGTAACTCATCTGGTCCCTTGCTTTCTGTTTTGCCCATCAATGATGTCCTTATGGAACTTTTCTGTGAGCGGAGTGTCCTCTGTCAGTGGGAGTGTCTCCTGAGCAGAGTTCTGCTAATTGAAATTACCATGGCTCAAGATCATTGTAATGTTGATATGCTAGATAGATGAACACTCTGGTCATGATCCATCATTAGCGGGGATGAGAGCTAAATATAATTATTTAGGGCAGAAAACCAAAACTTATAATAATATCATTTTAAACCGAGTTTTAAAGGTAATAGTGCAGATTGAATTTTAGCATTCTGAGCACACCCTGCGAAAAGAAACAAGCAACATTCTCTATGGTGGCTGATCACTAATTTGCCTCAAACCTGCATTTCAGAGTTTGATTAGTTGTTCTTGTTTAGCTGAGTATCATGCTTAAACACATTTTAAAGTGGCTTAATTACATCCTTTACTTGAGTTTAGTATGTTTAGAATGAGTTGTTTTCTCCACTTTTTCTTATTTTCTAGTTCACTGAAGTCCAAACAAGTTTAAGGAAATCTATATTTCAGGTGTCATAATGCCAACTATTGTTTAGCATTGCATTTTATTTTCTTTCAGGATGATATGCTATGTAGTCAGCCTACTTTATTGTGCTAAGATGCTGTTATGAGGAAAGAATGGTCAAAATTTCCAAAGTCTGAAAGGAAAAATAGGCTTTGCTCTCTCTCTCTCTCTCTCTCTCTCTCTCTCTCTCAACGTTAATTTAAAGATGTAAGTAAGGAATTATTCCTCTGCGCCTTTTCTAGCTCTATAGTATCCTTCTTAAGATGTTGCGATCTGAACAGTACAAAGGATGTCCACTGTAGATAGATACCTTTGCATACACACTGATGGGGACAGAACTAGCAGTGACTAATAGATTGTTCTAAATGCTTTACTGATTCTTCTCTAAATAGCTTTGTGACCATCTGTGATGAAAAGCAGTCTATAAATACAGTGGTACCATGGTTTTCAAACAGCTTAGTTCCCGCACAACTCAGAACTCGAACGCTTTGAAACCGGAAGTAGGTGTTCCGGTTATCAAACTTTGCCTTGGAAGCTGAAAGTGCTCCTGAGCTTCCGTTTTCACTGTTGCATAGCTCATTTGAGTCCCCCCCCCCCATTGTAATTAAGACTTCCTTCCTTCTGTTTTTACCCCTGTGCAGCTCATTTAAGTCCCCCCCTTTCATAATTAAGGCTTTTTCCCTCCAGTTTTTACCCTTTCACAGCTAATTTAAGTCCCCCCCCACTCTTAATTAAAGCCTTCCATTTCTGATTGCAGTGTTCTGAGGTGATATTTAGTGCTTTTGTTTTTACTATTTTTTGTGCTTTTGTTTGTGTGGCTTTTTCATTTTTGTGACTATGGCTTGTTTTTCGTTTTATGATTGATTGATTGATTGATTGACCACAAAAATGGATAAAAGCCCCCATCCAAACAATGATTATCATCAGTACAGGTAAGAAAAAAAGTTAATTTTAATTTTTATCATCTACAATATCTTCTTATTTAATTTATAGTACAGAACGTTGATTATTGTTTTCGTTTTATGGATCAATGGTCTTGTTAGTAAAATTCATGTTAAATTTCTGTTTCAGGGGTTGCTTTTAAAAGTCTGGAACGGATTAATCCATTTTACATTACTTTCTTTGGGAAAGTGCGCCTTGGTTTTGGAACGCTTTGGTTTTGGAACAGACTTCCGGAACGGATTAAATTTGAGAACCAAGGAACCACTGTTTTGGAAATTGGGTCCTCCCTTAAAGAGGGCACGTATTGCAGTGAGACCTGGAAACTGACACCCTGTGTTGTGGGTGGGTTTGATTGGTCAGCCACAACACCCGATTGGAGGTCCCTCAATGCTGGGTTCAATTGGGCCAATGGGGCAGAGTCCAAAGTGATTGAGGGACCTATTTATACCCATGCACGTGACCCAGAACTTCTTCTTTTGGCGCATGCATTTGGAACACCCTTCCACCTCTCCCTATTTTTAGGGCTTATGCGTTTGACCTTGCTATGCCGCCGTCTGTCGTTGGGACAGGGACACGGCAGGAGTTTTCCCACTTGGCAGATTGCCTGTTGCCATTTGGGTTTCACCTGTTGCGTAGCAAATCATCACAACTTGTAAGGCTGCGGATAGGTACTGGTTCAGGTGATAGGGATTGGAGAACGCTCTCGCCATCCCTATGTGAAGGGTATTTCGTTAAAGGAATCCAGGGACTCAACTTGGTTTGGTCAACCCCTGAGAGGGGGTTGTGCCTGTGCCTGAGTCCAGGGGGACATTTGGGTGGCGGAGATAGCCTGTTCCCAGCTTTCCACTTATCCAGATGTTCACCCTTGGCTGACCTATGCTGGAACCCTGGGTCAGCGCTACCTGCATGGCAGGCAGCTAGTCAAACCAGAGCCTATGCAACCATTCACTTTCTGTAGTCAATAAAGTTGTGGCCTAAATTCAGCCAAAAACCAAAACCAAATTTTGAGTCAAGTGTGAATTTATTTAGGGGGAGGTTTCTGGGTCTGAACACGCAAATAAAGAACAAACAAAAAGATCACAATGTATCACTACATGAAGCCAGTGTACATCATCTGTGACAGAAAAGTGCAATGCTAGGGATTATCTTGATGGGAAAGGGATCAAAAATTAAAATGCCAGCGTTACAATGTTTTCTACAAATCTATTGACATACCACACTTGGAGTAATGTGTACAGTTCTGGGTGCACTATCTCGTAAAGAATATTGTAGAGCTGGCAAAGGTGCTGAAAAGTTTGACCAAACTGATGAGACTGGAGTATCTTCCCTTTAGGGAAGAGCCAAAGCTTTTGAAGTAGAACCCATTTATATACCCCTGCTAACTGAATATGCATTTCATGCATTGGGCCAAGGGCATTCCAATTCTCAAAGCATGTAAGAATACATCTGTTGGTCTACTGCAGGAAGCCCTGAGAATCTGTCTTGTTTGCCCTTTTTATAAATAGTTCTGCACATTAGAAGTCTGGTATTAAATGATTGATAAATGGTAATTTGATATAGCAATCAAAATTGCTTCATTTTCTTCAGATAAAACTTCCTGTCAAGAGCAATACCCGTGTAAAAGACTGTCACCCCACCACCCACTCTCTCAATAGTCTTGGAGGTACTTTTAAACCATTGCTGGGAGTAGTCTACCTGCTGTTGTGTGGAAAATAAATAGCATTTAATAAAATCACGAATAGCATGTTTTCATGCAGCCCTGAACACGGTAGTTTTGGGGAAGAATAAATGCCTTCTTAAAGCTGTTTAGAAAGGCATAAGGATGGCATGGTTGTGCTTCTGTTTTTAAATTCAGCCAAATGCTGGCAAGAAGGTGGGGAGGAGGGAGAGGAGGCCCTCAAGTACAAGCTTTGCTTACTGACCCTGTACAAAGTCACTTGTCAAACTGACAAAGACTGCTTCATATGGAGAGAGGGGGAGAAATAGCCCATTTAATGATTGGAGACTGCATATGGCTGTCACATAGGTGCTGACTCATATGCGTTGGGCCAAAAATCTTGCCACTCGATTCCCAAGATCCCCTAACGCTTTTAGCTGATGATGGGTAGAGGTGAGGGGTGAGGAACTTTCACTTCTGCCACTTTGACCTGGAGGTCTCTCATTGAAATAATCCTGTCAGCTGTGAACCGTGTTTATATTCATGAGGCGCTGTTTTATCGCTTGACAGGTCATCTTCCCCTAAGGACAATCACTTCACTCCAGTGTAGTAATTAACTCTTCCATGTTTGTGCTCACCCCGCCAATTAATATTTTTGAAGTGCTTCTGTAGGCCATCGTTGACAAACAGACATATTATTTGTCAGGGGAAAACTGGGAGAGAATGACCACTCCACGCTTAAAACGGGGGGCGCCCTTTGCGTGGACGCGCACAGCCCCTAGATCTGGAGCGGCTCCATCAGCATAGGCTTGGCTTTGCCTTCCCTCAGGTGGGATACCTGGAGGTCTCCGCCTACCTCAGTCAGTTGTCCAATCCCACCTGGGGGAAGCGTTGCCAAGGAGACCAGGCCAGGTAGGGGAGGGATTACCTGCCCACACAATAGAGGGAGGATCTTACCTAGGAATCCTCACTTGGCTCCAGAGCTTCTCCCACCCTACCCACCCTCAGTTAATGTCTTATTTGCAGGTTAACTTTTCTTCACAGGTTTTGCAGGTTAACTTTTCTTCACAGGTATGCGGGCACTGCTACGTTAAGGTCGCTGTTAAAGGGCCGGAAAGGAATTTCCCTGCGTTGGCAGGTTTCGCCTTTCCCGCAGCAAAATGTCACAACTTTGGCGGTATCAGGCCTTGGGCGGAATCCTTTAGTCCATCTTCCTCTTTGTGGTGGCGATACCAGGGTTCCCCGTTAAAGGGGTTTCTGAAGGGAGGCTTTGACCGTACGCCGAAAGGTCGTCATTGCTCTCCCCTGCGGCGGCGGCGTAACGGGGGCGGCTATCTCTGCTTGAACATATGTTCTCCAGAGCCGGCCCATCCCCCCCCACACACACTGGATAACCCTGATGCTCCCTAGGTCCCCGGCTGGGGACTGGGGAGGGAGAACGCCAAATGCCTGCGCCAAGGTCTACCCACATTTGAAATTTAATAAAGTTGTGGCCAATTTAATCCCATAGCACGTTGTCATGAGTCGTTATTTCACATGACGGGGGGACCGCGCGGGATCTGGGGACTCCGCCTGTCCACGCAAATGTGGCACCTGATGCCACTGAGGTCAATGGCACTCCATTTGGGGTAAGCATTCGTGGGACTGCAGACAAATACCAGTTGTAATACACCTGTAGTTTGACAGTCAATTACAGTGGAACCTCGAGCTGCGAATGTGATCCGCGTGGGAGGCATGTTCGCAACCCACAGTGTTTGCAACCCGCAGCACCGCGTCTGCGCACGCGCGGGTCACAATTTGGTGCTTCTGCGCATGCGCGAGCACCGAAACCTGGAAGTAACCCATTCCGGTACTTCCAGGTTTGGTGCAGTGCGCAACCCGAAATTGCATAACCTAAAGCGTCTGTAACCCGAGGTAGCACTGTAACTCATTCAAAGTGTAGAAATCATAGTCCATTCCCTTACAAGTTTATAGAGAGAGAGATAATGAAAAAGCACTTCATCTATATCTAGCTTTAGATGCATGCCTTAAAAAGGTAACATGTGAACAAGTCTCTACAGAAAGAAATTTGATACATTCTTAGATCTGGACTTTTAGATGACCTCATTACAGTATAGACAAGGAGCAAAATAATCCTGCTATGGTGTGTGAAGCTTGCAAAAGTGAAATTGACATGCGAGTTCGGCACCAATGGTTTTTGTGCTCAACACCCAGGAGAAAACAATAATCAGTTACATCAAGGTATCCTTAGCTTCCTCCTCCTGTTTGCAGACATGCTTCCAGGAACAGGGAACAAATTGGTCATGGCCTGTCGAAGTTCAATGATTCTGGGGAGTTGCTACAGAGAGATATGCCAACACATAAATCATTAAAAGCTCATCCCATCCCATGTTCTTTCTTTGAACTGATGAGAGGGGGTAGAAGGTATGCAATCCAGAGGAGGATTATTTGCTCCTCTGGGCACTTTGGTGAAAGGAAAGCTCATTTTTATTGCATGAAATAATGGACCTGGATGCATTCAATGATGCAGCCAAGCAAACCTCATAGGAGAAATTATCTGTACATACAGAAAAAACCAAAATGGAATGTATCACTGATGGAACAAAGAGGAAACTGGACTGGTCAAATGCATCCAACCTTAAATCCAATGTTAAAATCTTGCACAAAAAGTGTCCCTTTCTTCATCCTAAGTGGTACCTTTTATTTTGCTTAGATAGGGTAAGCAAAATATCACCAGAGTCATAGGACACAGAGGGAGAGGCTGCAACCTCCATTATCAGAGCATGAAAGCCATTGAGATCCACATGATATATTAATAACATTTATGTTTAAAGACCAAATTATTATGAAATATAGTACAAATATACAGTGATACAAAAACAATACTGTTTGAGAGCTCTGCATTAATTCTGTCCTTTCATATCAATCACACAAAAGCAATAAGAAAGTGGGCGAAAGTTGTACAGAAAAAAATGTGATCTCACCTCAACTGTGATGCACTTGCGGTTATCTTGGCTTAACCAAAGTATTTGGATTGTTTTCTCAACCATGAAAAGCAACATAGAAGTAAGTCACATTGATTTTTTTTATGGACCTTCATTTCAGGTGAGTTTAAGATAAAGATGTTAATCCCATTGATTTTCTCGTTAGTTGCCCTTAATAGCATTGCTGTTTGGATTTATTTATATTAATAGAAACTATTTCCCTCCTAAACTGTTGGATCAGTAATAAACAGTACATCCAAATACCCAACAGTCTCATTATGGTAATATATAATGTAATATATTGGATATATTAATATATAATATCATTATATATTGGAGCTGAGGCTCCAATACTTTGGCCACCTCATGAGAAGAGAAGACCCCCTGGAAAAGACCCTGATGTTGGGAAAGATGGAGGGCACAAGGAGAAGGGGATGGCAGAGGACGAGATGGTTGGACAGTGTTCTTGAAGCTACCAGCATGAGTTTGACCAAACTGTGGGAGGCAGTGGAAGACAGGAGTGCCTGGCGTGCTCTGGTCCATGGGGTCATGAAGAGTCGGACACAACTAAACAACATAATATATTTAAATAATGTCATTATATAGTAATGGGTAATTTTTATTTTGGACAAAGTCCTCTATGATATCTTGCAGAGAAGTTTTGAACAGAGGTTGGAGGCCATCTGTCATGGATGATTTGGCTGAGTTTCCTGCATTTCAAGGGGTTGGACTAGATGATGCTCGGGATCCCTTCCAACTCTACAATATTGGTGTTACTAAGCAGGTGGGGGAATGTTCTATTCTCCTGTCCAGTGCTAATTTTTCTAGAAAAGGGGAAGTTACCATGAACGTCTCCCTTGTTATCTTATTACGGCAATGGCGCCCACCTGAGAGGTGCTGGGACCGAGTTCCTGTGAGTTTCAGCTGAAAAAAAGCCCTGCTCCTGCCCCATGTAGTTAAAACAAAATCTTGAAAACACTCCCAATAGACTAGAATCTCACAGAATCTACTGCTGTTCTGTATCCAACTTGCTGTCAGTGTATTTAACCTTAGACTTGTCTCTAGACCTTTAGAGTCTGATTTTCAGCTTGGGTGATACCTTTAATAGAGTGGCTCTTCTGCCTTACTGTAAAGAACAGTTATCCGGTTTGTTATTGATACATGAGCCATAGGCAAAGGCACAAGATTGTCGTCTTTTATCTTAGAACATTAACAAATACAAATCAAGGATGATAATACAAGCTGGAAGCTTTTGTGTTGCACAGAATGAAACCTTGCTCCCACCCACACCCTCTGGGATTTCCATGACAAGTGGTGTGTCAGGATTAGTCTCTTGATATCAGCTATCTAGATGTATTTCCATTTATTCCCACACATTAACTTACTTTATTATTTTCAAGCACCCAATAGTAAATTGTGTGAATAATTTATTATTTCATCTGTTGAGAAGGCATATCTTAGGCCCTGAGCAGATGAACATTACCATTCTCTTCATATGGTTACTCAAGAACATCACTTGCATTGGAGATATAAAAAAACGTTTGGACAATTAAAGTTCAGATAAATACAAATTTGGGCAATTAAAGCTTAGGTAAATACAATTTACTTTATAGGTGATCACTTTAACAAGAAGGGACAAAGAGTGAATTGCAATGATGAAATATTTATAGTAATTTGACATTCTGGTGAGAGAGATTCAGGAGAGTCTTATCACATAAGTAGTATCATACTCTTGATCTAAGAAACCATATTTCCAAGAGCCATCAATAAATTGTTATGTTAATTTTTCAGACCCTTCTGCATTTCCAAATACGTTGCTTGACAACATACATTGCAATCCTAACCATACAGAATAGATATTAATGGAACTTACTCCCAGATAAGTGGGGTTAGGATTGAAGTCATAACTAATTTTCACAATCGCATATCGCATTAAAATATAGATATGTGCCTGATGAGTTTCTTGTGTTTTTTAACTAACAGTCCTTTTTGGAAATTAACCTCATCTAAGAAATTACTTCTTACTATCCCGTCTAACACTATTGAATTATGTCTGAAATATACTTCTTTTAGAAATGAAAAGGTACTATTAAGTATAAATAACAAGATAAGAATAGAAACATTGGTTTAAAATATACTTTTAAAAAAGGCGACTCACTTTTTCTAACAATGAGGTGGAGGCAAAGTGATGATTAAACAATGAAGAGACAGCAGATTGGATAGATGCTGGCTCACTTTTGTGTCTATAGGTAAGGCAGAATAAGATCCCTTGCTTAAAAACAAAAGTGTAAAAAAATCTTTGCATTCTCAAAAACAGGAAGGAATAGGGTGAATGGAAATATCAAACTGCTTTTGTGGTGCTGTAGGGTTTACTGCTGCCATCTCAGGAATAAAGGCGAGAAGATCAGCATGAAGTTGTAAATTGAGTCATTTCATTTCAGATCCATGTCTCATGCTGGATGAATAAATATAGGCCTGGTTTACACATGCAGAAGAATAGCTTGGTAAAAGAGCCCTGTGCAGTAGAGGAGACTGTTATCACTTAAGGCAATGGGTAGGTATGCTGGATTGGTGCCTGGTCTTGATAAGAGGCCAGATTAGAGCAAACAAAGTGTGAAGTCCATTTAGATGAAACTGAGACAACATTAGCAGCTTCCACTGTTCTTTTGTCTAGATGAATACAAAACTTCCTGTTTTGAATAGGGTTACATTTATCTTGAGGGAGAAGTTGTGCAGCTTGGGACCACTCTTGGAACCAACAATGTCCTTAGTGGCACAAGGAGACACAGTAGCATGGAGTGCCTTTGAACCGTTTTGGATGGTAACTCAATTGTGATGGGGAATAATCTTGCACCAGTTGTCTATGTGCTCCAGTGACTATTGCAATGCGTAGTTCAAGAGGCTGCGTTTTATGACTATATGGAAAGTTGTTTGGACAAAAGGCAGACCCTCCAGGTGTCCCTATTTTCCAGGGACAGTCCTGAATTTACAGAAACCATCCTGGTTTCTGATTTGATCCTGGAATGTCCTGCTTTTCCTTAGGACATCCCTAACTTCATCAGACAAATGTTAAAGAGTATAGTAAAGGTAAAGGGACTCCTGACCATTAGGTCCAGTCATGGATGACTCTGGGGTTGCGGCGCTCATCTCGCTTTATTGGCCAAGGGAACCGGCATACAGCTTCCAGGTCATGTGGCCAGCATGACTAAGCCGCTTCTGGCGAACCAGAACAGCGCACGGAAACACCATTTACCTTCCCGCCTATTTATCTACTTGCACTTTGAGGTGTTTTCGAACTGCTAGGTTGGCAGGAGCAGAGACCAAGCAACGGGAGCTCACCCCGTTGCGGCGATTCGAACCGCCGACCTTCTGATCGGCAAGTCCTCGGCTCTGTGGTTTAACCCACAGCACCACCTGCATCCCTAAAGAGTATAGTAAGGTAAAGGTACCCCTGCCCGTACGGGCCAGTCGTGTCCGACTCTAGGGTTGTGCGCCCATCTCACTTAAGAGGCCGGGGGCCAGCGCTGTCCGAAGACACTTCCAGGTCACGTGGCCAGCATGACGAAGCTGCTCTGGCGAGCAAGCACCAGCGCAGCACACGGAAATGCCGTTTACCTTCCCGCTATAAAGCGGTACCTATTTATCTACTTGCACTTAGGGGTGCTTTCGAACTGCTAGGTGGGCAGGAGCTGGGACCGAAAGACGGGAGCTCACCCCGCCGCGGGGATTCGAACCGCCGACCATGCGATCGGCAAGCCCTAGGTCCTGAGGTTTTAGCCACTGCGCCACCCGCGTCCCAAAGAGTATAGTAGGACACCCCTATTTTCTTTGGAGAAACATTGGAGGATATAGTCAGTTATGTCACCCCCCCCAAGCCAAGGAGATAAGTAACCATACAACCTTTAGAAGACATCTGAAGGCAGCCCCATATAGGGAAGCTTTTAAATGTTTAATAATAATAATTATACAATAATAATTTATTATTTGTACCCCTCCCATCTGGCTGGGTTTCCCCAGCCACTCTGGGCGGCTTCCAACAAAGATGAAAAATACACTAAAATGTCACATATTAAAAACTTCCCTGAACAGGGCTGCCTTCAGATGTCTTCTGAATGTCAGGTAATTGTTTATTGCTTTGACATTTGATGGGAGGGCATTCCACAGGGCGGGCGCCACTACCGAGAAGGCCCTCTGCCTGTTTCCCTGTAACTTGGCCTCTTGCAGTGAGGGAACCGCCAGAAGGCCCTCGGAGCTGGACCTCAGTGTCCGGGCAGAACGATGGGGGAGGAGTCGCTCCTTCAGATATACTGGACCGAGGCCATTTAGGGCTTTAAAGGTCAGCACCAACACTTTGAATTGTGCTCGGAAACGTACTGGGAGCCAATGTAGGTCTTTTAAGACCGGTGTTATGGTCTCGGCGGCCGCTCCCAGTCACCAGTCTAGCTGCCGCATTCTGGATTAGTTGTAGTTTCCGGGTCACCTTCAAAGGTAGCCCCACGTAGAGCGCATTGCAGTAGTCCAAGCAGGAGATAACCAGAGCATGCACCACTCTGGCGAGACAGTCTGCAGGCAGATAGGGTCTCAGCCTACGTACCAGATGGAGCTGGTAAACAGATTTGACCTGTGCCTCCATGGACAGCTCCATGGACTCCCAGGCTGCGCACCTGGTCCTTCAGGGGCACAGTTACCCCATTCAGGACCAGGGAATCCTCCACACCTGCCCGCCTCCTGTCCCCCAAAAACAGTACTTCTGTCTTGTTAGGATTCAACCTCAATCTGTTAGCCGCCATCCATCCTCCAACCGCCTCTACTCACACAGGACCTTCAACGCCTTCACTGGTTCTGATTTAAAAGAGAGGTAGAGCTGGGTATCATCCGCATACTGATGAACACCCAGCCCAAACCTGATGATCTCTCCCAGTGCCTGCATGTAAATGTTGAAAAGCATGGGGGAGAGGACAGAACCCTGAGGCACCCCACAAGTGAGAGCCCAGGAGTCTGAACACTCATCCCCCCACCACCACTTTCTGAACACGGCCCAGGAGGAAGGAGTGGAACCACTGTATGACAGTGCCCCCAGCTCCCAGCCCCTCAAGACAGTCCTGAAGGATGTTATGGTCGATGGTATCAAACGCCACAGAGATCCAGCAGAACTAGGAAACAGCTCTCACCTTTGTCCCTAGCCCGCTGGAGATCATCAACCAGTGCGACCAAGCCAGTTTCAGTCCCATGATGAGGCCTGAATCCCGACTGGAAGGGATCGAAATGGTCCGCTTCTTCCAGGCGTGCCTGGAGTTGCTCAGTAACCACTCTCTCAATCACCTTGCCCAAGAATGGAAGATTTGAGACTGGGCGATAGTTGGCCATCGTGGCCGCATCTAAAGATGGTTTTTTAAGAAGCGGTTTAATAACCGCCTCTTTCAGCGGGTCTGGGAAGGCTCCCTCATGGAGGGAAGCATTCACCACCCCACGAAGCCCATCGCCCAGCCCTTCCTGGCTAGCTTTTATAAGCCAGGATGGACAAGGATCCAGGAGACAGGTGGTTGGCTTCACTCGTCCAAGCAGCCTGTCCACATCCTCGGAGGTAACAGATTGGAATTGATCCCACACAACTTGACTAGACAGGACTCTAGCACTCTCTTGCCCTGGCCCTGCTCCCACGGTGGAGTCTACTTCTTCCCAAATCTGAGTGATTTTATCTGCAAAAAACTTTGCAGAATCATTGCAGGTTTAATGTTTTATTATGTTTTTATATATGCTAGAAACTGCCCAGAGTGGCTGGAGCAATCCAGTCAGATGGGTGGGATGATAACAACAACAACAACAACAACAATGGAATAAGATGTCCCTATTTTCAGGGTAAATGTTGGAGGAGATGCAAAAGACAGTTTAGAAACCATATGTGAGTGCTAGGTTTTAAATGGAATAAGAAGACATGACCATTTAACACCAGTTCTGGCCTGACAACAATGGCTGCTAAGCTATTGGTTTTGACCTTTAAAGCCTTCTATGGCTTAGGACTCCTATATCTAAAGCATTGCCCTTTGTATATGAACCTTTTGTATGTGAACCTGCTTGAACCCTGAGATCTTAATCTGAGGCCATTCTTTGGGTCCCACCTCTGAGGGATATCTGGAGGATGGTCACAGGAGAATGGGCCTTCTCTGTAGTAGGTCCCAGTTTATTGAATGCTGTCCTCAGGGAGACCCTTTCATAGCCTCAGGCAAAGGTATTTCTCCACCCCACCCTCTAGGTATTTGGGCAGCAAATGATATTGCATTGTGCAATATGTTTTAAACCTGTTTTGTGATTATATCATGGCATTCTCCTCCTCCTCCTCCTCCTCCTCCTCCTCCTCCTCCTCCTTAAAATTTATATACCACCCTATACCCGTGGGTCTCAGGGCAGTTCACACACTAGAATTGCAGTAGCACAAAGCACATAATCAAAATAAATACGGATGCAACCAAATTACCCCCCCCCCCCAATATTTTAAAAGTGCATTAGGTGACAGTCAACCAAAGGCCTGGTTAAAGTAGAATGTTTTTGCCTGGCGCCTAAAGGTGTATAATGAGGGCACCAGGTGAACTTCCCTGGGGAGAGCATTCCACAAGCAAGGAGCCACTGCAAAAAAGGCTTGTTCTCATGTTGCTACGCCCCAGACCTCTTGTGGAGGAGGCTTTAAGACTTTTTGTTGTAAAGGGCTTTAAGATTTTTTTTGTGGGAAGCAAATATATAAATGAGGTTACTAACCTAACCTAAACTTAATCTGCAAATACAACTATCCAACACTTCTGGAAGGAAAGTTCTAATGTTGCCCCCTGCCCCCCCCCCCACTATGTAGTTTTCAGTTTGCAGGAAGATTTTTACATAGGAAAATATTTAAAAGTGCCATCATCTGTCATCTGAAGTGGTGCACTCCATTCTACCATCTCATTTCCATTTCATTCTGCTGCATGGGTGCAGTAGGCCATCCATATGATCACAAACAAGCTTGCTATCTACTTGCTGAACTGCCTTTCAATGCCAGACATGCCCCTTCTTGCAGTTTTCAGTCACGAGGCTGAAAGAGTTTGCCAGAGGCATTAACACTCAGTTCTGATTCCCAAAGACACTTGACATGTAAATCAAGCTCTGCTAAAAAGTGCCTAGCCATGAGATCTGATTGAATCAAATCTTCTGTTCTGAGTGCACACAGAGCTTGGGTCTCTTCAGCTGATAAAGAAAAAGACTCACTTTACATTGCTTAAGATATTGTGTCAAAGTTTGTCATTTGTGAAGGTTTTACATCCTCTTCACTTGCTAGAGCTTAACAGGTGACTGGGAAACAGGGATGAAACTCCTGGCCTTGTTTCCAGCTCTGCATAGCCTCCAGTCCTGAGGTCCATGCATTGATACAAACACCTACAAAAGGAGATTTTTGCATGTACATGTCTATGTGCAAAGGCTTCAGTGTAAGGAACCCTGTACAGTTAGGCACATGTATAGTCCTTATGAAAACATATGTAAAAGAGAACATGGAGTCATGAGCTGAACCCAACAATGTTAGTTAACTTCAAATTTATAAGCGGCCATCCTGTACCAAGTTGGCTAAAGGTGACAAAGAAAATAGAATAACTCTAAAAATTTAAAATTCATACATATGAATTAACATGTTAATTCAGCCATTAGGAAAACAATTTCAAGAGCCCAAGCAGTAAAACAACAGCATGATCAATAAAACTCATCAATGAAAAGCCATTCCAGACCAGCAGGGATTTGATACTACAACTTCAAGAACTAACTGAGCACTACCAAGAAGGTCCTGTCTGTAGCAGCTGCCAATCTTAAGTTTGCACCAAGAAGCATGGCCTCTAGTACTGATTATAAATGGACTATATAAATGCCCCCTAAATGAATTTATCACCCATTTCTCTCTCATCTGGAACAACAACAAAAATGCAAGGAAAGGGCCATGCGCTTTGCATGAATCAAGTTCCAAGTTCATTCTCTGGCACCTCCAGCAAGGGCTGGACACTCCTGTTTAAAATACTTGATAGCCACTGCGCATCAGTGTACTAAGAAATACTGCATCAGGTTCCTGTGCTCCTGTCCCACATTTTTCTATGCTCTGCTTCACTTTATTTATTTTTTTAAAAACCCACCATAGAATGACTCTCTACAGAGGTCTTTATGGTCGTTTCTTCCTCATTTTCATGTGCAGAGTCCTTGTTTTCAAGGTGTTTCTCTGAAGGGGTAAATGAGGACTGGAGAGAAGTATTTTAGCCAGTTCCACTCTTTTTCCTGAGCCTGAAACAGGTGTGTGGAGAAGAGCATTATTTCATCCAGGGCCGACACAGGGACATCGGTATGACACCCAATGATTCATGATGATAAAGAACCAAAAATATTGTCAGGTACTTCAAGGATCTCTCCAAACTGGGTGAATGGGAATAAAAATGACAAATGTGATGTAAGCATGTGTAAAGTGAAAATTCCAAATTTCACATATATGCTTAGGGGGTCTAAACTGGCCAGGATGGGCCAGGAAAGAGGATGTGGTGTTTAGCTTGATTAAATCTCAACCCGGAGCCTCAGCTATGAAAAAAGACAGAATCCTTGAGTAATCATTAGAAAAGTGATAAAAAAATTAAAACTCTTAATTATTGTTGGTTGGACCCAGATGAAGTTAGCTGAAGTTAAAATAACTGGATCAAGTTAGTCATGACTTGAGTCCCATGGATTTCAGTGGGAATGAAGTTCAACTAACTTTGTTTGGATCTATCCATATCTATAGCAGACTTGGGGATCTTGAGAAGTGGTAGAGTGGCCTTTTGGGTGGAAGCCATTTTGCACCATGATCTGAGGCCCTTGTATTTCTGGGACAGTTGACACTATGAAGATTTCATCAAACTGCCCTTCCCTTCATGGGCCCAATTAAAAAACTGATTTACACATCTTATGGGATGCTGCTTCCATGTGACAACTTTTCTCACCTGACTGTTATAGTAATTTCGTTGTCCCCGAGAGGGGGCAATGACAATAAAGATATTATTATTATTATTATTATTATTATTATTATTATTATTATTATTATTATTATTATTATTACTGTTCTGTTTCCAATGAGAAATAGAAGCCTAGGACTATAAATGCAGTGAGAGATGGGCAAAGAAGGGAAGTTGGAACAATTTAGGGAAGATGATGAGTGTCTGCATTTCATTGCTTTCTGATGGTGCTTCATGCAGGATTACAGAGTGTTGCAGGAACACTTCAGGAGCACTCCAGAGTACTTAATAATGGATAAGAAGAGCAATTAACCTTCCTCAAGCTCATTGAAATGGTTCAAAATATCTGTTACTGGATTTCAAAAAATATATTTCCTCCCCAGTCAAAAACAGCACACAAATATTAATAACCTATCAATTCTTCCCAGTCATTTTGGTATACCTCAGTTTTATTTACTTATACAATCATACTTCTTGTTATGTTCGGTTCAGGTTACGTCTTTTCAGGTTGCGTCCCACGGCAACCCGGAAGTACCGTAAAGGGTTACTTCAGGGTTTCGCCGCTTGCACATGTGCAGATGCGCAAAATGATGTCATGCGCAGAAGCGACGAATTGAGACCCGTGCGGGTGCAAACGTGGGTTGTGTTCTGATCAGGATGCGAACGCAGCTCTGAAATGAATCCCGTTTGCAACCAGAGGTACCACTGTACTTTGAAAATGAATGCACATTTTTGTGCTTTTAACTTGGATTGCACCACTGTATCACCTGAAAATACTGAAACACAAGAGTGGGTTGAGGAAGAGACAAGAAACCAAGAACAGAAATATGCCATTGGGCAGCTGAGGTGAATATAGGGTAACTGAGGAAGAGCTTTAGCTAAAGTGGATGATGAAAATAGAAGAAAGTAAGAATAGAATAAAGAGTGTAGAGAAGAAGGAATGGGTAGAAATTTGTTTTCTTTTAAAAAAGAAACTACCTAATTCACACCCATTGACAGATTACGCAACCCAGAACACAACTGTGCTTCAAAATGCATATTTGCCTGAATTTTGCAATGTAGTTCTCCAACTAGAAAGTGTGTACAAACAGGCTGTTAATTTTACACATAACTCTGTCTTCCAACACCTCACTGACATTTTTTGTAGCACTCACCTGATGCTTGAGGTAGCTGTCTCATTCTAATGGTAGGGCAAACCCGAGTCCTAGCTCAAACAAAATTGTAATGTCTTAAAGGGACTCCTGAGTGTCTTACATCACTGAGCTGTTATTGTGGGATACCTGTGAGGATTTTGTTATTGCCATGGAGTTCCCTGTCATATTCTATTCCATCTGACACCATAAATGAGTGTGGAACTAGAACAATAGTTTCATATCTCCAGGGAAACTTTGCTGAACCAAAGTCAAACATGGGTATGGTAGCTGTCTGTTGCTATTTGCAATCTCTGAATAGGGACCCCCTCCCCCCCCAAAGAAGTTAGATTCCCCCACTCTGCGCTACTGGATCCACATATATAAGCACAATGTTAAAATGGGTCACACTTATTTAAATAGTTCAGTCAGTGCATCTTTCAGATGGTACACTCTCATTGTTCCTTTATAATTAATTAATGTTTTAATTAGTTTAATTACTTGCAAGGATCCTTTGTATTTTCTGCCTCTAAAGAACAAAAGTATTCAAAAATCTTCAGTTCAGCTTGCTAAGTGCTTACATATGTAAATTTTATTTGGTAGAATTGGTACCTATGTTTGTGAATGTGTGTGTTGTATTCCTTTCCTTTGGCTGTAACTTGCTTGTCCACAGTCTGAACAGCAAAGTATATTCATAGTCCATACGTGCTCCTTTGGGTTCTTGATGACGGAAAGCTGTACAAATCAGAAAAAAGCCAAACTTGGAAAATAAACATATCAACGAAATAATAATTTCAGAACAGCCATTGGGAGAACTGAGGGTATTATATGTGGTCAGGTCAAACTACACCTTCTTGAATGTTGTGAATCCATTTTACCAGAACTTTCAGTCAGGAGAGACCATGGGTTGGTAAAGCCCATTTGGGAAGGTGATGTAGTCACCTTCACCTTTGAGTTCCCTATGAATGACCAATTGCATAGATGTCCAGTGCTACAAGCCTTTCCCCTTCAAAAAATGAAGGTGGGGCCATTTAAAGAAAGCCTTTGCACAACTAGGCACTCATATGCAGATTCTAAATGACCCACTGACATTACCTACAATGAAGAGAACCAGAGAAACATGCACAGTGTCACAAACTGGCAGGACAACAGGGAGGAGGAGGAAGATCCTAGGAAGGGGTGCAGCTGGGATTGGGACACACCAGGGCAAGCTGTGGATTGGGAAGGAGAGATTAAGAAGTACTCACAGGTTGATGAGGGATGGGGGCCAGTGCACAGGAACCAGACCATCAGGACCCATCACCAGAGCCAGAGGGTCCCCTGTTTCCACAAACACAGTGGGCTCTGAGGTGTAGGGAACAGTGGGAGTGGCACTCTTGCAGGCTGAGGCAGGCAAGTGCCCACAGCCCAGCTCCCTAGCTCTGGGAGGAGGGAGGGGTGTGATTCTTCAGCTGAAGTAGGCTTGGAACAGGTGAGGGTCATATGCCCCATCAAGCCCAGGTGCTGCAATCAGCATGCAAAGTACAAAAGGGAAGCAGAGGTGAGGGGCTGTGTCTGTACAACTGCCCCTGTGGATTGGCCTCAGCTGGGTCCTCTTGGGTCTGTGCCTCAGTTTCGACATGAGGACTGACTTTGGACTCGAGACTTGATGTACTGACTTCCTGCCAGGTAGGACAGGGGTTCCGGACACATAGAATGTTAGCTGCAAATATATGTATAAACTTGACTGTAGAGACACAACTGAATGGCTCCTTTAAGTCAGCAAGGGTGATCTGCCAAGACTGAAATTTGCATATTGATGATATCAGATCAGGAGAGTAAATCAACACCCTTGCCCTCAGCCAGCTTGTGCTCTGTATTCTTCCTCTTGCCTGTCTTTGCAAGCAGCCTGCCCATTTTTCATTCCATATATTGCTAAATGTACAGGCATGCTCATTAATAGAATTGGAGGAAATCAAGGGAACAGACAGAAAACCAGTCTCTGAATGTGACCAGACAAATAGGCAGTATTTGTGTGTGTGCATTTCATAGAGTTGATGGGTTTAAACAGGAGTACTGTACTAAGAATGATCTCCCTCTAGTGATAAAATATAGTGATTGCAGGCTGAACTATTGTAATTTCTACTACTCTGGTGAGTCTATTCCCTGCCTCCAGTTGCTCACTCTCATGTTTAGTTTGATTGCTTCTGTAGCGTTTTCTTACCATCTTCTATCCAAACAGCTACACTAATGTAAATGGGTGCTATTAATTATATTCCCAGTCAAGTTTTAAGTCAGCTTTTGGTGACAGAACTCTTGGGGAAGGGTAGCATTTTAAAACTAAGCAATGGAATTGTAAAAGCAAAACAAGAAAAATGATGGAAACTGCAGCAAAATTTTTAAAATAATGCACCCCTGGCACACACCCTGTGCCATACAGTATGACACCCTGTGCCATACAGTATGCTGAAATGCCTGGAGAAATAGAAGAGTCTTTGCCTACTGATGAAAAGATACCTACATCCACAGAGAAGCCCCTCCTTGGGGTCACCACCTACGTCAGGTGACCACACCGCTATTCCGGTGACTTTAATTTGTTTTGACTTTTTTTAGGCACTGAATTCTAGATTGTTGCCACCTGCCCTGAGACCTTATGTTAGAGGGCTGGTAAGAGATTGAAAGAACAACAACTTCAAATAATAATAATAGCTTCAAATAATAAGGAACTTCAAATGAAAAATGAAGGTTTCAAGGAGGTTTGTGTGGGATAAGAGGGCCCTTCAAGTAGCCCAGCCTAGCACTTCAAATTAATGTTGGTAGTCAGGCAATAATTTAGGAGGCTGCTTGAACTGGATGGGTTTGGATCCAGCACTGTTGCTACAGGCAAAGTGGTCTCTGAGATGATGCACAGCTTTTGCTAGTTTTATCTGGTTTGCCAGCTATGGGTGTTCTTGGACTGGGTTGGCCTGGCTACAGTGAAGTATGCACAGGTAACTTCAAAAACGGGACTGTAGGCTGCCCTTCAAGATGGTCCAGAAGTTGCAGCTGCTATAGTATGTGGCTAGGCTTTTATATGGGATGGCCTGTTGGTAGAATATAACACTAATTCTTAAAGAACCACACTGGTTGCCAAAAAGCTTATATGCCAAATTCAAGGTGCTTGTGTTAACTTCAAAAGCTCTAAAGCAACTTGGGACTGAAATACCTAAAGGAGCATCTTTTCTCATTTTGACCTGCCTGCATGTTGAGATCTTTGGTGGAGGCTCTGCTACTCCTAGCTGTGCCTATGTAGCATTGATTTTTCTCAACCTCAGCAGAGAACTACAACAAACCCTCAAACATTGAGGATCTGGGGACTTTGATACCACAGAGGTTGTCTTTGAGACAGGACAGTTTTGTTTTGTTCAAGGTTTGTAATTAAAGTAGGCGCACCACTGACTTACTGAAGTTCATTCAGCTGTATGCATACAACTTTTTAGTATACTCTTTGCCATGTAAAATCTGCCATCCTATCATCATCACTAACTATTGGGGTATGCTGAAAACAACTCTGCTGCTGACATAAGCAAGTATTAAATTAATAATAATTACCCTAAATAATTTACAGTGGAGAGAGCTGTCAGGGAATGCTTTGGAGACTAACAAGGAAAGGAATGTTTCATGTATGGAGGGAGTGCATATGTGAATACAAGAAGATGAAAACAACCAGGCAAGGACACCAACTTCATTCAGGGCAACACAAAAACAACAGGACGTTGGATTAGATGCAACCCACAAGGCTATTCTCTTATTGCTTGGGTTTATTTATTTATTCAGGCTCACACGTAAGGCTAAGTCAAATGAAGTGTGAATGGGTCAGCATTCTGATGGCACAGAGCAAAACCTTGTGGCCCTTTCACTCCTCCCTTGGTCCTGTTCCCTTGGCAAGGCTTAGTGCCATGCCAAACCCATGCTGGTGTTTTGTTTCCCCTCAAACAAACCACAACTGGTAAGCTATAGCTTGTGATTTGTGTAGAATGAGACCTGGGTTCACAAGTAAAACTATGGCTTAATCCTGGCAGCACAGCAGCAGCAGCAGCAGGACCATGGGAGAAAGTCCAACTCTATAATCATACATATAAAAACAAGAAAAAGAAGAAAAATGTGCTGTATTTTACCATGAATCAATTCTTAAGTTATTTGACTATTTTTGACACTGCAAAATGCGAGCTCCTTGTGACATTTTTGTTCATTATGGTTGCTCTCGCATTCACTGAAATCAGTGATTCCTAGGGTGCACACTTACCATAAAAAAGAACGAAGTCATCACTCTCCCCACAATATAATATTTGCCAAAAAAGTATGTATGCTAATGTATGTATTAATATACAAATTTAGAGCTAATTATGATAATTTAAATAGAAATGCAATCCCTCTCATCATAGTGAGGGCGACTGACTGGGTGATCTGTGTAACTGCTCCAACTTTAGGGGGCCAAAGTGTCTTTGCCCCCTTGATAGTTGAAAGGGGGATGGCCCCCCTCAATGTTTAGGGGGCCTGGCGTGTGGTGCGTGTGACATTGCACGCATCACACGATGGGCACCACAGCTTCAACTGCCTTGGTTGCACTGGTTGATGATCTCCGGCAGGCTAGGGACAAAGGTGAGAGCTGTTTCCTAGTTCTGCTGGATCTCTCAGCGGCTTTTGATACCATTGACCATAACATCCTTCTGGACCATCTAGAGGGGCTGGGGGCACTGTTATACAGTGTTTCTGCTCCTTCCTCCTGGGCCGTGTTCAGAAAGTGGTGGTAGGGGATGAGTGTTCAGACTCCTGGGCTCTCACTTGTGGGATGCCTCAGGGTTCTGTCTGCTCCCCCATGCTTTTCAACATCTACATGCAGCTGCTGGGAGAGATCATCAGGGGGTTTGGGTTGGGTGTTCATCAATATGTGGATGATACGCAGCTCTACCTCTCTTTCAAATCAGAACCACTGAAGGCCGTGAAGGTCCTTTGTGAGTATCTGTGGTTGGAGGATGGATGGTGGCTAACAGATCGAGGTTGAATCCTGACAAGACAGAAGTACTGTTTTGGGGGGGACAGGTGGGCAGGTGTGGAAGACTCCCTGGTCCTCAATGGGGTAACTGCCCCGAAGGACCAGGTGCACAGCCTGGGAGTCATTTTGGACTCACAGGTGTCCATGGAGGCATAGGTCAATTCTATGTCCAGGGCAGCTTTTTACAAGCTCCATCTGGTATGCAGGCTGAGACCCTATCTGCCTTCGAACTGTCTCACTAGAGTGGTGCATGCTCTAGTTAGCTCTCGCTTGGACTACTGCAATGCGCTCTATGTGGGGCTACCTCTGAAGGTGACCCGGAAACTACAACTAATCCAGAATGCGGCAGCTAGACTGGTGCCTGGGAGCAGCTGTCAAGACCACATAACACCGGTCTTGAAAGACCTACATTGGCTCCCAGTATGTTTCTGGGCAGAATGCAAAGTGTTGGTGCTGACCTTTAAAGACCTAAACGGCCTCAGTCCAGTATACCTGAAGGAGCATTTCCACCCTCATTGTTCCCCCCAGACACTGAGGTCCAACACCGAGGGCCTTCTGGTGGTTCCCTGGCTGCGAGAAGCCAAGTTACAGGAAACCAGGCAGAGGGCCTTTTAAGTAGTGGCACCCGCCCTGTGGAATGCCCTCCCACCAGATGTCAAAGAGAAAAACAACTACGAGACTTTTAGAAGACATTTGAAGGCAGCCCTGTTTAGAGAAGCTTTTAATGTTTGACAGACTATTGTATTTTAATATTTTGTTGGAAGCCGCCCAGAGTGGCTGAGGAAACCCAGTCAGATGGGCGGGGTATAAATGATAAATTCTTCTTCTTCTTCTACTACTACTACTACTACTACTACTACTACTACTACTACTATGTCTGGCTTCTCCAGAGTGCTCTGCCTCCTCCAAACAATGCAATGACACACACGGGAAATGTGCCAGGCCCCCTCATCTTGGGGGCAACCGGGTGCCTCTGAACTGCTTGATCTGCATTCCAGGTGCTAACCATTGATCGATAACTTCATAATAATAATAATAATAATAATAATAATAATAATAATAATAATTTCAAGGCCCCTGTTCTCTCTTCATAGATTTTTTTTTTTTTTGTCTTTAACCCAGATTTAGATCAGAGACCCCTTCAAATAAACAGCACTTTCAAAGAGAGGACTGTTCTCTGAACATGTAAAGGGGAAAGCAGGATTGCAGTGGTAGACTATGCCCAAGCCTTCAGCCCAATGTCTACATGTCATCACCGAGCAAGGCCAGGATGTTTCATTCTTTCATTCAACCAACCAATCTTTTTATTATTATTATTGCTCAAGCTAAATGCAAATTTAAACTTTAACACTTTTGCCTTACAGCCTCTTGTTGGGGGTTTACAGATCTAGGATATATTTTGGGAAATTGTTCATTATGCATATGGATACTTCTTAAGATATCAGAAACAAATTTTGCATGATGGTTCATAAGATCAAGCAGCAGGTTTTTGCCTATGTTTCGACACAGTTGGAAGCAATTTTGAATGAAGATGATGGACGGAACCTTTCAAAACTGTACGGATAAAAAAACTGCATTTTTATTTTTTGGTTCCCAAGCCACACTGAGTATGAGGCTGCTTGCATTTCTGTATTTTATAACCTGAAATATAAATCACCACAGTGTCCCCAACTTCTTAAATATATCATAATAGAATGAGAAAATAAAACTTGCCAAAATGTTCTGTCTTGACTAAAGATACCATGACATGTTTCACCAATTTCTCCAAGATGTACCAGCCCACACAATTAGGATTAAGCTTCATATGTAATTAATTATTGCAGCTGAAATGGTATTGCTGTTGCTCTTTATCTCTGGGCAGGATTCCAACACTTCCACAGTAATTCATTTCAGACTAATATTCAAAATTTCTTTGAGCTGAAATGGTCTTGCCCACCTTAATATCAATGCTGGAAAGCTTAGTGCTGAATTCGTCTTCTCTTGAAATACTCTGTCAAGCACTTTTCACCTCCAGAGTTAGCACACACTGAAGGTTTTAAAATGCTAGGCATTTTTCCCCCACTCAGTATCTCTGTTCTCCAATACATGGAATATATTCCAATATATATGACCTTTGCAGAGAGTAAGCAGGTCTCCCTGCAAAGATTGTTGGCAACTACACAGAATATAAATCTCTTTGGAATAATCGTACAAAAGGAGATATACTCCTCTCAATGCAACACTGCCCTCTTAAAAACAGAGAACTAAGCCTTTAATCATCTTAAATCCAAGGAGTTTAACATAATTGGGTTGTGGTTTGGGCTGCTGTCTTGTGGTATAGCTGGAATTTAAGAGCAAAAAAAGTAATCCTAATGTGGCACTATGTTGGATTCTTGTGACTTGTAACAGCGGTCAATGTCCAACTCACACCTTCTGCTAAAGCTCTGCTCATAAGGCCAAACTACATGTTATGCTGATGATATTTGGTTTTTATTTAATTAGAAAGGCATATACAGTCTGTTTCCTATTAGGAGCAAGGGGCATGTGATAGGGGTGAGAAGGAATTTTGTCCTGCCCATGGCCAGAGATGGAAGAGGGAAATATTTCTCCCTTTGTACCGTTATCTCAGGAACAACCCCTACCTACATGCTTCTAACCGATTAAAGGAAAACAGAAGATAATAACTTGGCTAAATGTTGTTTTAGCATAGCATATATTTTGGTTTGTAGTCTTGGAAAGATTCAGTGTATAACTCATATTATGCAAACTTTTTTTCCTAAAAATCCCCCCTTCCTGTAAATCCCTTCGACGTATCATCGAAAGAGAAACCTGCAGATTAGCTTCCAATTGTGGAAACCCTGGGAGAAAACCATGCAAGTTTAATCAAATTTATTGATTGTCACAGAATCCTTCAGGTGCTTCTCTTGAGAGGAAACCCCAATTCACTTTCAACTTTGCTGAGATGAACATTTTGGTGGTGAGTCCAAGGTCGGTTTTTTCACAAATAGTGGGTGAAAAAGCTAGTCTGTTTTTTGGCTGTGCCACTTGGATTGCTGATGGAACCCTGCATAGTTGAGTGCTTCATTGTACAAGAAGCTTTCCTGCACCTTAGAGATAGGGATATAGTACTAGAATCCTCACCCCAGACTTATTTGAGGGGGATATTCAATTCCGAATTTGTACTTGCAGTCTGAAGAAATTTATCTCCGCACCTGCTGTTTGCAACAGCTACTCTGCTCTAATGGACTTATACACCAACAAACAATTTTTTTATCGGAATACCTTCCAATGGTGCCAATATTGTGCCGCCGCAGAGTTGATGTAGTTTTATGGACTGTGGCATTTGACTGAGGCAAAAACAAAGTTCATTTACCCTATTCTATTTTCTAGGGCACTGTGTTTTAGGCTGTTGTTGCAACCCCCCACATATAGTTTCATCAATGAAACACACACACACAAATGTTCTGTACCCCTCAGTTTCATGTCTTGCTATTCAGACATCAGAAGCCTCTAAACTCCTACCTTCAACTCTGAAGAAAAAAATTAAACGAAAAACATGTAGAGTTTCATAAACAGTCTTCCAAATTGTCCCTGGACTACCGCACCCCAATACATCTACTTTCCATTTTACATTAAATTAGGCTAATGCAAAAAAGATGTAGATGTGGTTACGACAGGAATGGATTTTTAAAAAGCATACATTACTAGAATAGTATTCTCTCATGGGAAGCTTTTCATTTGCTTTATCATGCACATATTAAGATGTCATGAATAATGTATTTGGGGCTAGTTCATGGCATTCACAAGAGTGCTAAAAAGGGAATAAAGTAGATTCTTGGACCTATATTTTTTCTTGAACCTGCATGAGGGCTTCTCAGAGGAGCAACCTCCTGTAGAAATCACTGCTCTTAGTATAATTTTCTCTATGCAACTATTGTCTATATTAACTGCCTCTCAGATAGGGATAAGTAACTCTGTTGTTCTTAGTTTCTCTCAGTTTCTCATTTATCCAGTCTAAGATTCCATTTTCCACAGTTCCACTTCATTTCTTTTTTTATCATGAAAATTCATCAGAATTTTGAGCGAATTTCTCCTAATACAGATATTTGTATGCAATTTTTCAAATATACACATTTTTGCAAAGCAGTTTAGTATAAAGCCTTTTGTTTTATTTCCATTAACATACACATTTCCATGCACACTTTACCCCAATAAATGCATTTAGGTACCCTTGGTTGAAGAAGTGCATTTCAAGATTTAGAGAAGTCGAGTTGCAAACCTGCTTTGTTTCTCTCTCTCCTTTTAATAGTGCCCATGCAGACTTGTGATCTGACATATTTTGCTAAAACTTTGAAACTTAACAAAGATACTCTGAATTGCTATCAGTTTCTGAATTCTGGAGCATCACTTTAAATGGTGCTAGTACAATTAGTTGCCTATATATGGTGTAGAACAAATGGACTGATAACACCCCCCCCAAAAGGGACGACAAATAAAAATAAAGTAATGTGTATTTCCAATATATTGATAACTGAATTCCCAAACATCTGTATTAAAAAATGAAAAGAAAAACCCAGTGCAGCGTAAGTGCATAGATAGTTTGCATTTGAACTGTAGACTTTACTCACTTGGAGATATGCAGAAGTTCACATTTTGATGGAAAGGGTTTTGAAGCAGACTAGGCAGGAAGCTCATTTTAATCCCTCGTCATTTATTCTTTAGCCTTTTCATTCAACCTCACTGTGCAAGTTACCTACTTTCTGTGATCTTTACTTCACAGTCACAATCATTAAGGGGCAAGAGTTTCATCTTTCTGCCAATTTCAAAAGACAAAAAAAGAAAAAACATCCCTCTAAGCTATTGCCTTCTAGACAGAATTCTTGTACTTTGAGTCCATTCATGTGCCATTCATCATCCACCTAAGCTATGTTCTAATTCAAACTATGCTCATGAGGGATGGTATGTGGAGAGATTACCATTCTTCATGCCATCTAAAGCGGCCTGCTGTGATTTGACATCATTCTCAAGCCATTCTGGATTTAGAGAGACATACCTGTTGATAGCGTATAGTAAAACCTGCCTTTTTGATTTTGCATGAGCACTCTTTTTTGAGAGGTCACATTTCAGGAAATCGTTGTGGGCCCCCCATCCCAACCCTCTGCAAGAGAGAAAAGTAAACAGATTGGAGACTAGGAAGAACTGAAGTTCTACTATTTCAACTCCATAAAATACAGATGAGAATGATACGTTTGATCTTGAATTCAGTATATATTTCACAAAACCTCTCTAGCTGACTTTGTCTTAAAGTCCACACATACCATCACCGGAATACAGGTTGAATGTTATTCTGTCACTTCTGAATCTTGGTTTTAATAATTCCCTCATGTTTTTGATAAATCTGCTAGTGAGTCATGGTTCAATGAACAAGCATGATAAATGTTCACAGCATTTCATTTTGTGTGTGCCAGTTGCTTGCTCACAATATTTTAACTTAATGCCATCTGTAGTCTTCTCATATTTTAATACTTCTCTTTGAGATCAAGAAAGCCTAGGGGTTGTATCCAATGCTGCTGTTCTGCTTGGGCAACAAAATACCTGCCTCTCGTTCCCCCTACACTCTCTGGGAACGCCATGAAACCCAGAGTGATGGCTGGATTTTCTGTGAATTTTTTTCTATTGGTTTTCATGCATGCCAAAAATGAGGTTTTATGCTTAAGTCTCCAGGCCAGCCATACCATTAGACAGAGTGAGTCAGCTACTCCAGGAAGCAGATGCTGGAGCTGGGTAGGAGGTTGCAGTGAAGTGTTGGAGGACAGAGCTCTGTGTGCCTTCTATCCCTAAGCTTGCCTGATGTTCTCCACTGCAGAGTCAGCCCCTTTGAATTTGTGTCTGGCTTGCAATGGGTTCATTGTGGCCAACTGCCTCCTTACCTTTGAAAAGAGATAGTATACAGAGCACTTGTTAATCTTAATTAGATATTATGCTTAGTACTGAGCCAGGACTATGGTTCCTGTCACAGGATGCCCTCAGGTGTTGCCTCTAATGTTGGGCATGTAATAGGAGTTCTCCTTAACAGTGGCATTTCTACTTAAGTTCTACAAATTTGTTTTTTTAAAAGCATTGATTTTTTTCAGACTGATAACAGGTTTTATCATCTTAAGTAACTGTGAAATGCAAATGGATATTGATTTCCCTCCTTGTTTTAATGGTAGGTCAATTTTTTTTTTCAGCATGGCAAGTCTCTTTCATTATCCTGATTCTCTACCTTGAGTATCACATCCTAGAATTATGGGAAATTTAACATCTAATTATTCTAAATACATGTCTGGCATTAACATAAATTTATTATGGTTCTCATTAGGCCAGTGGTAAAGCTTAAGGTGCAATACAACAAATGTGAGAGGAATATGAGGCCCTGTTTTTAGTGCTACCTTATCAAGCGCACTTCCTGATAGCCGCCTGTGAAGTTCTTAGGCAGCTGGTTATTGACTGTAGAAGCCACTCCAAAATGTTGGCATGTTTCCCCTAGAAGGCCTCAATAGCTGTGAGTGATATGTTTTGCCTGTTCTTCTCTACAGATGTTTGCAAATTCTGCTGATATCAATCAGTGTGTAGAGAGAATGGAAGAATCCAACTTTTACTGCTGAACAAAGGCTCTAGTGACACCTGTGCCCAAAAAAGTCTTTTAAACAGTTCATAGAGCAGGAGCCGTAATAATAGCAGCACTAAGTAATATATATGTATTTGAGAGGAGTTCCTAGATACAATTAAAGTACACCGATTTAATTTTTAAAGCATCTTCATCTTCCTTCAGTGAGAGACTTGCTGTCATCACTGTGCATATTTTTATATGAAAATAAGGAGAGAATTGTCCACACTAGAAATGCCAAACTTATTAGCCAAGAATGCCAATTATTTTTGAATCATCAATGCAGTAAGTCAGGAGAGTCAGCTGTCAGTCTCTTTCCAACCAAATTCACTCAACCCGTTTGGCACTCAGGAGGTGTGATTTGAAAGCTCATCATGTCTAGACAATATTTATGTGATTTAATTTGTCAGAAGTTACTCAAGCAACTTGTAAGTCAGGACGGAGCTAGACATGACGGCTAACATATGACTGTTGTCGAGAGCTATAGTTCTATATCTGCTTCCCTCGTAAGGTTCAGAAGTGCAGTGCTGAATGATGTGACATCATGTTGTGGTAAATACTCCTGCTCCTGAAAGCATCAGCCAATAAATTTGATAGCAGGGGAGTAATTCACCACGTGATGACCACAGTATGTCTTGTGTGCTCCATAACTGAACATGGGAAAGAGAAGAGGTATCAATACACTTGTACAGTAGTACCTCGGTTAAGTACTTAATTCGTTCTGGAGGTCTGCTCTTAACCTGAAACTGTTCTTAACCTGAAGCACCACTTTAGCTAATGGGGCCTCCTGCTGCTGCCGCACCACCGGAGCACGATTTCTGTTCTCATCCTGAAGCAAAATTCTTAACCTGAAGCACTATTTCTGGGTTAGCGGAGTCTGTAACCTGAAGCGTATGTAACCTGAAGTGTATGTAACCTAAGGTACCACTGTATCCATTTTGTATCGGCAGCATCCAGTGCAATTGGATGTGCCCAACATCCACTCCAAATCTGTTTTGGAGGGTTGGCAATGGGGAGGATGACCCAGAACAGATTTCTAGGGTGCACAAGGAGAGGAAATGGAAGGTAAAATTCATCGAACAGTCAAAAGTCCTCCTACTGGCAGAACGAGTTCATTGAACCCCGCCCAGAGGGCTAGTAGTTGCAGCACCAGCCACAAATGAAATGCAGTAAGTACTTCTGGTATCAAATAAAGCCCTCTTTCCCCTGAGCTCCTCAACTGCTATGATATCAGAGCAAGCAAAGAAAGGCAGCCAGAAGAACTGTGGGATCACTGCTTCCTAAACCTCACTGTGCCAGGAGAAGAGATGAGGGAACTTGCTTCTCCTGGGCAAAATTCACCGTAAGGTTTCTATTAACTTCTAATGCTAGCATGTTAATTGTTTACATACTATGCATTTATTCACTTTTCATAGGCTAGGAAGCAATAAGATTTTTAAACCTTTCAGAAAGGTGTGTTAAAAATATACCTAAAAATGTGCAACTAAAATATCATTACAAGTAGATCTTTTCTGTCACTTAAGTATGTTCCCCCCGCCCCAATAAATAAATAAAACTTTATTACTGGAAGGTACAAAAAAAATCTTAAAAATTATGAAAAAAAGACTAAAATAATTTTTTTTAATCCTTAGAAAAGAAAATGATTCTAATCATGATGAAAATACTCTTAGGAATTTGCAAAATAAGACCCTCAGCATTCAACGATTTCTCTTCTAACAGAGAAAAGCTGTGAATTCTCATCATTGGGCTTCTCCTGGAAGGTTTATTTTTGAACACAAACAAATTCTGGCTTCCTGCCCGGTTTCCTTGTTGAATCAAACAAAACCTCCTGTTCACATCTTAATTACCCCCTCCTGCAACCTCCCTGGTTATAGGCTAGGATCCTCTTAATCTTTTTCTTGCTTTGAGGCTTCTAGCTAAGCCTGAACCTCACGAATTCCTCACCTCTTTCTATGTTGTTCATTCTCATTCTCTCTCTCTCTCTCTCTCTCTCTCTCTCTCACACACACACACACACACACACCCCACACCACACCACACCACTTCTGCTTTATCCTCATTTCCACAGTGGTTGCTCACGCCCCTCCAGTAGCCTATTCCATTATATAATACCTGTATGTTTTCTATTTAAATCACTGAGGAATGGGAAGAATTTGGCAATAAAGAAGTTTAATAAACAAAATAACATGTATTTCACAAGGACATAAAATTTATTATTGTCACTGAAATTCCTAACTGTTCTTTGGTATATTTAATCCACGGCATCCCCATTGCCCAGCAGTTACTTATACTCTTGTTTTTCATAATCACTGCAAGTTTTATTATCTTCTGCTGCTCCCATAAGCTTCTGATCAGCTCTACTTTAGTTGATTTTCTTCTCTCCTCCCAATTTCTGGTGTATAATATCTGACCTAAAGAAACAATATTTCCGGACTTCCGGGTTGACGCGATCTGGAAATGGCGGATTCCCTCCGAGCTCCGGAGGGAATCGGCTCCACTGAGGACGGGTCTTTGCCGCGCCGGCGACGCGGGGACCCTTAAAAGCCGCAGGCGCGGAAGCCTGCGGACTGAAGACTCGGCGGGTGCCTTAAGCGCCCCCCCTGATTCGCGAAGAGCCTTTTTAAAGGCTGCGGAGGGGATACGGGGGTGGCGTGGCACTGAGAGTCGATCGCTACCTCGGTGGGGCGAAGCCGCGAGCCATGACCAGTGAGCGCTGACTTTCTTCCTTGAAAATTTGGACTGAAAGAATTACCCGTGAGTAAGACGGATTCGGACTTTAAAAATTTTACCTTGAATTGGAGACGACCGGGGGGTGTGCTAAAAGGAAGTCCGCACCCCCCCCCCTTGCAGACGATCTAAGCAACGACATAAGAGCTAAGCTGGAGAGCCTACCCTTGGCGGGGTGAGTTAAAAAGGACATTAACTTTCAAGATTTAGTTAAAGCAAATCTTGTGCTGGAGAGTGGAGTTTTGGAGACCCTTTTTATGTTTTGAACAACCCCCCCTCCCGGGCTCGGGAACGTCCTGCCTTTGTGCCTGTGTAAGAGCTGCGGAGTTTGACAGCTGTCAAAGCTGCCAAACGGGCAGTTTAAAGCGGAAAAATCATTACCTAAGATCCCTCTGGATTAAAACGAGTTATAATTGAGACAAAATTGTTGGAAACAAAGTAATAACAACAAGTTAAAGGACTCTTGGAGAAAAGACTAATAAGTAACCAGATTCCCCCTAGGGGGAATTCTGTGAAACTACAATGGATACAATGGCTGTGGATGGAAAGTTACTAGTGGAAATCGAAAGGATGTTTCAATTGGTGGGAATCTTACAAGAGCAGAGCTTAGCCATGAATAAACAACTTATCACTATGACCTTGGGAACAGGCAACTCTGCTGTTTGTATTGAGGATCTGAATGAGAAAGAATCCACAGCTGAATGGGAAACAATGTCTACAGAGGTGGAAGAGATTAAACAAGAAAAAGAGAAAGTAACCTTGGGAAGTAACAACCAAAAGCTGACATCTGTGCAACATAAGCAAGGAGACTTTGGGAACATATCTACCACAAGTCTGCGAAAGACGCAGAGGAAGAAGGAGGAGGCCCTGGGACAATATGGAATACAGGAACTTAGAATAAAGAAATATGTTTGGGGCCTCTGTTTGGACTCTGAGTTTGAAGATACAGGCTTTGTGGAAATTCTTCAGCAGTTGCTTTCAAATCTCCTTGTGGGAAGAGAATATGCTTTGATGGTGAAAGACCTTTTTCCAGATTCGACGAATGACATAAAGGACTACCAACAAGACCGGCGAAGAGGGACTGAAAGGGATTTGAAAGCCTCGGACGTGAGGAACCCAGGCTGAGAATCTTGACTTTGGACTTTTATTGGGAAGGGACAAAAACCGGGGATGGGAGGGAGGGAAGAAGAGATTCTTAAAAACTCTCAAGACTTTTAGGTTTGGTTAATATGACTTTTAATTAGGATAAAATCAAAAATCGATGGAAGAGAACTTGGGTCCAACTTAGGAAAATCAATTTTTTTTATTAGAGAAAAGGTAATAAAATGAATAGGATGGTTAAGAGGAGAATTACCAACTTGCTGATATAATCTTGGGAATTGGGATGCACGAGGGGGGGTGGGGGAAAGTCAGGGAACAAGGTTATGAAACCAGGATCTGCTGAATCTATACATGTTTGTGTTATTTTTGTGTTTGTATTGTCTTTATAAAAGTGGAAAACCCAATAAAAATTTTATAAAAAAAAAATAAAGAAACAATATTTCCACCTTGAGGCATTTCCACCACATGTGATAATCATCTTGTCACTTCTTTTTTTAATGAAACCAACTATGGACACCTTCCACTTTATCCACTATTTTGTTTTTCCAGGGTTTCCAAGACTATTGTGTAGCCATCTTAACAGTTTTCTTTGTAGCTTACAGAAAATATGAAAGTTTCCCCTTTACTGGTAAAAAATAATAATCCCATATTTAATCTGTAGCTATGGTTTTTTAAATATATAAATCTCATTAGTCATTTCTCTTTCTCTATAATGATGCTTTCCTTGGTTATTCTCTTTTTTACAATCCTTGATATATTATTTTCATATTCTCTAACCTTCTCTCCAGCTTCTGAATACCAGTTGCTGGAAGATGCAGAGAGGAAGGGTTCTGTTGTGTTCTGGTCCTGCCTGCCACGAACATCTGGTTGGCTACTTTGAGAACAGAATGCTGGATTAAATAGACCTTTGGTTTGATCCAGCAGAGCTGCTCTTTTTGCTTTTGTTCTTCCGATACCAAAAACTAATATAAAATGTGATTGGAAAAGGAAACCAACTTGGCCAAAGCAAAATCACTGACCAGAGGGACTAGGAAATCTGTAATTTGAGAATTTCCTTTAACAGTGGCTCTCTTAGGAATTAAGTTCCATTTGAGCTTGTGAATTGCATTTATTCCATTTCGTTTGCTGAAAACTCTTTTTCCACATGAGAAACAGCCCAGGGATGACCGCTGCATGCAATGTGGCACTTCTGAAATTGGTCACCAGCTGCATTGGGATTTTAAAAACTTCTCAGACATCCCTTGACTTGTGTGTAGCAATAAATTTACCAGCCATAAGTACTTGGATGCCAGCAAGACACTTTCAGCATTTAGTATGTTTAATGTTGTTTAGTCGTGTCCGACTCTTCGTGACCCCATGGACCAGAGCACGCCAGGCATTCCTGTCTTCGTATGCTTAATAGGACATCTTTAACAATGTTTCATGCTCATGATTAAGACCTTATGAAACAGGCTAGTTGACCAATTTCCTACTGAATGATGTCCCCCCCCCCCCAGCATTTAGATAATTAGACACTGGTTTGCGTGCTGAGGTCCCACAAAACCCCTACCCCAATAACTCAGACATCACACATAATTTTTGTTTAGGTTTTTGGCATAATTTTTGGCCACAACTTTATTTTATACAAATTGAGAGTGGTTGCTTAGGCATTGGTTATGACTACCTGTCCCCCCCCGCCTTGGGGGACAGCACTGACTCCGTAGCCAGTCCTGGAGGAAACATGGTCAGAGTCAGATGGAGCTGCGTAACAGGCCCTCACTGCTCCGCGCATGTTCCTTGAAGCTTACGCGGCCCGCACCCTGCCGTCAGGGTTTGGACGAAGGGGATGGTAAGCTTCAGAATTCCTTTAACGGAATACCCGTCAGCAGCAGCATTGGAGGGGCAGGCACAGCCAATCCATACCCCTCCACCAACCAATTTTAACCAATGCCTAACCGCCAACCTTACAAGTTGTGACGATTTGCTAAGCAGTAGGCAAAACCCAAAAGGCACGCACTAATCAGCCAATTGGACAAATTCCTACTGGGCCCCCGCACCAAGGCGAACGACCCCATGACAGGCAGAGCAAGGTCAAAGCGCAAGCCCAAAGCAAGGGAGGGCGGGCGGGAGATCCGATGTCCACAGCAAAAGAGAAAGCGAAAGCTGTGGACCCTGCTTATATAAGGGGACTAAACCCACCCCTAAATTGGCAACATCAATTTTGCCCCAGTAACAACTTCATCCAATCTGCTCCAGCCCATTGCCCTCAATGGGCTGGTCACTAACTGGGTTTTTGTTTGGCCCCATCCGCAACACGTGCTCTCTCTTCTATGAGAACACGCTTTACCGCCCCACCCCATTTCCATTCTTCCCATTCTCCTCTTTAAAGGGAGAAGTGGGAAACCAACATCGCAGCTCTTGCTGTGATCCTGACAACAAAACAGAAAGCTTGTAAGCTTGTAAGCATACTCGGAAGCCCTCTGTTACTGCCTATCATTCTAGATCAGGCATAGGCAAATTTGGCCCTCCAGATGTTTTGGGACTACAACTCCCATCATCCCTGACCACTGGTCCTGTTAGCTGGGGATGATGGGAATTGTAGTCCCAAAACATCTGGAGGGCCGAGTTTGCCTATGCCTGCTCTAGATAGGTAATTTTAATTTCAGTTCATTAAAAGTATAGGGTTTCTGAGAAACTTTGTCCTGCTGGTCTCCCAGGTGGTAGAGGTGCATTATATGTTTTGAAAGTGGCCCCACTGGTGCACAAATAACCGATAAATAAAATCCAACTTGCTCATTATTGGCTCCAAAAACTGCCATCTCGTAAGATCTCACTAAGCTTTATTCTTCTCTGCCCACTCCAGTCCCAAAGCCTTTCCAAACACAAGCCCTGCACCCAGGAGACTCCATTCCTATTTGCACAACCCTGCTACTAAAAGAGATGGTACCATCTCTGTCAGAGCTGCCATCACATCTAGAGGATCCACTGCAAGAGAAGCTACAGGAATGGCCCACTGATGAGGTGGAATGCGACTATCTCAGGTGGCATGAGATGCGCCACATTGATACCTATTGTCCCACACCACTAATCTCATTATTGGGTTGGTTGCCTAGCTCGCCATTTGTCCAAACCACCATCCATACAGTGAGGCTAGGCTTTCCACCTCCCTGACTGAGCCTCATTCTGAGAAAGGGTAAAGCATATTCTGGATGAGGTGACCTGGAGAATGTTTGTACCAGTAGCATGCTTTGCTGTAGTGACTAGAAAGTCGGCTTAAACTTGGAGGGGGGATGAGGCACAAGGCACTAAAAAAGATCTAAGTTTATACAACCTGTGACAAACCAAAGTAGTGGCACGGGGACTCTTCAGGTCACCTCAGCCAGAATGGCCAACTCTGAAAAAGAACCCCCTTAGCCCATTCTCTTACAAGGAAAAAAACCCAACTGCAATTTAAGAAAGAATTAAAGAAGGGAAACATGGTTGAAGCAGAATGGAGATCAGTAGTTGTAGAATATAGTGAGGAAACAGAAGGAAGGCAATGGTTGTAACAAATGTCTATAGCTAAAACGTGAAACCCAGGTTGACTAGGAATGAATGAGGAGCAAGATTCAGACACAATGGAAGGATGGGCCACAACTAGTGTTGGTGAGGTGTGGCAAGAGTTGGATGCAGATCACTAGTGAGGGATTGTGTACAGTGGTACATCTGGTTAATAACTTAATTCGTTCCGGAGATCCGTTCTTAACCTGAAACTGTTCTTAACCTGAGGTACCACTTTAGCTAATGGGGCTTCCTGTTGCTGCCGCAACACGATTTCTGTTCTCATCCTGAAGCAAAGTTATTAACCCAAGGTACTACTTCTGGGTTAGCGGAGTCTGTAACCTGAAGTGTCTGTAACCTGAAGCATCTGTAACCCAAGGTACTACTGTATTTAAGGCAAAGCATCAGCAGTGCTCCAGGAAAGCAATTGTGGCTCTTCTCAAAGTATTATCCCACAGTGCTCAATGAGAACTAATTCTAGAAGAAGGGATGTGAGCAAAGGGACAAAGAGTGTGTGCAGGTATCTTTGAGAAGCTATGATAATCCCAGGAAGTTTTTGGTCAGATGCCACAAAGCTGCCTTTTCAAGACAGACCAGTTCTGACCTCCATACCCGACAATACAACTTATATGTAGTAGTTCTAGATTAAATGTTCTTGGTATGTGGGTGTGAATCTGAGGATTTCCTATACTCACAAGAGAAATTTGCTATCAGAGTACCTGAATATAATATGCAAAAGGACTGGACTGTCCTAATGATTTCTGTTCCAAAACATCTGGGGAAGATCAAAATCAGATAAGAATAAAGTCAAAATGAATAGGTTCTTCAAGGTTCAGATCTGATTAATTTTATTGATTTATACCTTGTAGCAGCAAATGCAGCCCTTTGCCTGCCCTTGTCTCCTTTTCACATGGAAAACAGAGCAAGTCCTGAAGTAGAAATAAAAGGGGGAAGCTCACAAAAGCAAAGCAAATGTTGAACAAAGCCAAAACAAATGTGTTCAGCAACAAACAAAAGAACAAATTTTGTGAGACCTATTAACAAGCATAAAGTGTTGCAAAAACAAAAGAAAGCACTGCATATTTAAAATGCAGATGAAATAAGGGGGGAAATGGGGAAAACTCATTAGACAACTGGGCACTGGATTAAGGAAACAGTTCAGATATTACTTCTTAAACCTGGAACATATTCTCAAACAAGATACAGTGGTACCTCAGGTTACATACGCTTCAGGTTACAGACTCCGCTAACCCAGAAATAGTGCTTCAGGTTAATAACTTTGCTTCAGGATGAGAACAGAAATCGTGCTCCAGCAGTGCGGCAGCACCAGGAGGGCCCATTAGCTAAAGTGGTGCTTCAGGTTAAGAACAATTTCAGGTTAAGTACGGACCTCCGGAACGAATTAAGTACTTAACCTGAGGTACCACTGTATACAATTTAGCTACCCATGAATTTCAGTGTAGGGAGAGGGGGAAGGGAAAACTGTTGTTTTTTTTAACCTGCCAATCATTGACACATAATCTCATGTACAGTTTGTTTGTTTTTTGTCATTAAAGTTCGGTTCCTGTGCACAAAGAATGCATTCATTTCTTCATTAAATTTATGTAGCAGCCTGTCAATAAATCTTTCCTGGATGGCTTACAAGCAAAACAATGTTAAGCATGATATATATTATAATCGACAAAGAAATCAAAGACAAGAGCAAAAGCAACCTTTTATTACATATAGTAACAAAAGTCAACAACAACAAAGAAAATGCAGCAAAGAACAAAGAAATCTTGCAATATAAGAGATCTGAAACACAATTTAAAAGCCTGGGAGAATAAGAAGGTATTTATCTGGTGCTGAAACTCAAGAAGTTGGCACATGAGCTTCTTGGGGATGCTATGCCAAATCTTGGATGCCACTGGTAAGAAATCCCACTCCTTAGAAGCCACTAGACTGACTTCACTTGGTAGAGGCATCTAGAGCAGGATCTTAAGATTAGTAGGCATAAGTCTGAAGTGTAAGGAGGCTTATTTTTCCTGGATTTTAGGGTGAGATCTTGAATCCCATGAGGTCTATGCAGCCCATTCACACTCCCTTGGGCCTGATTTTGTACTGATAAAATTGTCCTCTTAAATCATTGCCACTGAAATCAGTGGGTTTGGATGTGCCTAAAATGTACACACATTTGTGTCCTGTGAATGTGGGGAGCATTAGAAACTTTCATAAGTAGTGAGATGTTTCTTATATTTGGGGGTGGTGATGCAGGAGGCTCACCTTTTAAAAAATACTGGTACTTTTGTACCAGAGAAGAATGACTGACTACAATTCTTTGCTACTTCATATCTGTCAGCTAAACCCCGCTCCACACAAACACACATTCTCCTCATTGGTCACAAAGTCTTCAGTAGCTATGCCTGTAAAAAAAAAAAAATACTGTAAAAAATACTGTGGCACTCATTTTTTGGGTTCTATTTTTCAAGCAGGGGGTGCAGATTTTATTTTTCTGGTGCTATCAAACACAGAATATTGTGTGCATATTGTACATTGATCCATTTTACTGCTATATTCCACTTCAGGGATAGCAAAATGGGGTTTCCCAGGCATGCCGAGCTATAGTTCCCATCATCCATGACCAGTTGGTTGTGAATGATGGGAGTTGTAATCCAACAATATATGGTGGTCATCATATTGGCTGCCCTGTTCTGTTCTGTTCTGTTTTTGTTTTGTTTGTTGCCCTGGGAACCCCAATGGTTAAAGGTGTAAAGGTAAAAAGTAAAGGGGCCCCTGATCATTAGGTCCAGTTGCGGATGACTCTGGGGTTGCACGCTCATCTCGCTTTACTGGCCAAGGGAGCCGGTGTTTGTCTGCAGACAGCTTCCAGGTCATGTGGCCAGCATGACTAAGCCACTTCTAGCTAACCAGAGCAGCACACGGAAACGCCGTTTACCTTTCCGCCGGAGCGGTACCTATTTATCTACTTGCACTTTGACGTGCTTTCAAACTGCTAGGTTGGCAGGAGCAGGGACCGAGCAACGGGAGCTCACCCCGTCACAGGGATTCGAACCGCCGACCTTCTGATCAGCAAGCCCTAGGCTCTGTAGTTTAGACCACAGTGCCACCTGCATCCCTGGTTAAAGGTGTAGGATATGTAAATGAAGTAATAGATCTGCATGAAGGTAGCAGAGAACTGAAATGCAGTCCTCCATCCCCATACACAACAGGACTGTAATTTAGGGGTAGAGAAAATGTTTTATTTGTAATAGATTCTCTGGTTCATCTCCAGGAGAGCTGGAAAATACTTGTGTGTGAAGCTGCGGCCAGTCTGGGTTAACATTGCTGAGCTAGATGGTTCTGTATCCTGACTTTGAATAAGGCAGCTGTGTGTATTCTAACAGCCTTTCATCACTGTCTGTTTACAACATTGGAATTAAAAAAATCTACCCGTGGATTTTTATTGTACTAATCAAACAGGTCCTTTATATATTGAAATTTAAGATAAGTCGGGGAATAGAACAACTCTTTGTTTCTTTGGGATTATATCTAGTAATGGCAATGCTTTTCTAAATGCAGGTGGGGTAAGCTGCTGGATGGAAGATATAAAGGCATTTCATTATCTCCTCAAAAGTTTCCACTTATATATTCCGTCGAGGCTGCAGCAGTACGCAGCTTCTCTATTGATGTCAATGTGATAAAAGATTTATGTTACAAAATGTGTGTATAAAGCATAGTCTCTAGTGAGAATGAACAGCAGAATGATTTATTCCTGGGCATAATTTTAAGCGCCATTGGTTAGGTTTAAGGGGCAAATTTGCCAATAGATATTAACTCCCACATTCTTTACTTTACCAACAAGAATTTATTAAGTTACTGGATGATGTGTGAAGACAGAGGAGAAGCAGCAAACTTAATTCCAGGGAGGGGAATTTCAAGTTATGGGGAAGAAACCTATGAAAAATTCCTCTTTAAATTGTTTTAGCTACAAAGTAAAATATTCATGGTGCTGACTAATGTACACTGTTTAAATAGGAAATGACATTGGTTCCCAACAGGCTTATGTTGAGGGTTTAGATGCTTTTAACATTTAACATCATCTGTCAGCTTTTGTTACCAGCCCTTGATATGATTGTAGGGTAGTCCAGTGTTAATGCAGATTCCAAATATGTAGCCACAAATGGTTGCTGCAGTGTTTCTATTTAAATATACTTAATTTCAGGTCTTGTTGACTAAGGGTAATGGAAAAATGGATTTATTGCACAGCTCTCCCATTTCATTTTCCCCTCAGAAATGAGTTGACTTTGAGTAAGCCTGAGCTCAACATGCAATGTTGTACCTCAGGCTTGGATCCAGACCAAGTCAGTTGAACTTAGTTCCCATTTACATCAGTGGGACTTGAGTCACAACTGATTTTCCCTCTTTAATATGGGTCAACAAATTAAGATTAGAGCTAACCTATTGAATATTTTCACACATGATGCTAAACCACAAACAAAAAACTCCCACCTCTCAGCCACTCTCCTTATTGTTACTAACGTGAGACAGAATTGGGGAGAGATCAATTTTAAACAGATGGTGCATTTCAGCTAATGTTGATCGGTAACCCAGCTGTGACCCTATTGGGATGGGAATAGCCTAGCTTCTGCTTTCCATGTTCTGGTAAACTTTAGGTTAGATTAATGCAATGCAGTATATGTGGGGCTGCCTTTGAAGACTGTTTGGAAACTGCAGCTAGTGCAGAACTTGGCTACCAGATTGTTGACTGAAAAGTAGGAGATTTAATCATATAACCCAGATCCTAGCCAAATGTGTTGGCTGCCAATTAGTTTCCAGGCTCATTTCAAAGTACAGTACAGTACTGACCTTTGCAGTGGCGGGTCCTCAACAGTTGAATGCTCTTCCAAGAGGCAGGTGCTTAGTACCATCACTGTCAATGTTTAACTGCTAGGTGAAGATGTTCCTATTCACAAGTCTCTTTGAGAATTTTTTTTTTTTGTAATAAGCAAATAAATATAATAATAATAAAAAAATAGTTTGCAGGTATGTTACAGAAAGCAAAAAAGCAGGGAGCATATACTTTTAGTACATGGACCAGAATATACCGTATTTTTCGCCCTATAAGACGCACTTTTTCCCCTCCAAAAATGAAGGGGAAATGTGGGTGCGTCTTATGGGGCGAATGCAGACTCCTTGGCTTCAGCGATAGCAACACGAAGCCTCCGAAGCCTGCGCTCCGGAGGCTTCGCGTTGCTTCCGCTGAAGCCAGGAGAGTCTGCTGTTTGAGGCTGGCGGTGGAGGAAAGCAGCGCTTCCCCCATCGCCAGCCCCAGAGGATGGGGGGCAGCAGGAAGGCGCGCAACGCCTTGCTGCTACTCTCCAACCCGGGTTTGAGGCTGGCGGTGGGGAAAGCAGCGCTTCCCCCATCGCCAGCCCCAGAGGATGGGGGGCAGCAGGAAGGCGCGCAACGCCTTGCTGCTACTCTCCAACCCGGGTTTGAGGCTGGCGGTGGGGAAAGCAGCGCTTCCCCCATCGCCAGCCCCAGAGGATGGGGGGCAGCAGGAAGGCGCGCGACGCCTTGCCGCTACTCTCCAACCCGGGTTTGAGGCTGGCGGTGGGGAAAGCAGCGCTTCCCCCATCGCCAGCCCCAGAGGATGGGGGGCAGCAGGAAGGCGCGCGACGCCTTGCTGCTGCTCTCCAACCCGGGTTTGAGGCTGGCGGTGGGGAAAGCAGCACTTCCCCCATCGCCAGCCCCAGAGGATGAGGGGGAAACAGGAAGGCGCGCGACGCCTTGCCGCTGCTCTCCAACCCGGGTTTGAGGCTGGCGGTGGGGAAAGCAGCACTTCCCCCATCGCCAGCCCCAGAGGATGGGGGGCAGCAGGAAGGCGCGCGACGCCTTGCCGCTGCTCTCCAACCCGGGTTTGAGGCTGGCGGTGGGGAAAGCAGCGCTTCCCCCATCGCCAGCCCCAGAGGATGGGGGGCAGCAGGAAGGCGCGCGACGCCTTGCCGCTGCTCTCCAACCCGGGTTTGAGGCTGGCGGTGGGGAAAGCAGCGCTTCCCCCATCGCCAGCCCCAGAGGATGGGGGGCAGCAGGAAGGCGCGCGACGCCTTGCCGCTGCTCTCCAACCCTCCTTTGGGCTTTTGCGGGAGATGGGGAAATTCCCCCACCTCCCGCAAAAGCAGGCAAAAGCCGTGCGCTCTTTAAAGGGGCTCCGCGGCTTCTGCTGGCTTTTCTACGAGGGGGGGAATTCCCCAACCTCCTAGAAAAGCCTGCAGGAGCCGTGCACCTTTTAAAGAGCGCGCCGCTCTTGGGGGCTTTTCCCCAAGGAGGGAGAAGGGACTGACTGGCCGAATCAGTCCCTTCTCCCTCCTGCGGGCTTTTGCAGGAGATGGGGGAATTCCCCCACCTCCTGCAAAAGCAGGCAAAAGCCGTGCGCTCTTTAAAGGGGCTCCCCGGCTTTTCTAGGAGGTGGGGGAATTCCCCCACCTCCTAGAAAAGCCTGCAGGAGCCGTGCACCTTTTAAAGAAAACGCCGCTCTTGGGGGCTTTTCCCCAAGGAGGGAGAAGGGACTGACTGGCCGAATCAGTCCCTTCTCCCTCCTTTGGGCTTTTGCGGGAGATGGGGGAATTCCCCCACCTCCCGCAGAAGCCCGCAAAAGCCGTGTGCTCTTTAAAGGGGCTCCCCGGCTTTTCTACGAGGGGGGGAATTCCCCCACCTCCTAGAAAAGCCTGCAGGAGCCGTGCACCCTTTAAAGAGCAAGCGGCTCTTGGGGGCTTTTCCCCAAGGAGGGAGAAGGGACTGACTGGCCCTTTCAGTCCCTTCTCCCTCCTAGTCGAAAAGCTCACAGGAGTCAAGTGGGGCTCCTGTGGGCTTTTGCGGGAGGTGGGGGAATTCCGCCACCTCCCGCAAAAGCAGGGAGAAGGTCTTGGAGTAGCGCACAGGCTGCGTGCAGCCTGTCCGCTGCTCCCAGAGCTGCGGGGGGGAAATCATATTTTTTTCCTTGATTTCCCCCCCTGAAAACTAGGTGCGTCCTATGGGCCGGTGCGTCTTATAGGGCGAAAAATACGGTAAACAGCTGCACACCTATTTCTTCAGCAAGCACAATGAGATTTATAATTGACTTTTCTTTAATAAAGGACTTTGAAGGAATTTTGTGATATGGTACGTAGAAAAAAATTCCAGAAGGCAGCATTTCCAAGACCTTTGACACACTAAAAAAGGTTTTGCATTCCAGCTTGCAGGTGGCCATGAATGGCGTGTCTGTTGGTTTCATACGCATCCACCCTGAATCAAAGTTCTTTGAGTCACTGAAGCACACAAAGGCTTCTTTGTGAACAGTAACCACCTACATCACTTAGACTGATGAACAGCTTTAACTGGCGATGGAGAATCTGTATCTGAGGCTTCACCTGATGTTGAAGACTTGCTTCAGCAACATACAATGACCTCTTCAGACCCCCAAGGATGTAAACAAAAGTGAGGCACTGGTGGTACAGTGGTGGAGCTTATGATTCAGAGACATTCCCTCACACAAGACACTACTCTACAGCAATAAACAAATGGTATTTTATAGTCATTTTTCCTAGAGTTTATTTAGTATTTATACACTGCCATTTATGTTCTGCAGTACCAGGGGTGGTGTCTAGCAATAAAACATAATTAGAAACAGTACAAAGCAATCATTAAAATGACTGGCCAGACAAAAAAAGCATTAAACAGCTGTGTATGCCTTTTGATGTAATTATATATATATATATATATATATATATATATATATATATATATATATTACACCAAAAGAAAAAATCTTCTGGAAGTGCATTTCATAGTGTGATGTTGGCAACACTAAACGCCTCACTTCTGTCCCATCAATAAAGGTGGGAGCGAGGTAACATGACTGGGTTTGGGGTTTTAAAATCTGTCATTAACACTTGAATTTTGATATTACGTCCTTTTGGTAGCATTTTCTGGGAGGATGGAGTGGTGAGATACTTTGAATTCGATATTTGGATTAATCTTTGTCAAAAATATTAGCCATCACTGGCTGGAGTTGTTTTATATATTTAATGATGGAACACTGGTGAAGAGACACATTAAAAAAAACTTCCTTATACCAAGTCCAACCACTGGTCCAGCTCCCTCAGTGTTGCCTACCCTGACTGGCAGTGGCTGTCCAGAGTTTTAGACAGTAGATATTCACAGCCATACATGGAAACACCAGAAATTAAACCTTGGATTTGTGCATGATGCTCTACTACTGAGCTATGGCCCTTTCTGGTGTTAGGATTCGGTAAGTCAAGCGACTTCAGCCTTAATATGTGCAGAAGCATTGCATCAATGCCTTTTCTTTCTTAACGATGAATGCTTCAATATCCTGAGGAGTTTTAACCATCTTTAAAAGTATAATAGGAGAGGGGTTTCCCCCCCCTCTCTTTTAGCAGTTTATTCTTCCTATATGTTAGATCTCTCACTCCCCCAGCCCTTGCTGGCAACAGTAAATGTGCATTATGTAGTGATAACCTATCACTACATCTCTATTAATGTGAATAAGACTTTTTGGAGCAATTTAATGTTTAATTAAGATAGAAGTTGTGTTATTAATTCTTAATTGAATAATTATATAAGACCCAGATTGTAAGCCTTTCCCAAACAGAGGGCACTTAATTTCCTTGACAGAGAGGGAGGGAGGGTTCAGGGAGGAGGGAGTCAGCAGGAGAGCACAGGCAGGCTAAGTGGGACAGCAAGGGCAATGAAAGAGAATGGGATTAATTAAGGTTATGCATTTCGTAAAACAAAAACCGGGTATCTGCAGAACGTTTGACTTACAATGCTTCACGGCAATGGCTTCCTTAAACATAGACTGAGTAGAAATAGCAGGCAGAGAACGTATTTTGGTATGAAACCTGCAAAAAAACTAACAACTGAGCTCCAGAATAAGCCATTCCTTCATATGGATAGTGAACATGACATTGATGTTACAAAGAACCTGTTGCTGGAATACAACTCCTATCCTACCAGCCCAAAAGAAATGTTTTGCAAAGCACATATGCTAACACTATGGAAAGGCCTGAGCCCACGAGAGGCTCTGCTTGCCTTCTCCTGGGTGTAGATGCCGACTAATGCCATATGTATGCCACTTTTAGGGTGAAAGCAAGTACAATTGCTAAGATAATCTCAGTGTGTTTTAGTTTGGCATTGAACTCTTTGGGTCCTTTTTAAGGAATCCATTCAGTAGCTCCTGTCGTGCTTCCAGCCTTCAATTTCACACCCTTGAGTTATCTGAAAGAGTGGCTCTTGGCCTTAATTTCCAGCCCTATTTAAAAACATTCCAATGACACTCAGTTGCTGATTTCATGCCAGTCAGGTTGATAATTTCATTGTGAGATGTGGGCATGCTTATTCAAAGAGGTTAATTCAGGGTGATCAAGCAAAAGCTAGGAATGTGCTCTTCTGATGCTCTGGAATGCAATGTTTTTTTCTAAACCTTCCAGCTAACTGATGCAAAAAACAACAAACGTTAACACATTCAAATCGTTACCAATATACCAAACAACAATATCTCAAAAAGACAGATAAAACCAGGGCTTTTTTTATTTTTTAAGCTAGAGTGCACCAGACCTGTGCTCTGGCACCTCTCAGGTGGGCAGCACCTGGCCAGCCTCAGCAAAGCTCTGCTGTGCCTCTGCCTAACTAGAACCCAGTTAAAGGTAAAGGTAAAGGACCCCTGACAGTTAGGTCCAGTCGTGAACGACTCTGGGGTTGCGGCGCTCATCTTGCTTTACTGGCCAAGGGAGCCAACGTTTGTTCGCAGACATTTTTCTGGGTCATGTGGCCAGCATGACTAAGCTGCTTCTGGCGAAACCAGAGCAGCGCACGGAAATGCTGTTTGCCTTCCCACCGGAGCGGTACCTATTTATCTACTTGCACTTTGATGTGCTTTCGAACTGCTAAGTTGGCAGGAAGGGACTCAGCTACACAGTTCCAAATAAAACATTTAGATGTGTTGTAAAGTACAATATACAAATGTGACACTAGATGGTGACAGTGAGCTATGCAAAATTCAATGTATTTTTCAAAATGTTTTAAAACAAAACATTCCCAGTTTTTTTTATGTGTGTGTAGATTCCACCGAAGAGACCCTCCCCAGAGCCCAAAGCAGATGTCCTCTATGGGCTCTGGAGTGGGTCTACTTGCAAGCTGGAAGTGCAGTGGGGCTTTGCTAATGTGTGGGAAAGCCACCCTGTCTCTCCTGCTTGCGCACACCAGCCAGAGAGGCAGGGTCTGCCCTGATGCTGTACTAAATACCCAGGTGGGCACAGCTGGGAGAGACCAACTCCACCCTGCTCACCCACCCAGTTCTCAGTGATACAGAGCAGATTGGCCTCCTTAACTCCAATCAGATCATGAAGGTCTTATTCAAAGCTGACCTGAGATTCAACAGTGGCAACCACACCCCCAAGGACTGGCTGGTAGGACAACCACAATTCCCTAGGGATGGGAGGGAGAGAGCCCTGCCTGAAACCCATGGGAGATGCGGCCAGTCAGCACAGACAATATTGAGCTAGGTGGACCAATAGTATTCAGTGGCTTCAGGGCCTCTACCCTTGAGCCTCCCAGATGCATTAGACCAGCTACAAACAGAATTCTGAGCAAGATGGCTCTTTATACTCAACATTCTCCTATATTTGTGAGGACAATATTTCTAGATTAATGTTTCTTTTGGTGCAAATATGACCTATGGATCTTTTTTTAAAAAACAACATGCCCACACCCACCAGAAAAACTTAACATTTTTAGGAAGCGGAAAAGTGTTTTTCAAGAGAGAGAAATGAATTTAGCGGGATTAATAGCTAGCAATGCCAGGCATCCTATCCATTGGCACGACAGATTATTCTTTGACAGACCCAGAGGCATCTGCAAATGAAGTCTGCCAAAGAGGCAGATGCTGCCGATTCTTAAGTTGCTTCTATAGCTTGTCATTTGGGTCTGCCATTCGAATGCCAAAGGAGAAAAGCTGTGTGTTGCAATAAATAAAGCACTAATAGCCAACTTGTTCCTTGTTTTTTCGTCTTTTTTTTTTGAAAAAAAAGGGGGCATCATTTTTACCATATGGATTTGAGGGCGGGGGGTAGATTATATTTAGTAAAAAACCATGCTTCATGGGAAATATATATATATACACACACACATACACACAGTTTAAATATACCATCTACAGCTAAGGTTTGGAAATACAGTTCCAGGTTGCAATAAAATGATCATTTTTATTTAGCGCACTCTTAAATCTATTAGCTTACACTTCCAGATGGTGGGTATTGGTACCATGCTGTGGAAGCTGCATAATGATACTATACCAAGTAGCCTGATGGTTGGATGTGCACTTGTGATCATATTGCCATTTCAGAACCAGAGCATCTATGCATCATAGAGGCCCATTCAATCTCTCTTCTTTCATCTGTCAGTAACCCTTCTATAAGTGCTGCCAACAAAGCCATTCTATAAGCCTCCATCATTCTAAGTGTGTTCTGCTGTATCCATCTCACTTTCTACCTTTGTTTGCTGCATCCCTTCCAGGAGACACTGAGCATTATTCTTTCCAGAAGAAGTGTCTATGACTCCTGCATGGATCAGGGTTCATCTCTGTGACTATAAGTGCACGATATGGATGACATTGAAAATTTTGCTTGAGGTTACTCATGACCTAGTATTTTCTTTGCAACCACGAAGGCTGGTAAGAGTCATATTTTCCAAAGATGAAAACTGAGCATCCTAGAATTGCAACAAATACTTTAGTTATACATCTCTCTCTCTAAGTCACTGAAGATGACCTGGACTTTTGGTAAACTGCATTTGACATTTGTATTCCAGACTGTTCTGTTCCCTTTATGAAAATTCTGTATTTTCATATGTATCTGGGAGGATTAGAGATGTACAGGACTTGACTTAGATTTTATGAAATAACCCAACTGCTGTTTTCTCCAGATGCCACTAGCTGCAACCTCTCAACTGCTTCCTTTCTTTTTCCTGGCTAGAGTTGTTAACCCATTATGGCAGGGATGGAGAACCTGTTGCCCTCCAGCTGTTGTTGGACTAGCTCCTATCAGTCTCAGCCAACATGTCTAATAGTCAGGGGTGGTGGAAGTTGTAGTCCAACAACATCTGGAGAATCATAGGTTCCTCATCCCTGCATATGAGTTAGTTCTCATATGATCATCCAAACAATTTTCCTTTCACTGCACCAGGGATGAATAACCTCTGCTCCTCCTGAACTACCACCTCCAGCAAGATACCACCTCAGCCAGCATGATCAATGGCCAGATATGATTGGGAGTTGCAGTTCAGCAACAGCTGGAGGTCCACAGGTTAACTATTCCTGCACTACTCATATCAGACATGTGGTTTGACTGCTATGTACATAGCATATGTTGCATACACATATGTCCAACACACACAATTGTTTCTCACATTTCTGCTTGTGGACTATGCGCCGACTACGCATATCAGATGCAAGCTTTATACTACACGTGCATGGCGATGATATGTAAACAAAAATGTATGATAGGAACTGCAACTCCACGGTCAAATATTACCATGCCAAATAGGTAAAGGTAAAGGGACCCCGACCATTAAGTCCAGTCGTGGCCGACTCTGGGGTTGCGGCGCTCATCTCGCTTTATTGGCCGAGGGAGCCAGTGTACAGCTTCCGGGTCATGTGGCCAGCATGGCTAAGTCGCTTCTGGCGAACCAGAGCAGCACACGGAAACACTGTTTACCTTCCTGCCGGAGTGGTACCTATTTATCTACTTGCACTTTTGAACTGCTAGGTTGGCAGGAGCAGGGACCAAGCAATGGGAGCTCACCCTGTCGTGGGGATTCGAACCGCCAACCTTCTGATCAGCAAGTCCTAGGCTCTGTGGTTTAACCTACAGTGCCACCCGCATCCCTACCATGCCAAATGCTCAATATCAAATACCGAGGACTGTCGCTGTCAAAATGTGTGGTGCTGCTAGTGCAAAATAGCCCGTGCTGTTTTTTGTAGACAGAAAACATCTGAAGAATATTTGTAATCAAAGTCACAAATAATAATTTTGGAGGAGAGTTTTTTGGGAAGACAAATTTGTTTTAGCTCTTGACTAGATGATTTGAGTCTGAAGACTGCAGATTTAGATTTTAATCCATAGTTCACATCCACCAGGGAAACACTGATGGATTAAATTATATGGGATCTTTGAAAGACTATATTAGAGTAAGTACATACAGTGGTGCCTCGCAAGACGAAATTAATTCGTTCCACGAGTTTTTCGTCTAGCGAATTTTTCGTCTTGCGAAGCACGAAATCCCATAGGAATGCATTGAAATTCAATTAATGTGTTCCTATGGTCAAAAAAAGTCCAAACAAAGCCAAAGTTGGTACAACAAGAGTTTATTAAGTGCTCTTTAAAGTCACACATACTGTAAAGAGCATTTCAAAAATTGAAGGAACAATAAATTAAGTTTCTAAACATAACAGAAAAACATTTAAAAATCAACAAAGTGTACAGTACATTTTCTAAGACTCTGGGGGACAACTCGAAGAAGGTTCCTCTTCCACTCTTTGCTTCTTGCTGAAGAACCCCCTCCTCAACTGTTCCCCCAGCCACCCACCACACAGAAATTCAAATCCAGATTTTTTTTTTTTTAAAAGCAGATTGGCCCAATGGTCACAGAAAATCATAAAAATGCAGAAAAAAACACACAAGCTTCCAGATTCTTGCAAACCCCTCCCCAACACCAAGTCCTTTAATTCCAAACACCCCAACCCAAAATCCAACCCCCCCCCAAAAAAAAAGTTTTAAAAGTTTAACTTACCAAATGGCTGCAAAAGAAGTTTTGGAAAAGCTTCAAAAATCACCAAAGTCTTCAAAAACTTCAAAAAAGGCTACTATGAGTTGCTCCTCAAAGTCAAGTCGCAACTGTATTAACGGTGTTAAGAAAAAGGAAACAAACTTGGCAGACGTTTTCGTTTTTCATCTTGCGAAGCAAGCCCATAGGGAAATTCGTCTTGCAAAGCAGCTCAAAAAACGCAAAACCCTTTCGTCTAGTGAGTTTTTCGTCTTGCGAGGCATTCATCTTGCGGGGCACCACTGTATAGACTGAAACCTTATAGCCTGATATCGGATATGCTTGAATAGGTGTGTATTATTCACCATGGCAGCAGGGTAATGTCACAACCTATTGCTCTGTAGAGGAGCTGTGAGCTGATGTAGCAGGATGCCATGCTGCACAGCAGAATAGATTAGCTTCACCACCACACTGGAGTCAGCAACTATCAGCAGATGTGCTGTCACACCGAGCTGTTCCACAGCACATCAATGGAAAGAGAGAGGGCATAGTAAGGATAGGACACAGATTCTGGTACATACCATGTCACTGGAATTCCAGCCACCACAGAAAAATCTATGTCGTCACAAGATTCAGGCTGACATACAGTGATATTTTAGAATAGCACTGAAGATAACGCTCAGACCATACTGAATTGTATTACTTTGGAAGAGGCTATGGAAATCAAAATGCATGTCACTCGGTGTACCATTGGAACATTTCAAATAAGCATCCCTTTCTGTTACAAGCCAAGACCTTATTTTCACATTTAATATTAAACTGGTGGATTCATAGAATTGTAGAGTTTGAAAGTATTCTGAGGCTCATTCAGTGCAACCTCCTGCAATACAGGAATCTCAGCTAAAGTACCCAAGGCAGATGGCCATCCAACCTTTTCTTAAAAACCTCCAAGAAAGGAGAGTCCACAACGTCCTGAAGGAGTCCGTTCCACTATCCACCAGCTCTTACTGTCAGAAAGTTCTTCCTAATGTTTAGTCAGAATCTCTTATTTAGTAACTTGAATCCATTGATCTGAGTCTTACCCTCTGGGGCAGGAGAAAACAAGCTTGCTCCATCCTCCATGTGGCATCCCTTTAGATATTTGGATGGCTATCGTGTCTCATCTCAGTCTCCTCTTTTCAGGCTAAACATACCCAAATCTCCCAACCATTCCTCATATGGCTTGGTTTCCAGACCCTTGATCATCTCCTCTGCACACGTTCCAGCTTATCAATATCCTTATTCAATTGAGGCACCCAGAACTGGACATAGTATTCCAGGTGTGGTCTGACAGAATACAGCAGTACTTCTCTTGATCAGGACACTATACTTCTTTGTTCCAGTCTAGAATAGAATTAGGTTGTTTCTTTTCTTTTCTTCTTCTTCTGCTGCATCCCACTGTTGACTCATGTTCAGCTTGTGGTCTACTAAGCCCCCTAGATCATTTTCACATGTACTACTGGCAAGTCAGGTATTCCCCATATTATATTTGTTCCTATTGAAATTCATTTTGTTAGTTTGGGCCCAATTTTCCAATCGGTTAAGGTCATATTGAATCCTGATTCTGTCTTCAGTGGCAGTAGCTACCCCTCCCAGTTTGGTGTCATCTGCAGATTTGATGAACATTCCCTCAATTCCTTCATCCAAGTCAGTCATACGTTGAACAACCATGGGTCCAGGACAGAACCCTGTGACACCCCTTTTGTCACTTTCCCCCAGGATGATGAGGAATCATTAGCAAGCACTCCTGGTAGGAAATTCCCACTCTAGCCCTACTGGTTCCCAGGAAAGTTCAATGCTGATTCTGGCATTTCTCTATGACCTACCTATCTAACCTTTAAATGTTACCAGTACAGCATGTGGGTTCCAGCCACCGGGTAGCAACATGAAGGCCAGTCTAGCAGTTTGGTCCTATAACTGAAGTCCATGATTCAGATAGATCCCCATAATTTATTAAAACAAATATCCTGAAAGTCCAGTTCATGTATGATGCAGAATATGCACAAAGAAGTTTGCCTGCTCTTGGCAATGTGGTTAGGAATCACATCTCTTCATCAGGCATTGGTGCAAAGATAGAGATGGTGCTGTAGCACTTCTCCCCTTCCCTCTGCATTTATTTCTTCTCCTGGGCAGCATGTGTGAGTGCAGGTGGTTTAGCAGTTGCAGTACCAAAGGCCCATCACTGTATGGCAAGGTTGACCCTGGTCCTTAGATTGTGTGCCTCCTGTTGTCCCTGCCTTCCCCATATTCAAGAAGGACTGCGGTCCTTCTCTTTCTTGCCCATCTGTTCAGCAGGGCTGCAGAAATGAATTAGGATCAGCAGTCATTTTTATTTTGGTTGCAGTAGACTCAGATGCTTACAATGCCAGAACACACAAGAAATCACAGAAATAATCTTTGCACAAAAATCATATTATTCAGCTGTTATTAGTACACTGCTTTGAGCTCTTTCAAAGGAAGGTGGGATATAAATACCAAAATTTCTTATTTTAATTGCTCCTTATTTCTGGACAGAAAATGGCCACTTCCAATCAGATTCTGAAAGTATTATATTCCACCCAAATGTTTTTGAGAATAACAGCATGCTTCTCCAGTAGTGCTCTATTAACAAGGGTCAACACTCTCCATTTTCACTTGGATAACTTTCAGTGTACACTCAATTTCACTCTGTCTTTATTAACTTACAATGAGAATATAAAATCATAATGTATGGGAGATTATTAGATACCATAAAAGTCCACAACAGTTCTTTCTTGAGGTACATTTCCATACACTTATTAGCTTGGTAGTGTGCTATTTTACATGTTGAGGATCCAATTCACTTTCTGTAATTAAAAAACAAAACAAAAAGCTGGACAGAGTTAATGAAGCACACGCTTGTAAACCATTAGACCTGGTTTAGCTCCTTGTAGATATTAAACCCAGGTAATTGGCAACTTACACTTAAAGTGCAACCAGTCCACCTGTTATTTATGCACAAAGAAGGGTACATAACAACAAAGCATCTGACTTAATTAAATTACAAGCAATCAAAGAGGTAACATTAAACTGACTGCCAGTTAAATTAATATATTCACCCTGGCACCAGCAAAGTGATGTGTGTAGGGGGTTTTTCTCCTCCCACTGTGAGGGAAGAGGAGGTAGCAGCAGGATCAATTGTAAAACTCTAATTCAGACAATTAAAATCTTTGTGAAATGTGGCAAAAGCAAACAAAACAATCCGAACATGATTTTTGTTTATTTTTACTTGACTGATTTTTATTGGCATCACTAAAACACACACAACTTTCATTTTGATCTTGCACGTGCCATTTGAGGTTTAAGCAACTGGGAAATAACCTAAGTGATCACAATTTAGATTCAGTTAACAAAAGTATCTAGTAAACACTACACTATAATAATTATTAAATTCTGCATAGATGTGATTTTTTGGCCCCTGTGCTCTTAACCTCCTCGACCTGTGGATGCACAAAGCAGTTTTCCTACTGGATCAGGAAAAGAACTAAATTTAGCTGACCTTCGTCAGCTAATGGACCATTCCCATTTTATTCAGGTATGCTTTTAATTTAAAAAGCTGTTTTTCAGAGACAAAAACTGACTGGGTCAACCTGAACCCTCTTCAAATTGTGTAACCTGCCATGTAAGTAACAGTATGAGATTGAAGACAATCCCCAATCCCCAATCCAATCCCCAGCCATTTTGCTTCTCATATTGGGTGGATATTTGTCTGTATTATGGCCTCACGTGAGGCAATTGCAGGCAGTGTTTACTGGAAGCTTCCTTGTCACTGTTGTAAAGTCATTTTGTAGTTAGATTCTCCTACTGTGCTATACAGCTTTTAATATTTCATTATCCTACTCTGCTGTCATAATGTTTGAAATTTCAGTACATGGAAAACATGAAATAGATGTAATATTTGGGACTTTAGGTAGTTCTCTGAGGGGAAGAGTGGTCTCCTAACAACTCTCAGCACCCTTAAGCAGCTACATTTCCCAGGATACTTTGGGGGAAGCCATGCTTAAAGTGGTATGATACTGCTTTAAATGACCTGTGCACATGAGACCACTGTTTGTTCAGCAACAACATTAGATGGCAACAGATAGTAGTGATGGAAGGAGGAACCATAAGTGGCTAAAGATGCATATAACATCTATTTGCAGTTTGGCAAATTTTAAGGAGTGCCTGGTGTGCTCTGGTCCATGGGGTCACAAAGAGTCGGACACAACTAAACGACTAAACAACAACAACAACAACAATGAAATTGTTACAGCCTTGGTTTAATACAAAAAACTATTCGGTTGGTTGGTTGGTATATAACGTTAAGTCTGCCAAAATAATAATACTGAGGTGAGTAGAATATTGGAACCTCTTTTCTGCATTTTGCCTTTATGAGATATTTCCACTATTGAGAACAGTACTGATGACTTCTAGGGATGTAGAAATAGCTGCCATGCAAGTTAAAATCATTCTGGTGACCTCAATATATACATAAAACTGAAGCTCCATGCTGAATGGCAATATTTGCATTTCCAGAAATTAGATGAGCAGAAATGTGCTGGCTGGCATTTGAAGAGGGATTCTGTATTGTTGGGTGAGTGATTTCTTGGCAGTACATGAGCTGTCTTTTGCATGGAGCACAGTAACAGTTTTGTTCCAGATTTCAAATGAGAAAACAATGTACATTCAGACACACTGGCTCCAAAAACAACCTATGTGCCCAAGTGTTCCCTCCCACCCTGTTTCTCCTACCTAACTTCTTGTGTGTCTTAACTCCATAGATCATAATTTCATAAATTGCAGTTACTCAAACCACATTGTCTCTTCTTGGGCATCAGGCGAAGTCCTGGGTCCACACTTATGAAGGTGGGGGACACCTCTTGGTGCCTGTTGCATGGGATAATAGTGAAGAGTTCAAGCAGGTTTCTTTTCAGAGCACAGCCAGCACATTGAGGCTTCAGCTCTACCTTAGAAACCTATTGTCTGTGCTGGGTGGTTTATGGGGATGGAAACATGGAGCAGAGTCTTTTCTCTGGTCTGTTCCTAGTCCATAAGGAAGGAATATATGGGCTCACAGCTTATTACTGGATCCACAAACAGAATGGTCACATCTGAGCTTAGTCAGTGTGACTGAGAGGTACCTTGTAAAGGCAGGGATTGCCCCTGGTCCTGAGGCGTCAACTGCATTTGCTGTCAACAGGAAGCCTTGCAGTTCCCTTTCTCTAGGTTATTAAGGCCAAGGCTTTTGTTTGGGGTTTTTTATTTTATTTTTAAAGATACCTTGTTAGAAGTTTATAAAGGAGTCGTGTTTAAATTGGCATTGCTTTAAATCAGCTACTCATAAGCATTCACAATCAACTGGAATATACATTCAATATTTCTTCTGATTCCAGTCCTGCACTGAAAACATTCATGTATGACATTTGCATTAGAAAACCTCAATTGAACTCATAACTGCCTATGAAAGCACCTTTAGTTTTAACGTTGCTGGGGACATGGTATTTATAATGGAAAAATGAGAGACAGCATACTTTCTAGGATTTGATGTACGGTCTATTTTTTGGGTTTTTGTCTGAGAAAGTTAATGAATGCAATATCACATACTTCAGGATGAATAAGATTACCAACTCCCACACCTTGGCATCTTGACTGTGCTATTAAGAGTTGCATAAGAGGAAAAGAAAACCATGTGGTAATGCCTTCTCCTCCTTCTCATAATTATTATGGTGATTGAGGTTGCAATTCTATAATCACTTATCCAAGAGTAAGCCCCATAAAATTGACATCTGGTGGGGAAAGTTTCACCAGCTGATCTCTGCCTGTAATATAAGTGGAAGAGCTGGAAAGCTCTTCTATGCTAGTCATGTGGAGGAGCCTATGGTGCAAGGCAGAACCACAGAGAGCTCCTATTGAGCAATCTGCTCAGACAAAAGTTTGAAAGTATACTGAGTCCTTTTGAGCCTCTCTCTCCAATCCACTTCTCTTAGACTTCACCCATTTTTGGAGACCTAGAGTTGCTTAAAGGGCTAGTTCTTTGGTCTGAAGATCAGAGAATTCTTGAGTGTTCTACAGCCTCTTGCCTGGTGTACTTTCTGTGCTGTTGGACTGGTGAGGTACAAGGGGAGAAGATGCCTAGGAGAGTCCTGGGTATGGCTCTACATACTTTTGTACTGTGGTATCTGGTTCAGTGGGCTACTGGCTGCCAGACTCAGACCTGATCAGCAGCATTGAGCCTGGAACTTATTATGTTACATTAGTCAGTGACATCATAGCTTCTGACTCAGTGCCCTGGAAACTGCTGCACTCCAGGGTCATGGCACAAGCTTAAAGATCACCCCATCCTGCTTGGTTATAACTCCATCTGCATTTGGTCTAGAGCATAATGCAAGTCCCTCGCTGAAACAATCCACTAAAATAATTTTGCTATGAGCTGTTTTTGATTTGCATAGTTGAGCTAATGTTACTGCCACTGGGCCACTTCTTTTTTAGTTTTAAGACTCCTGCTGAAGACCTTTTCATTTAATCACACTTTTGTTTTAGGCTTCCAACTGGTCTTCTTGTTCTGTAAAAATGTGACTGCTGGTTTTAAACTTTCTGCATTCATTATCATTTTATGAGTATTTGAATTGTGTATTTATTTATAAATGTCTATATTAAATTATCTACACAGTACTGTTTAGGGTTCCTCCTCTCATTGGTAAGTTCCTCCTCTTTTCTGTGTGTTTGTTTCTTCAAACCTTATGGATTCCCCATGCCTGCTAATAGGCACTTGTGCACTGATGGTGCCTTATTGGTTGCATATGGCTCAACACTCTGATAATGAGTTTGCTATTAGTTATATATGATAATAATGTCATTGGGTTGGAAGGAGACTTTGATTGTTGAATTTGGTTCTCATTGAAATCAATTGGATTTACATTTTCTCACTGCTAACTTGTCCCATTGGTTTCAGTAGGACTTAATTTCAAATAACTTATTCTGGATCCAACAACTTCCTCCTCCACCTCCTCCATATAATAAAGCTGCTCTACTTACTCAGTGCAGGAGTTGGAAAGTTTCTGGTTTTCCCACTAGGCAAGGAAATACAAATGTTATCTGGCAATGAGAGTAACTATCTATGCGACAAAAAAATCGCTTTCCAGAATTGCTCACTGACTTTATCCTCCATTCAAATCCACAGACAATTCAAAGTAAAGTGAAAAAATAAAGCAAGTTTCTGAGATTATTGTCTCCCCCAAACCTTCCCTTCTGAGCTTTCAATCTTCTGCGAGAAGCCTAGGAAATAGTCAAGGCTTATTATTTTGAAGTTGCACTGAAAAGAGAAACCAGAAACTTAAACACCCACAAAATGGCTCTATTCTGCTGACAGCCTACATTGAAGCCTGCTTGTAAATAGAATCATTTCTTTTTAAACAGATAGTTTCATTCTTCATGGAGTCATTTTGAGAATAGAAACCGTGGTGTTGTCTCGATCATAATGATAGAAAATGACAACAGTGAGATGATCCAATTTTAAAAATATGTACCTTTTTTCAAATGGAAAAGCTACTGCTGATCAAATAAGTGATATTTTTCGGTTTTGCATGTCAAATGTGCATACATAACTTTCACCATCATATTCATCGCTCACAACAAACCCCCCCCCCCAAACTGCAGGAGCTTCTGCTGAAAGCAGATGCATGGGCGTGAAGGTCCAAAGAGGGATGCTGACATGGATGCACCAAGTCCCAGTGAGTCCCACTGTTTCACAGACTGGCACAAGCAAGCTGAAGCACAGGAAATCCATTTGAGCACAGATGTTTCAGAGTGCAATCTTATGCCTCTAGGTTTTTATCAGCTTAGCATTCTTTTCCTTCGGGAAACTACAGATGGATTTATTTATTTATTTTGTAGATCCACAACCCTTCAGGGGATATGCAAAACAATAGAAACTCCACTTCTATAGACTGTGGGAGCCATAGACTCGTTACAAACTGAGGTGCCCATATTAGTTCCTTGCCCTTAACCAGCAGAACCTCAAGTTAACTCATAGTGAATCAAATAGAGGATCTATTGAACTAACATAAAGCACAGTGAAGCCAGCTAGAGGCACATAGTAACTGCTTATCTTATGAACTCATCAGAGGCCAGGTTTGTTTATTTAGGCAACAATGCTATCTCCTCAATTTAAGATGACAGTAAATTGTAGGGCAAAATTAAACATCTCCCTGTCCCCACTGGAAGACCCTTGCTCTCACCAGCGAACATTCATAGTGTAATCCACCCAGTATGCTGATCCACAGCAGCACTGAATGTGAGTCCATAGGCTTAGAAGGTTCTCAACAAGCCCAGTAGCCGCCCATCATCTCCTTCAGGTTCTGCCCAGCTGGTTAGGCTGTGCTCCACCATCTGAAAGCCACAGAGCAAGAGGCTCACACCTCAAGCCAGCTGCGAGGCTTAAATAGCAAAATATCAGAAGGAATGAAGAAATAGCTGACAAAGGCAGACTGAGCTGGCCGAGGCAGAATCATTACCTGGTTAGATGCACTTTCTGCTCACTGTGCTTTCTTGTTGATATTCAGTCCTGGATTATTTGTAGGCATCTGAATTGCAATTTATCTCCCTGCTTAAAACAAACAAACTTGCAGTGAATTTTTATAGCAAGGTAAAACAACACACATGCTTATAGCTGGGGGGGGGGGAGGAGTCCTCCCATTTCTTAACAAAAGCTAATTTTGCAGGAGACCAAAAGCTTTTCTAGCTTCTGTATTTTCCCAAAAAACAAATTTTAGTTTGTTTTCCTTCTGCACAGTAATAATAAAAAAAATGAACAACCAGTCCTGTGTTCCTTCCATAAACTAATAAAACAGCAACAGGTGATCTTCAGGCATACAGGTTTCTGGTAGGTTTTCAGAGGTTTCTTGCAATGCAGCCCCCTGTCAGTGTGTTTAATATCTGTCAGTATCTACAGCATTTGTATGGCACACAAACATTCTATGAGAGCTGTCAGGCCAATGGATGTTAATGTTCCACACTGATCCTTCTGAGTTACTGCTTGTATTTTGTGGATCACTGGGCACCACCAGACCTACACTATTTTGGAGTGGGATTCAATCACACACCAGCAAATTCAGTTTACACAATTATGGTTAATTGGGAGGTTTTGAGCAGCTATTCTGCTTCCCCCTAAAAACTGAACTTCTTGCAATAAGAAAATAAAAATGAGAAGTGCTTTTTCAAATAATCAACATCCTCCCTGCAACGTGAATGGAATATTCGGTGAAATTCTAGCCCTAGACTGGAGGCTAGAACTGTCATTTGGCAAGCTCCAGTTCCTCTCTAATTCCACCCTGGCATCACTTTCCCTACCTGGACATTACCTTGCTATGGAGTTGTATTTTTCTTTTCTTTTTGGAGATGGGTTGCACAGATGTGGTTTATTTGTTTCCCTAGCCAAGGCTCTGCAGGGTTGCCTGAGGACTTGTTCATCCTCAGCGGGTGTGCTTGAGTGCTTTTCTTAAGGCTAAGTCTTGCTCCAATGCACCCACCTTGCCTTCTAACTTAAGCTTCATCCAAAACCCTCACACACTCCTAGCAATTACCTGTTTTTGTCCATCCCCATTTATGTAGCACACAACAGAAAAATCAGTGTATTTGTAAGTCATCACCATAATCATGGTAACTTTAAATTAACATTTCTAGAACAATGTTCTGGTGCTTTAAAATGGAAATAAATTTCAGTCCTCACAAGTATTGGAGTTTTTTTCTTTTTCTTTCCTGGGTGGTATTATTTTCAAATATGTTCCAAATCATAATGCCTGCAGCTCTGGCAATAATCTCTTGAAGCATTTCCAGGTGGCAAGTAATATAGGTCTGATAATATCACATTCTCGTATATTAAAAGCAATGACATTTTTAGTGCATGCTCCAGTAGTACAAAGAGCTCCCATTATGTAATAAACACCTCTGGTTTTATTGTAAGTTTGGGAGCCATTTCCCCATTGTAACCTAATAAATAGAACTTTTATTATTATTATACCAAACAAATGAAGTGAAGCAACAAAGAAGTATTCTAAATGAAGTGTATGAGAAGGATAAAGCACACAGAAGATTAAATGAGAAGGCAAGTCTGAATTCAGACAGCTTGGCACTTTTGTGTGAAGTCGGTGGATTCTGAAAGAAGGCAGAGACTAAAAAATGGCTTTTCAAGTACTACATTACCAAGGAGATCTTTCCCCATCTATTTTATACAATATATCCTCCCCAATAAGTAAATGAACAGCCCAAATCATAACTCAGTACATCTGAAGTATTTGAAGTGAGTCTCTTATGCTACAATGGGGTGACATAGGCTTTAATCCAAACACTGGTGCCATCTGTCTGTCTTGAGAGAGAGAATGGAGTATGCCTCCAGGGGTGAAGTCAAATTGCCATGTTACCAGCACCAAAGTGACCTCCCTGGGGCAGAAGCCTGGGCAGTGTGTCTGGAGGCCATGGGCTGCCCAGATGACAAGACCTGCCTATCTCCCACCTTCTTGACTGTTGAAGCCACTTTTGGCCTTATCTGTTCAATTCACCAGATCCTGTCTTCACATGCAGGGGAAGTGCCTAACTCACTAAGGGTTTGAGACCCATTGACTACCCTCACCTGGTTGAGCTGGACAGTTGAAGTCGTTCCCAGGGTGTAACCACTGTTGCATACTGTCAGCTTCTAGGAGCCACAGGTGAGAGCTGTGCAGGGTGGGGCCAAAGGTAGACAAACTACCCAGAAGGAGCATGAAATCTCCCCCATCAGAGGAACCACCCGTCTCCTAGCACCCCAAACACATTTTTGTAATTGGGTTAGGGACTGATCTGCTAACTGTAGTATAATATCATCATATTAACAATAATTTATTATTTATACCCCGCCCATCTGGCTTGGACAAGACCATATTCAGTAGATGCAGATAAAGGAATGTCAATAGTAGTGAAGGTTTCTGAGAAAGGTGTTTTGAGTAGCTCCAGTTTCTAAAGTCACATAGATATACTGCCTTATTCTTGCATTTAAATTTGTAGGCTTGCCACAATTCAATAAGTAAAAATCGGGGGGGGGGAATAGTTGAGCTTTTTAAAGAAAAACACCAAAATTATCGAGCTTTTCTTAGGGAAACGTTGAAAAAAACATAACTGACACTGCACGAGAAAGCAGAGGGGGCATGGAGGTGCCCACTGCCTCCCCTCCCCCCAGCATTGTTAATCTTTCTGTGTAATAACACAGCTGCCACAACTAGAGCCCCTCATTTCCCCAGTGTCCAATGCCCACCCTGGACCCCCTGCCTTCCCACTTCCTTTGGCAGGCACCTCTGTCCATTCCTGCCCCGCTGTCTCTGTGGCTCCCCTTCAAACCTGCTCTCTCTTCCAGCCACTGCCCATAGTCTCCTCAGGCTGAGAGTGGGGAACCTATTCCTCTAGGGTAGAGGCCGCCCAACCTCCCTGGATCACAGAGTTTATAGAGAGTGAAAGCGATGCTCTTGCTTCCAGTTTCCAGAATAACACACACAGACACACATGCTTGCCCATGAACCCACATTGACTCGCTTTTACCTGCAGGAGACAGTGGGAGCTGTCGGGCAGGAGCAGTTGCACTTTGTGGCTGGGCGGGCAGGCTCGGAGACATAAATGGAAGGTCCAGGCCCCTGTGATAGTTGCACCAGGTGCTGGCATCTGATTTCCGTACATGTTGGAATTTTCCGGACGTATGGCAAGCCTAAAATTGTGTTAGAACGTATATATAGTGGTACCTTAGTTTACGAACTTAATCTATTCCGGAAGTCCGTTCTTAAACCAAAACATTCTTAAACCAAGGTGTGCTTTCCCATGGCAGCGGGGGACTCAATTTACAAATGGAACACACTCAACAGGAAGCGGAACATGTTCTGCTTCCAAGGCAAAGTTCACAAACCAAAACACCTACTTCTGGGTTTGCAGCGTTCTTAATCCAAGTTGTTCATAAACTAAGGTGCTCTTAAACCAAGGTACCACTGTACAGCTCTCCTGGCCCTACTCAAAGCGACAGTGAACTTCTACAATAGAGTCTTTTGTATACATGGAGATTCTCTGCACGACTGAAAACTTTGCAAGATCCCAAAAGCTTCAAAAGCCCGCAGATGCCTTACTGAGAACTGGGCATGTTCAGTGGCCTTCAGGAGCCACAGAATGTTGCCTGTTAGGTGGAAAGATAAATGGAAAACCTGCGTGGGAAGAGTGCCTTGCTTGTACCCCTTACATCTCCAAGTACACTGAATGGCATGTCTGGCTACTCCTGCTAGCTATCATATCACATTCCTTTTGGAGTGACCAAAAAGTAGCTTCACTGAAGTTCTGAAATATATACATTTATCTCAGCATAAATAGTTAAATGGTATACTCATCACATTTTATACATTTAATTTTTTTGTTTGAAGTCTTTTCTATAGACCTGTCAATAAATTAAAGATGGTTGTGCCTTTGAAAATGCAAAATACATTGAATATAATTCAATGAAACTCAAAATTCATAAATGAAATGCATACATAATTGCAGAGATTTTTATTTAAGAAGTCCTTTTTATACTTGAGATAATTTATTGGTTTGTGCTCGGAAAGACATTTCTGGAGAATATTTAGTCTCAGCCTTGATCTGACCACTTTACCCACAGTGCAATTATGCCACATTGAAATCACTTTTAACAATAACAACTCTCTCCCTCCCCCAACTAACTACACATTACGTATTCCATTACCCCAGGGTATGCCACAATATCCATTGTCTACATGATCCACAGTTAAAATGTAGGATACAAATGCATAGGGTGAAATTGCTTAAGGTACAATTTGTTATGGCTCTTTAGGCATAAACCTTACAAAATGGCTGGTCTGTTTCTATATTGGTAGGGACTCTTCCTGTATCCTTCAGATGCTTCAGAATGGGTGGCTGAAAAATCCAACATCCTCACAGATTGGCATCTAACTTAAGAGATTCATAAGCACAGAGCATGGGAATTGTATAAAACCACAAACTCTGAAGTACTCACTGACTAGGAGATATGAGTTTCTTTGAGATAGTGCATGAGATAGCAATGAAAAAGCATTAATATGAAATGTAAATGGAATCCTATATGAATTTATTACTATTGAAACTGGGGGCAATTATTTTTACTCCCACATCTTGATTAAATACAGTGATTAAACTTGGGTAGAGATACCAGATACCAGACAAGGGTTGCCAACTATACAGTGATTCTTTCAAATCTAATTTCAGCAAAGGGAGAAGTGGATGGAGGGGACCCTGTGAGCCCCAGTGAAGATCTCGGGGGGCACATGGGCACATGGAAGTGCTATGTTGGTGACCCCAAGCAGTGGTGGACCTAGCAGTCTCAAATTTCAGTGGTGCCCCATACAACGCCAGAATTTGCTGCCCCTGCCTCTCATGCTCCATTCTAAATAATAGTTGCAGCAACTCCTGTGGTTTCCCCAAGGCTCCATGCCCACTGCGACCAAACCAGTCATATTCCTCTAAATCCACCTCTTTTCCTGGGTTGGGCAGAACATTCTTCAATATCAGTGCAGTGCAAAGTTGACCACATCGGTACTGTTAGGGAAGATGTATAGCAGTGCAGATCCATCAGGAACGATGACAGAAAACCTACAGCTCACAGCTAAAGCTTCTCTGACATACCTTAAAAACTGAGCCTGGAAAATTATGATTCTCATAAACAGGCTTTGTCCTTCGTTGCAGATAGGCCTGTAACTTTTAACAACTACTTACTGTCACCAGCCCCCACAGAAACCTTGATCCATTGGTAGTTTTGTTGAATTGTTTGGATAATAACTATCAGCGTGCTACTCAACTGCTCACGGCAAAACCTTTCAGTAGCTTCCAAGATCATATTATTACTTGGTTTGCTACCGGATTTGTATGAAATACTTACATTGGTGTTCCCACTAATTAGTAATTAGATTTTGGGAATAGACAAGGTAAGATTTATTGAAGAAGCAGATTCAGTTGATTTGGAGGGGAAATGGGTTACATTTCTTCCATACTGGATGCACATTGTTCTCATGTAAGGATAGGGGTGGTGGTGGTTCCTGTCCATTGCCCAGGTGGTGGCTAGGGCCATGGCAGAACCCTCCGGTGACTCTAGGGGAAAGCTTTCAGTTGATTTGCATCAACAAGCTCCCCCTACAGGTTGTTAACCCTTGTGTGACTCCCTGCACAGCGAGCAGGAGTCAAGTATCGTCTGTTCAGATCCAGTGCCTAAGCCAATACCACTCACATTCTGTAACCAATAAAGTTGTGGCCTTTTGTAGCCCATTAACCTAAAATACTTGGCCATCTGCACATTCAGCTGTGGTGTGTGAATGTTCTCGGGATGAGGCAAGGTGGTGACCCAGTTCAGTGTCCCACCCTTATGTGGAACTGTCTTGTATGATTATATCAGTGTGTTTGCAGAGGCCCTTCACATGATAGCTGCTCATGAACATTGTGGGTGTGTAATCATGGACATTGTACATGCAGGGGGCTGTAGGACCAGCCTATTCAGCTGCGCTATCCCTCATAATTTAGAAGCTTCAAGTGATGAATAAGAAGTCAACTGGATGGTTAACAAGTCTATATTATTATATCTTTTAAAAGGTAAAACTGACCTCCCCCCCAAGTGTGTGTGAAAACTTCATTTTTGGCCTTAAAAAAAGTAAAAAAAGTCATCATTATTTCAGTTTCACTTTTCTTTTTAATGTAGATAAATCAGATCAGATGTAGACTGTAGCCAGTGGTTCTTTTAGATCCTGCTGAGTAGCAAAGCTCAAAGAAGTACTTCTTTTTAAAGCACACTGATTTTAAAGCCTTTGCAAGAGTAGATTTGGTCATAATTATCCTCATACAGTTATGTTTTGAGAAAAATCATATCAATTAGGCAGAGATCTAGAAGTTGAACAATGTTGTCATTTAAAGTGACCAGTAGGCCCTTTTAAAGAATATTTGCTGGGGAGAGAGAAGACTATCATCCCAAGTATTAGTTGAGAGCTACCATATTTTGCTCCATAAGACGCACCTGACCATAAGGCACACCTGGTTTTTAGAGGGGGGATGCAAGAAAAAAAATATTATTTAAAGGGAGCGCTGAGCAGAGCCTATATGCATTCCAGGCTCTGCTCAGCCCTCCCTTTCATGAGCCGCGTGAAGCGTGTGTGTGGTGCTTGCAGGCTTTTCCCTGAGGAGGGAGAAGGGAAGCCCATCAGCCGCGCTCTGTCCCTTCCCCCACCTCCTGCAAAAGCCACGGATAGCCGCGCAAAGCCTCTGCAGGGCTGCACAGCACTCTGTCTCGCTGTTCTGGCTTCTGGGATAGCCTGCGAAGCCTGCATTTGCTCCATAAGACGCACACACATTTCCCCTTACTTTTTAGTAGGGGAAAAGTGTGTCTTATAGAGCGAAAAATAGAGCAAAAAATACGGTAAAATGGAAATGAGCCAATGGAATTACAACTTTACTTTTTTAGTCATCTGCATATGGAATACATACTGTCAGTGCTTTTTTCTGGGTGTACACATACCCCAAAACATGTTGTGAATCTAAGTTCGGCCTCACTGAGGGGCAGTATTTCAATATGAGTAGGAAAATGAGAGTATCTCTAAACATTTTTTTAGAAAAAAGCACTGCGTACTATATATTAAGACTCTCCTCCTGCAAGAGAGGGGAGTGGTTGTGGTCGGGAGCCGGACTCCGCCTCAAGCAGGGGGCGTTAGCTCCCTGCCTCCCACTCACCTGGCTGGCTCCCACGCCCACGGGCAGGCACCCAATTGGAATAATGTGTTGTGGTGTGTCGAAGGGCTAGGTGTGGCCATCGCCTGCGCCTTCAATTTTGGGTATTCCGTTAAAGGAATCCAGCAGTCGTGTATTCTGTCCAATGCCTGCGTGGCGGGAGGCCATGGCACGACCCTCGGTGACATCAGGGGAGAGCTTATAGTTGGATTAGCATCAACAGGCTCCACCTACTGGTAAATAAACCCCCCTGTTTTAGACTCACCCCTCTCTGAGGGGGTGGAGTCAGCTGTAATCCAATGCCTAAGCCAATACCTTTTCACTTGCTGTAATCAATAAAGTTGTGGCCTTTTCTTGCCCATTATCCTTATATCACATGTCCTTGTGTTTTCATTCCACTACGCGGGGATCGGGTCCTTGAACCACAACTGAGGGTAGTTTAGTACCTATATAGAAACAAAATGTGTATTATAAATATGGTTCAAGCTAGTACAGATTTCCATCTAAAGCAAAATTCTAATGCTAATTTTGAAGTTCGCAGGAGCAAAAGAGATTTTTCACAAGACTAGCAAAATCTTATGTTCTGACATCCCTCGGTTCTCACTTTGGTTCACCTAAATCAGGGATGAAGAACTTGTCACCCTAACTCCCAACTGATCTCCTAACTCCCAACAGTTCTGGCCAGCATGGCCAATATTAAGGGATGATGGGAGTTGGCTCAGCAACAACTGAAGGACCACAACTACTCCATCTCTTACTAAAGCGAAAATGTAGAGGGAATGAACATCTAAGGAACTAAGGCTGACTTGCAGAGAGAAAAAAACAAGAAAGGAACTGAGGGAAGCACCCTACCCCTTCCTGGTTAAAGATATTCCAACTTAAAAATGTTTTTCCAGCCCAGATATAAACTCTGTTTAAAAGGCCTTTTTAAAAACAAAAAACTAACTCCACAAATCATTGCTTGACACTAATCACTAATGTAAAAATGGTACCGGCATCCATTTTCCCACGGTTATATTTTCTATTTTTACTTTTGTGCAACTCAATCCTATGCATATTTACTCGCAACTAAATTCCTTTCTACTCAGATAGGTTTACTCCAATGTAACTTGCATAAGATCATAGCCTTACAGCACAATTCAATACATGTTTACTGGGAATGTACGTAAGTCACATTTTGTCCACTGGTGAATTCTCCCTGGTAAGTATGTTTAGAATTGCAGCCTTAATGTGTCTTTAATAATCATGGAGCAATTGGAAGTAATTTTGCCTTCTTTTGCACTTCAATGCAGTTTCAGTGACTTCAATGCAATGTCTGCAATTCTTACACATAATCAGTGAACTAAGGCAATTTAGCATTGTAATTCCTTTACTTTGCTATATTTATGTTAAGCTCTTAATGCTTCTTCATTTTCGGGATTCTCTCTGTGTGTGTGTGTGCCCTAAGTGGGTGTTTTTTCATCATCAATTTTTCATTATCTATATTACAACAAAGGCTTAACCAATATAAGAAAAGAAGTGAATTCTGGAAGTGATTATCCCACCCTCACACAACAACAACAACAACAACCATCATCGTTATCATCAACATTTTCATCAGCACATAAAAATACAAATAAAGTGCAGAGTGGAGATCCTGCAGCAACATGCCTAGAGAGTATATTCTAAGGCTTTTGTGTGGTGGGTCAAAGCATCATTTGATATTCTGCCTCAGGCACCAAAATGTATTGAGCTGCAGTTGGCGTTAGAGATGAGTGAAAAGTTATAAAAATATTTTAAACCCAAATTTGAGAGCTGGATAAAACAAAATATTTCCCCAAATTGTCTTCCCTTCAGTATGTTTAGTGTTGCCACAATTTTAAAAAGTATTGTTTCAGTGACTATGCTGCAGGGTTCTGTTTGTGTTATGGAACCATCGCATTTTGACTGGTAATCTGGCATGTTGTGCAAAATTTTATTCACACCGGTGGGTGTGGTGTGGTGATGGGTGTGGTGTGACAGGAACAATGAGCATCACTGGACAGCATCCCTACTCTCCTACCCTTTCAGCACATGTATTCTCTGAAAACAGCAAAGAATAACCGTATGCCAGTATACGGTCCCAAATTTTGTCCCTTTACTTCCATTATTTTCTGGGTTAAGTGGACTGGATTATTTATGGAATCAAGTAGCATACAAATGAACACTAAAGATGCACTACAGTATGTTCCATTAGTTTTGCAGAAATGGCTTTTATACCGTGCGAAAGCTGAAACATGATATGGATTAAACAGCCATGTGGATGCACCCTCAGTCAAGGCCCAGCTGTCCAAGATCAGGTGCAAATAAATCAAATACAGTAAAACAGGGAACAGCTCTTGCCAATGGAGTCTTATTCTCAGACAGACCCCAGTTGCCTGCCTTCTTACTTATGGCAGGAATTGGATGATCTCTTCCTTAGTCTCAATATTGCCAGTGTAAAATTTAGCAGTGAGGATGGTGACAAAACTTGCATTAGTTGGCTCTGCTGATTGTTGTTTCTGGGTCCACTTGTTGAGGCCTTAGCTCTCTTCCCTGCCAGTCCCAATGGGCATCAGCCACCACTGGGTCTTGCAGGACTCAGCAAGCTATGTTGACTCCAAAAGTTATAAAAGGCCTGCCAACCTCAGTCCTATATTTGTGTTAGGTTGGAGATACTTAAACAAGAGTTCCCGTTTGCGCGTCTGCGCACGTGCGGGTTGCGATTCGGCACTTCTGTGAATGTGCAAAGCACGATTTAGCACTTCTGCGCATGCACGACTGCCGAAACCCAGAAGTAACCCATTCTGGTAATTCTGGGTTTTGGCAGTCTGCAACCCGAAAAAATGCAACCTGAAGCGGCTGTAACCTGAGCTATGACTGTATTTGTTTTAATGGGTACGAAAGTCAACTAACATAGTCTACAACCAACCAATTATGATTTTTAATATGTTGTGTGTTCTGCTTTTGGTGAATTTGATCTTAATCTCTGGTGACATTGAAAAGAGTATCTGCAAATGATAATTGACAGCTATATTTGAAATAACAGTTTAAAGTTATGTTAGTTAATTACATATTAGCTCATATATCGCTATTTTGTAACTGAGAAATCTTCAGATAAAGCATTTTTTAAAATAACGTGTGAGAAAAGACTTCTCCCAGAATTGTTGCAGGCTTAGATAAAAAGTGAAGACATTTATTAATCTGTGAATATATTACAGTTCCTGTCTTCTCAAAAGTTCACACTGGTAGATCATGAGTCAGAGAGTATTATTTTTTCTAATCACACTGGTTACTTTTTACATTATACTAGACTGAACTCCAAGGAGATTTTCAGAGGCAGGTATTAAAACTGAAAAATTGTTAGCACCTAGGCTAATAAACTCAGACACATTCATTCTTGTCATCCTACTAAGCAGTTAACACTAGGCCACTGGACACTAATGAGCTATTTTGTAGACTTATAAAAGTCATTTATTCGGGTGCAAGGTTTCCACCTCAGGAGCAGAGGCACATGGCATTAGACATTCATGTCCTGCTTCTCATTTTCATATCAAGCGATGCCCATATCTTGCCGTTTCTAAGTCCTTCAGTTAATTAATGGATGTGATAAATCAAAGTACTATATTATGAAAAGGAGGGGGAGGGAAAAATTCTTCTGCAGAAAAAAGGATAAGATGAGCCTACTGATTCTTTTAGTATCATTTATCCTCAATAACCCCCTGAACGAATAACAATAATTGATCACAGTTCACATTTATGTAGCATATAATCAAGTTTCAAAGCACTTATTTGAAATCCTTAAAACAGCCCTGTAAGTTAGGTGAGTATCATCATCATCATGATGTTAGAAGGAGGAGTAGCTAAGAGGCTGAGAGAACAGTAGCTTATCTGGGGGGGGGGGCATCTAATTGAATGTGTCCCACACCATGAGTGTCTTTCCTTCCTGGAAATCACACTTCACACATGACACGTTTACCTGTACACCTAAGAAGTTTCAAGTGTATAACTGAAAGTGTAGAGTGTGGACATGACAAATGTGTTTGCAAACATGGACGTCATCCTGACATTCATCAAAGCCATGACTGACAGTAGCTTTTTACGGGAGTATACACTCTGGGGGGAATCTTGTTTTGTTTCTGTGCAATGTGTAAAATAGCCCTTAGCCATCTGCTGGTGTAACTTTCCATGTGATAGAGATTGTGTGGAGAGAGAGTTAGGGCCAAACATCCTCAGCCTGCGCCTATGCCTTCCATACACTGGGGAAAGGGCTGAAGAGGGGAAACCTGTCAAACATGTGGAGGGGCTTCTTGTGACCCAGAAGCCCGAGTGTAGAGGGTACCAGCTCACTGGGGAGCGGCCTACACATGAAGACTTCCTGCCTTCATATGGACAGCACTGGGGCACCATGTTGGGAGTGGGGCTTAGAGCAGTCTGCTGCCCTGCTTGTGCTCTCTTTCCTAGATCTCAGTCACATGGTGAGGAACACCATTATGCGCTGGGGGGAGGTGTTTGTTCGCCCCAGAACATTGGTATCACTTTAACTTACTGCGTTCCATCATACCTCTCCTCCCTTTCGACTGTTGCCCATAGGCTGGCCTTCACCAAAGCGAGGTTTAACGTTTTTCCCTCCAATGTCCTGAGACATAGATTCTCAAAGGGCCAAGCCTCCACCATGTGCAAATGTGATAAGGAGACGCCGGAGTCGCTTCAGCACATTATGTTCACTTGCCCCTTATTCAATGTGCCACGGGCAAATTTGTTGGGGTCAATCATACAGAAACTAGAGGGTACCCCACCAAAATTCCACCTTGCCCAAATCTTGCAGGATAAGGATACCCATACGACCCTGAAAGTGGCTAGGTTCCTGGTCGCTGTCCTTACCCAAAAGCGTTGCCAAGGAGCACCACAAGCTAATTAAGGCGTAGTATGCCATTCCATCTCATAGTATTTTATTGTTATAGTAGTGTTTTAGTGGCTGTTTTTCCCCACGTGTACATCCTGTTATTTATGTCTTGTTTTTATCTGTATGGGCCTACGGCCGCAATAAAATTATTATTATAAAATTATTATTATGGTGAGGAACACCTGGAGAAGGCTTGCATCAGCTCTCAGTGTGAGAGTAGAAAGGAAATGAGTAATTTGGTGTTTCTTTAAATAAGTGAGTTCCATCTAGAAAAGGCCCAGCTCACTTTTCTACCGTAGGGATGGGGAAGGAAATTCAAATTTTGATTCACATTTTACCTAATTCGCACATGCCGAACAATACAGGAATTGAAGCACAGCTGTCCTTTGAAATACACACCTTTCTCAATTTCGCTGTGCAGTTTCTCTGGTGTATGTGTACAAAAGTGCATAAATGAGAAGTGTGTTCATTTGTGAGAAAATATGTTATATTATGAAAAATCCTTTTCAAAAATGTGTATATTATGAGAAATACACACTAAAATGCTGATGGATTTTCATGAGGACTTATTTTTTTTAAATACAGACTGATGAAGAAATGTGGTAAACTGAACTTAAAATGGGGGGGGGAGTGGAATAAGAAACTAAGAGGAACTGAAACTGACAGATTTGCACATCCCCATTCTGTTGTTTACCTGGCCAACATATCCAAGTAGGTGCTAAATTGTTTTCTTCATAGACACTTGTTTGAGAGTAATTAATCTGAATAAAGCATATGGGGTTGATTTGGTTAGGTTCCAATAAGGAACCGTTTCACATTTTAAACAACTACTTTTGCATTTTGTTGGTTGGAAGAAGGTGGGGGGAGAGAACATTGCATTGTATTTAACAAAAATAACTACATAAAGCACTAGAGAGATATGCCTTTGATGATATTTCTCTAATTAAACGTTGCCATAACAACTGAGGGCTGCTGTGAATGTCTCTTTGTTAGGAAAGCAGCTAACTTTCCTCTTTCACCTTTATTGTAATAGTATAGTATAGTATAGTATGGTATAGTATAGTATAGTATAGTATAGTATAGTATAGTATAGTATAGTATAGTATAGTGTAGTGTAGTGTAGTATAGTAATAGTCAGTGCTTGTCCATCGATAGCATGACTAAACATCAGCAAATTTGAATTGAACTGGTATGGTGACATAGCACAAATGGCTCAAAGGCTAAAGGTGACTAGCAATATAAAGTTTAAATTTTAGAAAATATGATGCCTGTAGATGGCACCACACGTAACTAAATGAGTTTGTATAATGATTTATTGCAAAACATTAACACACACACTGACATTAAATAATGATGTTTATGTTCTTCCACTAGATGAGAGGTAGTTGATAAGATGTCCTGTGTTTCCTTTCTTCTTCCCTTCCTCTCTCATAAATCCATATGTCGTATGCCTTTGAATCCCAATTGTTGGGAACCCCATTGCATGCCTAATAAGCGCGGAATATCTTTGCCCGGCAGTGCTGTGGCCCATAGATTGCAGCAAAATACTGGACAAGGTTTTGCCCAGTATGTTCTCTGTGTGATGGGCTCATGGGAAAAAGCTGTCCCATGAACCCTTGCTGAAGAGTGGAGGGAAAGCCTATATAAAGCTGCTTCCCCTGGAGCTCACAGCCATTTTGCTTTGAGATCTTTCCACCTGCCCACCCTCCAGTTAGAGCCTTCACTGAGCAATTTTGGGTTGCTGGTTGACAGGGTCGGAAAGGAATAATTTTGTCTCAACCTGATTGGTACTTGGTTGTTTTATTTATTTTATTTTTATTTTTTGCCTTTCCCTCAGTGAAATTATGACTTTCCTCTGTTAGGCAGAAGAACATTGTTTGTATGAGGGCGGAAATGGCATTGGTCAGGATCAACATACAGTGGTACCTCAGGTTACAGACTCTTCAGGTTACAGACTACGATAACCCAAAAATAGTACCTCAGGTTAAGAACTTTGCTTCAGGATAAGAACAGTGGGTTTGTAACTGGCTGACTGACCGAACCCAAAGGGTGCTGCTCATCAATGGTTCCTCTTCATCCTGGAGAAGAGTGACTAGTGGGGTGCCACAGGGTTCTGTCTTGGGCCCGGTCTTATTCAACATCTTTATCAACGACTTGGATGATGGACTCAAGGGCATCCTGATCAAATTTGCAGATGACACCAAACTGGGAGGGGTGGCTAACACCCCAGAGGACAGGATCACACTTCAAAACGACCTTGACAGATTAGAGAACTGGGCAAAAACAAACAAGATGAATTTTAACAGGGAGAAATGTAAAGTATTGCACTTGGGCAAAAAAATGAGAGGCACAAATACAAGATGGGTGACACTTGCCTTGAGAGCAGTACATGTGAAAAGGATCTAGGAGTCTTGGTTGACCACAAACTTGACATGAGCCAACAGTGTGACGCGGCAGCTAAGAAAGCCAATGCAATTCTGGGCTGCATCAATAGGAGTATAGCATCTAGATCAAGGGAAGTAATAGTGCCACTGTATTCTGCTCTGGTCAGACCTCACCTAGAGTACTGTGTCCAGTTCTGGGCACCACAATTCAAGAAGGACACTGACAAACTGGAACGTGTCCAGAGGAGGGCAACCAAAATGGTCAAAGGCCTGGAAATGATGCCTTATGAGGAACGGCTAAGGGAGCTGGGCATGTTTAGCCTGGAGAAGAGGAGGTTAAGGGGTGATATGATAGCCATGTTCAAATATATAAAATGATGTCACATAGAGGAGGGAGAAAGGTTGTTTTCTGCTGCTCCAGAGAAGCGGACACGGAGCAATGGATCCAAACTACAAGAAAGAAGATTCCACCTAAACATTAGGAAGAACTTCCTGACAGTAAGAGCTGTTCGACAGTGGAATTTGCTGCCAAGGAGTGTGGTGGAGTCTCCTTCTTTGGAGGTCTTTAAGCAGAGGCTTGACAGCCATATGTCAAGAGTGCTTTGATGGTGTTTCCTGCTTGGCAGGGGGTTGGACTCGATGGCCCTTGTGGTCTCTTCCAACTCTATGATTCTATGATTCTATGATTCTAACAGAAATCATGCTCTGGCGGTGCGGCGGCAGCAGGAGGCCCCATTAGCTAAAGTGGTACCTCAGGTTAAGAACAGTTTCATGTTAGGAACGGACCTCCAGAACGAATTAAGTTCTTAACCAGAGGTACCACTGTACAAAGAGACCTGAGGAGAGGAGTGACCATGGCAAACCCAAGCGTGGGTTTAGTATCTGCCTGGCTGGAATATGTACCCTGGTCTCCCAGTGAGACCTTGCTTGCTTGGCTTGCACCACAGCAAGGTTCAACACTGGCCGACTCTCATCATACAGGTTTGGAGTGATCTAAACCCAGTGGATCCATTCCATCAACATGGGGCTTGTGGAATGATGAACTGATCCTGGGACCCAATGCCATGCCAAACCTTGCCCTGCCTGCTGATGTCAATCAAGATTTGGCTTGATTTTATCCCATCACCATTGTACAATCTGGTTATTTTTCTGTTCTCATGGGTCACATAATGTGCCTCCCTAGTCAACCATATGTGAGGGGTGGACAGTTTAACTCGGGTCCTGTTTGGCGGCTGTGAGAACAGGATGCTGGACTAGACGGACCTAGCAGGGCTTAGGTTCTTATGTTAGTTAGTTCTTACTAAGGGCAGAAATAGATAAGATGCTTGATATAAGGCCACTGGGAAAAGGTGATTGGCTCACTTTAAAAGTGACTCCAAATTCTTCACCCAAAAGTGCCTCCAAGTGCTCACCAATACAGTGGTACCTCTGGTTAAGTACTTAATTCATTCCAGATGTCCGTTCTTAACCTGAAACTGTTCTTAACCTGAAGCACCACTTTAGCTAATGGGGCCTCCTGCTGCCGCCACCCCGCTGGAGCACGATTTCTGTTCTCATCCGGAAGCAAAGTTCTTAACCTGAAGCACTATTTCTGGGTTAGCGGAGTGTGTAACCTGAAGCATATGTAACCTGAAGCGTATGTAACCTGAAGCGTATGTAACCTGAGGTACCACTGTAGTAAACAAACAAACAAACAAAAACTGTTGGAGAGTTACAGTGGCTGCTGTGCTGAGACGGAAAGCCATCTTTTGTTGCAGCCGGGGGAGATGAAAGTGTTTGCTTGTGCTGGTGTAGTTGTACCATGGATAGAATTATGGTTCTCTTCCTTCTAGCAAAGATTCAAATTACGTATTGCGATAAGCACGTTCCCCCCTTAAATTGCGCTTAACACTGGCCACCAGAAATTGTAGCCAACCAGTAACATTAGCCTCCAGAGTTGCGGTTTACTGAAAACAGCTCCTTCAGATTCCAATGGCAGCTGTGGGAGGCAATTTCCAGTGGGGAAACAGTGCAGGGAGACTTTCCTCTAGAGGGTAGTGTTCAGCAAAACATATGTATGCGTGTATGTTGATAGGATGTATGTGATAAAATGTGTGCAAATTCAGCTTACAGCTGATATGCCACAATAAAATAACAGTGATAGTTTGGACACAAACTAGAGAAAGCTTCACGTGTTTAATTCCATTTGGAATCTACAATGAGATTAGGTTTGTAATCGTAAGCGTACTTATGAGGAAGCTAAGTTCCATTTAACTCTGCAGGAATTGCTTCAAGTAAACATTTTCAGATCAGGCTGTTAAGCCCCATTGACTTCAATGTAACTGCTGTCCCTTAAGTCCAAACCCTTTAATGTTTTTTCTCCCTTTACATTTCAGATATAAAGGAAGAAAATGTAGCCACAGAAATGCAGAGGGAGTGTAGCATCTCCAGTGACCTTACTAGTTTCAAAATAGGGCACAAATAAAACTGGTATGGCAAAGCAACAATTTTCTGCATCTTTCTTTGAAGCTCAGGGAATGCAGTGTTGAAATGCAGTGTTGAAAGGCAATGAATAGCAGCAAAAAACAGCAACAACAAAATCATAGGGGAGACTGGCCAATACTAGGAGTGGTGATCTGTATTTGTCATCTCTATATGGCTGATACATTTAACAAAAAATAATTCACATTTTACCCTCATCAAATATAAATGACAGTTCCATATGAATATAAAGGTGTACCTTCCATTCTGAACGTGCCAAAATGTGCTTCAGGTGCACCTGAGTGTTTCCAGCCTAATAATGTCTTAAGTTCCTACTGTTTCCTTCAGACTTCACTGCTTTTGTGAGGACGACAGATTTGTTGAGTGATAATCTGAACAAATCGTTCCTAAACTGAAAGGATGGGGAATCGTTGTGTGTTTTAGCATGATGGTTGCATTTCCGTGTGAGAAGCTTCTGGGGAGTCACAGGCCATAATCAATCTTATGATGCAGCACACACATCATTGGAATGGGAATGCCCATCAACTTTGTGGGGATCCAGCCCTCAAATATTTTGTTGGCTCCTATGAGGCAAAGTCAGGGCTTTTTTCCAGCCGAAACTCAACTCTCAGGTGGGCACCATTGTCAATCTTAGAGAACAAGGGAGGCGTTTGTGGTGAATTCCAGCATCTCTTTTTCTAGAAAAATAGCACTGGGCAGAGCAATGGATGTCACTATTTTTACCTTTGTACACTAGGCTATATTCCAACCCCACAGCCCCGGCCTGCAATGTGTCAAGGCGAGTTAAGCAGACATGTGACTTTGACAGCAGGGCAAGAAGGCCAAGGCACCCAACAAAATCTCACTCAATAAGGCAAATCTCCCTGTTGGGCAAAAGTCACAGGTCTAAAGTGCAATGAGCTTCTGGCTCTCTGGGAGCAGGTTTGTACCCATGAGGCAGGTGGTAGACCTGGAAAAGGAAAGAAAGGTATTGAGATTGGTGGAAGCGGCCATTTGGGACATTATAGCTGTGTCTCACTTCCATAAAAATAGCTCCCCTGGTGTTGGGGAAATGAGGGAATCGGGGAAGGACAGTGATACATTGAGAAAGAGGAACTAACTAAATCTGAGTGATTTTTATATCCCTATTCTGTTTGTTTACTTGACCAATATATCCAGGTAGGTTAAGTGCTAAATATTTGTACTAGGGAAAGCATGCGTTTTCTAAACTATCTTCACTACATGGTGGAAAGCAAAACATTGCATTTGGGTACTCTTGAGTGAGTAGTCTTCATCCAACATTGTTAGTTATTAGATCTTCACCTTCATGCGTTCCAGATACATTGTAAAGACTTTTTAAAAGGCTCAATTAGCTATTATTTCTTCTCTTGCTCTATTTTCATTTTTAAAGATGTAGTTGCCTGTGCCACAAAAGCTCCAGGCCAGATAGCAAATGTCACCTCGAAAATCTTTTTTAGTTTAATTGAAATTCTTATCTTCTCCCTTTTCAAGTTTTGTTCCCTCTCCTGGGTCTTCAGTTTTTCGAAGTTTAATTGGAGCTTTAGTGGATGAATGTCTCCTTATTCTGTTTTAAAATGTCATTCCAGTCACTCCATAAAAAACAGCACCTTATTATTCAACTTATCTGTTCCCCATGTGTCTTTGAGTTATAGCTGCTTATTTCACCAAGGGAAGCAATTTTTTTACTTCTGCTCATTGGGAAGTATAATTCAATTTGCAACCTGAATCCTTCATGTAGGGCTGTGCATCAGCTAAATAAAGAAAAGGAGGATCATAATAAAGCCACCAAAATCAATGAGCCTAGACAGGCCATCTCTGCATAGGATCACAAAGCAGAAAAAGAGGCATGGGGAACCTTAGGCCCAGAGGCCAAAAAAGTTCCTTATCAGGCTCTTCAGAGAAGCCACACTTTTCTTCCTAGGCCATTCTCATCAATGTATCTGCTCTATGTTCTCTTCAATTACTTATGCCTGGCTGAAGTGTGTTCTTGAACTGTGATGATATATCTTGATTGCTTGAATTGAGAGGTGTGCAAGCTGGATTGCAGCCTACTATACAAATCTTTGTTGTTTAGAGTTATTGTCTGTGATGGCTTAGAGATACTGAAGAATTCCATTTGGTTTAATTTTTTTAAGCAAACTGAAGTAATTTCCACTTCCTAGACTAACACACAGATTGGAACAGTTATGCTTCAGATCACACTCGCCTCTAAATTTAGCAATGCAGTTTTTGGGATCAAAATGGAGTATCTTAGGGGGAAATGCATACACAATGCTCCTTTAGTAGGAAATGCATGCAAAATGCCTATTGTCACATGTGCCCCAGTTATCCAAGCAGGAAAGACATTGCAGGTGTGCAGCATGTATTTAGGTTCTGTTACCTTTTAATGAAGTAACTGGAGACTGTCTAGCATTTTTTTATATATTTGCATTTGAATACAAGTTGAACAAAGATAGAGATTCACATCTCAAACCACCTCAACGGACAATGCTTCCTCATTTGGTTTCGGGGGGGGGGGGAGCATCCAGCTCATTTAGAGATTCCCATAAATTCCACATCTCTGACTACTTTTTTCTAAGAATGATTTATAATCTAAAAATACAAGACAGAATTAGCTGATAACTGAATGAGTGCAAAGCTGACATGAACTGAAAACAGACTGATTTGTGCATCCCTAGTGATGCCAAATTGGCAAGGCACCTCACTTGAGCAGGAATGCCTGCCTGCCTGCCTGATGGACACACCATGCCTGGACTGGACAGGACTGTTCATTGGCGATCATATCCATACCATACATTTAAAGCACTCTTATACCACTTTATACGACCATGGAATCCTCCAAAGACTCATGGGTACTGTAGTTTGTTAAGGGTGCTGAGAGTTGTTAGGAGAACCTTCACAGAGCTATAATTCTCAGAACCCCTAACAAGCTGCAATTCCCAAGATTCTTTGGGTTTTAAGGCAGCTTCCCATAGAAGTTCAGGTAACGTCTTGGTGGGGGAAATGAAGGAAGAAAGCCTGAGAGCAAATTATACTGGCCAAGTAAAAGGCAGAATATTTGCTCATGTCATGAAGTGGCTTGGCCAAAGACATTCTGGCCCTCAAGCTAAAAAAGTCGTCCACCCCTGTTTTAAGTTAGCCCTTACCCATTTTAAGCTTTCTGCTATGTTAACTGTGAGAGCAGCATTTTCTTTCCCCTAAAATATGTCACCCTATAATAATAATCTGTATGAATGCCTTAGCAAAGACAATTATTCTGGAACTTTACTTCGACTCTTGACAGTCGCTTGCACAGTTACAAATTGTACTTTACCCAATGACCTGACAATTTGAAGAAACTTGTTAAAATAAGTAATAGGATGGCAAAACAGAGCTGGTAGGTCACTGTCATAGCCCCTGTCAGTAAGAGGTCTGGACACATTTGGTTTAGGCCACAAATGAAATGAACTTTTGCACATTTTATTTCTCAGGGGCATTAATTTGCATAATGAAATCCTAACATAGCCAGTAATGTCAAGATAGAGAATACCTAACTCTCAAATAAAAGGAAACTATTGAATCAGGAAACATATTAGCCAAAAGGTTGACATATTATATATACATCATCTTTTTTAAAAGCATTTTGGAGACACTTTAATTATTTTAATAATAATGTGGGTTTATTTTTAAAAAAATAACAAGATGAATCCCACATTAAACATATCTTAAAGTTGTGTTTTCCCCCATTCAGACTCCAAACAAATTCATAACAAATAATTAGTTTAATAACGAAGAGAGGAACAAAATCCATTTCGGATTTTTCATGCAATTCCAAGACAGGCATCTCAATTCCGTTGGTTTACAGTCGCATTGCACCATAGGCATTGTGAAATACTCTCCCCATGAGAACGTACAATTGACTCACAGGTTGTTGTTTTTTTTGTTTTTTTGTTTTAGCATACCGCCTTTGTTTGTTTACTTTTTGCACCACATTTCTTAACCCACAGCGTACAAGTGTGCAGATAAAATTATCACACCACAGAAATACAATTTAAACGCCAATGAATAAATGTAATGAAATACAATACAACATATTAACCTGAAAAGCCAAAAGCAGGAAATTCTTCACCTGGTGATGACAAGCCCATAATGTTGGCACCTGGTGTGCATTCCTTAGGGAGGGTGTTACAAAGTCAGGAGGCCATCACAGAAAAGGACCTCTCTTTTGCAGAAGGCATAGCATACCACTACTAGAGAGGGTACTTGGATCAAGGCCTTTGCTGAAGGCATCGTTCTTCAGCATTTTGGTGCCAAGCCATCTAAGACTTTAAAAAGATAAGCACCAGCACCTTAAACTGGACTCAGAAGTCCTTAGGCTGCCAAAACAGATCTTTCAAAAACCTTGAGATTCCATCCATATGAACAATATAATATTTGGAATAATGCAGAGGCAACAAACAGTGGAAACTGTGCTTGGCTATCCTCAAGACATGTACTGTCCTAGCCACTTACTGTATACAACTGGGAGGGGAAAAACTGGTCGTCCAGATGTTGGACTTCAACTCCCATCATTCCCAGCACAGCACAGTCAATGGTCAGGAATGATGAGAGTTGATTCATGCCAAGAGAGTATGTCTACAGAGATTCAGGATAAACCCTACAGATTCTGGAGGGTGCATTGAAATTCTGTGCCCAGATAAACCAAATCAGCATTCCCAAAATGACCCTGATGTGAAATTCAATAACTCTGCATGTCATCCTTTTTGTTTTTAAGCTCCTTTCTTATTAATCTAAAGTAAGGGTACGCTTACACATATGTAGCATGTCATAAATGATACTTTTTCTGATTTTCTTTTATTTTCCTTTTCTTAGGCATGTTTCCCAACCAGGTACATAAGGATACGTTCCAGATAACATATATTTTGCAAGTATGGTATCTTGATTTGTGTAACCAGAAATAATCCCCTCACTAGTATAACTGATAAGGATCAAATGACTAGGAAAAACCATGGACTTTATGATTTTAAATTAATGTGCAAATTCACCTTATGTGGGAGGCAGAGAAATGCATTCTGTATTTAACAATAATGTGTTATCTGTGGGATGCCATACTTCTGTGTACAATTTCATTTTACAAGCATAAATCTGAAGTATAACACTGCTATCAGAACTGATATTTTTCACATCCTGCTTCACTGATTCAGACTGTATATTAAAGCTCATATCATCCCAAACAAGCATATACACAACATGTAGTAAATGCCTTTGAATTATTGAGGACAGTGAAATAGTCCTACCCCAGATTTTAGACTCTTTTACTATAAAGTCAGGAAACTGTAATCCCCCCCCCCCAAGTTGTATTTCACAGACTATTATTTCTTCACTGCAGTTTGGTGAAAGGGAGATCCATGTATCCCATAACCAACAGGTGTGGCCCCTTGTTTCATCTTTCAATCTCTGCTTCTCCAAGGAGAGTGCTAAACAATTGCATGCTTATTGGAATATTCTTAAAACAGCAGGATTACATTTGGCACATTGCTAGGTTTTCTTACAAAGATTTGTTGCTAGGTATGGAAGAGTAATTTGTTTGACTTGCGAATCTACCTAATTCAAACTTCTCCAACTGATGTGCTAACTGAAACACAACTATCTTTTGAAATTTTCACTTACTGCAATTTGGCAGTTCTCAAACCTAAATGTGTGACCCAAAATGCATATATTCATGAAGATAACAAACTACATTCATATCTGAGAAAATGGCTTGCAAAATTGCATATATTAGATGAAGTTGCATGCAAAATGCAAGCAGCAGGAGAAATGTGGATGGAAATGCATATGCAGACTTTTAAAAGAAATAGAAAAACCCCTCTACTTGTTGCATAAATGGGTCACACTAAACTGATGGGAATGTGAAACTTAGACAAACTGAAATTGCCAGGCTCATGAATCCCTATTTGTTATTATTTACCAGTGTATGCAAATGGGATTTTACAGGTCATGTATCCAGAATTTGCTTTCTAATCTACAAGGGCAATAAAACATTCCACATACCAGTTATGTGATCTAACAAGTGGTTAAAAGGGCCAAGGTCTTTGCGGGATCCTTTATGTAGATTACTCTGTCACCTTATTGTCATCAGATGACAGCCTTAGGTGTGAGCAGACCATGTTTGCAGTGGACTAAAAGGAAAGAACAAGTGAGTAGACTTGAGGAATGTCAAAGGGGAGAACCGATAAGGGAGAAGAATGAGGGATAAAAATTATTTGAGAACTCTTCTCTGCTACTGTTGTGCAACTGGAAGAAATATGTTAGGATCACCTGAAATAATGTCTGCTGCACCCACAAAAAAATAGCCTTTGCAGCATGCCAGGGACAGAGGTCAGTGGTAAAGAAAGTGTCTCACAGTGGAAGTACCTGGAATGATGAATGATGTACTTATTAATCAAATTGTCAACCATCTTCAGAAGAAAATCTATGCCAGTCTTTGGCCAAAGAGGCACTGCATGTGATTTCTTGATCAGGTCCAAGAAATGTAACTCAGAGTACCAATAGTAGCCATCAGATTTTCTTCACAAAGGGACCAGAAACTGAACACAAACAAACAAACAAACAAACAAACAAACAATACTGGGATAGTAGATTCAAAATTATGTATGGTGAGCTCACGCCGGCTGATATGGTTGGATCTTCCAGGCAGATATTTTAGCTGTTTCTCCAACTTGAAAATGAGTTGGAGAAACAGCTAAAATATCTGCCTGGAAGATCCAACCATATCAGCCGGCGTGAGCTGCCTCAAGAAAATAACAATAGTTACATATATTTATTAATTATTAAGCGAATGGGTTTTAAGCAAAGTTTCAGTCTGAAACACCCATCTGGAGAAACTTAATAATAGTACGCAAACAACAGCAACCGCTCACCCATCCTCCATCTTGCATTATGACAGAATAACTATGATAATGTCAGTAAAGGATTGCGCTAGACACACAGACTTTTTAACTACAGTGTCATAAGGATGTTACTACAAGGTAGGTGGCTTGGTATGTATGCCCTCCACATATTTGCATTTTCCACTGTGCTTCGTGTCTTTTTAAAAAAGATATATGGATGTTTTCTGTTGAAAGTTGCTCAGGTGTAGAAATTCCATCACAATTTTTCTTCTTCCCATTTTATTTATTGTTCTTGACATGCAGGGTACGAAGCCTAAATCACACCTATTGCATGAATTTGGAAGACATTGGGTATAAATTGCATCTTTTATCCTAAGTTATAAATTCAACTAGGTTGACATAATTATTAGAGTACCAAAGTTCTGCCGGGGATTGTAACAACAGAAGTGCAAAAGTGACAGCTAAATATGAAATGTCCACTTTGAGTATAATCTAGGATGATAATTCAAGTTCCATTACAATCATTAGAACTTAAGTGTCTCACTTAGATAAGTCATCAAATCATAGAACTGCCGAGTTGGAAGAGGTTACAAGGGTCATCTAGTCCAACCACCTGCAATGCAGGAATCTTTTGCCCAATGTGGGGCTCATGATCCTGAGATTAAGAGTCTCATGCTCTACAGACTGAGCTATCTGAAATGCATACATTGTTTACATTTCTCTGATGATCCACCAGCAACAATCCACAGGTAAAGAGACTTTTGTTTGTCTTGGATATGTTTGTCAGAAAGAAGCACTTATTGTCTAGAGCTCAGCAGATAGACTGGGGACTGGGAGTGGCTGCCGGGACCATATAACACTGGTTCTAAAAGATCTTGACTGGCTCTCAGTACGTTTCCGAGCACAATTCAAAGTGCTGGTGCTGACCTTTAAAGCCCTAAACGACCTTGGCCCAGTATACCTGAAGGAGCATCTCCACCCCCATCACTCAACCTGGAGACTGATGTCCTCTGATGGTCTTCTGCTGGTCCCCTCACTGCAAGAAGTGAAGTTACAGGGAACCAGACAGAGGGCCTTCTTGGTAGTGGTGTCCTCCTTGTGGAACACCCTCCTGTCAGATGTCAAGGAGATAAACTTTTAGAAGATATCTGAAGGCAGCCCTGTTTAGGGAAGTTTTTAAGGACTGGTGTTTTTATTATGTTTTTAGATATGTTGTAAGCTGCCCAGAGTGGCTGGGGAAACCTAGCCAGATGGACGGGGTATAAATACAACAACAACAACAACAACAACAACAACAACAACAACAACAACAACAACAACAACAACAACAGACATTCTTCATGTCTCCTCTAGCACTACCAGGAACATAAGGTGCTTCTAGATGGGGGCTTAATTGCCAGGTGGGACATTGGGAACAGGGGTCCCTCCTCTTTATAGAAAGGGTAAATCCAGATTAAATGGGGGGGACACATGAGCTGGCATTTAAATGCTAACAATGTCATGTGGACACTGCAAAAGAACTTGCATGCATGAGGAACACTGACTCCACAATAAGCATCTGTCTGGAAGCATCTATAGAGATTGGCCACAGAGACAGACTAGATGGCCTCAGGGTCCCTTCCAACTGTACAATTCTGTGATTCTGTGTCCTTAGTAGGTCCTTCAAGTCTATGCAGAGACTTTTTGAAGAGGTATGGGGGTCGCAGGGGGCAGTGGTGGAGGAAGCTGCTTGGGCACCTGGGGTAGGGTGTGGGGTCATGGGGGGGGGCGAGCCACCCATAGTAGCGGGGCACACTGCAGGGCCTCTGAGGAGTCTGCCTGCCTCCTCCCACTCAGCCACCCTACAGCTGAGGGGCAGACGGTGGGTGGATTGTTTGGGTAGCACGGAGCCTGCATGCGGCCAAGCCACTGTGTCTCTCCCAGGCCCTGCAGGTCCTGAGGTGAGTGCCGCCCAGCATTTTGTTGCCCCCCCCTCAGTGGTGACACCCAGGGTGGACCGCACCCACCACACCCCCTTCCTCCACCCCTGGCGGGGGGGGGAGCAGGAGTAGTTATGTTGAATCGGCTTGTATTCTGCTCCCACGACACTGGGTTGTACAACCCCATTGTAGGTGTATCAGTGTGCTACAAAGTGTGCTGGGCTTCCAGCTCTGAAGAGGAAGCAGGATCCTCTCTGGGAACCTCTTTTGACAGGTCTTTTGGACCATGTAATCCACAAATGGTGTACAAATTCTGCCCCAGCTCTGTTAATAGCAAGCATGGTGATGAGTGATGGCAATAGCCCAGTTGCCAGGGATAGTACTTGGATTTATTTTAAAGCTAATGACCCCTCTTCTATCACTACAAATGATGATAATCACTACGGTACCATATTTACCTTGAGTCAAACCAATGGACTTCCTGGCTCAGGTTCCAGATTCCAGCTTTCTGTATACTTCAGAATAAACATGCAGCAGATTGTGGAAGCAATGTTTGCATCACTGCCTGTTTGAACTTTACAGCACTGATGGGGAACTTATCCCTCTCCACATGACATGTGGCTCTAGCTCTTATCAGCACCAACTAGCATGGCCAATGGCCAGATTTGCTGGGAACTGTAGACTAATAACATCTGAAGGACCACTAAGCTCCTCATCCCTGATTTACAGGTAGTATAGACATGGCAGCTAGTTAGGCTTCAGACATGTATCAACCATCCAAAATTGAACATTAGCATGTGCCTTTTTAAAAACAAAACAAAACTCACTATTCAACGGAGATTCTGATTTACTGTTTATTTTTATCATTCACAAAGCTTTTTCTTTTGTCGCAGAGATTTCTTTTCTACTCAGAAATATTTTTCAGGGCTTCTCTTTCATACCTTGCATCTCCATATCATGCTTCAACTGCTCTAAGCATGTAAGCGGCAAATTCTGTCCAGGTCCATCAACCGTATCAATATCAATTGTGTTAGATGGCCTGTAGCATTTTATGCACTCAGCACTTACCCTTTAATTTTAATTGAGTTAGCCTTCACTCCATTGTTTACAGCTAAAGTGCTAAATTGCTTCCCACAGGATATTTGTAGAAAATGTACATAAATCAAGGTGTTGGAATACTTGAATGTGATCCTGTCTCATTATTTCATTCCAACCTCAGAGCCCCCATTCTCATTGTCTGTTTCGATTAATTTCTACTCTGTTGGCTGAAATGTTAGCTTGGTCCAAAGAGAGGCTTTGCTTCAGGCCTAACAATAATTAATATGCTGCCATATTATTATAACTGCTGAGATGCTGTCATATTACTTATATATATATATAAATCTCAGTATATGGCTAGCGAAATGTCACTTAAGGCTGTTTCATATGTTACAGTTTCTTGCACAGAAACCACCATGAGCCTCTGCTCATATTGCCTGCCCAATCTGTGATCAGTATACTTTGTGGTGGTTTTTCTTTTCTTTTCTTTTTTCAGCTAAGCTTCAAATAGTTTATATGCTATGCAGAGAGTGATCTCCATGTTGGGAATTGTGATGTGTGAAAGTGCCTTAGGGTTGTGGACCAATATCCAAATTGAAATAGTAACATGACTTAAATCCCTCTCCCAGGGAATTGTGGATTGATGATGATGATGATGGGTTTACTTATTCGTTTTCTAACATGCCCTTCCTCCCAGGGGAGCATTCAGCAATCACACAATATAATTATATTAAAACCATGGTTAAAATAATAATTGAAAGCTTTATCAAAACTGAAAAACACAGAAAACCCTCAGCATCCTCACACAAGTTTAGGCCCCATTTGCAGATTATTTTTAAAGCAACATCATGCTGCTCTAAACAGTCCTGGGCTGAGTTTAGATGGCAGTTTATTTTGTTTACTGGAAGGTTTTCTTGCTTGATAATTTTTGCATTTGATGTGATTTTTAACACAGTGTAAAAGCCGCCTCTGAATATTTAGCAGAATATAGGGGAAGTTTATTTCTTTGTTGATTGCTTCTAATGAGCCTAAAAGCTAATCATGGGGCTAAAGTGATTAAATTTGGGGTGGTATATTAGCAAACAGTTCTTTCCCACCAGTTTCATGGGAGAATCATGGGGGGGGGGGGCAGAAGCATGCATGTGCAGAAAGGGTGGTCGAATAGTGATGTTGCTCCATGACATTCATTGTTGTGTCACACCACACCCACTGGTGTGAATGAAATTTAGTGTGACATGGAAGTATATTGATCAAAAGGGCACAGTTCCATAATGTATTGGGTACTGCAGCATTAAATGAATGTTAGGAAACAGGACAGAAGTGTGACCTTTATAGTCAGTGCCTGAGACAGAGTTGGAAGCACGCAGCTCTAATTCTCCGTTTTTGGAGTGTGACGAGGTGGTAGAACGGCTGGACCGGTGCCTGGCTGTGGTAATGGACTGGATGAGGGATCACAAACAAGCTCAGTTCAGACAAGACAGTGACACTGTTAGTGGCAACTTAACCTTCCGGGAGGGCTGCAGTTGTGGCCCCTCGAGGGCTGGCCACTCTCCCCCGATACAGATATTCTCATCCACAGCTGGCCATTGTAGTTTATTTGGGCCAGCCTCATTGCAGGGTGGGATTTGCCCACAATATACCTTAATTTTAACTGCCCAATCATGGGCACCTTGGTGGGTGAAGCTTCACTGGTGGACCGGGACAGGCAGGCTTCCACTGCAGTCTGCTGGCTACCTTTAAAAGCCAACTCCACCTGGCACTTTCAGTGCAGTCGGCAGAAGAGCAAACTCCCCCCCTCTTTCATGCTGAACTGTACTTTGTCTTGTTCTGACCTCGTTTCACCTCCTTGCACTCTAACTGACCTTCATGTGGTTCCCAATGCCGTATTCAGAGCCAGGAAGGAATTTGCCTACAAACCGATTGGGTTCATTTGGAGGTTTTGTCTACCCCATAGCAAGGCACCACGACTTAGGGTGGGTAAGGCATCAGGTGGAATTCATCAAGGTTTGGGGTGAATAGGTGCATCACCTGGACCTGAACCAGTAGGATATTCAGAGTACCCCATTAGAGGGATCTGGATGGAAATCTCTGTTCAGAAGCCAAGCGTGGGGCAAACAGGCTATAGAGATTCCAGTGGTGGTCTGAGGATGGCTACCTTAGTAGATTAGCCTCTTGGGGAGGCCAAAAATCCTTGGCCTGACCCTGAAAAGTTTCAGCACTCTAGCAGGAGCCTGAAATGGATATACACCCAATGCCTGAGCTAAAGTCCACCTACATCTGAAATCAATAAAGTTGTGGCCATTTTTATCCCATTTTGTTTCTCGCACTTTAATTATAGCATCCCACAGGGATGGGTGGCGCCGTGACTGGGACCCCAATAGGTGGTTCCACAGTCTGGATAAGTGGGATTCTTGAAGGGGGGAAGCCATACACACACTGAAGGACCAGGTGCGTAGCTCAGGGGTGCTCTGGACTCCATCATTGTACATGAAGGCTCAAGTGGGATTGGTGGCACAGAAGACCTTATACTAGCTTAGACTAGTATCCCAGGATGCAACCCTGTATGGGGGTGGTCAATCTGCCTGAAGTGAACAATTTTTAGTAACCTTCCATGTGGATTATTGTAATGTGTTTTACATAGGGTTTTCTTTGAAGATGGTCTGGAAACTTGAGTAGGTACAAAAAAAGAGGGAAGCATTAACTGAAACCAGGCATGATGAATGCATCAAACTGGTCCTTTCTTGCTCACATTGACTTACAATCCATTTCCAGGCCTAATTCCATGTGATAGTTTTGACAAACAAAGCCATACATGACTTAGACATCAGTACCTAATGGTGTCTCCTGTATGTACCTGCTCACATCCTGCCAGCCAGTGTAGACACTACTGAAGAGAACAGCTGGTCTAACTCAGTATAAGGTGACTTTCTTTGTTTCTGTTTATGGAGGCCTTTTTGTGGTGGACCTATTACAAAGGCATGCTTTCCTAGGGAATCTTTTCTGGTGTTTATATTCCTTTTTTGGCACAATGTTTATACTTTTCTGTTCTCCTGGGTCTTTTAAAGAGCTGGTTTTAACTACCTGTGGAATAGTGGGTGGTTTTAGTAAATGCATTTGCTGGCTCAGACCCTCCAATTTTCCAGGGACATCCCTGATTTAGAGAAGCTGTCCCAGTCTCTGATTTGATCCCAAAATGCCTGCTTTTCCTTAGGATATCCCTATTTTCACTGGAGAAATGTTAGAGGGCATGGAGTTATCTGACCCCTGAGCAGTCTGAAGGCAATTCAGTATAGTGAAGGTTTTTTAAATGTTAAATGTTTTATTATGCTTTATATATATGTTGGAAGCTTCCCAGAGTGGCTGGGGCAACCCAATAAGATGTGTGGGGTATAAATAGTAAAATTATCATTATGGAGTGGGACGTCCCTATTTTCTTCGGAGAAATGTTAGAGGGTATGCTGGCTGTTTTGGTTCTGTGCTGTATATGGTCTTATTGTGCTGGTTGTGCATTTGGTTTTTAATTTAGTTCCTGTGTATTGTATTGTGGGATAGTTTTATTATTACATTTTTAGTCATTTTGATCTTTGCACCAAGCCCCAAAGTTGTATTTTATGAGGTCCCTTATAAATGCAATAAATAAGATGGACAGAAAAACATTCCCTCCCCCCTATTTTCACAGACATTTATTTTCCAATTCAATCCTAAACATTTTGCTAGCCAAAAAATCATTGAAAGAGGCAGGGCATAAACATTGTTTAATTGGTGGGGTCATTCGTCCACACAGAAGAGTGTCCTGTTGGCAGGAATTGATGCTGCTTGCCAGTGCTTCAGGGAAAGGGCATAGCGACACAATAATGAAGCATTTTCTTCCCTGTTGTTCTTTTCAAACATCCAACAGTTTAAGGCCTAGGGCAGTATCGCTCTGTGTTTGCTACAATCCACAAAACCAAGCAAGCTGACACCTGGAACTCTCCTGGGCAAAAATACTGAGCAAGTGAAATTGAATGGAAAATGCTAGGCGCCTCTTAAGTAGAGAAATGCTTCTGAGAAAATGCAAACAGACATTGGGAAACAAAGATATACATGGACATGGAGACACAAGACATGATTGCTGGATTGATAACAGGTGCCTGTGCTGTTTTAAAAGTATTTGATCTGTAATATCATACCCCTCAAATGTCCCGATAAAGCGTGTTCTCCCTAGCAGAGAGCACGTGTTGCGGTTGGGAACAGGCCACCCTCCAGTGACTAGGCAAATTTAGTTGAATCCCGACCATTTAAATGGTTAAACTGGGTTGCTGGGGTGTTTTGATTGTTGCCAATTCGGAGGAGGGGTCAGAGTCTATATATACAGGGGCCAGACGTTGGCACGGCCTCTTGGCCGTTTTGCATCGGATCACATGGAGCACTTGGACAATCTTCTCATTGTCTGGTTACATTTCTTTATTTCTTTATTTTCCCCTTCTTTTTAATCCTCTCTAGTCCCTTAAATAATTTAATTACCCCCCTTTCCTGTTCAATTTCCCACCCCACCCCTTACCCTGCCCTGTAGGAAGATTCTCCCTGTATCTGTGGCTTGCCTTTCCCAATAGTGAGAGAGCCCCCGTTAGGGGCTTTCTTTCACAAAAAGGTTTCCCCCATTTCTCTTGTTGAAATTGTGGGGCTAGTCAGGGCTGTTCCCAGCTTAGCTGGTATCACTTTCGTTTATAGTATCCCCAAAGGTTGGCTTTATGGCTCCCTGTGCCTCCAAGGACTATGAGCACTCTGTATATGCTCTTGAACTATGCTGTTTCTGAACAAGTTTATTTTCTTTAAGTTTGTTTTGCTCCGATAGTGGCGACTGCCATTTTAGAGATGAGCCATTCATTGTGGCTTAGTGGCTAAAGTGTAGGACTAGGACCTCGGAGACAGGGTTCATATACCCCTCTTAGCCATTGTTATAACAAAACAAAACAAACTGCTCCTTTTGGGCTATTCTGTTGCTGGGTAGTTCGGCCCATTTGTGATAAAAGAACTCTGGGTTTCTTGAAGGGGTGCTTCCCTCTAAAAGGGCAAGCAGGGGTACCTGGACAAGCTGTGGGCTACCTCAACTCTGCTATTTCACTGGAAACATTTATGCCTGGCCTAGCAGGTGACCCTAGGGCTTTGCCCTAGAATTCGATGGCCTGGAAGTGTTTCCGGCCTCAATAGTGTCCCCATGTGGTCCATGAAGCATTGGTTTCACTGGGTCAGCGGATAGTGCCGGTAATGCCTAGGTTGCAGGATTGGTCCCTGTATGGGACAGCTGCATGCTCCCCTATTGCTCTACCTGGACACTTAAGTCCTTTTGGTGGTTACCTCACTGCGAGGGATGTAACGGGCGCCATGTTTGCAATATGCAACTGGGAGAAAGCACCTTTGTGTGCGTTGCAGAGCACGGCGCTGCACGGGCTGCAATTGCATTGCATTGCTAGGAGATTTGCAGTTGCATTGCACGGAGGGTGTGTGCATTGCACGGAGTGTGTAGTTGCATTGCACGGAGTTTGTTGTCGCATTGAACAGAGGGTGCAGTGCACGGAGTGTGTAGTTGCATTGCATGGAGTGTAGTTGCATTGCATGGAGGGTGTGTGCATTGCAGGGAGTGTGTAGCTGCATTGCATGGAGGGTGTAGTTGTATTGCACAGAGTGTGTTGTTTTGTTTTGTTTTTGCATTGCACGGAGTGTGTGTGCATTGCACGGAATATGTAGTTGCATTGAACAGAGGGTGTGCAGTGCACGGAGTGTGTAGTTGCATTGCATGAAGGGTGTGTGCATTGCAGGGAGTGTGTTTTGCATTGCACGGGGTGTGTAGTTGCATTGCACGGAGGGTTTGTGTGTGCATTGCATGTAGTGGGTAGTTGCATTGCACAGAGCGTGTTTTTTTTTGCATTGCACGGAGTGTGTAGTTGCATTGCATGGAGAGTGTGTGCACTGCACGGAGTGTGTTTTTGCATTGCACAGAGTGTGTGTCTGAAAAGGAAGCTGGCTTGGCGGCAGCTTGGTTGGGACTTCTTTAGGGGTTCTGGCCAGCATCGGCCCTGTAAATTTACATATCATGATGGCAGCACAAGATGCCCCCTGCCCAAGCGGGGGCTGGAAGCTGGCAAGCAATAGCTCAATACCTTTTGCCCATATTCCCATTTTATTTAGGGATCCAGTTGGATATCGTTGCTAAAACATACCACTTGGCTATGGAGAAGCTGTCTGCCTTGAAGGAAGTTAATTTGTAATACTTCCTCTGTAGCAAGTGATGCTTCACCAGATCCGATCTTGCTGGGTCACTTAACTAATCTTCCCACTAGGCCGGGCTGCCTAGATTTCACCCCTCCCATATCCAAGAATCTCCTGAGGAGTCTGCTGATTCTCCAGAGAGGAGGAGGCGTGTTCTGGTCTCTACTTATTCTGCTCCAGCACCAAGTCAGTCAGTCAGTCAGTGTCGGAGAGGGAGAGAGACTGAGTGTTAGAGATCATGTGTAGAGATAAGGTTGCTGCTAAGGGCAGCTGCAGACACTCAGTGCAGTGCAGCATTTATTTATACTTAGACCTATTAAGCTCTGTATATAGTTTGTATAGTTGTAGATAGAATAGAAGATATTCTACAGAGCTGCTCTCTGAGTTGTTTATATACTCTGCTAGACTCTGCTGTACTCTGCTGTGCGACGACTGTCTTTTTGTTGGAGTGAATCCGGTGCTCACAACTCTAAGCTGTGAGTCCACAGCACTTTGACCTGTTCCTGTGCAGAAGGTGGTCTCTGGAAGTGCTACCCAGCTCGCCTAGCCCAGTTGGGGCTGAAGTGGATGAGTCCAGTTGGTGGCACTGGCTCAAGGGCGATGCTGACAGAGGTCCCCTTACCTTTGTGTATGCCTACCAAGTGTGGTGAAGGCAGATATCAGGCGATGGTAGCAATTCCTGAATGTATGCAATAGTAGTTCGCCATGGCAGGATACCTTGAACCCGCTCAGGGATTTTCAGGTTCATGCTGGTGCTGCTGGATCTTTGCCCTTTGGTTTTTATTTCAAGGGCTGCTGGTGTGCAAAGCTATGGCCTCAAGCCTGGTGTGGTGAGGCAATCATGTGACATAACTTTTCTTGAGTTTTCCCCATTGTAGTAGCAGTTCACGTGGCCCGAGGAGTTCAGTGACCATCGGATCTGCTTTTGGTCTGATAACCAGGTGGTGGTGAGCGTCTTGGCAAAACAGTCCTCATGCTGTAGCACAGTCTCTGCCCCTCCGCTCATGCTTTCGAGCTGTGCCACTTAAGGTTTAATATTGTGCTTTCTACTCTCCAAATTACGCTGACACTATCCGATTTTCAGATGAAGCGCTTCAGATCCTGGGCTCCAGACTCAGCTATTGCCAGACTTTTCCAGTCTTGTGGCATTTTGACAACAATTAGTAATTTCAGAGAGCGGCAGCTTCCATTTCCCCTTCTGCTTTTACCTCTTATGGGAAGGCCTGGATGGATTTCTTAGCCTTAAGCTGGCAGTTCTTGGCCATTCGGAAGAATTTGCCCCCATCCTCTGAGCAGATCCTGCAGTATTTGGTCCACCTGCTGCAGATTGGGCATGCGGTTATAACTATCCGAATTCAGTCCGCTGCAATGTCTGTTACATTGAAGCTTTATTTTTTCAGAGATCCTTGTATAAAGTTTGCAGTGCGCAGGGCCTTGGAAGGTTGGAATAGGCTCCAACCTCATAGGTCAGTGGGCAGGAAGTCGGTCAATTTTTACCTATGCAGTATCTGCAATAAGTTAAAACTTGTCTGCGGGTTAAAGATCAAGGTGAGACTCCTTTCAGTAGTCCATTGCATTTCGCACTGAGGGTTGGGGAAATGGTTGTTGGAGCCAGCACGGGGCTGAGAGTCTGGAGGCTTATTGCTTCAGGACTTTTCCTTATCCTTTGGAGCTTGTCATTAGAGCTGGTAACTCTAAAACAGACTTAGTGGGCAGGAGTGCCACAATCAGGCTTCCCGCCACAGGTGAGGAGGGCCCTTGCCCGGTTATGGATAACAGAATATTTGGCTTTTTATTCCCTGGGGGCTGGCCCGCTCCTAGTGCATGAAAATGGGTTCCCGTTAGCCCGGCATCAATGTGCTTACGTCGTGCACCAGTTATTACAGCCTGCGGCTTGCTTACCGCTGAACACTCCTCATTCCTTACGATTAGGTGCTGCTGCAAAGGCTGCACACTGGGGGCCTGTCAGTAGACAGGATTGTGAATACGGGTCATTGGAAGTCTGACGCTGACAAGGGTTATATCAGGAAGTGTCACAGTGATGTCTGTGCTGATGCTTGTCTGTTGTTTCCTTTTTTCATAGGAGCAGCTGTGCACATTTGGGCCACAGCATTGTACACTAGGCTGGCAAGCATGTTGACAGGTTTGGACTGGGGCGCCATCTCAGTCTTCCTGCCCATGTGAACATATACTGGATGTCCAGATGGGGAATGCTTTGGGAGGAGATCCTTCCTTTGGTGCGGTCGAGTGTGACCTGTGCAGGTCCTCCCGCAGTGCTGGTGGTACAGCTGGGCGAGAATGTTTGCTGTCTTCCTCCAGCATAAGTTTGCATTCCTGCACGCAAGAGGGCTTGGATTGAGTTGATGGCAGCTCTCCCTGGACTCAAAATAATTTAAGGCATTGGTTCAAGGTGGTCTGGAGGGGGGGTTGGAGCACCTGTCCCCTACAATGCGCAAAGATGTTCCATTAAGGGAATCCAAGGATTCGCCATGCTTTTGTCGACCCCTTTTGAGGGGTAGGGCCATGCTAGAGTCCCTGGGAGCATTTGGGGTGAGCTTGAGTCTGATCCTGGTTCATTGCTCCCCCATGCTGTTTACTGGAACTGACGATATGGTGGGGCCCAGTCGTCAGTGCTGCCCTGCTGAGGTCAGGTGAAGCTAGTCGGGAACCAATGCCTAGACAAACTACCACCGAGCAGGCCAGAAAGCATGTTAATAAGGCGGTGGATAATAGAATAAAATAAATAAAGTAAATAAAATAACAAATAAAATAAAATAGGTCCTTGCTTTAGGTGGTTCTGTAATATTGCACCCTCCTAATTTTCTTCAAGGCTATTGCCCTCTTTAGGGCAGATGGGGTGCATCTTTCCCCTATGGGGAACGACACCTGGCGGGATGCGATTGCCTTGGGATTCATTGCTCCCCCACAATGTTTGCTGGTACTGACGATATGGTGGGGCCCAGTCGTCAGTGCTGCCCTGCTGAGGTCAGGTGCAGCTAGTCGGGAACCAATGCCTAGACAAACGTACCACCAAGAAGGCCGGAAAGCATGTTAATAAGGCAGTGGAAATAAAATACAGGTCGTTGGAAATCGAATGCATTCAAAGATTATGTTCGTTAACATTATTGGTGTCTTACAATTTTTGCTTGTTTCATCTTATTTATCAGGTTTAGCGGTGACCCGTGTTTGGATTGTGGGGCACAGTATCGTCCATTGGGCTGGCATCGCAGCACGGCAATCTGGATTGGGTCCAGATTTCGGCTTTCCTCCACATATTCGCTTGTCTTGGCTGTCCAGACGTGGGATGCGCTGGTCGGAGTTCCTGCCAAGTATCCGGAGGCAGTTGCTCTTGGAGGGGCCGCCAGCTGCTATTGTGGTGCAGCTTGGTGAGAACGACCTGGTGCCCATGGACTGTTTGTCACTACGTGCTGCAATTTTGGGTGACCTGGAGACGCTGCGTGCAATGGTGCCGACAGCGAAAATTTTTTGGTCAAAGCTTTTGCAACGCTGCGTTTGGAAGGGCAGTCGTTGCCCGGCTGCCACTGAAAGGGCCCGAAAACGCATCAATTCTGCTGTGGTCAAGAAAGTTTTGGAGCTGGTGGCGATGCAATTTCCCACCCCGAGATTCTTTTTGAGAGGCCATCCTTTTTCCAAGCTGATGGCATGCACCTTTCCGCTTCAGGGAATGAGGCTTGGATTGGTGCGGTGGTGACCAAGCTGAGGTCTTGGTTGGGGCTGTGAGTGGTTTGGCGGTGAGCTGAGGGCTCCATGGCGGTTAGGCACTGGTTAAATTGGTGCTTGGAGGGGTAAGTGCCTACCCCTCCAAATGATGCGAATGGGAATTCCGTTAAAGGAAATCCAGGGGCTTGCCATTCTTTCGTCCTTGTCCCCGGAGTCGGACTTGGGCCGTGCAAGCCCCACAGGAACATGAGGGTGAGAAGTAATGGTCTGGTGCCCAGCTTTATTTCTCACCCAATACTTGTTTCCCACGCTGGCTTCCGCTGGTATCCGGAAGGCCAGCTCTGTCCCTGAGGGCAAGGACAGATAGTCGGAACCAGTGCCTAAGCAACCACTCACATTTTTGTATTTGAATAAAGTTGTGGCCAAAATTATGCCAAAAACCTTAAACAAAAATTGATGTGTGAAGTGTGAATTATTGGGGGGCTACTGTGACTCAACACGCAAAGCGTGTTCTCCCTAGCAGAGAGCACGTGTTGCGGTTGGGAACAGGCCACCCTCCAGTGACTAGGCAAATTTAGTTGAATCCCGACCATTTAAATGGTTAAACTGGGTTGCTGGGGTGTTTTGATTGTTGCCAATTCGGAGGAGGGGTCAGAGTCTATATATACAGGGGCCAGACGTTGGCACGGCCTCTTGGCCGTTTTGCATCGGATCACCCGCCCTCCCTCCCTTGTTTAAGGGGGGTATTGAAGGATTGCTTGACCTTGCTATGCCTGTCATGGGGTCGTTCGCCTTGGTGCGAGGGCCTGGTAGGAATTTTGCCATCTGGCTGATTGGCTGGTGCCATTTGGTTTTTGCCTACTGCGTAGCAAATCGTCACAACTTGTAAGGTTGGCGGTTAGGCACTGGTTAAATTGGTGCTTGGAGGGGTAAGTGCCTACCCCTCCAAATGATGCGAATGGGAATTCCGTTAAAGGAAATCCAGGGGCTTGCCATTCTTTCGTCCTTGTCCCCGGAGTCGGACTTGGGCCGTGCAAGCCCCACAGGAACATGAGGGTGAGAAGTAATGGTCTGGTGCCCAGCTTTATTTCTCACCCAATACTTGTTTCCCACGCTGGCTTCCGCTGGTATCCGGAAGGCCAGCTCTGTCCCTGAGGGCAAGGACAGATAGTCGGAACCAGTGCCTAAGCAACCACTCACATTTTTGTATTTGAATAAAGTTGTGGCCAAAATTATGCCAAAAACCTTAAACAAAAATTGATGTGTGAAGTGTGAATTATTGGGGGGCTACTGTGACTCAACACGCAAAACCAGGACATTCTGGTTTTTTGCTTCAGAGTGCAGTGGCCATTTGGGGCACCACAATTTTGTGCTGCAATCTCATACCGTGCTTTTTTCCCAGGGCTGCACTAGTCACATGACTAATGCAGGAGCGCAGCCCCTGAAGATAGTGTCCTGGTTTTTCGCCTTGAGTTGTTGGAGGGTATGTAATATAATTACAGTGGTACCTCAGGTTACATACGCTTCAGGTTACAGACTCAGCTAACCCAGAAATATTACCTCGGGTTAAGAACTTTGCTTCAGGATGAGAACAGAAATTGTGCTCCAGTGGCGCGGCAGCAGTGAGAAGCCCCATTAGCTAAAGTGGTGCTTCAGGTTAAGAACAGTTTCAGGTTAGGAACAGACCTCCAGAACAAATTAAGTACTTAACCCGAGGTACCACTGTACGTATTTAGAGGCCAGACTTCCCCAAGTGTTCCCTGCTACTGAGGTTAATTCTTGAAAACTGTGTCGCCTGCTGGCCAGTCTATTTGGGCCAACCAACCCTGGCTCAAAACATTGCTCAAAGGCAATATTGTGCTAGTTCTTTATAGCAAATAAGGTATTTGTTCTTTTTCACTGTCTGCACACATGTATAGTGTGCCAAGGAGGCCCTGGCAGTATCACTGGCTTCCCATCAATGAACCTTGTCTGAAGGAAGGAAGCCCTAAGGGACATTCAGGAAGCGCTTTATTCCGTTTTCCTGATGATTCCTTACATGATAGTTTTGCATTTTATGTGCTGTTTCACAGTACATAAAAGCTACTTCTGGAAATCTCATGGAAACTCAGTGCTTATTTCTGTGTTAATTGCTTCCAGGAAAAAAAAATCTGTTCGTAACCCCATCAACTCAGAAAATCATGGGAGTTTTGCATTGTAGTTTTCATGGATAACATAACATGACAAAATTTTGAGTGGTGTTCTTTCCTGTAATTTTCGTGGGCAAATTATTAAAGTGCTTCAGCTCTGTGTTTTTCTTTGCTGTTTAGGTCAAAGTGTTTGATTAAATATCATTCTAGGTCTCAGAAGACTCTATGGTCTACCCATGCCAAATTGCACATTCCCAATCGTGTCCTCAGTTCCCATTATTACTCAGCATTCAAGGACATCGGCATAAGATACTTTATTATGCCATTTGGTGCCAGTGTTATTGTTACAAGAAGCATGGATTGCGATGATGTAGTTGTTGAATTAAGCAGGGATAGTGGCGCCATTATTTTGATGCTTACCATAAGATGTTGAGAACAACAGCTTAATAAATAACTTATGCCATCGTTCTTAAAGCAGAAACTAGCTCTGCCACGGCAGTTAAATCCTTTCATTGTTAGTCATGTCATTTAGTAAAGCAACAGTGCCAAGATTAGTCTGTGACCTTGAGTGGTACACTCCTAATTGTAACCCCAGGTGACAGAGCTAAGTGGCTTTTCTAAATGGATAGTAATACCTAAGTGCAGAACAAACTCAGGCAAAACAATTAGTTATCTCATGCGCTCCCTTACAAATATTAATAGTGAGTTTTGGCCAGACTAGGCATGATGTTAATTGTGTTGACATGCAAGTTTCTTTTACTTTAATAGCCACTCTGGGATTTTGGGATGACAGTTGGTGGGGAAGGAGGCATTGACCTTTTCCCCAGCCCGTCACCACCACCCAGAAGATGCTAAAATCCTTAGAACATAGATTTCTATTGCTGTCAGTGGGAATTAATCCCTGTTGCATAAAGAAGTTTTGGAGGGCATTTTTTGCTGAGGTGGCAGGAGAGGGAAAACTTTGACTACTACCTCTCCACTGCCATGTACTCAATCCTGTTTGTCCACATGGCAGCTCCTTTTCATTTCTAATAAGGTACAGTGACTTTTTTCCTTGCACTTATATTCCGCCCTTATTTCATTTATTCTAAGGAGGCAGGCCTCCTTAGCTTCTGTAGGGTGGTAGTAGCCTCATGTCCTTTCACATACTCCGCCACCATTCATACAATTGCAATGCCACAATTAACAGTGTGCATACCTTGACTCTCCCTTTGTGTTCAGTGCATTGACTGCAAAGTATACTGTCTACTTAGGACAAAGTAAAATGTTCATATCTGCAAACCACCCAAGGAATATGAATGAAGGGTTGTACAAAAATTACTTTTAATAAATAGTACATAAATGCAGATGAATATGTTTGACTTGGATCTAGGAAGTGACTGAAATCTTCCCTACCTGGATATATTTAATTGTCTCCTTGAAAGGGGCAAAGCAGATGAACAGATCATGGCTTGCACACAATGTTAGTCTCGCTTAGAGTAGACTCATTAAAATGAATGAACGTGGCGTGACATAGTGGATCTATGGTGTGTAGGGCATAGCTGAATACAACCCAGTTATTTTTATTTAGACTGGTGCATACACCCCACTGTACTGGTTAGGGCCCCTATCTATCTGTCACTGCTCATACGTTCCAGAATGTTAATATTGGTAAGTTTAATTAAAACACATGTAACAGCAAATAGTGCACTGTAAACTCTGATGAATGGGTGAAGCACAGGACCAGATATTATAGGCTGCAAATCTGCAAGTATGCTCCATTTAACTCAATGCAACTTACTTCCAAATAGACATGTGTAGGACTGCCCTATTAGTTGACTTCACTAAATGAAGAGTTATTTCCCTAACCTAGCAAAAAGCTTCATGTAGCAGCAGGTGATAGCCTACTGACCCAGCAGCTTGTTCTACCTCAACCTTTCTTTTTTACAGACAGCAAAGTGGAGCTTGAGGAAACTGGCCAATAAGCAGTGACCTTAATATGCTGTGTTCAGGCAGAGAGAAGAAGAGGGAGAAGCCTCTGACTCCAGCTGTCAATTTCTCACTTTCCAGCAAATTGTGCAAAATGTGCAGAAAAATGTTACCTGGTTGCTATCTGCAGTAGCATCCACCATATCCTGAGAAATCACTATCTTTCATGCTAATGGGCTTTTCAGGATTTTATTTTTTTATTGATTTAGATATTTTGACTCTATTTCTATTTTGTTTTCTGTTTTAATTACAAGGAGGCTTGAGAATGGAGAAAGTAGTTATGTTGTTATGAAGATGATTAATATGAAAGAAAATTGTGGTTGTTAATGCCACTTACTAATGGATCTCATGGAAGGCCACAATAGTTGTCACTAATCTGCTGTAGGTTCTAGTTGTGGGATGTAACATAAGGTAAGCAGTCAAGTACGACACTTCCTGTTTGCCCAGAGTGGACACGCAGGGGGCTGTTACTCCACAGCCAGGAGGACTTCCTGTCACACCTGGGCTGGAGCTTCCTCCCCCTGCGTGTGACCAGGTTGATGGGCATGACCCCATAAAAGGGACTGGTTACGCAGCCACCTCCCCTCTTCTTATTTCTTTTGATGCCATTTACTTTTCTTGCACTATATTTCTGGCTCTCAGCCAGCAGCCAGCAGTATGTGGCATGAGTTCCCATATGGGATGAACTGAAACCAGTGCCGGATTTACGTATAAGCTAGACAAGCTATAGTTTAGGCCCCACTCTTTTGCGGGCCCCCAAAAAATTTAAAGGGAAAAAACCCTGGATGTACATTTCCAAAATATAAGATTAAAAACAAATAAAATAAAACCTACATAGAGCAACAGTGTTTTGTGTTGTGTAGGCTCCTATGATGCAAGTAATGCGCCCTACCTGCTAGTCTGCTCCCTAAAAATTTTTATGAATAAAAAATAATTTTAAGTTAGAGCTTAATAATTATTTCACTATTAATATACTTTTTAATTGTATTTCATTTCAACAATTACTGTGATAAAATACATATTTTGTTATGTGCAAATGGCTTTAGATACCTATTAGGTCCATAAATTACCATATAGCATATATTCAACACACAAAAACAGCAACAATTTGTTGTTGACAAAGGACAGCTGGACATATATAGGGTCCCATTACCTTCAGTAGCTTAGGGCCTCAAACCTAAATCCGGCCCTGACTCAAACCCTTTTCTGTAACTCTAAGCTGAAGCCTGCCTTCAGGGATCCAACTATGAACTGAATGTGAGTAAACTTACTATATTGAAAAGAAGCTTCTTGTGTTTTTATTCTTTTTAGGAGGGATAAAAGGGGTCTTACCAGGAATATACTCCAATATGAACAAAACCAGACTGGATTGCTTAAGTAAAGAGATTCAAACAAATCTACCAACTAGCTTCCTGCTATACATAGGGGAATGTCGCTCGGCTGCTGACTCACAAGTGTGTTAGGAAGGATACTCTTAAATCAATATATCCTCTCCTAGTATCTACAACATTCCCACACTAGTAGCTATTTCTCTTTTTGCACACTCTTTGGAAATCTCTCGGTTTCCAATACTGTGCTCACTCAATCTAAGAGCAAGGCCCATTGAATGCAGTGGGACTTGCTTCTGAGTAGACACATGTAAGATTGCACTTTCAGTTTCAACACCTGAGAAATATAAAAAGCCAAGTCAACCTTGTCTACACGGATTTGGGTTTTGCTGTTGGTCCATGAAAGACTTAGTGGAGTAAATACCGCAACTCATATCACAGACACATCCAATAATACATGACAGTGGAAACCTACTATGTAAGGTGATACAGACTCCGGCATCTCTTTTTAAAAAATAGATTGTGCTTCAGATTCTCACAGCATGCTGTTATTCTGGTTTTGCCATATGCCACAATATGGATTCATAGATGCAACATTCACCTTTACGGAAAACTTCCATTTTGTTATCAGCTGTATGGCATTAGTTACAAACCTCAGTTGCTATTCGGATGGCATGCATATTTGTGGTATGATAAGGTAAAAGCACATAAAGCATTTAAAAATCATATTGTTAGAAAAGGATTGTTTAATGTTTGGATAAGATATAAGGATTTGTTAGGGAAAAAAACCCCAAGATGGTTGTCACCAATGGAAGCGAAGGCACATGTCAGAGCTGCTTCCAGAACCTAGCTCACAGAGGATCACGCTAGCCAGTGTTCACTTTATAAAAGTCTTTATTGAGTTACAGTTTCCATTCTCAAGCTGCTGCGTGCAGCTCTACGTCTTATGGGTTAGACCGGCGAAGCTCCGTCTGAGTCTCCGCCCCCTGTGCACCAGCTTACTAACCTAGTCTTACTCCACCTTTTCCGCCTGACCGTTCTTCTCTGGGTCCCTCTGCCCCCCGTGGTCTCTTCCTTCCGGGATTCTTCTGACGCGGACCCCCCGGACCCTCCTGTCTCCTTGCGCCGGGCTTTAGGACCTGGCTCCCTTTCCGGGCTGCTTACTGCGCCACCTTCCTGTGCATTTGAACTTGGCGCGCGCGCCCAACCTTCCACTTTCCGCCTGACCATTTCTTCGCTCCCCGATGGAGGTGTGGCCACTCCTGACTCGTGCCCTCCCTCCTGTTGCGAGCTGCCAGCGCTTGATACCTGGCGCCCTTCTTCTCCCCTGCTCTCTGTTGGTGACGCTGGTCCCAATTTCCAACTGCTCCCCTCTGAGCCCCCTCTGGACCCTTCTTCCTGGGGTGTCCCCCTAGGTTCCCCCCTTGTTCTGGCCACTGGTGCTCCTTTCTGTGAATCTTCTGATTCACTGGAAAGACTCGGAGATCTCGGGTCGTCATCACTCATCTTTTCCTCTGCCTCCTCCCCCTCGCTCTCTGTTTCCTCCCTTGCCCTCGCCTCTGCTCCTGAACCCCTGACAGCACAGAAAAAACTCAATATGGAGGCCAAATGGCCGAAATATTGGGAAATTCTGGAACAAGATGGAAAGAGAATAAAATTGCAGAGCTTTGAAAAATTGAAAAACAAAGTGCGAGATTGGCTCCATTACTATCAAATAATGGAGGCATACAAATTGGACAAAAAGTTGGGTTCCAGGTGGAAAAATCAAAATTGGAAACAGAATTGTTAGATCCAAAAACTAAGAATTTGTCAAGAATGTATAACTTGCTGTTGAAATGGAACACTCAGGAACAAACGGTGAAATCAGCTATGATCAAATGGGCACAAGATGTTGGACATAACATAATGATGGCTGACTGGGAACGGTTGTGGACCACAGGTATGAAATTTACGGCATGTAATGCCTTAAGAGAAAATTTAATGAAAATGATTTATAGGTGGTACATGACACCAGTTAAGCTTCAAAAAATCTACCATTTGCCCGATAATAAATGTTGGAAATGTAATGAGACTGAAGGTACATTCTTTCACCTTTGGTGGACGTGCCCAAGGATTAAGGCATTCTGGGAGATGATTTATAATGAAATGAAAAAGGCATTTAAATATACCTTCCTTAAGAAACCAGAGGCCTTTCTCCTGGGCATGGTCGGCCAATTGGTGTTAAAGAAGGATAGAACTTTTTTTATGTATGCAACAACAGCAGCAAGAATACTCATCGCGAAATATTGGAAGACACAAGATTTACCCACCAGGGAAGAATGGCAGATGAAGTTGATGGACTACATGGAATTGGCGGAAATGACTGGCAGAATCCGAGACCAGGGAGAAGAGTCGGTGGAAGAAGACTGGAAAAAGTTTAAAGACTATTTACAGAAATACTGTAAAATTAATGAATGTTAGAAAGATGTTGGAATGAAGTTATATAGCTTTAGTAGAAATGTTATAAGGAATTAAGTATAAATAGATTATTAGAGCATTAAAGGGAAAAATAAGGTTAGAATGTGTTAAGACAATTATAGGATAGAAAACAGAGGAAGATGGAAAGGAATTGCTGAAACAATTAATAGAAGTGGAATACAAAAAGGGAGGTGTGTGGAGGTTGTGGAAATTAGTGAAAGAAAGATAAGATATTGAAATTGGACTGTGTTTTAAATGGTTTTTGTTTTCTTTTGTTAGTTGTATGTTAGTGCTTTGCAGTTTTGTTTTGTTTTTGTATTGTATTGTATTATTGTATTTTTTTTCCCTTTGGTTTTTGGTAGTGTTGTGTTCAATTTGTTGGAAAACTAATAAATATTATTATATATATATAAAAAAACACCTCAGTTGCATCCCCACCTGGGCAAAATCTGTGTTCAGTCTTTGTTGTGGCTCATAGAATTGTAGTGTTGGAGAGGACAATGCAGGAATCTCAACTTCAGCATCCTTGACAGATGGCCATCCAATATCTGCTTAAAAACCTCCAGTGAAGGAGAGTCATTGGTTTAAGATTGCTGTGGGTGAGGTGGAGTTAGTATAGTCATTCTTTTATTCGGATGAGGTCTTCTGTAAAGTACTTGGAAAAACAGTTACACTTCTCACCACCCCATTCAATTCTCTCTGCTCTCCAGTCTCCCCTTTCTTCATTGTCTTCAACTGAAATCTTTTATCATTCCTAATTCATCATAATTAGGATTTGGGCAGAAGTCTTATTTTCTTATTTCACTGCCTAGTTCCCTCTGCTAAGAATGCTGGGATGTAAAACGAGGATAAGAATAATTAAGAAATGTATTTAAACATTCAGCCAGGAAGTGAAAAAAGCGACATAATTATGATAAGATTGCCTCTCAGAATTCCACGATTTGTTTCCAAAATGAAATTCTTTTAAGCTATTCCCTTCTAGAGTTAGCACAAGAGAAGAAAGATTGGAGTTAATAAGCTCTACATAAGTCATAGGCTTTGAGGTGACAAATGACCAAAGAGACTCTGGGAATGAACTGAGTATGAATATTCCAGATTAATAATTTGTGGTTTTTATAACACATATAGCTTGGGGTTTTTGTTTTGTTGTTGTTGCTGCACAAATCTGCTATACTCAAGATGCAGCAGCATAATGTGTGAGAGAATAAACCTGACATCCAGCAATCTGATTATGGACACAGTCTTGGCTTTCACTTTCTAGCAAAGCGTTAGCACTGTGAAGGACTTGTACAGATCCCATCACGGAACTGATCAGCTGTTATGCCCCTTAGGAAAATGAGGTGTCTATTCAATAGACAAAGACTCTCTCTCCTGACTCTTTTTAGGCTGCAGTCCAAACTTTGGCTAGGCAGCAGTGACACTTGATGGACAAGTGCTATCACCACATCTGCTTATGCCAGACAGGGTGGAAGGTGGATGGGCAGGCAAATCTCTGTGCCAGCCAGGAGCTGCTGCAGTGACTGGCCTCAGATTAAGCCTAAAGCTAGCATATAATAGCAGTGGGGCTGGTTCAGGATCCAGAAGATTCCAGGCTGGCTCAGACTCTATGCACCCTCAGAACACTCATTTTCACCCAATCAACAATAAGGGGTTCAGATTGCTGTACCCATTGTTTAAGGTATCAATACACCACCCTTTTAAACATATATCCCAGGAGGCCTTACATTACAAAGCTAAAACACAGCTATTGAAATATATAAAATTTAGAGGCAATAAACCAACAGCATAATTAAGACAATACACACTTAAAATATCAAACCTAGTCTGGATGGTTGGCGAGAGGCTTTTGTAAGAGAAAAGTGTTGGGCCCACTTTTATACTACTAATACTACTAAGGATTGGGATGATTTCCATGGTTCTTTTCTTCTATTGGTCCTCTGATTTACTCTGATTAGTGTTGCACTACTTCTGAATTAACTAGGATAATTTCTAAAATTTAATTATGGAACTGGATAATGCACACTTTCCCTCACCCTTTTTAACTGCCTGCAGTTCAAACCTTGCAAAAAAGAAAAGAAAAGAAAAGAGCCATATTATTGCAGGTAATAATCCTTTAGTGCTTTTAGAGCATGCTAAATAAGCCCTGCTGCCATCAAACCAATCTGGCTCCAGTGGCTGCAGTTCGTGCACTGGCAAAACACCACAGAGAAGGAGAGAGGAGGGAGGTGGTATCCCCAGTCTGTCTCCTCATAATTGAACCCAATTATGTCCCCCTGTATGGCCATATTGATACAAACAGCCCTAAAAAAAGAAAGAGAGCAAACAATGTGTTCATACTCATTTTCAGGAAAGGGATGAGAAAAATCTCAGAAGCATCCTAACTTTTGATGTACTCATGTTTCTATGAATAGGCATGATAATGAGGGGATATTATTCTATCATGCCCATGATACCAGAGAGTGTAACGACGAACCTTTACCATTTTTCAAAAAGAAGTAGTGAAAGACCATTTAAATATTTATAAAGGGGCACATACGTAGAAATATATTTAGAAACACATACTTCCATAAAGTAACACAATGGAAAGTTTGATCTATTTTGCATAAATCATGCAAAGTAGGCGAAAATATGAAATGGCCCTGTTTTGAATTTAACCTCTACAGGACCTTTTTAACAAACAAGAAATGGTTTCTTAATGTGCTTTGAATTACAATAGGCAAAGGCATCCACCTCTGAATTTGTTCTAAAGTCAGTATATACAAATTAATAAACTAATCAGAGTATCTACAAAAAACTAACTGATATAAATGATCCATTAATATAACAATACAAATAGGTATGCTGATAATGCTATCCAGCTAGGCAACTGGCGAATAATGCCAACGGCAGTTGTCATAAACAAATGGCTCCATGAAATAGGCAGAAGCTCCTCAGTTGTATTCTGTGGTATGTACACTTGATAAAATGAGGAGGCACACTCCTGGGCTAGGAATTCCCATGAAGTTCTCTATTTGGGCAATGCTCCATTGATGAACATTGATGAAATACAGCTATACAGCCTTAAGGCTCACCCACACTTCTGCTTGTTTCTTGCCTACAAAGCATGGGCCTGAGCAGTTTCTCGCCCGACATATACTTTCTAGGCATGGGTTTGAATGGCTTTCTCCTTACCCTGCTCCTTTCCAAGGGAAAACCCGCTCTTTAGCGATAGAGCGGAACAAATGGCAATGTGGAACAAACCCAAATTGCCGTTTGCTCTAATTTAACACTAAACAGTGATTTTACCAGGGTGGGGGTGGGGGTGGGGAGCAGTGGCACTAGAGAAAGTGTGGATAAGCCCTTAGATTTGGGGTGTGCTTTTGTTTCAGGGGCTTTAAATTCATGTTTCAAAACAAAAGGACCAGATTCAACTAACCAGGAGAAGCCAGCACAAGGGCTTGCCCCAGTGCAACAAAGCTTTTTTATCCCTGTTGTGTCCCCTCCCTTCAAATCCACCCTCAAAGGGCAAGAGAACACCCAGAGAAATGCTTGCATTGATGGAACAATTATGCTAGCACAATGTTGAATTTCACCCAAATGTAATTAAGGATCACTACACAAGCAGCCATTTACATCTGCATTGAACATGATTTGTTATGGCCCACACTAGGATTGTTTCTGGACTTTGCAAATTCCTATAATGAACCGCACCTTCCAAACTAAAGTATGGATCAGAACAGAGTTATCCACTAGTTTTCTTTTCAACCTGGGTACAGTTCCATATGCTTAAGCCCTGCTGAAGTTAATAGGGTTCACATAGATGTAAGTGTAGTAGCTTTTGATTTTTGTATAATTTTGACCCAATGCCATATAGCCACCCTGGGTTCCTTCTAAAGGATGGCTGAAATAAAAATCCAATAAATCATATATGCAGGGTTATATTGTACAGTGGTACCTCGGGTTAAGTACTTAATTTGTTCCGGAGGTCCGTACTTAACCTGAAACTGTTCTTAACCTGGAGCACCACTTTAGCTATTGGGGCCTCCTGCTGCTGTTGCTCTGCTGAAGCAGAATTTCTGTTCTCATCCCGAAGCAAAGTTCTTAACCTGAAGCAATATTTCTGGGTTAGCCGAGTCTGTAACCTGAAGCGTATGTAACCTGAAGCGTATGTAACCCGAAGTACCACTGTATTTAGACCATGGTTCAAAACACATTGGACATTAAGTTTTCCTGATAGCTACAGGACTTATTCTGAGTAAACATACTTCGGACTGGGATGTTAGATTGCAACTCAACATTCTATTACTATACCTCTGATGCCATTCTTCCATGGAGTTTAGAGATGCATATCTGTGCACAGGATTACAGGTCTTAACTGACTGACAGCCCTGGTAGATAAATATTTGTATAATATAATTACACCAGCCACCATGTAACAACATCAAAAGCATAACTAAATGCTGTAGCATAACTAAATAATGGAGGGAATGCCGTGTGATTTAGTGAGGATTAGCAGAGGAACAGTCACTAACAGCTGGTCTTGGGTCAGTTAGAGCAGAATGAGGGAAGCAATATGAATTGAATGTGGAGAAGCTATTATGGCTGCTCAACCAATCAATGATCTGGATTTGGATTGCAGCACTTTAGGGAGATGGGAAACAAACAAGCTTGATGGACAAGTACCATTTTAAAGTATTGATAATTTCCATGTAAATTAAAATGATATAGCTGAAAGAGGAATAACAGCCCTGGAGGGATGTTTGGCAGGCTGCCGGCTTATTACAACAATGCAGTCACCAAGCAAGGGTATCAAAGCTATTTAGAATTACAGCTGTAACTTATCCTTGATGCTGAGTTGTTGGGGGAATAATAATAAATTCTTCCCAAGGGCTAGACACGTGATTTACTGATAGTGCTGTTTACCGACTTAGAGCAAGGTGGCAGAGCTCACGTCCGTTTGCAAACGCAATTCTTCTGTGATTAAGGGAGTAGCATCCATGGCACCGGAAGTGACTGCCAGCTAATTTGTGGCCTCAGATTTTTTTTCGCATTCCAGGAAAAGAAATATGAATTGATTGTAAGAGGCAAAAATAACATGATGTGAGTCAAACATTGATTGCTTCCAGACAATTCATTCTGATTCATTTGCAGGGAGGCTATCTGATGTCAACTGTTATCCCACACTTTCTGCTCTGAAAAGGGGAGATTTGTTGAGTAAATGCGCCAAATCAACTTTAATTGTGCCCCCTTGATTTTGCATCTGGATTAGATAAAGATGCTAGATACAATATTGTGGGACTTAAGTAAGGCTATGTTTTATTCAGTACAGGTCTCCGCAGAGGGTAAACGCTATGTGGCAGTGAGAATAATTCAACTCAGATTGTGCGAGTTACTCTGCTCGGGGCAAGGGCTAGACTTGATCATAGCTGAGACTGGCTCTTAATGGTGAATAGGGGGACTTCATGGTGAATAGGGTCACACTGATGGGTGAAACTGGGCAACCCCCCAAAGCCAGTGTGGTGGTGTGGTGTGGTTAAGAGCAGTGGACTCGTAATCTGGTGAACCGGGTTTGATTCCCTGCTTTTCCACATGCAGCTGCTGGGTGACCTTGGGCTAGTCACACTTCTGCCTCACTCACCTCAGGGTGTTTGTTGTGGGGGAGGAAGGGAAAGGAGAATGTTAGCCGCTTTGAGACTCCTTAGGGTAGTGATAAAGCGGGATATCAAATCCAAACTACTACTACTACTACTACTACTACTACTACTACTCCTCCTCCTCTTCTTCTTCTTCTTCTTCTTCTTCTTCTTCTTCTTCTTCTTCTTCTTCTTCTGGATCCAGCCTTCCAAATCACACAGCCTGTGGTGACTGGCTTCCATTTGCACACGTCACCTCCCAAAGCGTCTCACCTGCTCATCTTAGTGTTCTTCCATCTAATGCACCAGCTGCCACCCTTTCAAGCTACTTCATTACACTGATGGTACCAGGTAAGCACATGCCACACTGCACACCCTGCCTCTTCTCCCCAATCTGGTGGCAAGAGACACTCCCAGCCAATTGCTATACATAATCTGTCAGGGTGATTTTTGGGATGCGGGTGAATACCACTCGGAAATAGCATCACTGTGGAAGTGCCCATTGTTTAAAAGATGCAGTTCCCCCTTTTAAAGCCACTCTATGAGATTCCTCTGGCAAAGTTGTGAAATGGACTCAGGACTCTCTGATGCCTTTAATTCCAATAAAGCAACTAGATGCCCATTGCTATTTTTCTAGAAAAAGAGGTGCCGCAACTCACCATGAACACCTCCCTCATTCTTTTCGAATGGGTAATGGCGCCCACCTGAGAGGTGCTGGAACTGAGTTTCAGTGAGTTCCTGCTGAAGAAAGGCCCCGCTGATGTCTTTTCTAAACAGATAAGGTGGCACCAAATCCAAGCTAAAAACTGACTGAACAACAACTGCTTCCATTCCTGGGTCACTGACATTTATGGTACATGTGTTTCCAAATACATATGTCTCTCATTCAAACATTACATTTTTAAATATACATTTTGTAACAACAGAGCTTGTAGTTTGTTCACACTCCCTTTGTGTTAAGAACTTGGCAGTCTGAGGTCTTGCCCTGGATGAGAGCAGTGCCTTAGGCCTTCAATTTCAGTTTTAGCAGAGGCTCTTTGCAGCTGCTCTGATTAAGCTCTTTCTGTTAAATTCTTCCTTATTCTTGGTGCCTGTTCTTGGACCCAGAAACATTACACAATTTAAAACAAAACACCCTTAGAACTTACATCTATGAATTAACCTTTACCGAGATGCCTTTAGCTTTTCTGAACAACCCTTTGTTTTGGGCTGTCAACGTATAATAGTGAAGTGGGTTTTGATAATGCCATTCATGTGCATTTGCTGGAAGTCCACCCTTGCCTTCTGCTTATGTTACATTTTCCTGATTAGACTCTGCAAGACAGGAGCTTAAAGAGAAAAATGAAGGCGCACTTTGTTATCTCTTCAGAACCTGAGCATAAGTTCACTAGTGGTGCTTTCTGACCTTTGGGTAGGTTCCCTGCCTTGTTGCAGCTCAGCCTTCATTCAGAAAGGAAAGAGTGTGTGAAAGGCTTATCTTTTCTTTTGTGTAGCCCCAGAAGTGATTTAGAGATTTTCATTTTCTGTTCAAAGTTATTGGAGAGTGAAGGGGTAAATCCTAGGCAGGCTTCAATCCTTCACTAGAGGGTAGAACCCAGTTATAAGATAAGGCGTATTTTCACACTCTGGAGAAAATTCTACAAAGCAACTAGAATTTAGCAAGTGTCAAATCTTTGGCAACGCCACCTCAATGACTCCCCTCCTCTGATTTACTTATTTAAATGCAGAACTATATGCAATACTATGATATAGCCATAATGGTGAAAGAATAGCCATGCTAGTTTGTAGAAGCAACCCGCTTCCCCTCCCAAAATGCTTTTTAGTATAATAACCATTTATTCTGGATGTGGAAATAGATTGGGGAGGCGATGAGACCAGGATTAGCCCCACCCAGCTGAGAAGCTCACCGGGGAGACTTCTAGGATTGTTATGAAAATAAAATGAGGAAAACCATGTGTTAGGGCCTCAGGAACAGAGGCACAGGGGAGAGAGGAAATGGAGAGCGAAGGGGAAGAATTGGAGGGCAGCGTAGGGGGGTATAGCAGTGACCCGAGAGATTCCATGAGCTTCTCCAGCGAATCAGAAGATTCCCAGAAGGAGGCGCCGATGGTCAGGGCAAGGGGGGTCAGCGGGGACTCCCAAAGCAGCAGCTGGAGATCAGGGCCAGCTTCCCCACCAGAGCGTAGTGGGGGGGGGGAAGAGTCCCAGGTGTCAGGGCCAGCGTCTCCTCCAGCAGGGAGAGAAGATGAGTCGAGACTGACCACGCCTCTATCGGAGAGTGGGGGAACGGAGGGGAGGTCAAGTCCAGCTAGCCTCCCCGAAGGGGGAAGCAGTGACAGGAGCAGTGTAACGGTCAGGAGGAAGGTTGCTGGCTGGGCGGGCGCGCCAAGTTCAAATGTACAGGCGCGCGGGACAGCAGAAAGCCCGGATTGGGAACCAGGTCCTAAAGCCCGCCGGAGGCAGGGGGAAGACTCAGGGGACTCAGCGTCAGAAGAGTTTAGGAAGGGTGAGACCCCAGCTGACAGGCGGACCCAGAGGAGGAAAGAGCAGAGGAAGAGGTGGAGCAAGGCTAGGGTCTTAAACTGGTGTCTGGGGGGTGGAGACTCAGACGGAGCTTCAGCGGTCTAGAGTTTCAGACGTAGAGCTGCACGCTGCGGCTGTGAAACGAAAATGAACTTCAATAAAAACCTTTGTATATAACAACGAACTAGCGTTGGTCCTTTGTGAGCTGGGACCTAGGGCAGCTCTGACACCATGTATGGCACCTTGGGTGCCTTGGAGAAAATGTGGGATATAAAGGTAAAAAATAATAATAATACTAATAAACAAATGTATAGCATGACTTGTTTAAAACTGAGTAGTAATTAGTATCAGTAATATTAATTACAGTAGTAATATTCAGTAATTAAAGAGCACTGATTTATGAATAACTATGACTGAATAATATACAATTCTGGAGCAACATTTTCTTCAAGAAACCTGAGTTACCTTTGTGCAAGACCCATTGAGTTCATTAGGATGTCCTGAGTAGACATGGCTAGGATTGAGTAATTTTGAATTATAACTACATCCAGTTGATTATTTCAATCTAGTTTGTAGCATTTATAGGAAAGATGTGTTGAAAGGTTCAGCCCTTGATGTCTATAAGTTGCAAAACGGGGATATCTGGTCCTTTGAATCCCACTGGCTGTACCGTTGTCACAGTTCCCTATGTGGCACCTGCCTTTTCTTCTGCATATGGTGGTGTGCAATACAATTAAAAGGCTGTGTCCCAGTTTGCCTCTCAGGGCACGATTGCTCAGTCACCTAGAAGATGTTTGTGCTTAGCCTAAAGGAACATTGGTGGGTTTTTGCTTTTAATGCTAAAAGCTTTGTGGCAAGCTTTCCTTCAGCCCTACCCAACACCCATTAAAGTCAACACAAATTTGTACCTACGCATATGTCTGCATTGGTCTTACTGCATTATTGAACATCCAAAAGTAAACACTGTGACATTTTATCCATTTATTACTCACTTTACCTTGAAACACTTATACCAGACGGCTGCAACCAACATTTTAGCAGGTAAATTATGATGCATTCCACAGTGTGGAACTAATTTATGGGATTTGCTGCCACAAGTTGTGATAACGGCCACCAAGGTAGATGGCTTTAAAATGGGATTAAACCAAATAATGCATCATGAAGCAGCTAATGCCCACCAGTTATGATGTCTATATGTGACCTCTATGTTCAAATGTACTATGCCTATGAATCCTAGATACTGGGAACTCCCTTCATGTCCTGCTGTGGTCTAACCAGGCAGCTGGTTAGCCACTGCTTGAAACAGGAGACTGGACCAGATAGGTCTTTGGTCTGATCCAGCAGTGCTCATCATGTTTTCTTATGCTGCCCATGAATCAATGGATATGGGAAGAACCTCCCTCTGCATACTCCAGGATGTAGAAGCACATGGAAGTATATGTTCAACAGTGTTGGGCTTTGGGCTATCAAATTTCAGCGATTACAAATTTCAGCGATTACAAGAAATCCACATATATGATACAGTCACTGGGGGGAGGGAACAAGCCATACATGACAGATATCCACTTGGTTAGCCCAGCTAAAGACCAAAGATTAAGGGGTTGGTTACCTGCATTGTGTTAGGGTTGCCATACATCTGGAATTTCCTGGACGTACCTAGAATACTGCAGTTGATATCAGTGTCTGGGCAGAAATTGGCCGAATGTCCAGGAAAATCCGGACGTATGGCAACTGATGTCAACAGTGTCATTTTTGCTGATTTTCCTCAAAAATAGCTCATTGTTTTTTGCAATTTTTCAAAAAGAAAAGGGGGAAAAAGCTCAACAGCCTGTCAAGGTAGAGGTAAAGGTACTGCCATCATCCCATTACTGACAGTAGCCCTGTAAATCAGCATGATGTTCCCCAAATATTGTTGGCTCCCATAACCCCTGACCATTGGCCATGCTGGCTGGGGCTGATGGGCATTGGAATCCAATAGCATTTGGAGCAGACCACTTTGGCTACCCCTGTTTGTAAGTTGTTGGTATTATTATTTCTATATTATATATGGCTGGTCTAGAAAGTGTGGCTTTCCTAAGTTCTCCTTGGTGTGAACTCATGGGCAGAGATGGGCATTTAAACACATACTTCCTGATTCACAGTGCCTTCTCTTATCCATTGCATGATGCTATATGAGCTCTCATTTGAGCTCACACAGCACCTGTGATTGGGCAAGGATTATAGGTGCATTTTTCTTAAATGATTGCGTACATGTCCTCCCCAATCATTAAAAAAAGCAACATGGTCTAAAACATTGTGGTATCTGTAGAGAAACTGTGGATCACACTTTCTTGCAGTGTGCCTTTAGTGAGTTACGTTGCAGGAGTGGGTCTTGCATAGTTATTCTCTGGACAGGAGATAATAATAAAAAAATAGTCCACTGCTGTCCACCACTTATTTGCTGTGGAAATATTGATGTCTGTGACAATACACACAGCAAGGCTTGTTTCCCCAGAGGATGTTGTCCGGGATCTGATTGCCAATCTAAATAACTAACATCCTGATAAAGAGAAAGCTGCAGCTCTGAGAATAGATCCCTGCTACCATGAACATGGAGGCTCTTCATATGGATCCTAAAGCAGTACTAGTCCACCATGCTGTGGCTATTTTAGAGTCTTGGGCAGGCAATGTGGAGGTATGCTTGTTGGTATGTGTGTGTGTTGTGTGTGTGTGTGTAGCAGGGAGAATAGGGGATAGTTACAGCTAAATAAAAAGTCACCTTGTGACAAGTGTTATCTTTGGTAGAATAGGTGCCAGTTACCACATATTTGATTTATAGTAGCTCCTATTTGTTCAACCCCATTGTTGGATGGATTTCATGTAATAAATCTGCTGCAACGAGTCCTCCCTAGTAGGAGAGCAGTGGTGCCAAGGAAGGTCTTCTCAACTCAGACTGTTGCCAAATCTATCATATTTGTTCCAAGGTTAGCACAAGTTCCTTTCATGCCCTAGAAAAAGGCACTGGGAACAAGACAATTGCAAATGAGTTTTTTTCTAGAAATGCCATTCACTTCCCCAAAGCTGTTACTTCATCTGCCTGCTGGAATAAAATGGTTACAATTTTCAGAGGCAAATAGATTGTCCGACTTGACATAATAATCAGGTTTTTCTTCAAAAGGGTCTTCTTGAACTTTTTATTCATCACAAGTGGAATATGAAACATCACACTGAAGGCATCGTATTCTGTCTGATTATACCGCCTTTCTAAATCATGCTGCCAGTTACCACCAAATCACATGTGTGCGAAACAATCAGTATGTACATCTAAGAGACTGAAAGGCCCAACTACCACCTGACACTCCATCAGGTTATATTCAAATGAGCCATTCAGCTTGTATGTTAACTGCCAAGTAAACTACAACAAGGCTTTTCGGGTACACAAGCACATCCTCACTCCTTTTCATTCTTCAGTAAAGACTAATTTACTGCAAAGTGTTCTGGTCACAGCCAAGAAAAGAGACCATTGTTGAATGACACATGATTCTGGCAGAAGACAGAGAGACGATAAAAGAAAACAGTACAATGAGAAATGTGAAGCCTGGGAATCATGAGAGAGGCACTGTTAACAGACTGCCCTTAAGAAGAGCATTAAATCCTGCTCTTCTTCTAAATGGACTCAAATAGTGTACAAAGCTATGCAGTATGAAAATGGCGCACCCACTTCCTTCTATGTAGTGGCAGTCATGTCTTACTTCATCACACATGATGGGATAGAATCACCCACCACACCTGAGGCAACAGGCCAGATTAGAGGGCCCAGGAAAGACCACATGACAGCAAAGGAAAATGGCTGGAGGCTCAGGAGGAGCATCTTAGCATCTTTATCCTGAGGCAGTTGCTGACTCTGCCTAATGATAGAGCTGTCCTCCTAATTGGAGAATAGGCTCCGTTGGAGTCCTCCATTGAAATGGCTGTTGACTCCAACTCTAGTTGAAAGATTAAAGAGCTATAGAAAGAGTGAATGGAAAAATGGAAAGTGCATAAATAAAAATTATCAAAAAGAGTGAGCGAGTAAGGCCTTGAAGCAGGCCATCAACAGTTACCACCAGACAGCAGGCAGAGAAGGCACACAGATCACTCGGTCATAGCCCTTTTTATATATATATAAGATATTTATTAAGATTTTTTTAAGATATTACAATACAAAATGAAAAACAAAAAACAAAATAAAAATGATTAAAAACCACTCCATTTTTCTATTACTTATTTTCCTTAGCTTGTTTCCCGGACCTCCTCATACCTCCCTTTTTGTATTCCAGTTCAATTTGTTGGCTCAGCAAATCCTTACCCTCTTTGTTTATCCTAATCTTTGGTCTTAAAATAGTAACATTAGATTTTTCTCTATTAACAACCCATTTTTCATATTCCCTTAAAACATTACAGCTGGAAACCACTTAATTTCTATCCAACATCATTCTAAAGGTAAAGGTAAAGGTACCCCTGCCCGAACGGGCCAGTCTTGACAGACTCTGGGGTTTGTGCGCCCATCTCACTCTATCGGCCGTGGGCCAGCGCTGTCCGGAGACACTTCCGGGTCACGTGGCCAGCGTGACAAAGCTGCATCTGGCGAGCCAGCGCAGCACACGGAACGCCATTTACCTTCCCGCTGGTAAGCGGTACCTATTTATCTACTTGCACCCAGGGGTGCTTTCGAACTGCTAGGTTGGCAGGCGCTGGGACCGAGCGCACCCGCCGCGGGGATTCGAACCGCCGACCTTTCGATCGGCAAGCCCTAGGCGCTGAGGCTTTTTTACCCACAGCGCCACCCTCCCAACATCATTCTAACATTCATTAATTTTACAATATTTCTGTAGGTAGTCTTTAAATTTCTTCCAATCTTCTTCCACCGACTCTTCTCCCTGGTCTCGGATTCTGCCAGTCATTTCTGCCAGTTCCATATAGTCCATCAGCTTCATCTGCCATTCTTCCAGAGTGGGTAAATCTTGTGTCTTCTAATACTTTGCAATGAGTATTCTTGCTGCTGTTGTAGCGTACATAAAAAAAGTTCTATCCTTCTTTAGCACCAATTGGCCGACTATGCCCAGGAGGAAGGCCTCTGGTTTCTTCAAGAAGGTATATTTAAATACCTTTTTCAGTTCATTATATATCATTTCCCAGAAAGCCTTAATCCTTGGGCACGTCCACCAAAGGTGAAAGAATGTACCTTCAGTTTCTTTACATTTCCAACATTTATTATCAGGCAAATGATAGATTTTTGCAAGCTTGACTGGGGTCATGTACCACCTGTAAATCATTTTCATAATATTCTCTCTCAAGCCATTACATGCCGTAAACTTCATACCTGTGGTCCACAACTCGGTCATAGCCTTTCCCACTATGGTGAGACCAATCAATCAGTCAATCAATCAATCAGTCATTTTATTTGTATACTGTCTTTCTAAAGTTAAAAAAATGTCCAATGCAGCTTACAACTTAAAAAAATACACGAATAGAAACGTAACAAAAGTAGTCATAAACAATAAACAGAATTTCAAAAAGTACCCAACCAAATATAACAATTTCCACATAAATTGTAAGATCCAAAAAATTAACAGCAATAATGCCCCTTGGCAGACCCCTGTCCAATATTTTGTTCAGCAGCCTCATCTTTTGTAGCTGCAGATGTCTTGCATTTCTGTTAAAATTATGGTGCTGTAACTAGGATGCTGTAACTAGGCTGGGCTGGATGAATCCCAAGCCGGAATTAAGATTGCCGGAAGAAATATCAACAACCTCAGATATGCAGATGACACAACCTTGATGGCAGAAAGTGAAGAGGAATTAAAGAACCTTTTAATGAGGGTGAAAGAGGAGAGCGCAAAATATGGTCTGAAGCTCAACATCAAAAAAACGAAGATCATGGCCACTGGGCCCATCACCTCCTGGCAAATAGAAGGGGAAGAAATGGAGGCAGTGAGAGATTTTACATTCTTGGGCTCCATGATCAGTGCAGATGGTGACAGCAGTCACAAAATTAAAAGACGACTGATCCTTGGGAGAAAGGCGATGGCAAACCTAGACAACATCTTAAAAAGCAGAGACATCACCTTGCCAACAAAGGTCCGTATAGTAAAAGCCATGGTTTTCCCAGTAGTGATGTATGGAAGTGAGAGCTGGACCATAAAGAAGGCTGATCGCCGAAGAATTGATGCTTTTGAATTATGGTGCTGGAGGAGACTCTTGAGAGTCCCATGGACTGCAAGAAGATCAAACCTCTCCATTCTGAAGGAAATCAGCCCTGAGCGCTCACTGGAAGGACAGATCGTGAAGCTGAGGCTCCAATACTTTGTTTTTTTTTTATAAAAATTTTTATTTGGTTTTCTGCTTTTATAAAAACAAAACACACACAAAGAAAAGACACAAAACAAAAACATGTATAAAATCAGCAAATCTCCATTTCATAACCTTGTTCCCTGACTTCCCCCCACCCCCCCTCGTGCATCCCAGTTCCCAAGATTATATCAGCAAGTTGGTGTTTCTCCTCTTAACCATCTTATTCATCTTATTACCTCTTTTATAGTAAAAATTGATTTTCCTAAGTTGGACTTAAGTTCTCTTCCATCGATTTTCATTTTGTCTTAATTAAGAGTCATATTAACCAAACCTAAAAGTCTTAAGAGTTTTTAAGAATCTCCTCTTCCCTCCCTCCCATCCCCGGTTTTAGTCCCTTCCCAATAGAAATCCAAATTCGAGATTCTCAGCCTGGGTTCCTCACGTCCAAGGCTTTCAAGTCTATTTCAGTCCCTCTCCGCCTGTCTTGTTGGTAGTCCTTTATGTCAGTCGTCGAGTCTGGAAAAAGTTCTTTCACCATCAAAGTGTATTCTCTTCCCACAAGGAGATTTGAAAGTAACTGCTGAAAAATTTCCACAAAGCCTGTATCTTCAGAATCAAAGTCCAAACGGAGGCCCCAGTCATATTTCTTTATTTTAAGTTCCTGTATTCCATATTGTCCCGGGACCTCCTCCTTCTTCTTCTGTGTCTTTCGCAGACTTGTGGTAGATAAGTTCCCAGCGTCTCCTTGCTTGTGTTCCACAGATGTCAGCTTTTGGTTGTTACTTCCCAAGGTTACTTCTTCTTTTTCTTGTTGTTTAGTCTCTTCCACCTCTGTAGATATTGTTTCCCATTCAGCTGTGGATTCTTTCTCATTCAGGTCCTCAATACAGAGAGCAAAGTTGCCTGTTCCCAAGGTCATAGTCACAAGTTGTTTATTCATGGCCAAGCTCTGCTCTTGTAAGGTTCCCACCAATTGAAACATCCTTTCGATTTCCACTAGTAACTTTCCTTCCACAGCCATTGTATCCATTGTAGTTTCACAGAATTCCCCCTAGAGGGAATCTGGTTACTTATTAGTCTTTTCTCCAACAGTCCTTTAACAAATTATTATTACTTTGTTTCCAACAATTTTGGCTCAATTATAACTCGTCTTAGTCCAGAGGGATCTTAGATAGCGATTTTTCCACTTTAAACCGCCCGTTTGACAGCTTTGACAGCTGTCAAACTCCGCAGCTCTTACACAGGCACAAAGGCAGGACTTTCCCGAGCCCGGGAGGGGGGGTTGTTTAAAACAAAAAGAAGGTTTCCAAAACTCCACTCTCCAGCCCAAAATTTCCTTTAGCCAAATCTTGAAAGTTAGTGTCCTTTTTAACTCACCCCACCAAGGGTAGGCTCTCCAGCTTAGCTCTTATGTCGTTGCTTAGATCGTCTGCAAGGGGGGGGTGCGGACTTCCTTTTAGCACACACCCCGGTCGTCTCCAATTCAGGGTAAATTTTTTTAAAGTCCCAATCCGTCTTACTCACGGGTGATTCTTTCAGTCCAAATTTTCAAGGAAGAAAGTCAGCGCTCTCTGGTCATGGCTCGCGGCTTCGCTCCACCGAGGTAGCGATCGACTCTCAGTGCCACGCCACCCCCGTATCCTCTCCGCAGCCTTTAAAAAGGCTCTTCGTGGATCAGGGGGGCGCTTAAGGCACCCGCCGAGTCTTCAGTCCGCAGGCATCCGCGCCTGCGGTTTTTAAGGGTCCCCGCGTCGCCGGCGCGGCAAAGACCCGTCCTCGGTAGTGCCGATTCCCTCCGCAGCTCGGAGGGAATCCGCCATTTCCAGATCGCGTCAACCCGGAAGTCTCTAGAGGCTCCAATACTTTGGCCACCTCATGAGAAGAGAAGACTCCCTGGAAAAGACCCTGATGTTGGGAAAGATGGAGGGCACAAGGAGAAGGGGACGACAGAGAATGAGATGGTTGGATGGTGTTCTTGAAGCTACCAGCATGAGTTTGATCAAACTGCGGGAGGCAGTGGAGGACAGAAGTGCCTGGCGTGCTGTGGTCCATGAGGTCACGAAGAGTCGGACACGACTAAACGACTAAACAACAACAACAACTAGGATGTATCCAGCATTAGTCATATTCAGAACAGACCCACTGAAATTAGTGGACATAACTAATTTGGGTCTGTTCATGTCCTGTGGGTCTACTCTGAAGAAAACATAGTTGGATACAATCCATCATTTCTAAATTGGCACCTATTCATCTAAATTGAAAATCTGTGGTCTCTTTTTCTGGTGTTCTGTTTTGGTGATGTGTAAGCAGGTCACCCTAAGCAGTGCACCATAGGAGCCAACTCCTAGGGGCTAAGGTCCTTTCAGCCCCCCAATAAAATATTTTAGGGGGCTAGGGCCCCCCACAGTTGATGGACATTGCCATTCAAATGGTATGCATTTCAGGACTAGGCCTTCGAAGGATCTGCATGAAGTGAGTGAGGGATCTTTCCCCTCCTTCCCATGTCGCAGCACAGCTACCAAGTTCCTAAATGAAATTGTGCAACCCTACAGCACATAGGAAAATGCAAAAGGAAAGGAAACTCACAGTCAGGTCATCAAATGGCTTCACAAATCTACCTCAAGTTAAAGAAGAATGAATGGCTCTCCCCAAGCAATTTATATTTCCTTAAAATAGCACCTTAAACCTATCTTAACACCTTCAGTACGGTGCATCAAGTTCCTCAGATAATCTTTGATAGTCCAAGCAGCATGTCAAATCAGAAGCGGCATGATAAATATAGCCTACGTATATCATCCATAAACATAAAAGTATTGCTAGTTATTTCAAAAGAACAAACCTAGTGGAACGATTAGGTCTGCAATCCAAGAATAATGGGATAAATAAATTATAAACAGGCAAAGAACTGCCAGCATTACAAAGTATTTTGAGCTGGTACTGAACAAACAGAAATGTGGCTTAAATTATTAAATAAAACTGCAGCACTCTATGAAGCAGGCTGAATCTAGCTTATTGCCAAATGAATGGTAATTATCCAGCAAATATAGCCATTTAAAACATGGCTGCAATGATTCCTGCATTAACCGGAGCAGAAATGTTGTTGAAAATATTCAGGCACACTTCCCAAAGGTTTTGAACCAAAGAGTGAATCTGGAAGCTTCAAAGCATTTGAATTTTTCTCAAAGGCCAGCAAATGCAAGTGTGTTTTTAAATACTCTTTCCGCTCTGAATTTTGGGCCTACGAAAAAGAAGAAGAAGCTCTGCTCCTTTTATGGTAAATGACGAATCTTACTTTTTCATCAGGTACTTAAATGTGTAGAACTCAAATGACTGTAACATTACCTGACAATCCAAAGGGGACCTTTAATAATATTGTCAGTGTCAAAAACAATTAGGTTTACAATATCCCTGTGTGTTCCAGAGTGTTCCTTCACACATGAGCAGTGATGCCCAACTGAGTTAATGATTTGGTTTTAATTATAAAGAGGACATGGAGTTGGCAAACCATTTTATCAATTTGGATTTTTTTATATAAAGGGAAGCAAATCTTTATACAATTATTACAGCAAAATTCACTCTCTGCTACGGTTAAATTCTGACAGCAGCCAGCTAAAAACAAAACACATTTTTGAGGTTGTCAGTGTTCGGCCTTGATAAATTCACATAGCTTAAGGAGAAATCAGCTAAAAGCAGGTACTCCATGTGCTAGTTTGTTTTTAACAAATAGCATATGAAGCTGAGTCAAACCATTTGTCAATTTAGTGGTTCTCTAAGACAGAGGCGGGCAATGTGTTGAACTACAACTCCCATGCATTCTTAAAACTACAAAACTTGCAATGCAAAATGAAATTCCTTGATATGATAGGGATTCACAAACTCGTCATTCTCTATTTCCCTTGAGCATTTATTCGGTACCTGAAATGTCAGCTGCACCCTCAGGTGACAAATTATATAATTCTGCCCTCAGCAGTCTGAGTGTCTTGAATTTTTGAGGTATCATCTCCAGCATTAATCAGTATGGGGTTTGATATCATGGTGACATTTTTTTGAATTAACACCACTTTTATAAATGAAATAATTTGACATTAAAGTCTGTTTTTAATGTGATGTCTTATAGTGGGATGACATATTAAAAGATAGACTTTCATGAAAATATTTTATTTGTTAAAGTGGTATGCAACTTCTCCAATTTGTGATCTAGATTGCATTTTAGAACTGATATTTCACATGGTGTTTTTTTTAAAAAAAAAATTCTAAAGGAAGCTGCTTGCATTTATCATTATCAAAAGCAGTGCTACAAGTAAACAGTCTAATGATGAAAGATCATCTTCCCAAGACAACCGATTGCTTTAAATAACAGCATATAAATTATTACTGTTACATTTTTATGAGTCCCAGATCTGAAGATCTATTACAATTATTTCAAGTAAATAATATTAAGCAGTGATGCTAACAGAAATCCAGATCTATATCACACATTGGATCTCAACCTACAGCCACCCAGATTATTCAATGCATTTTGTAGGTCGGTAGGTGTGGTGTTGATGAAAAGCTTGTCTCATATCAAATTATTGTAGAATTAGAATCTTGCAATCCAGACATTACCACTAGAGAGGACCTAGCTCAGTTTTGGAGATGATGCTCTAAAGATAAAAGTTCCCAGGTTAAATTTAGTATCTCAAGTTGCAAGGTTGAAGCCTTGAAGAGTCTTTGGACTGAAGACAGTCAGAGTAGTCAGTATTAGTGGCAGCCAGTGAAGCAGGTGAAACCCTCAAAAGCTGTTGCAAGGTGTCAGACCAGGAATGAGCCTTCCTAATACTTACCTTGTGCTTAGTGGGATGCATCCGTAAATGTGAGGGCGGTACTGCAGACAAAACTATGCAACAGCATAATGGAAAGGTGTAGGGTTGTATTGGCATGCAGAAGGCTACTGACATCAGGGTCAACCCTCCACTCTTGTTTGCATGGTGCTGGCTGCAACACTGCCCAGAACCTGATAAATCAGCTTGTGAATTGTCCCCTAGACTGAACTCCATCACTGACCCATGGCATATACTTAAAACAAAAACTATTTTTGACTGAGCTTAAGGAACTCCTAGTCACACTTATGTCTGTTATTTATGTAGTCGAATGAGAAAATAATGGCAGAACCTATTTGTGCTTTACTTCAAAATCCCTCTTCACTATGCTATCTTGATATTTTAAAAGCTCTGCACCAGCACAATGTTATATGAGATTCCCTACATTGATTTTAACTGCTGCTTGGAAACAGATGGTGACCATGTTCTTGATAGTTTTCTTACCTGACTCTGTGCTTTATTTGGAGTCTAATGTACTGAAGCCAGCGTGTTCTGATTAACTTCAGCCATGCAGAACATTTTCTGTATTTTGTTTTTGTACCACTTAGTTGATGAAATAAAGAGTCTGTTATAGAAGCTCAATAGTGTGCACTGAACTACTAAATGAAAGTGATATTGGCCCTGGATATGGAACCTCTCTGACTTTGCTTATGAATGAAGATTCCTCCCCAACACTCACTAATTATACCTGCAAACCTGGATCTTTGTCATTTGCACTCAGTTACGGACTGGCGTGAAACAGGTACAGTATAGCAATTGTCCAACTTTCGGCTTTGTAAAACCAACTTGTAACATCCACATCTTTGCACTCAAATGAGCAATGTAATGTATGATGTGTGAATTAGGAAGAGACAATAGTGGCGGCACTAGATGAAGAGCACTTTTGAATCAAACCTGAGGTCGATCTAGTGCTAGTCCCAGCAATTGGTTGTCATAGTGGCCAACTAGATGCCTCAAAGCCCACATTCCAGGCATGAGCACAATAGCAATTTGCCAGTCATACGCCCCAGTCACCAGTATTCAGATTGGTATGAACAATGCAACCTCTCCAGCTAAACACTGAATAGAACTGGGATGATTTGGAACAAATCAGGGCTCTTCCAGATTGGGTCAAGGTAGCCACGGATGGGAATGGGTCTATCAGGAGTGATCCAGAGCTGCCAAAAAGGGGAGAAGGATATAACATGCGGTTAGGCAGCAAATGCGGAGGATAATCAGACAACGCAGACAGGGACACTGGCAGAGGAATGGGAGTGCAGAGGGAGCAGACCAGCCCCAGCACCACTATTACGGTAGGGTGCCATCGCGGCGCCCCGCACATGCGCCACACCCCCATAGGCGGCGCGTCACGCCCCCAGAATGCATGCCACATCCTCGTGGGTGGCGCACCACACCCCAGGAGGTGTATCATGCCCCCGCCTGCTCTCTGCCCCCGGTAGCAGAGCATGGAGCTTCACCACTAGGCAAGGAGTCTTGCTTGCATTGTCTCTTTCTTTCCTCTTCACCTGACATGCTTAATTAGGGGTTTAAAACCTTATAAAATATGGTTGGATGGCAAGAAAAGGGAAGAAGAAGGAGACGGTGCAGATGAAACTCTCGCTTTCATCATTTCCCTTTTCACCTTCCCCCTTGCCACCTGACCCAAGGGCCTTCTACTAACCTTGGGGTTCACGTGAGCCTACTGATGTCTATACATATCAGCTATGCTGTTTTGGTTACATAGACAAAGGCACTCAACTGTGAACAGTGGAAATAATGGGGATGGGGATGTACAGTTTGCAAACTAAAAGAGTATGAAAAACAAAGTCGTGAAGATCTCTTTATATCTATATCTAATCAATCTTCTACCTGCATATAAAATATTACATTTGTATAGGACAAAGGAAGAGTAGTGGACTTTCCACCTTTTATAATCAATAGCCCACTTTTTATGTTACCTAAAATCTTTTCTTCCCTATAAAAGAGGGTGAAATTGCACCATTCCAGTTCCCCTCCCCAAACCAAGTTCATGTCCATAATTTCAAAAGGTGGAACATGGTGATTATTTTTGGCATTCAGTCATGAAAAATATTATCTCCCTGTACGGCACCTTTCACTAGTGTAAAAGGTCAGAAATAATCACGATTCTTAGGACTGAATCATCAATAATTCAACAGACCTAATTTCCACTATTTTATCACATTGTACAACTAAGTGCCCAAAGCCCATTTATAGTTATTTTTGCACTCTCTTTCAAAGAGGTAGAAAATTGTATGCATAAGTAACATGTGTCATTTATTTCAAATAATACACTTTTACTCTCTGTGCTTTTTTTAAAAAAATGCAAGATTTCTAGCAAAGAGTAAATGCTAGTTCCATTCTTGTCAAGAGAATGAGATACCAGTCGGCTTTTTGTTAAGTATTTTACCGAAGATACTGTTCTGAAAAATATGGAAGAACAAGTCTCTTGTTTAATGAATCCTGTATTCCACAATTCAGTTGTGTGACTTTGCAGGTGTATCAGGAACTATCCCATTTTCAGCTATGGTACTTTGCAGGGAAAGAGCCTGTATATTTCTGGAGCTTCACCTGCCATCAGTGGCAACGGAAGTTCTGGGTGCACATGTGGTGCTTTGAACAACAACTGAATATTATGACTTCAGGCAAGTGGAAGCACCTCAGGCAATCCTTAAGTACCTGAGGGGAAAGGAGTGGCTGTTTAGATTATCTGTTTCTGGTGAGGTGGAGGTGGCCTTTTTCACTGGAGGCATTTGTGTTGAAGAATGCACACCCTGCTGAAGGAAGAGAGCAGCACCATCTGTATTGGCATTCTTCTAGCTTTTGAAAACACATCTGTTTATAAGACATCTCTTGCCCCAACTCTTTTGTTTTAATTGCTGTGCTGTTTAAATAACTTTATTCTGTTTCATATTTTAATCATCATGAACATTTATATTTGAATATTTCCAATGGGATTGTTTTTAATTCTGTATTTTAATTCTGGTGTATTTTCCATTATTCTGCATTTTAACCATGTTGTGCAAGTGTTTTTTATGTTTTGGAAACCACTTAGAAGCCATCTTGGCATTAGATAATTAATTTAAATACAGAAATTAAATAATACCAATATCAATAAAGAAAAATACTGTGTTCAAATTTAAAAATGCTGGAAGGTACTTGTGTACAAAAGAAGTGTACTTTTCAGAGATGTTCAGGAAGCTTTAAATGTTTAATGCCAGTGTCCTGTAAAGGAAATTTTGTTTGAAGCTAAAAAAAATGTGCACATTCTCAGGCACATGGAAATGTCTGCAGTAAATTGTAGAACAATAACTTCATGTTATTGTTTTAACAAGGATTCAGACACGCAGAGGATTCTTAGACAACCAAGTATGCCAATGCCCCAAGTAGTTTTCCTAATTATCCAGTTTAAACTTGTGTTTGCTGTAAAGGTGAGATTAGAATTACCTAGTTCTAGCCATAGAATTTGAGGAGGGGATCGAAGGAGACATGAACTGCCCATGCTATAAGGAGGGCAAGCCTGCATGGAGCCTGACTGACCTGACCATCTAAACATTTTACTTTACCTAATTCATTAAAAAACATTTAGCAGGTTTTGCAGCCATTCTTTACCTAGAGCTGTCCACATATAGTCTATAAAAATAATTGACTCTAGCTGTGTACAGGAAATTGGAAGGGAGGGGGATTTCATCAAATTTATCCAGGCAAATAAGAAACTCTGTAATAGATTCTGGAGCGCGGCTCACCATTAGTAGTGGTGGTGGCTGCAGCAGCAGTGAAGCCTAGATGCTATTTTGTATGCACCACAGTGCCCTAACCTAGCATGATTCCAGGGCATAGATGGTAGAAAATAGTGACACCAACCAAAACAGGGAAAAATTCAGCAAATTGGCTTTTCTTTTTTCTAGGTATGATTGTGGATGGAGCAGGGAGAGAAAGAAAAGAGTCTCAAAAAAAGTCTTCATAGCAATTTTGGCTCAGTTCTAGCTCTACCTGTCAAGCACCAGAAACAATGCACCTGACAAACATTCCCACATTGTGCATTTACCTTTTTTTTCCTAAAACCACATACAGATACCTATATGTTTAGCTCTTGGTTAGCAGCCACACTGTTATCACAATCCCTTGTGGTTCTGTCTTTCTCTTCCTTCCCCTTGGTGGACTTTCCTGGAACTTCCTGTTTGTGGCAAGCCATTTATCATAAACAGAATGGTGAGCTAGATATATTCTTGGCCTGACAAAGTGAAGAAACTATAATGGTCTGAGGACCTTAAAGCACAACAACCAAATAATTCTGGATGAAACATACATTCAGGTATCAGAAACAGACCTACAGCAGCAGCAGCCAAGACTTCCGTGCCAGGATGGAAGAGTCTGAGAGAGCTGGCAGTCCATTTTTTTGTCAGTGGCGTCCATGCAAACTTTGTTCAGTGCTATATGTATCGTAGACCAGTGGTCAATGGGATCAAAATTAAGAAGGAATGGGAGCAATAAAACCTCAGGTCTGTATGATGTTCAAAGGGAAGTCCTGGCATGATATATGTAGGATAGAAAAGTGTTGTTTATACTTGAGTTGATCAGACTCATAATGTTTATATGAATATGTTGGTGGCGCTTTTGCTTCTTAAAAGAAGGTCAAACTGGAAAGAGTTGAAAGTTTTCAGAAATATGTCTCTGACCCTAAAATATTTGGATTTAGTTACCCAGCACCATGCTGACAACAAGGCCCAGCTATCTCAGTTTAGGATATGAAAGTAGAAGTTTAATGGAAGTAGAAGTTTAATAGAAGTAATAGTGCTGCTCGCTTGAAAAGCAGGCAGAACATTTGATTTTTCATTCCTATGGTTTGCCTAGCAAAACTACAGGGCGCTTTTTTCATTATAATTCTTTAGCTATGAAAAAGCAGTGTCTAATGAGGAAGTGGAATGAGATGTTTGACAAAGGAATAGCTTCTCGTGAACGTTTTTCTTGTATGATGGCATGGATCACACACTAAAATGCAGCGAGCTAATTCAGCATGGCAAGGATATAAAGAAATCTGCTACATGACTGCATTATAAGCTTTGATCCTCTCTTCTCAGAGTTACAGCAAAAACAGCAAATGATATAGACCAGGGGTGAGGAACCTTTCTGAACCACTTTGACAGCTGGGTTGGACTACCTCCCTGCCAATCATATAATATCACAGGACTGACAGGTGGGATGTCCCGCCCACCTGTACAAATGCATGCTGTGGGTGTTCCCAAAAGGCCAACGACAAGATAGGAACCAGAGCACAAGAGGCATTGCCTCTATGTTGAGCATAGGGCTAGCAAACTGCTTCTTTTTCTGCTCCCTATCTGAAAGAACCCTTTCTGGTATAAATACACTGGGTGGCTTGTAATATAAACAAATTACGATCACATCTTGTCCATCATACCTCCTAAATGCGAATCATTCCTAAAGAGAGTCATTTTGACTAATAAAAAGTGGGCTTCAGTTGCAGTGGTTCTGTATCCCTGATATACCTTGTTATGCTTGGGATCCTTTAATATTCTGCAAATAATCCTTCAACAGCCATAGGATAAAATAAAAATGTGTGACATTCTCATTTTCAACCATTTAGATTGCCGTCCTTAATTTCATGTCAAGCAAATGTGGCAAGGTACTCACGAAGACAGAAATGTCATCTGAAGTATACAATTTAAGCTTCCTTCCTAATGCTTTTTTAGTTATGGAAATGCATGCAATTGATATAATGGTGAAAGTACTAATACCGTATTTTTCGCCCTATAGGACGCACCGGCCCATAGGACGCACCAAGTTTTTTGGGGGGGAAATCAAGGAAAAAAAATTTATTTCCCCCCCAGGTTTGCGCAGCCATCCCCAAGCTAGAAGAGAGAGACAGAGCGCTCCATCTCCCTCTTCTGCCTTCAGGGACAGCATCTCTAGCCTCCGTGGGGCAGCGGCTTGCCCCGCTGTCCCCCGAGCTTGTGGGGCTGGCGGGGGGGGGAGAAGCAAGCTTGCTCCCCCCCCAGCCTTCAGATCAGGTCAGGGAATAGCGGGGTGGCGGCGCTGCGCCTCCCTGCTATCCCCCGAGCTTATGGGCTGCAGGCTGCTGCCTGCAAGCCTTGCGACCCCGCAGGACCTCGCGCCGGGATCCGGGGGGTGGCACGGAGCTGCAGGAAGCCCTGGAGCGCAGGCAGCTCCGCGCCACCCTCTGGAGCTCCGCGCAGCTTCGCGCCGGGATCGGGAGGGTGGCGCGGAGCTGTAAGAAGCCCTGGAGCACAGGCAGCTCCGCGCCACCCTCCGGAGCCCCGCGCAGCTTCACGCCGGGATCGGGAGGGTGGCACGGAGGTGCCTGTGCTCCAGGGCTTCTTGCAGCTCCGCGCCACCCTCCGGAGCCCCGCGCAGCTTCGCGCCGGGATCGGGAGGGTGGCACGGAGGTGCCTGTGCTCCAGGGCTTCTTGCAGCTCCGCGCCACCCTCCGGAGCCCCGCGCAGCTTCGCGCCGGGATCGGGAGGGTGGCGCGGAGCTGCAAGAAGCCCTGGAGCGCAGGCAGTTCCGCGCCACACTCCAGAGCCCTGCGCAGCTTCGCGCCGGGATCGGGAGGGTGGCGCGGAGCTGCAAGAAGCCCTGGAGCACAGGCAGCTCCCCGCCACCCTCCAGAGCCCTGCGCAGCTTCGCGCCGGGATCGGGAGGGTGGCGCGGAGCTGCAAGAAGCCCTGGAGCACAGGCAGCTCCGCGCCGCCCTCCGGAGCCCCGCGCAGCTTCGCGCCGGGATCGGGAGGGTGGCGCGGAGCTGCAAGAAGCCCTGGAGCGCAGGCAGCTCCGCGCCACCCTCCAGAGCCCTGCGCAGCTTCGCGCCGGGATCGGGAGGGTGGCGCGGAGCTGCAAGAGGCCCTGGAGTGCAGGCAGCTCCGCGCCACCCTCCAGAGCCCTGCGCAGCTTCGCGCCAGGATCGGGAGGGTGGCGCGGAGCTGCAAGAAGCCCTGGAGCGCAGGCAGCTCCGCGCCGCCCTCCGGAGCCCCGCGCAGCTTCGCGCCGGGATCGGGAGGGTGGCGCGGAGCTGCAAGAAGCCCTGGAGCGCAGGCAGCTCCGCGCCGCCCTCCGGAGCCCCGCGCAGCTTCGCGCCGGGATCGGGAGGGTGGCGTGGAGCTGCAAGAAGCCCTGGAGCGCAGGCAGCTCCGCGCCACCCTCCAGAGCCCTGCGCAGCTTCGCGCCGGATCGGGAGGGTGGCGCGGAGCTGCAAGAAGCCCTGGAGCACAGGCACGCTCTGCGCCACCCTCCGGAGCTCCGCGCAGCTTCGCGCCGGGATCGGGAGGGTGGCGGGGAGCTGCAAGAAGCCCGGGAAAGCCTGCATTCGCTCCATAGGACGCACACACATTTCCCCTTCATTTTTGGAGGGGAAAAAGTGCGCCTATAGGGCGAAAAATACGGTATATCTTTAACATATAGTGGAACATTTTATTTCTTGGACACATTAGGGTGCAAATAAAAAATAATCCCATCATTTTAAACCATTTTTCTAGCTGTAATATAAGTAGCTAGAAATAAAGCTTTGTCAGCACCTTTTCAATAACTGAAAGAATGTGGTTCTATCTGAAAGACCCCATCAAATATGTACTAAGTGGATCTTTGAGTTTAAGAAATCAGAGAAAGAGAAAGAACAACCTACTGTTGATTTTGTTGACCAAGATGATTAGAAGGAAACTATTTTGTCTGAAATAATAATAATAAAATGCTGATCCTAGACTATGATCCTGAATCCTTATGAAACAGGACTAAAAGTAATTGAATTTGCATAGGGTAGGCATATTTTTGTTCTGCACTGCAATATTGAGAAGAATGTGAACATTTCCATTAATAAAGGCATAACAGTGGCTAAAAAAATTGCAAACATGCACTACAGTAAATGTGGGTGTCGCTTTACTCACACATGACATTTGTACGTGTACACATTGTTCGGCTAGAGACCTGCAGTGTAAAATTTGGAGAAGTGCAAATTTAGCTGTGTTTGGATTCATGTATTGTTTTGGAAAGCATGAATTAGGGATGCTTCGCTTTTAAGAGTGAACTGAAGCAAATCTCTCCCCCATCCCTAGTCTCAAGCAGCAGGTGTAGGGGAGTAGCAAATGTGATTTAATTTTGAATCTGAAAAATCCATTTGCAAGCACCTGTCTTACAGGCCTGGAAGCAACTGTGGGTTTGCCGTTGTGTGAAACAGCACTCAGAATGTGAATCATACATCGAGATGTATAATTCACATGTTGAGAGCAAGTCGGTAGAGCATGAGACTGTTAATCTCAGGGCTGTGAGTTCACATCCCACGTTGGTCAAAAGATTACTGCATTGCAGGGGCTTGGACTAGATGACTCTTGTGGTCCCTTCTATATAATTCTGTAGGTGGATTATGCCCTGTTGGATGTATTTTTCAGGCTGGAACTGGAGAAAAACAGATTTGCCTGAACATCAGCATTGTGATAAAGAATAGCAATATATCCCCCCATATTTTTCATAGCATTCCCCCCCTCCCCTTAATCTATAGTCAACATGAACTTTAAATAAAACTTCTTCAAACCATAATGAGGTCAGATGGAGTTAATTGCTATGGACTAATTAGAAGCTGTTGAGCAGCCACATAACAGCTGAGAGACAGAAAGGCTCTATGCAGATAGAAACATTTTATAGTGCTTTCAGAATTAGAAAGGGTTTGCTTGCTCATTAATTACCCAGGTACTTCATATTATGCAGGAAGCTGATTCTGTCTTTTTCTAGGCATGGTTTAACTACAGGAGGAGAAGGAGGATACAGAGCTACCCGTTTGACCATGTCCGGTTTTGTTTTGTTTTTTAATGTTCTGGTTCATCAGATCGATTAGGCAACTAAAAAGTGAGAGATTATAGAAACACAAAATTATGTTACTCATACACAGTCTGGTTGTAAAAAAAAAAAAATGCATTTCCCCATCTCAGGTATCTACTTTTATAAAACTAGATTTATGGGAAGGGAAACTCTGGCTAATGAAGTTTTTTGTGTAACCATGTACTCATCAAGTCATATGCTCTTAGTTTTATTACTCAGTCCCCTTTCATAAAAAGCAGAGGTCTTGTGCAATGAGAGATTTTTGCTCCACCAATTCTTATGAGCTGTGGTTTAATAGGGGTGTGTGTGTGCCTGTAAGTATTAGACAGAGAAAGATTCAGTGAACTAGTCATTAGAAGAAGAGCAAAGCAGCAGCAACAACAAATCTCATACCGACAAAACACTGAATGAATGATGCCAACAAATTGCTTTGTCTAGCATAAAGATGGATGGATGAACGGATAAATCTATTTCTTGGCCATGTCAGTTTCGCAAGTGTTCAATCATAAGTCCATTTACGTTACTAATCTGTGCTTTAAAAAAACACAAGTACACAAATTTGTATTTAAATACACATACAGTACTACTTTAAATAGTCATGGCTTCTTCAAAAGAAAGCTGGGGATTGCAGTTTGTTAAGGATGCTGAGAGTTGTCTGGACACCCCTGTTTCCCTTAGAGTAGTTTTGTATTGTATTATAGAATATAATTATATTATATTATTAATTTCCTATTGTATAATAGGAGAAATTTGCATTAAATGCTGACAAATTTGCATACATCCTTAAAATAAAGTTCACAAACTTACATCTGTAAGTGCTGAATTTGAGAACGGAAAAATGAGAAATTATGTGTGGGTCTAGGCACCATCTAGTACCGGAATGTGGCCTCTGATTATGTGGTTCTCAATCCAAAATATGTTCTTCACCCTGTGTTGTGGATCTCCCAACTCCTAATGCTTCTGCTGTTTGAAATAATTTAGGAGAAGCTGAAAGAATGAGAAAGTATTGCAAAAAGGTTATGGATTTTGAATGTTGGATCTCTTTAGTGAAAGGAAAGGGGCACAGAATTTGCCTCCTTTTCATTCTGAATGGGTTGGATATGAATTTCTAAATTTTCAAAGAATTGTAGGAAGGAGCCCAAACTATTTCTAAATCTTGTCTGAAAAAGCTTGGAAAGAGTGAAACCAATCTGAATACGCTCTGCCTCAGCTATCCTTGAGATAACATGCTGTGTTCCTATTGACTGGCTACTTTTCTCATATAATTTCTTATCTACAGTCTCAACCACTCAAGATCCTTTCTCATGCTGCTTTTGTCAATTATATTTCTTAGTCCCAGCCAGCTGTAGTCTCTTCTTTAAATTTTTACTGGCAATCAAACAGGGAAGGAGTAGCAACATCTTTTCACATGAGATCCATTGCATTGTAAAAAAAAAAACCAACAACATTATATTGAGCAAATAGTAGGACAGCAGGGGGGGGGGGGAATCCAAAACTCAAAACAATATTTATGAAATCAAAGTGGTTGATTTCAATTGATGGGCTTATGACAGTAATCAAGGAAGACAGGCAAATAACATTCTAGCACTTGTTGGTCTTTTTTTCCCTCTCTCTCTCTCTTTCTGTGTTGTGATTGATATATCATGTGCATCTCTCAAGGCAGTGGGAAGTCACTCTTTGACTTTTTGCTTTGGCTTTATTTGACCTACAGCAGCTTGTTTGATACCTGGATTCAGCATGGCTCTCCCACAGTGCAAAAACATTTTTTCAAAGCATTTCTCTTGATGCACAAGCTTCTTCAACACAGGTGATCGTCACAGTGTGAGCAGGAAAAGGAGTGGAATGACTCATTATGACTCATCTTATTCCCAGATAACCCTCATAAATGGCTCAGAGCCAATGTCTCCAAAGGAGACCAAGAACTATCCCTCTGTAAGAGGTTATTTCTCCACAACTTGTAAAACTGATAATATACCACCTTGCCAGGTGAATGAAGTTTGTACACAACAAAAGTACAAAGCTGAGAGTCTGGATTACTTACTGACAACACAGATTATGTGCATATCTGTTTGGAAGCTAGTGCACTGAGTTCAATGCGGCTTAATCCCAGGTCAGAAGATACCAAAAATTTCATGTAAAAAAAAAAAAGAATTGTGAAGCTGGAAGCAGTAAAAAGTAAACTATAAAAGTCGAGCAACCAAATGGACCACAATGTAAAGCTGGTTCCCATGAGTATCCTTTTGGGGGAGGGCAGACAACTCTAAATTGAGAAAAAAAAGTATTTTTAATGTTAAAATTTATATATGTGTCAAGGAGGTTTGTTGTTGGAATTAGGGGTTTGTTGTTGGAATTAGGGGTCAGGCAGATGCAAGGAGATTTAGCAATGTTTAGTTCCACTGTAACAAAACTAGACTGAGAGAAGAGAGGATACACACACAAATACACAGGAAAGGAATTTTTTGAATCCATCCCTGAACCAAGTATATCTGGTGTGATGCATAATGTGAGTATTTTTTTTTAAGACTCTATATATGCATGCATCTCACACAAATTTAGTTCACAGATGCAGACACAGTGGTACCTCGGGTTACGTACACTTCAGGTTACATACGCTTTAGGTTACACACTCCGCTAACCCAGAAATAGTACCTCAGGTTAAGAACTTTGCTTCAAGATGAGAACAGAAATTGTGTGGCGGCAGCGGGAGGCCCCATTAGCTAAAGTGGTGTTTCAGGTTAAGAACAGTTTCAGGTTAAGAACGGACCTCCGGAATGAATTAAGTACTTAACCCAAGGTACCACTGTACTTAACCTGCCTATTGTTCTTTGGTCCTCAGCACTAGCACATTTGGGTTCCTCATACTCCACTAGGAATTAATAATACCAAACATTAAATTTACAAAAAATGGAAAATTGCATTTTTGGCAGCAGCCCAGATCTTTTGACAGTGATAGAGTTTCAAGCTGTGATAAACATTAGTTTGTGAGGTACACCCGTTGACTGACAACTTAGACATTCTGAGGTTAAAATGCTAAGGTCACTTAATAGTTCTCCCTCTTCTCCAGCATATTGCTTGCACTGTAGATTGCCAATGACAGCAGACCAGTGAGGCAGCTGTTCGCTCATTATATATATTTTGTGACAGACATGAATCAATACATGAGAAACCTTTTCAGCTGTGTATATTTCCATTTGTGATCCTCAGAAACCATGGAGGAAATATTAAAGACCCAACCCCGCCTGCTCTAACTCGCCAGGAAGCTGAGTGCAAAATTTGCTGATTACTGCAAATGTTAGAGTAACTTCTGTGTCAGCTGTAATTCTCACTGTCAACAAGTACTCTCAAACAGTATTCTATGCTTACAGAGGAAAAAAGTAGGGGAAAAGCAGTTTTACTTTTGTTCGTAGAAAGTATTGGAAGATTCCATTATGGGAAAATCTGTTTTTATTTGGAGGGTGCACTGGTCACAAGAGTCACCTTATATCTGCATCAGGAAGTAACTTGATCTGGTTTTGATGTTTCTATTGTTTTCCAGTTATGTGGGTTCAAATCAGATCTGTTAAATCCAAAGCTATTTCTCTGCCCCTCCCGACCTAACTTGGGAATCAGAAATCAGCTATGCTGCCACCTTTTCACAGAAGTGCATGAGATTTTCAAGCAAAGGAGTCCCTCCAAGTGAATTAACACTGCAATATTGCATGCAGATCCATGCAGAGGTTTACATGCAGGGACAATTTGGAAAGTTCAGGTGCTTCAAAATGCAGCAGCCAGAATCTTGGCTGGGGTTCCATCTAGATCTCAGATAACCCTTGTTTTAAAATGCCTGCACTTGTTGCCAGTTTGTGTATTGTGTGTGAGTTTTAGATATGGATTTTAGATTGTTTATAATACTGTTTTGAAATTTCTGCTGGTTGAAGACCACTGGGAAAAGAGAGATCTTCCCCTTTTATCTTGTGTGAAACATTATCGTCATGATGTGTGCAATGGAAAAATCAACATCATCTCATCATTGGTAAGAAGTTGGCCCTATATGTTGGAATAAATATATAAGGCAAAGTGCATTGCTACAGGCCACATCTTTATTAACATAATGGGTGGAATGCAATTGGTGCTCCTTGCAGTGTTGCTCCTTGAACTGCTTAGCAATCGGTGTCAAGGAAGGCATGTTGTACCACAGTGCTATAATGCTTGGGCATATTCCCATGCCAAGCTAGCTGCATTCTGAAATGTTATGAGCTCACAGATAAGGAGGCTGCGGATCCTACCGTCTTATTAGAACATTGCCATTCAGATGCACATAGGCAGAATTTATGACAACAGCTGTCCCAGCACCCTAAAGAAGTAGAAGGGCTGGAAGAATTCCTACATTCTAGTTTACAGCACTAATTTGGAATAATTATCCCTGTTGTTTCCACTAACTTATGCATTTTAATGCACACTTCACCCTAGTATATACAATTATACATATATTACTTGGCTGGGGGGGGGGGACTGCAAAATTTGGAGAAGTGTGGATTTTGAAGGATGGCTGGGTTTTGGATCGTGTATTGTTTTGGAAAGTGAATTTTGGGTCAATTCGCCCTTAATACAAACTGAATCAAATTTCTCCTCCATTCCTACTCATGACTGAGTCTCAATCCAATTCAGTGGGTGGGATTTGACCACTGCCAGCCGAAGCCCTATGCAATGACTTCTTCTTCAACAAGGGGGGTTTCCCCCTTCTCTCTCAGATTAGCTTGGGAGGGACAGAAGAACCCTCAGAATAGCATGCATTGTTAATTGTTTCATCAGGCTAGCTACTGTGTCTCCCATGATGGAGCTTAGTGTGACACTGAATTCTTTCCAATGCCTTGAAGAATGTCTACAAGCATTCAAAGTTATTCATCCTGATTAAATCTCTCTGTAGGTATTTCACCTAAACAGTAACTTTGAAAATGTCTGAAAATGTTTGCTTTAACCAAAATGCAGTGGCAACTCTAATACTATATCATACTGACTTATAACTAGGTAAAGAATAGCCTTAATCCTGCAGTGGAGTTGTTCTCTATTCCTGGAGTTCATGCACACTTCTTCGTAGCACTCCTGCTTCAGTTGTCAACGAGGAGGTACATTATGTCCACAACAAACCTGACTATTCAAGCTCTCAGAGGACACTGGCTGTTGCTTTGCCCAGATCCCTTGCTTCCTCATTAAAAGAAGACAACTTTTGGATCTTGTAGTGAGCAGAACATCCGTATAAGTCCCTGCCATCTTCACAGCAAATTGGCTTCACAGTGCTTTATCTATTTGTTATCCATACTAGAAACCGGATTCTCAGCTCTGCTGGTGAAGTGGCTTTTAAACAGGTGGAAAATGTTTACAGTGAGCTTTTTTATATATATAGTGCAAAGATGTAGCGATTCACTTTCATGGACAAACTTGTCTGGAGTTTGCCTCTTCAGCTTCTTGGGATTTTCCATGGTTTCCTCCCCCTCCCTTCCTATTTTAGCAGCTTGCCTTTTTCTCAGAAAATCGTTAAATAAATGCACCTGAAAACTGGTTACATGAGCTTGACAAAAGACCAGTATGTTTTCTGAGATGGGACAATCCTTCATCCTATATGTATCATATTCAAAAATTCAGGTAACATTTTGGTTCCTTCAACTTCTCTATTACTTCCTCAGTTTGTTGTATGAAGCACAGGGAGCTGCCTTGAGCACTGGCTATTTTAGCACAGTATTGTCTACACCAGGTATGGGAACCTGCAGCCTTCCAGATGTTGTTGAACTACAACTCACATCTTCCCTGATTACTCAATATGCTCGCTAGGGTTAATGGAAATTGGAGTCCCCTCATCTTTTGCAAGTTCCAGGGTCTCAGATAGGGATTTTTCCAAATCCTACTTGAAGATGGCTGAGATCAAACCTGAAACTTCCTGCATGCAAAACTGGATGACAGAATTTTGGGAGTTGGACATTGTTTTCAAAAAAAGAGCAAGTTGTTTTCATGAGGACATTAAGTTAGGGAGCCCCAAGGGATAATAAGATAAAGTTAAAGCCAAAGTTGGATAATGCAGAAAGAACAAAGTGTGCTCGTTTGTGAGGGAAATTGATGTATAATCTTCTTTAACATTTGCAACCACACTGCCAAGCAAGTAGCAACAACAACCCATTTTTAGAAAACGTGAACTGGGACTGAGAGCTAACCGTGCCAGGCTAAGTCTGTTTTCAAGTACAGTGCACTAAATGTTTACCCACAGACTGCCAATAGTCTCCATGGAGCAGATTTCAGGTTTATATCCACTTCCCTTGCGTTATTTTAATTTTTGATTCCACTGGCAAATGATTATATTATACATTGTGTCCGAAATGTATTTTTCTTCTTAGTGTATCTGCATTATATGATGAGTACATCTATTCCATTTTTCTCTGTGTTTGCAATAGGAATACATCTAGGCTAGGATCTTTCCATATTTTTCCCCTTGGGGGGGGGGAAGCACTGTCAATAGGTCAGCTTTGAGGCAGCATTAGCATTTTCCCAAGGTGTATAGTTGATTTTTGACACTGTCTGGTGTTCATGTCAAAGAAGACAATGTCGGATAAGAAACATGCAAGAATGTCAAAGTGAATAAAGGAAAGCCTGTAATGTCTGGGTCCTCTGCAACATTTTTATCATAGGGAAACCTCACAAATACATTTACTGGGATGCCTTCCCATGAGAGTTTATGGCAGGGATTGCCAATGACCACAGCTTCTACCATCCTTGGCCACTGGCAATATTGGATGTTGTTGATGAGAGTTGCATCCCAGCAACATCAGGAGGGCACCATGTGGACAATCTCAGATTAATGGGATGAGGGAGAGATTGTACATGCATTTCTAGAAACGCAAGTTTGACTTTTCTTGAATATTGTGCTCTGTTGGAAACACAGCAGATATCAAAACAAACTAACAAAGAAAAAGTCACATTAGTGGATGACCTTTCTTCCACATTGTAGAATCACAGTGTTCCTTCACCTTGCCATAAGATGCCATTAGCTGCTGCAGTGACAGGTGTTGTCAGGTCTTTACACTTACAGTGAGATTTGCATAATGGACACTGAAGAGCATGATCTGGCATATTTTCCCCTCTCATATTTCTGACTGATCTTGTCTAGACAATGTGGATTTCAAACTTGCTCAAGTCATCACTTTCTCTAATAAGTTTGAAAGAAAATGTGCACATCTATTCTACGGCACCTTTTATTGTACATGAGGGAGGCCGGAGCGCTGCCGTTTATATAGGAGAGGCTGCCTTGAGGACGATTTCCAGTGGGGCAGAAAGATATGGAGGAACCAGAGCAGGGGTGGCCAGTGCAGAACCTTCCATTTATTTTGGACTAAAAATCCCATCAGCCATAGCCAGTACAGCCAATGGTTAGTGATGATGGTGGTTGTATCCCACTACCTCTGAATGGCACTGCATTAGCTACTCCTAACAGCAGTGGGATTTTTTGCAAGTGGAATGAAAGGCATGGCAAAAAAGCAGACTATTTGACTGACAGACACTGTTTCTTCCTTACTAGCACATATTCCTAGGGAATTATAGGTGAGCCAAAGGTTCTTTAGGGAACCTTTTCCAACTGTGAAACTTTTTCTCACTGCCATCTCCAATTTCTGCGGTCCTGGAAGCAGGGAGAGATCATATTCCCTGCCGTGTCCTAAAGTACTGATGCTTCACATCCCTGCTGGGTGTCAATTTCTTCAGTGTTTCTTACCAAAAGACCACAGAGTGAACGGACCATTGCCAGCCTAGGTTTTACAAACAAAGACATTACATTTCAAATTTTAACATAATTACCTTGGTATAATTCTCTCTGAATCCATCAATGTGAAGTCTTGGTAGATTACAAGATTCCTGCCCCGCTTCCCACTAATGTCATCAGGAGTACTCTGAACATTGCTGTAAACATCCATTTCTAAATGGACATTCCTTGGAAGGCCATCTTGTATGGCACAAGCCCATGTGGAAAGCGATCAATATTATGACTTGAGTCTTTTCTTAAATGTAAAAAGCAGGGGAAGCATTCTGCTGGGCACTTTAGATAACATCGTGTGCGGGCAGTATGGATCTGCTAGTGAATGTGTCATGAAAAGTTTCATGCATCTCAGAAATAAAAGTTACCTTAACAAGCTGAGCATGAGAAATGCAGTCGATTCTGGCAGGAGAGCACAGTATGTTATAAAGCCAAGTCTGAAAGCATCGAGCAATTGTCTTCAACAAGCAGGCTTTGAGACCATCAACTGCAAGAGACTCACCAGCTGGGTTTTAAGAGCAATGCTTCCAATGTACACTTACTGTTTCTCACACTGATATGTTGCACTATGTCATATCATGTCAAGCTGTGTCAAGTTGGCAATTTAATAAAAAGCTCCCCCCCAACAACAACAAAAAAACCAGCAGCAATGGGAATTTTGTATCGGGAGTCAAACTTTTAGGTGGAAAAAACAACACCCTATCATGTACACATAAGCACATACAGTAAACACACAAAGTTTGAATCATTTATATAAAAACACTTCTATGGTGCTGCTATCTCTAAAAGTCCTCTCCCAACTAATATACTGTTAGATTCTCCCCATTTGCAACTCAGGAGAAGGCAAATAAATGTGTTTTTCTACTTATGGCATTTTTATACTAGACAATGAACCAAAAACCTCTCTCTCTCTCTCTCTCTCTCTCTCTCTCTCTCTCTATATATATATATATATATATATATATATATATATATATATACACACAATCAAAACACAGTCAATACTGGCAAATCCATCAATAATTATGAACACAATGATAATCATAGATCCAATGCAGAGCAATATAAAAACAGCATTCAGACTCAGAAAGGGGAAAGAGCAATTATTGCCAAGATCCAAAATGAACTAAATTACAGTTTTAAAACACCTTGGTAAATAAAATGGTTTTCACTTGGTGCCAAAAAGTTCCAAAATAGTGGTGCCCACTAGGCGTCTCTGGGGACAACTTTCCATACTGAAGTACCACCTTCATCATCAGGTGTTTGAGGTTCTTGTTCTCTTCCTTCAGTATCAGATAAGGATAGAGAAAGCGGTACTTCCATACTTGTCCTCAAATGAAATGAAATTATGAAACTCACTCCCACAGGAAGCAGTGACGACCACCAACTTGGGTGGCTTGTCTTTAAAAGAGGATTGGACAAATTCACGGAGGAGAGGGCTATCAGTGCCTACTCGTCATGATGGCTGTGCTCTGCCTCTGTCTTCACAGGAGGGGAGAGTTCTCTCATGCTTGGGTCCTCTTAGTGGCTTCCTAGAGGCATCTGGTTGGCCGCTATCAAAACAGGATGCTGAACTAGATGGGTCATTGTCCTGATCCAGCAGAATCATCTTACGCTCTTAACTGAAGTCAACTATTTCTTGGGCAGCTGGGAGTGTACAGGTGTCAGGATGCTGTCAGCGGCTCCCGGCTGGTTGCCCAGGAAAGTATGAAAACAATGCAAAGTTTCTTACACTCCTTTTTTATTCCATACTTTACAGAGAGAGGCTATAGAAGCCAGCCTCTTGGATAGTGACATTGTCCCGGGTGAATCTTCACCCCACCCCCCCATCTCTCCCACTTCCTCATTCGTCGTCATCATCACCTCCTCTATGGGTTCCACTAAGTGCTCTCTGTCTTCGAGCTTCTTGCTCTCCTGCTTTTAAGGCCCATCGGGTTCTGGGAGTTGGTGGGTCTGGAGTGTTTTCTAATGACAACATGTCAGCCAGCTGTTCTGGCTCTCCCATGATTTCCCAACTTCCCCCCTCATCTGCCTCTGAGCTGTGATCTCCCTCAAACCCCTGTTGTAAATCTATACTGTCTTCCTCTTCTTCCTCCCTGGAAGGTCAGGACAGGCAGTCTCCGCCATTCCTTCTCTACCCAATCCCTGACTGACACCAGGCTGCTGGGAGTGTACTACATTGGTTGGGCCTTCAGAAAATGGGACCAGATATGCTTCCTTGTGCCCATCCAGCCATGTTTTCCCCATGTTTGGGAGGATGTCAGCAGTGGCACAACCTATTGAATGCAAGCAGTCTGTTGCCATGATCTGGAATCATCAGTGCACATTGGTAGACAACCTCCTGAAGCAGGAATAGAATTAGTGAAGAGAAAGTATGAGATGTGATGTCCTGTGATGTTGTCCCGAATCTGGAAACAGGTTCTGTGCTGTGCTTTGGGAAACTGCATAATAGAGCCTTTCTCCAATAGCTTGCATTTTCCCCAAGATATATTTCATTTAGTCATGTTCTGTTATTTATAGGGACTATAAACCAAAATACTTTTTGCACTGCATTTTCAACAGAGATACCAATCTTCTTTTTACATCTATTTCCTGACGTCACTACCAGCCTAAATGTTCATTGTCCATGGCTGGACCGATATGGGAAGCAATAACCCTTCAGTTTCTAATATGTGCACAGCTAACCATGTATAATCTCATATAAACTGACAATTATTAATACTATATATAGTTAAACCCATAGTGAACATAATTACTCATCAACAGCTGTAAAAAAAAAAATCAATCTTATATCAATTCTCATTTCATGGTTATGTGGTAGGAAAGCAATCTTTTCTTCATTTCATATGATACATTATGATCATGTATTTATTCTTTGGGGGTACTTACAGCTCTACTAACTCTAAAAGCTGAAGACAGTAATTAAAGTCACCATCAAATATACTCCAAATCAAGATTTGGGGCTAGTGCAGGGTCACATTTCACCCCAGAGTTTGAGCACAATTTGACTGAACGTAGACTGAACTGGCTTTATGGTGAAGCATTTGGATGACAGTGGAGTTGCATTCAGGACTTGGAAGCCATCACCAGTGAGATTTTAGGAGCTCCCTGTCATCATCAGATGACAGTGCTCAGATCTTGCATGAAGTAGATCTGGGCTGCATGGGGCATTCTCAGATTGCTTTGCTCATACAGGGTCTGGGCCAGCATTGGGTGTTGTGGTGCTGTCCACTTTCCAGGTGCAGTTCCTGAATTATGTGTGGTATTCAATTAAATAATTGTGCGAGCCAAATAACTTCTACAAAAGTGTTTCCCCCCCTCCCTCCATGCACACTGTGCTGCCCCCAGATCTTCTCTAGAGGGTTGGGGGAACTCCCAGAACATACAGCTAGTTACTTTTGATACGTAACTTTCGGGTTACGAATGCAGCAAACCCAGAAGTGTATATTTCCAGGTTTCACAGTGCGCGCATGCGCAGAAGCGCTCTGTGCACTGCACGTGTGCGCAGAAGTGCTCAATTGCACTGCGCACATGCACAGAAGTGGCACCTCTGCCTACGGACTTTTCGGGTTGCAGATGGACCTCCCAGAACAAATTTAATTTGTATCCAGAGGGTCCACTGTAGTTAGGTGGTACATGGGGAGGAGAGGGGGATAAGCCCCATTGTGCAAGTGGAAGTCATTCCACTCACACAGTTATTTTGTTAAATACCATCCAATGCACCCAACACAAATGTGCCACTACTGTAGGGCCTCATTACTAAATTTTACTGCTGTGTCAGAATTTTTTCCTGTCCCCCACAACCATTCTCCATTAATCAGAAAAGGAAATGTCAATAGAAAAAGTGAAAGAGGATTTTGGTGAAATTCTTGTGGGCCAGGTGCAGGGTTTTTCTCATGTTTACCTTACTATTGAGGCAGCCAACAGAGCTGTGCATCTGAGCAAATAGCACCATTAGCAGTGACTCCTCTAAAGACCTCAGTGGTTGGGCCAAATATAAGGAATCAGGTGCAAGAAAACAGCTAATATGGTCTTGGGATCAGGCCATTTAGGTTGTTAAAGGTAAAAATTAGCACCTTGAATTTAGCCTGCAAAGAGGTAACCACTGGAGATAAGTGCTATATGAGCTTCTGTTGGTGATCAGGTAACCTTCTGTACGTCATCTAATGGTATTTCTTTAAGACATTGATTCATGTTTTTTCATTCATGATTGTAAGGGAAGTTAGTAACAGCCACAATATTGCTTTTTTAGAAAAAAAATGCTGAATAACTGGATGTAAGATTTGTCTATGCTTGTTGTCTTGGCAAAATTTTAAGAAGGAAGTAAAGGGGGGAAGAGACAGGTTTGTGATAAGATAAAACCCTCCATTTCCTTGTGTTTGAAAGTTTTATTTCCCCTTGTATGTTCATAGCATATCATCTCATGTGATTAATTGCCTCCAGTGCAAAATCAAATAGGTAGCATGACAGCTAGTGCCCGAACCATTGTATTATCATTCAAGCATAATAACCATTCATCAAGATATGATATCCCAGCCATGACCTTGTTATTTTTCAGAGTGATATGAATAATAGGCAATCATCATTCACAATACTGTTGGTGATTAATATGTTTTAAGTAGTGTAGTATAGCAATACTAAATCTAAAATAATAAGCAACGCACCATTTCATGTGTTGGAGAAAGCTTGAGAAAGATTGAATATCTTTTTATGCAGCTGCAACTCTGTCAAGTCTTAACAATCTGAGTGTACTTGCATATGCTTAAGTAATTTTATGAATGGCTCAACAGGTGTCCCAATTTTGACATGTCTTTAAAAGCTTCAAGAAATGAATTAAGACAGGAGAGTTTTGTGTACTTCTGGACAAGACTTTTACACATGCAAATCCACTGCCACAGAGGGAAAACGGGTTTTCATTGTAGATTCTCCACATTGTGAGATGATAGGTTGGGGAAGCTCAGAGGCATCTTATTGCCCCAGGAATGAAGACATGAGGCATAGATTGGGGTAAATTGGCATTGACTTTCTTAACCTAAGATCTGCAATGAGCACAAACATTTTTGAATTAGAAGAAGAAGAAGAAGAGTTTGGATTTGATATCCCTCCTTTCACTTCAAAGCAGCTAACATTCTCCTTTCCCTTCCTCCCCCACAACAAACACTCTGTGAGGTGAGTGGGGCTGAGAGACTTCAAAGAAGTGTGACTGGCCCAAGGTCACCCAGCAGCTGCATGTGGAGGAGCGGAGACACGAACCTGGTTCACCAGATTACGAGACTACCACTCTTAACCACTACACCACACTGGTAAGAACCCCTCATTGTTGATTTCTGAACTTCAGGTAAAAGTTGGAGGAATACCTCTCCCCATGTTTATCTGGCACAGCGATTCCATGCTAGTGCTGAGCACAAGAGCTGCTGGCTGCTGAGTGCTGGCTGATGACTCATTTGCACTCCCCCAAAACACCTTAAAGGTGCAGGGAGCAGACACCTGATTGTCCTTGCTATCATGGTTGGTCAGCCATAGATGAGATGGACGGGACCCAAGGGCAGCTTTCAGTGGTGGCTGGTACTCATTGAGACTGGTAGAGTCAGAACCAATGACGGACTGAGCCTGAGCCAATGACTGGCAAACCTACATAAGTCTAAATTTGTAGACTTCCCCATCTTCCTCCCTGTTGAGTTTTGCAGCAACAAAACTGAGACAACAGAAGAAGCTGAAGAAGAAGCCAGGGCCACTCCTTGTACTCACTGTAAAAAAGAAGGCAAATGTACTTGGGAGAAGCAAGACTGAGTTAGTAGTTTGCCCTAATGGCAGCTCTCCTTCCATATCCCCTCTGCAGATGTCTTCTAAAAGTTGTGTAGTTCTTTATCTCCTTGACATTTGATGGGAGAGTATTCTACAGGGAGGGTGCCACCACTGAGAAGGCACTCTGCCTTGTTCCCTGTAACTTCACTTCTCTCAACAAAGGAACTGCCAGAAGACCCTTGGAGGTGAACCTGAATGATAGGGGTGGAGACGCTCCTTCAGCTGTGTCGTGGAATCAGCCCAAATGACCCTGTTCCCACCAACTCTACTACATCACGAAGTAGGAGATGGAGAAAGAGTTCTCCATTTTCCAGGTGTGAGGATTTGGGGTGTGGGGTGCACAATTATCCCCAACAACACAACTGGCTAATCTCATACTATAAATTAAAAGTACTCTTACAAAAAGTTATTTCCTGGTGAGATTCTTCTTGGAGATATTATCTTTTAAATACTTTATGACCGCAATCCTAACACACACTACACCTTAGAGTAAGTCACATTGAACCATAATAATAATAATAATTTATTATTTATACCCCACCCATCTGGCTGGACTTCCCCAGCCACGATGTGTGATTTACTTTGAATTGGATACGCCTTAGGATTGTGCTACAAATGTATTTAAAAATCACAATGGTGACAGCAGAGCTGACATGTATAGGCTCCTGTACATAGTGTACCACAACATTTGGCTGTTACTTTTCCCACATGAGTCAGTCCCTTTGGAGTATTAAATCATGACCTGTTCTGAACAAGGAATTTAGGGTTTTTTCAGACACCCAAAAGAGAATGTGGTACAGTCCTGGACATGATTTCATGAATCCATGTGAGGGGTCATTTCTGTTCATGGGGGGAAACCATATATTTCAGATGAAATATATGTAAACAATTTGACTGCCACATACGTTCTGAGGCAAAGTGCTCAAGTTGCATTCAGGGCTATACCACACAGTTTCTGAAATGTTCTGAATCAGGTCTCCAAAAGTCTGGGGTTTATCTATGATAGATGCAATTGTAATCCTGTTTCTTAAAATAGGGGAACATAAATCACTGTCACTTATGGTTGTTTCCATAACTCAGGCTTATTACTCATATCTTAAAAGTCTCTTTTTCTTGTCTTCCTGCAGCATATGATCAGTGAAGGACTGACTGCTGATCAGGGGGGAGTTTATAATGGCAAGAGATTAATAAACCTTATGTTTAAATCCCAACAGACTTAATCCAATAACTAGTTTTCAGCCAAACCAATAATTTCTTTGATGTCAGATTTTCCTTCCTAGACTTGGTGTCCTTGCATAAGCTGTGAATTTTGTATTTTTAACACTGCCTTTTTGCTTTATCCAGCTGTCAACTTACTATATAAATCCTAGGAAAAAGTTATTTATGCCTATTTATGGAGGAAAATACATTTTTTTTTTTAAAGCAGGAGCATTCATAAAAGTGTAAGAAATTCACAGTTCCACTATTATGGCAGAACAATACCCACACCCTAAAAACAAAATAGTCTTATGCTTTATTTGAGCCATCTATATTCCACCACAAAAACAAGTTCAAGTGAAAAACAAGTTCAAGATGACCTGCTAAATAATACAGTGGTACCTCGGGTTACATACGCTTCAGGTTACGGACTCCGCTAACCCAGAAATAGTACCTCGGGTTAAGAACTTTGCTTCAGAATGAGAACAGTAATCGTGTGGCGGCAGCGGGAGGCCCCATTAGCTAAAGTGGTGCTTCAGGTTAAGAACAGTTTCAGGTTAAGAACAGACCTCTGGAATGAATTAAGTACTTAACCCGAGGTACCACTGTAATTTAAAGACCCCATAACCTGTGCCCCTCCAGATTTTATTGGACTGCAACTCCTGTCATCCCTGACCATTGGTGTGTTTCTATCTGTAACAACCAAGGAGGAAGGGAGGGAGCCAACTGTTCTTTATGGGACCATAATGTTCAACCAAGAGCTGAAGCTTACCATGGGACAATCTTTCGTACTGGGGGTGGGGATCCAGCTGAGGCACCCCCAAGGCCTACCAGCATGCAGTCTGTTAAATAGCCTGCGGTTTATCTAAACTTTTATTGCTATATTCATAGATAATAGGATTATTGTCACCACTTTAAGTATGGTGAATGGAAGAAGAAACTATGTGGTTGTGGCTGAAACTAAATTTGCACTGTGTTGAGATGGGCACATCTTGGAAGAGTTTATTAATGCGGGCAAAATTAGTCCTGCCTGATGTCTGAAATATGTGCCCAAAATAAAGGGAGCACAGACCCCCCCCCTTAAACCCAGGGGTTTTTCAACTTGAGTGTCACAATCACTTGTGGCCAAATTTCCAGGGGCGCCATATCAGTGGAAAGTTGGCCTGCATGCAAAAAGGGGCAGAACAAATGAATGTAAGCCCTTATGAAGTTACCTTTATTTAGACCAATTCTATACCGCTTACTATATAAACGAAATATCTCTCAAGTGGCATGCAGAAAACCAAGCAGCAGCAACCAACAACTTCAACAATATCAAGCATTACACTGACAAATTACTAATAGAAAGAGTCAGATATTATTTTTTTCTCTCCTTCTGACAGATTTCCCTTTGCAAGTTCCCAGCTCTTGCCCGAGGCTGAAACATTCACGGCTTACCCACAAAAAGGGGCCTGAAAATGGCTGGCATCATCCTAGTGCATCACTCTAGTCTCCTTGGGTCTCTAGTCTCCAAGGTGGATGGAGCTTCCTCATGTTGCCCACAGCTATGTTCCTCAGGGAGGGAATACAGATCTTACAGCATGGTCATCTCAAGAAGCGCTTGTTCTCCACAGCAGTGCTGCAGTGGAGCAAAAGGCATCTCTGCCAGCCTGCCTTCAGCCATCCTGCCAAACCTGTCTTTGTTCTTCCCCATCTTCTTCCCAGCACACCTTGCCCAAGACATTTTCCCCTTCAAACCAATGTATGCTGGCAGCTGTATAAATTGTCAGCCTCTGTTCACACCTCAGGGTGGAGGTAAGACAGTTCTTTTGCATTGCCAATTGTCCTCAATGGCCCTGTGTTGTTTCTTAATGGCCTTAGATTGGCCAGGTCATTTGCATGGGCTAGTTCAGAATTTCCTCTGCAGCTTGTATTTCTCCTTCACATCCCAAATAATCAAAATCCTCCCATTTGTTAATTTCTATGGTTTTGTGGGTATAACAGTGTATTCCCCATCTTCTCTACCCTGAAAAAATGCAGGCTACAGATACAACTTGCTTGTGTGTGGTCTCTGTCAAACAGAGGCAGAGCTAGCTGCTCTGGCACCCGGAGTGGTGCACATGCTGTGCACCTGGGGGTGGGGCCATGGGGGGGGGGAGTGAGACACCCACGGCAGGTTGCTTCCTGGGTGGGAGGGGGAGGGAGACATGCCGCTTTGCCAGCAGCCTCCCCCCCCCTTTCCTCTTCCTTTTGACAGTTCAGGGGAGGCTTTCCCCCACCAGGAAGAAGCCCAGGAATAGGGGGGGGCGATGGCGGGCCGCCCATCAGCAACTCCCAAGCCTCCTCCGAGCTGTCAAAACAAAGGGGGAAGGGGCAAAGGCCACCAGCAAAGCGGCACAGCTCCGCCCCTTCCCCTGATGACTCGGGGTAGGCTTGGGAGTTGTGGGCGGGTGGCACGCCAAATGTCATCCCCTTCAGTGACAACACCCAGGGTGGACCGCCCCCACCACCCCCTTCCTCCACCCCTGCTGTGAAGATGGCTGAGTGAACATCGAATGGGCTGTGATCTCCTTTCCACCTATGTGCTCTCTCTAGATTGGGCTAGAGAGGTCTAGTATGAAATTTGCTTACGTTTGCTCATCTATCTGTAAAAGAAGAATAATTCTGACTCTGCTCCACAAGACTGGATAAGAGAAGATGCATAGCAGGGTCAGCAAATATTCAGCACCATTACTTTCGTCCTTCTACATACGTTTCCTCTGACTACATCTTCATTTGCTCTCTGTGCACTGGTATACAAGCTGGGTTTCTCATTCTGTTAAATACCACATGTATACTAATAGGATATGGAGAACAATCAAAGAAGGGTTTCTAATATAGTCTTTCAGTGGTATCTGTCAGACAGATATGTAAGTTCACTCCTGCTTGTTGATGTATTCAGATACTTCCATGCGTGTATTCAGATACGTCCATGGATCCCTTCACCAAAGCAGTCCTAGGGCAATTTACATCAGAGTAAGGGAATACAAAACATAATGCAAATTTAAAAAGAAATCTCATAAATACATAAATTAGTCTTGCCATACGTCAGGAAAATTACTGACATGTCCTAGTTTTTGGGTGTAAAAAAAGCATCAGAGAGGAATTTTGCAAAATGTCAGGGAAAACCCAGATGAATGGTAACGCGATGGAAAAAGCAGCAGAAACAGCTCCAAAATGTTCACCCCCCAAAAGTTCAACTTTGCAAGTATCAGGATTTTTACTTTTTGAAATATGGCAACTCTACATAAATAACATAATGGGTAGCATCAAAACTCATAAGTAATTCTACACACCAGCCTCTGAAAGCTTGACAGAAAAGTAGTAGGTCTTTTTTTTTTAACCTGATGCCTAAACAGATATAAATATGGAGCTTTGCTGGTTATTTCTCTAGCTGCAATCAGCCTTTATTTGATTGCCTTATAAAGAGACACTACTATCAGGGGGGCTGGAATATTTCCTCTGGTCAGATTAATTCTATGACTGCAACTTGTGTGTATGCTGTATTTTGTGCCTTTGGCTTTAACCTGTTTAAGAGATACTGCCCTTTCCTTGCAGCAACCTCATTTGAAACCAAGTCACAGATCTGGTATAGCAAGAAGGATTATCTATGATCCATATGTATTTCATCTGCCCTGCTGCCAATCACCAGTAGAAGTGCCTGTTTACCCATGAGACAGTTTCTCACAGGATTTTTTGTATTTTATAAAATGTATATAAAGAGCCTTGGCTGAGATACTAGTTGATAGCTGAACTGGGTATATCTGCCACCGTTATCAACAACAACAAAAAATTGCCAGTTTGTTCCCTGGAATGTGTGATATACCATCCACTATATCCTACCACTATATGTACTCAGATTGAATGATACACATGTGCTACAGAGATTTATTCTGCTGCCGTCACAAGATAGGTATCAATCTGTGTATTATACTGCTTGAACTAGCAAATATATATACTTCACTCTTCTGTACCATCCGGAGCACTATGGTCAATTCAGTACTTTGGCCTGCTCTGCCACAACCTCACCACCATCCCACCCCAAATCTATCTGGGAAAGCAACAGCGATGTCAAGTGGGGTAGCTCGGCCTCACCACTATTTGCTAGTCAGGCTGTTTCTTAGATAAGAGTGTTTGCAGCCAAATCTCTCTTGGCTACATGTATGAGCAGAAAGAAGGAACAGCCACATAATGAATAATCACAGATAAGAACACGGGCTCTCAGTTCTTTTAGCTCTCTTATGGAGTGCTATTATTTCTCTCTTGCATTAGTTCTGGCGGCACAGTCCAACTTTTGATATTGCTTTCACTCTGGAGCTCCCTAGTTGAATCATTAGTGCCAGCTAAGATAGCAGCGATCAAACCTGTGTGTATTTGTGAAGGAGGCATATTTTCTCCCACTCCAGCAGCTGCCAGATGCGTGGCTACAGGATAAGAACTCAGCTGCTCCTCAAAACAACTATAGATTGAAATCTATAGATGTATCTATAGCAAGCAACTGTGCTAGGAGTCTTCTCTTAGCTCATCTCCCTTTTCTTTGTCTCCTCCCTCTAGCCTAGATTGCCAGCTGTCCCCCAGCTTCCTTCACTTGGCCTTCACAGGTCATCTGTAGCTCCCCATCCTCCACTCTCTGGGTTCTTTCTTCCACCTCTGCTCTCTTCCTTCTTGCAGCGATGGCTGTTCAGCCCCATCCCCTCCACCCTCTCCAATTCAGCCCCCGCCCCCAGCACAGCTTCCTGGACTTGTGCAAGCCCCATCCAATCACCAATCAACCATTTAAGACCTTTATTTCTATAGCAGCACTATCACTAGTCATAGTGCTTGACAGATTACAAGAGGACAGGTCCGTGTCCCAGTGAGTTTACAATAAAAACACACACAAAGGACAACAGTAGCAAAATCAGAGGGCAATGGACACAGCGGTCAACTGAGAAGCAAAATGTTTTTCTTTCAGGCCCCAATCCTATACTTACCTAGACTACTGCTGAAATCAACATGGCTTCCTTCTGAGTAAAATGTAAGATTGCACTGTCAATTGCAGACATTTCATCTTGTATCCTCGCTGTTGCCGAGGAAGGCATTCTGATGAACATAAACTAAGAAATGGAAGTTTTGAGTAGCAATCGTTGCCATGTCGTTTTGTGAGTAGCACATAGTTTAGTAAAATTCATTTGCAGAATGGTATTATCTCCAACTTTCCTTCTGCGGCACACAGAAGCTCCAGCTGCCTTTATTTAACAGAGACAGTTCTTATTTTCTGTAGCCTATGGGGAGATGTTGGGTGTGCCTTAAAAAGATTTGCTGGTGTGAATCGATAATTTGTCTTCAAGTCTTTCTGCATTTTTATTCATTCATTTTATTCATAAAACGGACTATGTTCATCCCTGACAATTGACCGGGCCCATCAGGGGCTCATGCCATTTGGAGCCCAACAAGATCTGGTCCTCCATCCGTGTCCTTGAAGTTAAATTTCCATGTTGTTGTTGGTAGTAGATGCTCCTTTTTTCTGGAAGATGTGGTTGCAGCTTGTTTCTATCACATGTAAATGGTGCTCGCCTCCTTAGTAGGGGTGAATTTGCTCTACTCTTCAACCCTTACCTGAAGGAGACTCAACTGGAATTCCCTAGGGGAGTGGGGAAGGAGGTCACCTTAAATTATATACCAGGGTATAGATGACTGATCATGACTGATCCAATCACCCTCTTTACTTCCATTTTGGTACTGGATGCATCCTTCTTATTCTAAGATGTGGTGATGATGGATGCAACTTGTTCTAGCACACACCAGTGGAGATGAATGCACATGAACACTCAGGTACCACACAATACATAGCTTTTCATTTCGTATACTGAGGACTCTCATTTTCACTCTGTTGATGGGAGGCCTGTTTTGTACTATGGCCCACAGGCTTCAGAACAGAACTATTTGCTACATGTATAAGATGTTAGGGACGGGGAAACTTCAGCCCTCCAGATATTGTTGAATTACAACTCCCATAATCTCTGATGATCATGCTGGCTGGGGCTCACAGAAGTTGGGGTCCAACAGCTTCTGAAGGACCACACCCCTGCATTGCATATTAAAAAGCATGCAAGTAATTATCCTTCTATGAGTGCAACTTAAGAAATATGATTGCTGAAACTCAATATACTGTACCGGGTAATAAATTATGAAAACTGGAAAACATTGGTTGTTTTCTGAGCAGGCTTGAGGCAAATGTTTAAAATACAAAGCATATGCCAGATGTTTTTAGATTCACTATGTCACTATTAGGTAGGGATATACTGGATATCGTTTTGTTAAAATGAAGAAGACAATACACTCGGTATTTCTAAGATCCCTACAGGCGAAAGTGTCATCTACTTGTTCGCTTTTGCTCACTATTGGAAAAAAATGAAACATCTGCCTCTTTTCAACTAAAAAAAGATTACATTACTTGTTTGGAGTGATAAAAAAAGGAAAAGGGGGGAAATCTGCTTTACATATTGCAGAATTCAGCAAACACAGGACAAAGTAGGCACTGCATATAAGGAGCTTACACTGTGCATTCTTTATATTTATCTCAAGGTCTTCAGACAATAACTTCAGGATCAATCTATTCTAGGACGCTATCATCAGTTCATTTGAAAGTCTTTGGAAATTCAATATGAATGTTCAGCCCCTGCATTTATTTGGATGGCACATTTCTCTGCAGACGGTTGTGGAGTGGGAGTTTGCTCATCCCCTCCATCTTGTACTTCAAATACAGGTACTCAGTGTTTATTGTCAGCAGATCACTTGAGTGGGTAGCAGAATCAAAAGGTATGCAGCCCTTCCTCATAAACAACTTGTAGTACAGGGAAGAGAGAAAGAGAGGGGCAGTCTGGCATTTCTTTTGACTGATAGTTCATTGTTGATTGCAACATCCTTCGTCCTTCAAATAAGCAGCTCTACTTGGATGGCTGAATAGCCTTGTACTTTCCCTTACCAGCAGAACCCTATGTGCTTCTGAAGTTTCAGATGTTCTTTTTCTCTCTTGTTTACCTTTCACAATAGTTTCCTTCCAATTTATTATTTCTTTTCCCCTGTCTGCCCTCTCATCTCCTCCCCCCCCCTTTTTAATGCTGTTGACATTGCTCCATCTGCTCTAAGGGTCTGACAGGGCGACGTCTGGGCTACCAAAGCAGCTGCAGAAATCCATCTACTGGGTGATTAGTTCTCCTCACATTACGAAAGCAACTGGAGTCACAGAGACACGACGAGACAGAAAGGAACACAATTCAGAAAGAAGACTAATAGGTCTCTCACTCGAGGGTTCTGAAGGAGATTGCATTTCAAAAATAAACACAAGAAATAGCCTAGTCAAAACTAACCAGGCATGTAATCCTTTATTCAGATGGGTGAAACTCAGTTTTGTTCAATTTGTCTAATTTCTGGCAATATCTTTCACCTATTCTTAATCTATCCATTCTTATTAATTGAAGGGCACTGTGTGTGACTAGTAAGGGCCAAGGTGCCATTGTTTCCTGTCCTTCATGTTGTCCAACCATCACAGAAGGAAGCCTTGCATGAGTTCGATATACAATTGTACTTTGGATCCCAAACACCCTGGAACTCAGACGTTTTGGCTCCCAAATGCTGCAAACTCGGAAGTGATTGTTCCAGTTTGCGAACGTTCTTTTGGAACCCGAACGTCTGACGGGACTTCCACGGCTTCTGATTGGCTGCAGGAGCTTCCTGCAGCCAATCAGAAGCCACAATTTGGTGTCTGAATGTTTTGGAAGTTGAACGGACTTCCGGAATGGATTCCGTTCGACTTCCAAGGTACGAAGGTAGAGCTTTGTCATGAGTCCTGAGGTGTTGGCAGGCTCAGCTGTGGACTGGCAAGTGGAGATGAATGAGGAATGGGGAGAGGAAGATGAAATAGGTGAGGGCTGAGATTGGAGAACAGAGGCTGGAGAATGTGGGTACACAGACTGTTGGATGTTCATTTGTAAATAGCTGAAAGTGCAACTATTTGCCAATGCAGATACACTGATTGCAGCACGTGAACACTCACTTTAGCATACCTGGTAAAGGGCAGTTGGAATGGGTGAAAGAATGGGCTCAGTTACATGTCTTGGAAAGGATAGTGTCAGGCACAGAACCTACCTAACCTTTCCCCATACTCCAAGATCTATCACTGAATAATTCAAACCTCCATTTCTAAGTTTGTAACACCAGCTCCTGCTTCTCAAAAGAAGCATTTGGCTCTCTACATTCTTGAGTGTTCTCAAGAATTCTGCTTTTTGATCAGGAACTGCCATTGGAATATCTGTATTTATGGCTTGCAAAAGCTCAAGATGTATTGTGCAGCCCTAGCAATATCTGCACAGAAGGACGTCCTGTTGAGTTCAACAGGGTTTGCTCCCATGTAAGTGGAGTTAGGATTGGAGTCTTGGTACCTTTGTTATGGCCAGACTCATCCTCATTATCTGAGCAGCTGTTGCCTCCTTTCTGTATGTGCAACGCACACTGGCCAATCAGAGCTGAATAGCAGAAAAAGAGAGAGAGAGCTCTTTTTCTAAAAGAGCTGAAATGCTGAGGCTGCAGTGTGTTTTGTTTGTCGAAACAGATTGTGTTTGAAAGGCCATCTGTTTGGAAGGATTAAAAAGTAAGAGAAGTAGCATAAAATAAGAATTATTGAAAATGGTTGTTGTGGTATTTTGTTTAACTATTGAAATATGTATAACCTGCCCTCTGTCTAAAGATTTTGTGGGTGGGGTGCATCACTTTTTAAAACAATAAATCCAGCTGCAAGTCAGGAACAGAGGCAATACATAATCCTAAAACATTAGTAACAGTATAATTGCAACACTAAATTGTGAGATTTATTTGTTTAAGACAGTGGCGAGGGACCTTTTCCAAACTGAGGAGCACATGTCCGTGATGGATGGGGACAGAAGAAAACGTGGCACAGCAACTGATGCCATTCTGACCTTTCTACTGTAGGCGAGTTTCTACACAGATGCAAGAACTCTTCTGTTGTCTATCCAGAGAAGCAAGAGGCATTACCAGAGCCCAAGGAAACATTCTAGCCAGGTAGAAACACCCAAGGACTGTGTAAAGTAGAATAGATGAGGGACGTGGCCCAGGGAAACATTGTGTGGATTAAGAGAAGGTGTAGTCTGGTATAGAGGCCTGGAGGGGCACATCTGACCTGTGAGCCTGAGGTTGCCCACCCTTAATTTAAGATGTGGGTGAGGAACTTGCAGCCTTCCAGATGTTGTGGGGTTCCCCTGTCAACCCCAGGCACCAGGGGCCAGGCATGATGGGAATTGGAGGCCAACAACATCTGGAAAGTTTCCCATTCCTGACTTGAGATTTCTATGCCGCCTTTACGGGAAAGCCCTTCCAGGGCACTTACAAGTATAATTAAAATAATATAAAACGTTATAATAGTACCATAAAAGTAATTACAGTGATAAATGATATGCAATGTAAATAAGAATTTGAATGATTTAAAGATGATGAGAGCTGGTGGAGGAAAGTCACACGGGTGTGGTATTTTATGTTCCCTTTGTCCTTACTTGTTCTTCTTACTTTGTTGGTTTATTTTGTGGTTAAGTCTGTGTATCTTTTGTGGTTAAGTCTGTGTATATTACATAAAACATTTAATATATAATATATTATTTATTATATAAATAATATAATATAATACGATTTTACAATGCTTCCAAACAATCAGTCTGCAAAACAGTAGCACTTTCAAAGCTCAGCACAACATAGTAAAAATGCATTTTAAAGTTCCAGTGCAAACAAAGATGGGGCCGTAGGTACTTCCTTCGCAGTCCTTTTCACTAACTGACATATCCTCCTCTTGATTCATCCACAGAGCAATCTGAACAAATGTGATTGTGGGCAGATTCCCAATTTCCCAAGTTATGCCACTAAGACGTGTTCCACTGCTGTCTAAAAATAGGTTACAGGAAGTAAATACTGAATAATCTCAACGTATCCCAATGTTTTGTAATATTAATGAATTGTTCTTTTGTTGTGCTGGTGATGGGCAGGTGATGCAATGCCAGAAGCTGAAAAGTTTATGAGGAATGAAAAATACATAAACCCGATCAGTGACAGCTCTGCGTTCTGCTCATTGATCTCTCTGATGATGAAAGTCTCAAAACTCGTTATAGACAGTTGCTGCCAAAAAGTGGCTAAATGGTGGAAAGCACACAGGAGAGCCAAACTGTATATAGTTACTCTATGTGCACTCACAAGATGCCCCAATGCAACTAAAACTAGTCATGAGCAGAGATGGGAGAGAAATTCCATTTGGTTTGCATTTTAATGCGAACCCACCTAATTTGCACTTCCTGAAACAATCCATGAACGAAAACACAGCTATCATTCAAAATTCTCACGTTTCTGAATGATAAAAATGCATATATTCATGCAAATAGCATACAAAACAACACCTTATTGTGGGACGCTTGCAAAAATCTATATACTTGCTTACCAAAAAATGTGTATTTTTGGAGAAATTTGCGGTAAAATGGAGACAAATTTTCACAAACACTAAAAAAATGTAAAACAACAACAACAACTTTATCATGATTGACTTGTCCACTGCTTTCACTGTTTCAGTGCAGTTGTTTGCATGCCTACCCTGAAGTAAATCGACTGAATTCAATGAGACTTGTGTCCAAGTATGTGTGATTAGAATTGCACTGTAGGCCTGGGAGCCAGTCTATTCAACCCAATGAGATTTCTCAGTTGACATGCAGAAGATTGTGTTGCAAGTCACTCTAACTTTACCTGGATTGAGTCCAGAGAAGACATCCCTGAGAGCTGGAGTACCCAAAACAAGTGGAATCAAAAACTACCCCCACAAATGGGGGGGGGATGGAGGCCACATGCAATCCATCATTCAGTGTAACATTACCCCCCTTTTGAAACTTTGAGGACTTCCAAAAACAGTTTATTGATGTGGGATGAAAAATATCCTGGTTAAAGGGGGGAAATCAAATCTCACTAGGCATATCTGACCCCTTGAAGATGCCTAAAGTATCTCATTTGATACCAAAGATTATTGTAAAAAAATATATGCACACAATCTGTCTGCAGCTATTTATTGCAGCACAGAATCAAAACAAACACTAGGGTCTGGCAAAAGCATAGTAGCTAAAATTAAATTGATTTTTACGTCTCCTAACACCTCAGTGCTATTTACACGTTTCTTCAGTTTTTAATAACCTTTCTGAGTTCATTTTAGCTTTAGTTTAGGAACTGATCCAACAATCAACACCTATTAAGATATAAGTTACGGACAGATTCATTGGCTGCTGGAAAAACTTACTATTTCATTTTAGGACTTCCCATATGCATCATTAAGACAGCAGTCCAGCAACCATATAGGTAATCTAATAAACAATATCTATTACATTTACTGAAGATTACCATGACCAAAGTTGATTTTCAAATTATAATTGGACCTACCAATTGGTGATCTCCTCGTAGGAGAACCCCACTGAACCCAATGGGGCCAGAGGTGGATTTATTGGATCACAGTTGGTTTGCCTGCACTGGGGCACCACAGGGAATGACACAACAATGACTTGTATTGGAACGCAAGAGGCAAGGGGTGCTGAATTTTGGCATTGCACATGGCGCTACTTAAATTTGAAAGCCCAAAGTTTGCCACTGAACTACTATAGGGGAAAAAAGAGATTGCCCTAGGAGTTGACAAACTGACACTAGTGTTGCATACAACTACCCACAAATCCCTTTGATTTAGTGAAACTTTCTTTATTTTAGTGAATTTAGGATTTGAAACCTTGTGATGAAGGCTGGTATAAAAATTATATGAATAAATAAATAAGATTGTGATATTAACTTCAAAATGATTTGCATGCAATGCACAGGGGAGATAAACATTTTTCTTTCCTAAAATCAAGATAGGGATTGATTTCACTAAAATCAGTTTATCCATTGGGATTTAGTCCTTCAATGATAGCTTTGCATTGCTGCATGTTAGCCAATGCAGCCACTGGAGAAAGCTCATAACATTTCCACTAGCTGCACAGCAGTATGGCAGCCTGGTGCCTCCATATGTTTTGGGCGAAAACTCCTTTCAGACACAGCTAGCATAGCCAACTGGTAGATACTGTGGGAGTTATCCTTCAAAATATTTGGAGGACATCAGGTTGGGGAAGGCTGAAGTATCACCTGGCAGGAGGGGCACTTTTTGCACAATAACTTTTGACACGCAGATGATTCAAACATTTTACATATCATTAGGTGAAGTGGTTCATCTTTTTTATGAGAATGCTTTCCATTCAGATAAAACAAAGCTTGAAAATATTAATTTCTACTATGCCAGGTCATCCTTTTTTGTCCGCGGCAAAAAAGAGAGACTGTAAATCAGTTAAACTCAGCGGCTAGAGGAAAGCTCTTGAAGTCAAATTACCATGATCATCAAGTCACCACAAAGAGCTCACTCTAGTCTAACAGTATCAATACATCATTTCATTTAGATTCTGATTCAGTATGACTGCTGTGAAGTTTGTTGCGTTTGTCGAACATACCACATGATCAGAAAACCTGAGGCATAAAAGATAGCTGAAAGGTAACTCGAGGCATTAGCAGTGACTTTAAAGAGTGACTTTAAAAAGAAAACGAAAAAGAAAAAAAGAAATGTGTTGTTTCAGAAGATTATGGCAGAAACCACAGCATGAGCAGTGGTAGTGCAGAAAATAAAGAGAAAATATTTTGCAGTAGATTTTCTATTCTGGTTTTCCATGTCTCCTACTTCCAAATCTCATAGTTGCAGAAGGAGAGACGGCTAAATTCCCCTGTTCTAAGAACAGGCGAAACAAAATATTTAGATATTTAGAAAGTTGATGCAAGCTCTAATCGGTTTTTAGTTTACTGTTTTTATTAAACATTTTGGAACACTTAAATTATTATTACTTTGATAATTTTATTGGGGTGTTTTGTAAATCACTTTGAGAACTTTTCCCCCCCAATCAAGCAGTAGTTACATTTAATGAAATAAATAAATTACCCTACATACTGTTTATCAAGATTGCACTATCCAGCACCCCTAAGCCACACATTCAAAGGCCTATTATAAATCTCCCTTATATAGATTCTGCTGAACTAAGTTCGTGTGAACAGAAGATTTGCTCTCATCTAAGCCTTGGACAAGTTTCAAGATACTATGTTGGTCACCAAATAGCAGTTCCTGAGACAGAAGACTTTCCAAAACTTTATAGAATGTGATATTTAAAAGAGGGGTGAGGAACTTTCTCAGCCTTAGGACCACATTCCCTTGTTCGCAAGGGCACATGTCAATGGTTGGGCCTGAGAGAATGATGGAGCAACAGTTGTGACTCTTAACCTTTCTATAGTAAGCTACATTATAGCTATTCAAATACCAAAGAAGTTGCTGCTCACACTCATACCTCTGTCCTACCAAAATAAAGCAAGCAAGCAAGAGTTTACAGGCCAAGGGCCCACTGCAAACAAGCAAGAGCACTTGAGGAAATCATTGGGCAGGACTGGTGCTGGCTGTAGCATGGGGAAGATAAATAACCCAGGGAGATTCTTTATGGCTGTATTGCAGAAGCTTCAATTGTTCCCCATCCCTGATTTAAAACTATGAATAGAAAAATAAGCTTTTTATTGAAAATAGATTAGTTATTATGATGTAATCAGAAGGAAAATATTATTTTGTGCTTCTGCCAAGAGTAATTGTCCTACTTATAATGGGACAAACTTGTTGCAGAAGAAAAGAGTACTCTAGGCTTGTAAACCAAAGGTAATCTGTTTCAGCACTGATTTTCTGTTCCAGACTTCCAAAGTTTTGCCATAGTTCTGTTAACTTCATGAAATTGCAGCAATTTTAGCCCTTTATTAACAACTTGTGGGTGGTTTATCTACACAGGCACTAAAACATCTAGTGCTTTTCTATGGTGTCCAATGTTATTTAATGAGGATTTCAGTGGTATTGTCACTGCTATACTCGATCGCTGAGCAGCGGTTTTGGCTTTTGAAGTTTTCTCCTTTGTGACTTCAAAAGGGGAAAATTTCAGAACTGAGGGGAATTATATAAAGAAACCCCAAAAGGAAAGAAATCAAGAGGGTTAAGTAGCTTCATAGTGTTTGTGGGTGGAAATTCCAGATCCAAATTCCAGATCCCAAGTTGAATTGGGTTGAGTTGGGCTGATCCAGCCTTATCATCCACACATTGTTCTTATCCTTTTTAAAAGCCATCCAAATTGGTAGCCACCACACTCTCCTGTGGGAATAAGTTCCATAGTATATTTATGCACTATGTGAAAAAGTACCTTATTTTACCTGCCGTGAAGCTTCACTATGTGTCCCCGAATTCTAGTGTCATGAGTTAGGGAGAAAAATTGTTCTCAATCCACTTCTCCATGCCATGTATAATTTTATACAGTTTTATCATGTTGCCTCTTAGTCACCTTTTCATGTACACCCCCTCTCAAAGCCACAATAGAGGCTTTCTCTAGACCACATTTCTTTAACCTGGTTGCCCCCAGTTGCTTTGAACTATACCTTCCATTAACCCTGATGCTGTCTGGGTCTGGTGGGAGATGTAGTCCAGCAACATGTGGAAAGCACCAGGTTGGGAAAGGCAGCTCTGAACCAGTGTGATGGGAGATAACCGCAGTTTGAAATTATAGATCATGGCATTCCTCCATGCAAACTAAGAGTAGATCATCACATCTCTGCTACGTAGACGTGGCTCACCTAGTATTCATGTGGGGCTGTAGAAACTAATTCTGAAATGGCACAATGCAGGACACAGAAGTTCTCTGTTGGATTGCAACCACGTTATGCTGCAGTCATCTAAGAAAGATTCTGTAGTGCTGTCTTCAGACTTGATTGCAGATGCTGAGGGAAGAGAGCAATGAACTTCAAACACATCTGAAAAATGGATTTAGACAGGATGTTCCTTTGTTTATCCAATTATTAATGTAAATAAGCAGATTTGATTAAAACATTTTAAACAGGTTTTACACTGAGATGTAAAGAATTAATTCAGGTCAGGAATAACCATTAGAATTCCACCAGCTCCCATTTCACGTAAAATGATTGCAGTTTAAATTACTAAGGTCCTTTACTAAATAATTCAGCTTGCAAAGGGCATTATATCAACCTACACTATAATAAGGTATTATGAACTTACAGTGGGAAACCAAATAAAATAAAATAAAAGTCATTATGCTAAGTTGCATATTAGAGATCCCTGGAAAATGAAAAGTAATGTCTATTTAGAGAGAAGAGAAAGAAGGGTCAATCAAGTAATGGTAAGCTGTGACATTTTTTCATCATGTTGAACATCAGACAACTGGCGTAATTGGTCATAAAACAAACGGATAAATGCCAAATTTAAATGAAAAGTTCCAAAAGGCATATTCTCTCAGTGGAGTGTGTGTTTTCAGTTTCCAGTCTTCAAGCAGGCCTGTCACTTGTCTTGTGGGGAGAAGGAGAGAAACTAGCTTAGGATATCCTTTGCATGGGCAGTATTTTCAACTCTACCTAGCATTTAAACATATTCTGCTATGCATTCATTTTTAAGCAATTTTCACCCTCGGTGATGCTTAATTTTAAAAAGATAAATACAGCTCCAAAGCAAATATCAGCATAAAGCTTGAGCCTCTTAGCATGGGTACCTTTAAAAAAAATAGAAGCGAGGGGACATCATCTTCTGAACAAAACAACTGTAGATGTTGCTGGAGACATAAGATTGTTAGCACAAACATCCTGCATTGTGTTCTCCTATTCTTTGTCCCTAAGAAGAAGCAACACTTATGCGACACACAACTATACTATATTAATTACAGCCATGAAGAATTGTTATCGGGATTGGGGGAGGTGGGGGAGGTCTATATCAGCATGACACTGCCCCCTGCTCTTTCCCAGGTAAATATCCTGGCACATGCAGTCATGGCGTTTGACATGGGGTGCTGCTGTAGTACCACTATCTTGGATATGGTGGCACTGTTGTTCACTAGGATGGGCCAAGGATGCAGGAAGCACTGGGTTGATGGTGGTTAACCTGTCACAACCACCAACTCAATGTTTCTGCACTCTCACCAGTACTTTGTCCTTCCCCACCCCACCCGCATTCTTGCCAATACTGGCCACAAGGCTTGATGAAAAAGAAGAGGCTCCCATTGGCGCCAATATCTATAATAATAAAAATATAATAATAATAATTTATTATTTATACCCCACCCATCTAGCTGGGCTTCCCCAGCCACTCTGGGCGGCTTCCAACAAAATATTAAAATATAATAGTCTGTCAAACATTAAAAGCTTCTCTAAACAGGGCTGCCTTCAGATGTCTTCCAAAAGTCTCGTAGTTGTTTTTCTCTTTGACATCTGGTGGGAGGGCGTTCCACAGGGTGGGTACCACTACCGAGAAGGCCCTCTGCCTGGATCCCTGTAACTTGGCTTTTCGCACTGAGGGAACCGCCAGAAGGCCCTCGGCGCTGGACCTCAGGCAGAATGATGGGGGTGGAGACGCTCCTTCAGGTATACTGGACCGAGGCCATTTAGGTCTTAAAGGTCAGCACCAACACTTTGAATTGTGCTCAGAAACATACTGGGAGCCAATGTAGGTCTTTCAAAACCGGTGTCTATAGCCTGCAGTGTTACAATTTTCAGATTTCCGTCCCTGCAGTGGTGGAAGCAAGCAATGTAGATCAGGGTCAGGGAAGCCTAAGAACAGAGTGTTAAGCCACAAGATGAGGTCTGCTGGATGAGACCAAGATCTCATCCAGTCCAGCAGTGGCCAATCAGATTCCTGTGGAAAGGGCTCAAGCAGAACATGAATGCAATAGTGTGTTTTCAGCGCAAACATGTCATAACATGTTGGTAGTGAATTTTGTCTTCCCATGAAACTCTGCCTCCCTCCCTCCCACTGCACTTTTTTTTTGGTCAACTTTTCACACCCCTTGTGTCATGAAAATGTTTCCAAGCAGATTGGTGACAAAGAAGAACAGGACGTTGACTCTATGCATGTGCACTCAAATGAGCATTGTACTGAAAGTAAATATTTCCATGTCCTTCTCGAAAAGGCAACCTTCACAGTAAAAGTAATACCTCAGGAAACCTCAGTTCTAAGAGATCAGTGAAACTGGTCTAAGAAGTCAATGATATAATAATAATAATAATAATAATAATAATAATAATAATAATACCCCAACATTTTCCCTAAAAGGGACTCAAGGCGGCTTATAGATAAATGAATTGCAGAGGTGAAGAAGTAGACACAGCACCCCCATGTCTCCTGCAATATTTAGTTCCATTCTCAAACTGTGTAAAAGAAAAGTCATTTTCAGGATGTACAATTTCAGTTTGTTGTCCAGTGAAAATTAATAGTTCAGTCTTGTCCAGTCTTGTTCAATTCAATCCATAACTCATTGGACTAAAAGTGTACTTCACTGAAAAGAGCTGTGCTCTTCCTTGAAACTAAATAAATTCCACTAGACTCAATCAGATTTATTTTCACATTAAAATGTTAGGAGTCAGATTGCAGTCCACTTAGATACTATTGGTATCGACAGTAGTGTATTGCAGTGTTGACTGTATCATCAAACCACACAGTCCAATGTAGAGATATGCAGGTTAATATTACTGTTCAGAACTGAGACGTGTGTAAGTCCTGCATCTGATTCAGAATTAGTCTGTTTAAATCTGTTCATATCCATGAATCCTTGTGTAAGATGTGTGTATGGGAATTTACTTGTACATGTGCTGTGAGTTCTGCAATACCTGCTCCTTGCCCTGCAGGCCTTTCCCCGCCTGGCCTGGGTGGAGGGGGCCTGACTGACTCCAGCTACAAAAGCTGAGGTTGCTGAAGAGACCAGAGACCACCATGGCTGCCTCTTGGTGCAGACCAAGTTCATTGAGCCTGAGCTTGCACAGCCACTGCCTGCCATGAACTGCCATTGGCAGGACTGACAGCAACAGCAGCAGATTTATTCTGTGCTTATGGTAATATTTTATTCTCAATTAATTATGCTATTTTAAATGTGTATTTTATATTTGACTTCCTTTAGTAATGTTTCTATTGAAATGTTTAAGATTTTTTTTAACTTCACTGTGTTAAGTGTGTATTTTGTAGTTGAATTCCTTTGTAATGATTTATTTTGAAATCTTTAAGATAATACTTTTAGTTTCCTGTTAACTATGTTGCTTTGAATGTATACTTTATATTTGTTTTACTTCAGTAATGTTTTATTCTAGATTGTTTTTATTTGATGTTTTAATGTGTTGTAAACCACTCTGAGGAAGTTCTTAAAACACAAAGCAGTATAGAAATGAAATGAATAATAACAATCTTTTAATAAAACACACATGAGGAGGCATATTGTCTGCCCAAATCAGGAGATGGGAAAATCTGTTCCTCCTTGACCCTCCTGGCCTGATAGCATAACCTTTCTGCCCTTCTTAAATTTGGAGGATGAATCTCCACCAACATCTCAGTGATCACAGAATTGGACAAGTGCCTATTAAGATAGTTGGGACCTGCAAAGAGGTGACGCCAGCTATACTACAGGCTTCACCAGTTTGCTTAAGGTTGCAGATGGCCTCAGCTCTATGCTGAGACAATATCTCTCCATAGCTCAGCCAGCTGGGCCTGACTTCAAATCATAGAGTTGGAAGGGACCCTGACGCTCATCTACTCCAGGGGTTGTCAACATGGTCCCTACCACCCACTATTGGGCGTTTCAGGATTCTAGGTGGGCGGTAGGGGGTTCTACGGCACAAGCTGAATCCTCCTTCCCTCGGGCATTGGTGGGCGGTAAGGAAATGTTACCATCAAGAAAGATGAATTAGTGGATGGTAGGAATAAAAAGGTTGACTACCCCTGATCTAGTCCAACCCCCCATTATAATCTGATCTGAAATTACTTCCCATGCTTTGACATGTTGAGAAGAAACTTCCCCTACCACCTCTAAGCCTCAATGGGTCAGGATTGTTTGCCTTGGCCCATTGTATGAGATAGAGGCAATAGCAGCTGAAAACTAGGCCCCATCAGCTATGAATCAGACATTGCTAACGCAAGTGGGCCAACTTTTGCCTGAAATTATGACCCTTCAGAACCAGTTGTAGGCTATCAAAGTTGCACCAACAGAAGCTTGCTTTGCAATATGAACTACTGGGGCTCCGGCAAAATGTAATGCAACTGGCCATAAGAACAATGCTGGTTTCCTGTCCTTCTACTGTGCAAGACATTCCAGTAGCACAATTCATACTTCCATGACCCTGAACCTCATCTCCCATCTAAATCCACTGATTTCAAGTATGTATTTTGCTCACTGGAAGCTGAAAGCTTATTTCCTTACTGTCCAAATGACTGCACAATTAGCTTAGTCCCAGGAGCTCACCTTCCAGAAGGTCAAACATACCAACTTTCAGAGGCGGAACTTGATGTTCTCAGGGATTTTCTGAACAAAAAACTTGCAGCTGGGATTCACTCAGCCCTCTACATCTGCTGCTAGTGCACCTGTCCTGTTTGTAAAACAACAACAACAAATATAGAAAACTATGTCTATGGAACAATTACAGGGTCCTAAAGAAGATCATGCAGGAGGCTACCTTATACTGAGTCACACCATTGGTCCATTTTGCTCAATATTGTATACACTGACTGGCAGTGGCTGTTCAGTGTGTCAGACTTTTCGAGTCCTGCCTGGAGATGCCAGGGATTGAACCCAGAACCTTCTGTTTGCAAAACAGAAGTTCTTTCACTGAGCACTTCTTCGGTTTGGAACCAATAGGCCTTGTTTCTTATCTCTGAATCATTTGGTCCATTGTGGACCGCTGTCATGTACACCAAGCAAAGTCTCCATGGAACAGACAGCCTGATTTGAATCAGAGAAGACGATGAATGGAGGATGGATCTTGGGATAAGGTATGAGCCGTTCAAATAACTAGTTGCACCATTCAGGAACAGAACTCATGGCACTGCCAATATTCTTCTGGAAACTTTTCATTCCTCTTTTTTTAGAAAATCTAGTCCAAAGAATTGATTCTTTCAGAAAGCAACTCATAAGACTCAATACTGCCATGAATCTTGTATTATGAAATCAAGATGATTGCCCTTGATTAGAATTGTCAATGTTTTTACAGGTGCGTTTGAATTGGTAATTGCTTTCCCTTTTTTAAAGTGACAGGCAATCATTTCAACTGCACTTCCCTCTCCTCTCAGCTTTAAGTCACTGGTTGAAAAATATATTTATATTAACAAAAAGGAAAAAAAACACTACCCACCCCTACATTCCCTCCCCCATGTTCATGTAAGTGATGAGTACACAGGAGCGACACCATGTTTGAAGTCACACCTCATCACATTTGATTCATCCCTTTTCACAGTCCTGAGTCTTGATGGCTTCTGATGTTTCCTTCCCTATTGGAAAAGGTGATGTGAGCTGTCATATATGCTTCCAATTAATACATATCAGTTACAGCCTTACAGCCTGAACAAATGCTAAACTACCAAATGTTTCTTTAACATCACCTACTCTAGAGTTGCTGTGGTTTCTGGTTGGTCAGGCAAGGGTAGCATGGCCTACTTTTGACAAGTTGTACCCTGTAGAAACAGCTATAGGAAACAGATTTCAATTAGTACAGCATTGTTGTATGATTTATTTATTTTTTAATGTCCTTTCAATGAATGCTTTTATATTAGCTTGGGAGTGATTTACCACTACTGAAATTGGAAAGGCATCTTTCCTTTAGCTTTGTTCAGATGCTGACAGCCAGATACAGTGTTGTCTCAAAGTTTCACCTGGACCAAAAATTCAAGGTTCATTGCAGGTGAAGAGAAATGTCCCAGTTGTTTGACGAAACAAAGAACATCTGATTTTTTGTGTGCTCACAATCTCCACTGAGTTTAATGAGGCAGATTTCCAACAAGCCACCTTGACACAACCTATAGTCCCATGAATCTCTGATGCACATCCGTCAGATCCATTTAGGAACAGGGGATGATCTTTGGGAACAGGGACATGCATCAAGTTTTGTTTTGAATGCAGAACATTAACTGATATGAGGCAGTCCTTTCTTGCATGCTACCATATGGGGTGGCGTGTGTATGCCCTGAAACAAAGCGACTCTGCACCCATCATTGTGTTTACCTTTCCTAATGGAACTTGGGAGATACTTCAGCACAAATTTCTAAATCTTTCCTGAAACTTACTTGCTCCTGAAGTCATTGATGTCTTGAGATAATGAGCCTCGCAGGTAAATTATGTATCAGAAAGAAAAGGCATTATACTTTTATCAGTTTTACTCTTGTTTCTTCAGCTGAGCTCATCTGTGACATCCCATAATAAATACAGGCACGTGATTTACCTGGGCTCAGCTAGTCCTTTTTGTTCTGTATCATGTCTCATCTCATTTGCCTTTTCTTTTTTCATAATGCAGCTGCTGTCACCACTATTCTGAAAACATTGATTCTACGGAAATCAATGTAGCCCTAGCCTTCTGATGTTCCTGGGATTGTGGCCTTTGTTTCTGGTGCAGTTCAGTTCTTTACATTCTTGTGTAGGAGTCAGCCCCATTGAATTCAGTGGGTCTTACTCTCATGTAAGGACTCATCCACACTTCCTGTTTGTTTGCCCCACACTTCCTAGGAAGAGGTCCGCTCTTTAAAGTTCTGTGTCTGGGTGAGTTTCTTTTTCTTGGGTGCTTTTCCCAGGCAAACCTGGTGCTTTAACACTGAATTGGAACAAATGGCCACTTGGGGTTTCTGTAGATTCAGTGGACTCCCATTTGCTCTGATTCAGCAGTAAAGAGTGGCTTTTAAAAGGACAAAAAAAAAGTACTTGGACATGGAGCTTTAAAGAGTAGACCTGTATTCAAAAACATAGCACAAAAGGAAGTCTGACTGAGTCATGAATTTGTACCCAGGCTTGTAATGAACAAGTCCTTGTTAATTTATGCCCACCCACAGTATAACAGTATACATTTAAAATAGTACCATGCCACTTTAAACAGTCATGTCTTCTTCCAAAGGATCCTGGGAACTGTAGTTTGCCAAGGGCGCTGAGAGTTGTTCGGACACCACCTATCCCCCTCTCATAGCTACAGTTCTAATATTCCCCTGGGAAGTGGGATTGCTTGTTAAACCACTCTGGGAACTGTTGCTCTATAAGGGGAATAGAGGTCTCCTAACAACTCTCAGCTAAACTATACAGTGGTACCTCGGGTTACATACGCTTCAGGTTACATATGCTTCAGGTTACAGACTCCGCTAACCCAGAAATAGTACCTCGTGTTAAGAACTTTGCTTCAGGATGAGAATAGAAATCGTGCTTCGGTGGCGCGGCAGCAGCAGGAGGCCCCATTAGCTAAAGTGGTGCTTCAGCTTAAGAACAGTTTCAGGTTAAGTACGGACCTCTGGAATGAATTAAGTACGTAACCAGAGGTACCACTGTAGTTCCCAAGATTCTAAGCTATGACTGTTTAAACTGGCATTTGACACTGAATTGCAGTGTGGTCTTGTGTATGTATACTCATAAATAAGCTCCACTGAGTTCAAGATTGCAGGCTAAGATTTGCATTCCTGAGCAATCACTCCCATGTGACGAGCTTCTGATTAATAAGATAAACATCGAGAAGAGCTAAAGTCTAGCACTGCATGCTGGATCTTTTTCTTTTCATTTATAGCTAAATCAGATGATGAGCCTGTGAAAGTGAAGAGGTTGGCAAGATATTTTTGAAGTGCAGAATCTAATCAAAACCTTGAAGGAAGATTTTCCTGCAGTTTGAAACAAGGTTAGAATTATAAATGAATCATATTAGGCTTCTTTTCTTCCTCGGGAGTTTCTGAGTTTCTGAAAAGCATGAGATTTCCTCTCTGTTAGAAAATCCTCAAATTCCCATGAACTGCTTTGTTTTTATACCCTGGATAAGACTGGATTTTCAAAGAACTAAAAAACACAACATTTTCCCATTCATTAAGTGGAAAAACAGTTGAACTTTTTAAAAAGAAAGAAAAAAGAAGCTTTTAGTGCAGCCTTACTTTTCAACTTCGGTAGTGAGTTCGAGACGATCCTCCAGATTGTTTTGGGTTTTTTTTAACAGCTTAGAATGTGCCTTTTGCTAGATTTTAAAGCTTAAAGAATTTGCTGCAAAGCTTTTCTTATGCTCATTTCAGTCCCTCTTTCCACTGTTCTTCATTCTTTTTATTTTCAACCCCCCCCCCCAAGCTGTGGCCAAAGATGTTCAATGTGAAATGCTTTTCAAAATTCCTAACCTTTGGATAGAGAATTATTGACCTTGGCAGATTAATTTTCGTCAAAATATTCAGCCTTTACCCAAGCAGCCCAAAGTTTTAATTACAATGCAAATGATGGTCAGTGTCAGCAGTTTCTCCTTATCCCTTGTGATGCTTTCAGATATATTAATATGGTGTAATTGTATTTCTCACACTGTTTATTGTCATCACAGATGCGTTTTCTTAGTTGCATGGGACTTCCTTTGCAGACTAAATACAAACATCCCTGGTGGTATTTAGTCTGCATTGATTCTCCGTGAGTGGATCCCCTATGATTACATGATCATTACTGCACCAGGGATAGCCAACTGAAAATCGGATCAGATCAGATGCAATTTTATTTGGCCTCTACTAGGTTTTAATACAGAATGTGCCATGAAACAATATACAAAGCAATAGGGCCAAGTTAAGACCACATATGTATTGGGTCACAGATTAATCACAAATTTCTTGTTGCACCACTGGCCCATTTTGCCTAAACATAAATGTTCTAAAGGGGCCTCATGCTCCCATAAAAAGTATATCTGGATTTTGCTTCTCTCCCTCAGTTTTTCCACTAAAACTACTTCTAATACTTTAGACCACCATTGTTGCAGTGGAAACTGAGGCTTATATCTCCCATGCCTTTTGTGGGACTAGGGCCTTGAAGAATTAGGCAGGCCTTTTGGGGGAATAAATTGTCTGCTTCCAGATGCATCTTATTTTCTAATGCTAACTGAATTTCTGCCCCATCCTTACCCTCAGCAATATGCTTCCCTATGGCTTCGCCCCACCCCCCACTAATGTAGTGCCAAAATATTGTGTGTGGATAAATGGGAACAAGAGATGCTCACCTGGGAAGGAAGTTAGTCATTTCTTCCCTCTGCATGTCACATTACTGGAACTGTGTAGCAAAAAGCCAATGGAAATGTAACCCCACCATCACCATCACTGTGGTGCCATATGAAACAGTTCAACAAAGTGGGAAGTGGTGGTGTCAGCGCAATGAGCGATCCTCCAGTTTGACTGCAATCTTCTCATATAAGGCCCATGTCTCTCGTGTTTCTCAGAAATGGCACTTTCCAGTCAAAACCTGTCAAAAGTATGCATGAAGGGGCAAGCTCTAGCTTTGCTAAAGATGAGGGTGAAACTTCTTTCTAAGCTGCCAGCCCCATTGCCTGGCCATCATCACCACGTCCCAGAAACAACAGCAACAACAACAGAAATGAGCTGGCCATATGGACAATTCCCTTTTGGGGGCTGGCAGTTGAGGGCAGATGGCGGAGGTTTCTTGGCAGAGCTAAATAAATAAATAAATCCAGAGCAGCCGGGCTGAGATCTGGCAAGCAGCCCAAGGTTAATTAAGCTCTAGACTTGTGGCTGGAGAGGTCAAGGGAAAGAAGAAGGCATGTTCTAACAACCACAAATAGGTTGGTTATTAAGATAGCGAGAGATGGGAGCACTCTTTTTTTTTGCTGCAAGGTTGGCTTCTCTTTTTTACCTAATTCATGAAACAGACAACAACAACAACAATAATAATAATACTTGCAAGCAATCTCCTCAGAAATCTGGCTGGTGTGTTTAAAAGGTATGGTGTGAGTGTGTGGTTGTCTTTCAAGATTAACATTATTAGTTGCTTATCAGCATTTTACATACACAATGGAAGCATGCTGTTCCTTCCTATTAGTCTTACCCATCACCTGGAAATAGCGGGTGCATTGTTTTCCAGAGCACAAACACCTTCATGTGTGCAATGTGGTTAATGTGACATCAATGCACAGTAAAAGGGTATTGGGAATGAATGCAAGTGTTTGTGAAAAACACAGGCAGTATTTTATTCTGATTGGCTGTCAGTCAAGCTGTCAATGCCTTGTGAGAATAAGTCAGGCTCCTAGTATACAGTTAAGGGCCTGGACTGCTAAGCCATGCTTTGCTTTTCACTGTAAAATAAGAAACATCAATGAAAAACCATTATGGACGAAAAAAGAAAACACATGCAGTCATTTAGAACAATGACACTAGCACTGAATATGAATAACAATTGACACGAGGCATTGTGCATTTAGGTAGGATAATCAAAAAACATGCTGATGTACAGTTCAACTTTCCAGTTCCCTCATTGTCATATTTCGATTTCAATCCGTGACATATTTTCCTTAGGATGTTTTAGCCTTGAGAACGAAACAAGTCTTGAAAAGCAGAGCAGAAGACACTATCTTGGAAAAAGGGTCCATCGTTATAGCGGAACCTTCTTGAACTTCTTTTTTAAGCTGAGAAGCACAGCAGGATCTGTTTTCTTACCTGTTAAAATGATTGGGATTTTACTGTACTGCAAACTGAAAAGAATGAAAGAAGTGCTCAGATCGGCATGGCACTATGTGTGCTTGCAATCTGACAGCAGTAACCTTCACCTGTCTTTGGCTAACCTCTTCAGAAAGACTTCAATACATCTTCTTATCAAAATATATTAACAGATTATTGCTTCCTTTTATTTATTTATTTAGGACCGAAGAGTTTCAATCTTTTGGGGGGGGGTGGAAGGAGATGAAAAATTGTTGTTATCTCAGTATGCTACCTCTGAGACAGAATTGATTGCATCACCTACATAGGCACACCACCACTCATCAAACCAGTTCTGTTTATACCTTCTTTACAGGGATAACACCAGCCATTTGACTCACACCACAGTGGCAGGAATGAGGCAACAGTGTGGCATCCCAACAGTTAAGAGCTATGAATTTAATTAATAATAATAAATATACACAATCCCACCATGCTAACCCCTTTATCATGGTCACACCCTCTCTTCCACTTTCAATTCACAATCACTGAGCTCTTTTTCTAAACACGTGGAAAATATATTAATGTGTAAACAGGAGCCCACTTCAAACCACATTCTGAACTGTGTACACACTGCGCATTTAAAGCACATGACTTCCCGTATTAAAAGGGGGAAATTGATTGCTTAGGTTATAGGTATATATTTGCGTGTTCAGACCCAGAGTCCTCCCCCCTAAATAAACACACATTTGACTTAAATTTTAGTATCGGTTTTTGGCAGAATTTAGGCCACAACTTTATTGATTACAGAAAGTGAGTGGTTGCATAGGCCCTGGTTCAACTAGCTCCCTGCACCCTTGCAGGTAGCGCTGACCCAGAGCTCTATCATAGGTCAGCCAATGGTGAACACCTGAGGCAGGTGAAAAGCCCAGGAACAGACCCTGTTCACTCCCCCAGATGCTCCCCTGGCCTCAGGCACGGGCGCAACCCCCTTTTAGGGGTTGACCAAACCAAGTTGAGTCCCTGGATTCCTTTAACAGAATACCCTTCACATAAGGATGGTGAGACTACTCTCCCATCCCTTTCACCTGAACCAGTGTCTATCCACAACCTTACAAGTTGTGACAATTTGTTACGTGGCAGGCAAAACCCAAATGGCAACAGCCAATCAGCCAAGTGGGGGGAATTCCTGCCGTGCCCTTGTCCCAACGACAGACGACACATGACGGCATAGCAAGGTCAGTTGCAAAATGCCCTAAATATAGGGAGAGGTGGGCGGGTGTTCCAATATACAAGCCGAAAGAGGAAGCTCTGGGTCATGTGCATAGGTATATATAGGTCCCTCGGCACATTTAGACAGCTCCCCATTGGCCAGATTAAACCCAGCAATGAGGGATCTACCAGTCGGGTGTTGTGGCTGTCCAGTATACCCATCCACAACCAGAAGGTCAGTCTCCAGGTCTCACCGCAACATGTGTCCTCTTTGAGGGAGGACACGCTTTACCACTAGGAGACAGTATTTGGAAACTCAGCATCATATACCAAAATGCCTCTGCTGAGGCCAAGAGAAGCATCTCAGGCTGGGGGTGGGGAGAGGCCCTAGCTTGTCAGATTAAAAAGGGGGTGGGAAACAAGGAAAGGCTGTTATGCACTTTGGCAAAGCCTAGACTGATAGCTCGCTGAGCAATAGGCTGGAAATTTACAGCCTTTGTCAAGACATTAGTGCAGGTGTGTTGATCTCTCTTGCTTAATGGCTTGAGAGGCAATGGTTATGTTACACAGAAGCAAATGCAGGATATTGCATTTCTGTTGTTAGAAGGACAGGGGCAATGACTGGTTTGGTATAGTCAGTTTACAATCGCTTCCAGTGTTAACTGTCACCCACTTGTATCTTAGATGCAATCCAGGCAGACAGGCAGTATATTGTGCTGTACAACCTTCAAAAGGTAATGGTGTCACATAGAGCAGCAGTGTAGACAGAAGTGCTGTAAACACTATCCATATACAAGGTTAAAAGCTTTCACTGCATGGATTCTGAATTAGGATAGTCCCATGGTAAGATTATACTCATGCATTTTAATTGACTGCCATAGGTGGGAATGGAAGGGGGTAGGGAAGCCCACTCATCATTGCTATTCTTTATAACAACCAAAAATCTAAAAGTACATTAAAAAAAGATTCTGTACATTCAAACCACTCAACCTCTGGGCCTAAGAAGTTGTGATACCATTTGATTCCTGCTGTTAAAAGCTGAAGCTCCTAGAGAGAGCTATTAATTCACCCAGTAGGAGGCAATTGAGATTATAGGCTATTACACAGGACCGACCCAAGACAAAAGAGCTTCTGCAAGGCCAAATTGTCATTAAAGGGATCACATGTCAATGATGCTGAAAGATGTTCTCCTTTTAGTAATGAACATATGGGAATCCTTGGTAATTAAGCAATCCAGGGGGGAAAGTGGCTTATTTAAAATCTGTTTTTGTATCATCTCGATTCAAAATGAGAAAGATGGGGAAAATGAATACCTAAAGGCAGCAAAATCCATCTGGTATTCAAAATAATCACCTGTTCATAGATATTAGGAAATTGGACCTCCCTTGGAAGGCATTAAAGACAAGCTGCGTCATTTGAGCTGCTCTCCCTGGGACAGATCATTCGATTTAGCCCTTGTGCTGTGAAGTCAAAGTGTAAGACTCAGATGTCCAAGCAGCATGTTCTGTGGGGGTGCTAAATATTTTTACCAGTCTTCAACAGTTGGAGTTATGAGAGATACATGGTTAGGACGGTGCCAAACTTTGCGGGATTAATTAAGTCGTTTTATTTTTGAAAAAGAAAGAAAAGTAAGACGGTGTAATTTCTGGAGATTTTTTTTTTCCTTCCGAGGAGCAGAATTTTCTAGGTTAAAGAAATGTATTTCACTGCAAAGCACTTATCATGCTGGGCATGGTGGTTGCCACTTTAAAGAAAGTGAAGATTTCTGCCCTTCTTTCTGCCCCCTAAAACTTTTAGTTCAGTAAAGCCACAGCAGAAACTTGTATAAGACTGTGCACAGATCGTTTAATAAACTTTGGTGAGGTTTTAACTAGGCTTTAGAGATACAGTCCGTTCTATACAGGTATAGAATAGAGCAATAGTTAATTTCTAAAAATAGAAGTGTCATGGGTCAAACCTGCTTGAAATCCATATAAACTGATCTAGAAGACCTGTCCCTAATCACTGTCCCTAATCCTAGATGCTGTATTTCAGCAGTGTGGGAAATATGTCTACGCTCTCTCGGAAGTGAACCTTTCTTCCCTTGACTCGGTTATGTGTCTGCTTGGAAAACCTTTAGTGTGAAACTGCTGCTCACACAAGGACAACCAAGGTCATTTCCATGATTGTCGTGACTTGAACCATGGCAACTATGGTTAACAATAGCTAACACTGCTCCTGTGTAAAGGTTGCAAATTTTGATTGTTGTTGGTTTTGTTTTGTTTTGAGAAAACAACAACAACCCAGCAATCTGATGCAGAGAAATGTAGCTGGTGGAGTTTTTTTCTGGGTTGGAGATAAAGTGATGCAAATGGTTACTTTTTGCATGTCATACTGCTGTTAAATGGTAGACAGTATGGTGGGACAGCAGTGCTCACCTGACCTCCAGCCAGCCATGCCATTTCTGCTTACTGGGAAGTAGAACAGCAGGGTATAAACACATCAGAAAAGCCAATCTGATGCTCTGCACTGCTCTGATCCTTGTCCATTTGCCTATACCTCGTGTTAAGTGTCAGCTACTGCACCACCACACCACCCACTACTAGTATAAGAGCAGGTAACTAGCCAGTAAAGAACTGACAAGCCTACTCTTGAATGGTGTTGCTAGGATTATTGGCTGCTTAGAGGCATTTGTACTAGGAGAGTAACAACAAATTCATACCTGCGGTTTAACCCAGTTAGTGCCTTGAAAGAAATGACCTTGTTTATTTTCAAATGTAGATTTTTGTGGCTGAGAAGATTCCCTCCGAAGTATAGGTGGGTTCAGGCATGACCCATGACCAGATTTCAGCTCAGAAAGGATTTATTGTAGCAACAGGAACAAGACTGGCAAACAGGGGCACTTGGCCCAGTATGTATACCTTAAGCTAGCCCAGGCAAAAGAAGAGCAAAGTTACCATAACTTCTGTCATAGAGCTTCAATATGCTGGTGACAACTTAGTGTGCGCACACTCAGAGGATGGCCTCCAAACCATCCTAAATATCTTCGCAGAACCTTACAAAAAGCTTGGCCTATCACTCAACATCCAAAAAAACAAAGTGCTGAACCAACAAGCACAAAACAACCCCTCTGCTACAAATCCAACTCAATGGTGTAACGCTGGAAAGTACTGATTACTTCTCCTGCCTGGGTGGGTCCAAGGTGGATGGTACTTCCTCAGGCTGCCCACAGCTGTGTCCCATTCAGCTGCACTCTCCACACCCAGTTCCAGGTACAGCAGGTTTGTTGAATTTCCCAAGGAAGAGGAAAAGGGGCCATCTCCATTCAACCTCCAGATGGGACCCAAATGATGAGAGAAGTTGCCCTGTTGACTTTATTATCCTCTACAGGTAGTTAAAGGCACATGACTCTCACTAGAGAAAAGGTAGCAGCCCTCTGTCTTCATGAGCATGGTCAGTTTTGTTTGCCAGCTCTTGGGAAAGTGCCCTGAAATTCTTCTCTAGGGACATTGGTGCTTTGGCCATTGTGGAAGGTCTTTAGTCTATGCTTGACAAAATGCACTGCTGGAGTTTACTGTCTTTTCTCCGCTGTGCTTGCGCTCGTCCCCCTGTGCCCTTCTCTTATGTGACCTTGTATTCCAAGAGTGTTGAAAGTCTGCCTGTATTCTTCATGGTACACATATTTTTGACAAGCTTGGTGATATTAATTGGTCTCTCAGGAGCTTTCTGTAATAAATCTGTCTTCCTGGCAGTCACAAGTACATGTGAACTCTGGTTTCCTTATCTCCACTATTCAGCAGAGGCCACACAAGAAAGAAATGTGTGGAGATATGACAAAGCTGCCCCCAGATTCGCTTCCTTCCACCTCTGCTTGCAATAATGTGGCGTGGAAGAGGCGGAGGAAATAATATGATCCCATTTATCGTAAACCCTGCCTTATTTTACTGCAATAATTGGGAAGCTGAGAGGTGTTATATACAGTGTTGTTGTTTTTAAGAGCACTTCGCTATTATTGTGGTTCACTTCACCTCACTTCCAACTCTATCATTATTCTATTTATTAACTTTCAGGCAGAATGCTGCCACATGCACATCATCAAATAGTATTAATAATGTATTAGCACTATGGTGCTTTCTACATGATGGAAATTGGTGCCTGCATTGCAGACATAGTAGATTGGAGGCTGCATAGTAGATTGGAGGATGCCTTCTTTGTGTGGTGGGCAAATGCCAACTCCCTGATTCTAATACTTGTGACCTAAGGATGCATACTGAAACTGGTACTATTGCTCTAAGGGTTTTTTATGAGCGACAAAATAGAAAGAAAACATAGAATCGTGGCTTCACTGCACTTGGACCCACAAATGTTCAATTTCCCAGCTTTGTCCCACCAGGCCACTTTAAGATTAGACAGTAAGTCAAGTTAGTCGTTGGTCGTTAAATAGTAGCATAGTTGTAGCTACAGGATGTGTCTGCAATCACCCTTACAGAGTAAACCCAATTGAAGTCAGTGGAATGTATTTCTGTGTAAACACCTTTAGAACTACACTGTTATTAGCTGATTACAGCCATGGTTTCATATACAAACCCATGAGTTCATTTTATTCCATTCCAGTTGCATTAATGTTAACATGTTTTCTCATGTTGTAATACCATTTTGTTATGTCTGAGAGGAACGTTTTCTTATAGTTCTGTTTTCAGAACTATTGCCTGTTTTCAGGCAAACAAAATGATCATATCCTGTTTGGCTCAACACATACAAGACAAACAATTTTAGCTTTCTCATGTCTGAGCCTCAAAGAGAGTGGAGCTCTCTGTAAGCTAGTCTACTGAGTTTGCTCATGTTTCCCTGTGAAAATAGGAAACCAACTATAGAAGAGTGAACTGTCAGAGCATATTTTTCATAATGAAGAAGTCTTCCTCAGTTTGTCTGGGTTGGAGTATATGACCAAGATTACATTCTGGAGGGGTTGGTAGCCTACAGTCAACCAACTTTTGTTGCACTACAGCACCTATCATCCCTGGCCATTGGCCATGCTGGCTGAGGCTGGTGGGGGTTTGATGTGTTTTTTGAGCTGACAACTACTTCAGAATATTCAAGATGGATGAAAAGTAGTGGATGACAATGTTCCAGTTCCCCAATTAATCCAGGAGCTGGTTCAGATCAGTTTGTCTCAGACATAAATTCCTCAGCACCTCTGCATGAGTCCTCAGCATCCCTGCTTAGGACTATCTCTTTCTGAGCTTAAATACACCTGGATAAGTTGTGATCAAGATACCATTCCATGAGTGCAAGGGAGACTCCACTTCTGCTGTAAAGGTGCCAGCTGTATGCCAAGTGCTGGGGGGGGGGGTTCGGAGGGGGGAGGGTGTCACAGGACGTTGGTCTTTCATGTGGTTTTTATCAGCACTTGTTGTTGTGAAATTCTGCAGAAGTTTAGGGTCCTCATGATCGTGGAACAAAAGCCAGATGTTTTCATTTTCAAGACATGGGTGTAAACTATATTCTGCAAAGAAAATTATGCCAGTAATTAACAGTTTCAAATTCTCTCTTCTTCTTTCGTAGTCCTATAACTAAAAGGCAGCTTTTCAACTGTTCATTTCAAAGGGAAAATGTTACTGTCAATTGTTTTGAGTTAATTTATTTGTTTTAAAAAGTGACTAATAAGTCAAATAATAATGTTATTTTTGTTGACAAAAATCTACAAATGTGCGCAGATATTATGCAACAATAATGTTTAGTGCTGTTTAGCATATGTTTCGGGTTGTAAATTCTTTCCATTATAACGATTCAAAAACTTCCGTTTCCCCTTTACACAATTTATGCCAGGAGTAAGCAAACTCCGGCCCTCCAGATGTTTGGGACTACAATTCCCATCATCCCTAGCTAACAGGACCAGTGGTCAGGGATGATGGGAATTGTAGTCCCAAACATCTGGAGGGCCGGAGTTTGCCTATGCCTGATTTATGCATTACGTTATATGGTGGAGCTGTTGCACAGCCTTAATTCTGTTCCAGTTCCCTTATTAAATTTTTCTAGTCCTATACAGGAACTAATGCTGACATATTACTCAACATGAGAGCAGGAAACAGGCCTTCATACAAATAGTGTTGCTAACTGTAGTGACAGAGCCTTCCCTCATACTGCTGTATACATGAAAGATTCCATGTGACCCGTCACTTCACCGATTGCAATGCTTCAGTCAATCCCACTGAAGTGAATCTACAACCAAATGAATTTGCCTGGATCCCACTCTCACAGATATAATGCAATAAGCTTGCTTCCTATACAGATCCAAGATTTCCAAGACAGTATTTACAACAATGCTCAAATTAAAAAACCTCTAAATCTCAGCATGCATATTGCTAACAGTGCCCACAAGTAAATTGGAAGGTAGGATTGTGCTATTGACATTAAAATAAAACTAATCATCATTTTTGGAATTTGGGGTGAATTGTTGTTAGGACTGTGCTGTGGATTTGGCCCCAGCACAAATCCCAAACCAAATCAGGCTTAGGGGGAGTGAAGGGGTTCAGACCTGTTTTCTCCAGTGTAATCAGGAGCAGGGGGTGGGCAGAGAGATGCAGCAACTCATTCTTCCACCACTCTTCCCAACCGTTAAAGCCCTGATTAAGCCTGTGGTTGGGAAGGGGGTGGGAGAAGGGCTGGTCTCCAAAATCAAGTTGGGGCTCAGTTCCAACTTGAGATGGTTCAGTTCTGGATCAGCCCAGGTCTGGGAAAATCTGAAATCCTGAATAGGGTCCAGTATCAGATTGGGGGAGGGGCTGTGCACAGCCGTAGTCCTTCTGTGCCCCCATTTTTAGAAGATTACAATACATGATATCATACCCATCAACTGCCCCGAAAAAACTGGGACATCCTGTTTTGCCCCCAGGAAAGCACAGTGGCCATTTGGGTCACTTTGCTCACATGCAATTTCAGGCTGACATTTCACCCTGAAAAAACTTTGGGGGGTGGGGTCTGCAATCTCATGCAGTGCTCCAAAATGTGCATTTTTGGGCACAGTGCCCTCAAAAAGTACTTTTCCTGGGTCTACAATTTCACGCTGGTCACATGACTCCTGCAGGAGTGAGGATCTGAAAGATCGCATCCTGGATTTGGGCAGCTTCTTTTTAGAGGGTATGTGATATCAACTATGTGAGAGAGGCTCCCCTAAAGAACATAAAGGAGCTGGTTATGAATAGTACTCACAAACTAGATGACTGGTCTGCCTGGGAAGGTTGTCTCCACGACCAATACCACCCCATTTGCAGATCTAGCAGGTTCCTCATTTCCCAGTGTTGGGGCTATTCGTGCTTTGATCTGTATGTCTTAATAAGCACAGGAATAACTAATTCACTCAAAGAGAACAATTGGCCAAACCCTCAGTTGATGAAAACTGATGTAGTCCTATCGACCTCAGAGAGCATACAGTGATTTGCATCATTAAGTAAATTGCCACTATTGAACTGTATACTTTCCCATTTCATTTTTTTTAAGGGATTAAGGTATTTACTATAATGCAAAAAGCCTTTTAATACTTCATACCAAAATCCAGAGTAAAAAGGCTGCCAACATGTAGGGATCGGAATTATTTCACTCTGCACAGATGTTAACAAAATTAATGTAATTCTTATAATTGCACATATCATTTGGACATTCACAGAAGGATATTGACTTTAATTACAAAGCTCATATGCATACTGATGAAACTGTGGTGTGATTACTATCTTACAGTTTTTGCAGCATTAGCCAGCTCTGCAGTGGTATAAAAACCATCTTTATTTTCGCTGCTAATATTTGGAAACAGGAAAAGAAAGATACATAAAAATATTCAATGTTTATGCAACAGCAGCTACAGCTGCTGGCTAGAAGCATTTTGACAAGGAGATACAGCTTAATTCCTGCTATCCTTGCATAGATGCCGGCTGCAAGTCAAGACTGCCTCAATGGCATCAGCATGCATTTCTATCTGAGATGGTTGAAAGAAATGAACGGAAGTCCATTAAAACAACCAATTGGTCTAACATGCTCTGGGACCTATAGACCATTGAAGTCAGGCCAGGATCCTCTAGGATTGGAGCATGATGGAACCAGGGAGAGAAAACCAGTGGATCCCACTGCATCGTTACCTTTACTCTCGGCCCAGTTCACCTGGGCTTCAATCTCAGAGGGAAGGGGTTACTTCCACATGTCTTCTTCCTCCTCCCCTGCTGCAGTATGTGAAATGCAATGGGGAGTTTTCTTTGACCCTTGATGGACGGAACTAAATAGTGCTGATACTCAAGTTGGCAGCTTCATTCTCCTCCCACAATACATCCAGGGTGTCCTGTCCTAGGAGCAGAGCTATGTTGCTCCCAAGACTTGCCCCCCCCAACACTTCTTCCTTCCAGGGCTGGCCCACCTATGAGGCCATCTGAGACCCACCCCTGCTGCCAGAATGTGAGGAGTTGTGGTGGCAGCTTCCAGTGAGATCTTGTGAGAGATCTCATGAGAGCTCCATTAGAGTTCTGTGAAATCTCATGAGCTCACCAGAAGCCGCCATGCAACCCCAGCAGATAAGGCTTTGGTGGAGAGATGGAGATGGCACATTCGTTTTGCCTCAGGCAGCAAAATGGGATGGCCTACCCTGCTCCCTACTCACTGAATACCTAGCACAACTGGCCGTTCTCTCAGGTCAGATACTATCACTATACCTGGTTGGATCTCCCTTTGGCTTCTCCAGGCTTTCTCCCAACATTCAGTTGAATCCCATAAATGGTGCTTCCAAAGATTATCTTACGGTTGTTTATCCTGCCTATAATCCTATCCAGTTTTTACTGTGAGGTTAGATTAAGAAAAGCCCCTTGTTTGGGAGATCAAGGTACAGCTGTATAGATAAGAATTATTCTATTCAAGGAAACTACTTAGGCAATGCTAAAGTACATTGACTATTCAGTGCCTTATGGTGCATTTGCAGTTGTGATGACGAGAAGAGAAACATGTAAGGGTACTTTATCTCTTCCCATCGTCACAACTGCAAGCTATGGTATATCCCTAGGAATATCCTCCGCTAGTTTAGAGTAAGTTAAGGTAAAAGGTAAGTCCATGTGAAATAAGACACTAAGGGTGAAGAAGGGAAAGTGCATACAAAGAGTCCACCAGGATCCAGGCATCTTTCCCCCCGCATTTCAGGCTGGCAGCCGGCAGATATGCAACAGAAAAAGGGGCCCATTTCCATGCCCTGTGCATTGTGGGATCTGGAAGTACATCAACAACAGTGTTTAGAAAGTTCTGCGTGCCCTTAGAAGAACTTGCTCACATGACACAATGTTTTCAGAAGCATAGGAGGTTTATGAAATCAGTGTGCCTATTAAACCGAGCAAACAGAAAATTGGCTTTGCTGCTTATATTTAGAAACCAAATATTAGATGTGTGGATCATTTAAAATGTAAATATTGTCACCTCACTTTCTTCTTCTAAATGGGCTTTTGCTGTCTCTGCCTCTATCACTAAACTATAATAGACTGATTGCAATCCTATACATGTCTAATCAGATGTAAGGCCCATTGAATTCAATGGGACTTGTTCCTGGATAACTGAGTATAGGCTAACAGTAGGAATGTTTGCTGTCTCAGTACTCTGGGTGCCTATAAAATATCTGTAATGTGTGTGTGACTAGTCTTTTAAAGAGACATGCCTGGTCTGGAATAGAAACTTCCCTCCCTTCTCTAGGTGTGGTTCCACTCATAGCACAATGGGAACTAGTTGGAATCTTTGTTTTGCCTCTCTGTAGCAGCAAGTCCTATTGGGTTTGCTGAGTTGCTGTCCTTTCATTCCTGAATAAATACAGCTACTGAAGTCCTCCTGACTCCTGCTGCTTCCTGGTAGCCCATTGTAAGGTTTCCTCCCACAGTGAATACTTTCCCACAGGATGCTACATATCTTTAGTTTTCTCATGGTGCAAAGACAGAGGCATAATCTAAAATGTAAATTCAGGATGGCATTATCAGTTTATATAGACTATGATAGATACAGCATTGTTGCTCATTTGTTGTGTGGAATTTGTTTGCTTGTTTTGTTTCAACAAATCTCTTAAGTGGTAGCTTGCATATCTCAACAAAAATGGAAAAAAATACAGTATTAATTTCACATTCAATGCTACTGCTAAAAATTAATAATGATACATTTAACATTTTAAGTAACCTCCTTATGCAACAGTAGATATCTCAAGACAATGTACTGTACATCAGGGGCGCCGACTTATAAAAAATATTGGGGGGGCCCATACCGGGGTCCTGCCGCTGGTTCGCTCGGGTAGCCGGGAGAACGCAGTTCGAGGTGGCGGTGTTGGGGAGAGACCCTCGCTCAGGGCGCCACTAGACTTGGCGGCCGGCGGCCTATCTGGGGGGTTTTGGAGCGTATTTCGGCGGAGCGATTGGGGAGGAGGGGGCTTGTTGCCGGATTCTTCAGCTGGGCCGGAGATCCGCTGCTGGGGGGTCCCTGGGCCGAGTTGTGAGCACGGCCTGCTGAAGGGAGATCCACCCGATTGCGCGACGGGGACGGCCGGGGCTCTCCGGCTAGGGCGCGCGGCTGGCTGGCTGGCGAGGGAGCAGGTGGGGAGGAGGCGGGGGTCCTCACTCTCTTAGGAAACGCACCCGCGCGCCCGATTGCCACGAAGTCCGAAGGGTGCGTGTGTGGAATTAAAAAGCAAAAACGAGATACGGGCAGGGCAGGCAAAGAGTTTTCTGCAAGAGGATGGAGGGCAGGTTGAAGAGAAAATCACTCAGGATGAGACAGTCAAATCAGCCATGATAAAATGGGCTCAGGATATTGGGTATAACATCATGTTTGAGGACTGGGAAAGGTTATGGACCACCGGAATGAAATTCACGGCATGTAATGCCTTGAAGGAAAATATTATGAAAATGATTTATAGGTGGTACATGACCCCAGTCAAGCTTGCAAAAATATATCACCTGTCTGATAATAAATGTTGGAAATGTAAGGAGGCTGAAGGGACATTCTTTCACCTCTGGTGGACTTGTCCAAAAGTGAAGGCCTTCTGGGAAATGATCTATAATGAGTTAAAAAAGGTATTTAAGTATACCTTTCCCAAGAAACCAGAGGCCTTCCTCTTGGGCATTGTTGGCCAGAAAGTGTTAAAGAAGGATAGAACTTTCTTTATGTATGCAACTACAGCAGCAAGAATACTTATCGCAAAATATTGGAAGACACAAGATTTGCCCACACTGGAAGAGTGGCAGACGCAATTGATGGACTACATGGAACTGGCTGAAATGACTGGCAGAATCCGAGATTTGGGAGAAGAAACAACGGAAGAGGACTGGGAAAAATTTAAGGACTATTTACAAAAACAATATAAGTTGTATGAATGTTAAAAATTTACACGATTCGGAAACTATAGCTTCAGCAATTAGATTTGGGAAACAGGAAATTATATTTTAAGTAAGAAAAGGTCAAAATCTAAGGTAATACTATGTTTAATTTAAGATATAAGTAACTGATGAAAAGTATGTTAAATTTAGAGGTATAGTATTTGAAAAGTACAAAATAAGGTACGAAACAAGGTAATAATTTGCTGATATCTTTATTATAAAGAATGCAGGGTAAGGGAGATGCGAGGAAGTCCAGTTACTGTAGTTATATAAAAAATGTGTTGAATGGTTGGTTTTCTTTTCTTCTTTCTCTTTTTTTCTTTTTCTTGTTCTTTTACTTTTTTCTTCAGTGTATGTTTCTAACTTTGTATTTGAAACCTTAATAAAATATTTATAAAAAAAGAAGAAGAGAAAATCCTTTCGCTTTTCTGGGGCTCAGGGAAGTCTCAGAGCCGGAGGTTGGGGAAGGGACCCCCTTTGCTCTGCCCTCTTCTCCCGTCTTAGATTCGCATGGGGGTCCCCGCCCGAGCTTGCCTGGCCACCGGGCCACACAAGGGCCGCGCTCTACGCGGCACACCTTGCTAGCCGCGCAGCTGTCCTCCGCGGCTGCGGAGCGGCCCTGCGCCGGTGCCCAGCCCCTCTGGGCGCCCGCTGCGCTGCCAATGACAAGCGGGCGACGTCGCGGGCGGGGAAGGCGTCGCTTTCTTTCCCGATCCTGCATCCTCCCAGTCTTCCAGCCCTTTTTTGGGTTGGAAGCTCGTCTCGTTCGCCCTTCTCCTTTCTTCACCCTGCGCGCAATTTTCCTCCCTCGTCTCCCTCCCCATTTCTCCTTCCTTCCTTCCTTCCTTCCTTCCTGACTGACTGACTGACGGGCTTGGGCTCGGGCTCAGGCTCGGGCTCGGGCTTCGGGTCGGGCTCAGGCTCAGGCTCGGGCAGCCACAGCGTCGGCGGTGTTGGCGATCGGCGGCGCGGGGGGATGGCCCTCCCGGGGGAGCCGGCGCTGCTCAATGGGGTTGCCAAGGAGACAGGCCGGCCGCCCCCCTCCCCCGGCCCGGCGCCCCCCGCCGCGCCGGTGCCCGTTATCGAGCTGGTGCGCGCCGGGCGCCCTATAAAAGCCGCGGACGCGCCCACCGCCGCCCGAGATTATTGGGGGGGCTGAGCCCCCCCAAACGAATTTTTGAGGGGGCTCGGGCCCCCTCAAGCCCCATGGAGTCGGCGCCTATGCTGTACATTCAAATCAGAAGTAAAGCAAAAAAAAACTGCTAAAGAAAAAAACAAGAACAAATCATACAAAACATCAAAATCCATCATATTTGCAGTTTGGACCCAGACACAGGTGCCACAAGCTATGACTTTGGCAGTGGTTCTATCCTTTCTCATAGCACATTTATATAAACCCCCAGTTGATTTTAAGGTGACAGGATATTTTGTTACTGTTATTGGATTTGGCTTACTGAAAACCAAGGGGCAAACACTGCCTGCTGTCCATTTCATCTTATGGGTGCTTTTCTCATTCAGGGACTATTAAAGAAATCCCTTTAACTAGATCTAATCTGGCCCACAATGGTTTATGTTGCCATTTTGTTAATGGTGATTATCTCAAGGCTTGTTTGCTCACCATAATAGACTTTCATTTAGTAGAACACTTGAGTGACAGAGCATACTTCCATTCCTGGACCAGTCTGGAGAATAGAATGGTCCTGAAGAGTCCATAATTTGGCCACCCTTGCCTTAGAATCTATGGTGGTTGAAGGAAGGAGCCCACTGACACATTAGGTAAGAGGAAATGTCACATAAGAGGGTTTGAACTTGAATGAGAAGTTGTAGTGATTATTGATTTGTTTTGTTCTCATTCCTGTTTTTATTATGTATTTTGTGTTTTTATTTAGTAATTTTATGTTGTGAACTGCCTTGAGGTCTTATGATGAAGGGCAGTTTACAAATTTAAGTAGTAGTAGTAGTAGTAAATTTACAGTGGGGAATTATCATACATTTTCTCCCTTGGGATCCTATCGCTTTTTACACAAGTATACAGCTCCTTTACATGACTGACACATTTGACAGATTCCTTCTGGGAATCACTGGTGAAGGAAGACCATCTGCCATTAGTGGTAAGCACTAAGTTGATCATTTCTGTTTCAGTTTCATCTATAACTAAATTTCATGTAGGTTTTGCCAAATTGTTTGTTTTGTGAGATAGTGTCTATTAAAGTGCTAGCGTATTTTGAAATAGTTTGCTCTTCCAGCAATGCAGAAGAGAGGGGGGAAGGAAAAGATTGCTGGAAGAGTCTTGAAGTACCAGAGCCCAAATGGGACCTGTAAGCTTTTAAGATAAAGCTTTTTAAATTTAGCTCAAAGCTCTGTGGGATTTCTGCAAGGGGTTTTGAGCTTTATATCATCATGTATAAAGCAGCTGTAGTAAATTGTCAAGCTCTGCTTTTGTGAAATGGCATGAAGCTATTAATTTTAAAGCAGAAATTGTTAATTTGAGGACCTTCTCCCAAGCAGCTGTAGCATATTTTCAAAGATAATTCAATATGGGATGCTTAAGGGTTTTTTATCATGAAAATTTCAAGCAACATTAATTTCCATGCCACTGCATTGTGTTTTATCAAACAAGCGCAGTGGGTTCTTTTGGCCTCTGTGGAGATGAGGCCAAACCATGATAAAGTTGACCAAGTAATACTATGATACTGTATTCCTTTTTTTAAAAAAATGCCTTCTTCCTCCAACCTCCCACAAAAACAGAAAGCAGGTTCTGTATGCTGCAAAATCTGAACTCATTTCAATGAAATATGTAGGAGAATAGGATTCAAAACACCCTTGATTGGATGATGTGCTGCAGCTGTTTTTATCAGACTGTGTCTCAAATCAATAGGGGTCACATCTTAAGTTCACTTGTCTTCAGAGTTGTGTGTGTTCTCCACAGCTGTGATTGCGATACATACACCTAATCCAAGGGATGGAGTTCCGTAAATCTTTAAATTACACAGCGAGAGTCGTCTGCTATATGTAAATAACTTAAAGGTACTTTTTTGATTAAACAGTACACATCTGCACTGTATATTTAAAGCACTCTTATACTATTCTATCACTCATGGAGAATCCTGGGGAATGTAGTTTATTAAGGGTCCTGGGAATTGTAGGTCTGTGAAGAATAATAATAATAATTTGGATTTGATATCCCGCTTTATCACTACCCGAAGGAGTTTCAAAGCGACTAACATTCTCCTTTCCCTTCCTCCCCCACAACAAACACTCTGTGAGGTGAGTGGGGCTGAGAGACTTCAAAGAAGTGTGACTAGCCCAAGGTCACCCAGCAGCTGCATGTGGAGGAGCGGAGACACGAACCCGGTTCCCCAGATTATGAGGCTACTGCTCTTAACCACTACACCACACTGGCTCTCTGCGAGATCAGTACCCTTAACAAACTACAGTTCCCATGGTCCTTTGGAGAAGCCATTCCTGTTAAAGTGATGTGGTGTGGATGTTATCTGGCTAAATAGATCCATCTTGGTTGCAGAGGCCCATCATGAGAGCAATGTAAAGCCCTGACTCATATATGTCTCACATTTCACATATATGTTACAGGTTTCCGTTTTTCTTTCATAAAAAAAAAACATTTACGACCAGACCCTCAGTTCTGTGTATAGTCATTTAGTACAGGAAATGACTCAGCCTCATAACAATGCAACAACCATTAGATTCTAGATTTTAGATGCAATTTCCATCCAGTTTTACAAAGAATCCTAGAACTGTAGAGAAACAACGAACAACTTGGGGATAATCATGATGTGACTGGATAACAGTCTGAGCACAAGATGGCAGTCTTACAGCATAAACCCTAAGATCCACCGGGATGAGTGACTTTGGAATAGGTGGATCTTGGGCTGGGACTTAGCCAGGGCTGTGCTGATGTAATTTGTTCAGCTGGGGATACACAAGAGTAAATCCCACTACCAAGCTGAGCTAGGGCTATGCAGGGCTTATGCCAGCACAAGTCCCCCAAAAGCCGTGTTCTGGGGTGGGTGGTAGGATGAGGCAATGAGAGAATTCTACCTCTTTCAGCTGAGTCACATGACCTGGCAACCCAGGAGAACTTACGCTGGCAAAACAGGTGGTGTAAATTAAACTATTCTATCAACTTTCCCCCCTCCCCCAGGCTCAATAATAGGAGTAATTTATGCCAGCTTTTCGTAAGTCAGTGTAAATTCTGCGGGCTTCCTATACTTGGACTTGAGGAAATTTATGCTATTAACTGGGTATGGTATATTCCCCAAGACATATATTCTGTTTGGCTGCTTAATATGAGTATGATGCAGCTGAAGTTAAGATGTTTGGCATGCCCATAGCTGTCTGTTAAATGAGTCTGTTAAATGCTTGCCTATATCACTAAAAAAATGTGTGTGTATGCACCAGATAATTTTATATCACTGAATAAAACAAAAATTTCCAGGCAGCTTACATAAAAATACAAAAACCACACAACATTCAAGAAATGTCCAAAAACTAGCTAAAAATTAGTTTAAAACAAAATGCAGCTGTGTGTTACAAATAAAACAGAGCACTAAAAGACAAAAATTAAGAGTCAAGAATCAGAATCTAGCCAAGCTTGAGTAAATATTTAAGTTTGTAAGAGGCATTTAAAGGTCATTACTGTCTCTGCCTCACACTTTATGCCATTTTTATATGCAGTTGTGATATCTTTAGAAAACTGATGCTTAATTGATTAGATCTCAGTTTTACTGACAAATCATTTATTTTTATTAGCTTTGCCTTGAGTTTCATGACTTCAGGTTCTTTTTAAGAATATGATTCAGGACCTCTGCAGAATAGTGCGAGTCAACTGCTCCTGAGCACTATGTTTCTGCTCTTTAACATGATCCTATTATCAAGCTGTTAGGTGAGTAAAAATAATTTCCCACACCTTCATTGTTGTTGTGGGTGTGTGACCCTAGTCCACCCACTATCTGCAGCAAAAGCCGAAATGTTGAATTAATTCATCCATCTTCCCGTTTACCTTCATATTTGCTCATTCTCCCCCCACCTTTTTTTTTTTTACTCAGACCCGTCAGAAATGGAACAAAGTTCTCATAAGCTTTGTTGAGCTGGTTTCAAAGCCATTCACCGTGCATGAAAAGTCAGTAGTTTATTTGGCTCAAGAAATATACATATTGGCCAGTCATTTAGAATGTAATGATCATCAAATACGGTGACACAGTGTGGCAGTTCCATTGCCTGCGTCAAGGGAATAAACCACAAATCACCCCTGCTTTCTGTAATGTTCCGTGACTCAGCTTACCATTATTATTTTTTAACAAACTGGTGCCATCATTCAATGAAGCAAACACTGCCAGTTGTAAGAAATATGGAACTATTTTATGGCTACAGAAACCTGGAAGGCCATTAAGACTTAAATTCAGCTGTGATGAAGATCTCTCTACACACTCTGGTCCTGGACTTCCAACATATTTTATTGCATTCATTTAGTAGTCGACCTTCGCGAGAAATCACTAACTAATGTAAGTCTACACGAGGGCTGCAGTCCAACACAGACAGGGTTAAGCATGTTTAATCCCTATAAACACTATTGATCATTTAAGTGTGCATAATTCTGATTTGCATTGTGGCCATTAAGTTTCATAACAAACAAATAAGGAAGTTTGTTTCCTTTTGTCCACAAGATTGTCTTGTATCTGTGGCATTTGGAAGTTGCTTGATCTCTGTTGATCCACTCTGTGCCATTCCAATTCAGTTTGCTATTCCTATGCAAATCTGATCTGTTAAACCTGCAGTTCCCACTTACTATAATGGGTCATCTTAAACTGACCATATAATTGGAAACATTGGCAGGCAAAGGGGCCCCTCCAGAAAGTACCAAGAGAGCCAAATTTCAGGCTAATCCACCCAGGAGTTTTGTATCCTTGTTTTAGCATAAGGTTTTGGCTTAATTTTCTGTCAGACAGTCTTAATAGATTAGGGGACTGCTGATCTGTTCTTGGAGGAGCTGGTGTGGATTCAGAAATCACTGCCAGTAGCCAAGAAAGAGAGGGGGGGAAGGTCAGTGTGGTGTGGGAGCAATGGCAGAGCCAATCCAACCCTCCCAACACTGTACCTGTACCATGTTGACCTCCCCATCATCCTGCCTGCCTCTCCCTTTTGGTTACCAGCATCAACCTCCACCAGCTAAGTAAGACCATCCCACTCCACTCCGCATGCTGCTATTGATCCCAGACAATTAATTGTAGCATTGCATGGCTTGAGCTCAGATTAATGAAAGGTCTGACTTTGGAACTCCTTGCTTTGGGATTTCTGATGGACCTTCCTATGACATTCCTCTTCTACTTGAAACCCCCCTTTCCCCCCAGATCTAAATGTTCGTTGATTTGGCAGGCTACCTTCTTCTGTTATATTTCTTGGTTTTGATTTTCATCTGCCACCCGTCTGCTTGTTTTGCTTTTAGTATGTTGTTATGATTGCAATCTTAATTTTGTATGTTAGCCATCTTGAGCAGGTCAAATTCTGAAGCAGAAAGTGGGAAGTGAGAGATAGATAGATATATTCATTTTCAAAACACTCTATGAAGCAATACATTTTCTCGAGGCCAAGCTAGTATTTATTTCCCTGAGAGACAGTTAATGAGATGCAGTAAATCACCTTTAATTCCTAGTCACCACACTCCCATTCCTAATGCTGAACACAGTCAATGTGAGTGGAAATAAAGTGCTATTTTGATTTTCATTATAATTGCCATTAATTAATGTTTCCTCATAAAATAACTTTGTGAGCAGAAAGCAAACTACAGAGATATAGCAAGAGAGTGTCTCAAATGCCCACATTGAAAGTATGAGTTCTTTTAGAATAAAGTAAAAAAATTCCTTCCAGTAGCACCTTAAAGACCAACTAAGTTAGTTCTTGGTATGAGCTTTCGTGTGCATGCACACTTCTTCAGATACACACACTGTGTATCTGAAGAAGTGTGCATGCACACGAAAGCTCATACCAAGAACTAACTTAGTTGGTCTTTAAGGTGCTACTGGAAGGAATTTTTTTATTTTGACTATGGCAGACCAACATGGCTACCTATCTACTACTTTAGAATAAAGGTCACTACAAAATTTGCATATGTCAGGGTGCTGCTTTCTGTGACAGCGCCATCCATCCATCCAGTGCCAATGCTCTTTCTTGCAACATGTGAATGCGGAGTTGGGCTGAAATGGCAGGTCTCACTTTCAACATGGCACACTGTGATTTGTCCTGCCCATGACATCTGCAGAACAGAAACCTTTCCATGTGCAACTGCGTAGGCAAATTTACCCATGTGAACTGTGAATTCTCAAGGTTCTAGACCTGTGGATGCCTTGGGGTGGATATGCATAGGCTTCCTCCTGGCACATGTCATGTATACAGATGAAGTGTATGATGTCAGGAAGCTACCAGTTTGGATGGGAAGTGGGGCCACACTTGGGTGTAAGCCAATACGAAGTACCATGCTAATGCCATAAACTACTGCTATTTTATTAACTCGATGTAAACCATTTTGTGCAGAACCGCCTGAAAAGTGGAACGAAATGTTCTAAAAGGAACAAAAGAAAGATTGAGCTCCACTCTCCTGCTGCCTCACTTGAACTCTCCTCCTGCTTGTGGTTCCCTTCCAACTGTGATAGCATACGAACCCAGTGGCAGGTAGCAATGCCTGAGATTTCCAGAAAGACCCTCTGTTTACTTATTCCTGCGTTTGCTTAGCAATCCATGACAGCCAGAGCCTGAGACACATTTTATATGAGACGCAGAGTGCAGGCGAAATGTTTTTACCTGTGCAGGGCTCCACAGAGCTCAGCGTCTTGCTTAAAATGTTCTCTTTGCCTATGCACCAGCCCCACCACTTCCATGATCAACATGAAAGAGTGGCCTCCTCCCGGGCCTTAATCACCAGCATGCTACAGTGCACGTGAACGAGCTGCTTCAAGGGTAGAATACATTTTAAATGAGACCCTTCACCGTGTGGAACTCTGCATGGGCAAGTGTTGTGCCCGCACACTGCATTATATATAAATTAGCTGTGAGAGTGAAAAATGCAGAGATTTAGAACCCCTGGGTCAGCATCCACTCCTGTGTCACAAATAATTCCCTTAAGAGCCTGTACTCTCATAGCATTTAGGGAACATATATACACCTCATACCAATATTGTACTTGGGGAATGCTAGTCAGCTAATGACATGGCAGTTCTATCTTCTATGGCTGCTAATGTTTTATTTGTGTGAATAGGAATCCTGATATCATGAGCATGTAACAATGATGCAGAAAATAATGGGATGAGTAGGGAAATAATAATAATAATAATAATAATAATAATAATAATAATAATAATAATAACCCCAATGCTATTTGACAATAATGATCTTTATTGCTAGTTAGCATTTACGTTAAAAACAACAACCCTTTTCCATCTGTATTCATAGCATGGCTAATTAACTATAAATAAATCAGGTTCTCTCCCCCCCCCCCCTTCCTTTCTCATGGCAAGATCACAGCGTGACAGTTGAAACATCAAAAATAATGGCACAAATCTGTGTTAAACTACAGAAGGGAAGAAGATGATCAAAGAATACTTTTAAGTCCTGGAATTTGCTTTTTGCCTGTGCTACTGAATCCTATCACAATTCACAACGCTACATGAAATCTCGAACTGAAGTTGGGATGGATTCTTTAATGGTAGCAGCCATGGAAAGAGATGGTTTTCTAATTAAGCACCAGTGATGTGGGGCAGAGCTGGTGGTGGAGGAAGGATCTAGGAAGCTGTGATTCCGAAGCACATGGACATCATCCAATCTCCCTGAAATGCAGGGATGGAAGTGCAATAGAGTGTTCCCCTCTACCTGTAGCGTCCTTCTCATGCTTATAAGGTCACCACCAGATAAAGGACTTTTATTTATTTATTACTAGACTGTCCTTTACAAATCAGCCTAAACGGCCTTCTGTACATGCTTCTAGGCATGTCGGTGTTTAAAATGTGCTGATGAGAACACAGGTTTATGAAACAAAAACATTTATTTAGGCAAAAGTATGGAGTTTTACGAAAAATATGCTGTATGTAAAAGTTTCAGAAAACTAGTATATCCTCCTAATGGAGCAAAGGAGCAAACAAACAGAGATCAATGCACTCTTCTCTCACTGTGCCTAATTACATTTCCTAAAGAGAGGACCTTACATTGCTTTGTTGTCCACCATGAGATCCCTTTACGCTTTCCTCACAGTTCAAGGTTCTGAAACTTCAGCCAGTTACCACTTGCCTGCTTTCCTTCTGGAAACAACAACAACAGCAAATCCACCTGTGGCATAAAATGACCTAGAAATCCATTAATTTTGCCATTGGGGACTATTTACTGCCCCATCCAATGTTAGTAAGCTTGGGGTAGTAAAATACCCTGCCATTTTTTCATAGATAAATGGTCTGGGGAAGCTCAAGAAAGTGGTTGGAGTTTCATTAGCTTGCCATTAACCATATTTCTCTAACAAAGGACAGTTTTCTTGCATGGAGTCAGAAAAAAACCCCAGAAAACTGTTCACTGTTCTGCTTTAATAACGTTTTTATAAGCAGTTTACAATATTTTAATAACCTTTTCCCCCTTAAAAGATAGTTTTGTTATTCATAATTGAGAATAACCCACCATACAGTGGAAATTTCGCTGGTGTAGAAAATTACAACCCCCCTCCAAAAAAAACACCACCCTGATACTATTACACACACATACCACTCACATTGGATCAAGGTTAAGGTTGATTATCTCTTTTAAGTGGTCCTTTGAATTGGATGCCGACCTATACCCAATAGTTCTGCATATTGTTTCCTGAACTGACAAGTGGGCAGTTTACTTCTGCACTCAGATGCAGCTTGTGCCCTTCCCATACTTGGTTGGCCATTGTAAGAACATGATACTGGACTAGATAAGCCTTTGACTCTCTAATGTTCTTATGCCACATCATTTGCTCATTCTTGAGAAAACCACCAAATTCTGATTTTTGTGAAAAATTCATTTCGAATATATATAATGTGTTCAGGGTGCTCATGGTGAGTTCCGGCACCTCTTTTTCTGGAAAAAAAATAGCACTGTATATAAGTGTCAATGTCTGAATATCATGATGCTTATCTTGGCATGTAGATTGTAGAAGGTTGTTTTAGTGATGCATACAGACATATCACTCTCCGCTGAATCTTGGAGGTGAACTAAGTTCAATAAAAATTATTTGGGCTACAATCCCTATTAAATCTTGAATTAAGATAGCTTTCCCATACATTAATACAAAACAATTGTTTATGAACCAAGACAACTACAAATAAAAAAATAAATGCCCAGCCAATTACTGCATGTTTACTCAGAAGTCTCACTGATTTTAATATGACTGATTCTCAAGTTAGCTTGCCCCGGATTGCAGCCTAGTTTTGAAATATATTTGCAAGTCTTTCCACAGCTGCTGGCACATTTCTCAAAATAAATAAATCTCAGGGCTAGAATAAGAAATAGTGTGTCCCCCTTTGCACCAAAGCAGTAGAAAAAGGAAATGGACTTTGTGTTTAGAGTAGCTCATTTTTGAATAGGTATGTCTGAATGGGGTTCATGAATAAATTTAGTATTTATAGTATTGAACATCTAAAAATGCCAATTTCCCCTCAGCCTAAACACAGTTTCTATTTTTATTTTATATATGTGTGTGTTGACCGAAGGGAAGCCTATTTTATATATAATACATCAAACCTGGGTGTGTAGAATTCAGTCAAAATCATTTGAAATTCAACACCTAGTTATATTTGGTATATAAGCCAATCAAAATAACCTTGATAACTGACTACGGCATATGAGGGCACCAGCCTGTGGATGGAATATTAGTATTTTCCCCAGGTACCTCAGAAACCGAAAACAAACAAACAAAAAACCCTGCTCCATAAATGACTTGTGCCAGGGAAAAAATCTATCCTAGAAGTGCTGCTTCACTAAAATGTTGCTTTAAGGAAAGAGACACTTCACTTTCTCCAATGCTCATTTGAAAAAATTGTTACAGAAACCAAGTTACATACAACATGACAAAGGAAAACCCCTGTTATGTATAACCTGTAACCCCTTCCACAGTCCATGTTAACATGGATAAGATGGTTGTTTATCAAATAAACTGGGACTTTTCTTCACATATTGCTAAAGAGTTTCCCTTGCAGATTAGCTCAGGAACTGCTTAACTCTCTTGTTGTCTGGTTCAAGAATAAGCTGAACTGTGACAGCTCCATGGAGACTTAAAAATTAGCTCTTTGAGACTTTTGCTAGACTATCTCAGAACCATGTTTAGGTGTTCAGGGTTGGAATGATGATGATGATGACGCAACACTTTAGATTGCTGTTTATTTTGCATATCTGCTTGAGAAAAGATTCCACCCTTTCGGTAACAGGAGAAACTTTGCTAAAATAATCTAAGCTCATGAAAATTCAGCTCAGCTGTATGACACATTCTATAAACTGAGAATGTTCTGTGAGGTGGGCCAGAGGAATAAACTGTTTTTTGAGCCTGGCAGCAGGGTTTTCCAATCTCTTCTCCCAGAGTATTGTGTGTGCAGGCATTTACCGCTGAGTTGTACAATTTAATTACTTCATAATATATAAAGAAAAGAATGCCCATGCATACTTGTGACCCTGTACTTCCAACAGAGTTTCTGGATTGTAGCTAAGGCAAGTACATTTTGATTCTTTAAACAATTCATATAAAGTGCAAGTTGTTCCAGTTTTATAGGAGCCACACAGCTGCAAGGAAAATGGGTCAGGTATTTATTTCTTTTATTTCCTAGATTTGCTTCACTCTTTATTAAGATGTTGTATTTATAGTATTGAAATGTGGTTTTCTGCACTCTATTATATGTTTTGTGATGTGATGATATGGTTGCTAAGTTATTGTTTTGTTATGTTATTATGAAATCGGTTTTGTGGAAAAACAGTATATAAGCAACATGAGCAAATGAATGGGAGTCAAATGATAAGAACCCCTGCTGCTGAAATTTATTTTATTACATGCAAGACTGAACAATGGCTGCAATGTTTGTTGCATTAATTTTCATTGAGTTATCCCTAGATAACATATTTACTGCCCCCCCCCCCAATATTTCTCTATGTATTTCACTGTAGGTTCGGTTGGAGTTAAAGATGATTTCCACCAAATGTTAATGACGGGCATGAATCCACATATTTCAAGATTTGGAAAATCAACTTTTGAAGATTTTGATGTGGATTCATATGATTTTGGGTGATTTTCTGGTAATAAGTCCCTTTTAACTGATTAGAATTGAGTAGAAATGTAAGCGTCCATTGTCAATCATTTTCTCATCCCTCCCCTTCATGCTTTTCTGTTTTCAAGGCCTTTTCTTCTATTTGAGGCTCCAAGACTCTTGATTCATAACTACTGTAGAAAGATATGCTGTTTATTTATTCATTTTTCTCTGTCTACCACATTTAAAGTAGCTATTTAGACTCAGAAGAATTTCACAAGCTTCTCAATACGAGTTTTGGCCAGGAAAAAGTCTGCTTGCCTCTTCAGATCTCCCTGTTTTCAAGACTGGGCCTGGGTGTGTGTGTGTGGAAATTGTTTGCTTCAAACTTATCTCTATCATCCTCAGGGAGCATAGATAAATTGGGAGTTTTATGGTTGTTGTCATTGTTTGCATCCCTCTGTAATTTTTAGTTGGTTTCCTAGAACAGAACTAATCATTGAAGAAAAGTGTACACCGCTTAAAATATGACCATCATAACTGGAAGACAAATGGCATCCAATTGTGATTAATTCAAATGCACGTGTGCACATACACCATAGATGGGCCACTGATTGCATGAACAGTGTAGTTGTGAATTACAGTTGTGAAAGGATTTCTGTACTTCATGGAAAGGCTCTTTAGGGTGTGTGTTTTCTTGGCAAAAAAGCAAGTATGTCAAACAAAGGATGAAGTTAATAGCCTTTAGTGGGTACTGACCTTTCATGCTTGACCTATGTGTAAACTTGAGCATGTCATCTCTAAAGGGCTAACTTGTATCATAAATTCAGAGAGTGGCTTACAGTTGCCCTCAGTCAAACGACTGTTTGTATTTATTTTAGCAGCAGGGAGGGGAATGGATTGATAGCTTGGCCTTTTGATGGGCCTTTCCCTCTTGTTGCCTTTTATGATAATTGTGGGAAGTGAGGTATTCTGTGCTCCAAACCCAGAACAGTGTTTGATTATTTTGCAAGGGTTTTCAGGCTTGAACATTAATTACAGTCCAGGCCTTCTTCCAAATTACACACAGAATATTAAGAGGGGGTAGATTTGAACGCTTGTGATGATTGCATGATGAACACTGCATAAATCAGACATTCATCAGCATTTTAGTAAAATCTCCTTATAGACATATGTTTGTATGAAAATTGGCCTAACATACCCATTTGCGTAAAGTGTTTTTTCTTAAAATAACACCCCTGTATTTTATTTTTATGAATATATTCATTTTTATGCAAACTTTACCCTAGTACAGGCATTTTGTACACATTATTTGGCTGTAGAATTGCATTGCAAAATTCAGAGAAGGATGACAATGTTCTGATTTGCATATTTTCCTAGAGAGCATGGATTTGGTATGTTTGCCTTTAAATGTGAAAGCCAATTTACCCGTTGCCAGAAGCTTCTCAGCATCCATAGCTCCATATGCACACCAGGACCCCTGCAAATATTCCATTGTTGTTGAGCATAGATGCTTCCAACCGATGAAATTCAACTCGAATAAAAATGCAGAAGAAATAAAGTATACATATTATTACTAAACTGTGGAGTGCAATAATTTTTATTTTCCAATTAACTTTCTAAGGCTTTGCTTTATAGTCTTACTGAAGGGGTGGCATTATTATTAACCAACAATAGATTTGAAGTAATGTAATTACTAGGACAATTTTGTTTCTCATAGAAGATTTTTTCCCTTTGTCAGCAGCAGCAACTAATATCTGTATGGTATTTTATCCAGTTAACAGAATAATATTTTCAGAGCCAGGGGTTAATTTAACTACCTCTTTGTGATGTATCAAAAGGGTGTCAGAGAAATGCAATTTAATTCCAATGAATTATTTTTAGAATTGATCAGAAAAAAGCTCATATTGCATGTTACATATATTTCTTAATACCTGCTTGCCATGCTCACATTTAAGATTTGAATTGTGTGAAGAAATCCAAAGGGCATATGTGGGTGTATTGTGTAGTTTTATCCCTCAAAGCAGTTTTTATAATGGATAACAGTTTACTGTTTAATAACTGGATTTTTCTCCCCTGCTGCACAAAAGTGAAATAATGTAAAAGTACAGACCTGGGAGGAAAGAAAACTGCATTTTTTAGCTTGAGTAGGTAAAGAAGAGTCAAGACACAAGTATGTGGAGCTGAAGAAGGACCATATTTTACTCAGTACAGATTTCAGCAGAGGCTAAGCACTGTGTGGAAGCAGCAGTACCGGTAATTCAACCCAGCTTGGATGAGCGACCCTTCTCAGTGCAAGGGCATGACTTGGTCATAACATGTTACTTGAGCTCTCTCTCAAGTTGAGTAGGAAAGTTTCCCAATCCAGTCCAACTTCTGATGGGTGAGGCGAAGCAGCCCCACAGGCCTTCTGTATAAAGCTTGATAGCTTGCACCACCTGGGGTGGGGAACTGGCCTCTAAATACACCCCTCACTTTCCAAAGGTGCCTAAGGGCACTCACCTGTTCATCTTATGATCCTTCCATCTCCTGCAGCTACCTGACAAAACATGACCAAGAGTTTCCCGAGAACACATTCCATGCATTTGCTTGTGCAGTACAACATTGGGTTGTGGGCTGGGGCTTGTCATTCAGCAAGGTGATTGGAGATAGAGAAATGTGAAAATTGGTGCCAGAGAAACATTTTAAAGTCTTGGTACCAACAGTGTTTGAAGGGAGTCGTTGTTATGTGGACATGCCCCAAGAAGCATAAATCTAAGGGAAGGCTTGGACAAAAGGTTTGGTCAGCTGCAACCTAGGAAATGAAATTATACCTTTAAAGACTAGGTCCCTGGTGGCTATAGAGATATATGCAGCATTCACATGCCAGTTTATTCCATTTCACGACCCCCCCCCCAGTTATTTTAGCTTTCATACAACATAAAAGCCACTTTGGGCAATCTAGTGGAATATAGCAGGTATTTAACACTAATTTCTGTGCTACTTGCTTCCAGAAAAAATCAATTTGCAACGCCATTGACCTGGGAGTAAAGTGATGAAATTTGAGATAGTATACTGGAATATAGTTGTGTCCTGGGTGAATAATGGGAGACCAGTAGCTAGGCTGTCCAATGACCTTCATTGTTGTGTTACAAAACACCTACTCGTGTGAATGAGATTCGGCACAGCATATGTTAGTATATCGGTTAAAAAGTAACAGCTCCATAACACAACAGGTATTGCAGTGTGAAAGAAATATCATAAAATGGGACAGAAGCACTAGAATCAGGAAATAAAAAAAACTAGCGCAATATTTACCATATCTGAATATGCCCATACATTGAACTGCCTCTCCCTCCCAATACCACTGAGTTGTTCTCAGTGACTGTGATTCTGTCCTAGGTCTACTGATAAGAAACATATGGTTTTATTCAGTTGCTTTATTATTCAAAAGAATTTATGCTTGCCTTTATTCAGAACATCACATGAATGATTTGGTCCACAAAATGAAAGCTCAACTTTATTGCATGATTATATGCAGCTATACATTTGCCTCAGAAAATCTGGTTTCAGAATTTGGAGCTTAGTCTACCCCAAATCTAATTTGAAATGTTGCAAATAACATATATGGCATGTATTATTTGGTTTGTGCCTTTGTAAACAATACTATAAGAGGATGCAAACATTTTTCAAGAAGCTTATCAAGTCTTCCCTCTTAGGTCACTTTCAATTATTATGAAAAAGTAATGTCAGGAAAAAAATAAGTTTATGGTGTCTTTTTGGAATGGAATGAAAGGCTTATTATGATCTTACAGATGAAAACGGCAGAGAAGAATGTAAATACCTATCAACTTGTCAAATGCATCCATAAAAATGTTTTAAAGCTCCCCTCCCCCATAAGCTAAATAAAATTTACCATTATAAGTAAAGGGGGCTATCAAAGAGTGTGTAGGTATGATTTAACTTGTATAAGAAGCGCTAGCAACCTAGATATATTCTGCAGCTAGATTTTAATAAGGGATAAGGCAAAGCTTTGGGTTTTTGTGAATTTTCTTTCTTTGACAATATGGAAAAACATTCATCTTGTTGGTCAATTGTTCTGTGCCTCTTGCAATCAATCAGTCAATCAATCAATTTGGCTCACGTCATGTCACCCCAATTTAATTTTTCATAAATAAACAAAATACTGCATGAAAACAGAATTATTCTGAGAGTGTAGCAGAGATTTTGTATTTTGCTACTAGAGTTGTGCATGGGCTACAGCTGAATCTCAAGCTGAACCAGGACAGCTCAGGTTGATCTGTGCCCTGTATAGCTCAGGCTGAAGCAGTTACATAGTTACAGAGCAGAGCCGGTTGTCCCAAATTGATTTGTAGCGATTTATGGCAATCTGTAGCTCAAAACAGTCTCTCAGAAAGTACCCAATTGTTTAAATATTGCAACACCCTATAACAGTATAGGAAAGAGGGGAGCTAGAGGAGGGCTAGAACGATCTCACCCCACCCAACACTCTCCAATCTCAGTGCTTTGGGTACAACTGTATAGTGGTACCTTGGTTTATGAACTTAATCCGTTCCGGAAGTCCAGTCTTAAACCGAAACCGTTCTTAAACCAAGGCACACTTTCCCTAATAAGGCCTCCCGCCGGTGCCCTTCCACTGTTCGGATTCCGTTCTTAGACTGAGTTAAAGTTCACAAACCGGGACACTACTTCCGGTTTTGCAGAATTAATAAACTGAATAGTTCATAAACAGGGCTGTTCTTAAACCAAGATACCACTGTATTAGTTTTCTATCCTTTCCCAATCAATCACAGTCCCATCCTTATTCTTCTTTTTCTTGGAAAAAGCACACTTTGCAAGTGGCTAGCATGAAAAATCACTGTAGGGGCTACCATGTGTGCAAATTATATATATCTTTGGGGAAAAGCAAATTCTAGGTTTACAATGCAAGTCAATGGGCATTTCCAGAGATGTAGATTTTCCAAATCAAGGTCTTGGCCGGTCTGATTGGGTCTGGATAGGTATGGATACGAATCAGGGCTATAAATTTGATCAGGTGTGGGTGGTTGTCCATGCACAGTCCTATGTATTACCTGAGGTTCTGGAGACTATTTTTGGCAGCTATGTACTGCTTAATAATTTGCAGTTCTAAGCAATGTTCTTTAAAAGTTCTATTCACTTGGTAGCCATTTTGCCAAGCCATTTAAAATGAATTAAGCAGAGCATTGCCAAAGGCAGGTAAGTTTTCACGGAGTTTTAACTATGTATATATTTTAGCATGGGGCTGCAAGGGTTATGTTTTTACAGGGTTTTGGTTTTTTTAATTAAAAAAAAAAAGACTTGTTGTTTTCTTGGCCAAGCTGTCTTAAATAATACCTTTGCCCCTTCTTTTTTTAATGGAGAAGGAGGTGTCATATTGCTTTCTCTTGTGGTATCGTTAGTATGAAGGATGGTGCACAGGTTGGCAGTGTTTACTTTATGCCTCTCACATTTTTCTTGCAACCACGTTTAACTCTGGTGTCATTTTGTGCAGACCATCTAACCCACAATTGTGTCTCTGTGTGTGTTCTGAATGTATACTGGACACACATAAAGCACCTCTGGTTCTGGAAAGCCAATTATATGAGCCGTCTACCCAAGAGTAGGTCAGTGTATGCAGCCTTTGCTGGTTGTACTCTCAGCATTCCCAGAGCTTAAATAAGCTCAGGAAGCACAGCTCTGATAGTTTTAAATGCACACTATGAGTAGGCTAGCATTTTTGGAAGTATAACACATCAACTCATTAGGGACTCTGAGGCGAGGCTGCCTAGTCCTCTGGGTTTTCTGCTGCGATAGTCTGGTTTCACAAGCTCAGGAAAGCATTTTCAGGTAGAGGGTGAATTCATATCGAGTTCCAAGTTAGGTTTTCATGTTTCATTGTATGTGATATATTACATTAGAATCAACTGCGTTAAATTTGGCCCTCTGTGAAACAACCTGATGCTAACCAAATCATCACACTTTTGTTCCTTTAATTCAGCTCATGTTTGGTGTGAGCATGTCATTAAGGCCACTTTCACACCATACATTTAAAGTAATATGCTATCGCTTTGAACAGTCACAACTTCCCCCAATGCATTATGGGATTTGAAGTTTCTTAAGGCTGCTGACAGTAGTCAGGAGACACACACCCTAGAATTGTTTCATCCATTAGCTTCCATTCTGTCCTACATCAAATATTTGTTGCATGTCCTCTAAATCCTCAACATTCTGGTTATTACACCTAATTTTGCTCCCCTATACAAGCACTGACTTCCACAAGTCACTCCTACACCTGCACGCACTTGTGTGAATCAATAGAATATATGTGAGTGGCTACTTTTGGAACTGTAAATTGGATTTCAAGTGTTTCCATGTGCAGGCCTGTCATGGGTACCAGTTGTGTGCAATACTCATTCACACAAGATATAATTCTGAGTTGCAATGATCCACAGGAATCACCTTCTGTAAAAAAGAAATGCAACAATGGCATTTGTTGAGTACCATTCAAACTCAATTTCTTTCCCTCCCACTGTCACACCAACACTGCTATTCTTTATGGACTTCTGTTTACTTCAGGTGAGATAAGTGACACTGAAAGATTTCTTTAATGTGTAGGAATTCCCAAAGATAAAGGTCCAAATTCTCAAGTTCTGATTCATTTTCTAAATGAACTGCCATCTCTCCTTTGTTTCAATCAATTTTGAGTATCCTGTTAGCTAACTCAAGTGGTTTTTTAGAAACAGACATCAGTCACAATATTGTGAAAGGTAGGTACTTGAGCTTCCCCTGCTGCTTTTTGGCTTTTTAAAGTCTTGTTTTAACTCCAAATGTTGTCTTCCAGTGACATAGTAAGGAGACAGGTATGCTCTGCTCATTCTTAGAGGTACCATTTTCTGCAGCTATCCAGGCAGGCACTGGGAACAAGACAGGGAAATCCTAGCTCTGCTTCTCACTGTTCACTGAATCATTTCAGGAATGTTGCTAAAAATCCATAAACTTAAGAACACCCCTTAAAATTGAGCTATCCTAAACTCCAGACAATCAACACATCCCCCAGATTTCTATAGAAAATTTGCATATTTCCATTGCCTTATATAACAAAGAATTTGAACAATGATGCGTGTAATGTCCATATATATACAGTGGTACCTCAGGTTAAATACTTAATTCATTCTGGAGGTCTGTTCTTAACCTGAAACTGTTCTTAACCTGAAGCACCACTTTAGCTAATGGGGCCTCCTGCTGCTGCTGCTGCGCCGCCGCTGCACAATTTCTGTTCTCATCCTGAAGCAAAGTTCTTAACCTAAGGTAATATTTCTGGGTTAGCAGAGTCTGTAACCTGAAGCATATGTAAGCGGCAGCGTATGTAACCCGAGGTACCACTGTGTGTGTGTGTGTGTGTATATATATATATCCATACAAAGTGCCCTAACTCTTGTTTATTCACTTCAGTTCTCCTAGAACCACTGCAATATACAACTGCCATATAGAAACTAGAGATGGTGGTTTATTACAAGCTCTGGTTAGTTTTGAAAAAGGCAACTTCAGGCATGGACTATAAAGCTCACTTGTTTAACCAACCAACATTTGTGATGAACCATGAGCCAAGATTAGTCTTTGTTCTAGCTGCATACTCACACATAAAGCACCAACACTTGTTTTAGAATTACATGCAAATGGGGCCTATGAGTGTCCTTAATTTTATGTCTGTTATTTATCACAGCTTTTAAAATCATGACTCCTTTGTTCTAGCTTATCTATCTTTCTGTCTTAAACCTCTGATACATTGTAATAATTGAAGGGGTTTTTTTTTTCTTGTGTGCGATTTTAAAACAAATGTAATTATGGAAACACAAGGACATAATGTTTTTCCCTCCCTTTGAGGAAGCATTAAAACATAATAATAAAAATTACAAGAATATTGAGGGCTTAATGAATTATTTCTAACAGAAGATGGGCTTGTAAAGATAACTTTATCACTATAGTGGGGTAAATTGTGCTATTTAGGCAAATCTCTCTGCTGGGATGGTGCTGAGCAATAGAAGAGGGGAATATTAGAGCTTTCCTACTGCACAAAATACATATATTTATTTAGCTAATAATAAATAAATAAATATCAGGCTTGGTTAACAACCTAAACATGCGCCCATCTTTTAAAAACATGTTGGCTATAGCTATAGTCAAATTTCTCAGAATACATTTTTTTTTCTGGGACGTTTTTTGAGATTTTTCTGTTTCTAACTTTCCTAGAAAGGGAAAGCCACTTTGCAGAATTTTCTGTGAATGCTCTTCTCCGTTCTTCTTTGTGGCACTCGGGAATTCTCTTCCTTCCACAACACACAATGTCCTCGAAGAACAAGGGCATTGGGAAGTATGTAAAAATGGTCACCAGGCTGACAACTCAGTTGCTGAGGCTGCCAAGTGCAGTGGCTGGGGTGTGGAGACCTTGGGATGGTAGTTCAAGAAGCTGTGCTATCAGTTCTGCTTAGAGTGAACCACACCCCAGAGACATTGCTGTAGAATTGCTTCTTCACGTAGCGGGAAGTTCCTCTGCCCCAGTTTTTCTACCCAAAAGTAGGGTGGGGAATTTCAAGAGGCGCTTTCCACACAGCTCTCTAATGGTGACACGTGAGTGTGGTAGGATTTCCATATTGTATACACTATCTACTCTTGCTTTTTTCTCCCACAGTAATGCTATGGCAATAGCAGTACAGTGGTACCTCAGGTTAAGTACTTAAGTACTTAATTCATTCCGGAGGTCCGTTCTTAACCTGAAACTGTTCTTAACCTGAAGCACCACTTTAGCTAATGGGGCCTCCTGCTGCCACCGCGCCGCCAGAGCACAATTTCTGTTTTCATCCTGAAGCAAAGTTCTTAACCTGAAGCACTATTTCTGGATTGGTGGAGTCTGTAACCTGAAGCATATGTAACCTGAAGCGTATGTAACCCGAGGTACCACTGTAATACTATGGCAATAGCAGTGGATGTTGTTATTATTTCTCGCCTGCCTTTTGCCAGAAGGTCCCAGGATTCGGCTTCTAATTCCTCTCCTCTCCCATGAACTGCGCTGGGAATTTGCTAGACTCACCCCTTTTCCACTTTGTATTCCATCTCAGCATTAGGGCTGCTGGGCAGAGTGTGGCTAGCATGACCTGTAAATGGAATCCCCCCCCCCCCAAATTAGCAACTGCGGTTGACACTTTGCTGTAGTTCTCATCAAAATGCATGTAGCAAACTCATAAACGGGGAAAGATGTTCCCAGTTGTAATAACATTGATGTGATTAATTAAGAGTTTTCAGAATTATGCTACTTGCTGTAGCTTTCATTGCCCATTGTGGTCTAATGAACATAAGCTAGTGATTGAAAATAGCTGAATAACATCACTGTGGCATTACCTTCTGTTCTGCCTTTATTAACTTACATTCCCTTTGGATTTTCAGGCCACCTTTTGTCCCTCCAGCCTTTTTAACTGGAATTTTTTTTTTTTTACATCATTTTGCAACAAGATGTGTTAGGAGAGATTCATATGTGTGCTAACCCACTGCATTTAAGAAAAGGCACAAAAGCTTAAATAGAGATACTCAGAAAAATTCTTGAAGGATGGTACATTCAGAAATGCCCTTTTCCTTTGAATGAATCTGTGAGTTCCATGACACAATATGACATAGTCATATGCAAATCCACTGATATTTGCAGAACTACTGCTCAGCCTATTTATCAAGATACTGCAATGGAAGTATTGTGATAAATATATGCTGAATTTGTGTGCTGGGTATGTGATACAGAAATCAGAGAACTCCTTCAGTGGCCTGGATACTACATAGCTCAGATTTATCAAATGCAATTTTGATTCTGTTAACATATCACAGTCACCTAGGTACCAGAAGACATTTGAAATGATGATATCTATTTCCTCACAGTTCATTATCAGGGAGCCTCAAGACAATTATATGGTTCTAAAGCATTTATCTAAAGCAGGGACTCTTGAGAGTCCCATGGACTGCAAGAAGATCAAACCTATCCATTCTTAAGGAAATCAGCCCTGAGTGCTCACTGAAAGGACAGATCCTGAAGCTGAGGCCACCTCATGGGAAGAGAAGACTCCCTGGAAAAGATCCTGATGTTGGGAACAGTGGCGTAGCGTGGGGGGTGCCAGGGGGGCCGGCCGCACCGGGCACAACATGGGCGGGGAGCGCGCTCGCACTAGCAGCTCTCTGCCCCTACTAAAATCCAAGGGTTAGGGAGCCCGCGCTCGCTCGGCTTGGCGAGGAGGTCGTGGAAGGGGGAGAGCGAAGCCTTCTGCTGCGGGCAAAAAAAGGAGAGGAAGCCGGGCGGGCGGGCGGGCTGGCTGGCTGGCGGGGGTCTGGCTGCGCCTGCTGCTGCCGTTGCCGCTGCTGCGGGGCTTTGACAGCTTGGCGAAGCGGAGGGAGAGGAGCTTTATGGTAATTGCGGCTCTCTCTCCACTGGCCGCCTGGGTAGTGAGCCGAGCCGAGCAGGGAGTCTGGCGAGGGGGCGGGAAGAGACTTTTCCACCTCGCCTGGTCAAAAAGGAGAGCGGAGTCTCCTCAGGGCGCCCTCAGGCAGGGCAGGGCAAGGCAAGCAGAGCGAGGAGGAGAGAGAGGGGAAGGGGGGGGAAGCAGCCAGGAAACGCTGCGGTGTGGAGGAGGAATCACTTAAGGAGAGAAAGCGAAAAGCCTTGGAGAAAGGGAAAAAGGGAAAGAAAAGAGGCAGCTCCAGGAGAGCGCGGGGGAAAGAGAAGCCTCGCTGCTGCTGCTTGGGAGAGTAAATTACTGTACTTGCCTTGCCCCGGGTTAGGGGGCGCAAATTAATTGCCTTGCCCCGGGTTAGGGGGCACAAATTACTTGCCTTGCCCCGGGTGCTGATAACCCATGCTATGCCGCTGGTTGGGAAAGATGGAGGGCACAAGGAGAAGGGGACGACAGAGGACGAGATAGTTGGACAGTGTTCTCAAAGCTTTCACAACCTTTCCATTCTGCAAATTTGTATCAGTGCCAGTGAGATAAAAAACAAATGCCAGTTGTTACAGGATATGACTACGAAAGTTTATATGGAAGCTGTAAGTGACTGTTAGGTAAGCCTGGTTTTTTTTTCTTCTTCCAAAAATGTTTCTTTCCTCTTTCTTTCTTTTTATGAGAGCTGTTCTTTATGGCTGCTTGCATTTACATGGGCATCTTCAGTATTTTGTGAACTGTAATGAAGGGATTTGTCATTGCTTTTCTCCCAAGAAGCAGGCGTCTTTTAATTTCGTGACCGCTGTCACCATCTGCAGTGATCATGGAGCCCAAGAAAGTAAAATCTCTCACTGCCTCCATTTCTTCCCCTTCTATTTGCCAGGAGGTGATGGGACCAATGGCCATGATCTTAGTTTTTTTCACGAAGACTCCCTGGAGAAGACCCTGATGTTGGGAAAGATTGGGGGCACAAGGAGAAGGAGACGACAGAGGACGAAATGGTTGGGCAGTGTTTCTTGAAGCTACCAGCATGAGTTTGACCAAACAGTGGGAGGCAGTGAAAGACAGGAGTGCCTGGCGTGCTCTGGCCCATGGGGTCTTGAAGAGTCAGAAATGACTAAATGACTAAACAACAACACAAAAAAGTGGTCAATAACTTTTGAGCCTCCAGACCAACTCCCATCAGCACCATGCAGTGTGGGATGACAGGTATTATAGTACAACATGAAGAAGGGTTGCAGATTCCCATCCATCCTCTAAAGTAGTCAACTAGCATTCTGCACATTACTGAGAGCAGAGTCCTTTGGAAAGCAGCACCTTCCAGTTTGGCTAGTGTGCAGCAAACCACGCTAGAATTGCAATCTGATTTTGAGTTAATTTCATATTTGTTTGGCACAAGAATCTCTACTTGCACAAGAATTATTCCCCGGCATTCACCTCACACTCCACAAATCTGCTCCAGAGGGAAACCCCTAGGGCAGATTTAGGGGGCACAGGGAAAAGAGAGGGGGAGAACATTCCACTGCAGAAGCAGAAACCCTTGCATTGATGAAACATTTGCATAGTGTTGGATACAACCCTCAGTTTCAAACAGACCTTGGATTCATCACTATCTTTCAACCCAACCTATCTCACAGTGTTGCTCTGAAGATTGGATGGGTATGGATGGAGAAACATATATATCACCTTGATGTCCTTGGCAGAAAGGGAGGCTATAAATACCATAATAAATAAACATGGGGAATGGAGATCAACACTAATTAGAAGATAAAGGACAAGTGGATCACAAAAAAATATTTGTAAATGATCAATGATCAGAGGAAAAATATATATGAGCATCCCACATTGCTCTAGTTTTATTCCCCCAGTGTTTATGTTTAAAAATATTCAGCTAATTGATAGTGTCAGACATGCCTGGGGCATATGATAGCAGCATGCCGAACATTTATTTTTCCTTGTCTGTTAATTAAACAGTGTAGAAAACACTTTGTTACTTATATTTATAAGAGCAGTAAATTGCAATTAACTTCTGGATAGTAACAATTGGCCATTGTTAGTTTTTATAAACACATTTCATTGGGTTATGAAAATGGCAGTAACCCCCATTAATTGGATTAAACACCCACTGGACACTACATGGAGGCAAGCTTTTATTAGTTCAGTATTATTTTATTTATTTCTTTATAAGAGGTGAGTTTTTAGAATGAAATACAGAGGACAGTATTCTTTGTCTCCAGATTTGCCAAATGAGGGCATTGCTTAATCAATTTTAACAGTGATGAATTCTGCCACATGCACTCTTAGAAGACGCCTGTCACATTTCTGGCTGAACCAATAGTTATTTACACTGGCTTCCCTGGCTCGTCCTCAGTGGTCCTTGCTGACCACAAAGCCCTCCCCAGCAGCAGCCACCACTCATAAAACACAGTGCCCTCTTCACTCCCCTGACAAGGGTTGGTGGGAACAGTGGTGACAGGTTGCAGTAAGGAGGTCTTCTCCTTCCTTCCCTTCCTCTTCAATACTTGCTTGTAGTCTTTCTAGAAGCATTTTGTTTATCATTGTGGAAACCAGGAAAAAATGGATCTTTGGTCTGATCCAGCTGTATTGTTATGATCTTAGGTTGGTGTAGGGGATTGTTCAAGTAGATACCATTCAAGTTTGGTATCAAACTTGTAGTGGAGGAAGAAAACAATGGAAAATTTACTGAATATAGGTCTTCTGGATGTTTTGAAAGCAAATCGGCAGGGTCTCATTATACTCTACAAAGGTATCTTTTTATAGTTTACATGGTACCGAGAATCTGACTCTTACAATCAATAAAATATGCTCTCTGCTGCTTAATTGACTAGTAGACTGAACACTTCTCAACTGTAAGAATATGTGAGTAATTGAGACAGTGTTGCCCTTCTATCTTCTTATCAGCAGGGTGCCACAGTCTACATTTTTCTAACTGATGCAATAAAAAAATGAACCTGAAGCTCCTCACATATATGTTTCAATCTCTTGCACTTGGGCAAAAAATGAGAGGCACAAATACAAGATGGGTGACACCTGGCTTGAGAGCAGTACATGTGAAAAGGATCTAGGAGTCTTGGTTGACCACAAACTTGACATGAGCCAACAGTGTGACGCGGCAGCTAAAAAAGCCAATGCAATTCTGGGCTGCATCAATAGGAGTATAGCATCTAGATCAAGGGAAGTAATAGTGCCACTGTATTCTGCTCTGGTCAGACCACACCTGGAGTACTGTGTCCAGTTCTGGGCACCACAATTCAAGAAGGACACTGACAAACTGGAACGTGTCCAGAGGAGGGCAACCAAAATGGTCAAAGGCCTGGAAACGATGCCTTATGAGGAACGGCTAAGGGAGCTGGGCATGTTTAGCCTGGAGAAGAGGAGGTTAAGGGGTGATATGATAGCCATGTTCAAATATATAAAAGGATGTCACATAGAGGAGGGAGAAAGGTTGTTTTCTGCTGCTCCAGAGAAGCGGACACGGAGCAATGGATCCAAACTACAAGAAAGAAGATTCCACCTAAACATTAGGAAGAACTTCCTGACAGTAAGAGCTGTTCGACAGTGGAATTTGCTGCCAAGGAGTGTGGTGGAGTCTCCTACTTTGGAGGTCTTTAAGCAGAGGCTTGACAACCATATGTCAGGAGTGCTCTGATGGTGTTTCCTGCTTGGCAGGGGGTTGGACTCGATGGCCCTTGTGGTCTCTTCCAACTCTATGATTCTATGATTCTATGATTCTATGATTCTTCTGTTAACAACAACTTCATCTCACACCTTTAATTTTAAGGATAACTATTATTTTGGCATTTGCTCCATAAAGCTGTGAAATTGAACTGGTATTCGAAGGATGTATAAGAAAATTATCAACACATGAACCACTTGCTTTAAAGGAACACACACACACACACACACACACACACACACACGAGTTAGGGAAACATGATGAAAATGGGATGATCTGCCGTGTGAATGCAGCCAGAATAACCCATCTCTAGTTGCAAGCCAGAGCACAGAGAGTTAGGTGACTCTGTGTGTGCACATAGGGGTTTTTACTGTGAAACTAAGGTAAAGGCAGAATCTCCACAGTCCTGAACACTTCAGAGAAATTGAGTCACACCCAGCCCTCTCTTCACCACCACCACCCTTTGAGATGACAAAAAGGGGAAAGGAAAGATCCTTCAAAAGGTTCAGCCCAACATCTGAATTTACATCTCAATTTACATGAGCTCTGGGATAGCTCATTAAGTAGAGCATGATACTCTTAATCCCAGGGTCATGGGTTTGAACCCCACGCTGGGCAAAAGATTCCTGCATTGCAGGGGCTTCGACTAGATGACCCTTGCGGTCCCTCCCAACTCTACAATTCCATGATTCTAATTTGAACATTAACCAAACACCAGTGCACAATGGTCATGCTGCATTAATAGTGAAAATTTCCACATCATTAAATTTGGATGTGTGGTTCCTAGAAGTATTTCACTAAACCCAGCTGTCATAGGAGCAAATAGGTAAGAGGGCAGCTATGCCATGGTTAATGATGATGGAAGTTAATATTGAATATACTCAGATCTGGGTTTTGCTATTATATCTTCGCATAAGCCAGAACTCACACCTGAGGTTGAAAAGACATTAAGCTCCAAAGATAATCTTTGCTCTTAATGGAAACAAAAACACAGGCTGAAATTTCCAACCTTCCTAAGGGAGGTAGACAGCGTATTTAACTCTGGGCATTACTTCTGTTAACTGTCGGTCTAATGGTGTTAATGTTGATGCTAATAGCATAAATTACTGCTTGGAGATTCCACTGCTCCAGTTCTTTCTATGACCTTAAGATTATTTCCATCTTTGAAAGCATGTGTGCGTGTGCATGTGTGAGCACACACCCCAATAAATCCATTTAGTTTCCCTCAGTAGCCTGTAAGATCTTTCGCCCTGCCTTTTTGCATTTAGCTAAGATTTCACTTTAGATGAGCGTTCTGTTGAAACTGAGTAGTAATTTTGTCCCACAAATTTTCATCAATGAGCATGGTAGAAAAAGGGCATGAATGCCTTCCCTTGGCTTACTCCCTTTGACAGAGTGGAAGTGTACTGGAAGCAGGGAGTAACACTTACCCTGAGCACACGAATTTCCTTTAGTATATGATTGTACCAAGAATGTCATAGATTTTTAGCAAACTCATGTGTATGCTTACACACACGGGAGTATTGTTTTTACCTTTTAGATTGGTAGAGATGTGAATTTATTTTGGTGGTCAAATAAGAGTCCCCAGCTTGGTGGTCTCATTACTGTCTAGCTCCCCAGGCCACCATACAATCTAACACAAACCTGACAGCTCCAGCTCGGGGGAGACATAGGCAGCCAGAACTTAAACAGCCAGGATGCCATAAGTCAGAAGCAAAATGTCTTTGCAAAGGTGTAAAGATTAGGTAAAGCACAGCAACTGTCAGCACTGTGCTCTGAACAAGCCAGGATAGTAAATCTCTCATTTTCATAAGCACTAAAGTCTCTCAAACCCCCCAAAGAGAGTGAAGTGCAATAAAACAACACAACGTGGTTCTTCTCTACATAAATATGGTTTATTTCTACATGAATATACATGTGCCTATTTCCAGCGTTCCCTAAATCTAGCACGCTGCCAAGTGCTGCGTTAAGGGGTGCTAGGCTATAACTAGGTCACTTTCGAAGAAAAGCTATTAAACAGGAACATAGGCTATTTCATTGGAAACTATTTAAATGCAGCAATAGGTGTTTGGAATACACACTACTGTACCCACAAAGGTCAGCGTATGAAACAAGAAGATGAAGGCGCCCCTCATACCTCAGGTTAAGTACTTAATTTGTTCTGGAGGTCTGTTCTTAACCTGAAACTGTTCTTAACCTGAAGCACCACTTTAGTTAATGGCAGTGGCGTAGCGTGGGTTGTCAGCACCCGGGGCAAGGCAAGTAATTTGCGCCCCCTAACCCGTGGATTTGCGCCCCCTAACCCGTGGATTTGCGCCCCCTAACCCGTGGATTTGCGCCCCCTAACCCTAACCCCCAGATGTTGTGCCCGGTGCGGCCGGCCCCCCCTGCACCCCCCACGCTACGCCACTGGTTAATGGGGCCTCCTGCTGCTGCCGCTCCACCAAAGCACGATTTCTGTTCTCATCCTGAAGCAAAGTTCTTAACCCGAGGTACTATTTCTGGGTTAGCGGAGTCTGTAACCTGAAGCATATGTAACCCGAGGTACCACTGTACCGAGTCATTACACTGGTCCATCTAGGTTAGTGTTATTACTCTGATGGGCAGTGTTTAAGGCAGCAGTTTTTCCTAGCCCTACCTGTAGACACTATGTTTTGAACCTGGGACATTCTGCATGCAAAACAGGTGCTTTATCACTGAGGTACAGGACTCCCACACTCCCACAAGTGTACATATGTATGTCACACTAAGGTATATTTTTGCTAAGATCTTGAGAATGCTGTCATGGCAGACCATGGTAACATTGCCCTGCACACCAATAGAAGGGAGAAAATGACAACAGAACACAGACTCCAAATTGGGAAGGAAATTAAAGACAGGATTTATTACAAAACAGAAAGGCAGTTCTGCTATACAGACAAATTCTCTCTCTCTCTCTCTCTCTCTCTCTCTCTCTCACACACACACACACACACACACACACACACACTTAAGCTAGTTACAAATTTTAATTGTTGCGGGTTCCTAAATTCAGTTACACTGAAAAACTGCTTCTTGAAACTTCATGAGAAAGACTGACACAGTGCCAGTTTGTTGTCTGTGCTTCATTTTCCAATGTATCAAACACATTAGCATCTCAGTCCTTTCAGTAGCTTGCAGCACCTCAACAATGCATATCATTATTTTGTTCGTATCCCAGCTCTTGAAATGGGCTTGATAGATAAGGCTAAGTAAGACAAAGGAATAGATTTGTTTGTGTAAAGATTATTTTAAGCTGGCTAGAAGCAGCGGAAAACCTCAGGAGAGGAAATACAAAGCAGTCAGGCAATCGGAGTGTTTCTCATCTTCCCTGCAACTCCTAGAGGTTACACGTAAGAAGATTAAGAAGCAACACAGAGACACAAATGAAATGCTTCCTAATGAAAACAAATTTTTGCCATGTTTGATGGTTTATATCTATCATCATTTTTTGACAGCACTATAATGGAAAAAGACAATTTAATGCAATAAAATGATTGCACTTTATAAACAAGACATTTGATATACATTGTCTCACAAAACAAAACATGACAAATTCCTGGCACAAATGACATTGGAATAACCTAAGCAGAGTGAATTCATTGGAAGGCAGGTGTTGACATGTGTGTGTAGCCTTTTGTCAGCTATTTGATTTTCACAGGAAATGGACAATTTTGAGAGGAGAAATTATTCTGATCCTTTGACAAACAAGACAATCATGATATGTGAGTCCCCTTGTATTGCTCTTATACAGGCAAAATTATTAACTTTGTATGGACTATCTTCATCGGATACAGATAGGTAGCCGTGTTGGTCTGCCATAGTCAAAATAAAAAAATTCCTTCCAGTAGCACCTTAAAGACCAACTAAGTTAGTTCTTGGTATAAGCTTTCGTGGGCATGCACACTTCTTCAGATATACTGCTATATATCTTCATCGGAGACTGACATAAAAGACCCATGAATTCAAGCCACTACTATTGACAGATTTTCTAGTATTTTTATGTTGGATCCTGCCAAGCATTTATGAGGCATTCAGCTTCAGTACCAAGTGTGGAACATGAGTGCAATTTACATACATTTTTGTCAAAAAATTTGATGAAGACCTAAAACTAGAACTGGCATACCTATTGTTCATGTCTAATAAGCCTAATGACAAAATTATGGCCTTCTCAAAAGCAACTCAATGCACTAATTCCAACAGTAATTTGTATTATATGCAATGCCCCACAATCTGCTGGTATACCAAATGTTCTGAAGTATGTGAGGAACAAAAGACCATCTGTACTAATCTCAAAAGATCATCTGTACTAATCTCAGGGTTTACATTTGTTCTCCCCAGGGAGGCTTTTCTGGCACCTTCATTACAAATATATCTTTAGGCACCAGGTGAAAACATTTCTCCATAACCAGGCCTTGGGCTGATTAAATTGCAAAAAGTACCAAGCCGTATAATACAGTCAATAAAACATCCAAAGACAGTAGCCAAGAGGGGTGGCAAGTTGTGACCTTCCAGATGTTATTGGACTACAGCTCCCACAATTCCTGACCATTGGGCTCTGCTGATTTGGGTTGATGGCAACTGGGAATGCAACAGCACCTGGAGATTCACAGGTTCCCTATCGTTGACCCAAATAAGGTGATCAAATTCAACCTATGGAAAGGCACAACCTCTGCACTAAATTTTGCTATGGTGTACTACTGAAGATATATTTAAAAATGAATGATACATTCTAAGGCTGCAATCTTACGTCCACTTCTCTGGGAATAAGGAGAATGGAACAGAATCCACACTTAAGACTGCACTGAAAAGATTGAAGTCCCAAATATCATTTATGCAGCTTATAACAGCCGACCAGACTTGCAACTTCTTTGGTGTTCTTTGTCTATTAATTACATATGCTGGACAACCACACACACACACACACACACAGAGAGAGAGAGAGAGAGAGAGAGAGAGAGAGAGAGAGAGAGAGAGATTGTTTAGATAGGAACCATGAAGCTATCTGACAGCTTCCTGGATAAAAGGAAGCACTGCTGTTAAGGGAGGGGGGGGGATGTGTGAAAAGCCTCAACAATTCTCCTACTCTTCTCCATCTTGTCGAAGAACATGAGGCAGTGCTTCTGAGCAATGGCTAAACAACAAAACCCCAATTTCTTGCAGGGGATGGGGACGCGGTCCTATTGCTCTTTTCCTTTTAATGTTTACAATGCACAGGTAAGGGATAATTATTTGTAGACAGTCTCTTGTTCAGGAAATCCTTTGGTATTATCACCTTCCCATTATGTAACATCAAGCCTGTCTCTCCTAGAAGGCAGCAAGAGGGTGTGTAAAGCCCAGCAGGAATATACACAGCAGAAGAATGAATTAATGCAAGAGTAATCACTGTTCAGAGCTGGCTGCATTCCCACAAATGTAGGATGGAATTTTCAAGCAGACCCTGATATGGTTAGTTGTCCATCCCCCAATGCAAACAGCAGCCTTTCCTAGGGCCTTTAGTGTGCCAAAGGAATGAAGAGAAATGCATTATTTATTGCCACAAGTTATTGATGATGACTTTTAACTCATAAGTGATAGAGGGAAAGGAAACCATGTGTGAGTTAGTAAAGGTCATCCATAATGAGCCAAAATAAATAATATATCCATACCAAGCCTGTTGGATCATCTGTTTATGCAAGATCACATTTTAAATTAAAAACTTTGTTCTGTTTCCCCCACCCTTATTTTTTGCTGACATTTTACTTGGGAAATTGTTTCATCTGTAACACACTGAGTTTCAACCTGAACATATCTCATGTCAAAAGGAAGCTTTAATCGAATAATAATAACAACAATCCCACAGAAGTGTTTGTAGACTTTTGATTTTCTGAATTCAGTTTTAATTCAGTTTTTTAAAAAGAAAATAATACAACTGATTGGTGTCTATTGCAGCCAATTGCAATCATCACACTGTGTCCTATCTGTGTATGTATATGAAGGTGTGTATATGTGTATCTGCTGGCCTGGATCTTCTCATGTGTTCTAGGCTTCTCTTTTTATATATCACACACATACATGGTCTCCACCACTTTTTTCAACAATTCCCATACAGTAAAAATCACAGCAGTAAAAATTACAACGGTAAAAATACAGTATAATGCTACAACCTTATGAAGAACAAAAATAATCCATCCAATTTTCTCAAAAAGGGACAGAATCCAGTAAAATCATAGTCAAAGCAAAAAATTAATACATCTCTGGACACCAATTGAAAAAGATAGGTCTGTGTACCAGAATGTGAAAAGCTTTGATTCTAAGGCCAGTTTATACCTTACATGAGTGACTGATACAGGTACCATTTCCCTAGATCTTCATACCACACCACTATGGATCAGCTAGATGGGCGGAGTATAAATAATAAAATTATTATTATTATTATTATTATTATTATTATTAGTGAAGAGGATAATTCCAATACCACTGCTAGCGTGGGAACTCCCTAATTTTGATGTCCCTTATTTTATATATTATGAGACCACAGTATGTGGCATCAAAACCATTTGGATAACTTTGATTCTATCCTAAGCTTTATTGGGTATTGAATTATAACCTTCAGTACAACCCTGTGCATGTCTCCTGCGCTTCAATGAGCTTACATGATTCTCACCAACTTCAATAGGACTTACTTCCATTTAACTGTGTTTTCATTGGGTTGATCCTGTAAGGAAATGTGGCAGTTCTTGTTCAAGCCTTGTGGTCCATGGTTGGGGGGGGAATGTAAATAATGACTTGGTCATGACAACAAACTTTAATTGGGGCCATATTTACTTTGGGGCAAAGTCCAATAACTATTAGGTTTCTGCATGTGCTTGTGTCTAGGATTGGAGCCTTAAGTCACAATCTAACAGAAATCTATTTTATTTTATTTTTAGTAGAAGCGATTGCAGTTTAGTGCTTGTCATTATGTAGCACATACAGTTCTAGGTCAGGTATTATCCCCTAAGACTTTTATGTGCCACGTTCCTACAAAGAAGCACAAAATGCTTGAACACCCCAGGAAACAGACAAGAATGCCAGTAGTTGTGTGGCATGTTATTTCCCTTCCTTATTAAAGTATCCCTTTCAAGCGTATTGACTGAGCTTTCAAGCCGTTGAAGCCAACACCAAACTAACAGTTGTTTTTAATTGGATACCTTTCTCAGCTTTGTGGTTTGTGAGGCAAACCTTCTGTGCTGCTGAAGAGGGAAGAAGGCTCATGCACAGCAAACTGACAGTGTATTATACCGTCAAACAAAGCCTCTGTTTTTAGGGCATGGGCTGAGCTTCATTAGATAAATGCATTTATATTTGGATCGGTTTCCCATTATGCAATTTCTTAATGCCTGTAAGCTTCAATTACACAAAACACTAGCCAAAAATGGGTTTGACTCTGTGTAGGTTGCATAAGTCTTCTGGGATACACTGAGCCTTGTTATTTCTATATGTGTTCAACATGCCAGAACATCTAAGCAGCTAGTCTTATCGGTTCCTACTGCCCACCCCAATGACTCCATGATGGCTCCTTGCTATAAAGCTTGTCCTCTCATTCTATGGTGTGTCAGATGCAGACATCACATCTAAAAGTCTTTCAAAAATTGTCACCTAGAATAAAACTCATTCTACCATCAAACAATAATTCAAATCACACCTTTTTTTTAAAGAGCTTACAGTATTTCACACACATTTCAGAAGCTCTTGTAAAACCCCTGTGTATCTTCATGTTACAGCTTCAAGCTACAGTGCTAAGGTTAAGAGATAGTGGTTTGCCTAAGGCCACTTAGCAAGTTCTTGGCTGATGTGAGATTTGGATGCAATCAATATAGCATGCAAGCTCAGGACATTATGCTCGAAGGTGGTACTTGTGGTACTTGTATTAGGAAGTGACACAAGTGCTCCTTCAATTCTAACTAACTCACTCCTTTCCTAGTTGCACCATTAAATGTAATCTTCTTTAAAACATGAGGCCAACCACTTTCCCCTTGATTCCCATTAACTGTTTAAAGACATTATTGACATTCTGCATTATTGCTCTGCTTACAAGCCCCGCTCCATGCCCAATAAGCATGGGATGTCTTTGCCTGGTGGTGCTATGGCCCACAGGCTTTGTCCAGTATGTTCTCTGTGTGATGGGCTCATGGGAAAAAGCTGTCCCATGAGCCCTTGCTGAAGAGTGGAGGGGAAGCCTATATAAGGCTGCTTCCTCTGAAGCTCACAGCCATTTTGGTTTGAAATCTTCCTGCCTGCCCACTCTCAAGTTAGAGCCTTCACTGAGCAATTTTGAGTTGCTGGTTGACAGGGCTGCAAAGGATTTTTTTTTATCTCAACCTTATTGGCACTTGGTTGGTCCCCCCCCCCCTTTCCCTCAGTGAAATTATGGCTTTCCTTTGTTAGGTGGAAGAACATTGTATGAGGGCAGAATTGGCATTGGTCAGGATCAACATAGTATAGGGCCCCTCTCTAAGGGGCCTGAGGGGAGGATTGACCACAGCAAACCCAAGCGTGGGTTTGTTATCTGCCTGGTTGGAATCTACACCCTGGTCTCCCAGTGAGACCTTGCTTGCTTGGCTTGCACCACGGCAAGGTTCAACGCTGGCCGACTCCCGTCATACAGGTTTGGAGTGATCCAAAGCCAGCAGATCCATTCCATCAACATGGGGCTTGTGGAATGATGAACTAATCCTGGGACCCAATGCCATGCCAACCCTCACCCTGCTTGCTGCTGTCGGTCAAGATTCGGCTTGATTTTATCCCATCAATGTTGCACAGTCTGGTTATTTTGCTTCTGGTTATAATGCTCCTGCCTGGGCAATGCCACTATGGAATAAAAGAGACAGGCCACAGGAAAATTGGGTAGCCAGAGCCACAGTGTAATAATGTAGGCCTCTCTTGTTCCCCTTTGTTTCTGACACTCTTCCCTTGTAAGTGAAAGCTTGCCACTATCTAAGCACTAGTTATTAATGTCCATGTGTGTGTCCATAATGTCCATTTTACAGATGAATGCATTGAAAATCATGGGATATTTTACATTTGAAACTGCATGCAAAAATGCATACAATTTAATGTGGACTTTCCATACATTCTTTCAGCAACAACAAGAAACACACAAAGCAGGACAGAACAGACCCATGACTGTTCACCAATCAGACTGAAACAGGATGGAATTTACTGCCCTAGATTACGCTTCCAAGGAGCAAGGAGCTGATAAGGTAACAAAGAGCCAAGTTATATGCCCTAAGGCCCAGAGGTAAAGTAGCATTCTAGTTCCATAGCAATAAAATAAAATAAATATATGGGGAATTCAATGAGGATCTTGAGATTAAAAGATATCACCTGGTGTCTTCCTGGCTCTACTCTCCCCCACTGAGCAGAGACTCTGCATCAATGTTTTTTTAACAGCAAAATATGCTAAGCCTTTTTCAAAACTGCTATTTTTGAAGAACAGAAGAGAAACTTCTAAAGAACGGCACATAGCTCAGAAGCTAAGGGCTACACACCTGAGATTTTGAAGAAATAAAAATTACACTATGCTTCTTTTATTAAAATACCATTTTCAGTCTATTTCCCTAGATGTTTCTGTGCTGTGAAGACTTGAAGCTTGAGATAAATGGTAGCAGTTTATTTTTTGAAGCTTTATGTTGTGAATCTTCTATAAATTAAAATGTAAACACAGATTATGCGTTTTATTGGACCATTGCAAAACCTGGTACAAATGTATTGGATTATATTACTTCTGATTTTTCTTTTTTAAAAAAAACCAATGCAAGCAAAAGCAGCATCAGGCTATATCTCTCTCCAGTGGCTGCAGAAAGCCTAAACAATTTAAAGTAAAACAAACCTAGTGTGCTTGGGATATAAAAAGTGGAAATTGGAAGCAAAAGATACAGTAATCCAATATGCACCCCTTGCCTAGAGGCAGTGGTCTTTTTGGGCATGGAAAAATCAATAACATCTCACAGTTCTTCAGCTATAACAAGACTTTAACTATTGGAGAATGTGGAGGGTATTTCAAGAAAGAAATGCCTCAAAGAAATATCATTCCTGGAGGTGTGCTTGAGTTTTGCTCATTAAGGGCTAGATTTTGCAGACTTCATCATCACAGCTATGTGAGTGAGCCAGTCTGGGGAAAAACAAGCTTCTAAAAGTAGCAATGGGGACCTTTTTCTGTACTTTGACCTCTTCTGACACAAGTTAGAAAAGCAATTTCTCTCTGTGTGTGTTTTTTTCCTGAAAGAAGGATGCTTCTCTGCTCCTTGCAGAACATAATAATATGATCACATTAGGTGACATGCTTTAAAGTTATTATTCTGAAGTGGTTTTAAGAATATCAACTAGAATATGCACCTCTAGATGCAGTCAGAGGTCTGCTTTATCACTGTCCTTTCATTGGACCTGGGAAGTAGACAGGGCAAGGATGTTTCTCAGCTGCCACCTAACCAGCAATCTTCACCTGATATTTTCAGGTAGTGGAACCCCAGTCTGAGGAAAAGACCAAGCAGAGAACATGTGTTGTGCCTTAGGATTCAGCATCCAGCCCCTGTTCTACCTATACTGTCCTGGGACAGGAAAAGCCGGCAGGGAGTGCTCCTAAAGCAGCTGTGAAACATTTTCCACCTGTCCTCCAAGCAATGAAGTGGTGGATCTTCAGTCAGATCTGCAGCTTCAAAATTGAGATGAAGGCTGGTTGCTTGTCACACTTGACATGCCTCCTTAGCATGCTTGTTGAAGCTCTCTCCTAACCTATTAAAGGTCTCTTGTTCTTTTCACAATGGGCCCAGAGCCTGATGCTGGTTCTACTTTGAAAATGCTCCAGTCCTACCCAATATTCAAGTTTCACCACAGACAGTGGTGAATGCAGAATTTAGCGTAGATTCTTACACGTGACTCTTTGAACATTAATCTGCTCAATCTAAAAGAGAGAACCCAAAGACTGGACTCCCTTTCGACTTGTGTTAATCTTCGTGTTTAGATTATGTACGTCCAGCGCTTCACATTATTTTGCTGACACATTCAGTATTTAAATGCTTCTTGATGTGCTTCCATTGCTTTCAAGACAACATAGTCGTATCTCCTTGTTTCAAAGTATTGGTGCTGACCTTTAAAGCCTTAAACGGCCACGGTCTGGTATACATGAAGGAGCGTCTCCATCCACATCGTTCAACCTGGGCACTGAGGTCCAGCGCTGAGGGCCTTCTGGTGGTTCCCTCACTGCGAGAAGCCAAGTTACAGGGAACCAGGCAGAGGGCCTTCTCAGTAGTGGCACCCGCCCTGTGGAATGCCCTCCCACCAGATGTCAAAGAGAAAAACAACTACCAGACTTTTAGAAGACATCTGAAGGCAGCCCTGTTTAGGGAAGCTTTTAATGACTGATGTTTTAATGTATTTTTAACCTTCTCTTGGAAGCCGCCCAGAGTGGTTGGGGAAGCCCAGCCAGATGGGCAGGGTAGAAATAATAAATTTTATTATTATTATTACTATTATTATTAAGCTCTCCAAAGCTCCACCACAAGGTTTAACTGTAGCTCTTGCCCTCTTCAAGCAGTATGAAAAAGTGCAAACAAAATATGTGAGGAGGGGCAACGGAGATCAGTGTGCCAGCACCCACCTTGGCTGCCCTGCCATGAATTTACAGAGAGCGACTGAAGCAGGCAGTCTTCTGCATTTGTGGAGCTTCCTGCAACAGGGTCTAAAACATGCAGAGAGGCTCCATGAGTGTAAGAGTCTCCCTGCTTCAGACTATGAGGAAGGATGGGAGTGGCAATGGGAGGACAAGGGCTATGTGTCCATCTCCACTGCTGCCCTCATATGTTTCCTTTGCATTTGGTAACACCTGAAGAAGTCTCATGTCACCTTTAAAGCAATTCCTAGTTCTGTTGGGGCTAAGAATAAACAGAGAGATGTGTTTCATAGATAAGTTTGCTCCTTGCAAAACCGATCACCTTCCACTTCAATGTAATAGACTGGAAAAATTCCCGTTCAATGTATGAGCAGGAAGCGTTTCCCTCTCTCTGTTTTGGCTTTTGATGACATCATCACGTGGAAAAATGTGATTGGCTGCTTGTGGTATGAATTGCCTAAATGATCCCTGATTGGCTGGGATTTCCATTGAAGAAACCCACAGAGAAGTTGTAGATTGTGGAAAGAAGAGAAAGTAAAACAAAAATCAAATGAGAGGCAAAAATTAATGACCCCACCCTGATACACAACCACAATATTGACACCCTCCCTTTCACTAATTTCCCCCAAAGTTTTTATATTTGTAAAAGTATGGCAGTATACTTAATTTTAATGTTTATTTCATGAAAATGTTAAGGATTCACTGCCACCTTAGATCAAGGAATAAATAAAATAAAAAGGATGCCTTGTGCACCAAGTATATTTCCCTAGGTTTTTCCAGCTCTAATTCAAATGTTATATAGCACCTTATCTCTATCACATTTCAAATATGGTTCAGTAATTTCAATTTATTATAGCATCACATTGGTAACACAGTGAGCTATGGTTGAGGAGACACTTCTTTTATAAGCCTCTGTTTTTATACACTTAGGTTTCTAAGGACTCCAGAGGGAAGAAATTACCCTTTGAGAAGCAATATCTTAAAATATTCCAGGCCAGTAGATGGCTAAAGCCATGTTTTGTTAGATTTCAAATTAGTCTCGCATAATAAATAGTTTTTAATTTCATCATTCTTTTCCATTACCTGACACTAGCTGATTTTTTTCTCTGAGAAAAATGACACAATTTGTCGAACGATTCCGCTAAAATTATCACTGCTAATTCAGTTAAATCACTGCAAATTCATTGAAACTATGTGAGGAAAAAGGGGTTCATTATCCCACTCTCTGGTCTGGCTATGGAGTGACTGGCCAGGCAGTTTATGAAGCTAAGGCTCAAGTGATGTGACAGCATTTTGGACTAACTGCAGAGAACCTGGTAAGACATAGCTACAGGTGTGTGTTTTTTAAGCAGTGTGTCAATATCTGGTAGGAGCCTTACTCATTCTAGTGATGTTGTCAGGGACCGGACTGAAGTGGAGGAGGGATGGTGGAGGTAGCCCCCCCCCCTTCTCCTGTAGCTCTCAGGAAGGCAGACGTGAATTACAGCAGAGCTTTGAGGAAGAAAATAGCTCAGAGACAGGCAAACAACAGAGTTATGAGGTGTTAAGAGGAGGAGGAGGGGAGGCAGAGCAGCTACTTGACACGTCACTGGGCAGCATAGCTGACTCCCCCTTCTCCCAAAACACGGCGTTCGTTACGTGTGCAAGAACAAAGGGCACAGAGGCAGTTGACCATGGACAGATGCCGTAGAGGCAGGTGCTGTTGCTAAAAGAGAAAGGGGAGAAGCTCGGTGCGAGCAACGCCATTGTTGAGGAATGACTGGATTCTTTGTCTTTCACCATGATACTGAAGTAAATTGTAAGTAAGAACTTTCTTGTTTCCTCCCTGCTTCTTGGTGCCATTGGGGTGCGGGCAGCGAGAGAATTCCTCATGCCTGATAGATGTGATTGGGTCTTGGATCGGCAACGTAAGAAGATAAGGAGAGCCTGTGGGATCAAGCCAATGGCCCATCTAGTCCAGCATGCTGTTCTCACAGTGGCCAGCCAGATGCCTCTGGGAAACCTGCAAGCAGGAGCCACGCACAAGCGCACTAACCCCTTCTGTGGTTTCCAGCAACTAGTATTCAAAAGCATTGCTGCCTCCAGCTATGGAGGCAGAACATAGCCACCATTGGCAGCCCTCTCCTCCATGAAGAGTGAGGGACATACTCATCACAATCTTGGTGTACAAGCCTGAGTTCTACACTTTAGGAGGAAATTTGGGATAGAAATTTAATGAATAAAGAATGAATAATTAAATAATAGTAAAGCTTGCGTAACTGATTTGCCTTCCCTTTCCAAGTATGACTAGACCCAACCTTGCATTGACTAGACTGTGCGCTTATTGCTCCTGATCTGTGCGTGGTTAGCATAATGCCCTCCTATATTGGTAAGAAAACATACAAATATTCACATTGCACTGCAGATATTCAGGTTTCTACCAACCATGAAACCTCAATGTGTAGGAAAACTGTCAAAATATGTGCTCAGGTTAATTTCACTGAATAAGCCTCAAAATGCTTTTTCATTTTTAAGTAACAGCCATTTCAGCAATCTAGCCATGGATACCCTTTGTGGCAGGAAAATATATGTGGTGCTTATGTACACATAGAAATGCTATTATCAAAACACATTATGCTATTGATTAGTAAATCCCACTTAATTATATTCTTCTGTGTTTTGTTTCTGCACTTTCAGCATCAACTACCTTTTAAAAAAACGAGTCGGTTATCATAAGAGAAATTTATTAAGGTTTTATGTCGACTTCATTTCTGGCTTGGGGGTATTTTAGTGTCATTAATTCAGAAAATGAATGTAAACAGAAAACACTAATTGTACTGGGCTCTTTGTTTCCCAACCTGCTTATTACCCAGCAAATTATGATTACTGTATTGAGTGCGCAGTACATATAATTAAAGATAAACTAGTGTAGCCAATTTTGATAAGTATCTGAAACTTTCACAATTGCCTTCCTGGTCAGCTCAGTTGTTTATCAGCAACTCCACCATTTCCGTAGCAAATCAACTTTATTCATGACAGGAGACATGGACAAGGAACAGATGGGCCTCCCCAAAACAAGGGGACATGAGGACAAAACCCACATCAGGAAAACAAGGTGGTTGTTTGTTTGTTTTTAAAGGAAGGGTTATGGGTAAGCAAAATGGCTGCAACTAACTGCACTTTCAAATGGATAAAATCCAGCAGCCCATAGGGAGGCAGAAACAGATGAAGAAACAGGTCAGGCTTCAGACCCACTTGTGGGAATAGCTGAATGAAAGTTAAACACAATTTTTGCCTTATCAACAGCAGTTGTGTCCATGTGGCAGGGAAAAGACTCAAACTGCACACTCCATGGAGCCCTTCTCTCACACCACTAAACCACAGGACCAAACAACAGGCAGGTGTGTCATGGGATGTCTGTCATTCCTCCAGGCACCAGCCCACATGGTCTTTTCCTGTGGAACACCCCATGTTCCACAGGAAGAAGCTGCCAGGTACAAACTCTGGCTGTGGTCTCCCACCAGAAAGACAGAGAAGGCTTCACACAGACACCCTTAAGAAAGCGCAGTGTCAGAGGGAGCACTGCATGGCCCAATTTCTTGCCTCTTACATCTCCTAGGTTGCAGTAGTGGACACTTTGGAGGGCCAGAGCCATGGAACTGCCTGACATCAGCATGGCTGCAGCTTATGCGGATGTCATGGGGTCATCTAGTCCACTGGCCTGCAATACAGGAATCTCAACTAAATCATCCCTGACATGGTCATCCAGTCTCTGCTTAAAATCCTCCAAGGAAGGAGAGTCCACAACTGCCTAAGGGAATCTGATCCACTCTCAACTATCAGAGAGTTCCTTCTGAGGTTTAGTTGGTATCTCCTTTCTTGTAACTTGAATCCACTGGCTTGAGTCCTACTTTCCAAAGCAGGAGAAAACAAGCTTGCTGCATCTTCCATGTGGCAGCCCTTCAAATATTTGAAGATGGCTATCGTATCTCCTCTCAGTCTTCTCTTTTCTAGACTAAACATACCCAGCTCCTTCAACCGTTCCTCATAAGGCTTGGTTTCCAGACCCTTGATCATATTGGTTGCCTTCCTCTACACATGTTCTAGTTTGTCAATATCCTTCATCCTGCGCCCAGAACTCGACACAGTATTCCAGCTGCGGTCTGACCAAGGCAGAATAGAGCGACACCGTAACTTCTCTTTTATGTGTGCATGTTCTTTGCCTTTTGACTACACATGTGCTCCACATTTATTTGTTTATTGCATACACATCCCAACTTCTTCTCCAAGGAGTTCAAGGTGACATACAGCGTTCTCCCCCCTCCTCATGTAATCCCTACAAAAACTCTGTGAGACTGAGAAGCAGTGACTTGCCCAAAGCCCCCCAGTGAGCTTCATAGCCATGTGGGGATTTGACTCGGGTCTCCAGGATCCTAGTCCCTGCACCACACTAGCTCTTTACAAATAAAATGCATACCCTCCAACATTTCTCCGATGGAAATAGGGATGTCCCATTCCATAATGATAATTTTACTATTTATACCCCACACATCTCACTGGGCTGCACCAGCTAGCCACTCTTGGCAACTTCTAACATATATAAAAACATAATAAAACATTAAGCATTAAAAAAAACCTTCCCTATACAAGATCGCCTTCAGACAGCTTGGGGGGGTCAGATAACTCCATACCCTCCAACATTTCTCCAATGAAAATAGGGCCATCCTAAGGAAAAGTGGAACATTCCAGGATCAAATCAGATACCTGGATGGTTTCTGTAAACCAGGGAAGTCCCTGGAAAATAAGGACACTTGGAGGGTCTGAAAATGTACATCTAGTTCTGCAAAGACTAGAGCTAAATTCCATTACTACTTCTTTTAATCCTCCAAAGGATAAAATACACCATCTTGCTAAAATCTTATAATGAGTTTCTCTCAGATTAATGTAGGGAGAGAAGGCTAGGCCTGCAGAAAACTTCTAAAAAAGTGTAGACCTACTCTTTTAGCAGCATACATAATATCTTTTGAGACAAAAAAGCCTATTTGATGTACGTATTTTTCCCCCCAAGAAAGGAAACAAATAGCAAGCTCTTAGTCTCACAAGACTTCAGATTCCTTCTGGCTCTTTGCCTTTATTTCTCCTTAGACAAAGCTGCAATACATCCATCTTTCTTTGACATGTGGCACAAAAGTGTTCAACAACCATCCGGTATTTTATTTTCCACTGAAATGGCTCTCTGTTTTCTTTCTTTGAAGAATAAAGAGATGCTGTTGTGGAAAAGGGAACAGCAAGCCCCTGAAAGTAAAAGTAACAACCAATTCATGTCTGAACCTCCTCTAAGTCACAATCTTATAGTGATTCTGGTGTTTACAGTAGGCTGAACATCACTGCACATTAGAACACACATGGTTGAATAGGTGGCAGGAGGCATTTTACTGCCAATAAAGACCACTCAGATCCTAATGTAAGAGCTACTGCTTCAAGAACTGTGTGCTGCCACTAGTGTTTTGCATGCTGCTCCCAGAAATAAATAAATAAAGCAATTTAGCATCATCAAATGGTGCAGGACAATAACAATTTCAGCCAAACATGAATGCAAGAAGGAACTGCATCAACACAGAGTGAAGTTGCCCAGTTCACATTTGGACTTCAGCCTGTACAAGGCAACTTCCACGACTTTGCTTCCCCCTGCATACTCCCCAAATATGTTCTGGGGTTTTCCCCAACCCCCCTGGAGCAGATTTGAGAAGTGGGCATGGGGTGTACAGGGGGGAAAGAGGAAGGGGAAGGGGAAGTTTCCTGGCACAAGCAAAAGTCCTGATGTGAACTGGACAATTCCACTGGATACAACCAGTATTGCTTCTTGTATTATATTGTATTGTATTGTATGCAAATTGCAATACAATAAAATTCAATATAATATGCAAAAGAAACAATAAAAGCACAATTCAGCATCTAACACAGTGTGTTACAATTTCTACAAATCGGGTCCTCCTCACAGAGGGCATGTGTTGCGGTGAGCTTATCGGGACTGACCTCATTGTTGTTTGGGTGGGAGCAATTGGATAGCCACAACAACACGATTGGTGGTCCCTCGGTTGCTGGGCAGATCTGGCCAATGGGATTTTTTGTGCATTAACCAAGGGACCTTCATATATACTGCTGCACATTGTGTAGAGCTTCCTCTTTTCACTTCGTGTACCGAATCACCCGCCCACCCTCCCTATAGTTAGGGTCTTGCTATGACCTTGATATGCCGTCGTGGGTCTTCTGCTGTTGGGGCAGGGGCCTGGTAGGAATTTTCCCATTTGGCTGATTGGCTGGTGCCACTTGGGCTTTGCCTGCCGCGAAGCAAATCATCACAACTTTTTAAGGTTTGGCAGTTAGGCATTGGTTCAAGGTGGTCTGGAGGGGAGGTTGGAGAACGTGGTCCCTTCAATGCGCAACAGGTATTCCGTTAAAGGAATCCAGGGTTTCACCATGCTTTTGCTGACGCCTTTTGGGGGGTAGGGCCACACAAGAGTCCCTGGGAGCATTTTGGGGTGAGCTTGAGTCATGTGACTGTACCAATGCTCCCCCACGGTGTTTACCTGTACTGACAATATGGTGGGGCCCAGTCGTCAGTGCTGTCCTGCTGAGGTCAGGTGCAGATAGTCAGGAGCCAATGCCTAAACAAACCACTCACTATCTGTAATCAATAAAGTTGTCGCTAAAATTATGCCAGTAACCTAAAACTAAATTCCGTGCCAATTGTGTCTTTATTATTGGGAAGCTCCTGGGGATCTTAACATGCAACAGGCAGAAAAATCATTAAGTGGTCTGTCAGGACTGTCAGCAGTTTTCAAGTTGTGTGTGTGTGTGTGTGTGTGTGTGTGTGTGAGAGAGAGAGAGAGAGAGAGAGAGAGAGAGAGAGAGAGAGTTTGGAAACCACTGTCCACTAGCCCAGATAGTGCTGTATCTATCACGGTCTCGACCAGGGAGGGCAGCGTATAAATAAATTATTATTATTATTATTATTATTATTATTATTATTATTATTATTATTATTATTATTATTATTTCTCTCTCTCTCTCTCTCTCTCTCTCTCTCTCTCTCTCTCTCTCTCTCTCTCATCTATCTTTAAAAGGTTAATGAATGATAAGGGAGGGTTTGCCCTTGTCCCAACTGTGCTGAGGGAGTCAGGCATGGCCACCTTTTACACATCGCTGGCTGGATGGGCATGGGAGCAGCCAATACGCAGCCAGCATGAAAGGCACTGCCCACTAGAAGGGGCCTGATTGGCCCATTAAAATTTGCATTTCTGGCAGCCCGCCCAGCCAGGGACACTCCTGAATGGCTGGTTGATCACATGTGTTCTGACTATCAGGAATGTAGGCAGACTGCTGCTCACCCAAGAGAGGGCTAAGTAGTCATTCTCTTCAAAGAGTTTGTAGCCAGAGGGCATTGAGAACCTACAACACAGCTACACAGCTGGCTCAGATAGGTCTCATGCTGTCTTAGTAGAAGTAGCCTTGAAATGTCAACTCTGTTCAATACAGAATTCCTTATAAGATGCGTGTGCTATATGAAGATAAGGAATAATAAATCATTTGTGTGTACTTAATCTTATTCAAACTGTTGAGACTCTTCTCTCCATCTGTATCTTCTTTCAGTAATAAAGACTTTAAAGATATTTGAGATCCACTGGAACTCTTTGTCAACTATTAACAGGCACAAAGTGATGCGCAGGGTGACCAGGTGGAAGAGAAACTTACCAGGTGTGTGTGCTTGCCCTTTTTGAAAGTGAGCCTTAGAAGTCTTAGATGTTCAAATTCCAAGCCAAGAGGTATTAAATACTGTGACATCTCTGATTTTTGCATATATTAAGTGGCAGATTGTCCTATTAAATGGTTGTCCATGTGGCTTAATGTTAGTTTAGACTTGCGATGTAGAGTGCCTTTGGAGAAAGACTGCAGTCCATCTTTATAAAAGTCTGTGGGTGGAATTCAACATTGTGCTGTGGTGAACATCCTGTCAGCACAAACATGCCAGCTTGCCACATGGAATAATCCTCACTCTCCTCCCACTGCATACTGTCCTAAGTGTTCTCCTGACCTTCAAGAGCCAATTTTGGTGGGCAAGAGGGGAGGGGCCAAAGCCCCATTGCGTGAGCAGAAACCCTTGCATATGGCTTGCATTGACAGGCTACTCCCACCCATTAAAACAATATATGTATATACTGTGAATGATTATATGTTTGGGAATATTGGTTGGTTTTGAAACCTTTGTGTACATTTCTAATCTAAATAATTTTTCAATGATATTGCCAGCATCTATAATTTACAAGGGCTTTTACTAATTTCTTTCTATTTGAGGTTTTTTCCTGGAAGATACTATATTATCTTGGATGGAAAGGATGAATTCCATTGTGCTGAAAATGATTGCAGCAAGATTAAATCACTGGGAAAGTAATGAAATGAAATCAATGAAAGTGTAATAAAATAATGATACAAACAAAATAAGTATACCTATAATGAACTCTCAAATTCATTTATTTTAATTAACATTACAGTGGTTAGTGTTGCATGACATCAATTGATCTCTACATATTATCATTCAGTATTTTCTTTTCTTATTATTATTCAAACTCAGTACACTGATTAGTTACAGCCCCGTATAATTTCAGCTTTTTTGGAAAACATGCAGTATAATGCTCACCAATGATACTGCTATATAATCCTTATCTGTGGTTTCTTTCCTTCACCATAGTTAAGCATCTTAATACTAAACTGCAGTTAGAGACTGTCCCCACAAACCAAGGTCTAAAGTTTGAAGTGAATTTACAACCCATTCTTTAAGTTAATAATGATTCAATGTGAACAATGTTTTTTCTGCATTTAATTTGGTTAAGATCCCCACTGCGTAGCAGTTCACTGGCTTAGGTTATCAGGCTAAGTCCTGCCCCAGTGAGTGTACCTAGTGGGGGGGGGGGAACATAGGGATTTGTTTTTTACCACACAAATCTAGAGGATGGGAGAAACTATCTCAGCCATCATTTACTCAGAGATTATGCAACACTAAACCATTACTAAGGGACACAGGTGGCACTGTGGGTTAAAACCACAGAGCCTAGGACTTGCTGATCAAAAGGTTGGCGGTTTGAATCCCCGCAATGGGGTGAGCTCCTGTTGCTCAGTCCCTGCTCCTGCCAACCTAGCAGTTCGAAAGCACGTCAAAGTGCAAGTAGATAAATAGGTACCGCTCCAGCGGGAAGGTAAACGGCGTTTCCATGTGCTGCTCTGGTTTGCCAGAAGCAGCTTAGTCCTGCTGGCCATATGACCAGCTGTACGCTGGCTCCCTCAGCCAATAAAGTGAGATGAGCGCCACAACCCCAGAGTCGGTCACGACTGGACCTAATGGTCAGGGGTCCCTTTACCTTTACCTTTACCATTAAACCATTACTATGGTGTATGTGTTTTGCTGCACCAGAGATTGGCCCAATCATTGGTAGTCATGTTGCTTGTAAATATGCTAGGTTGACTTGAAAAGAGCAGAACTGAGGCAGACACAGTCTACTGAGAAAAAGCACTTGATTTTGCACACTTGAGTCCCCACCATCTACTAGTCTATCCCATTCTACGAGGATGTCCTTCAGGTCAAGTACAGAGTAGCAGACAGCAGAGGGCTGCTTTGGAAATGGAAGAAGCCCATTTGGATCCTCCTTTTTCTTTTTAGTGAGATCCCCATCTTCTTTCTCCCCTGCCCCCCACCGTCCACAACAAGGAGGGATTCAACTACAGCCCCCAGCCCATGAGCCCCAATGGAACGCTGGGATTTTCCCCTGGGATTGAGTGTTTTCCAGTTCCAACCCCACGGTCTCTGCTGAAAAAGATACTGACAGTGTCTTCACTCTTCAAAAAAGTGGGAGGTGGTGCAATAAGCCCTGTATTCAAGGGGGCAGCCTCCACTGCCTACAAAAATCCAGGATTCTGATATAAATAAGCTTTATTCTCCTTGGATTGGGTAGCAAGCAGTGAAGGGAAACAAGGCATTCTTTCAAACACTAAAAGCCACTCCCCTAAAAGTCATTCAAGGGCGTCAAATTTACCCCCCCCCACACACACACACACCCTGCGTCTGTACAGGAATGATATGCAAATAATTCCTGTGAATTCCATGTACCAACCTCCAAGGCTGGCTTTTCACTATGCCAATGCCATTTTCTAAAAAGTGATGTTCGTGCAAAAAGTGATGTTGTGGTGGGACTCCCTTTCTGCTTAAACACATTTGAGAAAACGTTTATTTAGGTCATTTTGACCTTTAAAGCATTTCATTCATTCTACAATATGAGTAACTTTAATTCTGTTCCTGATAATGTTATCATGTCTTTTTTTTTAATTAAAAAATAAAAATATAAAGGCTTGTTGTCACACACACACCCCTGGCATTTGGATTAGGCAGAAGAAAAATCAGGGATAGAGAAAGTATAATTGACTTAATTTGGTTTAATTACGTGCAGGAGAAAGAAGACAATTAGTTAATGTGTCTTAATGAATTATATTATGAGATGTGTGGCTCCCAGCGGGAACAAATGATCCCTGTAATGGGAAAATTGGGGTTGAAAATACAGTGAAGTCACTGCTGCTGGTGTTGCCGCCATGAGAAGGTAGACTGCTCAAGGCAGCTGGGGTTTTCTAGATACAGTGGTACCCCGCAAGACGAACGCCTCGCGAGACGAAAAACTCGCAAAACGAAAGGTTTTTTCATTTTCGAGTTGCCTCACAAGACGAATTTCCCTATGGGCTTGCTTCGCAAAACGAAGCTTGCCCCGGGGACAGCGGGTCTTCTCTTTTGAAGCAAGGGGCGGCGGGGAGAAGCGATCTTCTCCCCGCAGCCCCAGGTCCGGGGACAGCGGGAAGCGCTTCCCGCTGTCCCCGGACCTCTTTTGAAGCAAGGGGCGGTGGGGAGATCGCGATCTCCCCGCAGCCCCTTGCTTCAAAAGAGGTCCGGGGGCAGCGCGAAGCGCAGCGCTTCTTCCCCGCTGCCCCCGGACCTCTTTTGAAGCAAGGGGCTGTGGGGAGATCGCTTCTCCCGGTGCTCCGAAGCGGGGCGGGGGGTGGGAACACCTTCCCCCACCGCCCCGCTTCGGAACGGTGCTCCGAAGCGGGGCGGGGGGGTGGGAACACCTTGCCCCGCTTCAGAACGGTGCTCCGAAGCGGGGCGGGGGGGGGGGCTGGAACACCTTCTGAAGGCTGGCGGGGGACAAAAGTCTTTGTCCCCCCTGCCTGCCTTCCCAGGGGCTTTTAAATTGCCCCGGACAGCGGAGAAGTCCTCCGCTGTCCCGGGGTTTTTTAAAATGCTGGGGGTGGGAAGAAAAGCCCTTATCCCCCCCCCCCCCAGCCTTCAGAAGAGACTGTCCCCGGACCTGGTCTGAAGGCGGTTTCCCTAGGAACGCATTAATTGATTTTCAATGCATTCCTATGGGAAACCGTGCATCGCAAGACGAAAAACTCGCAAGACGAAGAGACTTGCGGAACGAATTAATTTCGTCTTGCGAGGCACCACTGTACTTTCACAATCTATGACTGGAATTACCAGATCAACAGTACTATTCTGCAGAGTGAATTCTGCTCCCCCTCCCACCAAATCTTTAATCCATTTTGCGCCTCATCACTCACTAGCTTTGAATGAGTTACTATGTTGCCTGAAAAAAAGGGGAAACCATTTTGAAACCCACACGTACACTACCACATCTTTCCCAGTGCCAGCTGGTATTGTAAAACACTGAAGAACAGAGCTTGTTTTGCAACCGTAACAAATAAACTAATGAAGGCTGCATGAAACCCCATTAAGATGTTTCACGAGAATTATCAGTGCTCCTTTTTTTGACTTCCTCTGAAATTCCTCAGAGGTTTCACTTGAGGAAGAACTTTCAAATTCACTCATTGTTCTGCTTTAGGCAAACTTTAGTGACAACAGAGGGATGCCTTGAAATGTGTTTTGAGCACTGGAGGTCACAGTTCTCATTAACCCTATATATTATGCATGTACATGTAAAACATGTATTTCCTGTCTCCTTGGTTCAATTGCCAAATGAGCAGGTTGTTTTTTGTTTGTTTTTAAAAAGCTTCCTAGGAGCAGAGGTGTCAATTTGTGAGGGAGATTGGGGGGAGGCCAATGTCATGCACGTAACATCACACCAGGATGTCAGGAGGAGCCATGGGCGGAGCTAAATGCGACAAAAGGGCAGATTCTTTTTTTATGATAATTTTTATTGAATTTCCATTTCCTACTGGGAGCCAATATCTTCCAACAACCACTTGTGACTACATAGATTCTTTTTCTTATTCCAACAAGAAATGATGAACAGGGTGCCCCATATCTCCTAATCACTAATTCAAGGCTTTCTTTTACTACAGATTGAACCATAATATTGCTTTGATAGAAAACTTCCATTTAGGAAAGTCATAGACACATATGAGGTACTGTGCCATGTTTTGTCAGCATTTGAATGGCATTCTTCATCTAACGGTTTTCATTAATTTTGAATGTTACTAAAAGGACTGATTACAGTTCCCGAGTTTCTCACATAGAGAATTTTGTCTAGGACTAAGGCAAAACTTCCAGCATTATATTACTTTCCTCTAGTAATAGTAAAAAAATAAGGATTTTTTTTTAAAAAAAGATAAGCAGGCTCCTTAAACTAATTGCTCCAAAGCTAAGAAATTCTCTCTTTTTTTCTTTTGGTAATTATACTATTAACTGACAACTATTCAATGCTGCCATAGACCCGATAGCTCAAATAATTGAATTATTCTACCACTGCATTGGATACTTGTACCATTCGTGAGCGTTCTGCTGAAAACATATCAACATTCACTGTGTTTCAAGGACACATCATTGACAGACCGTCAGAGAATATGACATGGTTATACTCCCAGATGTATTCAGAATCATTAACTCTACTCATGCACTTATTGTTTCAGCTCTAGACAATGATAAAATGTTTTGAAACAATTTGCATGAATATGCAAATACTATGTTATAACAATTGCAGTTGCAAATTACCTGGGCTATAACAGAAACACTCCCATTACCCGCAGAGTATAAATGAGATATATTTGCAACTACCAACTATTATGAAAAGCTTTCTTTGACGTTTTGGCATGTAAAGAAATCCACAAAAAATTCTTGGGGGGGCGGATAAAAAATGCATAAAAACAAAAAGTAAAAACACCTTCACATCCTGAAGGAACAGAAAAGGCAGAAGCAGGAAGTTATAACTCCGATCCACCACAATCATGCTAAGTGCAGGATGCTGAGATTTTATGTATTCAAGGAACCCAAGAATCCAACTTAGGTGTTTTCATATTTTCACTCTTGATATTACTTCCTCATACCTTAATGTAGACCTCCAAATTTGTGATCTATTAAACTGGACACAGTGTCCCTTCCCCTAATCATGTGTGAAGGCTCTTTGGATTTGCTAACCAACCACTGGAAAAAGACTAGATGGAAATATTACTATTACTATTACTATTTCTTGACAGAAAAGCTAAGAATAAGCCTGGAGGTGGGCAAACATGTCAATTCCAGTTTCTCTCCATTTCTCATTTTTTCAATCTTAATTCAGTTCTCCACATTGAGACATCAGTTTGTGTGTTTGTTTGTGGGCTGGAGTATAAATAATAAATTGTTTGTAATTATTATGATTATTTTTTTAAAAATTCAGAATACCCAGGATTTTGTAGTATTATTACTTGTGGGGGGAGGCAGATTGCATCTGCCACAAAACAGCATCCCCATCCTGGTTGCTCCCTTTTCTGCTCCCTTCCTCCCAAATTAACAACAAAATGTACATCTTGGTGTTGACTTTGTTGCTGGAAATGCACAGGTACCTGATTCTATATAGTGATATTATACCACCATTAGAAGCACCAATAGGCGGATCATTAAATTGTCCTGTGGCAAATCCGTGGGTTGCCAGTCTGCTTCAGGCTTAGCCAGTGTGTTCAGGGGTGATGGGAGTTGTAGTCCTGCAACATCTAGAGAGCTACAGTTTCCTCATTCTAATCCTACCTTTAGCCTTACCTCTAGTCTGGTAAAACAACACTATCTTCTGTGTTTTTTTTTATAATAATTTTTATTACGTTTTTTCCAATTACAGATAGAATAGAAAGAAGAAAAAACAGAAAAGATAAAAAAGAAGAAAAGAAAAAAAACCAAACCATTTCAGCAACTTATTTCAACTTCTATCGGACTTCCCCACATCTCCCGCACAGTGCATTCTTAACAATAAATTTGTCAGCAAATTGTAACCTTGTGTCATGTGTTTCTTTTGTACTTTCAATCACAATTTAAGTTTAAATCCCTTATTTCCCATTTACTCTAAAAACATAACATATTATCATCTTTAGCCATTTAAACTTTGGTTCTTTCAATAATGTTATCCAATTTCATATATAATCCACTCTCATTGCTGGGGCTAACCTTCCAAGTCATGCGGTATCTTATAGTTCATATAACTTATAAAACTTTTGCAAATAGTCCTTAAATTTTTTCCAGTCCTCCTCCATTGCTTCTTCTCCCAAATCTCGGATCCTGGCAGTCATCTCAGCTAACTCCATGTAGTTCATCAGTTGCGTCTGCCATTCCTCCAGCGTGGGCAAATCTTGAGTCTTCCAGTACTTAGCGATAAAGATTCTTGCTGCTGTGGTAGCATACATAAAAAACGTTCTGTCCTTCTTTAACACCTTTTGGCCGACAATGCCCAAGAGGAAGGCCTCCGGTTTCTTAGGAAAGGTGTACTTAAACACCTTTTTTAACTCATTGTAGATCATTTCCCAGAAGGCCTTCACTTTTGGACAAGTCCACCAAAGGTGAAAGAATGTCCCTTCAGCCTCCTTGCACTTCCAACATTTATTGTCAGACAAATGGTATATCTTAGCAAGCTTGACTGGGGTCATGTACCACCTGTATATCATTTTCATAATGTTTTCTTTCAAGGCATTACATGCCGTAAATTTTATACCGGTGGTCCATAACCTTTCCCAGTCTTCAAACATAATATTGTACCCAATGTCTTGAGCCCATTTTATCATGGCTGATTTAACTGTCTCATCCTGGGTGTTCCATTTAAGCAGCAAGTTATACATTCTCGATAGTACCTTGGTCTTTGGTTCTAACAGCTCTGTCTCAAGTTTCGATTTTTCCACCTGGAATCCTGTTTAAAACAACACTATCTTCTGGACCATAAAGGAATGTCAGCTATTTAAAATCTGAAGTTATTTGAATTTACTGTGTGTGTTGTGTGATAGTTTACATCAAAAAGCAAATTTATGAACATCAAAATATTTTGATGTCTCCCAGTCTATGCACATAAAAGCAATTGCACGCTATATTTGTAAGGCTATTCAAGAACTGAAAGCTTGATATTATTTTTGATTTTTTAAAAAATTACTTAAACAAATACATCTGGCACATACTGCATTACTGGCCCCTCAACAATTTCAAACTAGTGTGGCTACACATGAATTGTACAAGCTGCCCAGCCAGATGGGTGGGGTATAAATAATAAATTATTATTATAAATTATTATTATACCTGTGTCAGCTCCCTGCACTATGAACAGCCTTGATTTTCCAGGGTTCTGTGTTGGAATGTGGGATTCTCCTCCAATACAGGTGACTCATCTCCCACTCATAGAGGGTGATGGAGGCAGGTGTTGAGAGTAGAGATGGCTTGCTTGTCCCTGTACATTCCTAGCACTTTGAATTTCCACTTTACTATAGTGTATGGATAGAACCTATATGGCTGCTTGATTGAGTACCTTGCATTTTGCATTGCACTTCCATGTTTCATCAGACCTACTTTATTCATTTTTTCTTACGTTTTAAAATAAGAACACTAATCAACCTTTCAGGAAAAAACCCCACAGAAATACAATGTTGATTCACTTCTTTCTGTTTTCAAACCAAAGTAAATATCAGCCTAAAATTATCTATTCTGGCAGCGCATTATGCTGGCAATGTCCCCTGAGAGACAGCTGACATGTGCCAATCAAGCCTACAAAATTGTTGTTTTTGTTTAACCACCCAATGTTGCCTGTCTTGGGAACTCATCAGAACTCCAGAGAAGGTTAATTTGACACATCAGGTGACTGAAAATTCTCTGCTTTATGCAACAAAGCTTTTAACATTGCACTCAAAAGCGTATTAAACATTCTTCAAGTAATTGCAAGGTGCTGTCCAGTCTCTTACATAGATTTGGCAAGTTCTACCTACAGATTTAGTACAGCAGAAATGGGGGGGGGGGAGCCTAGCGATGGATATACATTCATAAAGGGAATCCCATCATTCAAAAGGCACTTAGCAAATGGAACAAATATATAGAGAGAGTTATAATGTTAACCACATTTTTGTTTTATCCCAACTGGGAAAAATAATGCACAAAGCAGGCATGAAAATTCTGGGGTTCAATGCACTTCTCATAACAAAAATGAGGAACGATTATTATGAACACTCATGCTGGAATTGGAGATATAGGTTCATTATTTAAAAAGAAAAATAGTGGCCACTCATTCGCGAGAGGTCTCCTTACCTTATTTGGTGGGTAGCGTTGTGGCTAGGCCCAAGGCTCTGTGTGACCCGGCCGAGGGCTAATGATTGGCAGGCTCCCTGCCGTCACTTCCCTGTGCTGTCAGCACTGGACAGGGACCTGCTCAAGGAACGGGCCTTACCAATGATTTTCAGCACTGACGGGGGCATATCCGTGGGGAATTTAAACTCCAGCATAGTTGGGAAGGCCGTCCTCTTGTGGCCACTCATTCGTGACAGTAGCCAAATGGTTTCTTAGCCTTCCATTCACATGAGCAGCAGCTAGCTGCATTGTCGCATTGCATCCCTGTGCTGCAAGCCTGTGGAGACAAGTGTGAAAAAGTTATTCTGTGGATTGCGTCCATTATCTATTTTTAAAATGTAATGCCTACATTACTGACATCCCCCAGCATGAAAGAGAGAGAGAGAGACGGAAATGGTGAAAGACATGCCACCATGCCTTAAGACAGAGAAACAACCTGAAACATTTGTTTCTCTGTGTTAATTAATTTTCAAAGCAGTGGCGCTTGGCTGTGGGGTTCTTTGAAGGAATTTGACGTATGTTTGCAGTAATCTGTAGATCGTTGAGGTGGATGTGTTTTGACAATGGAATGTTTCTGTACCCTGTGCTTAGGTGTGAACTAATGCATGCAACATTAAATTGTTAACTTAGCAGGTGGCTGCATCAAAATGCTATTTTGTAAGCAAAAGAACAGCAGTGGGTTCCTTATTTGCCATTGTTTCGTAGACCTTGTGTGTGCTATAGAGAAAACAGTCATTTCGTGGATAGCAGAAGACAAAAGGAAGCTAAGCTGAAACATCGCTTACGCTATTAGTGACTTACATGAGTCCATTATGGGGCTTTAAAAAACAGGCACAAATTAGGTGAGGAGCAGGGAAACTAGCTCCTAGGGGCCACCCCCCCCCCCATTTTTTGTGGTAGGGGCTGGGTTCACCCCCAATGTCCAGAAAGCATGGAGCTTAAGCACAGAGTGCCTGCAGCAGCTGGCTCCTTTCCTCCTCCTACTACTGTAGAGGAGAAGGAGAGTTGAAGCAGCCCTCTGCCGGTGGTGCTGCCAAGAGGAGACAGAGGTGGCGCTGCTGGCCATTGAGCCACATGGCATTCAGCCCCACCCACAGCTCCTCCTGACATCATACGCATGATGTTGCAACATCATGCACACAACGTCAGGATGTTGCGATGTTACACGCACAACTTCGGCTGCCCCATTCCCCTTGCAAGATGGCACCTCTGGCGTGGAGTGAGCTTTGTATTGTTCAGCTCACTGGTTCCTCAGTGAACCTACAGCTTACATGTGTAAACAGCAGTAAGTGTGGATTCTAGGAGCCTTGATCCAGACCAAGACCTGCCTTCGGCTGTGCAAGTAGGGCAGGGATAAGGACCCTGGGCTGGTAGGCAGAACTGGAAACACCTGCTGCCCCAGCTAGATGTATACCAGCTGCTGCCATACTGGGGCTGCACTGTAAAGCCTGCCTGTCCTGGGGGCAAGACCAGGATTTGCCTGGGGGAATCTCCATCTGTCCCCAGCTGCTGGATCTGGACCCTCTCCATAAAGATATATATATGTTAGAGATATATTAGAGATATATTGAATCTGGTTCTCCTAGAATAAATCTGCACTGCATAAGGAACAGAATGGTTAATTTTACAGAGTGCAACTTTTAAAAAAAGTTAACACAAATACATTGTTACACCAGAAACTACAAAGTTCTATCCATAATTGTCTTCTAACAAGAAAACCAAAATGGACAAAAGAATGAAAACTTGTTTACAGTCATTATTTCAAGGCATGACTGCTACTTGTTGTGAGAGGAAGAAAACTCAACATCCATTGTTTTAAAATAACATGCTATGGCCAGCAAGGCAGGGGCTAGTTTCTATATAAAAGGAGTAGCACTATTTTTTCACTGAGCATTCTTTTTATCCTCAGCCGACACTTTGTGGTGCTTAATTACAAAATTTAGGTTTACAAGACGCACACGCAATCATACAATATCTTTCTTAACATAAATATTGGGGGGATACAAATGGACAGGACTGAATTTTTAACCACTATTTCCTGCTCCAGGGCAAGTGGTTACATGAGCATTGGTCCCCAAGGCAGAAAACACTCTGATACTCTGGAGAAAAGGCTTTCATTTATATCTGCTTTTAACCATCTGCCACCCATTAGCCACCCATTTATTAAAATTCAAACTGGAGACCCACAAAGATTAAAAGAATACCCAACATTTTCAAGCAAGAGGGTGTTTCCCTGGAAAAGTCAGATTTCTGATCTGTACTTAGCAGTGCCAAATTTTGGGGAAAATGTTACATAGAAACCACATTAAATGATAATATCCATGTTCACAACAATTGTCTTCTCAACAGGTTTACAAAACCTTCTTTTAATGCAATCCATTTTTATAAATTGAAGGCTCGAAAACAATTTGCCAGGGGCATAGTCCAATCATTTCCTCTTTGGATAAAGCTAGTAAGTACAAGCAATGATTGCTTTATGTGTGTCCAATTGACATGTGATTGTGCGCATACACACACACCATGACAGCCCAGGAGTGGCTGGAAAAGGGGGTGGGGTGGGGGTGGGCATAAAGGGGTGATCTTTTATGTGCTCTGCCACCACACATGATGATCCAGAATGCAACCCCTGCACAAATGGGGGGGGGGTTGCCTGAACCTCAATAATGGCTCATTATAGCTTTTTATATTATTCTTTTACATCGGGGCCAGTTTTCACTGAAGAATGGTGGGAACAAATTATTTGGCAGCTATCATTCTAATGTCCCAATCACTTATGATATTACAGGTGTTTCTGCCAGTTTTTCTGGAAGTTAGACACTGCCAAATATCAAATGTTAATCGTAGCCAGCATAGAGTTAGTGAACAGCAAAGGTTTTCCTGTCAGCCTTCCAACACAAATACCAACACAACAGCATTTCTCCTTTACAAATTTTTGACAAAAAAAAAAGTTCGGTAGGAAATTAGGAAAACAAATATTCTGGGCACTCACCTCCCTTTCTGCTTTCTCAGCTTCTGAGCTTAACAGGTTATAAGTGATTTTTGAGAGAACATACCTGCACTTAGCAAACAGCTGAGCGAAGAGATTTTCCAATTTTTTAGGGTCACAGCGGTTCCAAATCTTAATTAATCCTTGATAATACTTTTTAGTAGAAAGCTAATGTTCCCCCATTTGTTTACAATCTTAACATGTTTACATATTTCTCAAATTCTTTAAACCAATTAATATGCAACTTGGAATGCAATCAAATAATACACTTTAAACATCTTTGCTGGATGTGTGTGAGATTGATCAAGTCCAGAACACAGCCTGCAAAAAATGTAAAAACTGATAAATTAGATCCTAGGATATGAGTTTCCTAATTTGATAATAATAATAATAATAATAATAATAATAATAATAATAATAATAATAATAATAATAATTGTGGTGAAAAAAAATTAGGGGAGGCTTGAACAGGCTTCTGTTTTGGGGAACAGTTTCGGGTGTTAGGGATAGAAACAGAAAGGAAAGAAAGTTGAAGAGATTGAGGGGGAAATTAAGGAACTGGGGAATAAGAAAACAGTATTGGCACATTTGATACTTCTCTAATTGCTTCATTAATTTATCTAGAAAATTTCCTTTACTGGTCATGCCACTAATTTTTGATGTGGAAGTTTGGCAGGGATCAAACTTTGAACCCTGATTTCCCTTAAATTCACAACACAAGACAAGCCAGACAAAACTTACAACAACAAAAAACAAGCAAACAGCGGATAAACAAAACACAGTTAAAAATAGAGATGTCAGTCAGTCCACAACTAAGCAAAGTAACAATTTTAAAAACTGCTACAATTCCAAACACATACTTCTACCCACTTACACAGAAAGATGCTTCCCTGCAGTTTACTTCCATATAACAATGCTTAAAGCATCATCCCAAATGAAAATTCACTGCCATGAATTCATAAATGGGAAATTCACTCAAACCAAAAGCTTGCCCCCTGCATTTTGACCAATCAACAATAGGCTTATTTTTGAGGGACTGGAGAAAGGAAAGAGATTACCATTCTCATGTGGCATTCATGCAAACAAAACATAACAGAAAAAACCTAAATTCTCCTATATAAATTTGTTGTTGCAATCAGTGAGCATAATCAGCAAAACCAGCAAAAATCCAGCAACAGGAACAACAAAATAAAACCAGCTCAAAAAGATCTTGTAAAAAGAAGACCTTTTCATTTAATAGTGAATATAGCATAGGGATTAAAACTCTTTACTTCCATGCAAGCGTCAGAGAAGCCAGTGCTAAACAGTGAGAGCAGGACAGGCAAAAAATGAGATTTTTGTCAGGCTGGATCTCTTACAACTGTGGTTGTTTTTGAGACAACTATTCCAGCCCTGGCCTCCCCACTTCAGTCCCACTCCCAAGACTTTGTGGTGTCCCAGTCATATCCCACTTCTAACACCAAATTGCTGGAGAAATTTAGACTGGAGGTATCCCTTGCAGAAACCCAAAAGAAAAGGTTGCAGGATCCAAGTGAAAAGATAGGCCTTTATCAATATATAAATGTGCGTAGGTATAGCCTAAAAATGAGGCTGGTAAGAAGCAGAGACAAAGCAATGTTTCTTAAACACTTGCAGGCACAGGCCTTTTCAATTTAGCTACACCACAGACTCAAAAGAAAAGGGAATCATCAAAACAATACAGTTCTATGAAATTATTATTTTTTCCATCCAGGGCTGGATTTAGGTTTGATGAGGCCCTAAGCTACTAATGGGCCCTAAGCTACTAATGGGATGAGGCCCTAAGGTAATGGGACCCTTTATATGTCCAGCTGTCCTTTGTCAACAACAAATTGTCACTGTTTTTTGTGTTTAATATTTGCTATATGGTAATTTATGGACCTAATAAGTATCTAAATCCATTTGCACATAACAAAATGTGGTACCTAGGGATGCGAACGGGATCCGTTCCGGAACTCCGTTCGCATCATGAATAGAACGTAAGATGCGACTGCGTGTCTGTGTGTGTGCGGGTCGTGTTTTGCCTCTTCCGCGCACGTGCGTGATGTCATTTTGACCGGGTCGCCGTGGAGTGCAACCCAAAAATACTTATCCTGAAGCATATTTATCCCGAGGTATGACTGTATGTATTTTATCATAGTAATTGTTGAACTGAAATACAATTAAGAAGCAGTATATTAACAGTGAAATTTTTGGGGGAGCCCAAACTAGCTATAGCTTGTTTAGCTTATACGTAAATCCAGCACTGTTTCCATCATAGTAACACATGAAGAAGGCTCCTCCAATGTCCATCATATTCTCACATACTAATGGAAACAGTAATAAGCATATTGTCTGAATATACCTATAACCCAGTAAGTTCAGTACTGTACATTCTTCCCCCCCCCAAAAAATGACATGAGACAAAATATTAACAGGTTTAATAATTTGCTCAGATGAGAAAAAACAAAAACAACCAACTTTCCCCTCCCTCCACACCACCAGAGACATTCAAAAGAATGACACCGCTTGAAGAGTGTAACACAGGATAAACAGCGCTTTGATGAAAAGGTGTCCCTCTAGTATCTCAATCATATTTTTGAAATAGCACAGCCTCTCTCTGCGTGAAATTTGTTTATACAGCCTATTGAAGAAAATATTATATTTACTTTTGCTATATTGCAATTTTTCACTCACTTGACTTCCAACTGAGAAGCAGCAAATTTTGTGTGGGAAGTCTCCGCAAGAAACTCAGCCAAATTTTGGTGACATTCTCTCCCCGCTCCACCCCCAACGCTTTTTTAAAGCGTTGGAGTTCTTTCACATTTTTTGAAGCCAGCTGAGCTTAGAAAAATTGACAATGGGACATCAGAATGCCTGTTATCCCTATCCTCCATTTAGCTGTCCATAGGATGTCTGACCTTGGATGAACCCAAATAGATGAGTAGAGTTATAGCTGTCTCAACTCTGATGCCTCTTAGTGACTGACAAGGCAACAGGCTACTCAGGCAGCTCATCATTACTACTGAAAAGTTATTAGGAAAGTTTCCAGGCAAAAAGCCAACGTTCTGCTCATGACTTTAGAACAGAGGTAGGGAGTCTTTTTCAGACTGAGACCCACATTCTCTCTTAGATACACTTTGAGGAGCCACTTGCCACTGGGGCAGGCCCAGAACATGTGTAAGGAACCTTGGCTCTTGAGATGCTCAAAATTAGCTTGGGAGGGGAGCTAATGTTTAATTAGGGGAGAAAACCAGTTCAGGCTTCAAATACTAAATATCATTGATTAACGTGCAAAAATAAAAATGAAATAATGGATATAAACAGTATTGAATATAAATGACTGAACATAATGATTAGAAAAGCAAGTACTACCAGAATCAAATATTTCTGAATTATCCAACATAGATGGTTAAATGCTGATTATATTATTCAGCCTACTCTGAACTTTTAAACACAGACAGTCAAATATTGGAAATTAAACATCAGATACCGGATAGTTAATAATGTGGATTTTGTGCTGGCCACTGAAGGAGCTGTTCAGTTTTGATTTTATCTTCCCTTTTTTGCCATTTAAACTGTCATTATATTTTGACTCTGCAATTAGCTGATTTGGGGAAAGTGAACATTTTGTGTCTTAAAATATCAAATGCTGATTACACAACTATATACCATATTTAAGTATTTGCAGGTGACGCATGCTAGTGCTAACTGAGCAGACTGTTCATGCATATTTTAATGATATACCGCTTCACTCCCCATCACCATCCCTTTCATTTTGAGTTCGCTCCCATTTCCTACCAAGAGATTTGCTTTAAAAGTATCATTTGTTAGCAAACTTCATCAGCGCAGTCTCTCTTCCCATAATGAGGCATCAGGCATAAGCCTGCATTTTATTAATGTTTGATCAGGGCTTGTATATTAAAGAGAGAGAGAGCTTAAAGATTTTCAAAAGTTTCATGCCAGGCAGAAGACAGCTGCTTAGAGAACCTTGGCAATGTTTTCCTCCTAGACAAAGGGGCCCCTTGATTTATAGCAGAAAACAATTCTCAAAGTCGTAAAAAGGGGGAATTACAGGCTGAGAGAGAGGACACTGACCCTACATGTTACAGAAGATAAAAAAGGCAGAGATAAACATAATTAGGAATGAGTAAATAGTAAAATAATACCAATGTGCCTCCCAGTAAAATGAGCCAGATCTTCTTTCTAAGGTTAAAAGGCCAAGACCAAATGGAGAAGCATCTAGCTGGCAGAAAGAGAGCATTTTTGGGAGAGCATTTTTGGGAAGTCTTTTTAAAGCTGTTTCTTTCTTAAACTGAGAGAGTTAAAGGGCAATAAATGTTGGGAAAAGCAGCTGGCTGAAGGGGGTGTGTGTAAACTGAAGAGGCTTCTTTTGAAGCTGGTTTTTTACTGAGTTCCTTTTTTACTGAGTTCCTTTTCTACTTTACAAAGGCCTTATTCCTTTTAAAAGGCTACCTATGTTATGTATTAAATTATATTGGTTTAAATGTAATTATGCAAAGGATTTAAGAAATGCTAGATTCTTATTTCATATAGTTGTAAGAGTTGTATTTATCCTGAAATTAAGTCAGCCACCAGCCTAGCCCCCCTGCCAGACAGGAAGACGCCATCCAAGCAGTCCTGATATATAGCTGTCAGGCATTTGTTTAGAAACCTTCAAATGAAGGAGATCTTTCAATGTTGATGTGAAACTCAAGATCCTTGACATATGTTTAAGATAAAAATTTAAGATTAACCATTTGTTTTAGAAGGCAATAGGGCAAGGAGGGCAAGAGGTGAGCTGGTAATTAAGATTCCTTGTTGAGACACATGTAAGATATATTACTACTTATTTGTCATTTATAGATGTAACAATATATAGCTCTTTGTGTTCCATATAAGGACAGGAGGATATGGGTGTATCTTTTAGGATTGGTTATAGCAATCAGCCAATAGGAAATCCAACCAGGCTGATTGGACAGAGGCAGCCACAGGAGGAGCAAAGGGGGCTGGATTAAGGGAATATAAGTGCTGGCCATAATGGCAGGAGGCCAGGCCAGAGCTTGGTAACCATATACCACTGTGCCTCTCATTTATTTGTCTGACAAATAAATAATTATTTTAATTTCTCTATTGCTGCGTTGAATATTTCATTCCAGCTAAGCGTTAACCACAAGCAGGGTGCTACAATAGCACCTATATCTATAGGACTCTCACCACTGTCAGCACTCCCTCCCTAGGTTTATCTCCTACCTAAGTGGTCAGTTCTCACGCTCATATATATAATTTTTATGAGTTTTTTTAACATATCATTTTCAACAGTAATTAAACATACTTTATCTTATTCAAATTTTTGACTTCCATCAATCCTGTCTGAAAATTTTCCAATCTAATCTCTCAGTATGCATTTCTTACCTCCCCTATTACATTTCAAACTCATAACCAATATCTCTGTCTTTTTCTACTTTGTAACACTTCGTATATTTCTCCTTACAAAACTTCTTGTAGTCCTACTAGCGTAATTTGTTGATTACAGTTGCTCTTCAAATAATTCATATACTTCTTCCAATCTTCTGTAAATCTCTGGTCCCACAGGTTTCAAATCCTTCCTGTCATTTTGTCCAATTCTGCATAGTCCATTAATTTCGTCTGCCATTCTTCTTTCGTCAGAATTTCTTCTTGTTTCCATTTCTGGGCTAACAATACACTTGCTGAAGTTGTTGCACATAAAAACAATTTAACATCTTGCCTATTAATGTCCTGACCTATAATACCAAGTAAAAATTCTTCTGTTTTTTTAAAAAATGTATAATTCAACATCTTTTTCATCTCATTATATATCATTTCCCAGAAGTTCTTTACTTTTTTACATTTCTACGCTTATAATCCTTCCTGTATGAAAGGAGGTATCTGTGTGGTAATGTAACCAGAAAGCAATGAACACATATCCATTTCAGGGAAACAAAACCCAAAGGCTATTGAAAAATCTCTTGTGGAGTGTCCTGCACACATCCTCTCTGACAAACAAATGTGTACATTTCCCATTTAAGTACATAAAATGAGACTGCTGGATTACGTCAGGCGCCCATCGAGTTCAGCATGCTATTCTCACAGTGGCTAACCAGATGCACTAGGGAAGCCCGCTAGCAGGATCTGAGCACAAGACAGTGGCGTAGCGTGGGTTGTCAGCACCCGGGGCAAGGCAAGTAATTTGCGCCCCCTAACCCTAACCCCCAGATGTGGTGCCCGGTGCGGCCGGCCCCCCCTGCACCCCCCACGCTACACCACTGGCACAAGAGCATTCCCACACCCTGCAGTTTTCAGCAAAGCCTCTCCTTCTCACAGAGGGGAGGTGTTGTGAGCAGGAACCGTTCCTGCGGCAGCAGGGGGGCGTGTTCAGCCCCCTTCATCATTTCCTGGCTGCCACGCTGCCCCTCAGCTGGCCAGCCAATAGAGTTGGGGGGGGGGGGCTCAGCTGCATTCAAGCGGCTGTGGCAGCCTTCACACATCATTCAGCCCTTGGAAGACAGCTCAGGTGGTGGTTAGGCATTGGAATATGTGTTGTGCATTGGTGGCCGGGGCTTGGCCATCACCACCTCTTGTTGGGTATTCCATTAAAGGAATCCGGAGGTCGTGGATCCTGTCCGATGCCCTGCCGGTGGCTAGGGCCATGGCACGACTCCCGGTGACATCAGGGGACGCTTCCAGTTGTATTTGCATCAACAAGCTCCTCCCACTGTTTGCTAACCTTCAAAGACCCCCTCCCCCCACTGCACAGGTGGGTCCATGTATAGGTTGTTTTATCCAATGCCTAAGCCAATACCACTCACATGCTGTAACCAATAAAGTTGTGGCTTTTTTCAGCCCATTAACCTAAAATACTTGTGTCCTTGTCTCTTATTCACCTCCACGCAGGTTTGGTTCCTTGACTCACAACTGGTATTCAGAAGCATTGCTGCCTCCAACTGTGGAGGTAGAGCATCACCAACTTGGCTAGCAGGCATTTGGAAAGTCCTCCATGGTTGTCCATTTGAACACCAGTACCTGTAGGCTCCCTTTCTCAGGTGCAATTTGAGAAGAGCCCAAGATGGGTTCCTAGAGAGCAGGTAACATAATGACATTTATTCAAAGAACAGCTCCTCATGGATTGGTTTCAAGGTGATAAATGAAGCGCCAGATATCTAGCAACTGAAATTGTGTTGTTGTTTTTAGGGTATCTGGCCAAACAGAATGGTACTCCTTGGAAATCTTATTGGCTCTGTATCTGCACTGTGGTTCCTGGATGCTGCTAGTGGAGGTGGTTTAATCTAGGGCATGTGAGTGTGTGCAGCTACTGATGATTAGACATTAGCAGCATTCATTTGGGCAGGGGATACAGGTCAGGAAATTTCAGAGCTAAATCAAAGAGCAGCAGGATACAAGAAGGGTCTATCAGAGTAGTGAGCACTTGGAATTTCAGTAGCAATACCCTTAAAGTTACGCAACAATTCTTAATTTGTCTTAGATTTTAATAGTCACTTTCACAGCAGTAAATCCTTGTATTTATACTTTAACATGGCTTGTTATTGGGACGTGAGTGGCGCTGTGGTCTAAACCACAGAGCCTAGGGCTTACCGATCAGAAGGTTGGCGGTTCAAATCCCCATGACAGGGTGAGCTCCTGTTGTCAGTCCCTGCTCCTGCCAACCTAGCAGTTCGAAAGCATGTCAAAGTGCAAGTAGATAAATAGGTACCACTCCAGCGGGAAGGTAAACAGCGTTTCCATGCGCTGCTCTGGTTTCACCAGAAGCAGCTTAGTCATGCTGGCCACATGACCCGGAAGCTGTATGCTGGCTCCCTCGGCCAATAAAGCGAGATGAGCGCCGCAACCCCAGAGTCATGTGTGACTGGTCCTAATGGTCAGGGGCCCCTTTACCTTTACCTTTATGGCTTGTTATGATTTTTCAGATGAGATGATGGCCCATTTTAAATGTTGAGGTGCCATGGGTGTAAAGGAGGCAAAGAATATAAAGAGCTCCCCAGGCATAGAAATGACTGGTTATGCCATTTTATTTTTACCAGGTGATTGGGGAAACATCCTACAGATTATTTCTCCACTTTCCCTACAGTGCACTCTCCAGTGAAGGAAGCATTTCTAACCACTCGACCACCATGCAGCTATCGGGTGTAAAGGGTCTTCTTATCATTTCAAACTTGTCAGTGGTAAAGAAAATACAGACATCCTTTCTGGAGGGAAAGGAGAACATCAGATGTATTTAAAACTTTATTCACATGATAATCTTCTTAATTGTTTTTAATTAAGCTTTCCCAGGGGAACGCTTTTATGTTATCACATGACTTATTTATTTTGTAATTCTAATATTGACATTCCTTGTCCTGATTGTGTTTGTAGAGATGCAGGAGCCCATTGTTGCAAAGGGGGGAAAATCATTTAAAAATAACCCGAGGGGGAGATAGATGTTGCTAAGCAAATTCTATAGTGAAATTGGTTGAAAGAAAATCTGTATATTTGAATAAATATTGGTAAAGGACCCTCTTCAATCAAAAGTAGTAAATTAACATAAGATAAACACCGCCATGCTTCTGATACAACCAACCTCATACACAGTTCAAAGTCTTTGGTGCACACCCAGGGGACAATGTGTGCATTCAAATCATGAACAGGACCTGCCCCATTGATATATGGGCCGACATTACTGTAGTTACTAAGTATCCTAAATATATATTTGACTGAATCAAATATCCTTCACCAAAATAATTCCTTTCTTGTCTGGTGCAGTATTAAAATATAAATGTTTCTCAAAATGCTCAGTGTTGCCCAAATCAACATTGGTGACTTCAAGACAAGTCAAGTGCGACACTATTTGAACAGAGGTTCTGCATGAAGGATCATCTTGAAATTGTGAAATGAAATCAGAGGCTAGAGCTAGTTGCCAGGGATTATAGCCATCCAAGTAGAGTATAGATACTGAAATCAATGAGCATCACTAATTTAAATCCATTCATTTCAATGGAATTACTCTGAGTGTGGCATAACTGCATGCAACCTTATTTGCTATGCCAGAGCTGGCCAGCATGGGACCTCCATATGCTGTTGTACTACAACTCCCATAAGCTTCAACCAGCATGGTCAAGGGTGATGGGAGTTGGTGTCTAGCAATGTGTGGAGGGCACCATTCATCTGTTGTGTAAATACAGTACATGGAATGGCATTCCACTTACTATTACTTACTATTTTAAGTAAGTATTCAGCAATTTTGTTGTTTTTGTTGTTATTATCATTTGTTCCCAGTGAAGCTATTTTGTTCCGTTCACTAAACTACACATTCTCTTTGTTGTTAAATAAAAGCTCGGTCTGGATGCTTTTTTTTTTTTTTAAAAAACCCATTAATTGCTTCAGCATTAAACAGAAATGTCAAGAGTATCTGGCGTATTATATAGCAATAACTAGCTAGCTTGTTGACTAATATCAAATGTTCTTAAAATACATTATCACCAGATTAATTATTAATATTCTAATTACTATAGGGGGGAAACACAAGTCCACTGAGGCAATAATTTATTCCAGACTACAGGCAATTGCACTGATAGCTGCTTTTATTTACCTTTTGTTTAGTAGAAAGACTCCCCCTACTCCATATATGCTCTCACACATGTATCATTTTCCTCCTATTATATACTGGGCAACTTGATATCACCAGACTTCTGGGGATTGATTTATACAGTGCCTCTTTAGTTAACAGGCTTGTACAGATCTAGACCAGTGGCAGGGAACTTTTGACAGCCCAGATGCCACATTCTCCTGAGCAGCCTTCCAGGGATGCAAGGCAGTGATGGGCAGGAGCAGAGCAAGAGACGTGCCTCTTACCTTTGTGCAGGAGGCTACCTTACAGCTATGCAGAAGTTTGAGGTTTCTATACACACAAGTCTCTGTGTATGTTTCCAGTGCCAATGAATTCGCTATATCTTCCTCCCATTGTTCTCAATGGGAAATAAGTATTTCTTTAAAGAAAAACGGGGAAAGGATGCTCGCAAGAACCCAGCAAGGTGTTGAGAATGATGGGTTAGCTGCCCAAACTTTATACTTCACCCCACTGTCTCAGAATTGCAGCCTAGGTTTTCGGTTTTACAAATTAAACGGTTCCCATAATGCATAGCACTTTTCAGGATTTCTTTCTTTTCTTGGTATACTGTAGAAAAACCACCCCTCCAAGATTTTAAATGGATTTGTATAAATGTGGTGCAACAGTGTTCTCCCCCCCCCTTTACTGAGCAAATTACTTCAAAGCCTTTTTAATCGGAATGAATTCTGCTGTTTGAGCTCATTTGCAACTTGTCCTAGCACATCTGGCCTGTAATATAAAATCAGGGATACATAATGAAAAAGTAATGCTATTATTTATATCAAAAGATGCAGAGGAACTTTGCAAATCATTTATCATTAATGATGTGATCCCCCCCCCTTTCTCTAAATATTGTTTAGAGAATTCTACCCAGCTGGGATCTTATATAAAAACATTCAGAGATATTATGAAGACTTTTGAAAAGCAGAAAATGGAATGGACTTTTTTTTAAAAGGTGTAGCCAGTGTAGACTTCAAGGTTTTTCTGGAAGGCAGATTAAGCTAGGTGTAAATTCTAAAGATATTGCTTAATTATTCTCTAATCGCATCATTCTCTGAATCTGCATGGATAGCTGCCAACTATCACTTGGCATGTGGGATTACTACAGAAGTCCATATGCTTTGTAACAGTTGGTGTTCAAATGGAAATTTGCAAAGTCAAGTAAGACCCTGGCCCAGGCAAAAAAGCCTAATTGCAAGCAACGACTGCGGAATGCAGACTTCAAAATATTTTCTTACGATTAAAACACACACCCTGATCTTTTAGTGGCTTAATAGTTTTAAGAATACTAGCAGGGGGATGCAATAGCCAAAGGAGACCATCTAGAAAAGCTCAGGCTTAGGACTTGCTGAAATAATTTTGGAAATTGGGATGCAGAAAGGGGAGGTTTGGGGGAGTCCGAGAAGTGAGGTTTATGAAAAAAAAGGTTATGAAATTATACATGTTTGTTTGTCTTTTTATTTGTTTGTATTGTTTATAAAAACTTTGTAAAACCAATAAAAAATTTATTAAAAAAACCAGAAAAGCTCAGGCACCCACTATTGTTGTCTTCACCAAGTCTTTTCTGCATTTTTTCTGTCTCTGGAGCTGTCTTTACTGAGCTGCCAAGGCACTCTTTCAATTCCCTAATGTTGCTTTGGGATTTGTACTGGGTGGCATTTAAAACAAAGCTTTTCTCAGTGCATTCTTCTTCTTTTTAATCGTGCTAAATTGCATATTCTTAATTCTGTTTCCAGATTGCAGTCCCCTTTCTTCATGGGACACAAAGTCTTCCTTGCTAGTAGGTGACTTCTTCGCAAAGAGAGGATTGATTCAACATGGAAAGTCTGGAACCTACAGGGTTGACTTACTACCTTAGAGAACAGACCTAGTTGCCTGATGATGAGAGTGCTCCGTTTCCCAGCCAATGTTTTTTTAAAAGGCACTCTCCCCACCCCTCCCCATCCTATTCAGGCCCTAAGATACTATTGTCAGGAGGGCACAATTAGCATCTTTTCACTACCAGTGTGATTTGCTTGTGTAAGTTGGGGAAAAGGAGAGGTTATTTGGGCCTTGATTATGGTTGAGTTGTAGTAGTTTTCACAAAAGTCATTCAAAGTGACTTGTGCACCTAGACTCCCTCACTCTCCTTGCCATGCTTGCCCCATAAATCTGTGCTGTGTGGGGGTTTCCCCAAACCTCCAGGACAGATTTTGAGTATGTGGGGATGGGGAGGGGAGGAGGGAAAGTTCCACCGCATAAGCTGAAATCCTAGATGATGATGATTATGACCCTTATTGAAAGGTCCCAAGGTGGATTACAGCATGGAAAAACATAATCACCTAGGGATCCATTCACTGCTGCATGCTTTCTCAATCCATTTCCAGAAGATGAGTCTCCTATTGTGGGGGAGGAAATGGCCAACAGTGAAGATACTCTATCCTTCACATGCTCCTTTTGAATGCTCAAGGATCATTCATGGCAGTTTCAGTATTCAATACACAAGCTTGAAAGGGCCCAGTTCTTTTTTGGGGTGAACGGTACCTGCTCAAACACCCCTAACAAAATTCATATTTGAAAACAGTGAAGCATCAGAGAAAATTCTGTTTCAAATGCCATCAGTTCTAACAGCACCTCTCTAATCATAGGCTTGTTGTTTTCATTGGAGTGGGGGGAATAGTTAAACTGTTTGAAATAAAATAATTTAGGAAAAATTATAGTCTATTTTCTCTTAGAACAGATGTTAAGTAAATGTGTATCCCTGAAGTGAGAATAGTCTGTACAAGTTATTTGACTAGAAGCAAAAAGAGTAAGTTATTTTACTAATTTTTAATTGCTGAATATAAACTTTTTTACACAATGATTCAGTGTTGGTTTGACACCATTTACTTTTCTTGGGCCATTATCTCTTCCTTTTGACTGGGCTTCTCTGAGGGGGTTTACTATAGACTCTACGGGCAAATATATTTTGCCTCTTCTCCTCCAATTCTAACCATCAGTGTGACCGACATCATACTACCTTCTTCAGACTAGCAAAAGGTTAACTTATCAGGATTTTCTCTATTATCTGAAGTCACATTTTCTAACAACAACAACAACAACAATGGATAACTCATTGTGCTGAAACGCGAATGCAGGATATAGCTGGGGCATTAGCTTAGTAAGTAAATAAGTAAATATATTTCCACTTTATACAATGAGCAGTAGGAGACTGTCACACCAGCTCTGTGGTCCTCACTCGTTGGAGGCAAAAGTTCCTCCTCAGAAAAAGTTTTACGATCTATTAAAAATAGATCCTGTTGTCAAATATTCAGTGGCCACACATAGGCAAAATAAACACGCATATGCATTAAATTATGAAAGCTCATCTCCCAACAGTATCATGACTCTCCAGAAGGCAGGCAGGCACCATGGACAAAATTTTTTTAAAAAATGGAAAACGTTATAGATAGCAGACCAATGACAGCACAAGAATGTGGCCTAGGGACATGTAAATACTGCCACATGTCACTTTTCACTGAGCCCGCAGCAGATTTCAGGGGAGATGACAGCACCAGGCAGCTGGAGTGGTGTCAGCGTGTTTCTGACAGAAATCAAACATGGCAACGTACATATCTCCTCTGAGTCTGCTCTGTCAAAAGCCTTAGTGTGTCATGCTGCGGAGGCAGAAGAAGGAAGCAGTGTGAATTAGGACTGTAACAAGAGGAGTGTGTGCAAGTTCCCTGACTAGAAGCAACAGAAATGAATTTAACTGGCTGGTATTTAATTGCAGAATGCAAACTACAGTGTTTTGCTCTGGGTTCAGATATCATCTACTTGTTTTGTGGTTTAGAGGGGGCTAGACTTGTTAATCTGTGATCTCTTCCAGGCCTCCCCACAGGGTAAACCCCCCCCCCCAAGTATGGGATGTTCCCAACCCTGCAGTGATGTTATTGCAGGGATAATACTGGAGGCCTGTTATGCTGCCACAGATGGAAATGTTCCAGCTTCAGGTAACAATGTCCAATTATAAGCAAATATCCATTGCTCCTTTTACATCTCAGCTTGTCTAAATTCACTTAGTTGAAAATTAAGTATAGATGTTAGGATATTTCCGTTCCACCTTAAAAGGGAACAGGATGTTTGTGTCACAGCCTGCGTATTTCCTGTTTTCACAGGATGTTTCTGTTGTGTCTTTGCTTTTGTTTCTCTCTCCGTGTGTTGGAGACACTGACGCAGGCAGTCATGTCTTTCTTTGTTCTGATCAACGCTGAATAAAACTTGTAAATAATGCTCTCCTGAGTGCGACTTTTGCTGTGCATTATCTGCTGACAGAGTGTGCATGAGCTCCGGAATGTGGCAAGATATTTTCTAGAAACTCATGTCGCTAATTGCTGATACTGCGTGCCTACGGGAGATCGATGGATCATCCGGCAGACGGCTTGGGGCCATGATGGACTTTGTCTCCCTGGCAGTATCCCAACAGTTCCCAACCCTGCAGCGATGTTATTGCAGGGATAATACTGGAGGCCTGTTATGCTGGCACAGATGGAAATGTTCCAGCTTCAGGTAACAATGTCCAATTATAAGCAAATATCCATTACTCCTTTTACATCTCAGGCTTGTCTAAATTCACTTAGTTGAAAATTAAGTATAGATGTTGCGAACAGCCCTTAGTCCCTGGAATGTAGACCTGAAACCAAGGGTCATAGTTTTATTAAAAGTATCGGCAATGGGTAGCTATATGACTACAGTGAAAGTCTGGATGATCTAAACATGGGCCAGCTAACTGGCTGGCATGTGACTTTCTTTTCCTGCCCACTCTTAAAGTGAGACAAGGGAGTTCTGAAGCCCATCCCACCTCCCTTCTGTCCAGTGTTCATTGGTATAGATCCAACAGTATCTAAAGGCTTCTCCCTTCTCCTCAAGCTGGCCAACAGTAAGAGGTAGGCTGGGACAGCAACCTTCACCTTACAGGTGCCTACAAGTGCTTGCAAAACAGAATATGGCCTGTCTTCTTGCCTGTTCACATTTCATGCCCACTGTGACAAGCAAATGAAATAAATTGTGGACAACCCCATAATAGGCAGTATGGAGTAGGCAATAAAGAAAGGACACGAAGACCAATCAGATAGCCTTCCAAACAATTCCTATTCAGTCTGCCACAGAAAAGCAATGAGCAGAACCCATACCAATACAATGGGGAGGATGGGTTTCTGTACTGTTTTTCCATAATGCATTGTTTGCTATGCCACCCCCCCCCCCCAAAAAAAAGGAAAGTCAATGAAATTCTCTAATGCAGCAATTATCTCCCTTGGAATTTCAGCAAATGTAAACAATTATTTAGTTTACATTTTGCATCAGTCTATAAGGATGTCAATCACATACTGTCCCTTTAAGCATTGATGTGCTAACTGTGAAATAGCGGCCTCCATTTCATTGATAGTCTCAAATCTAGCATTAACAGGCAACAAAAGACTCAAAAATCCATACATAAATGTTACTCATTATGCCACATTAAAATTCACAAACTGTAGATAAATGGTTGCATTTGCCAAAAAGGCTTTTAAGAAATCACATGTATACAGTGGTACCTCAGGTTAAGTACTTAATTCGTTCCAGAGGTCCGTTCTTAACCTGAAACTGTTCTTAGCCTGAGGTACCACTTTAGCTAATGGGGCCTCCTGCTGCTGCCACGCCGCCGGAGCACGATTTCTGTTCTCATCCTGAAGCAAAGTTCTTAACCTGAAGCACCATTTCTGGGTTAGCGGAGTCTGTAACCTGAAGCGTATGTAACCCGAGGTACCACTGTAGTAGCTGTATCAACGAAAAAATTGTTCTTCAAATACTATGAATAGATATGGCAGCCTGCATTAGAACTAGCCTAGCCCCCTGTTTTTCCACACCCAGGAATTTACATCCTAAAGGCCCAAGAAGGTAATAAGGAATGGTTTACTCCACAACCATCTCTCCTTCGGCCAGTCGCAGCTGCCCTCCCAGGACCAGCTCAACTGCAGGTCACCTCCATACTACAAAGCTATAATTCCTTGTGTGGAGTCATGCAGGTTGTTGTTTTTTACCTGTTTCTACCCAGGAGGACAGAAATCATGAGATACTACTCCTGAACCATTTTTATGGTTTCTTTCAAACATTTAAGGAGAAGCAGCAATAAACTAGTGCTGAATCTTCCAGCAGTAATTTAACACTGAACTACTGTTGGGCAAGTGTGAACCATAAAGCATTAAGAACACATCAGGAGGTTGTTCCAGCAATAAACTGCCGATGCTAAAGCACTCCGTCATGTTAGAGTGTGACTTGTGGGGGCGGGGGGGGGGACCTAAAGGCATAATCTACTTTCCATCCCAAAGCCACATCTGTGTATATGAAAAGAGATCATCCATAAGCTCAACAGAGTCCATTCTCCCTCCCTATCCCTCCCTTGCTAGTTCCTAGCCAAGTGGCCAGCCATTGCCTGCCCATGGTTAACTGGTGCAGTTGCATACATTCTGTATGCAGATTTAGTCAGTTTTGTGCATATATCAACCATGGTATCCTTCTGGAGCGGCTGTCTAAGTTAGGAGTTGGTGTCCAAGGGAACTATAGTTGTTGTCTTTTGAATATAGAGCATCAGGTTGGTGACAGCTATTTTAAACCATTTTGCTTCGTGAACGGTAGGGTTCGCTATAAACTCATACAACAATTATTTGAACTTCTGACATAATTCTGTATGTTGGATGATTTCTGCCCTCTAAAATGGGGTTTCTATTAATTATTTAGTTTTTTTGGGGGGTGTCCTCGCTGTGGCAGTGAGAGACAGGTGTTTCCTTTACAGATCACCAACCTTTCAAAGCTGGGGTGGTGAATCTCAGGTCTGAGGGCCAAATTTGGCCTCCAAGCTTTATTCTCTCTGACCTTTCAAACTCTCCCCACCTCATACTCCCTCTCCCCAGCTTCACCCCCTTCTCCCCAGGCAACTCCTTTTACTGCTCCTCTTTCACAACCTCCTTGAGTGCCTGGGTTGAATGTGTCCTTGAACTCTGATAAATACCTTTTTCCTTGCTCAGATGGAAGATACAGAGGTGTATGGGACAGCATGCGTAGAAATTAGCCTACTGTATAAAAGTAAATTCTACATGTTTCCCCCCCTGCCCACTTTGGTTTCTGTCCTGACTCACTGGTACATGGCCCCTGGAAAGGAATGTGGCCCTTGGGACGAAAAAAGCTTCCCATTTCAAACAGTAAAACACACACCTATTTGAACCACTGCCTAGGCCAATAATATTGCGTTGCCTTTATTATTACTACTTTTATTGTGTATTTTCTGTTTTTTATATTGTAATTTTTTGTTGTGAACCACCCTGAGATCTACGGGTATAAGGAAGTATACAAATAAAATAAATAAATTAACATCACATCAAAGCTCCTTTTGGCATCCCTTAGCCAACAGCCAGGGACGCGGGTGGCGCTGTGGGTAAAACCACAGCGCCTAGGACTTGCCGATCGTATGGTCGGCGGTTCGAATCCCCACGGCGGGGTGAGCTCCTGTCTTTCGGTCCCAGCTCCTGCCCACCTAGCAGTTCGAAAGCACCCTTAAAGTGCAAGTAGATAAATAGGGACCGCTTTATAGCGGGAAGGTAAACGGCGTTCCGTGTGCTGCGTTGGTGCAGGCTTGCCAGAGCAGCGATGTCACACTGGCCACGTGACCCGGAAGTGTCTGTGGACGGCGCCGGCTCCTGGCCTCTAGAGGCCTCTAGAGTGAGATGAGCACACAACCCTAGAGTCTGTCAAGACTGGCCCGTAGGGGCAGGGGTACCTTTACCTTTACCTTTAGCCAACAGCCACAAACATATCTCTCTCTCTCTCTCTCAAATAAAATTAAAATACTAAAGTGTCCTTGGTATGATGTTGCATCTCTGATAAACATGTTTAGGATGTGTTGCCTTGATTTCAGGAATAGGTCTCAAAATCACTATAATTTAATTTTACACTAAATAAATCCTTACAACAATAGATGCCAATCTAAATAAAATGCAAAAGGGATCAAAGCTGTGAAACATCTATCCAATCGAATCTCATGTTTCCGCATGAGAGAATGACACTGATCATTAAAATCACCAACTTATTATGACTCTATTACATGCCATTCAGGCATTGATTGGCATTATGAGAGAAGGAATAGAAGGGGGAAAGAGAGGAAGAAGTAGCACTTGATGCATGGCAAATGAGTAATAAAAACCCAAGCTAGAGAAACAATTAAAAAAAATAAAATCATTCATCATGGGAATGGTGGTAGCAGACATTTCTGTTCTGCCAGATGTACTCTAGGACTGCATCCAAAAAGTTATAGCCCTAGATGCTGTGATGAGAGAGGGCTCTTGAACTGAGTGGGAAATGGAAGAGGGAGGCAAGTTAATCCATTGGATTAATTTTCCTAGCCATAAAAGTTTCAGAAAGTGACAGCCAAATGCCAGGGTGACAAACTAATAAAATGAGTCATCACTAATAAACGATCCTTTAATCACACAACGTTTCCAGACAATGATCGAGAATCAGAGGAAGAATTTGACAGATGTGGCTGAGAGCATAGATGCAAATGCCAGTAACTGGAGGCTATATGCCATGAAAGGAAATAAAATGTGGACAAGGAAGTAAGTCACCCCAGATCTCCAGAAGCCATCCATTAAAGCAGAATGATGCATTGTCAATTTATCTGGTTGTTTCAAGGTTCCTAGGCAAAACAAATGGCCCAATTATTGTTAAATAAGGATACATTCTGAGAAGGAGAGGCTACACCTAAAAAAAATCTTGAAAAGAAACCTAGACCAACACCCAGAGCCAAAATTTATTTATAACTTGACTTTCTATCATTATTATAATTCACTTTGATGTAAAAAGGAGGCCTGACATGGGCATACACAGAAGCCCATCTGTTCAGCAACACAAACTGCAAATATATTGCGGCTGTTTTCTTCTTGAGCAGCTACACACTCTGCTGTCTCTTCAAACAGGGCCATATGGAGGAGGCAGTCCTCCTCTTGTCTGGAGCAACCTACAACGTGAAGAAACATATTGCTGTCTTAGCCCACCAGCAGAAATCCACCCAAAGCCTGGTGAAAGTTTTCTTCAGATGACAGGAAGAACATAGAGCATTCTATCTGGAAACTATGGGGAAGGGCTTAAGAAGCCCAATGGAAATGAGGTTAATATCAGAAACAGAACTCTCTCGCTGTGTGTGATGTTAAAAAAAAGAATAATAAATATTAAATAATAGTAATTTGAGGTAAAAGAAGGCATAACGAAAGAATATAAATCAAACATCTGTGCACAAACATATAGCACTTTAACTATGTGGGGTGGAGGTGGCCTGCCCCCTTCCCCTTTGTTTTATTGTGGCTCCTGTGTGTATAATACCATTAAACCTGTGGCACAGTCATTCAGTTTGGGTGCTGTGTTGAGTGCATAGCAGGTTGGGTTGTCAGATCAGCCAAATTTGTCATGCTGAATCTGGCACCAAACCATATTGGAGTGGGGGGATGCACAGCCCTGGTAGTCACTATTTATTTATTTTTTAAAAGCTACAACTTTCCAAACTCACAATGCATAACTAAAATGAACTAGAGTGGAGAAGCCTTGAAATGTCAAAATGAAACAAAACAGTCAGAGGGATACAGAGCCAACCAGCCAGCCAGTATAATAATGAAACATCATGAATGACCATCTCACAGCAAAGTAAAAATATTCAAGTGGATTTGATGTTATCTTATGGCCCACAGTGTTCCTAAGAAGAAAAGTCTTTGCCATATGGTGGAATAGGGAGAGGGAAGGTAAGTTCTTCTGAGGCAGCTCCAAAGCCTAGACTTATATACTGATATGGATCTCCCTGAAGTTCCATCCAAATATTCTGTAGGTGTTGGTGAAAGTCTTCCTTGATGACCTTAATACTATTCTCTGACTTGGCTCAACTTGTCGATGTCACTGAATGCCAGTAAATCAAATGCTCTCAGCACCCACACAGTAATCAGATTATGTCCTGACATTAAATACAATTGGTCACTTCACTGCACTGCATGAGTGCAGTTCTATGTAATTGGATAAAAATTAAGTAAGAAAAAGAATTTTGGGGAAGGATGATCAAAAAACAGGAGACAAACTACAGGCATTTGGGGGCAGAACAAAAGAAATTTGAAAGCATAATTAATTTCACATTTTAATTCTCAGGAAAGAATGAGCATAGACATTTGGCTTTTATAAGCCAAGTTGTAGCATGTGCAGATCCTTTGACTTCAACTGGAGCTTAAGGTCTAAACCATCCTGACATTCTGAGCCCAGATTGCCTGGCATCCACAATGCAAACTGTCCTTTGTTCCATAGCAACTCTGTTCCACAAAGTCCAGTTCCAAGTCACTTGTCTGACACTAGAAGTTGTTGCTTTTGCTTCCAGCTACTGACAGAAGCAATAACTTTGCATTTTGACTCAAGTCAAATGACAAAGAAGGAATTAAAAACTCTGCCAGCGTTTGGCTCCAGTTTCATGATCTTTCTGCCAACAGTATAATCCCAGGAAATGCCATAATTATCCTGAAATATACACATGCCGATATTGCTATCATTTACACCGTACAGTCCATCCTTTGCTTCCTTGTTCTGGGGTGGGGTGGGAATCAGCTATTCAAACATGAGCTGTTAAACAAATTACATATTCCCCCTTGGAGCAACTCACATGGGCTGATGTAGCCTGCAGCATAAAATCCTCATGGAGAATTCCATGTGCTTAAATGGCAGAACTCTGGTGTTACTTCAAGGAATAACCTGGTGACATGCCTAACAATGGTGGTGAAACTAGCTGTGGGTTATTCCTACAAACTCAATCCTTATTAATAAGCAATAATATAAGGCTGATATATTGATACTCCATCACAGTGGCATTTATATCAGTGAAGGGTGTGAGGGTCAGGCGTGACATAGATGAATGGACTATACTACTTCATACTGTATGTGGACAATCACATATGTTAATCCATGATACAGTGGTATCTCAGGTTACGAACTTAATTCGTTCCGGAGGTCCGTTCTTAACCCGAAGCCATCCTTAATCTGAGGTGCGCTTTTGCTAATGGGGCCTCCTGCCCCCGCTGTGTGATTTCCATTCTCATCCGGGGACAAAGTTCTCAACCCAAGGTACTACTTCCAGGTTAGCGGAGTTTGTCACCTGAAGCGTTTGCAACCTAAGGTACCACTGTAATGAGAAGAAGAAGAGGAAGAGGAAGAGGAAGAGGAAGAAGAAGAAGAAGAAGAAGAAGAAGAAGAAGAAGAAGAAGAAGAAGAAGAAGAAGAAATCGCTTGCCACTAGAAATCTAGATTGTGCCTGGGAGACTAAGGTTCAAATCTTCATTTGGCTCAAAGATGGCACAGTTGAGGAGCCCAGATAAGACAACTTTAAGGATATAGATTCACTCCACCCCCATAACATCTCTCTGCTAGGTCCTACACTTGCTACACCACTGGGGCCAGTTTTATACCTGCTGCACTTTACCATGCATAGCAGTGGCAGATTCTCCTCAGTGGCAGATTCCACACACACCCTGCCACCAGCAGAGCCCAGTGGAAGTTGACAGATGAACACCTCTGCTATGTCTTTTCTGGCATCAGGGAGTTACAATGGCTCCGACAGGCTAAAATGCTATATGCACTTATGTGAGTGTGTGGCCTTGAATCTAATAGGGCTGACTTTTGTGCTGTGTTCATTGGTGGAGTTTACCTTTGGTAGAAAAAGCCCCTCCTGCAATATTATACCTCAATGTCATCCTTAGTATAGCAAACTTTCACCCCTCCCCCTTCATAATTATAACCAAGTAAAACAACCCAGATTGGTGGCATTCATATACAGAAGAGCGTTTTTTACAAAGGCTACAAACAAATGGGAACTCATTTATCTTTTGGAACTCTATAATCCCTTCCACCCACCCAAATCTGAGCTTTTACATATGCAGCTTCTATTGTGGCACCTGAAAGATGAGAGACATTTGTTTCAAACAGAACAGACAACTCTTTCTGAATAAATTATTAGTTGTGAATTATTTGCTTGGTTTTACTCCATCAGGAAATCCCAGTAGACAAGATGAAGGGATAAGTGATTTAAACCGATACCAACAATGCATTAAATTAAAATAAACTTTTGGATGTCTGCCTTAAGTTCAAAATCAATTAGACAACCTGATGAATTGAGGGTAACCAAGCTGAAATTTTAAATGGGTTGATTTCATATTTTGGAATCCTTCAGTGAATATTTCCATTATCTGGGCTCACTAAATAGTCTCCCGAGATTTCCTTGATCACATTTCCAGGTCAACAGCATCCATCCAAAATGTCAGGCTTCTTCTGGTATTATTCTGGTCTTGGGATACATATCAGGAGAGTGATTGTGACCACCCGGGGGAATAAGGAGGCAAGACACAGTGGTTGGGTGAACTGGGCCTTATTTATTAAGACAATAGATATGCAAAAGGATCTCTCTTGATCCAGACACCCACCCAAAGTGCCTCTTAACCAACCACCTAAAACTATACCAAGTTGGGGCCAGACACATATATCAGTATGCAGGGAGTTCCGCAGTGGCAAGGAGCTGCCACTCAAAAGGCTCTTCCCGGGCTCCCTGACCACAGAACTCCTCCTACATAGTGAACACCAAGATGACCTCATCTGTTGATCTAAAAGCATGGGTAGATCAATATGGATGGTTTTTATGTGGCATTTGAAAAGGGAGTCTACATATATAAAGGTTTACACATAGATTTACCATGCAGTTAGGGACCCTGTGAAACTGAGAATTCAAACTACGTTGAGATTTTCAGCAGTGCACTTGAGATTGGGAAATGAACTCCTTCAGGATGCCCCTCCATTAGCCTGTGGCTTCTCTTCAGAGTTCATGAATCCTTTGTACATACAGAGGCTTTAGACTGAAGATACAAAGTTTGGAGGGGACAAGCAATGACAACAATGATCTATCATTGTGTATTTATTATAAATACTGTCCAGTGCTAAATTCCATTGCATGTCAATCGACAATGAAACTTCAGCTCTCAGATAGCATATGTAGCAGTAAAAAGAAAATGTGTGCATTAAGTACTGATTTAAGATACTCAGGGTATATGTATCCAGAAAATTCCTCAAAGTTATTCAACAGCAACATATACAAAGGAGAATTCTGGGAATAACTTTTGAGAGCAAATTGAGTTCAGCATTGTTTCCCACCATCAGCGGAAACCAGACTGCAGTTCACAATCAATTTTGATCTAAGACAGTAATTCAGACAGACCTATTGTGGGTCACCTGGGAGGCAATAGCATTCTGATTGTTCTTCCTTCTGGATTAGAGTCAGCTACAGGCATTAAAATTAGTACACTGACAGAGAGAGAAAGAGAGAGAGAGAGAGAGAGAGAGAGAGAGAGAGAGAGAGAGAGAGAGGGAGGGAGGGCGAGAGGGAGGGAAAGAACTCTGTCTGAATGGTTCATATTGTGTTGAACAGCAGACTAGATTACCTTGACCTCAAGGTCTTGCTAAAGATGTAGGAATTCCCTGAGCTGCATCCTTAAATCCCCCTAAACTGCAATCCTATGCATGCATACCTGGGAGCCCAGTGAAGTCAATGGCATTTATATCTGAGTAGTCATCCATAGGATTGCACTGCTACAGTGCAACTCTATGCATATCCAATCTGAAATGTGTCCCATTGAGCTCAACATGGTTTACTCCCAGGTAAGTGGGTACAGGACTGCAGCCTTAACAGGGGACCTTACAGCCAATACTGAATAGAATTATTCTGCTTTTCTTTTCACTCCTTAAGATGAGTTGGGTGGAAATGTCGCCAACTGAATAATTATAGTTGATCTGATCTGAACAACCCATCTACCAAGGTTTTAAAGATGCAAGTTCATTATTTATTTATTTATTTTATAAGATATTTATTAAAGGTTTAAACGATAAAACAAACTTCACATTCACAACCGAAAAAGAAAAACCCCATCACAATCAATCAAAGAAGCCAAAAAAGACAAAAACAAACGAACAAAAAAACAAAAAAGGCATAAAAAGGACATAAAAAAAATTCAATTTCTTAAATATTATTTCCATAACCCTCTTTCCAGACTCCCTCACATCTCCCTTTTCTGTGTTCTCTTTTACAAAATCTTATTCAGCAATATTTCACCTTCTTTCAAATCTTATTTTATATTATACATTTCAACTATTATGTCTCCAGTTTTTCCCTATGCAAGTTCATTATTTATTCCAGCCTTTTAATTTTGAGTATATGAGTTTCAGGAAGACATAATTAAATTGGAAGAAACCCATGCCCACATAAAACACAGAATTAAAGTCCACCTTGGATGCAATGGATTGTAACAGCTAACAACTAGTTGCAAATATTTTCTTTCTGGGGAAAGTGAGTGAGAACCTTTAGCATCATCAGCACAGTCCTGTGGAATGCTCTGCCCTTAGAGATTCTGCAAACATCCTGTGTTTCAACCTTTAAATGCCCCCTGAAAACTTTTCAATGTGGCCAGGCTTTTGCAGGCAAATAAGAAAATATATTTCCATAGCAGTGAGTTGGTGGTCTTTGATTTAAAACCTTTACATATTTTTATTACATATAAATGTTATTGTAAACTGCTTTAATATTTTTATGATAGAGTGGTATATCATTTTTATATTTAAATTAAATATGTGCTGTAGAATTCCTTCCAAGTACATGTTAGTAGCACTGAAGCAAAAGTTTTTTATGCTAAGTTTATGTTGAAGTCATAAACCTTGGGTGATATGCAGGACTTCATGAGTGGACTCCTTTTTCTTCTCCCAGCCTCTGAATCCCCTACTTGCATGCACACACACTCACACAAACACAACTGTTCCAGGTGGTCTCCAAACTCTCTGCAACATATTTGCTGGACATGTGTGGAGACAGGGCTACAAGGAATAGAGGAAATTTGTTTTGGCAATGGAGGCCTTAGGATTTCATCCCATGGTAACAATGCCCATGGCATTATATTAGGATATAAGCCAACAGTGAATCTTGAAGAGCTGGTGTAAAAATGTTAGATGATACATTTATCTGTGCATTATCATCTTCCTCTGGCCAAAAGAGGGAATTATAGGGAAACCAGACAAGGAAAACATCTTGTAGCAATAGGCCAACTACAAAAGCTTCTGGGTCAGGCTTCCTCGTTAGTCTGAGTAAATTAGGAGACCTGCTCTTGCTGTGAGTAGTTTTTAAACACATATATAATAAAATACACATTTATAACATATGGTTGTCATAGTTCAAAATGCACATAGCTTAACCCTATCAGTGTCGCGTGTTCAAGGTCTGGTGCGTGATGTGTTAACAATGGAACAGAATTCCATTCAATTCGGAGCTCTCATGTTCAGGCTCACATTGAAAACAGCAGGGGAGAGTTCTATCATTAGAAAACTCTTGATCTGTGCTGCTTCACCATGCTATTTCAGTTTCTAAAAAAGCCCTAAATCAGAAATAAAATGAGAATGGCATTTCAAGTTAATAACAAAGTCGATATAACTTTACATTTTCAGTAGGTGGTCAGCATTCTGTGAACAAGTGCTGTGTGGAGGTTAAAAAAATCATTTTCATTTACAATTCAAACATACTTAGACTAGAATAGAAAAGCAAAATGACTAAAGTTTGTTTACACCATGAAACAGTGGCACAGGGCAACTCTTCAATATGCCCAGCAGTATATAATCAATATAGGTGTCAAATGCCAAACATCTACAATAAAATGGATTTAACCCAATTTGAGCCAGGCTTGGTCATTTCAGAGGCAGTGGCTCTGTGAGATGTATCCTGGAATCTTGTAGGGCTTCCCCATTAAAGACATGATGGACGAGTCTGTTGTTGTTCTTGTTCTTTATTACTTTTTATTACATTTCTATACTGCTCTTCATCCGAGGAACAACCCCAGAATAATTTTAAAGGCCACAGATGGTTTAGTTAGCCAAAGGCCTTGGAAAATATTAATCTTTTTGCCTGGCACCTAATATGTAATAAAGGTTCCAGGCAAGCCTCAAGGAGGCAGAGCATTCCAAAAGTGGAGAGCCACCCGTTCTCGTCCCCCCCCCCCTCTGGACCAGTCATGGAGGAGGTATACAAAGTAGGGCCTCAGATGATCACAGTGTCTGGGTTACTTCATACGGGGAGAGGAGTATGAAGATTCCCAGAGAGGAAGGTTTGAAAACCTTTTTATCACTCACTCTAAGAAGGCTCAGGTGACCGCCCCATGGATTAAAATAACATATGAGATAGGTTATAGAACTGTGGAGCTAGCTTATGGATGGAGAGTGAAAGGGCTTTATGCACAAAGGTGTGTAAAGCCCTCCCATGTGAGGATCTTGACCTTATCAGTACTGAGGATGTCAGTGATTTCAAATGAAAACCAAAGTGGGAGCCCAAATTACCAATGATTGTTTTTTCATTCTGTGTCCAGAATGAAAATCATCCCAGTAAGTAAGATTTTTCATCACTATTGTTGTTGCCATCAATCTGCAAAGTATTTTTAACTGATTACATCACCTCCCACCCAACTAGCAATTTGCAATGTGTATGAATGGAGTGAAAAGACAACTATTAAAACTAGTTTTGCCACAGCCGACAGCAAGATGATTAACATAGTTTAGGCAGAAGGTGAACTGCAGTTTACCAGGTTCCATATATCCTAAACCATGTTGCCCTTTAAGAACATGTACTCTCTTCTACTGATGCTGTCTGGTATACCATCTCAATTTCAGCCTGACATGCATTTCTTAAGGTCCAAACCTTGCCAGGGAGAGAAGTGTTCATTCTTTATTTTTGCTTGTTAAAAGGCAAACATGAGAGCAAGACAGGAGAAATGATGTAAAACAATAAAAACCATGTATCCAAGTTGTGTGCATTATTCAAAGTAAACATGTATGCATATTTTTACTTCTGTTGCATAATACATTCTGCTTCTGCTTGTCAAAGTGAAGTGCAGAAGGCAATGGGCATTACTCACATACTTCTAAGCATACATTGACAGTCTGAAGTGTAGAAATCTGGCAAAATGCTGATTTCAACACCTTGTTGTTGTTTAGTTGTTTAGTCGTGTCCAACTCTTCGTGACCCCATGGACCAGAGCACGCCAGGCACTCCTATCTTCCACTGCCTCCCCCAGTTTGGTCAGACTCATGTTTGTGGCTTCGAGAACACTGTCCAACCATCTCGTCCTCTGTCATCCCCTTCTCCTTGTGCCCTCAATCTTTCCCAACATCAGGGTCTTTTCCAGGGAGTCTTCTCTTCTCATGAGGTGGCCAAAGTATTGGAGCCTCAGCTTCATGATCTGTCCTTCCAGTGACCACTCAGGGCTGATTTCCTTAAGAATGGATGCGTTTGATCTTCTTGCAGTCCATGGGACTCTCAAGAGTCTCCTCCAGCACCATAATTCAAAAGCATCAATTCTTCAGCGATCAGCCTTCTTTATGGTCCAGCTCTCACTTCCATACATCACTACTGGGAAAACCATAGCTTTAACTATACGGACCTTTGTTGGCAAGGTGATGTCTCTGCTTTTTAAGATGCTGTCTAGGTTTGCCATCGCCTTTCTCCCAAGGAGCAGGCATCTTTTAATTTCGTGACTGCTGTCATTTCAACACCTAGTACACATACAATAGCTACACCCAACCCTGGCTCTGACATATATAAGAATGTTGCTTGCCAGGTTACTGAATTTGAATTTATCTTTAATAAGTGTTATGCCAAAATATTCAGTTCAGAGCTTTTGCTGGTATTTTGAAGTGTGTGTGTGTGTGTGTGTGTGTGTGTGTGTGTGTAAGATCTCAGAACTTTTAGGTTGAGGAATATCTTCAACAGTTATTCCTTCTCCTTTTGGCAAGAATGACCCATGGGAGCAACACTAAATCAAGCTGTAACATGGTTCCCTAAAGCATTCTTGGATAACTGCTCCCACTGACCAGGTTCATTAAGCATGTTTTGAAGGTAGCTTGCTTCCCTAAACATTAGCTACCTTTCACCATTTTGGATTTGGATATAACTAGTAACCTTGATTAGCTGATAATTAAAGTGAAATCATTCAGTATCCTCCTGGAGAAGATTGCACAACCCTTGTGGTTTGTGCATGTAACACTAAACTATATAGCTTGACACTGCAAGCAACTCCAGCCTATGTAAAATGCTGTCTTTTACTGTTTTAATTATTACATAATTAGCTAATTGCTGTTTTTCAATTATGCTCATTCTGAAGAACCATAGAAAAAACCCAGTTGCCATATATTCACATATTGCTTGAGCAGAACTGATTACATGGCTGAAATGCGTCAAAACCCTGTTCCCTGCCTATTAGCTGTCAGTCTTCCAAGATAGGCTGGGAAGCAACATAATGAATACATGTTTTGAATAAAATATTATAAGGGATGCCTATGTAGATAAAATCAAGGCCCAGACATTTTTTGTTCTGTCCTAAGCACTTAAGAGTTACTTACAATAATATGATTGGGGTTTTGACAGTTGTTATTCCGCAAGTCAGAATGGTATTCGAGCTGCTCATTATCATTGCATACTTCACCTCATCTTCAGATGCAAAAAAGAAGAAGAAGGTGAACAAGGAGATCTCAAAGTTTTTCAAATTAATTTTCAGGAAACTGACATGCTCAGCATCTTTAAGAAGGGGTCTTTTCATTAGGAACACTGTCAAAGATAGCTATAACGATGCAGTTAGAATACACAATCAATATACAGCAACTGGAGAATAGAATAGTTATATCTGGCATACCAGTCACAGCTTCTTGGCTTTTCCTCCATAAATGAGATGTTTTAAGAGAAATCCATACTATGAAATATTCCCAAATGTTGCTTGGTCCCTCCTAAAGCAACCTTCTATATTCCCAGCAGACTACACTTTGCAGAAGTTTCTCAATTACACCCCCCACCACAGGATTGCTTTTTTAGGCCTACTGCATTCCCTGTATTAAAATTAGATGAAAAGTTTAGGGTCTTAAAAAGTGGTAAGTGCAAAGAAAGAACTTTGCAGGAAAATAAACTTCCTGATTCTAATATCATTCTTATGGTTTTGCTCTATGTGACTACACACACACACACACACACACACACACACACACACACACCCCTTTTTCTGGTGGGACGCAGGGGTACGCATACCCCTAAACGTCTTGTGAATCTAAGTTTGGCCTCATTGAAGGGCAGTATTTCACTATGAGTAGGAAAATGAGAGTACCCCTAAAGATTATATATATATTGTTTGAGGGTTGCAAAACATTTTTGCATATTTGATGGAGCCTAATTTACAACCCATTCAGATCCCTTCCTGAGCTCCCGTGAATTTTGCTTCCGTGAATTTTGCACCAGGCCCCACGTTTATGATTTCACAGATGGAAAATCTCTTTAAGCCATTTCTAAAGATCTCTATAAATATTCCTGATTCCTGTGAGAGAAGAAATGGGAATTTATGGCACCAAATGCCACTGTCCTTATTTAAAATAGTTTTTATAGCCACTTCACTAGATGTTCCACCTTTTAAAGGAGCAGCAATTTTATATCTCTATCTTGTCTTGCATCAGATTCATGACCTACCCAATGCAAAAAAAGAGCACTTAGTCATATCACATTCTGTCAGTGCTGGAAAGATAAGGAAGAGGATAAATAAGATGATATGGGATTTTAAAAACAAATGAGGGTACTATGTTGGCAATTAAGACATTGAACCACATTGGAGAGCAGCTCAGCATAAACTGTAAATAATAGTAACAGTAATAGTAATAATAGTAATAGCAGCAATAATAATAATAATAATAATAATAATAATAATAATAATAATAATAGCAGCAGCAGTAGTAGTAATAAATAATATCATCATGCCCAGCAAAATAATGAAAATATTCAAAAGGTCATGACATTTATTTTGTGCTGGAACACTACTGAGAGAGAGTTAGCACTTTTCACATTTTGAAGAGCTTAATGTGTCAAGCATTTCAATAGATCAGTCATAACAAGATGGATTACTGTTGTGAATATGGCCTCAGGCAGTGACTTGAAGGCTGAAAGGGTGTTCTTTGAAATGGGTCGGGAGCAGATATCTCCAGAGACTCCTGCATACACCAAGCACAGATGAATCACAGTCTGATGGCAAATCACTCACAGACCTCCTTGAGGAAGAGGTTGATGTTGGATAGTCTTGCTTAGTAAGTGTTTCAAGTCAATGTTATGGGCAACATCCACTGACTTCTGCACCAAATCCACAAGCCTCTCTCTGCCACCCCACTTGAGATATCATCTAAGGACTCATAAGACATGCTTAGAGGCTACTGAGTCTGAGAAATATTGCAGCAACGTTTTTATCAACGCGACAATGACGGCACTAGTTCACCATCACATGGGTAAAAGGTCTTTTGAAATTCTCCCCCAGTTTGTCATTCTTCCAATCTTCAGTTCTTCACATTTTCATGCTGGCTTGCATTAAACAACAAAAAAGTCCTTATGAAAATTTATCATCATTTTAGTGTGAATTTCTCCTAATACACACATCTTTGTATGCAGTTTTACCTATTATGCACATTTTTGCAAAACCATTTCCTTTACATAAGGCATTTTATGTTACAGGCAATGACTGATTTAGGCATGTATGAATGACAGACCATTGTGCACCTGTGCATGGTGCCAAATCCAGAAATAGTCACAAATCCAGAACTGCCTTGCAAAAAGTGTGATTTTCAAAGGATGACTGAGTTTGGGCTCACATATTGATCCAGAATTATATAGCTCCACCTTTAAATGTGAACTCCACCTCTATATACAGGTACATGGGGAGAAGCCATTTGGGGCTGGTTGGTTGGTTGGTACATTTCCCCAAGAAGTGATTGTACAGCAAGTAGTGCCCTAAATCCCATTTTAGGATGAATATAGCAGCAAACTCACTTTCGGCTCATTACCTCTGCTCATGGCAAAAAATCACTGATAGCTGCACCACTGTTTGGACTGTATTTGCACCTGAGATATTGAGAAGTGGTTTGTACCCCCTTTCTTCATTCTAGTTCCTTCTAGGTCCCTTTAGAGCAGGTTTTCTCAGCCTTGGCCCTCCAGATGTTTTTGGCCTACAACTCCCATGATCCCTAGCTAGCAGAACCAGTGGTCAGGGATGATGGGAATTGTAGTCTCAAAAACATATGGAGGGCCAAGGTTGAGGAAGCCTGCTTTAGAACATAACCAAAATGACTTCATTTTTATGAAGGTTTTCAGTGGTATTTAAACATGTCTCTGCTTTTCAAGAATATGTTGGCATTCCTTTTTTGGTGTGGGGGTGGGGATTCCTTTCTCATTTATCTGATCCTCACTCTCACTTGTTGTTACCTTCAATGTTAGTACCATATGGCCTAAATTTGTCTGGCTACAGTGCTTTGTGATATCATTGCACTTACAGCATAATCTCTGATTGGGTGGGATCATACATGTGATGAGAGAGAAACAACAGGTAAGGTTGTGGGGAAGCTCAATAAAGGTGAATGTTTGCAAAATGCAAGAGCTAGTTTTTAATCATCAACACAAGAGACAGGGAGCGTGGGAGGGAACACTGGAGAAAAATTGTAGCAATTCTTTTGACAATTTTGGTACTTCAGGGCAATTGTTAATGGGATTGTTTTTTCAAGTCCAAAGTCTGAAGATATGCAAAACTAAGTTACGGTATTCATCAAAGCACCAGACCAGTCACTTTCCTGACTCTATAACAATTCATAACCCACTTTCACTAGAACCACCCCCATATATTTTGATTGAATTGTTCTGAAGCAAATGGGATGTGAATTGTAGCCTTTAAGCCTCTTGAAACCCATGCAATCATTAAATGAAGCTAAAGTCTGAGGACCTAAATTTTAATGCACGGAATGATTTGCTCTTGGGTTTTTATCACTTATAACATTAAGAAGTGAAAGGAGATTCATCTTGAAGGACAAAGCATGTGTCTCTTAATGAAGTGTTGTCTTGGGACAAAAGAAATCTACAAACAGATGGATTATTTCACTATGCACTAAATTTAAAAGGCACTGAGCTGGATAGTGTAGCTTATTCTACATATCTATACTTTGTGAAGGTCACAGGTGAAGAACTAGAATATTCTAATAGCACAGAATGGGGCATTGAAGGAGCTATTTATAAAATTGCATTTCTATACAATTTTCTCTTTTCATAAGGTTGATAGGCTATTAGTATGAATTAGCAACCATTTAATCCCCAAAACAAGTCAGATTCAGTATAAACATCATGCAAAATTTGTGATGGGATGAGGGATCTGTAGCTTTCTAGTTGTTTTTGGACTACAGTGCCTATCATCTCCGACCATTAACACTGGCTGGGGTTGATGGAGTTGAAATTCAACAACATCTGGAGATGTTGGTCCTAGAGGCTGCTAGAACTCTGCTGCACTGGTAGCAATGGAAATCAAAGTATCTAGAGTAAATAATTTTTAGTTTGCATATAGACAGACAGATTTAAAAATTGCCAGCTGACATGAACAAAAAGAATATTAGATCAGTCCTAATTTATATGTCCAACTGGATATATGCTGAATATATCAAATGACATATTGGGTCGTGGAATCAAGCCCACATTGGGCAAAAAGATTCCTGCATTGCAGGGGGTTGAAACAGATGATCAGCGTGGTCCCTTCCAACTCTAAAATTCTATGATTTATGAGCTATAAATCCCAACACAGAAAAGGCAATGAGATATTTGGATCAGTGAGTAATAGATAGACTTGCAAAACAAGTCTCTTTGCAACCATAAAGGCTCACAGGACCAAATTTTGCTTCCTCATATTTTGCCTAAAGTGAAATCTGGAGTGAATTGAGTTCATCTGCAGGGAAACCTTTGAGAAATTTCAAGGGGAGCCAAAAAAAGTTTTCATCTGACTAATTAAATGCATCAGGGGGAATCCTACGTGTTCCTTAACCCAAAACAATATAAACACTAGAGATATGGAATAGTTCCTGGTTGCCCAAGCTCTTATTATAAATGCTAATGATATGGAAGGCATAATTAAACTGGAAATAACTGCTACATACTGTGGCAAACAGGATACGTGCTACATTCCTGTTATCTTTTATTTCACCTTTTCTGTTGGGTATATACACTCTATCATAACTCAGCTAGGGATATATCTGAAATTCTCCTTATGCAAATGCATCTGTGCTATTTGAAGTGGAACTGATGCATTAGGATTAGGAACTTTCCATTTTTTTTAATTTCTGAATTTCATACAGAGCATCAGGAATATAGCTGGCTGCCACTTAAAATATCCTCAGATTCATTTGTCATTCCTCTACATCAGCACCATGCATTGATACAATGTCCAGCAAACTGATGCAACACTGCAACAAACTCATTCTTGATGCGACTGTACAGTTGTGTTAAGGTTCTTACTGCCTGCTTCTCTACCAATGCACAGAACAGTGCACATCAGCAAATCACTATGGAAAGAGGACATTGATATAACCATACATACAAACTCATAAAAACTGCATTGCTCAGTGCTTTCATTAATACATTGCTGATGTTCACATGGAAGAAGATGAACAAGAGCAACTAAAGAGGTGGCAAAATGCTCGATGCTCCAGTTGCAATTGTATCCAAGAACAAAGAGATGAGACACATAGAATATGTTGAAGTAGGCCACCTGCAGGGGGAACAAAATAAAAAAAATTCCTTCCAGTAGCACCTTAGAGATCAACTAAGTTTGTTATTGGTATGAGCTTTCATGTGCATGCACACTTCTTCAGAACGCTATGCAAGCTAATGCTAGCATCAAACTTGGGCGAGTCAAATTCTGCCTATGGGCATGACAAGACAGAGCCCCAAAGCTGTTGCCCACTTTACAGAGAGTAGGGATACCTTTTTGCCCTCACCTCATACCAGGCACCACCAACACAGTATGCAGTGGGCTGTTACTGAAACATTGATTAATATCTCCTGCCGCTTGATACACAGTAACAGGCCTTTCTTCTGGAAAGAGTTTATCTGATTGTTAACAGTAATTGTCTTGCGCTCTCTGTGGGTGGTTTTGCTAATGGCAATGTTTCCCTTTAAGTTCAGAAATTTGGGGGATGACCACAGGTTCCTCGCCTCTATTTTAATTAACAGCTCGAATGGAATTAGTGTCCTTTTATCAGTGCATCTGACATATTGAGCAAGAGAGTGCAGAAATAGTCAGACTGCTGGTTGAAAGAATAAAGAAACGTCAGGTTTATTTTTCCCTGCAAACAAAGCCATTCCGAGTACAAGCTCACATGTGGCCATGAGCGTTAACAAAATATCTCACACTAACCGACTTGGAGAAGAAGTAATAAGGGATGAAAGCCTGTGAAACAATCTACAGGTAGTCAGTCAAGAAGGAATCGGTGAAGGAAGAATAGCTTGCCTTTCTGTCTATTGCTCCCTCCCCTCTGATTCAGGTAACTTATTGCAAGTGTGTGCACATTGATGGGATACGTGTTCTGGTGTTGGTTCAGAGCTCATCTTCCTACAAGACTTTTATATCATTGGAAAGAATACATCCCTGTATCAGCAGGAATGCACATTACATTCACATCACCTTTTCCTCCATTGAAGTAAACGAGTAGTTTTCAAGCACTCTATGCATGCATTTGCAGCATGCGTGCCATTCTTAAACAGAGCACATGGTTTCTTTACATCCAGAGATTTTCTATAAAGAAATGTCCTCTCTACTAAGTGAAGAAAAGCCTTTCCCACAAAGAGGCATGAGGGAAATTTGCAATTTTTAATGAGATACAAATAGATCAGTGTTTCCTAAGTTTTGCATTGACAGAAAACTCATATTTAAAATGGCTATGTCCTGTAAAAGTGAGCAAGGGGGGAAAAAGTGCTGACACAGAACCAGATTCTGGGCCTCAAAGAGTGTTTTTATAATGCATTTTTCTTCTTCCATTCAAGGATAGTGAACAATAATAAGTAATAGATGTTGGTTTCTTCAAAAATCAGCATATTTTCTGCATGAAAATATTATTTCTATAAATGCTTTCAAGCAGTGTACCTTCTTGACACAGTGATTGTACTTAGTGCTGTGGCAAACAGCTAAAGCACAATTGATAAAAATGATTATTCCCTAGCCTCGGTTGTATTTTCCATGACATGCAAGAAAAGGTTGGGTTTTTTGGGGAGGGGGCAACTTCTCAGTATTTCAGAGAATAATAATTACAGATTCCCTCATTGCTGAATCAGTGCAGACTGCCCTATAGCTTGGAGAATGTATTATTTGTGTGTGTGTGTGTGTTAACATTTATAGCATTTTATAGGGTGTTCCTCTAGAGTATATTATCGCATCTTGATATGTGTAAAAATACAACAGATGATGACTTTCAGTGTACTTAGAATAACTAGCTTGTCATCACTGACTAGATCCTTCCCATGGGAGATTTTACCAAGTTTTCATTCTGGTAAGTCCTAATGATTAATAATCAAATGTTCACATGGAATTCCCTGTAGACAAACAGTTTAGAATGGTATATGTGAATGCCCTTAAAGAGAGTTATAGAAGCAAGCTCTGAAGTTTGTTCTGAGAACTTCATTTATTAGAGCCGATCAACAAATATTCTGCAATTAAATAAAGTTCAGTTGTGCAACTTTCATGTATAGTGACTAATGGCACTGCAATTCCCTAACGATTAGGCCAGGCATGGCCAAACTTGGCCTTCCAGCTGTTTTGGGACTACAACTCCCATCATCCCTAGCTAACAGGACCAGTGGTCAGGGATGATGGGAATTGTAGTCCCAAAACAGCTAGAGATCCAAGTTTGGCCATGCCTGGAGTAGGCCAACAAGTCCTGTGTTTAAATCTTCACTTGAGCCTACATATTACTGGGTAACCCAGGATTAGTCCCTGTCCCTCAGCCTAGCCTACCAATCCTTCTATGTTTCAGTGCTTGAATTGTGGTGGGGAAGGTAGAGGAGTCCTTACTAAGTCCAGAGCTGCTATAAGTTTGAGAGGGCCCTTGGCGAGGTGCCTGCCCAGTAGGCTCTGAGAGTCTCCCTGGTGACCCCCAAAAAATGCACCAGCAAAAGGAGCAGCAATGCTGAAATGATCCCATCTCCACCCAACTCCACTCCATCCATCACCATTTTGACATGAATGTCTCCTAATATATGCATCCTTGTATGGAATTTGGTCCAATATACACATTTTTGCAAGGCAATTTCCCCTTATATAATGCATTTTTGATGTTATTTTCACCAATATATGCATTTTTACGCATATTTTTCTCTAGTATGTGCATTTTTGTACACATTACATAGCTTGCAAACTTCAGTGCAAACTTCAGAGAAGAGCAAATTTCAAAGGATGACTGTGTTTCGGTTCATTTATTGTTTTGACAAGCATGAATTAGGTAGGTTTGCCTATCTGCCATCTCTAATGTCAGGCCAGATCAAGCTGACAAGAACTCTTCCCCTTTTTGTGTGTCAAATCACTCCTGCCATGGCCTGCTAGACATAGTAGCTAAGTGGGCAATAAGAAAAGGTAAAGGTGTTCTATAGTCTAAGCAGTGCTCAGGATCAATGGGATAATCCTAAATGCCCTTCCTAAATTTCTTGATGAAAAGGTAGGGTAGAAAGGAATTAAAGAGGGTGCTAGTTTCTCATCATTGCCTTCAAGCACTTTTCAGTTGCTTATGACCTTCTGGGATACAGCATGATCTCTCTTCTGAAGACCTCCCTCTTTCTTTCTTTCCTTTCCTTCCCTATGACAACTTTAAATCATTCTGTCAACGTAAAGTGGACATTGACCATGACATTCACTTAGGGTTTGCAGTTGAACTCTAGATCCCAAAGATAAAGTGAAACTTTCCTGTGAGCATTCCAGTTTTGCTTTGGAATTCTGAGGATTTGACTGTCCAAAAGAGTTGTAGAAGACTATTGAATTTTTTTTTATAATGTTTATCTGACACCACCCCGCCCCTCCGTCTGCAAACAATTATGTCACTATTTATTGGACTGCAGTGTAGCAAACTGATAACTGTATTCACTTGGTTAGTTATTCAAGTAATGTATCCAAACATTTGCTTGCAAAAGCTGTATTGTATATAGAAATACAGGGGCATTTTACCACTGTATTATCCCCATTGCATTCAGTAGGGATAAATGAAAGGTTGTCAGAAGTGATTTAATATTCACTCCTACTGACTGATGGAAATAACATTAGAGGCCCAGGATAGCATTATAGCACTTTAGGGCACCTAGCCATTCCCATCAGAATACCGTATTTTTCGCCCTATAAGACGCACTTTTTCCCCTCCAAAAATGAAGAGGAAATGTGGGTGCGTCTTATGGGGCGAATGCAGGCTTTCGCTGAAGCCTGGAGAGCGAGAGCGGTAGGTGCGCACCGACCCCTCTCGCTCTCCAGGCTTCGCGGACCTCTCCTCAAGCAGCGGGAACGTTCCCACTGCTTGGGGAGAGTTGCCGGCATCCCGAAGCCTGCGCGCGCTGACCTCAGCGCGTCCAGGCTTCGCGGATCTCTCCCCAAGCAGCGGGAACGTTCCCACTGCTTGGGGAGAGTTGCCGGCATCCCGAAGCCTGCGCGCGCTGACCTCAGCGCGTCCAGGCTTCGCGGATCTCTCCCCAAGCAGCGGGAACGTTCCCACTGCTTGGGGAGAGTTGCAGGCATCCCGAAGCCTGCAAGCGCTGATCCCAGCACGTGCAGGCTTCGCGGATCTCTCCCCAAGCAGCGGGAACGTTCCCACTGCTTGGGGAGAGTTGCCGGCATCCCGAAGCCTGTGCGCGCTGACCTCAGCGCGTCCAGGCTTCGCGGATCTCTCCCCAAGCAGCGGGAACGTTCCCACTGCTTGGGGAGAGTTGCAGGCATCCCGAAGCCTGCGCGCGCTGATCCCAGCACGTGCAGGCTTCGCGGATCTCTCCTCAAGCAGCGGGAACGTTCCCACTGCTTGGGGAGAGTTGCAGGCATCCCGAAGCCTGCGCGCGCTGATCCCAGCACGTGCAGGCTTCGCGGATCTCTCCCCAAGCAGCGGGAACGTTCCCACTGCTTGGGGAGAGTTGCAGGCATCCCGAAGCCTGCGCGCGCTGATCCCAGCACGCGCAGGCTTCGCGGATCTCTCCCCAAGCAGCGGGAACGTTCCCACTGCTTGGGGAGAGTTGCAGGCATCCCGAAGCCTGCAAGCGCTGATCCCAGCACGTGCAGGCTTCGCGGATCTCTCCTCAAGCAGCAGGAACGTTCCCACTGCTTGGGGAGAGTTGCCGGCATCCCGAAGCCTGCGCGCGCTGATCCCAGCGCGTCCAGGCTTCGCGGATCTCTCCCCAAGCAGCGGGAACGTTCCCACTGCTTGGGGAGAGTTGCAGGCATCCCGAAGCCTGCAAGCGCTGATCCCAGCGCGTCCAGGCTTCGCGGATCTCTCCTCAAGCAGCGGGAACCACCGCTGGGCTCCCACGGCTTGCAGAGAGCTGCCTGTTTGGGGGCTGGGGTCGGGGGAAGCTCGGGCTGCCCCAGCCCCGCGCCTGGGGGGGAAATATTTTTTTCCCTTTATTTCCCCCCCAAAAAACTAGGTGCGTCTTATGGGCCGGAGCGTCTTATGGGGCGCAAAATACGGTACATTCATTTGGAAAAAGAAAATAGATCCATTCAATAGGCCCATATGTTAGATAAACATATAGAAAGGGGACTTTTGGGACCTGGAGTTGATAGATACCTTGAAAGTTAGGAACTAGCAATTTTCTAGAATTAGGAAGACTGACAAATGACACCACTATTGTGCATCAATTTTTTTGTATATCACAAATATTTTTTTGTATATCACAAATATTTGAAATGTTGCTAAGTTCTCTGTGAGCAGCCCCAGGATGACCAAATGTCATAATTTTATTTTTGCCATTCAAATTATGGAAGATAGTTACGCGGATCTTGTGGGTCCCCCTTTTTATGTATTGGGATGACTATGCTCTGTTTCCAGTTAGGTGGAATCTTAAGAGTAGCATTAATAGTGGTAAAGAGAGATGCTAAAATAGGGGCCCACCACGTCTGGTTCGATAAGAATACCTCAGGAGGTATCATATCCTCCCCCGGGGATTTATCCCCTGATAGCATGCTAATTAGTTGTATACATCTCTCTGGAGAGACTGGCTCCCAGGTGGGCAAGGCAGATGCTGGGAGAGTGGAGACTACGTTTACGTCGGGTTCTGGGGCGGAATACAGCTGAGCAAAGTGAGAGTGCCAACTGGCTGCTGTGATGTTATTAACGATGAATGAGGGGGGTCTTAAACCTGCATTAATTAAATTCCAGAATTTCTTGTCGTCACGGGTTTTAATGGCCACTGACAGTGCCGTCCAGCGTTCTTTCGCAAAGAGCAATTTCTTATGGAAGAAGAAAAAGAAGAAGAGGAGTTTGGATTTGATATCCCGCTTTATCACTACCCGAAGGAGTCTCAAAGCGGCTAACATTTTCCTTTCCCTTCCTCCCCCACAACAAACACTCTGTGAGGTGAGTGGGGCTGAGAGACTTCAAAGAAGCGTGATTGGCCCAAGGTCACCCAGCAGCTGCATGTGGAGGAGCGGAGACGCAAACCCAGTTTACCAGATTACGAGTCTACCAATCCTAACCACTACACCATACTGGCTCTCCATTTCAAATTTGCATTTTGAGAAATAATTTTCCTTACTTTTGTAATTCAGATACAGTAGACATTAGCTTTTGAGAGGTTAAAAATATCACATTTTATATCACTAATGAATTGTATGCCATATTTTTATGCCATTACAACCCATGTATTGATGGGTTGGTATATACCAGGCATGTCCAACAGGTCGATCGTGATTGACTGGTCGCTCCCTGGAAGGTTTTGTTAGATCATGGTCGATCATGGGCTCCTTTTCCTTTGTAGTTTCAAAAAAGCATTCGGCCCCACCCCCTCCGCCCTGTCCTCCATTCGCACATGATCTTTTGGTGAGCGACTTTACCCCTCTCCCATTTATTCCTCCCCTCCCTAAAAAAAGCTCAATAACTTTGACCTGAACCCCCCCCCCAAAAAGGGGGGTAGATCACTGCCAGTTTTTAATTCTGTGAGAGTAGATCGCAGTCTCTTGGAAGTTGGATGTTCCTGGTATATACCAACATCTAAAGTAGTCAGCCAAATATTTTATGTCAGAAAACATCATACCCTGCATTTTAATTGAAGGATTCCATATCTCAGAGCAGATTACAATGGTTTTAAAGCTACAGTACAAGAGCTTGAAAAACAGAACAGCAAAAAGCAGAATGGGGGGGGGGTACAGTGGACAGCATTCTGCCAACCCCCACCATCAGCAAAATGATTTCCCCTTGGGCAAAGGGACTTCCCCCATCTCCTCCTCCCACAATCTCCCCAGATCTGCTCCAGAGGTTTGAGGGACCCTTAAAACAAATTTAGAAGGCTCATGAGAAGAAACCATTTTTGGCAGCATACAGCACTGGCACTTGCTAAGCAAGTCTGATCATGTTGAAGTATCCTAATATGAAAGATATTTTCATATTCAGTTAATTGAATGAAACAACCGGCCAGTTTTATAAGCTTCTAGCAGTGTTAAAGCAGATGAGAATTCTCTGGTGAGAAATTCAGCTATAAAATAATTGCAGAGATGTACCTCTTGTAATCTGTTAGTTCACAGGTGAATGTATTTCTGATGCAGTGAGAAGGCAATGATATAATAGAAAGCAATGGCCATTAAAGCTTCTGCTGATTATTGAGCTCAGTAATTCATGGATTAAGGATTACTGCTAGTAAACATTGACATGGCAGCAGTACAGAAAGAGTAATGATAGGGGAAAGGCTGTGAATGATTTTCAGATTAAACTGTGTTGTGCACATCCATTGGTATTGGTGCCTTCCAACCAGGTTAATTATTTTGTATAGCCATTTTTTTAATGTGGCTATAATTCTGGAAAAAGAATTCCTGCAGTGGCTGTCCATTTGTGGAATGGTCTCCCAAGGGACGTTCATCTGGCGCATTCATTATATACCCCAGGCGAATCCATTCTTCTTCAACCAGGCCTTTGACCGATTAATATTCTACAGCCTTTTAAATGTGTTTGGAGGGTTATTGTTTAGTTGTTTCTGTTTTACTTATTTATTTTTGTTTTTATCTTGTGTTTTTATCTTGTGTCAAACCCTGATATCTTTTGATAAAGGGCAGTATATAAGGCAAATAAAATAAGTTAGACTGCAGTCTTACATGCATGCTGACCTGGAATAAAATTCCCACTGAACACAGAAGGGCTTACATCTGAGTAAGTATGCATAGGACTGCATTGCACATATACAAAAGGTGGGTTATTAGTGACAAAGGCATACTCATTCTTTATTTTTTAGTTCTGCTTTTGAATTAGTATACTGGTATTCATGGGTAAAAGTGAACTGAAAAGCAGAAACAATTTTTTTTTAAGAAATAAAACAGAGAAACAACATTTTATGGAGCAATTTACATTCCATATTGCTTCTAGCACATTCATTTGGAGAATAAGTAAACGTAATCTAATTTTAAAATGCTTATACACTGCATAGACTGCACTCCCAACATCCATGAGAATTGGTTGTGCAGATTAGAACTGGTAGGGTCTAACAACATCTGGTGAGCCACAGGTTCCCAATCCCTGATATTCACATCCTATTCAAGGCGGGACGCAGGTGGAGCTGTGGTCTAAACCACTGAAAGAGAGATGAGCACTGCACCCCATATTCAACTTTCCCTGGACTTAACTGTCCAGGAGGCCTTTACGTTTTACCTATTCCAGGCAAAGATAATGGATTACACTGATGTATCTGAAGCAGTATCTCTGACTCTGGCTTTGGTGATGGTACTGATAGATAATCAGTGCCTAAATCTCCAAACTGTGTGTAGAACTCCAAGTGGCTATTCATTGCTGCTGATTCTTCTGGACCACTCAGTGGATTTGGGCGCCATAGAGATGCACATTTTATCATGCCACTCAGATCTCTTCTTACTCCTGTGTTCTGCTTCAAAAAGGATATCACAGAGATGGAAAAGGTTCAGGAAAGGGCAACCAAAATGCCAAGGAGGAAAGAAATTTTACAACTGGCCCTTTTTAGTTTAGAGAAAAATCAAGCAAGAGAGGACATGACAGAGGTGTATAAAATTATGCATGGTGTGGAAAAAGTGGATAGAGAAAAGTTGTTCTCCCTCTCTCATAATACAGTGGTACCTCAGGTTACAGACCCTTCAGGTTATGGATGCTTCAGGTTATAGACTCCGCTAACCCAGAAATAGTACCTCAGGTTAAGAACTTTGCTTCAGGATGAGAATAGAAATTGTGCTCCAGCAGCGCGGCAGCAGCGGGAGGCCCCACTAGCTAAAGTGGTACCTCAGGTTAAGAACAGTTTCAGGTTAAGAACAGACCTCCGGAACGAAATAAGTTCTTAACCAGAGGTACCACTATACTAAAAGCAGGAGTAATTCAGCTGAATGCTGTAAGATTCAGGGCAGTGCACTTCTTATGTTCTTACTCATGCTTGAAATGTAAGTAATTAGTGACTTTTAGGGGGAGGGGTTGAGCACCATGACCATTTTGTATTTATTTCATGTACTAGATTTTAATAAAAACTGAGTAGCATAATTCCTTAGTTAAATGAATGAAAAAGGAAACAGCTCCCATGCAGGTGAAGCTTCCTTCCTTTAATAAGTGTTTAAATAATTAGAGAAACCAAAAATATATCATTCTGTTTTTCTAGGAACATGAGCTGTATGCAGATCAGCTTCTGTGGTTCCTTTGTAACTTGTTTTAATATGTGGTGTGTACAAAATCTATGCTAAAAGCCCCTCTCTTGCACCTGAAGTTATTTCTTATTCTTCTCTTGCAACACACAGGCTGAAATGTGCTCCATATTACATCTAAATGCCATGGGATCAAAGTAGCAATCAGCTTTAGAATACAAAATCCGAAGTTTTCATCTCTCTCTTCCCCCCTTTCACAAAGAATACAAACAAAAGCAATAGGGTAAAGTCACTGAACATGACCATATATAGTGGAATAATAAACAATCCTTTATCTAGCCTCAGCCAGCCTCTCGGGAAAAGATTGAGTGATGCTTATTTCAACGGAGGAGGAGTGGAAGCTGGAAGGCATCATTTAAGAGAGTACCCTAATATTGTGTCTATTTCTGCATTTGTTGCCTGCAGGGCATAAATGTGTGTGGACAGGATTCAGCAACACTTTAAACCATGCCCCCAATATCACAACTTTCCCTGTCCAACACAACTGTGTGTCGCCTATTCTGGCATGAGAAGGAAACAATATGCAAGCTCCTGTTCACAAGTAGGATCTCCATGTAATTGGGATACCTGACTGTGTGGGTGTCCCAATCAAACAAAGCTCACAAGCAGTCAGTGAATACTGGGGTCCTGGGCTGCCCAGATAACAAGACCCAGCTCTTGGTCTTACTTATGTGGTTCAAAGGAAATCAAAGCAAAATGTTTGGCACCAGCCTGGTTGCAGAAGTTGCTAGGAGGTGGCATGCAAGCACCATCCAACCATGTTAGGGGAATCCACTCCAGATTTGTGTAGGGCTTACTCCAAAGATACCCCACAAAGCAGCAGAGGTTTAAGGTCAGTGTTTTCCTTCTCCTAGATGAGCTACATTCCCAGGTTGAGAAGCCCCATCTGGGCCCCCTTCTCTCTACAGCACATGCAGAAATCACCTTCTTGACCATTGGACCCACTATTGGTCTTGTCGCTCCATGATCACTGCAGATGGTGACAGCAGTCACAAAAATTAAAAGACGCCTGCTTGTTGAGAGAAAAGCAATGACAAACCTAGACAGCATCTTAAAAAGCAGAGACATCACCTTGCCAACAAAGGTCCGTATAGTTAAAGCTATGGTTTTCCCAGTAGTGATGTCTGGAAGTGAGAGCTGGACCATAAAGAAATCTGATCGCGGAAAAATTGATGCTTTTGAATTATGGTGCTGGAGGAGACTCTTGAGAGTCCCATGGACTGCAAGAAGATCCAACCTATCCTTTCTTAAGGAAATCAGCCCTGAGTGCTCACTGGAAGGACAGATCCTGAAGCTGAGGCTCCAATACTTTGCCCACCTCATGAGAAGGGAAGACTCCCTGGAAAAGACCCTGATGTTGGGAAAGATTGAGGGCACAAGGAGAAGGGGACGACAGATGGTTTGATAGTGTTCTTGAAGCTACGAACATGAGTTTGACCGAACTGCAGGAGGCAGTGGAAGACAGGAGTGCCTGGCATGCTCTGGTCCATGGGGTCATGAAGAGTCGGACACGACTAAATGACTAAACACCAACAACAAAATTGGTCTTGTCTGCTCAATCCATCAGAGCCTGTCTTCGCATGCAGGGGAAGTCACTAAGTCACCAAGAGTTTGAGCCCCATTGGCCCCCTGGTTTAGCCAGCCAATCAAAGCCATTCCCAGACCATGGTCGCTGTCACATGCTAACATGCTTCTAGGAGCTGCAGGTAAGAGCAGAAATAACTACTCCAGAAGAAGCACAACATGTCCCCCCATATACCTCTGTTCTTTGAATAAGCTTCTGCTTTTGGCTTGGGCATGATAATTGACTACTAGGGACTGAAATGATTATCTAATGCAACATCCTTCTGCCAAGCTGAACCATTCACATACCCGCACATGCATGTACACACCAAGTAATCCACAGGACAGATCACAAAACACAGGTGGTGTGTGATATGTTAAAAGCCAAATGAGAATGAGGACAATTCTTCCTGCTCTTACTCTGAGACATAACACATTTCCATTCCATTTTGCATCCCCGTCCTGATCAAATTGCAAAACCAGGAGCATATTTTGTGAGGAGCGTAAAGTGTTTCATGAAATGCTTTCCCCGTTTCAGCTCCGCCTACGCAACCCTTACAAACCTATTGTTTTAAAGAGTCATACTTTTAAGAGCAAAACCATCTTAAGAATCAATCAAACTCTGTGGCTTATTCCCCATTTGAAGGGAAAATGCTACATTTCAATATAGCAGTTGGTTGCTATAGAAATTATAATAAGGTCACATGAAATTATTATGACTTCGAGTAAAGAATATAAACAGCAGGATCAGGAATGAAAAAGGCTTAAGTCTCTAAAAGCTTGGTTTATAGCTGCCATTACAGGGGTCAAAAATATAAATAATAAAAAATTATAATATCAGGCACAAACACTACACCATTCATTTCCAGAAATTGCCAGCTTTTTACTAAGTAAATAAAAGCATTGATACAAAATGGATTAACACCTCCTGGGTCCCATGTTTATATGCTCATGCTTTGCTGGTGTTATCATTCACTTCAGCTAAGATTGCTCATATGCTCACAACGGAACACACAATTCAAGCTAAATTTCCCCCAAATCACTTACCATGATTAATAAAGCAAGCAACATGCAGAATGGGTATAATTTGCTAATTATAAAATGCTCCCTATAATTAGATTACGCTCACTGATTTTTAATCAGATATCTTCTATGTCTGAAATCAATTTTTCTCCCTTCTTCCTCAGGGAATATTATAATCAAGGTAAATATGCCAACAAAGTGACCTGTTTAGGTCAGTCTGTCTAATTACTTCTCAGTAACAAGTGCACTCCTACACAAGTAAAGGGGAGGTAATGAGGGAAGTATTCTTTGCCCAATGAGATGTTTCAGACTATGAAGTTACTCCGCCTATTATTTCCAAGGTACGTGCACATAAAAAAGCTAAATGGGTTGAATGCAACTAAGTCACACTCAGAGTAGACCCACTGAAACCAGTGGCTTTATGTAGTAGTCTCGTTGCTGAGCAATAACATGCAGAGCTCAGTGGAGTGGGGTACCAGCCAACTGGAAGAGTCTCTGAGGGGTACTTGCCCGGAGGCAGAGTCAGCATCCAAAGTCAGGTCCAGTCCTAGGGTCCAGCAAACAGCAATCCACATAGTCAGACGGTCCAGGAGTCAGGGAATCCAATGATCAAGGATCAAAATGAGAAGGAAGTAGCAAGCATTGTTTCTAGCATCTGACTACTGCTGGAAGCTCTGTGTAAGAAGGCTGAAGCCAGCTGATTCTCATCAGTGTCTTCTCTTCTGTGTCTTTGAAGGCTGATCAGCTGCAGGTGGAGTCACTTGCCCTTCTCCCCCTTCATGCTGCTGTTCAGCAGGTAGGTGAAGCTGACTCCTAGCCCACAACACTTCAGTTAGTCAAACCCACAGTTGAATTTACTCTGAGCATGGTGTAGTTTGGTTCAATCCTTCAAAGAGAAGGGTTAGAGCAGGCATAGGCAATCTCGGCCCTCCAGATGTTTTTTGGACTACAACTCCCATGATCCCTAGCTAACAGGACCAGTGGTTAGGGATGATGGGAATTGTAGTCCCAAACATCTGAAGGGCCTGAGTTTGCCTGTGCCTGAGTTAAGCAGTAACATGTTTTGATGGTTCCAGCTCTGAGGCCTGCATCACTCTCACATCAAGATTTCTACCCAATAGTAATAATGCATCACTTCATACATGCCAGCTACTGGAAACTAGTGTCTATAAAGTTATTGCTCTGGTCCTTAGACTATCCCATAGTTCTACCCCAAGATGAATTCTCGTATATCTTGGGTAGTAAAATAACCCAGAACAAAGCCAGAAAGGCACTTAAGTCGACTTACCTGCATCATTTTTTGTTTGTTTGAAAAGCCCATGGGACATTAACATTGGCTCATTTTTGCAGGATATTTTTTGTACTCACTGGTCACATTGAAAGCAATGGGATTGATGACACAATCCACAAATGTGTTTAGACAGAGGAACAAGGGCCAAGAACAGACATGGTAGACATCAGTGTGGAAGAGGAAAGCTGTGGAGAATCTCCCTCTTGTTGAAATGCTGAACAAGCACTTAACATAGGCAGAGGATCAATTGTTTAGTGGAAATCTAAAGTGTGGATGAAATCAAGCAGAAACGGCAGGCTATCGTCTTCACTGAAGACAGCAGAGAAATCAAGGAGTAACATCAGCAAACACTTGGAAGTGAGAAGATCATTGGTAATTACCCTTTGGCTAATTAAACAATCTGTGGCCTTTTAAACTGTGTGTGGGGTCATTGCTTTTGTTTGTTATGATGCTATGTATTTTAATGTTTTTATATTTTAATCTGCCTGTAATCCTCAGATGAAGGACAGTATAGTAATTTGATAAATAAATAAATAAATAAATAAATAAATAAATAAATAAACAATCCAGGGAAGGTGGTTGTAATCAAATGCCAAGGTTGGAAACCAGGTTAGAGGAAAACATAAATATTTTACATATAATGAGGGGAAACCCAAGAATATTCAATGCTTGTGTAAAAAAATACTTACAGGGTGTTTGTTAAGAAGATATACAGTGGTGCCTCGCAAGACGAAATTAATTCGTTCCGCAAGTCTCTTCGTCTTGCGGTTTTTTCGTCTTGCGATGCACGGTTTCCCATAGGAATGCATTGAAAATCAATTAATGCGTTCCTAGGGAAACCGCCTTCGGACCAGGTCCGGGGACAGTCTGCCCCCGGACCTCTTCTGAAGGCTGGGGGGGGGACAAGGGCTTTTCTTCCCACCCCCAGCATTTTAAAAAACCCTGGGACAGCGGAGGACTTCTCCGCTGTCCGGGGCGATCTTAAAATGCTGGCGGGCGGGATTTTAAAATCGCCCCGGACAGCGGAGGACTTCTCCGCTGTCCGGGGCGATTTAAAAGCCCCTGGGAAGGCAGGCAGGGGGGACAAAGACTTTCGCCCCCTGCCCGCCTTCAGAAGGTGTTCCCGCCCCCCGCCCCACTTCGGAACAGCTTTCCGAAGTGGGGCGGCTGGGGCAGGTGTCCCCACCCCCCTCCCCACTTCGGAACAGCTTTCCAAAGTGGGGCGGCGGGGGCAGGTGTCCCCGCCCCCCCTCCCCACTTCGGAACAGCTTTCCGAAGTGGGGCGGCTGGGGCAGGTGTCCCCGCCCCCCCGCCCCACTTCGGAACAGCTTTCCGAAGTGGGGCGGCTGGGGCAGGTGTCCCCGCCCCCCCCCGCCCCACTTCGGAACAGCTTTCCGAAGTGGGGCGGCGGGGGCAGGTGTCCCCGCCCCCCCTCCCCACTTCGGAACAGCTTTCCGAAGTGGGGCGGCGGGGGCAGGTGTCCCCGCCCCCCCTCCCCACTTCGGAACAGCTTTCCGAAGTGGGGCGGCTGGGGCAGGTGTCCCCACCACCCCTCCCCACTTTGGAACAGCTTTCCGAAGTGGGGCGGCGGGGGCAGGTGTCCCCGCCCCCCCTCCCCACTTCGGAACAGCTTTCCGAAGTGGGGCGGCTGGGGCAGGTGTCCCCACCCCACTTCGGAACAGCTTTCCGAAGTGGGGCAGCGGGGGCAGGTGTCCCCGCCCCCCGCCCCACTTCGGAACAGCTTTCCAAAGTGGGGCGGCTGGGGCAGGTGTCCCCGCCCCCCCCGCCCCACTTCGGAACAGCTTTCCGAAGTGGGGCGGCTGGGGCAGGTGTCCCCGCCCCCCCCGCCCCACTTCGGAACAGCTTTCCGAAGTGGGATGGCTGGGGCAGGTGTCCCCGCCCCCCCTTCGGAACAGCGTTTTAAAATGCTGGGGGTCGGCAGCGAACGCTTCGCTCCCGCCCGCCAGCATTTTAAGATCGCCCGGGGCAGGCGGGGGGGGGGAAAGGCAGGCGGGGGGGAGCAAAGACTTTTGCCCCCCGCCGGCCTTCAGAAGAGGTCCTCTTCTGAAGGCCGGCTGTGGGCGAAAGTCTTTGCTCCCGACCGCCAGCATTTCCCTATGGGCTTTCGTCTTGCGATGCAAGCCCATAGGGAAATTCGTCTTGCGAAGCGCCTCCAAAACAGAAAACCCTTTCGTCTTGCGGGTTTTCCATCTTGCGGGTTTTCCGTCTTGCGAGGCGTTCGTCTTGCGGGGTACCACTGTATGAATATACTCCTGTTTTTCCTGAAAAAACCAACCGACCAAAAGTATTATCAGTCACGGTTTGAGTAAATATATTTATAATGTATTACAGTGAAGAGGAAGTTTGAAGTTTTACCAACAAACCTCCACAAAATTTTGCATATTTGTTTGAGTCATGGAAATTTCCTGAACATTGTTACTTTACTTATATGTTGGTTATTGATTTGATATCAAGAAACAGTGCAGGCTCCTTAGGAAAAAAATTGATTATCTCAGCAATGTGAAAAGGTTGTTTTTCTTTGCTGGAAGCTTGGTAACTTTAAGTGTGAGACATCAGCAGTCATCACTTCTTTGTGCACCACTATTTTGGAATTTAGCATCATGTTCAAATTCCTTTAACAACAAGCCAGGAGCACACTGAAAGACTAACCCTTAACCCATTGGAGACAAATTCAAAACCTATCCACTTTCGTTAGTAGCTTTCGTTGCTACTAAATATACTTTAACCTTCTAGCCTTATGCATGGGGGAGAAGTCTGAGAACTGCTTTCTCACCCACTTGTACTTAGCCTCTGCCATCTTCTGCTAGTGCTATCTACTGCAACTGCTGCAACTTCTTTAACTTCCAGGAGACAACTGCATGCACATCACAAAATAGTGGAGGGTAGCTGCAATGAAGCCTGAAATAAAATAGAACAGGAAATCAGCAAACAAGGAATAACCAGGCAGACCCAAACCTACAACCAATCCAGATTTGTGAGCAAATATAGGCAGTTTGGCTTTTAAGGTCCAAACTCAACCATATTTGGGCCTTATCTGAATTCCCAGCTGTATCACATGCCTTAAGCCATCTGTCATAACTGATCCCTTTCCATACATTCACATACTTGCTTCAATTTAGCATGGGGACTTATCCAACAGAAGCAAGCTTCTGTGTGCTTATTTGTAGATGGATAAGGAACTGTTTGAGAAGATGAGTGCCATGTACGTGGCTCCCAATCGGATCCAACAGTCAGGACAGCACATCTATAGCTTGGGTTAGATCATTCATTCAGAGGGAGACCAGCAAGTTTGAGTTCAGTCCCTATCTTGCACAGATGGTTAGTTCTGTGACTGATCATTTGATGAGGGCTATACTTGTACAGGTCCGGTCTCTGCCAAAGTGTGCTACTGAAAGGGGACTATTCTCCTATGACTTCTGTAGGCCTGTTACTGTTTTGTTTTAGTGAAAGAAGAAAAGAAGCACAAAAGGATAAACACTTTCATATAAACAGGGCAACACAAAGCCACACTGCAGTTTCCATGGTAACTTGTCAAAATAATGAAGGCCCGTGGAATGTTATGTTCATAGAGAACAGTAGCACAAAAGGCTCAGTGGATAATTAAGAAATGAAGTCTAAAACTATACAATTTTGGCTTGGAAACTCAATTGTTACATTTGAGGGGGTGGAGAACAGTTCAAAGAAAGAACACTTACAAAGGGACTGTTCTTCCATATCTACTATAGAAATACACAACGGTTATATGATTCTTTATTCAATGTATTCACTATTTGGAATAATTTCTTTACTGATTCAGTTTTTACAGGTGGTAGGTTCCATAGGGAGGTCACCTTTTTTTTTTTTTTTTTGCTGATACTGCGTAGCAGGATGGAGAAGAAGGTGGTGGTCAGAGGGCAGCAAGGCTGGTATGGTGAAACCATGTGAGCAAGGAGTACCAGATTAGTTCTGGTAGTGTGTTGCACCATAGTAACCTTGGTTATGCCTCCCCCCTCCTGCTGCCAGTATGCAGAAGAGACTTGGATGATTGATGCTGCCTGATGTATGACATGGTGAAAATTCAGTCCTTCCTGCCAATTCTTTCAGCTAAAACAGTGTTTTGTGCTTTTACTATTACAGCCTTCCTCTCTCTGATCTTCCCATGTCACATCTAAAGCGTGTTCTCCCTAGCAGAGAGCACGTGTTGCGGTGGGGGATACAAGCCACCCCCAGTGTTGCTGGGAGGATTTGGGGAGTGACCCAGGCAGTGAATTGGTTAATTGAGTTGCTGGGGAGAATTGCTTGTTGCCAGTTTTGAGGGAGGGGTCACAGGTTTTAAATATTAGACACCCAACTTTGGGCATCCTCTTGGCTGCTTGCACCGGATCACCCGCCCACCCTCCCTGTATTGGGGGGGTTGTTCGCTTGACCTTGCTATGCCTGTCATGGGGTCGTCTGCTTTGAGGTAGGGGCCTGGTAGGAATGTTGTCCATTTGGCTGATTGGCTGGTGCCATTTGGTTTTTGCCTACTGCGTAGCAAATTGTCACGACTTGTAAGGTTGGCGGTTAGGCATTGGTTCAAATTGGTTGGTGGAGGGGTAAGTGCCTACCCCTCCAATGGTGGTGCGGAAAGGGAATTCCGCTAAAGGAATCCAGGGGCTTGCCATTCTTTTCGTCCTTGTCCCTGGCATCGGACTTGGGCCGTGCAAGCCACCAGGAGCATGAGGGTGAGAAGTGAGGGACTGAGGCCCAGCTTCATTTTCTCCCCAAAATTGTTTCCCTCACTGGCTTCCGCTGGAATCCGGAAGTCAGTTCTGTCCCTGGGCAAGGACAGATAGTTGGAACCAATGCCTAAGCAACCACTCACTTGTGTGTATTTACCGTATTTTTCGCTCTATAAGACGCACCAGACCACAAGACGCACCTAGTTTTTGGAGGAGGAAAACAAGAAAAAAAATATTCTGAATCTCAGAAGCCAGAACAGCAAGAGGGATTGCTGTGCTGTGAAAGCAGCAATCCCTCTTGCTGTTCTGGCTTCTGGGATAGCTGCGCAGCCTGCATTCGCTCCATAAGACGCACACACATTTCCCCTTACTTTTTAGGAGGGAAAAAGTGAGTCTTATAGAGCAAAAAATACGGTAAATAAAGTTGTGGCCAAAATCGTGCCAAAAACCCAAACCAAAATTGATGTGTGATGTGTGAATTATTGGGGGGTGGCTTGGGGACCTCGACACGCAACCACTACTCCAGTACCCAAATCTTCCATAGTTCAGACCAGATGCTCAAAGTTCCTCAATCTCTTTTTATTCATTTAACTTTCACATGTTGTTGTTGTTTTACCTATGACTTTGTCTCTACTACCCTTGATGCTATGTAGCTCTCTTAAGCAAGTGCTCCTTCTGGCTTACCCTTATAGTGAGAATTTCCTCTCAAAGCACCAACGCGGTACTCTCGTTTCAAATCCTTCCTCAAAATCCACTTCTAGCACCAAGCTTTTTAACTTAGAGGGACTGGAGCGTCTGCAAAGTGAAATTCAGCTATCCTTTGAAATTCACACACTAAAAGAAACAAAAGTTGACAGATTCATCCTTCCCTACCTCCTCCTTTTGTTTGGAGTAGTGGTTAGAGTGTTCAACTAGGACCTAGGAAAAAAGGTAAAGGTAAGGGTAAAGGACCCCTGACAGTTAAGTCCAGTTGCAGATGACTCTGAGGTTGCAGCACTCATCTCGCTTTACAGGCCGAGGGAGCTGGCGTTTTGTCTGCAGAGTTTTTCCAGGTCATGTGGCCAGCATGACTAGGCCACTTCTGGTGCAATGGAACACCAAAACCAGAGCAGTGCACGGAAACGGTGTTTACCTTCCCACTGGAGGGGTATCTATCTATCTACTTGCACTTTTTGGTGTGCTTTTGAACTGCTAGGTTGGCAGGAGCTGGGGCCAAGCAAAAGGAGCTCACCCCGTTGCGGGGATTTGAATCACTGACCTTCTGATTGGCAAACCCAAGAGGCTCAGTGGTTTAGACCACAGCGCCACCCACGTCCTATAGGGCCTAGGAAACCAGGGTTCAAATCCCCACTCAACCATGTAGCTCACTGGGTGACCTTGGGGGCCACTATCTCTCAGCCTAACCTACCTCACAGAATTGTTGTAAAGATCAAATGAGGAAGGGGAAAACGATGTATGCTACCCCAAGCTCCTGGGAGGAAAGATTTGATGAAAGAACAAACAAATAAATGGCTAAAATGAGGGTACCTGTTAAATAATCATATGAAACAGGAGGTGTTTTAGGTAATCACGACATTTGATGGTGATGATGATTTGAAAGAGGAAGGCAAGGTGAGTTGTGAACAAATAAACTTGATGTATCAGAGGAAGGAGCATCATAAATGAAATAAAACTGAAATGAGTGATGTGTCGCAGTTGCACCTATATGGAAGGGTGAAGTGAACATTTTCAGACAGGTTTCTGTCCAGTTGGTGGCTTTTGTTACCAGTCAAAGCAAAACAGTCTGCTGGAGAGTTACACAAAAGTGAAAGACGGGTGTAAATATACAAATAAGGATCACAGCATGTTCTTCAGGCACACTGTCAGCCTGTCTTCACAGTTGAACTGACAGTATATTCACTGAGCAGTGAGCTCTTGTTATATGTTATAGCTGTCATTCTCCCCCACTCCAACGATCAGTAAATAGATACGTGGGTGATTGTTGTACATTAGCCTGTAAGTCAGACCTGAATATCCTGTGGCCCATGAAATAGATTGCAGCATCTGACAGGTACTAGGGCCACTCGAGAAGCCCACCACGTTTGGAGACGCTACCAGGCAGCAAGACCAGATTTATTAAGTGGAATCGAGTGTAACACCATATTGGGCTACATTTGGCACAGTGAGTTACAACCAATGAAGCTAGGAATTATGGGAGAACATGGGAAAATGATTGTTTGCCACAGATTTCTGAAAACAGATTTATGACAAACTGTGTCCTGTACTTATTAAAATAAGATTTTTAAAAAATGATGGCACATTTTGCAATAAAATATCTTCTGTTAGGTCTAATATGTTATAGACATTATCTGTCATATCTTTTGTAATGGGCGAATGCATTTCTAAGGAAAGAAATAACTTTGAAAGCTGTATAAAATGGTCACAATGCAATCAAAGAAATGGAAACAACTATTATGCCATTGAAAACGAAGTGCTGCTACTTCTTTTTTTGAATTGGCATATTCTATGAAAAATCTTTCAATTTATGTGATAATGGACAAGAAGAACTGAATTATTACCCATAGATATTACTTATCTTCAATTTGCACCTAAAATTTGATTGTTACAATTGTCAGAACTACAAGTAAATTGCTTTGGCATTAGCAAAGTTTGAGGATAAGCATGAATTTTTAATATGTATGGGGGACAAACACTTAACCCCCTCCCCCAATTTTTTCACCAGATTGCATCCATTTCCTCCACGTTAAGAAACTAACTAAGAACTCCTTTTCAACAGAGTTCTTAGTTGCTACATTTTCAACAAAAGATATAAAGGCAAAACTTTTCCTGGTTACATATAGTTGCAGACATTTGAAGAAACATACATACCCACAATTATTACATGAAAAAAAGATTTAAAGGATTAAAAATAGGGTGTTTTTTATTTTATTTTATTTTTTTGTTTTAATAGCCTATTGCATAATTTGTAAGAAGATAATAAGTGTCTGGCTGGATCGGATCAACGTCTATCTATTGTACCTTCCTGTTCCCTCTAGTGGATCAGATGCCTCTGGGAAGTCCACAAACAGGAAATGAGGGCAATTTTTCTCTCCTTCTGTTGTTTACCACTGACAGCCAGAGAAACGATGTCTATGATCCTGAAGATAAGGATTCAGAGACATGATACCTCTAGTACTGGAGATCAGTAGCCACTGAAAGCCTTAATCTCCATTCATCTGTCTAATCCCCTTTTAAAATCATCTAGGTTTTTGGACATCATCACATTCTGTAGTATGTTTTCATATGTGCTGGAAGCTGCCAAGAGTGGCTGAGGAAACCCAGCCAGATGCGTAGGGCATAATATTTTTTTAAAAAAAATTAGCAGTAGTAGTAGCAAATCAGAAAGTTTAGCATGCACTGTGTAAAGAAGAAACTTCCCTTTATCTCTTCTGAATCATTCCAGTAAAGCTGAATGGTGGAAGAGTTATCAACCCCAACTTATTTTTTATAGAATTTATCTCCTGCCCATAATAATAATAATAATAATAATTTTTTATTTATATCCCTCCCTCCCCAGCCAAAGCCGGGCTCAGAGCAGCTAACAAGTAAAAATAGCACAGTGTACATAAAATCACACAGTCAATTAATTAAAATACATTCTAAAATTAATTCAGAATCAAAGTAATGGCAACCATTGGACTAGAGTTCTATGAGGATTACAGAAGGAGAGAGGGGATCAGACTATGCCTTGGCCAAAGGCCTGGTGGAACAGCTCCGTCTTGCAGGCCCTGAGAAAAGATGTCAAGTTCCACAGGGCCCTAGTCTCTTGTGACAGAGCATTCCACCAGATTGGGGCCACGGCCAAAAAAGCCCTGGCTATGGTCGAGGCCAGCCTAACCTCCCTGTGGCCTGGGATCTCCAAGATGTTTTTATCTGAAGACTGTAAGGTCCTCCATGGGACATACCAGGAGAGGTGGTGTAGCCTTTTCAGACCCTTCCCATTGGTTGGGTGCACGTTGCTCCCGGGAGGGAAGGAGGAGTCAATGGACACCGAGGGTTGGTTCAGAGAAAGAGTTTACAGTGGTGCCTCGCAAGACGAAATTAATTCGTTCCGTGAGTTTTTTCGTCTAGTGAATTTTTCGTCTTGCGAAGCACGGTGTCGGAAAAGTTTTGGAAAAGCTTCAAAAATCACCGAAAACCTCAAAAAAGGCTACCACACCGCGTTCTATGAGTTGCTCCTCGAAGTGAAGTCGCAACTGTATTAACGGTGTTAAGAAAAAGGAAACAAACTTGCAAGACGTTTTCGTCTTGCGAAGCAAGCCCATAGGGAAATTCGTCTTGCGAAGCAGCTCAAAAACCGCAAAACCCTTTTGTCTAGCGAGTTTTTCGTCTTGCGAGGCATTCGTCTTGTGGGGCACCACTGTATTTCTGCTTTCCGGATAGCAGAAAGGCACTGTGTGATCAGTCACAGCAAGCACACTTAAAGAGCAGTTACATACAGCTTATATTCCCTTCAGGTCCCCTTTCCCCCTCCCCAGGAATCCAGCCTCATGAGTTTGTACACGTAAGTTTGCATCCTTGAGCATGAACAGAAATTCCTGTTTCTGTACTCTTATCTTGGGGTGAAAAAGGTCACCCAAGTATAGGAGTACTCCTGGCGCCATCCCCGGGCGCGGGGGCTGACAGGCTGACAGGCCTGTCTTGCAAGGATAGTGGTCAGGATAGTTACAACCGATAAGATAAGACCCAGATCTGCCATCCTGTCTCCACTCAGAACTGACAAGGCCGTCCATTAAGCCTTCATGGACTGATAAAGGAGAAGGCTTTGTTTATACAGCTGGGTTTGTGTTATACAGCTCAAGCTAATGGATTTTAGGCTAATGGATCCTTGAAGAAAGAATCTGGGAATTTCGGCGCCCGGTTCGGGTGACTGCACAGTCAGGTTCGGGTAACCTGTTCCTTCAGTGGTCCTGTAGGTACGAATGTCCTAGGCCATATAGGGCTTTAAAGGTTAAAACGAGCTCCTTAAACCTGATCCTGTATTCCACCGGGAGCCAGTGCAACTGGTATAGCACCGGGTGAATGTGATCCTGTGGCGAGGACCCCATAAGGAGTCTCGCCACAGCATTCTGCACCCGCTGGAGTTTTTGGGTCAGTCTCAAGGGCAGCCCCATGTAGAGTGAGTTACAATAATCAAGTCTGGAGGTGACCATCGTGTGGTTCACAGTGGCTAGGTCAGGGCGAGAGAGGTAAGGAGCCAACTGCTTAGCTTGGCAGAGATGATCTTAGACTAGGTTATACCAATTTAAAAGACAGTTCCACCAAAGACAACAAGCAAGCAAGCAAGCAAGACAATGGAAGTTAATAGTTGCCAGTGTATCTGTCAAATGAACAACATGGCCTGGTTTCTGTTTGTACAATCAGGAGTAGCTTGCTGGATGGGGCAGAACAACTCTGCTAGCTGCCTGGCAGGTGGGTCACTGCTGTTTACTGGGAAGGGGAGAGGGAAGGAGCTAGGAAGTCACTGCATATCCTCCAACATTTCTCCAATGAAAATAGGAACGTCCCATTCCATAATGATAATTTTACTATTTATACGTCACATATTTCACTGGGTTGCCCCAGCTACTACTCTTGGCAGCTTCCAACTTATATAATAACATAATAAAACATTAAACATTAAAAAAAAAACCCCAAAACCTTCCCTATTCAGGATTGCCTTCAGACGGCTCAGGGGTCAGATAACTCCATGCCCTCCAACATTTCTCCAATGAAAATAGGGACATACCAAGGAAAAGTGGGACATTCCGAGATCAAATCAGAAACCAGGGTGGCTTCTGTAAATCAGGGGTGTCCCTGGAAGCCCTATTAGCCACCTCACTATGAAGCCCTAACTCATTTACGAACAAGTTTAAAAGTGCAGGTCCCAATACTGATCCTTGGGGAACCCTCTACTGAAATCTGTTCATTGATTCCTCCTTTCTGCTTCTTGTTCTTTAACTAGGTACAATTCCATAAGAGGATGCAGCCTCTTACCCTATGATTGCTGCTAAGATTGCTCAGGAACCTTTGGTTAGAGACTTTGACAAAAGGTTATGCAGTACGATGGCTACGAGATCACTTCTAACCACATTTATTTTGACACTTTCAAAGAGCTCTAGAAGATTAGGAAGATCAGACTTATCTTTGCAGAAACCAAGTTGATTCTTCTTCAACAATATTTATTATTCTATATGCTTGATATATATATATATATTGCTTTAATACTATATTACACCAATTTACCCAGAACAGAAAGTACACATCATAATGATGGTGATGATTAAGAATAACAACAACAGCATGTGATGCATTTAATCAAGGAGTACCATTTAGTTATCATACTGCACAGGGTTTTCAAAGTAAGTTATGGAAGGCTGCAGATGTAAACACACTTACTAAGGAGCAAGCCCCATTGAACCCATTATGACTTGCTTCTCAGTAGATACAGACAGATTACACTAGTAATCTAGATTTCTGACATGATAGATTTGGGGTATGGAAAGCCTTTGACTCATTTAAATATTGCTATCCTAATCCATGACATTGTGCTTTTTAAATCAAAAGTGAAAATCAATGTCAAGTGCTAGCTAGGTTATTAAAATCTAATATAACCCATAATTTCCTAATGACATAGGAATAATCACAAGTATTTTGCTAGATATCAGCTTCTGTTCTGTGTGCAGGGGAAAATTATTTGATGCTGAACTTGCTGGAATTAGAAAATCAATGTGTCCTGGGGGAAAAGATCACCTCCCTCATAAAAGTCTAGAATACAAATAGCTTGTTATTAATGTATGCCACCATATATATATATATATATATATATGCAGGTTTTGGTGTCTTCGGGTATCTTCCCGTGTAAGAGTTGGGGTGTCTAGGCGACGTTTCGACGAGGTCTCACTCGTCATCTTCAGGCTGGTGCTTTCGGCTTCTTGTTACTAGAACAGAGCAGGATCTCAGTGTTTGAGTTCCTATAAATACTGTTGAGGGGGTGTGGTGTATAGCCTCCAACGTTCTGGGCAGAGAGGAAGTTCCCAGGTTATAGTGCCTTTTCTTCTTTTGTTCATTAATTACTTGAGGGATATCTTGAGTGATTTCTTGAGTGATATTCTGAGTACCACTTAGGAGGGTCATTAGGTGTGGATTAGTTGCTAAAGCTTTCGTGTCTTGACCTCTTGAGCTTGTAAAGAGTTTTTCTGAGAAGATGGCTGTACTGCACTTAGTTGTGCTCTGGCTTGGCTTCGTGTATAGGGGCGAGCTGTGGTTTTGTGCCCTGTGCCAGCCAGATCTGTGTTGGGATTGCAGGGGGGTGCAGCATCCGGAGGTGCCACTATGGTTTGGCTACTGGATGGTGTCTGTAATTTATCTGTGGAGAGGGTCTGGATTTGGGTCTGGTGTGGTTGATTGGAGATGGCGTTCTGTGTGCCTCTGGTTCTGGTGTCGGTTTTTGTGGGGAGGGCTAATTTCCAGATGTCTGGCAGGCGGGACGTGTCGTCACGCTTGTTCATGTTGTGAGGGTGTTTCTCTATCTCGATGGCTTCCATGATTATTCTCTTGTGGTGATGTTCCATGTTAAAGAGCAATTTGGAATCTGCAAAATTAATTTCGTGTCCTGTTTCTTTCATGTGTTGGTAAAGAGAGGAAGTTTTTTCTTCTTTTTTGACGGCATTCTTGTGTTCTGCGATACGTGCATTTATTCGTCTGTTTGTTTGTCAACCTGGGAACTTCCTCTCTGCCCAGAACGTTGGAGGCTATACACCACACCCCCTCAACAGTATTTATAGGAACTCAAACACTGAGATCCTGCTCTGTTCTAGTAACAAGAAGCCGAAAGCACCAGCCTGAAGATGACGAGTGAGACCTCGTCGAAACGTCGCCTAGACACCCCAACTCTTACACGGGAAGATACCCGAAGACACCAAAACCTGCATTCCTGTACCCGTGAAAATCTACGAAAGCATATATATATATATATATATATATATATATATATATATATATATATATATATATTTGTATTATGCGAGAGGCACTGATTTAGTTAACATGTCTCTGGCTAAAAAGCATGCAAATCTGGCAAGGGTTCAGTTGGAATGACTATCCACCCAGGAACAACCTCTTTCTCCCCCTTTAAATAGCGATTATACTGTAAGCTTAGGTTCTTTTCTGAAAGAGTTTTTTTCTTTCAACAGTAACAGATGGCTAAGTTAGCAAGGAGCTACTGAGTGGGTTGAAGAGTTGATTAGCAGGATGGACTGAATATACACATCTGCAAATTGGCAGCATGCCTGGTACAAGCTGTGACCCATCACGTTTTTTTAAATCCTTACTATATTAAGAAGAAAATCTTCTACAGATGTAAATACCCAACTTATTCTTTATGAAAATCAGGACACTGAACTTGAATCGATTACTCTAACTATTCAATTGTAGTATTTGTTATTCTTCCATAATCTTAAACTAGTGATCCACAATACATTAAATACTCAGTTTTATCTCATTACACACACACACACACACACACACACACACACACAGATCGAAAGATCAAAGAAAAGCATCCTACAGAACATAATTGAATTTGGCCCGACCACCTCACTTTTCCTGGAAACCATACAACTTCCTTCAAAATCCACTCCACTTCCTTTGCTCCTTCACTAGGGCAATTGCCTTCAGTTGAACATGTTGCTTAAGAGGCATGAGGTTATCTCAAACATCTGATAAAAAGGAGCTGGGGGGATTACTCTGTAAAGGGTTTGAAGGTGTGGTTCTCTTAAAAACATCACTCAACTATAAATCATATTCTTGTAGGGTCAAACTACACATTCCACACAGATTTTGTGATTGCTTGTTTTGCATTGGCAGGAGGGGGGGACCTGGGGGGGGGTTATAAAGAAGTAGTGTTACTGCTGCTGTTCATGATGATCCTCACTGCTGAGATACTGATGGAAACATCTTCCTTCCTTTGGAGAAATTTTGTGAAATTGTATCCCCAGTTTTTCTGCCCACAAATCAGCTGGTGAATTATCAAAAGCCTTTTGCCCACAGCTTTAGCCAATTTGCCTGCAGGAGATGTTTTACCCTTTCCCTCACCTCCCCACACTTTACTCTAAATCTCAAGATCCAATCGATGTTGTCAGAGCTGCTTGAAGATCCTAGCTCACAGAGGATCACGCTAGCCAGCGATCATTAAGTAAAAGTCTTTATTGAATTACAGTTCCCATTCTCACGCTGCTGCGCGCAAACTCTACGTCTAGTAGCTAGATCGGCGAAGCTCCGTCTGAGTCTCCGCCCCGTGTGCACCAACTTAATATCCTAGCCTTGCTCCACCTTTTCCGCCTGACTGTCCTCCTCTGGGTCCCTCTACCCCCCGGGGCTTCTTCCTTCCGGGATTCTTCTGACGCTGACCCGGACCCTCCTGCCTCCTTGCGCCGGGCTTTAGGACCTGGTTCCCTTTCGGGGCTGCTTACTGCGCCGCCTTCCTCTGCATTTGAACTTGGCGCGCGCGCCCAACCTTCCACTTTCCTCTTAACCGTTTCTTCGCTCCCCGATGGAGGTGTGGCCACTCCTGACTCATGCCCTCCCTCCTGTGGTGAGCTGCCAGCGCTTCCCCCCTGGCTCCCTTCCTCTTCCCTGCTTCCTGGCGGTGACGCTGGTCCCGATTTCCAGCTGCTCTCCCCTGAGTCCCCTCTGGCTCTATCTTCCTGGGGTGCCCCCCTAGACTCCCCCCTTGCCCTGGCCACTGGTGCTCCTTTCTGTGAATCCTCCGATTCACTGGAAAGACTGGGAGATCTCGGGTCGTCGTCATCACTCATCTTTTCTTCTGCCTCCTCCCCTTCGCTCTCTGTTTCCTCCCTTGCCCGTGCCTCTGCTCCTAAACCCCTGACAGATGTGTTTGCAAAAAGACCCAAAATTTATTTGTTTGCATTTGTTTGTTTTTTTAGGAAACTCTGTTAGAACACACATTTATGTGGCAGACCATGAATGATGATTGTGGCCTAAATGTTACAGAATAAAACAAAAATAAAGTTTATATCCTTGCTTTATTAGCTTAGCTCACGATAGTGATTTAAACATAACTCAGAGTTTGCAACAGTACTCATGGATCTTTTATTCCCGTTAGAAGACACATCCTTAACACTATGTCTCACTACTGCCATGTAGTGTATGGAAATGAAAAGCTCTCCATATTTACTTTTGTGTGAGGGAGAATATTTTTTTAAAAGAGCAAATTATGAACCCTCTGGATTTAAATCTCCCTGTTCAAAATTGTAGGATAAATCTGTAAACATCACAGTTTCTGCAGTGCATTTCTACTTATGAAATTACTGTATGAATCACTTATAATTTTATGAGAAAGCCTTGCTGTCTAATTAAATTTTTGAGATACAACACTGAATGTAACAAATACTGCTGGTGTGACATGCTCTGAATGTCATATTGCTGCTAGTATTATTATAATAAATGACTGTAGACAGTCTCCTTGGTCCAATGTCTGCACAGATAATTAGCAATAGAACCAGGGGGTTGCTTGGTGAAGAGGTGGGAAGGTGTAAAGAAGAGGCTAAATTCCCTTGCTACTCCTCCTGAACAGCTTACAGTGGTACCTTGGGTTAAGAACTTAATTCGTTCTGGAGGTCCGTTCTTAACCTAAAACTGTACTTAACCTGCAGTACCACTTTAGCTAATGGGGCCTCCCGCTGCCACCGCGCCGGCGCCACGCAATTTGTTCTCATCCTGAAGTAACGTTCTTAACCCGAGGTACTACTTCTGGGTTAGCGGAGTCTGTAACCTGAAGCGTTTGTAACCAGAAACATTTGTAATCCGAGGTACCACTGTATTTGTATCATTGATTTTCTAGGTGCCCTTGGATCAAACTATAACCTAAACATAAGGTGTCAATCCAGCTACAGGGACCTTCTGGTTGTTCCCTCACTGTGAGACGTGCCAGGCAGAGTGCCTTCTTGGTAATGGCATCTGTCTTGTGGAAAACTGGCCCCTCAGATGATAAATAGATAAGCAACTACAGTCATACCTCGTGTTGAATGTGCTTCAGGTTTAGCATGTTTGAGTTGCGCTCCGCGGCAACCCAGAAGTAACGGAATGCGTTTCGCCGCTCATGCATGCGCAGACGCTCAAAATGACGTTGCGCACATGCGTGGAAGTGGTGAAACGCAACCTGCGCATGAGCAGACGTGCCATCGTGTCTTGTGTTCCGTTCGGGATGTGAACGGGGCTCCGGAATGGATCCCGTTCACATCCCAAGGTACCACTGTATATAACTTTTAAAAGATGTTTGAAAGCAGCCCTGCACAGGCAAGTTTTTATGTTTGGTGTTTTGTTGTGGTTTTTCATATAATTTTTTCTGGAAACTGCCCAGAGTGGCTGGGGCAACCCAGTCAGATGGGCAGCTTATAAGTAATAAATTCTTCTTCTTCTTCTTCTTCTTCTTCTTCTTCTTATTATTATTATTATTATTATTATTATTATTATTATTATTATTATTGCAGGTCCTCACTCAACAAAGTGACACTCTTCCATACATGGATAAGATGCCTTTCTAGAAACATTGTGCTGGTCCCGGAGGGAGGTTACCGTGGGGCGAGGTCCAGGACCTGAGTCGAGGGACGGCAGACAGTCTTCCACGGGCGAAGCGGGGTCCAAAGCGAGGAGCCGGGCAAGGACAGGAACACTGGAGGAACAGGACTGGATGCTTGCCGAAACAGCTCTTCGACGACGTTGCTCCCACAACCTGGGACCGGGCTGACTGGCCTTTATCTTCTCTGAGGCCAGGGGCGGCCCCGGCCCCCAGGAGACCCACCTCTCCTGGCCTTAAGGCGAGCACTCCTCCTGGGAGAAACCAGTTCCCTCCGCCTCTCTGCCCTGAGCCTCTGCAGCTCAGGAGAGGCTGGAGGGTTACTGGACCCAGAGGGAGACTCGCCTTCCCCTGACAGGGCTGGGAGAGGCGCACCTGTAGGCAATGTGTCCTCAATCCTCTCCAGAGCCAGAGTAGATTCACCTGGTGCCTGCTCCTGAGGATCTGGCACAGGTGCAGGTGCCTCAGAGTCAAGGCCCTGCCCCAGCTCAGCCGGCTCTGGAGGCGGGGACTCCTGTGCAGGCTGGAGTTCCTCCGGTTCGGCCTCTGAATCGGATTCCCAGGCCATCACAAACATAATAGACTGCCAGGCTTCAGGGAGTCTGATCCCCCTCCCTCAGGGCCAGCTGCCAGTAAAGGAAAGACAAGAAACTCTTACCAAGATCTTTGATTCAATATTCACAGAGAGAGGCTTAGTAAGGTGCCTCTATTTCAGTAATGGCATTGCTCCGAGTAAAGCCCCACCCCCTCTGTCTCTCCTATTATACATCATCCCTGTGCTGGCTGATCTGTGCTTTCTGCCTCTGAGCTTTCTGTTCTCCTACTTTCAATGCCCGCCAGGGTTCTGGGAGGAGGGGGGTCTGGAATGCTTTCTAAAGACACTAAGTCTGTCAGCTGTCTCTCCCCTGGTGCTTCTTCTTCTTCCTGCTCCCCTCCCAATATTTCCCAGCTTCTCCTCTCTGCAGCCTCTGAACTGTGACCTTCTGCAAACCACTGTTGTAAATCTATACTGTCTTCCTCCTCTCCGGAATTTTCAGGAAGAGGAGGGGTGGTCTCCACCATTCCTCTTCAGTCCCTGACATCGACAGAGTATCCCTAATTTGCGGCCAGGGAGGAGTATAGGCAGAAGTGCTGGATTGGTTTTGCCAGTGTGTTTATACCTGCTGATCTCCATGCAACCTTGGCCCTCCCACTCTCTCCTCTATTACGTAACAGTATCGCAACTGCCAGAACACTTCAGTGCAGTGCAGTATAGGATCAACTACCACATCTGAAATCTTGCCTGCTCACAGCAGGAAGGTGCATGATGGGGAGTCATTTCTTCTACACCAAACATATTCTATAATAATTTCCTTGGCTACCCATGATGTTTCTATTGCATTGCAATGTATTGTTGACAGACAACTCCCATCAGCCATGACTTTAATGGCTGGGCATCATGGCAGTTGAAATCCAGCATCATCAGGAGGGCACTACATTAGATATACCTGGTCTATATTACTGTCAAAGTCTTCCATGTGCAACATGCAGTGCAGCCTTAAGCATATTTACTCAGAAGTAAGTCCCACAGCGTTTTATGGACTTACTCTTAGGTAAGTGTGCATAAGATTGCAGCCTTACTAACATATTCTTGTTCTTGTTTGTTACCATAGTAGGCATTTCTGTGTTTTTATATTGCAAGCCACAATGTGATCCTCAGATGGGGGGTATAGAAATTTTGTAAATAAAAATAAAACAGTAGTAATAATAAAATCATGCCTTTCTAACATTCTGCTATTCGTTTATGGCAATTTTGTGTAGAATTAAACCTATGAGAAGAAGAAATTCTCATTTCTGAAAGCGTACTCTGAATGTAATTGGCACTAAATATTATTACTGAATCATATTAAATAAACATTTGGACCAAAACACATGATAGGTACAGCAGGTATAAATTAAAAATACCAAGGGCAGCAGTTTCAGTGTTGTTGAAAGTTATTTATGCTATCAAAATAATATGGGTCTATATACAGCAGAATTACCAGGAATACATCTAAATCAACATGTTTATTCTCTTCTGGAGGACAGACTTTTTCATATCCCTTTGCTTACCTAGGCAAAGAGGAGGCAGAATAATAAAGTTGTGTTTCTCTGTTGAAGCAGTTTCATGAGACATTAAAAATTCCAAGGGGTTAATATTTTCATTCCATGTGTTTTGAATTAATTCACTGTATGGAAGCCCCTTAACTGTGATTCAGAGGGAAAGTAAGTATAACACTGAGTTACAAGCTATTCAGAATTCACAGAACAAGCCCACCAGATGGCTAAGAGGTTCTACAGTGTCTTTTTAATAGCGTATCAATAAGCAGCTGAAAGACATGGGTGTGAGAAAATTGTATATTCACAAAAATGCATTTTTTAAAAAATCTTTTGTGCACTGTCTATAAACACTAAATCTCTAAGAAAATTATTTCCCTAGTAAGACTGCAACAAATTCCTCCTGCAATCCTTGATGAGAAATATAGGGAAATTCCATACGATTTATGTCATTGTATTGTGGTGAGGGAGTCCCACAGGATATGCCACATTACTTATTTATTTACATTCTTAATAGAAATGCACAACGAAAATAAATAAAAGTCAAGGGTATTGGTCCAATTTGTAAAAAATTGATTTTCTGTTTGGAGATTATAACACAGCAGTGGCACAACAGACTGTTGTCTCAATCCATGACTCTAACATACAGACACACTCACTCATGACATTGATTGTTATCTAGAGTAAGTATTCGTGCTCTGTTGGTTTTGGATATTATTTTGTAATGATATTTTAGTTATCATCTTACATATTTTGTAGCTTATGACCAAAGATAACATACTGCTCCTGCTCCTTTATCACAATGCTTCTCCTTTTGATCCTGTCTATCAGTATTCCTGTGAAAACACATTGTACAAGCCTGAAGAATGATACTGTTTATAACCTGGCAGCTATTTTGATATATATATATTTAAATAATAAAATCCACAGTGAGCACCATGCGTACACAACGCTAGCAGATCCATATTATGCAAAACAAAGATGCTGGGGAAGATGATTTGTAGTTTATACCCATCATAAGGCACTCAAAAAGAAAGAAACTCAAAATGAGTCTTGGTTTTCTCATTGCCTACTCATGTCCTGATGCATATGAAGAGAGAAGACAGTTTCAATGAAAGTGGCTTTGCGTAGACCTAACTGTAATGTTGTCCTATATTAATGAATTAATATATATGAATATTTATGTTAACCTATAATAAAAAGGGAAGGCAGCTGTCACACTGCAGTTTGCTTGGCTGCCAACAGGTGGTGCTGTGAACCATAGCATGATGACAGGCTTCCGAGAGCATCAAAGCAGCATTGGAGGCTGAGGAGAAATGAAGGAGGGAAACAGTGTCAGGAAGGTGGCCTAGGCAAACCATGGAGGAACAGTCAGGGTAGGGGAGCTCCCCAGCACCTGTCATGCCCTGCCACCACCCACTGCTTTCTCTTGTCTTTGCCCTCCACTGCTAATGGTGAAACAGTTTTGTCAGTGTGAGGAAGGCAGTGTGAGCAAAGAGGTGAGAGGTGATAGCTCTAAGGGGAGTAGATGTGTTTCTCAAGATCTAAGGGAAGTGGGTCAGGGTTTGGCAAGTTCTAAGGGCAGATGAGGTTTGGTAAGGTCTAAGGGGAGGGGTTGGCAAAGGTATGTGGGGTTGATAGGGGTGGGTTGTAGGTGGGGTTGGCAAGCAAAGTGAAATGAGCAAGGGCACGGCTTGTAGTTTGATTGAGAGCAACAGTCAGTGCACACAAATCAGTTGCAAAGTGGACGCCGCTTTAAATGCCATCAACACGGCAAGCCATTCAGACATCCTTCTTACAACATATTTTACTTCCTAAGTCAAAAGACAAGTTGGCTTCCCCCATTCCACAATTTCACATACCTAATCTGACTGGACTGCCTGTTGAAGCTTATTTCAACATTGGCAATAGGACACTATTCTGTGCTGGGCCCAAGTATAGCATAATAGGAAAGCAGGCCAAGCCACTTGGAGACTCAGGAAGTCCTACCAGCAGTGTTCACTACCTGAGACATCAGCCTAATAGTAGGATTGGCCTTGAATTGAACAATTGTATCTCATTCTGCTACAGATAGTTATTTGTTATGGGTGCAACGGCAAAATGGATCTCCATAATTGCTGGGTTCATGTCCAGCTGTTGCACCCAAGAGTTTCTCAAACTCTTGTGCCACGTTCAGCTCAAACTTGCTTGTGAGATTTACACTGGCTGCCAAGTTCAAGGTGTTGATACTAACACGTAAGTCCTTCAGGACCATGTTGCTTGATAGGCCACCTTATATACCCAGTGGATTGTAATAGTCTGTGGGAATATTTCTCTTTCAGCTTCCAGAGATTTCAGAACCATCCACAGTAACTTGGAGCAGGGCTTTTATTGCAGTTGCCGCTGTTCCATTGAATAACATTCATGTCAAGATACAACAGGTCCCAAATATCTGGACTTTCTGCAAACAGTTGAATGCATTTTTGTTCTCTCAAGTTTCCCATACAGATAACGAGAACAAGAAGCAGACTTTGGAAAGGCACTAGAATATTGTGCATTGTGGCATGGGGCAAAATGTGAAGGTGAAAATAATTGAAAAGTTCTCAGTAATTATAAAGACTCCTTGAGGCTTTCAAGCAAATCATTTGAGTTAATTCACTTTTTACATAGTTATTCATATGGATAGCTTAAGCATGACAGCAATTTTCATGACCTTTTTGGCTTGAACAGTGAATCTGAATGCATTCCATATGGTTCACAAAACTCACCAGGGAACCTTGGACAATTGTAACACAACAGAGTGACGCACATTTGAATTTGGTGTCTACTCAGTGAACAACTAGCATCCTTTAATTGAATTAGGAAGAACACAATGGCTACAAGGTAGTTTTACTTTCTTCTGGTGAAAGCATTAAATATCTGTATTAGCAGTCACTCCAGAGCAGGTTCTGTGTTCCTGTTGCAGGCAGAGATATATGCCTATAGTAATGCAGGGGTTCCAGACTGTGGTCCTCAAGTTTAATGTGTCATTCTGGCACTAAATATTTATATTTTTTTTTAATTGTATCTGTATTTCTTTTATTTCAAATCACAATACGGGAAAATACCACATAAGAAACAAAAGATGTGATGATAGCAGCAAAATCATTTAACTTCTAATACAACACATTGCAATTGCTACAAAAGGAAGAGTAATCATCTCGTGGTCTGCTAAAACCTTCTGCAATTTTCAAGTGGTCTGTGGAGAAAAATTGGGAACCGCTGTAGTAATGCACAGAAAGGATGGGTTTTCCACATTGTGAAATTAGGGGAGGATATATTTATTAGTTTGTGAAGGAGAGTAGGTTGGAGAACACAGCAGAAACATATGATGCTTCAAAGCCAGGGGATCGCCAACGTGGCTCCTACAGAAATGGGTGTATCTCCTTGTCATCATCCTGGGGTCGAAAGGCCAGCTGGCTAGGCCCCAGCTGAATCGTCTCCTTCTCAGCCGTGCCCTTGCAAAGATCCTCTGACTCCAACATAAATCAGTGACTCAAGCCTCCCAGACTTGAGCACACTATACGTAGCAGTGTAAACTGCACAAACAGAAGAGGCTGAGGCTGTGAATACGTACTATGAACTACGGATTTATTAAACATAAATCAAGACACACAAAAAATGTCGTCTCTCCTTGCCATCTTCTCAGAGAGTCAAAACAAAAGCAACACAGCGAAAGTTCCACTTACGCCAGCAAACTGTCCTGGAATGTAAACAGACATGTGACACATAAAAATCCCATGTCTGCAACTAAAGGTGGAATGGAAAAGGTAAATATCCTCTAAAAAATCCACAATACACAAGTGACTGCTCTTCCTGTTCAGTTCCTGTTTGCGGTGTCTCAGCATCTTCTAAACTGCATCCACCCATCCACTGAAAGCCACTTAGTGACTGGGGCATACTGCACTTTTTCAAAATTCCCAATGTGCTCACTGACCGAAAAGGTGGGTGAGCCCTGAAACCTGTAACTTTTCTGAGGTCATTCTGAGGTGCCTGAAACATGGCTTTTCTGTATGTGCTGTAAAACAAAGCCATAGTGCTATCACTTAAATGGTGTACTGCAAGATGCATTATTGTTTGGGGGAAATTGTTTCCCTTTCATCTATCATATTGTAGGACCATTCTCACCCCTGACCTGACTTATGGAAATATCAGTTCTACAGTATATATAAAATTCTTCCACAAGTTCAAAGAGACTACAGCAAACAAAGAACTGCAGTGCAGAGACAAGAACTGCAGTGTAGGTTGAAAATGAAGCTCCAGCCCATGTTTTTATGCACATATGTCCCTGAGTGAACAAAAGAGTTGTTATTAAAAAAAATTTCTAAGGTATTACACTCACATTCATGCATCTGTGGTAGAATGATGCTCTAGAAAAGTATATCACAGTACAAACAAAAAACATCTGATCAAAATAGAAAATTTCAATATTAGAGTCTATATTAGTGAGGCTCTTAAAAAAATATTGAGCATGTTAAATTCTAGGAACAAGCCAGGATTATTCTTTTTCATTAGGGAGATAAAATTAATTTTAAGTGCAAAGTCTCTTGTATTTTGGAATAAATGTATAAATTTTAGCCTTCATGAGGATCCAATGAGAGCTATATTTACAATTTTCATTGCCTTAGCAATAATCTTTATAATTTCCATTTCCCCCTTTATATAATCCTTATTTTATTGCACTGCACATAAAGAAACATATAGGTATTTTATAGTACACAGTAAATATTCTGCAGCTCTACATCTGCATTTCCATTATTTTTGGTAACTGGCAAACTAATAGCTTGTAAAATCTTCCTTAAAAGAGAGACAACTTTTAGATCAACATTCTGAAATGGAAACAATTATCTTCTGATGACTTGCTCTTGCTGCCATCATTACACCTTTTTTTCTTTTTCTTTTTAAAAAAAGTCAGCCGCCTGCTGCTAATACATAATTCCACTTCAGGGATCCTGTTGAAGAACGTCCCCCCCCCCCCCCGTTCCTCCCTCAATGCTATTTGAAGCTCTCTCTGAATGTTTGAGATACAAAAAGAAGAAGAAGATTAAATCACTCAGTACACAAAGGAAAACCATTTCATATTTGCATTCCAAAACACAATAAATGCATTTTGTATGGTAGAAATGCAGGCTTATTACTATGCTTCCCTCCACACGACTCACCATGTGTCCAATAGGTCTAGTGCCCCAAATCTGTTTCAGCCTCATCACCAATATTGCAACAACCTGACACTTTACTGTTTGGTGACTTGATGAAAGGCAACGCAGACTGGAATTTGTACCACTTCAACAGTAATGGAATTCCCTTCCTCTGAAGGCTTGCCAGCATTTTACTTCATTCTGTTTTCATTGTATGGGTGTCAAAGGAGAAGATATTGGTAACAGCCCTGTTTTTTCCTGTTCTTTCCATTCCATTCTTGGTCACATCCACACCACACCACACCACACATTTAATGCACATTTAATACACAACTTCCCCCAAATAATCCTTGGAAGTGTAGTTTATCCCTCACCAAGCTACAAATTCCAGCACAATTAACAAAGTACAGTTCCCAGAATTATTGGACACAACCCATGGGCTTTAAATGTGTGGGTGTGGCCATAATATTCTTCTTCCCCATCTCTTGCTCTCTCACACACAGATGTACACACAGAAAATGTGACCACAGCAAGCTGGTGTATGGCGGCTTTGTAAACCTTCTGCACATGCTGTGCACACCATTTGTGCAGCCCACAAGGATTAGAGCACCCATATGCAATTGCAGGTTTACTCACTTCATTTCAAAGTGTTCAGTCTGACAGAAGATGTCTAGTGCTCTTTTTGAACTCTTGACGCCATTGCATCTCCCAACGTATTTTCAAGTTTGAAGTTTAATGTGCAATATACAACAGCTAGATTAGCCTGCAACCAACATCTGTGATCAGCATCCCACAACCTGTGGCCCTCCAGGTGTTATTTGACTTCAACTCCCATCATCCCAGATCCTTAGCCATGCTGTCAGAGGGTGATGAAATCCAACGGTATCTGCAGGGGCTGAAGATTCTGCACCCTGCTGTAAGAGAATTTGAAGCCATCTTAACATTAATAACAATTCAGGCAAAGGAACCAACCCTAAATGTTTGTTTTTCCAGGCGATGCAATTATTCTTTATTCTTTTTTTATTCTGACATTCTCTTATATTTCCGAAGTAACCCTGTAGTATGACTAGGAGCCCTAACTAAAGAGAGATCTTCTCTGAGTTCAGGACATCAGTATTTAATACATAGCAAAAAAAGGGGTTGTGGTTCGAGGACCCGACCCCCGTGTGGTGAAATAAAGACACAAGGACACGTGATATATGGTTAATGGGCAAGAAAAGGCCACAACTTTATTGGTTACAGCAATGGAAAAGGTATTGGCTTAGGCATTGGATGATGGGTTATTCAACCAGTGGGTGGAGCCTGTCGATGCTGATCCGACTCTAAGCCCACCCCTGTTGTCACCGAGGGTCGTGCCAAGGCCTCCCGCCAAGCAGGCATCGGACGGATACACGACCCCCAGATTCCTTTAACGGAATACCCCTAAAAACAGAAGGCATAGGCGATGGCCACACCTAGCACTTCGACACACCACAACACATTATTCCAATGCCTAACCTACCCGCCAATACCGCAAAAAAGTTGTGACGATTGCTACGAGGTAGGCGAAAAAACCAAATAGCCTAGTGCCAAGTGGAAAAATTCCTACCAGGCCCCCCAGGCAACCAGGGCGACCAACCTAAGGTCCATAGCAAGGCCAAAAAACCTAAGCCCTGACTAAAAGGGAGTGGAGGGTGGGTGACTTTCCGAAGAGGCGACGAGGGGAAAATGAGGCCGGGGAAAGGCTGGCGCCGCAGCAAAAAGCTGCTGAACACGCCCCCTCAGTGGCACCTGGTTGGGTGGCCCACAGAGGGGGCGTGGGCGCCAGCCAGGTGAGTTGGAGGCAGGGGGCTACGCCCCCTGCAAGGCGGAGCTCGGGCTCCCGACCACAACCACTCCCCTCTCTTTCAGGGAGGAGAGTCTTTGTGGTTCGAGGACCCGACCCCCGTGTGGTGAAATAAAGACACAAGGACACGTGATATATGGTTAATGGGCAAGAAAAGGCCACAACTTTATTGGTTACAGCAATGGAAAAGGTATTGGCTTAGGCATTGGATGATGGGTTATTCAACCAGTGGGTGGAGCCTGTCGATGCTGATCCGACTCTAAGCCCACCCCTGTTGTCACCGAGGGTCGTGCCAAGGCCTCCCGCCAAGCAGGCATCGGACGGATACACGACCCCCAGATTCCTTTAACGGAATACCCCTAAAAACAGAAGGCATAGGCGATGGCCACACCTAGCACTTCGACACACCACAACACATTATTCCAATGCCTAACCGCCACCCGAGCCAAAGGCTCGCCGCCAATACCCTCACTGCTGCAACCAATCCCAAATGCTTTTGCTGACACTAGCTAACCACATGTCGCTCCCCAAGTCCGAAAGGTGGACACCATCATTCCGGTATAGCGCTTGGTCGCAAATACGAATACGATCATGCCGGATGACACGGCCAGACATAAAGCACACCCAACGGGCTACCGCCCGATTTACGAGTTTCCTGGTTCTTTCAATGGCCAAACAATTTTGCGCTCCGCGCCACTCGAGTCTTTTCAAGAAGGAGGACCAGAACACCGTCGTTCTGGGGCACAATGCTGCCAAAGTATTCAAGTCTCTTTTAATGCTCCCCAATAAGTCCACACTTTTTCTGCTGGTTAGGTCATTCTCTCCCAACTGTATCACGATGGCGTCGGGAGGGCCAAAATTGGCTACTTTCTCCCGGAGCAACGGCATCAGCTCCTCCCATCACATGCCTCTCCTCGCAAACCAGGAAACTCGGACATCATTTGGGAGGCCAAGGTTAGGTGCCAGGCCGCAACTTGCTGCGCGTGCGCGGGCCCAATGAACAATGCTGTGGCCGCAGATCCAAACATTTCTTCTGAGCAACGCTAGGGGTAAAGACAGAAAAAAGACGGCAGGTAAGTGGGGCCCAGCGACTGGAGGCGTACTAGCGAATGTAAGACTTATAAGCATTTGATCTCCACCGTCCCATTTCTTTGATCCTATCCGCCGGTAGCCCTAAGTGCGCAGCCGTGGTTGCAGCACCAATCCTAAAAGAGTGCGCAGCGTACTCCTGGGCAGATAGCCCACAGGCCTCAATTGCCTTGCGCAGCACCCTGGTGAATTGGTATCTCGACATGGGCGACCCATCCTCGTGAATCAAAAATGGACCTGGGCCAGGCGGCCTAAGCTCGAGATACCGCCTAGTGTCCTTTACCGGACATGGGCCCTGCTGTGTTGATGCTGAGAGTTTCACCAGGACACCCTTGCCGGCCTGATCGGTTTTGGACTGTCGTATGAGCACTGACACGGAAGAGCTAGACAGCTGCACATCCTCGCACTGGAGTCCGCGGCTTGAACCCCGTGCACTAACTTCAAACACAACCCCCCCAACCCTTAGTGCGCCGAAAAAGGCGATAGAATATGCTGCAGAAAAAAGGCGTGCTTCAAGCCTGGACCAGCAAATCAACCTTAGTTTTTTTCGAATTTGAGACAGCAACCCATACGAGATCGGCTTACGGCCTTCGTCCCTGGGAGGCTGTAACCTGCTCCATCCCTCGATTGCCCTACGTATCATGAAGTCGCTACACGGGTCATGAGCGAATGTAGCTTTTGAGAAGAAACTGATAGCTGCTACATGAATTTTTAATGTTTTCGGGGCACGCCCCAGGTCGTCGAGATGTGAAAGGTACTGCAAAACGTCGTCTGTGGTGGGAGGCACATTATATGAGAGCCCGGATAACCTAAACCTGAAACCCACGAAATCACTCCAGGCCTTCTTGTAGGACCTGAGCGTGGAAGGTGCTACGGACGCTAATACTCCCTGTATCACTTTGCGTCTCCAACGTTCCACAGGTACTCCGGAAAGGGTTCGGGCAACTGTTGTGCTCCAGGTGCAAGCGACCGGAAGCGAGGAATCTGGAATCGAGATAAGGCATCAGCTATATCATTCTTGGCTCCAGGTACAAATTTGGCTGAAAATATTATATTGTACTCAAGGCAACGGAGGACGAAGGCCCGTAGAAGGGAGGAAACCCTCTCAGACCGAGATGACTGCCTGGCAAGAATGTTCACCACCGCCAGGTTGTCGGTCCTGAAGCACACACGATGGTCCCGGAACTCCTCCGTCCAAATGTGAACAGCTACCACTATAGGAAAGAACTCGAGAAAGGTGAGATCCCGTGTGATGGCCTGGCCTAACCAAGCCGTCGGCCAACGCTGAGCACACCAACGCCCCTTGAAGTACAGGCCGAAGCCAATGGATCCGGCCGCGTCCGATTGTACCTGGAAGTCTGATGACAAGTTCAACACATCCTGCCACAGAGATACCCCGTTGTAATTCTCTAAGAAGGCCAACCACATCTCGAGATCTAACTTGACCGACCTTGGGAGGCGAACCCTATGGAGCGGGTGTCTAAGACCGACAGACAATCTTGTCAGGCGGGCACAGAAGGGGCGTCCGGGGGACACCACTCTGCACGCGAAATTAAAGTGCCCTAGCAACGACTGAATCTGCCTAAGGGTAATCTTTTTAAACCTAAGAGTGCCCTGAATTAATTCCCTAAGGGCTTCGATCTTTTCAACGGGAAGGCGTGAGGACTGAGCCACAGTATCTAACTCAATGCCCAGGTAAGTGAGTAGCGTGGCGGGTCCCTCCGTTTTCTCGGCTGCAAGTGGGACCCCCAGGTCCTGCGCGAGGGCAGCGAAGGCCTTAAGTAAGGCTGCGCATTCCCCGGTGTCGGGGCGACCCACGAAAAGGAAATCATCCAGGTAGTGCGTGACACCGGAGGCATTTGTCCTGAAGCGAAGGGCCCAGTCCAAAAACGTGCTGAAGGCCTCAAAGGCCGAACAGGCCACTGCGCAGCCCATAGGCATGGCCCTGTCAACGTAATATTTTCCTTGAAATTTGAAACCCAGCAACCTAAAGTCGCTAGGGTGGACTGGGAGAAGGCGGAAGGCCGATTCGATATCGCACTTAGCCAACAGCGCCCCGCGTCCAAAGCTACGGATTAACTTGACTGCCTGGTCAAAGGAGGCGTACTTGACTGTGCAAAGCTCAGGTGGGATAGCGTCGTTAACCGAACCGCCTTTCGGGTAAGAGAGGTTGTGAATGAGTCTAAATTCCCCGGGGGTCTTCTTGGGCACAATACCTAGTGGAGATATGTGCAGGTTTGGAATTGGAGGGCTGTCAAACGGGCCTGCCACCCTGCCTGCGCTAACCTCCTTGGCTATCTTACGTTCGGCGACTTCCGGCCTTTCCCTAACTGATTTTTGGTTTGGTGAATCTTTCGCAATCAAAGAACCTGCAATAGGAATTCGAAACCCGCTGGAAAACCCTTCACGTAGATAGGATGCAGCTTTTTTATCTGGGTAAAAGGCCAAAAGGTTACATAGGGGGGCCAGCTTGATAGGGGAGAAGGCCAATTCCAGATTCATCTCATCTCCTGTTCCCAGCTGCGGGGGCTCCCCTGGGACTGGGATGATGGAACCCCCGGCCACCCCGAAAGGGCTGCTTCCCTCCCTTAAAGCAGGATGTAGCGGGGTGAGCCCCACCGCATCTCTCACATTCATGCAGGTATCTACAAGATGGCCTCTGGCATGACCCTTTATTGTACTCCCAGCATACGCGACGCCTGTAATCCTTTCTCTGCTCATTCCTGGCCGACCGATATGGGTCAACTGGTTTCTTCTCCACGTATGGGCCAACCGCCACTGACCAAATGCCGCTCTCAATCTGATCCCAGCGTGCCAGCGGGATCCTGGAAGCTTTTCTCCGAAATTTCTTGTCGTAGCTTATGGCTGCAGCCTCCCCGGACAGAGCGCAAGCCGTGCGGATATGTGAAAGGTAAGCGACAAGGTGAACGGCCCTCTTGGGGTAGGCAGCAACAATAGTCCCCATAAAGGCCTGAAAACCATCAAGCCAGTTTTCGAATGTCCTAGGCACGGAAGGATACCTGCTCCTTTTCTTACCGTGGGAAGGCCTCTTTTCCCCCCTGCCCAACTCCTCAGCCGGGGGCACTAACTTAAACATGTCCACAAACTCTCCATTTAAGATTTTCGCACGTAGCTTGGGGGATAGATGATCACCTGGTATAACATCTGAGGTTGAGTAGGTGGATGTGGAGGCGTCTTTTACCAGAGCACCATCCTTCCACTCTTGGGTCCCCCCGAACTTTTTTCGGTGGGTATTGGACCTCCTAGAAAGAGCCCAATCCGGGAGACCAGACACTTCCTCGCCCTTCCCCCAGTAGGATCCCAGGGACGCGTCGCTATCATAGTCCGAGGAAGAAGTACCTGTATCATCGTCTGAGTCGTCCTTTCTTGACTTGCCTTTCTTACAGACGTGCTTTTTCTTCTCGCGCCTCTTACCCGAGGGTTTCTCCCCCGATGTTGCAGTGGTAGCGTCCTCCGCCTCCTGTGGTTCGTCATCCTCGCCTGCTGAAGACCCTGAATCCGGCGACTGCGTCCTGGGCCGCTTGTCCTGCGTGCGGGTGGAAGAGCTGGGAGCAGCAAGAACGTTATTACGAGCAGACTTAGAGCGAGCTTTCCCACCCCGAGCGCGAGGCGCAGAAGCCATGGCCTGCGACTGGGACCTGGTCCGTATCGGACCAGGGCTGGAATTCACAGCCGCACCAGCTCCCTGAGCATCATCAAACAGTGCGGCGGACGTGCAAGGTAACTCATCCCACCGGGCGGATCTTGAACCCCCCGGAACCACCTGGGTCTCGGGAATGACATCGGGCGAAGAGGGGGGGCTAGGATTCGCATCGGGGTAGCGTTGTTCATATTCGTCAATAAATGATCTAAAGGCGTTAAGAAGGTGGGAAACGGGCCTTGGTTTATTGCCCTTCCCCTGCTGTCCCCTGGATGTGCTCCCCTCCGCGTTGCGTGCGGCTCCAGACGCCTGTTTTCTCTTAGGAGCCATGAGTCCGCCTTGTGCCCAAAATACCGCAACGGTGCTTACTAGTGTGTGCGTGTAGATTTATGTATATATATGTATATATATGTATATATATGACTAATACTATACTAATGTATGTATATTTCTGCTACTATCTATTTGTTATTATTTATTTATTTATTTTGAATTTATTTATTTATTTATTTTTTAATATATATATAATATTATTTATGTATTCTAATATACTTATTTTTTTGTTGTTGTTGTTGTTTGTTTGTTTGTTTGTTTGTTTTTATTTATTTATTTATTTATTCAATTATTATTTATTATTATTAATATATATGAAGGAGTTGGCTGGGTTAGTAACCAAATGCACTACCTGTATGAATTTGGAATCAATTTGCTACTCCTATTATCCTACGATTAAAGAATACAATGATCAATTGTCAGTGTCTGGTGATGTTCCCCAATTCCAAACACAGTACAGTGTATTTGGATTGCAGCTGCAAAGCACAAACTCCTCCCTATGGGTGTTAACCCAAGGTAAGGGGGGAAATAAACACGTATTAAAACCACCAAGCAAGAAAAACAAAATGTCAGCTACGCTAACTGCTCAGGCTTCTCACCCAAAGAAACAGAAAACAGCCAACTGTTTTGGTTGCTGGGCAACCAGACAACAATCACAATCCCCTCAGCTGCCCAGACAAAAGGTATTCAAAGAGTGCAGCAGAGTTAAAAGACTCCTTCCTTCAGGAGAAACCGCCCCTATTCAAACCCAGGAGGCTGCCAGTGAAGAGACAATAGAACAAAAGCTGATCTGCCAGGTCCCCCGGGGACTAGCTGGGAGTAACTTACAATGTCTTTACAAATGCAAATGCTGAAAACAATGCCTAAAGTACCGATCGTTGGCTGCCCAGCTTCAGCAGCGTTACCGTAGCAACCAACCTTGCACCAACAAAATCTTACTAAGAATCCCAAACTACTGGCAAGTAGACACAAAAAAGGGGAGGGGGGAATCCCAGGCCCTATTGGGGGGTGGTTAAAAAAGAAACAGGCAGCAGTCCCAAGCACTGAAACCAAGAATGCAAGGAAGCAATTGGAGGCCAAAGCCTCTGAACCCTTAGACCCCACACGTTTTAAACTGCTGCAGGAGGCCTTATAGTATGGTGCCCGCACCCCTTCAAATGTAGTCCTCGCCACCCAACCAGGGAGCAAAGACAGCACACGGCCCAGCAAAGGAAATTAGACGGAAGGGGGGGAAGGAAGCTGCAAAGCACAAACGCTGCTCCAAAAAGCCAGATGCCCAGCAATGCCACCTTCTAGTAGCCCCCCCCCCACCAAGCGGCTGCAGAACACGTGGAGCTAACACACACTGGCGGCCACCTTCGCAAATCAAACAACCTAGGGCACTCTTCAATCGATCGAACCCAGATACTCTCCTCCCTAAAGCTTCCCAAGCCGCTAATAGGACTAGCGCTCAGCCGCGAGGTCTGGGGCAAAGCAAGCAAGGAAAATGGAGCGCGCGCGTCAGCTGATGGGCGGCCGTGAGCTGCCCGACCAGCAGGAGCAGTCACGTGGGCTTTCGCTCCGTAAGAGAGAACAGGGGCCACCAGGAAGCCAGAAACTATACTTAACTATACTTAACGCAGACAAAACGAGGACAAGAAATACTTCCAGGGACTAGGCAGTAGCGCCGGCTCGTTTAGAATCTCAGCGCCATAAAAAGGCCCCCCCCCACACACACACCGTGGAGGAGCACGCGATAAAGCAGAAGCGGAAGAGTAAAGTAAAAAACACGAAGACAGATCAAACACACACGCGCGTCAGCTGGTGGGCAGCCCAGGCGGCTTAACGGCAGCAAACGGTAAAATAAACCCAAATTGGAGTACCAAGAGGGAGAAATTAATTAATTAACACCGTGTAACAGTTATTGATTGGCCCCAAAGCTGTCTATCGGCTGCCTAAGTCCGTCAGAAGCGCTGTGGGTTAATTGCGCGCGTCAGCTGTGGGGCGGTGGAAGCGGAACCAGCAGCTCCTGAAAGAAGCTCCCACGTGGGCTGTAGCCCGGACGCGCGGCTCGCGGTGATTTTTCTAGCACACCAGCCGGGAAGTGGACAAGAGGCGCAACCCAAAATACTTCCCTGGCTTCAGCTGTTCAGCGGCCCGAAGCGGAACCGGCTGCAAGGTCGGGATAAGCACGGGGAAAAAACTAAATGCGCGCGTCAGCTGTTTGGCGGTCGGAACGGAACCGGCGGCTGCCCCAAGGTAGCGCCCACGTGGGCTGTAGTCTAAATGCACAACCAGCAAGGACACCCCACAAAAGTCCCTAGCACGCCAATCGGGAGGAAAGCTATAGGAGGAGCCGCGGCGAAGCCAAGGGAAAAACAAGGAGAACAGTCACGCCAGAAATCCCACTAAAAACACTCAGCACTCAACCCAGTCTAAGCCGCTGTAAAGAATACCAGAACAAAAGAAGAAAGACGCAAAGACTCAGCCTAGCCGCAGATAAAAGGGGGCGAAACCCAATATACTTCCCTGGCTTCAGGTAGCGGAGACCTCCTATCCAGCTGACTTTCCGAAGAGGCGACGAGGGGAAAATGAGGCCGGGGAAAGGCTGGCGCCGCAGCAAAAAGCTGCTGAACACGCCCCCTCAGTGGCACCTGGTTGGGTGGCCCACAGAGGGGGCGTGGGCGCCAGCCAGGTGAGTTGGAGGCAGGGGGCTACGCCCCCTGCAAGGCGGAGCTCGGGCTCCCGACCACAACCACTCCCCTCTCTTTCAGGGAGGAGAGTCTATGTCTGAAATAGTCCAGCACTTTTCAGGTACTTGTTACGTTGAATTTCTTCTTATTCCCTTATTTCTTTGGATTTATCAGAATCCATATTGATTAGCTGGACAGTACTTTTTTAACTCTGGATGGAAGGCTGCTATTCCTGCACAAAAAGTAATAAGGTCCCAGGAGAAATTTTATCATGGCAAATGCGTTTTATCCAGACACAGACTGTTGATCCTATATCCTGTGTTGTGGACAGGGGCTTTCATTGCTTGCTCTTTTTTAAACAATGCATTTTGCAATGCCATTTGAGAATTCTCCCAAAGAATAGGCCTTGCATGTTCAAGGATTTAACTAGTTCAGGTAGGAGGGAGGGAAATGGCTATTGCAAAAAAGAGGAACATTATTGAGTCTGTACTGTCTACAAACTATAATTAAAAAATTCATTACTTCCAAATTCTTTGCTGATACAGAAAATAAAAAGAACCTATGTAGAGACTAGCCCACCAGCACACAATTTACTCTGTTTATTGCCTTTTCACTGAATTTTAATTATAGAATGATTCACCTATTAATGATAATAGAAAATCATCAGTTTTCTAATAGAGGGTTTTACCTAACAAAGTGATCCCAATTGTATAAGGAAGTTCGTTTGCACAACAGAACTTCTCCCTTTCCTTTCCCTATGGGCCCCACCCAAATAAAATCTGCAGCACTGGTTTGGGAGAACCCCCAGGACAGATTTAAGGATTTGTGGAAATATATCAGTAGAAATTCTCATTTCTGTGGGTATGCGTAACTGAAATATAATGTGGGATGAGCTTTGTTATATAAATGATGGCTCATTTTCAATTTCATGTATTAGCACATTAGCTTTGAGGCTTTTTACAATCAAGTGGCATATAAATTCAAACAAACAAACAAGCTAACAAATATTTATTTATTAAGAGTTTTAAACTGGATTGAAATGCAAAAGAAGCATCGCATGGGAGCTGACTAGACTTTGATTCCTATTAGATAAATTATTTTCTATTTGTAGTTTCCAACTGGCAGGCAAGAATGACAGAGAGGAAAAGACTTGTTACAACAATTTCTAAATTAAGAAAGGAAATCATGACCAGCCCACTTCAGGCTCTGTTGCCAAATTGTGATGCAAACCACAACTCACATATCCTTGTTCACTGGCCATGCTAAATGAGACTGGCAAGAGTTAGAATTAAACAGCATCTGCAAAGCCACAAGTTCTGTATCCCTGCTATATTGAAAGCAATACAGTAATCCAAATACCATTTAAAAGAAAAATCTGGTAGCAGTGTGATCACATGTCTGTTATGTATCTTTAAGGCATTATGAATTACTTGGGGCTTTGTGGAAACCATTCAGACTCAAGCTCCATTGCAAGCAACTGGTTGATCTGCTGGAACTGAAACTTTTGAAATAGAGAACAGTGTGAGAGAGGTTGACAGGAAATTACACAAGGTAGCTTGAAGGACTTAGGGTCAGCAGAGATTAATGCCACTGGGAGAGCCAAAATCAAATGCAATTATGGCTAACAATAATCTAAAAGTGAGAGGTAGGGTTGATTGCTACCAATTTTAACCACTGCAGTTTCAGCAGTATGAAAGACTGAGGATCCAGGTAGAATTCACCGAAACCTGTTATCAGTGAGGTGAGCTTTAAATTGAAAAGCAATAACTTGTTTCCAAATGTTCTAGACTCTAGATTTATTCTATAAAAATAAAAATCTAACACGTTCTGGCTTAACTCTTAATACACACAACATTCTTGAGTGAGATAAAAAGAAGAAGAAATGCAATTGTCTACTACTTTGAACCTGAAATATGCTCCATAATACAGTATCATTAATACAGCTTTTGCAAAGGGCTCAGTGGCACAGTGTCTGCTTTGAATGCAGGTCCCAGGTTCAATGTCCAGCAGTTCCAGGTAGGACTGGGAATGACTCTAACTCAAAGCAGACATTGCTGGTCAGTGTAGACAATGCTGAGCTAGATGAACCAATGGCCTGATTTGATATAAGGTCACTTCCTATGTTGTTGTGGACTGAGGCCCAGGAATAGATGACACAGACATGCACCATGCACAAAAAACATCTGCATCTAAACTTTGCTGCCACCAGAAGGACTATCCCCTGAGCAGAGTTCCACTTCCATCATCAGAAGAAAAAAGGCCTCCCCCCCCCGATACCCTCTCCCCCTGCAGTATTACTTCCTACATAGTTCCTCTGCTTGCACGATTCCAGTGTGGTGTAGTGGTTCACAGCGGTGGACTCGTAATCTGATGAACTGGGTTCGATTCCCCGCTCCTCCACATGCAGCTGCTGGGTGACCTTGGGCCAGTTACACTTCTCTGAAGTCTCTCAGCCCCACTCACCTCACAGAGTGTTTGTTGTGGGGGAGGAAGGGAAAGGAGGTTGTTAGCCACTTTGAGACTCCTTCGGGTAGTGATAAAGCGGGATATCAAATCCAAACTCCTCTTCTTCTCTGCTGGATCAAAATATGGACAGAACAATCATTTTCACCCGTATAAGTTGCAAGTTAAAGCTGTGGTCCAGCCTAATACTTAACTGGGTCCAAGATGATCTTGACAGCTGGAGATGGTGGTACACATTGCAGTCAGTGACTACTGGTCACATGCAAAAGGTTTGTGACATTATGCTGCTGCTATCCTGCCTTTCCTCCTACAAGCCCAAGGTTGTGTGCATTATTTCCTCCCTCTTCCACCCACTGTATGCCATCGCAACCTTGTGGAGCAGATGTGCTAGAAGATAGCAAAGTGGTCCAGTCTGAATGAGGGTTTGAACCTGGATCTCTCTAGTATTAGTCCCAAATTCTAACCATTGCCTACAGTGTCTCTCAAAAGACCATATGAAGCGCATCCCAACTGGTCAATTGTTATGTCCATTTTTTAAATTCTTTAAGGAAAACACATCTAGACAATGTCAATGAGAAGGTGAGACCTCTAAAGACATCAGATTGAGGATGAAAAAACCTTTCATAAATGTATCAAGGGCCCCTTATAAAAAAAGAAAACTACAACCAAGAACACTGTGGGTCTTTAAACTTAGGTTTTTCATAGCACAGATCAATGTGCATATGAAAAGCTGCAACACTGAAGGTCGTTCTACCACTGTGAATATGACTTTAACAAGTGGCCTTCTGCAGGTTACCATGGGGATACTTTCTATTGCTTGAGCTGCTGAAGAAATACTACACATTCTGATGGAAATGCAAATTGTTTCTGTCTGGACAATCAAAATGTACAGACAAGTGCCAAAATATGAACCATTGCTTGTACAGCTTTATGATCAAGGAGATCTTATTCAGTGCTGTATCCTGAAAAACTGCTTCACATTTGGCTTTTTTCTGACATTTTGATGGGTCCACTGAGATAGGAAAAACGCTTAGAAAGACAAAAGGTTCTCTTAATATTTGACACTTCTTAGCAACATGATCCATCTTGTATCTGTTGTATCATATATATTACAGCATTTAACACAAAGTCACAGGAAAACGTTTTCCCCTAGAAAGGGATGCCTCTATTATTCATACATAGTTTAATTTTATACTTCTGTGATAGATTTGGTGGTTGTACAAAGCAGTCTCTAACTTCAGAAAGCTTCACCAAAAAAGAAAATATGTAAAAAAAAGAGAAAGAATTGTAAGCAGGTTGATGGCCAAGGATGAAGCTGAATGCCCTAAAAATGACCTGTGGGGTATCATCTTGTCCTTGTTGCTTTTTAACAGAGGTGTACAAAAATCTGCCAGAGATCATTTTGCAGAACAAAATGGAATGTAATCAACACACTGGTGTTTTTTTCCAATCCAGAAGCAGTGGCTGATTCCCTCAGTGGATGTAAGAGTACAGCTATCGGTTGGATGGGGAATAACACACTGAATCTCAGTCAGGACAAGGCAGAAGTACGAATGGTTAGTCAAATGCCAAACCAAAACTGGGGGGGGGACCGGGGGGGGGACCAAGGCTTTGCATGGCCCAGAAGAGATCCTATTCCTTCTGCCCACCAAAGAACAAGGATTGCAGCCTGCAGGGGCAGATCCTTCATACTGGATATTGGGTTCCCTCTTAGTTATCAGGTAGAAGCAGCCCCAGTTTAGATTGGTGAGGCAGCTGTGGCCACACATGCAGATAGGGATTTAGCTCCAGTGATCCACGCCCATTTTGAACACTGCCATTCTTTATTCCATGTGGTGTTTGCCTTAGAAAAGGCTTAATAACTGTAGTTAATGCAGAATGTTGCACTTCACCACCTCCCAGGTATGAGTTATAGACAGCACAGTAAAAACAGGAAGGGTAATGTTTTAAGAAATACTGTATATAAGGACCACATTCCCCTGGAGGAAAGTGCTCAGGGCTATTGCAGTTGTGGGCATGGCCAAAGTAGGCCGAAATGTTCCTTTTCTCTCACATTCTTCTTTTATTTGCTGTATTTACTTTAATTCGGTTTTAGTGTCTTTCATTATGCCCATTTATTTATTTTTTCTATTACGTTGTTTCAGAGTATTTGTTTTAATCTGTATGCTACACCACGTATCACCTTTCCACAGAGAACACAAGTAATAAATGCTCACGTAAACAAACAAACAGATACTAAAATGCAGTAACTTGTCATGGGGGGGGGGTGTTTTTCACCATGTGAACACTTGTTTTCTGTTACAAAAAGAAAGTAACAAAAAGAAAGCCTCTTCCATAAATATATATCATTTCACATGATTTTTATATTCCTTTCAATGCACCACAGTGCTGTTTTTAAAAGCCCACCTATAAGTTCATCAAAATTCTCTAGGCTTCCCTTGTAAAAGGCATCTATTTGTAGGCGTGGGGGAGGGGGAATCTGTATCACATAAATCTTTAAAAAGCAACAACACAGCAGATCTCTAATGCACATACAGAGAATTTTTTACTTCCTTTTATCCCTTAGATCACTTCCCCAACCAGGAACCCTCTAGGTGTTAAGTATTGCACCTCCCTTCAGTCCCAGCCAAATGTGACTAGGTGATATCTGTTGATTGCAAGTAAAAAAAAATAGGTATAAAAGGAGAATTTTTAAATGCCAAGATCAAAGTATGGGCCAAGAACTCTTTCATGAGAGAACCCACAGCAGAGATTTAAAATAACAAAATACGTGACAAAGTTAAGTTTGGAAATAAAGGCTGTTTGACCTTTAAAATATGCCCTTGTGATTTCCTTCCAAAGTTCCCCTCTTTCCACTAGCACAGAAAAAGATCACACATTTAGTAAGTTAAAAATGGTTTACTTACAAACTCTCCAAAGGTCAGATTCATGTGCTTTTTTTGTACAGCAGTCAGAAAACACAGGCAGTAAAACCTGGCTAAGTTACAGTGGCGAAAGTTTCTAAATTGTTGGTGAAGGAACAAAAGAATGGCTTGTAAAAAAGAGGTTGGAGCCTAATCAGCTCAGACCTCTTTACTGAGCTTCTCAGAATGAAGGTGAACAATGACCTTTTTTATCTTCCTCACAAGGTGAATGGGCCTGGCAGGACATCTTATTCTGTGGTGTCAACCCATTCATGCATTAATTAGAATTAAGCATGTTGGTTATATGAGGCTGGTTATCCACAATATCCAATTCTAGTCATACTCAAGTTAAGTCCAGTGATTTCAGCGGTTGTACTCTAAGACTTATCAGGGCACCACCCACTGAAAATAAAGTAAAATTTCTTATTTCCAGATTCTGACCTTGAATGACAAACTAAATAAAACTTAGGTAACATGGTTTCCATATAGCTTGTAGTTTGCATACTCTGAAGAGAAGAATAAATTGCAGAACTGTGATTACTTGATTTCTACTCAAAAGTCTGATCAAATAATTATTTAAGCAACTTTTCCATGTTTTTCACAGAGGAAACTTCAGACATGATGTTACTTCCATATAACTACAGTATTTAAGTATATATTTTTCATTCTGTGAAACATCAAAGGTGCATAAAAATCTGCTGTTCTTTGTTCCTGCTCCAATAAGACTTTTGGGTTCTGAGCCTCTCTGTATAAAATGAAGCTCTGTGTTCCCCATTCACTATAATGAGGAATCTACCCCCCTCCCCCACTTTTGGCCAAAGTAATGAAATTTATAGACACAGGAGCCCGTCAGAATGGATTAGGACTGTCAAATTGCAAATAAATAGGTTCAGGTGTTTCTCATGGGGGAAATAAAAGGAATTCACTTTCCTCCATAATCAATTATGAGGTAGGATAGCACAAGTTTGTATCTTGCTCTCTTTTTTTAACCTAAAAATTATCGAAAAGTGGCCAAGCAGTGTTCTATATTTCTTGTACTTCTTAAAAAACTCTACAACTTTCTTTTCCAGTATTTATGTCCTCTGATAAGACTTACAAGCTTCCAATAGATCTTACAGTATGAGGCTGTCCAAAATATTGTCTGTTGATTTTGGAAGAGATCTGGGTTTGTTTGTTTAAGTCAAAGTAATGAAGCTTTTAACTTCTTATTTTTTTAAAAAAAGATCTGCTGCTGTGCTTTAGGAAAATCAATCCAGAGTTCCTCATTGCTCTGCAGGCAATATTTCTGAGAACTTCATGTCTTGCAAAGCTCATGGACCTCGAGAAACACTGAAATATTGTTTAGGAAAATATAGAGTGGTATCAGCACAGAAAATATCTAAATAGACCAAGAAAGTGTTCTGTGGCTTTGTGACTCAATCCAACTCAGAAAGGGGCTACTGACAATTTGGTTATGGGAAGGGGAGACTCCTAAATACCCTACATTCTTCTTCTCATTATTCAATCCACACACAGAGCCAATGCACATCTCTCGAATATTCCCAATGAATTTACCAGGAACACCAGTAGTTGACTATTTGCTTTATTTCTCTAGCACATTTTCTATAACCCCGCCCCACCCCATCAAGTACATATTTGCATTCCAGTGCTGCAGCCATTGCTACTCCACCTGTATGGCTCAAGATGTCTCATGAATATTCTTTCAGCATATTGATGATGAGAATCAGTACCTTAGCCAGTAATCCTTTGCCAGTGTTAATTGTATCGTAGATTAAAAGATGCTTTTGTTTATTCCACATACATCTGTTCTTTACATCCCTTGGAATGTTTACGGTATCAAAAACCAGAATAAATTTTGGTTCAGAACGCAGAAGGCAACTTATTCCATCCATTTCTTTAGTGAAATGAAAAGGCAGGGTGCAAACTGACACAAAACATGAGAGCTATGTAAACAAATCAACTCTCAGCAAAGCTGACAGGTCAACACTTTTGTTAGTAATAGCCATGCAAAATGCTGCTGCGTGTCACAATGAGAACTCATTGTCTGCGCCCGGCATATGGAATATATACACTTCTTGTTTCAAGATGTTTCTATATATCACTGGGATGAATTCCCAATAAAGAAGTACTTCTTACTCTACAGGACAGTATCCTTTCTGACCCCAGGTCCAGAGGCTGCAATTCATACTCCAAGTTTCTCAACATGTTAGGCCCTCCCCCCCCCCCCAGATTCTTGTACCTTGAGAATTGTCTTTCCTTCTTTCTTTCATTCTATCCCCTAAGTGGGACATCTGATGCTCCTCAGCATTTGCAGAAGAGTGCATCATGTCCCCTTTAATCAAAAAGGTAAAATTAATGAGAAAGCCACATCTAATTAAAATTAGCTGGCGTTTGAAGGATGAGAGAGTTGAAGGATATGTGTAAAACTCTTTAATGCTTTTGAAATGTCCTTCAAAAAAGAAATGGTTTGTAGATAGTGCTCATCTCCCCCCACGAGGGGTTGGTTCAAACTACACTAGTATAACCCCATTGAAAGCATCAGACCTTCACCAGTGTAAGGGATAATTTCCTGCTGAACATATTGAAATTGTGATTGACAATAACAACAGTCCCCAAATCTGTGTAATTCCTTTGGTCCTATTTTTAATCAAGTTAGGAGGTGACCCAATTTCTCATAAGATGTCAAGGTATTGTATATTTAAGATGTTGGTGAGGGGGAAATATTTCCATTGGCTTTCTTCAATTATGGGAATTAGCACCCTTTTAAAATTGCTTCTCTGGGTTCATCCAATCTGATCAAACCTTTAACCTTCCTGGTAGGTATTTAATAGCCTTAATCTTTTGAAACGAGAGGAACCATCTAGCAATTTGCAAGCTTGGATAATAAATCTCCAATGACATGGTTACATTGTTAACTTCAGCTTCTGGTATATTTAGGAAAAATCACCCATAATGAATGAGTGTCTTTCACAATTTAAAATGTATCTACTTTTGCATTAATCTCTAAATATATTAGTGCTATGAAAAGTGATACAATAGGAACAATATGACTAATAATGTTTATGATCATCATGGCAATTAGCTCAAAACACTAGACAGGCAGAGCTGGAAGACAAGCCTTCCTTTCAATCACTTGCTATATTATTTTTTTTACGCTGCTCAGTGAAATCTGCAACTGCACATTGAACATTTACGGGAGATTAAACTAATGCTATTTTTGCAGTAACCTGTAATAGCCTCTCACTAATTAGTTTCCTGACATCTATGACCTCCCTGTAGAAATATCACAGCAAGAACATGTGAAGGCAAGCATGCTTATCCTGCTAATATGGCACTGGAATTATTGTTTTTTTCTTGTACAATACAGTATATTCTTTTAACACTTTTTGTGGCCTATTATTCATACTAGACATAACATAAAAATGCACTTTCATTCATCTTGATATAATGGCACTTTGAAGATGGAACATGGAGGATTCGACCTTTCAGTGCCGGTCTCCAAACAATATGCCGCACAAGGCTTGTGAGCAGTAGCTATATGGCAGAGCAAGGGTGTCACTGCGTTCCTTCCAGTGCCCTTGCATTGGGACAGCCCTGCTGCCACATCACCCTCCTTGTAAGATGCAGTGACCACAGAAGTGGGAAGTCATCCCACTGATTAAGTGTTAGGAAAAAAAAGAGCCTCAACAAGATCATAGACATGTGGCTTACTTTCTCTGAGCTATCACACATATTACGGCGTGCCTAGGACAGCCTTGTGATCTACTATTCTCTTTGAGGGACTGTCAGTAGAGGTGAACAAATATTTTTTTTCTGTCAGTTTCTCATTCCTCCCACCCCCAGTCTTAAGTTCAATTCACTCCATTTCTGCATGTTTGTGATTCTAACAAATATAATGTGCACATTTTTCTCACATAAGTGTTTTTGCACATTTTGGATTTACAATTCTGCCTGGGATATGCATATTGCTAACATTTTCCAGAAATAGAATGCACTTTGCACATTTGATATTGATGATAATGATGATTTTCATTGCCGCTACATTTTAGATTTCACTGTCCCAACAGTTTGAACTGTGATTGTTGTTCCTTTCTGCAGACAATTTTCCAGAGTAGCTGGAAAGGTAGCAGCAACCTAAACTATCTGTGGGTTGAGCTGGCCCTGCTACTGATTATAACTGAGCTTGAGTGACTCATGTTGGCAACTCTGCCTGTTAATCATTCCTTATCATAAACTGACTAGCTTACATATGAAACCAATTAATTTAATATGCTTTGGAGCATGGCATCTTCCAATTAATCAACAACATTTTATATTGGAAGATTCCCTCCACTACCCTGCCACCTCCAACAATTGTCCTGATATTTTCTGAAGCGTGTGTGTGTGACTGAGAAAAGAGAGCTGGAATTTTCGTTTGCAGCTGGTATGATGGGATTGTTAAAGACTAGGACATAAGCCACTACTTTATACACATACCTAGATAGCTTATGTTATCCAGCACTGGCTGTGTTTAATGTTGGTACTTTTGAAATTCAGTATCTAAGAAAACACTCTTTACAAAATTTGCTCCTTTGAAAAGACAGGAATGGCTCCAGGTTTGAAGGAATCCTGGACAAAATGCCATCATATGAATGGAATGATCTGGCAGTAGAGGCAGCTGTATTTCTTAATAGCATTGGTTGGCTGGGCCAGGCATCCATTTTAGGTGCTAACTACAGCAACACTACCTCAGTGGGTTTGTGCAATCAGGAGAGGCATAATTAGTAGGCCCTTCTAGACCCAGGATGCCCAACAATACTGATGCCAGCCCTTGCCCAAAATTAATTTAATAGGTACAGCATGTTTTACCACTGCTCCAGCAGTTGCTGGTGTGCTGTTGCAGTAGCATGAGCCAACATCCCAACAATGGCATTGTTGGGATGTACATGAGACACTCATGTAAGGGGGTCAGCATGGTCAGGGCTGTGTATGCGTGTGCTGGTGGAAGCACTGGATTGGTTCCGCTAGCACACTTCCACATTCCTGACCTCACTGTTCCCAGACCTACCTCCACACTGTCCCAGTGTCTGGCAGCAATGCCTGTATTGGGAAGGTGGCTCCATGTCCCCACTCCACCATGCTGACCAATTTAGCACCACACCTGAGATTCCTCCTGCTGAAGCCAAGCTTCCTGGTTTTTCTCACTGTACGGGTGGAGCACATAGAGAAAATCTTCCTTGAGCTGGTAAAAGAATTTCCGGAAGGCCCCAAACTGTTACTTAAGTGTAGAAATTTATTGCTACATGTAAATGTAAATGTAGCAAAATCTATGTTTCGATAGCAACCTTCCTCTGGGGCGCTGTATGTAAATAATATATAGGAAACAAATGTTAGTGCTCCCCAAAGAGAGACTTCCATCTCATTCTTTCTGAATTGACTGGCTCTTTAAGGGAAATCACTACGACACGGGATTTTTCATTCTTCCGTGAGGAGAAAAGCGGAAGATTCACAACTCCAAACTGTTGAGCCAAGCTGTAAGAAGCTGTGCTACTAAATGTCAGGCATCTTGAACCTGAGCCATACTTGTGGACACTAAAAAACCTGCTGCATTTAAAGACATGGTTCTGGTTAATTTTTGCCATCTGAGAGGTATGAAGAAGGTGGATTTCATGGCTGCTGTTGCACATGGAACACCATTTGTGTGGCAGAATAACAATTTCTTTCTTTCTTTTTCTTTTTGCAAAGGTATGGGGAATGTGTTGGCTCATAAGAAAATGTCCAAAATCAATATAAGGGCAATACCATTATTATGGTGTAATCTTAGCCCGTGAATAGCAGCCTCAGGGCTCGATGGAGAAGTTCTACCAGTGCCAGATCTATAGCCCCAGAGCTTGTGCCAGTCAGGGCTAGGGATGGAAGGATCTGTCAATTTTGCTTTCCTCAGTTTCTCCTTTTCCCAGTGTTAAATTTGGTTATCCACATTTCACAGCAATTAATGGCTGTTTTTTTAAGTAAAAAAAAAAACTTTTATGAAAATTCATCAGCAATTTAGTGCAAATTTCCCCTAATAAACACATTTTATATGCAGTTTTAGTTACTGTACATATTTCTGCAAGCAATTTCCCCTAATACATCATCAACCTTTTATTCGACCGTCAGTCAGAAAAAAGTACAATTGTCAATACACAGTTAAAACATCCAAGAAGATTTTTGAGCTTAGCCAACACTAAAATGGGCTAAACAGATAGCCCCATATCAATACAATCAATTAAAGTCTTGCGACGCTTAAAAGCTAAAAAAAGAAATTTGGCCACCAAGGAAGGTATAGCTCTAGTGACGTTATTCAGCAAGTGTAAAACCTGGTTTTCTCTGGGTAGGGAGCTAAATTGACATAGAAGTGGGTCTATAAAATTTTGTCTAAGCTCTGCATAAGAAGGGCAAGTCAAGAGAATGTGTTCGGTGGACTCAACCACACCCATGGCACAATGACAGGTTCTCTGGGCGTATGGTACTCCCCTGTACCTTCCCCACAATATCGCAGAGTCAAGGACATTTAATCTAGCCGCTGTAAGAAGTCTGCGGTATTCCACATAGTGGATTTCTGCTAGGTAGGGGGCTGGTATGGTCCGATAGATCTGGTCCCCTAGGAACATCCCTGGTTTTACCTGGGCTATGTCCTCTTGTCTAGCAATGTCACTCAGTCTCCGGGAGATCACAGCTCTAGCTTGATTGTACGACATAGACTCAAAGTAAAGGTGAGACAATCCGCAGGATTGAACCTCATTAGTGACCTCCCTTTCCCACGATGATTGGAAATCGTCCCTCAATATCAAGGGGGCAATACCCACTGGTTTAAAACAAAGCTTGAGCCATAGCCAGAGCTTCGTCTTCAAGGCCACATACCGTAGAGCTTGCCAGCCGACCTCTAATCTTATAACTGCACCCGCTACCGAGGGGGGAATCCTAAGGATGGCTCTAAGGAATCGCGTTTGGATAGAATCCAGTTTCAAAAAGTCCCTACGGGAGCCTAAAGAGATGCCCACCAAAAGAAGGGGGAGGACTTTCATTTGAAAGAGTCTCAAAGCTATCAGTAGTAGATAGGTAGCCGTGTTGGTCTGCCATAGTCAAAATAAAAAAATTCCTTCCAGTAGCACCTTAAAGACCAACTAAGTTAGTTCTGTGTATCTGAAGAAGTGTGCATGCACACGAAAGCTCATACCAAGAACTAACTTAGTTGGTCTTTAAGGTGCTACTGGAAGGAATTTTTTTATTTTCTCAAAGCTATCGTCACTGATTGAGCCTGATTCTTAGCATATAGAGATCTAATCTGGATGGCTGCTTTAGATGCATTAGTTGTTATATAGTCTCTATGGGCCAGAAAAGACCTATTTGACCGTATTACTTGTCCCAGATATTTAAAGCAGTTAACCTGCTCTAGGGGGATCCCGTTCATCGACCATCGATAGAGTCTCGGTCGGGCAGAGAAGACCATGATCTTGGTCTTAGCATAGTTGGGTTGGAGCTCATGCTGATCACAGTATTCATGTAGAGCTTGCAACATTCTCCTCAGTCCAATAGGGGATCTAGCAAGAAGTGCGGCGTCATCCGCATACAGAAGAACATTCAGAGATCGGCCTGCTAGTTTGGGGGGGTGGAAAGCATCATTGGCCATGTGAGTCACCAGTGAGTTAATGTAAAAGTTAAACAATGCTGGGGCCAATAAACAACCCTGTCTTACCCCTCTAGTGGTGGTAACGGGGTTGGAGACTAGGCCTTTATTGTCTAGCCTGATTCTCAGAAAGGTGTTTGTATGGAGGCTGATAATCAGATGAAGGAGACGACGATCGATATTTGTTGCAGCCAGTTTTGTCCATAGCTGCTTTCTAGAGATTCGATCAAATGCCTGCTTAAGGTCAATAAAAGCCACATGAAGAACCTTTGGGGCTTTGCCGGCATACTTTTCCGCCAGGTGATTCAAGGTTAATATTTGGTCTGTAGTAGATCTTCCAGGGCGAAAACCCGCCTGTTCATCGGCAATGATATTGTCGTCCTCCATCCATTTCGATAGTTTGTTTAGTAGGTACCCCGAGTAAATCTTCCCAATGACATTTAGCAAGCTGATTGGCCTAAAGTTGCTCGGCTCTGTACGTGGGCCTTTCTTATGTATTAATACAATCAACGCAGAGCTCCAGCTAGAGAGAAATTTTGCTGTTTTGTTTATATACGTGTAAAGTGCTGCTAAAAGTGGGATCCACCAATCTTTATTTGCTTTGATGGCATCAATGGATATAAGGTCATCACCGGGGGCCTTGCCTGCTTTAAATCGATCTATGAGAGTTTCAGCTTCAGGGCATGTAACTGGGTCCCAATCGGGCAGTGCTTCCGGCTCCCCCGTATCTCCACAGGCATCATGGGCTGCATACAGATCGGCGAAGTATCTTTCCCAAGTGTCCGCTGAGATGTGGGGTTCTATTCTTGCAAGCGGCCTACCCAGGTATCTGGAAATTAACTGCCAAAAAGAGGCTGGATTTCTATTCTCTGCAGCTATCAAAAGGTTGTTCCAATTGTTTCTTTCTGCCTCAAGCTTCTTTTCCTTTAGTAGGGCTTTATAACTTCTCCTGAGGGTGATAAGACGGTTACTTGGCATGGGGTCATTTGATGCTCTGTATGCCAACCATTCATTATACAGATGATTCTTGAAGTTTTTGCATTCCTCATCGAACCATTTTTTGTGGAAAAACTGTTTACCATGCTTTGTGGGGGACCGGACTAGTGTTGGTTTTAGAAGTTCTACTATATCGTCATATATTGGTAGAGGCTCATCCGCCTGCATAAGGGAAGCCCTTTTTATTTGGAGCTGATCAGACCAGAGAAGTTCGTTCAACTGCTGGGCCGAATTGGAGGTCCATTTAAGGGCTGTAGGTCTTATCTCCAGATGATCATTTGATAAAATTTCATATGGTATTTTAAGTAATATCTTGATTTTTATACAAACTTCCTCCTAATTGATGCACTGGTATAGAAATTATTTGGTTGGAGCAGTGCAACGCAAAATTTCAATAAGCACGTATTTTGGAGAATAGCTGTGTTTCAGTTCACATATTACCTCAGAAAAAAATGTGAATTTGATACATTCTGTTTAAAGGTATACTGAGTGACATTTCTTCTCCATCCCTAGACAGGGCAGAAGGTGGAGTGGGCAGGAAAAATGCTATGTAAAAGAAAGTTGCTTGTTGAGATCAAGAAGTAATGCAGGAATCAGGGGGAAAATATGGGCAGAAAAGCTCAGCATATTCAGAAAATTCTCTCTTCCTCTTGACCCTATGTAGACTATCCACCTTAGTACTGTACAGAGTAAGCCCAATTGTGCAAGAATACTGGTCTATAAAATCACAATTATCTCCTGTTTTGATATTCCTGCCCCTAAATATCATCTTCATATCCATTTACTGGTTTTCTGACATCTGCTTTTCTGCAGTATAGAAAAGCCAGCATAACTCAACTTAAAAGTGAATAAACTTACGGTATTATATCTATAATATGAGTAGCAAATTAGACTGTACTGCCTTGAGATGGGAGGAGTGTTGGGATGTATGTCCTATAATGAATTTTAAAATCAGAGTTGCACTCTGATTTCACTTTATCCACTTACAGAATTCCTTTGACTTATTAACATGTCCTGTACATTTTGTAATTCTCAGCAAACATGATTGTTTGATATGCAAAATTGCAAGCCTCTTTCACTGCCAATATTTTGACTAGAGTCTCTTGTATTTGTAATTTCCTCTAGGCTTTGTTTCAAATTATGCATATTTACATCTTCCTTTTATTATGAATACTCTATTATGAAATGCTGTCATAAAAGAAGTTCTAAAACCATCTTTTACTATTCCCTTTTGAGACTTCCCAGGATTATGTGTACACACATAAACTGTGATCCTCATTTCACCTCATGGAGAGAAATTAGTGCCCCATACATTAGGGGAATTCATTCCTGCTTCAAGATTAATTATAGGGTCCCCCCTCATTTCCTCTTCATTTGTGTCAGAGGTGACATGTGTGTGTGTGTGATGCAAAAATAAAAAAGCCTTAAAGTAAGTGAAATAAACAGTGCACTTTGTGCTCATGGGTAATTAGCAAGTATTGTTTCTGAGCTATGTAATATGTCCTTACACATGCATTGGATTTTAATGCTTCTTATGTTCTTTGTCAATTCAGGTTATAGAATATTTTTGATGTATGGACTCAAACATGTTTGCCATCTGCTTTTCAAGGTATGTGCTTAAAGCAGAACCATGTCACAATTGTTTTTTAAATGCTGCAAAAGTAAATAAACAGTTATGTTGCTTGATTTCTTGAAAATATATGGGGATTTTTCAGGATTGCTTGGTGGGGCTGATTTGCAGCACCAACCTCCAGGCAGCAGCACTGAAATTGCTCACTGGGAGGGGAAGCAGCAAGGCAGCAGCAGGGTTGGGACTATGGAGACACACTGGTGAAAGCACCAGACTGACCACACTGGTGTGACTGTACAGCTCCAACCTTGCCACCACCTTCCTCAGCCCCACCAAGTAAGTAGCAGTAATGCTGCCTCTGGGAGACTATTGCTTAGGCTCCCCCTCACCAGGTGAACTGAACCGGGGAATCTTACATAAATACTGTATGTTAAGTGCATAAACGAGCACACTTTCCAGCTGAGGATAGCATTTGTGATGAAGTGCACTCCAGTCCACCAAAGCTTATACTGTAATAAATTTGCTAGCCCTCAAGATGTCGCAAGGCTCTTTGCTGTTTTTCTCTACAGCAGGCGAACAGAAGAATTAGAGAAACATTGTCAGTGTTTGCAGCTGGCAACTAGTTGGAGGGTAGAGTATCATTCTAAGAAAATTAATAATTATGTCATGGTATTTACCTAAAGGTACCTTAACTATCACTCTATGCTAGAGGGAAATGTGAGGTGAAAGTCCCTAATCCAGGTTTTTCCATTCCCCCTTCCTCAAAAAGAATAACAGCAGCAAAACAGGTGATTGGTGCTGTCATTGTTGGAAACAGCACTCATCTGCAGGAATGTAGTAGGGTTGCCTAATTTTAACAAGCAAACAATCTGCAGGCCTGGGCTGCACACACACTATGCCTTTAAAGCATAGCCAAGGCCCATTTCCTCCCTTAAAGAATTCTAGGCATTCTCAGGGAATTGTAACTTTGTGGTGAGTAAATTACAGTGTCCAGAATTCCTTGAAGGAAAGAATGTGCTTTAATTCTGCTTCAAAAGTGTGTGCACACAACTAACCTGCTGAAAATATCCCAAAGCAGACTCAGTCATTTTTCTGGGCTAGTTCAGAACTCTTGCCATGTTGTTCGCATACCCTCCAATATGGCCTGGAGGAAAACCAGGATACACGTCTTTCGAGGCTGCGGTTCCATGTGAGTCATGTGACATGAGCGAGAGCATGGTTTCCCAAATGTACATTTTGGGGGGGCCGCGATCTCCCAGGAGCCAGGTGACTCAAAATAGAGAACAGTGCCCAAAAACAGGATGTCCCACTTGAACTGGAAGAATCAAGGGGTATGCATATATTGTGCATAGCAACACATGCAAAACCTAATGCTGTGTGCCATAATTTATGGCATGGAGCATGCCACTGAATGTCTTTGCATTTCAATTTCCTGTATTCCTAGTATTCTTATAGTAAATAGTCACTGAAGGTCATCCTTATTTTTTTCCTTTCAGGGCTAGTTAAAAGGGTGCCCTCGTCTTTCATTCTTCTTCACAAAATAACAATGTTTTAGAAATTATTCTCTCATTAGCCTAAGAAAAGCATATGCCTGCTTCTAGGGACAATTTAACAACTTGGGTACACTGAACAATGAGCAAGGGCATTTGTAATGAAAAATCAAAGAAGTAATTTGAGTAGCTCAATTCACTTCACAGAGGTTATCCACAGTCTGGTTAAACCATGTGATGGTCTTACATTTTAATTACCCTAAAGAAATTTATTCACCTATGATTATTTACTATTATGCTTATTCTTATTCTCTCTCTCTCTCTCCAAAACACAGCAGGGATCCTTCTTGAGCTGCTAACAAATATTTTGAAATTGAACGAATGCAATGTTTAGTATCAAAATATCATTTGCTATGTCAAAAGGGTATTCCGTTGGACTGAATGATAGACCTTGTATGATGGAAGGAAGACTGGCCTAAAAGATAACAGGTACACTGTAAGTATACATTGAAAAGTTTGCTTTGGTCCAGGTTTTTTTAATTACAAAGTGAAATTGCTTCTAAGGCAGGAAAATAGGAAGGTGCCTTAAATTGAGAGCCTTATACATTGGCCCATAATGATCAGTATCTTCTTCACTGACAGGCAGTAGTCCTTTTTAAGGGGACTTCCATGCAAAAAGGAGGTGCAGACACCTTATGCCCTCCCACTGCCATGCCTCAGGAGCCAAGCAAAACAATACGCTGAGCAGGCAAATCAAAAGTTGGGTTGCACCACCAGGTGGAAACATTCTCTGTAATTTTATACAGCATATATGGACATGATCCATCTGGGGTCATATATTGATTCCGTGAGCAGATATTCCAGCTCCACATGGGAGCCTCTGCTCCAGGAACCTGTAGGGGAAGATGTATTATCCATATGTGTTCTTGCAGTGAAAGAAAACCCATCGTTACATGCAATAGCTGTGTGTGATTGTTGTGCACCCAACTAAAGGCTGGAAGAGAGGATAGGGAAGCTCTCAAGGAACACTTATAGGAATCTCCTGTCTTTTGGACAGAGTTGCTTTCTCATGCTAATTTGGGTTCTGTGGTTCTTTAGGCTAGAGCAATATCAACTTGGCTTTCCTTTGTGATCTACTGCTGCATTTTAACATAGGTTTCAAAGACATGGAACTGCTGAAGATGTAAGGCTGCAGTTAACATCCACAAAACTCAGAAAATTTACTGAAATGTTACGACTTGGTATTTTATTTTTGGACTCAAGATTCAAATTCACATTTTGCATATAAGTACTTGGAAATGCAGAAACAAAATAAATATATTATTTTTAAAGATATTTTAAGAATGTTCTAACTTGCAGAAATCAGATGGAGATATCTGACGCAAATGTTTTCAAAGGAGAATTTTTAAGATAACTGTTTTACAAAACAATTCTTTCCCTTCAACTATGTTCCTATGGCTTAGTTGCCAGTCCCATGCTTCTCTTATGTTTATTTCGTACGCTAAAAATTTCAGCTAATGGAAGTATCATCTTTAAAACTGACTCACTACTGCTTTTTGCTCTCCCTAATTTAAACTGAGCTAAAATAAATCACATTATTTTAAGGAGGTTGTTATTTATGCAGAAGACATGTTTCGTTCTGTAACAAGTGCTATATTTTCAGATATACTGACAGTGTTTATAGATTATTTCTACATCTTATTTATATTCAAAACTAATTAATAATAGCATAACTTTAAAGACATGTGAAGACTTCCCCAGTTCTATCAGTTGGTTGCTCGTAATGACCTATTTTCTAATAAAGGAGACATGTGTAGTTGTGCTTTAAACATATTCCCTATCTGGGTGTTATCAGCTCAAGTGTACATCAGCATGAGAGCATAGAATGGGGCCATGCTAAATAGCTAGGGACTGAGAAATTTGGTTTAGTTCATATTTTGATGTAAACCTCTCTAATTCGCAATTCCTGAACTAATATACAAACTGCTATCCTTTGAAATTCACACTTACCCAGATATTATGATGTTAGTTTCAAACAAATTAATGTGTTTAATCATAATTAGATTTGTTAGCCACCATTCACCGGAAGATCCCAGGATGGGTTACAGCAATATAAAACATAGCATTAAAAACAGGTAAAAACAAATTATGATCACAACTAGAGTGGGTCTTAGAAGGCAGATAGACAGAGTGAGTCAAGGGTCAGGGAAACTCAAGGAGAGCAGGAATATATTAAGGGAAAGTGTGCTGTAACATGCATATGTTAGTGAAAACAGCATACACAAAATTAGGCAATCTTGCTTGGAAATCTGTATGTTGGGCAAAGCTACACACTGAAATGCTGATGAATTGCCATGAAATAATAATAATAAAAGAATCCACAAACCGATGTGTGAATGTGGTGAACAATTTAAGATTGGAAAAATGAGAAAGTAAGAGGAACCAAAACTGATGGCTTCAGCCCTCTTGACAAGTAGTACTGCTCCTGACATCATGGTCTTTGCCTTCGATGTCTACTTTGTATTTATTATATATGTGTGCGAAATATGCTGGTATTTTCTGAACTTTCAAAACTGTTATTCGTCTGTTTTTATTATATTTTGTACATTATCTTGAAGCATACATTTCGAAGGCAATTGATTAATTAATTAATTAAAAATGATGGCTTGAACCCAATGTGGAGCTAAGTAACCATCTCATCAGGGCAAGGCACTATGCTTACACGACAGGTCTTTCTCCCATCTCCTCTCTGACCCACATGCACCCCAGATCTTCACCAAATGTGCTCTGGACAGTTTAGAACACATTAGGGGGTCACACTCCTCCACCAAACCCCAGGATGTACTTCTGAAAAAGTGTTCTTGTACTTTATCCAAGCAGTGCTTACAACAACCTTGTAAGGTAAGCCAGTATTATATCTTTCTTACAGGTTGGAGAGGAATGCAAAGTCTGTGAGATGGCAGCTTATCTAAAGCTATCCAGCGAGAATGAGTCTTCAGCTGGCTTCTTCCACTTCTATCATGTAAACTAGCTAACATTTATGCTCTCGTTTTAAACCCTGCATTTGTAACTAGGTTAGGCAGGGTTGAGAAAGAACGTAAAGTGAGATGGTCTGGTTTCAAAACCTTCAAAAGTGCTTTCAGGCTGTAAGCTGACCTTGTCTGCTTTACTGCTGCAAAATTTATCAAAATGTACAGTTGATCTTTCCCTTAATGAAGTGGCAACATAGTGCAAGAGAAATACCACTTACTGTTAATTGTGGTGCTAAAAATCTTTACAGAAATGATTTACAGCCAACTAGTACATCTCCTTTGCATCAGCGTAGTACTTTAAACTTTGCAAAAACCTTTATAGAGTTCCGATTAATTGTGTTTATAGAAGAAGCGTTCAAGGGACAAGAAGCAGCTGCATAAATGTTTGATCATTAGGATAATTGGTTATTTTATTACTGGCAACTGATCATTTCCATAAGGGCCACAACCTCAGAGTTCATTCCTATGTTTTATTTTCATAACTCACGTTATAATTCACATTCAAGGATAGCCAAAATTATTGGAATGGGCACATCAATTCAATCATTCCACCAGGAAGCATGCAGGATAAATGGACTAGTGCAGGGGTCATCAATCATTTCAGGCCATGGGTGCATTTGGATATTTTAATGAGGACCATGGGCACTATCCACGAGTGGTCTCTTCTCTTCTCCCTTCCCCCAGATAAGCCCTTCTCCCCACAGAAAGAGAGAGAGAAAAGGGAAAACTAGAAGCATGTGCATACAAACTTGGTTTCCCCCCAAAAGAATGTGGGTAAAATTTAGATCCAGCAGAATTATTCTGAGCTATGAAAAGCACATAGACCTGAAAGAGGGTGGGAAACAACATCCCTCTTCCAACTTCCTGTTTCAGTTCTAAATAATTTTCAAGAGGAAAAGGTAACCAATCTAACCACGTCAAGACCAAGGGGTAATGGAGGGCTCAGTGGATTCGTGGGCACCAGGGCAAGAATCTGAGGGTGCAATTGCATCCATGATCTGCATTAATGTGACGATATCTGCAAATCTTCATGTCCTTTCTTATATGCAAGGCATGAATGTGCATTAAATCTAGTACAGCAGTTATAAACAAACCATATGAGCTTATGTCACAGGTCTCTAAACTGCCTTCATCAAGTTCCCTTTTCAGGCTCTACTCACAGAAGGAACATTCCCAGTGCCCAATAATAGAAGAGGTGGAGGGAATTTTGATTGGTTTCCCTTCTGCTCCTTGTAAATCTGGGGAACCCATGCGGGAGCTGGCAAACAGGGCCACAGATAAGAAATGGCTCATTAGCCCTGTCTGGCAAGAGCAGGCAGATAGTAACAATGATGAAACAGAAGAGAAGAAGCAATGGAAGTGAAAGTGTAGAGATGGGCCACTTGGGGGTATCTTGCCCAAGGATCCCCCAAATTTGGAACCATCATTTGTGAAGAACTTTAAATAAGTATGGAAAAGTAATTTATAAATTTGAAATATTAGAATCACCCCAAGTGCTAAAACTAGAGTGGGGTATATAGGCCCTCAACATCTTAGAAACATCTACCATCAGCCCCAGCCAGTCCAGCTATGCTAGCTGGGGGTTCATGGGAGTTGCAGTACAAAAGCATCTGGGAGGATACCATGTTGTTGAAGGCCACCCTACACAATAGTATGGACTGCCAGAAGGCAATGTTGATAGCAGAAGCCCAGAACAGAAGGGAATGGGCCCAGAACCAAGTACACCTAAAATGAAAATAGGCCCAGAATGAAAGGGAGTGTACTTTACCGGGGCTTGCTCCATGCTAGCTTTGGAAGGAGGGAAGTATTCAGAAAAAGCTGGAAAGCTTTTTGGTCTAGTTAAGCTTCTTTCTAGTTGTTCTTGTATATTTAATTCATGTGCTTCTGAGCAGTGCATATGGGTAAAATTGATTTCGACCAAGTTACATGGATGGAAGTTATGATGATTGAAAGCAGGGCACTCAACATCAGAACAGCTTCCAGTGACATGGACGGGGGAATTCTTATCCAAAAGAAAGCAGCTGTCTAGAAGAGTAAAGGGTAAGTATCTTTATAGTCTCAGGTAATCCTTCCTGCAAATCTGCTTTTTTGCTCAAGGAAAATCTCCTCCCAAGAGTTACATTCAAAAGTTACATTTCTAAGCTATATAGTGCTTTCACTAACTGTCACGTTAAAAATGCTCCCCCTTCGAACACACTCCTATTGCCTTCAAATCATTTTTCTCTTGGAGGATTAAGGGCCCCTATACAATATCAGAATAAGACTATAAAGTTAATTATATTTCTGTGTTATGCTGGAAGGTACTTCAGGTAGCCTTTTGCTTTTTCAGTAGAGGTTTGGAAAGTACAAACAGTCTCAACACATCTTTATTATTCCCTTACGACAGCACAGGTGACATTTTAGATCTGGATGATCCTTTCATTTTGAGATACTGCCTACACCTGGTCAAAGTCTAACCACGTTCCTGGTATAAATTTGTTACGAAATTGAAGTGTCAAAAATGCTTTCCAATTTCTCATTTCAAAAGAGATACAATATAACTGCTTAAGAAACGGAACTCTTTAAAATACGACTTTTGCAATCCATCGCAAAACACAGTAAATTATCCTCAAAACTACAGTGACCTGAATCAGTTTACGAATAAAGAAAGTGGGTGTTCAGTGTGTGGACCCACAGGGAACCTGAAGGGGAGGATAGAAGGTATCTCTACCAGCAGGAGAGAGTCTTCCCTCGTGGGAAAACCAACCCAAGGTTTTTTACAACCCCCACCCCACATTTAAACCAGCCAAAAACCAAAAATCTCACATCTCTGGAAGCACTTAGAAATGGCACATATATGAAAACTCACAAGTGGGGTCCTAAAGGTTGAAAAGAATTGAGCTCTGTGGGGTACATATTCAAAGCCAGATTTCCTTTCCCAACTTTGTAATCTTTTTAGTAATGTAGGACAAGGAGAGGAATAATTCAGCTGTACAGAAGCAACTTTGATTTATTTTATTTTTAACTAGAACTTTGAGATCTACCAAGCATGAATCAAAACACTTGGAATTTAATGTTTCTGAACCCAGGAACAAGAACGAAACTGATCCACCAGTATATAATTGCCATGGATGCTTTCAGTAGAATTCTTTGAATGAGAGTGTGTGTCTGCTTCACTTTTTGTTGAATTTTGTTGAATTCTCTGCTGAGTGTGGACTCAATTACATAAGTTGTGTGTGTGTGTGTGTGTTATAACACTGTGACATGCTGTAGAATTCTGTCTTTTGGCAATGTGATTTCCCATTCTGAAGTTTACAAAGTGTTTTCCTGAAACACTTTCCTGTGTGTGCCTGTGAATATGCCTACCTGTTGTGCTTGTGTGGTGTGTGTGGTCTGCATGTGTGTACATGTGCTGTAGATGTGGTATGTATTTGTGTTGGTCATGTCTACTTTTGACATTGCTTGCATCTGGCCCTTGAGGAGGTGGCCAGCTACCAACATGGACCTTGGGCCTTATAGACACCATGCCCTAATGGCATTATGTTTTTACTAATTCTGTATATTGGTTTTTACACATCAGCACTGTGTGTGTGTGTGTGTGTGTGTGTGTGTTTGTGTAGTGATTACACTTGTATGAAAAGCCCCCACAACTAGTTACAATTACATTGTGTTGATTTGATCGTCTGGTAATTCCACAAGGTTACTTGAGTCTTCTGTGTAGCTGGAAACAACTCGACTATGACTGACAGCTTTTCTGATACTCAAAAGGTCAGAACTCACTAGTGTGTATTCAAATATTGAGATCCTCACTTCAAGTGATGCAGCTGAGGAGGAACAGGATTTATATTTGGCAGTTATAATTAGCTGTGCTGACCTATGAACCCCATTTTGTAAATATGCTTTTTATAGTACTAAGTCATGTGGAAACATCTCAAAATGATGACATTATTCAGTTGGCGTACAGTGAGCATTATCTGTACAAAGACAGATCCATGCACACACAAGCTCAGAATGTTGTCTTATCATTCTGTCATCATTTGAAAATACTTCCACATGAGTTAATATGGAAATTAAAGTGTACTTTACCTACCCAAATGTCTGTTTCTCAAAAGCAGATGTTCCTAGATGTGCTTCAGAATTGCTGTGCAATTCATCAAGAATGAAACACTGTTTATGTGCATGTGTGTGTGTGTGTGTGAGTGAGAGAGAGAGAGAGTGCTCATATGAGACTAGCAATAGTTAGAAAAGTTCGTGAGAACTTCACAACTAGGAAGGTTCTCTGAACAAAAGTCCTACCAAAAATAATCTCTATATCCCAGACCAAATTCTTAAAACAAGTTGTCACTGCCAAATGGTCAGGAGACCATGAGTGAAAAGGAGACATGGGGCAACCAGGTAAGCAAAGGTCTAAGATTCTCCTTGAATCAATACTTGAATGAGTTGTTTTTAATTGAAAACTTTTCAATAAAATATTAATATATATTTAAAAACTTGAATGAGTTGTTATCATGAAAGACTGCCAGATGCACTCATATCACCTCCCCAAGCTTCTAAAGTTTCTCCACATGAGTTTCACTTCTCTGTTTTTAGAATGAAATTTCTGGGATCCTGAGGTATACAAACTGCTTTATACTGAGTCAGACCATTGGTCCATCTAGCTGAATATTGTCTACCAAGACTGGTTGCAGTTCTCCGGGATTTCAGACAGGGTCCTTATCAGCCGGGGACTGGACCTGGATGTTCCACAGAGATATTCATATAAAGCAGAATTTTCGCAACTGTAGTACTTTGTGGTTGGTGCTCTCAGTGCTGATGATTGACTGTTAAGGGAGTCTGGTAAGACATCTCTTCTCCCAAGCCTTGTACAGGATAGTTATACTTCTACGGCTCACAGCACTGGTCATCTGTTTGGTTGTATAGGTGAAGTTAAGGAGCAAACACATGTGGGCATTGAATTTCCATATGTTAACCCAGTCTAAAAGATGGTATACTTCAGGGATGGGAAACCTGTGCCCTTCTAGATATTGTTAGCCTCCAACTCCCATCAGTCCCTGCCAACAGTTAGGGGGGGATGGGAGTTGGACTCCAGCAATATCTGAATGGTCATAAGTTCCCCATCTCTGGTCTACCTGAAAATGCTTATGTTGTAGAATTGTTTGATCAGGACTTTCATTGACATATGTCTTACAGTGTTAGAGAGAGAAAAAACCGTAAAATTATGATCACAGAGTTTTGGGGACAATACCTGTCCCCATTAATTTAGAAGCATATTTAGCTTAATAATTTATTGAAACTTGGTAGTAAATATAGGTATTCGGAAATGAGGAGCAAAGGCAAAGTAGTTTTCTTTAGTATTAAAACAAATATCCAAGTTAATTATGACATTTTGCAAAGTCAATATTACAGAAATCATTTGACCACATGAAGGATGGTTGAGACTTTTCTAACCATAAGACTCACAGAAGTGAAATGAGGAGATATATACTGGTAGACACACAATGGGAGCTTTAAAAAAAGTCTGTCAAGAGATAAAATGAGTCTTGACATTTTGGCAAGTGCACCATGTTGGCTGAAATGGGAATGTGAGTTGTGGAGTAAAAAAACACAGCACGTTGTTAGTGGAGCCATATGGAAATGGAGAAAGCCCATTTTCAAAAAAATGTCTTCCACTGAACCAAAATGCATAGATAGAATTCACACATGTCATATGTTTTTTGGAGCCTGAACAGTGGCAAATAAATTGAAAGTAGGAATATGATAGCAACCCTAACCCTACTTACCTGGGAGTGATGCCAACCAGTGCCTTAACCACCAAAGTTGTGACATTTGCTATGAGACAGGCAAAAACCTGCAGGTTGGCCAATTTGTCTGCAGGGAAAAAAATCCTCCTTGGCCCCAAATATGGTGATTGAGTAATCCATAGCAATGTCCTTCCACAGTTCAGACCACTCACCACTGGGCTGAAACACACATACACATCTAAAAGGGCAAAGGGGTAGGCAATCCAGTGACAATTGACTCCATTAGGGGAAGGAGGCCTGGCCCTGGGCATCGCTCCTGCCTTTAAAGGAGGGAGGCAATCCTGGTTCCTGCCCAGGTCTCTGCCCTCTGCTTGGCCCCCTGGCACCCTCCTGATTGGCTTCATACTCATTGACCTCCTCCTTCCTCCTTATTGGGCAGCTGCATGCTGCATCAGGCAAATGTTGTCCATCCCAAACTGAAAGTAAACTTTGATTCATAGACAATAAAACTGTTTGAATTTTGCCCCCCAAGTGCAATAGTGTAATAATACAAAACAGTTTTAAAACACATGCAATATGTTTATAAATATAATAATTATACAGTAGTGCCCCGCAAGACGAATGCCTCGCAAGACAAAAAACTCGCTAGACGAAAGGTTTTTTCGTCCGCGATTTGCCTCGCAAGACGAATTCCCCTATGGGCTTGCTTCGCAAGACGAAAGCCCATAGGGAAATCTCCGGGGACCTCTTTTAAATGCTAGCGGTGGGGAGCAAAGCCTTTCCCCCCCCCTCCGGCCTTCAGAAGAGGTCCAGGAAGGCTGGCGGGGGCCAAAAGGCTTTGCTCCCCAGCGCCAGCATTTTAAAAGCAGTCCGGCATAGCAGGGAAGCGCTTCCTGCTATCCCGGACGGCTTTTGAAGGCAGGAGAGATCCGCGAAGCCTGGGCGCGCTGCGCGCAGGCTTCGGCATGCCGGCAAGTCTCCGCCAGCAGCGGCAGAGCTGCCGCTGCTGGCAGAGAGATCCGCGAAGCCTGGGCGCGCTGCGCGCAGGCTTCGGCATGCCGGCAAGTCTCCACCAGCAGCGGCAACGCTGCCGCTGCTGGGGGAGAGATCTGCGAAGCCTGGGCGCGCTGCGCGCAGGCTTCTGCATGCCGGCAAGTCTCCGCCAGCAGCGGCAACGCTGCCGCTGCTGGGGGAGAGATCTGCGAAGCCTGGGCATGCCGGCAAGTCTCCGCCAGCAGCGGCAACGCTGCCGCTGCTGGGGGAGAGATCTGGGAGGCCTGGGCGCGCTGCGCGCAGGCTTCGGCATGCCGGCAAGTCTCCGCCAGCAGCGGCAACGCTGCCGCTGCTGGGGGAGAGATCTGCGAAGCCTGGGCATGCCGGCAAGTCTCCGCCAGCAGCGGCAACGCTGCCGCTGCTGGGGGAGAGATCTGCGAGGCCTGGGCGCGCTGCGCGCAGGCTTCGGCATGCCGGCAAGTCTCCGCCAGCAGCGGCAACGCTGCCGCTGCTGGGGGAGAGATCTGCGAAGCCTGGGCATGCCGGCAAGTCTCCGCCAGCAGCGGCAACGCTGCCGCTGCTGGGGGAGAGATCTGCGAGGCCTGGGCGCGCTGCGCGCAGGCTTCGGCATGCCGGCAAGTCTCCGCCAGCAGCGGCAACGCTGCCGCTGCTGGGGGAGAGATCTGCGAAGCCTGGGCATGCCGGCAAGTCTCCGCCAGCAGCGGCAACGCTGCCGCTGCTGGGGGAGAGATCTGCGAAGCCTGGGCATGCCGGCAAGTCTCCGCCAGCAGCGGCAACGCTGCCGCTGCTGGGGGAGAGATCTGCGAGGCCTGGGCGCGCTGCGCGCAGGCTTCGGCATGCCGGCAAGTCTCCGCCAGCAGCGGCAACGCTGCCGCTGCTGGGGGAGAGATCTGCGAGGCCTGGGCGCGCTGCGCGCAGGCTTCGGCATGCCGGCAAGTCTCCGCCAGCAGCGGCAACGCTGCCGCTGCTGGGGGAGAGATCTGCGAAGCCTGGGCATGCCGGCAAGTCTCCGCCAGCAGCGGCAACGCTGCCGCTGCTGGGGGAGAGATCTGCGAGGCCTGGGCGCGCTGCGCGCAGGCTTCGGCATGCCGGCAAGTCTCCGCCAGCAGCGGCAACGCTGCCGCTGCTGGGGGAGAGATCTGCGAAGCCTGGGCATGCCGGCAAGTCTCCGCCAGCAGCGGCAACGCTGCCGCTGCTGGGGGAGAGATCTGCGAAGCCTGGGCATGCCGGCAAGTCTCCGCCAGCAGCGGCAACGCTGCCGCTGCTGGGGGAGAGATCTGCGAGGCCTGGGCGCGCTGCGCGCAGGCTTCGGCATGCCGGCAAGTCTCCGCCAGCAGCGGCAACGCTGCCGCTGCTGGGGGAGAGATCTGCGAGGCCTGGGCGCCCTGCTGCCCCACCTGGCCCCGCCGCCCCACTTCGGAAAGGTGTTCCGAAGTGGGGCGCGGGGGCGGGGACACCTGGCCCCGCTGCCCCACTTCAGAAAGCTGTTCCGAAGTGGGGCGGGGGGGCAGGGACACCTGGCCCCGCCGCCCCACTTTGGAAAGGTGTTCCGAAGTGGGGCGCGGGGGCGGGGACACCTGGCCCCGCCGCCCCACTTCAGAAAGCTGTTCCGAAGTGGGGCGGGGGGGGCAGGGACACCTGGCCCCGCCGCCCCACTTTGGAAAGGTGTTCCGAAGTGGGGCGCGGGGGCGGGGACACCTGGCCCCGCCGCCCCACTTCAGAAAGCTGTTCCGAAGTGGGGCGGGGGGGCAGGGACACCTTCTGAAGGCGGGCAGGGGGCGAAAGTCTTTGTCCCCCCTGCCTGCCTTCCCAGGGGCTTTTAAATCGCCCCGGACAGCGGAGAAGTCCTCCGCTGTCCGGAGCGATTTTAAAATGCCGCCAGCCAGCATTTTAAGATCGCCCCGCACAGCGGAGAAGTCCTCCGCTGTCCCAGGGTTTTTTAAAATGCTGGGGGTGGGAAGAAAAGCCCTTGTCCCCCCCCCCCAGCCTTCAGAAGAGGTCCGGGGACAGACTGTCCCCGGACCTGGCCTGAAGGTGGTTTCCCTAGGAACGCATTAATTGATTTTCAATGCATTCCTATGGGAAACCGTGCATCGCAAGACGAAAAACCCGCAAGACGAAGAGAATTGCGGAACGAATTAATTTCGTCTTGCGAGGCACCACTGTATATTATTAAAATATAATAATACTTCCAATTAATGAAGACATGGTAGAATTAAAATATAAAAAGTAAGTTCCACAGCTCAGGGACAGAGCATTTATCAGGCTCAATCCCTGTTATCTCCACAGAGGGTCAGGAGAGTTGCCTGCCTGAAATCCTGAACATTAGTCAGAGAGGACAGTATTGCATGAATGAATGAATGACAAAGGTCTTCCTTTGGGTGGAAATTCTAAAACAAACAAGCAAACAAAAACAGCCCAAACAAATCCTCACCCTCATAATAATAATTGCTTCCACATAAATATTATTAATGATGTGTTCTTCTAGAGAGCCAGTGTGGTGTAGTGGTTAAGAGCGGTAGTCTCGTAATCTGGGGAACCGGGTTCGCGTCTCCGCTCCTCCACCTGCAGCTGCTGGGTGACCTTGGGCCAGTCACACTTCTTTGAAGTCTCTCAGCCCCACTCACCTCACAGAGTGTTTGTTGTGGGGGAGGAAGGGAAAGGAGATTGTTAGCCGCTTTGAGACTCCTGAAGGGGAGTGAAAGGCGGGATATCAAATCCAAACTCTTCTTCCTCTTCTTCTTCGTTTTCAATTTTTAAGACTTAAAGCAACATATGGGATTAAAGTTCAGAAAAACAAAAATGAAATTCAGTACATCTTAAAAAGTTGGCAGCTCATTCAGATTATGGAAGAAAGGGGGGCCACTAGGGGCGCATTGGAAGATGGCCGACAATACCATCTCTCCGGCCCACACGAGGTAATTAAGAGGCTGTTATGGGAGTAGGCAGCCTCCCTTGTTGCCCCAAGGGAATAGGGAACACTGCCCTTGCCTGCTGTGCCCATAAATCACCCCCGGATTCGAAAGAAGGGGGTGAGGGCACTAGGGAGAATGCCCTCGTGTGGACTCCGGCTCTCCTGGACGCTGTCTCTGATAGCGCACTAGCTGCAGCAATTTGAAATAAACAATTAGAAAGAAGCAAATGCACATATTTCAAGTGAAGAAGGGGAGCGAAGACTGCTAATTGAAGGGACCTCTGTGAAAAAAGAGCGACGGGTTGGATAAACAGGAATATTTCATGGAGAAGATACATCAAAGGCTGGGTATGTCGGCAGTGGGACTGGATGGGGGGGGGACTTTTTTTCTTTTCTTCTATGTGATTAACCAAGAACCCCTCCTCATGCTGGAACCATCGGTTAACTGACCTAAGCAGGATATTTAAGGACTGTGTGGAAATGAACTTTAACCAAAAGTATGTTTTATGGAGATCGAGTAAAGAGCAAGAGCTTTGGGAATGACGCAGCAATAAAAACAGTTGCCATGTTGGCAGGCTTTGTCAAAGGATTTACAACCGGGAGGAGGAATGGATTTGTTTTCGGACTGCATTCCTGGCGAACCTCCTCAGAGGTTGGAGAAAGGCAACAGACCTGTGAAGATTAACGACGGTAAGACTGTTTTTATTTATGGAAGTGATGATATACGAAACCGTCTGAATATGGTTCTTGGATGAATAAAAATATCCACACAGGATTAAAATTTGTCTTAACCCGCTTTGGAGAGCATCAGAGGTCACAAAGAGAAAGGAAAAATATATGAGAATAACAAGAAGAGATGTGGAAAACAATAAGAAAGGACTGGATAGCATTATGAACATCATATGAACAGATTTGTGGACATTAAAGCAGCAGCAAGAAGATGATTGGATCCCCTTCTGGACTTGAAATATGGGTACCCCCAACCAAAATTTAAAATTCGGCTTTGTAATTTGTAATTTATGTAATTTGCTTTGATTTGATGTGATTGGTCGCTTAATAAAAATTATTTTTATATAAAAAAACAGATTATGGAAGAAAGCATTCCCTGCAATGATGAGAGGTCAAAACTAAAGGTCAAAACTTACACTTTGAGTGGCAAGAAGCAAACTACTAACTAGTGCAGATGCTTTAGAAACACTGTAATAGTTTCACGCTGATCTCCACCTCATAACAAGCAGGTAGTGTTGTATTACAACTTAGTGTTAGTGTATGTGAATTTGTGTTTCTTTGTATATACCTCCATTAACAAATTGGAAGCTGTTGAAGCACAACCATACTCATAGTGCACAAGTATCTATTATTTGGTCTCTATTCTTCCAAAGATTCAGGCGTGTGCCACATGAAAAGGCACTTTTTGTCTTCTACTGTACTATTCATTCATTCATTCATTCACTTGTTTGTTTGTTCAGGGCGCAACTGTCATCCTCATTCTCTGCCCCCTCACTTGATTGTACATTTCAAAAACTTGTGCAGTAGTCAGATATCCTACTGAGTTCTGAGAAATGGGTATTAACAAACACATTGATTTTTCTGTTAGGCAGGAGGGAAGCATTGTTAAGTTTCCCTGTTACTTAGATAAAAGAGTAACCTAGCTCAGCATGTGCGTCATTCATGGGTCAGGCTGTTAAAAATGCCAGCGCTTGTGTTTATTAAATATATATCTAGTTGTTTCTGTAGATTTTGGTATTACACTAGATACCTAAGAATATGAATCACTGAAATATATAGCATAACTGAAAGCTAGGGGCTACAGAAAATTGGTACAAATGAATGATTCGGCTTAAGTGGGTGTCGAAAACACAGCTCTGACCATCTGTTTTCAGAGATTATTATTATTTTTAGTTAATTTTACCATTATTCACATGTGCAATGCATTTCTGGATTGTGCCATTTGACACAACTGACAGTACAATCCCATACATATCTACTGAGAATTAAGTCCCTCTGAGTTCAGTGGAGCTTACCCTCAGGTAACTGGGTATAAAATTGCAGCCTGTAGGCTCAATCCAAGCTTCAGCCACTGTCTGACGGGGCAGAGTGATGTTGACATTACTTCACATGAAGAGGCTTGCAAAGGCCAGCAAAGCTGGGCAGAAGGAGGCCTCCAGCATCTCAAACCACCACTCCCAGCCTGATGCAAATGAGATCTGAACGGCACCCTAAATTGTTAGGGTTTGCATCTGAATTAAGAATTCAGACCAATATATTCTGCTCGATGTAGTGATTTTGTTGACTACATTTTGGAAGCTCCTTGCTCATGGCAAAGCGGCCATCAGAATCGCTTGCAGCAAACAGAAATGTGTTTGTTACTACAGACCTTCTCAATGTGGGTTGAATGGTGATAAAACAGAGGTATCTCCTACATGTCAGGCAGGTCAGCCTGTTCATCAGAAACATGGAACCACTGCAGGCAGCTTCAGAAAGCAAAATTATAGTGTTCATCAGCTCTCAGATAAAACCAAGCAATCAATTTCATGTTTTCAGTACTTGTAGACAGTTGCTTGGCATTGCAATAGAAATGGAACAATAGAAATGATACAAGGAATAAAAAAACCCCCATGTTTGGTGCCTGAACTTACACACACACACACACACTGATTTTCAGAGAACTATTTTTAATGTCATTTAGCACGACGACGAGAAAGTGAGAATTAATGTTTGTAATTGATGGTGTAATGTGTAAAAACATTGTTGGAAGTGCTAATATAAATCCCTGTTCGAACGCGTAATGAAGCATAAATCATGTTTGTTCTTGAGTAAGTGCAAATGTGCATTCTTGTCACTGAAATCTAATCTGTTTAAGAAGTAGGGCTTATTTACAACTGCTAAGTAAGTAATGGTGCTTCTCATTTATTCTGTCTGGAACACTGCTTATTGGGATTCATCAGTCTTGTGACTACTGACTGACTGGATCTCAGCTTTCTGTCATCTTCCTTCTTGAACTCAAATTAAGAAGTCATTCTTAATATCCTACTCAATGCTATGCCCTTCCTGTTTCATTGGCACTTTCTTCTCATCTCGTGCTTTCGTCAGTTCAGATGTGGCTCCTTCAACATCCCAGATAAATGATTCATCTTAAAAATTTGGTATTATATGTTCCTGGATATAATGGCCGTCGGAAATCCTTATCCCAGGGGTTGTCAAACTTCTGGGCCCAGTGAACCAGTTCAGAATTTTGAGAAAAGAACCAGCCACAAAATGGCTGTCATGAGTTATGTGGCTTAGAATGTTTTCAGGTGTTTGAATTGTTTTGTTGTTTGGACTTTTGCTCCTCTGCCAAGGGCAGGGTATAAATTTAATTTAATAACAATACATAAATAAATGCACAGCACAAAATAGCAGCCACATTCAAAAGCACAGCATAATAGATAGGGGGAAATGGTGTGGTGTGCTCTAATATTCTCCCCATGCATTGGGGAAAAGGCGTCATCCCCTGCTGCAGTTGCTCACAGAGAGAGGCTTGTTGTTCTTCTCCTCTGTTCAGACTAGATGGGAGGGCTGGTGTCCAATCCAAGCATCCAGTGAAATGTGCAGATGTTTAAGGAGCATGTTCCATTCAGAACAGGCTGAAGCAGTGCAGACAGGAACTAGGCAGGAAGAGCAAACAGCCCCTCCTGCATTGTGGATTTTTGAGGGGATATACACCAAGACCTTTCAGAAACTCCATGGCGGTTTCTGGTGGGCACAATGGCACCTGAGGTGCTTTGTTGGTGACCCCTGCCTTCTTCCTAACCCAAATGTGTGTCATTTAGTTCAGGATATCTGTTGATAAGAAAAACTTCAAGCCCAGTTCACCATCACCTTTAGTATGACTTGTGAATTAAACTGAAGGATCTCATGTTTACATATTTTGAATTAATTCATTTTGTTTTGGCAACTCTCATCTTCTGTCTGTTTCGCCTCCTCCTGCTCCACTTTGCATTCAAAGAAATCCTTCTATCTCTTTATCACCCTCCCTCTCTCTAAACACACACACACACACACACACACACACACACACACACACACACTGGGGTAAAGCGTGCAGAAAACTGCATAGGTTAGTGTATAAGGAAAAATACTTTGAAAATATGTGTACATTAGGCAAACTCACATGGAAAGGTGAGAGATTTTAAAGAAGAAATGGTGGAAATGTGGAGGGCTTGAACTTAGGGCTGGAGAAACTGAGAGAAACTCAAATTGACAGATCCTCGCACCCCTAGCTGAGAGCCACATACAGGAACACAGGAAGTTGCTTCACCAAGTCAGACTATTGAGAGCCACATACAGGAACACAGGAAGTTGCTTCACCAAGTCAGACTATTGACAACGGTTTTCCAGGATGTCAGGCAGGGAAGATTCCCAAACTCTACCTGGAGATTCTGAGGATTGAACCTGGGACCTTCTGCATGCATAGCAGATGCTCTACCACTCAGTTACAACCCTTATAATTAGGCCAATGGAGCTAGACCCCTGGGTTACTGAACCCCACTGTAGAGCTCTACCCTTAGCTTTCCACCCTCCCTCAGACCTCTTCTTATTCAACTTCTCAGTCCAGTCCTTGGCTTGTGTGAGGAATTTCCAAAACTCCACCTGACTTTCCATTTCCATTATGGAAGATGGATTCCATAGCTGAGAGCTTTCTTTACTCAGATGTTAGAATATTTGCAAATGTTTATTTTCCTCAGCCAACTGCTCCTAGGAAATATATATTCGTACTGCTACTCACCTGATTTGATTCATCCTCCATTGTACTTCAACACCTGTGACCCAGCAGCCTCTCAGACCAATTCATGCGTCTAATGAAATTGTTGGCTGCCATTGAAAAGCTTATGCCACAATAAACCAGTTAGTCTTTTGATAGCTTTAATGACATTCTGTTGTGAAAACTGTAATTTACACTACATGTCCCAAGGCGCATAGCTGTTAAGTAGAATGCATTCTAAATTATAGAGTAATTATTTTATGCTCATTTGATGGCACATGTATATAATTTGCTATGATTGTTTGAAAAATGAGGTTTCCTGTTTTGATAGGATTTAGATGGTGATTTTCTCTTTCATGTCTTGTATACACCTACTATAGTTTCCTTTGATCGTCTTTTTTGTTATTAGCTTCCATCCTCCAATCCTCTCTCGCTCCACACACATCAGCTGAAAAGGCTTCTTTCACACTAGTTGTTCATTTAATCCTTGCCTCTGTTTTCCTTTCTATCTTTGCTGTCATAGTTTTTGATGTCTCTTTGTCACACCCCCCTTTTATCTTATCAGCCTCTATTTAGGATTTAATCTTCTAAATTCTCTCTGTTGCTAGGATCACTTTTAATCTTTCCTTAACATGGTTCCTCCCCCAGCCCCCGTTGCTTGATCTTTCAGTTAAAGGTGCCAATATCTTTAGCCTTTAAAAAGTCTATTTTTAAAAATATATAGATAACATAATAGTTCTTAGGATGTTAAGATGTATATACATATCACAAAACATGGGACTGAACTTTATGTTTCTAGTTTACAACATATTTCAGAGGCTTTAAGAGGGGATACCAAAGGGACTGCATATGGATATGGAGAAGATGCCTATTGTTTGACAAACTTAGCTTTGTTTTCAAAATCTAAATAAAACAATTCCTTCCAGTAGTACCTTAAAGACCAACTAAGTTAATTCTTGGTATGAGCTTTCGTGTGCATGCACACGAAAGCTCATACCAAGAACTAACTTAGTTGGTCTTTAAGGTGCTACTGGAAGGAATTTTTTTATTTTGACTATGGCAGACCAACACGGCTACCTATCTGTAACTTTTCAAAATCTAGTAACTCTCTGCAATCCCATCAACCTAAAACAGAATCCCATGGGAAGGCCGAGAGGGCGAAGAAAGAGTTTTGACTTCAAAGAGGGAGGTCTAATCTCAGATGCCCCTTCCCCTTGCCATGAAGCTCCAATGTCAGCAGGGCTGAAAACAAAATATGCTAGGGGAGGGCCAGAAGGAGGACATCAAAATGTCCACAGTCTTCACAGGACCTCTACACAACTGGAAGAAAACCGTGGGAGTCCAAGTTATTGCAGCTGATTTCTCTTCCATAAAATAACCCCAGAAGCTCTGATCCACCCTTACTTCTAACTCACAAACAGGAGTCTGGAAGGACATTGGATGAGCCTCCTGTCACCCTGCCTTTAGGAGTGCAGAATAAGAAAATTATCTTCCTTCTCTATCTATATTTGTTCCTGAGAAATTGCTGATAATCTTCTGTTGCACTGTTGCAACATAATTTGCTACTATCACTTTGAAGGCGAAGGGCCATAGTTCAGTACTATAAGCATCTTTGCCAGGGGAACATCCCAGTCTCATTCTCCAGTATCTCCCAGGTATAGCCAGGAGAGACTCTCCTTGGGAAGCTCCAGTGTATCAATGTATTGCTCAGGTATAAGCCAATTTTCTATGTTCCAAATTCATGATAACTTATGCAATAAACATAGATTCTTAATTTAGCTGATTTTTTTTTCTAATGAAGGTGACCGGGTTATTGGCTTTTTGTCTATTTAGCCCACCTTACAGGGTTATTGTGATGAGAATATATGCCAATACCCATGTACATTTTATGAACTTTAAGCAGGAAAGGAGGATACAAGCACGATGGGTAGATGTTGCTCTTGTCCCTCTCTTCTCTGAAACTACTATTTGTATTTCAGTGGAAAGCCTTCCCATGCAAGTCAACCACTCCTGTAGGGCTGGTGGTGGTCAGAGTTCCTTCCATCTTACCTAGGATTTCTTATGTCATACTGATGCAGGAAGGTCTAGTAATGAAATAGTTACCATACTATTAGTGTGGTATACTACCCCATTGGTCAAACCTCAGTACATACTCTTGTGACTAGAACAAAATCCCATGAGAAAGCAAATTTTGACTCGCACAACTACAATATCCCTGGCCCTGTTTAACTCCCATCAACTCCAGCCAGCAAGACAAATGTTATAGGGTGATGGGAGTTGTAGTCTGTTAACATGATAGTCCAACAATATAGCTATTGAAACTATTATGGGTTTGATGCCTAGAAAGAGATAATTAGGGCAGTTAAGAAACCTGTCCTTTGTCTATGAGAAATAATGCAATACCTATGTAATAAAATTGAAGCAGACTTCAATACTTATGCTACTTAACATTTTTTGTACCATGCCTATTGTTCAATGTGTATTTAGTTTAAAATAGTCTTCTAATTTCTGAGTTCCTCTATCCTGGTGGATTCTTCTGTATTATAACAAGTGTACCGATCAGCATGTGTGGAAGTTTAAAGCAGAAAGTTCCAACTTCTTAAAAGTTATCACAAAAGACTGCCAGAGGCCCATTGAGAAGCCGTTATTAGTTCTGATTAAATCACACTTCTTAGAGTTATATAACGATCTGCTTCCATTCCTGGGAATTCCCACCCTTGTTCTTAGCCTTTCTTCACAGGGACTTTGAGCCAAGCCATTTGATTTAATTGCAGTTTCTCAGCACACCTAAGGATAACACTGCAAGAAAACACAGTTGGTTCAGGGCTGAGTATTGACTTACTCTTTGAGAGAGGGTGATGGCATGACTGATTAAAGCATTACAGTATATGACACACTGGTAGAAAGAGAGAGGGAGTCGGTGGTGTAAAGAAATAAAAATGAGTCTGCAACAACTCCCTTTAATTCCAAAGTCAACTCAATCAGGGTGTTTGTATTTCTCAACTACACTCCCATCACCTCCCTCACTAACACATTTTCAAATCTTCAGAAAATCATATCTTTATAAACAAATGTTGAATATGAGAATTATCAAGAAAACGTAGCCAGAACATTAAACCTAAGGGGCAAACCTGACTTACTAAAGCAGTGATGGCTTTGGGACTACAGCTGTTTTGGGACTACAATTCCCATCATCCCTGACCACTGGTCCTGTTAGCTAGGAATGATGGGAGTTGTAGTCCCAAAACAGCTGGAGGGCCAAGTTTGGCCATCACTGTACTAAAGTGAATGTGTGTAATGTTTAGAGAGTTAAGGCCTGGGACTGGCAAAACCAAGGTTCAGATCTCTGCTCTGCCACAAAGCTCACTGGGTGATCTTGAGTGAATGCGTCTGTTTGTCTGTCTGTCTAGCCACATTCACATCACTCATTTAAAGCACCATTAAACAGTCCCCTCTCAAAAAAGAGGGAGCTGTAATTTGTTAAGATGATGTGAGTTGTTAGGAGACTGCTGTCCCACTCAAAGTGTTACAGTTCACAGAGTTCCCTAGAAAGAGGGACTGATTTTTCAACCACTCTGAAAATTGTAGCTCTGTGAGAGGATTAGGGATCTCATACAAAGTTTCAGCGCCCTCAGCAAGCAACAGCTCCCAGTATACTTTAGGGGAAGGGAAGCCAGAACTGTTCAAAGTGGCATTATATGGTGTATGGTATGAATGTGGCAGCTCTCTCCTACCTCACAAGTTTATTGCAAGAATAAAATGAGGGGCATAGGTCCTGTCTTGAGTTGCCTGGGTGAAAAGGTGAATATTAAAATATATTAAAAAGAATAAATGGGTTATGTCGGTAATATTAATTTCATAGGTTTTTACAGTTACCTATTTAAAAAGGAACATCGCCCATCCCAGTCCAGTTACCGTAAGGTTTTGACACAGAAAGCAGCTATCCTCAGTGTGGTAGAAACAACTGTAAGTGATAGCACAAGGCAGGACAAGTTGGCTCATCTCAGCTGGCAAACTTTGACATTAAAGGTTAGCAAACAGTCAGACATTTAGTTCATTGGCATACTTTTACAAAATAGGTATACCCCTTGGGTGGGGTGTGCATGTCAGACATTAAACTGCCTTGGATTGTGTCTGGTAAGACCCTGTCCCCCATCCCACAATGAAGTCCTTCATTGGTACCTCTACTGCTCAGGGAAGCCTAGGCTACAAATTGCAATACACAAGCTGTGTGGATGAATCAGGTACTACAGTCATCCATTTGTTGTTGTTGTTGTTGTTGTTGTTGTTGTTTAGCCATGTCCGACTTTTCGTGACCCCATGGACCAGAGAACACCAGGCACTCCTGTCTTCCACTGCCTCCTGCAGTTTGGTGAAACTCATGTTCAAGAACACTGTCCAACCACCTCGTCCTCTGTCATCCCCTTCTCCTTGTGCCCTCAATCTTTCCCAACATCAGGGTCTTTTCCAGGGAGTCTTGTCTTCTCATGAGGTGGCCAAAGTATTGGAGCCTCAGCTTCAGGAGCTGTCCTTCCAGTGAGCACTCAGGGCTGATTTCCTTAAGAATGAAAAGGTTTGATCTTCTTGCAGTCCATGGGACTCTCAAGAGTCTCCTCCAGCACCATAATTCAAAAGCAACAGACATCCATTTACCAAACAATATTTTTTACCATGATGTGCATGCAGCCAGTGGTTTTGCTAGGTGATGGGACTGTAATACTTCCCTGCTGCTCCTGCTTTCAAATTAGGCACAGGCATGTGATAATGTTTTTCTCCAAATTTGGCATGGGGTTCCAGAAGAACAGATTTCCATTTGATTGCATACATACTGTGTAAATTGCCACTTAGTAAATGATATATGAATCCACTTGGTGTTCTTTGGGAAACACAGCACTGTAAACACAATCTTTCAGTTTTTACCCTTTCCTGGATTGAAACATATAAGCTTTACATATTTTTGAAGATTTTCCTCAGTTATTGCTCATATGTTGTGTTTTTCTTTATTCCCTAACTTGAAAGGAATTCATATCTTGATTAGGAACTTTATTTATGGGTCAAAATACATAATTGATTTGTTTATAATTTATGGCAACAGTAGAGAGAAGTGAAACCTGTTACAATGAATTTCACACACACACACACACACACACACACACACACACACACACACACACCATGAGGCAAAATATTCAGATATTAGGTTTTGTTATTTCAATATCCCTTATTTAGAGCAATTGTCTCTCTCAAGAAAATCGAAAAGAGTCTTGGCAATGCTTACAGACACCTGTCTTCTTGGTTTGAGATAATAAATATTGAAACCTCTAGGTTAGCTAACTTTTTATGTTTGTATATTCACACAAGTTTTGGAATGAACCTGTAATAAATGATGGGCAAATGCTACTGTGATTGTCATTGTGAGCTGCCTTGAGTACATTTTTGTTGCAGAAAGGCAGGATAGACATGATCTACATAAAATAAATGCAATAAACTGCATCTGTCATGTTTCCACAGTGATGTGTTAGAAATGCATCTCCACAGCTTTCAGAAGCAGGTCTCTGCAATTCATCAGGTGAAATCTAATCTAGCATCTTCTGCTACTGTTACTCATTTTAACTAGCTCAAAGAGTATTTATAGGGATGGCTATCACCAGAACACTTACTGGAAGATATAGAGGCAACTAGTATACAGTAATGGCTAAGTGAATGAAGTATGAGTCAGGAAATCCTTGCTTCAGATCCCACCTTTGTATACAAAACCATTTTCTCTCAGCTTGAGAAGCCAACACCCCAACTGTAATGACACTGTCTTGCAGAGTTTTTGGACATAGTTTTGTGATGGCTGCTACTGCTGCTGGATGATCAGTGGCATCCATTCGCTATGGCAGAGGTGGGGAACTCAGATGGAGCCCTTTAGGCCTATTTGTCTGGTCCTTGTGATTGTTCTCAGGCCACACCCTTCACTGACCATCCTAGAGTCACTAATTTCTCCACCCATTTTTCCCTCTGGCCCTGCTCAGCCCTCGCATATGACACCCAGAAGGTTGCCCGAATGGAAATGCAATGTTTACGCTGCAAACGTTTCCTCACGCCTGGAGTGTCACCTTTTCGCTTATGTTTTGGACTCTATTCTTTATCTGTTGTTTGCTCCTTGCTTTGATTTACTGTGGCGGTAATTGTAACTTCTATTGCTTTGGGAATGCCTGTGCTAGTGTTTGACATTTGTTGGTTATGTGGCTTAATAAAAGACACTTGTTCTCACCCTGGACATCTCTGTTCTGAGCTTCAAAATAAATTAGAGCCTTCTGGGAATTGGTGTATTGACTCCATTCTCCAGCTATCATTATATAACATCTTCAGAATCAATTAGAAACTTATTGGGAATTAAATCTGAAATCAAAGGAAAGGGCTACAGTAAAAGGGGAGGTCACCTTCTTTACACAGTTTTTTTTTTTTTTAAATTTTTATTGGGTTTTCCGCTTTTATAAAAACAATACACACACAAAAATAACACAAGACAAAAACATGTATAAATTCAGCAGATCCTCGTTTCATAACCTTGTTCCCTGACTTCCCCCCACCCCCCCTCGTGCATCCCAATTCCCAAGATTATATCGGCAAGTTGGTATTTCTCCTCTTAACCATCTTATTCATTTTATTACCTCTTTTCTAATAAAAAAAAAATTGATTTTCCTAAGTTGGACTTAAGTTCTCTTCCATCGATTTTTCATTTTATCTTGATTAAAAGTCATATTAATCAAACCTAAAAGTCTTAAGAGTTTTTAAGAATCTCCTCTTCCCTCCCTCCCATCCCCGGTTTTTGTCCCTTCCCAATAGAAATCCAAAGTCAAGATTCTCAGCCTGGGTTCCTCACGTCCGAGGCTTTCAAGTCTCTTTCAGTCCCTCTCCGCCGGTCTTGTTGGTAGTCCTTTATGTCAGTCGTCGAGTCTGGAAAAAGTTCTTTCACCATCAAAGTATATTCTCTTCCCACAAGGAGATTTGAAAGCAACTGCTGGAAAATTTCCACAAAGCCTGTATCTTCAAAATCAAAGTCCAAACGGAGGCCCCAATCATATTTCTTTATTTTAAGTTCCTGTATTCCATATTGTCCCAGAACCTCCTCCTTCTTCTTCTGCGTCTTTCGCAGACTTGTGGTAGATATGTTCCCAGAGTCTCCTTGCTTGTGTTCCACAGATGTCAGCTTTTGGTTGTTGCTTCCCAAGGTTACTTTCTCTTTTTCTTGTTTAGTCTCTTCCACCTCTGTAGACATTGTTTCCCATTCAGCTGTGGATTCTTTCTCATTCAGGTCCTCAATACAAACAGCAGAGTTGCCTGTTCCCAAGGTCATAGTCATAAGTTGTTTATTCATGGCCAAGCTCTGCTCTTGTAAGATTCCCACCAATTGAAACATCCTTTCGATTTCCACTAGTAACTTTCCATCCACAGCCATTGTATCCATTGTAGTTTCACAGAATTCCCCCTAGGGGGAATCTGGTTACTTATTAGTCTTTTCTCCAACAGTCCTTTAACTTATTATTATTACTTTGTTTCCAACAATTTTGGCTCAATTATAACTCGTCTTAATCCAGAGGGATCTTAGATAGCGATTTTTCCACTTTAAACTGCCCGTTTGGCAGCTTTGACAGCTGTCAAACTCCGCAGCTCTTACACAGGCACAAAGGCAGGACGTTCCCGAGCCCGGGAGGGGGGGTTGTTTAAAACAAAAAGAGGGTCTCCAAAACTCCACTCTCCAGCACAAAATTTCCTTTAGCTAAATCTTGAAAGTTAGTGTCCTTTTTAACTCACCCCACCAAGGGTAGGCTCTCCAGCTTAGCTCTTATGTCGTTGCTTAGATCGTCTGCAAGGGGGGGGTGCGGACTTCCTTTTAGCACACACCCCGGTCGTCTCCAATTCAGGGTAAAATTTTTAAAGTCCCAATCCGTCTTACTCACGGGTAATTCTTTCAGTCCAGATTTTCAAGGAAGGAAGTCAGCGCTCTCTGGTCATGGCTCGCGGCTTCGCTCCACCGAGGTAGCGGTCGACTCTCAGTGCCACGCCACCCCCGTATCCTCTCCGCAGCCTTTAAAAAGGCTCTTCGTGGATCAGGGGGGGCGCTTAAGGCACCCGCTGAGTCCTCAGTCCGCAGGCTTCCGCGCCTGCGGTTTTTAAGGGTCCCCGCGTCGCCGGCGCGGCAAAGACCCGTCCTCGGTAGAGCCGATTCCCTCCGCAGCTCGGAGGGAATCCGCCATTTCCAGATCGCGTCAACCCGGAAGTCCTCTTTACACAGTTTTATGTGTTCCAGTAAATAAGTCTTAAGCAAGAAGATGAGGGAAGTAACTAGATGAATATGAAGTATAATAAATTCTGCGTATGGAGAAGAAACCAAAGCTAGTTGGAAGATGGAGCAAAAGTGAAAATGTGGGTCCATGCACGAATGAATAAATGTCACACTAAGTAATGATCAAGCTTTGTGTTTTAGAGAAAGCTGCAACCTTTCCCTATGCATGTTTACTCACATAAAGACTGATGAATTCAGTTGGAATTATTCCCAAGTATTGGTGCATAGGCTTAGTTTGCAGTCCTAGCCACTCTACATGGAACCTGCATGTTGAATTTGGTGAATACACATCTTTATGGAATGTGCATAGGATCAGGTTGCATGTCTTCCTAGAGATATAATACATGAGTGAGACAATTTATATAAAGTTAGAATTTATGTAAAGCTTTATGAACTGTCACAAGCAGTGGGGGTACTCTCATTTTCCTAATATTGAAATACTTCCCCTCAATGAGGCCAAACTGTTTAGGGGTATGCGTACCCCTGCATCCCCCCAGAAAAAAGCACTGGTCACAAGGAAAGTGCTGTAGCAAAGGATATAGCCATTTCTGAAGCAATATCTGATATCAATAGAAACTTTGTTAGTGATTGTCAGCTGATTATGCCAAGCCTCTACCTGCCACCATGATATGGCTTGTGGACCTCAATAATGTTCAGCTGTCTTCATGTCTGCCCTGCGGATAGAAAGTTTTGGAATCTTGGCCTTTTCTTGGCCTTTCCTGTTTACTAAAATATCACATGTATACACACTACATGGGCTGAAATAGAGATAATGTTCTGTCTTCCTCCCTCCATCACAGTCCACATTTTCTGGATGTTGATGAACAATGGACCATTGCTGCTTTTGGTAAGAGCATCTTCATTTTGGTGTGAACAATGGCAGTTACCTGGGCTAGTCTAGTCTGCTAGTCTCCTCCTGCTGCTGTGCTCTCACCAAAGTGACCCCATCCACAGCTGAAGCTTGTCTAAAACTGTGATGGGATGATGAGCTGCTTGTGCGTAAAATCCTAGTCCCTCAGAGTTTGGTTAAGTCCTCAAACCTCTGTCTGTAACGGAGCCCCTTAAGCATGGCTCCGTCAGTCGCTGGCAGATTCCGACAGTGGTTGCTTATGGAATCGCTTCCAACATAAAAGCTCCTTAACGGAAACGCGTCTTCTGGACTCTCGGCGTGACAGTTTCCGGCGAGGAGTGGGTGTCCCTATAGGAGGTCCTGAAACCTCCCCACTGTTTTCGCTGGAAGTGTCTCTGAGCCATCCCTCCTGCTCACTTTTCCGCGGAGCCCCTCCTCTCCCCCTGCTGGTTCCCTCTTCAGCTGCTGAGTCTCTCCCAACCTCTGTGAGCCCTTCCACCTCCTGTCCTTCCGATGACAGTTCCCTGACAAAAACATAATGACCACTCAGGTAGATGGGTCAGGTGCAGGGATCATCACAGCCTAGATGTTGTCACTTACCGTATTGGCCTGAATATAAGCCACACCCAAATATAAGTCGCACCTTTAAAATTGGAGGGGGGAGAAGGAAACAAAGAAAAAAAATACCCTAATATAAGCCTCTCCATTCCTCACTGCTCCTGGCTACATACTGGGTGTGTGGGGGGGGGGAGAGCCGTGCTGCGTTTCTGGCAGCCTTTCCCCTTCCTCCCTCTCTCCCTTCCCAGCTTCGGGACAAAGGACGGGGGACTATGCACAGGTGCCGCTTTTCCATGCTCCTGGCGCTGTTGGCCCTGTGCTCCTGGCTGCATACCAGGTCACAAATACAAGCTGCAATTTAACTTTTCACAGTTGGAATGGGGGGGGGGGAGCGAGGCTTATATTCAGGCCAATACGGTATTTCAAAAGCAAGGACAATGAGATTGTCTCCTGGGACTATTTGGCAATTCTCTGAATACCAAATTATTTAAAAAGGAAGTGTATTACAGCAAAAACAAGTTACCGGTTTCCAAGACTGCTGGTTTCCAAAAATGCTTTCAAAATAAGTCAGGACAATCCAGCCTCTATCAAAATTAACTGTGATCCTAATTAAAAAAGAAGAGGCACTATAATGTCACATCCTAATGTGTCAAATTTAAAAATAAAAAAAAGACTTGAACTTGTCAGCATCATCCTGGTTAATCTGCATTCAAATTATTTTTAAGCAATTTGGCCCATCTTTAATTATATCCATGCTTGAATAAGAGTAATGACAAAAACTACAGATATTCAGTGTAAGAATGAATTATAGATGGATTATTTCATTGGCATTAAAACATTAGTCTTTATTCAGCAGCAGTAAAAGCATCGATGTATCATGATGAACAGTTTCTTTTGAGTGATTATAATTTCATAAATCTCATGTAATAGGCTATTACATTTCCTGCAAAAAAATAAAGGGGATTTGTACTTTCCACCATCTTCTCAATTTTACATGGTTATGTCCTTTTAAAGGCCAAAAAAAAAACAAAAAAACCACCCTCCTGTGAATAATGATGCCGTGCAGTTGTATAGAAGAGTACATTTGTCAAGGAAAGCTTAAGGGCTTTGGACATTGGCTTGAAACACAGTGAAAATGGGGGAAAGTACATACTCAGGCAATGTACACCTTAGTGGCTTAAAACACCGCAATATTGTTTCTCTCCACCACACTTCAAGTCCCATTTTTTCCCTTCTGTACACACCCGAGAGGCGGCAAGGTTGTGCATTTCCTGGTTTGTTTTCCGTTGCCTGCACCACTCCCCAACTCCTAGCCAATGAAGCCAATATCTGCACATGTCACCTGTAAATGTGCAATGAATTTCTGAAATGTACAAGCCTCAGTTTAACTGTAGCTTATGTTTTTTAATGGAAAATGAGTGAGGTCCCAACCAGTAGAATGGCAACTTAAACTGATGGAATATATGCAGCTTGTGGATCTAATGAATAGAATAAGAGAACAAGAAGAACATTCATTTAAAGAAGATTGGAAAATGTTTATTGAACATAAGGGGGGAAATTTTGTACACTTAGAAAACGTTGGCAGCGTTAAGATGAATTCAACAGTGTAAATAAGTTTTGATGTAATAATGGAATACTGAATGGTTTAGTTTCTATAAAATATGCAGGGATTTATGCTATGTAAAATGAACCATGGAAAGAGAAGAAGGGAAGTCACTGATATTTTAAGGTTGTATGAATGAATATTCTGAATTGTAAAACGGAAAATTTAATTAAAATTATATAAAACAATACTGTGGCTTATGTTTTTGATTTGGATGGAAGCTGCTTTGAAGGAAACCACATTGAACAGCAGTATTTCTCAGGAATTACAGGACAGATGTGACTTGTGGCTAATGTCATGCATACACAACTTCCATTATCAGGAGTGAGATTCTGCTGGAGCCAGAGGAAACAGTAATGCCACATGAGAATCTCAAATGTGCTTTTGTCTCACACCACTGCTTTCCACTGCAAAAGTTACACAGAACATAGGGATGTCAGGAGGAGTCATGTGATGATAGGGGTGAGGCTAAAAGTGCAATCCCACATCCCTTTTATAATGCTGTTTCCTCTCATAGTCATAGAGCCTGAAGAATGTGCTATGATGTAACAATGATATACATCAACAATCCAATTTTATGATATTGTCCCTATGATGTTCCCACTGAAGGAAAGCAAAGCCATTTCTGAATAAGAGCAATAAATCCTGCATCACATTGCCCTCACTCTGAAGGCACAACTTTTCACCCTTTCAAAGTGCGTCTTACCTCTCCACACCCCAAACCCAAAAATGCCCAAAGAGTTTTCAAAAAGACATACCCTGTTTCAGCGCAGCCCTAATTATTTCACGCTATCGCTGTGATTTTATTCTGCATGGCATTCGGCACAAAACTTGCTACCTAGCAGTGCTCACATTTGATGGTGTTGCAGCTTAAACCAAGATCACAAGTTGTGCTGTGACTGCTAAATAGTATAACGAAACACACACACACACAAATGGCTATGCAAATAAGTTCTAAAGATGAAAAAAGTAGATTAAAGGTGACATTTTGACTATGAGGCTTGCCTTGGGCTATGGAAGATAAGGGTTAGATGGAACAAATACAATGGAAGAGCCAATGTGATGGAGATGAAAGAGAAAGAGGCAAAGGGGAGGGGGAACTATATATATTATCTGTATTAAAAAAAAATAGAGAATTAGTTGGTAAGATTGTTAGACTGCCTGCAGAGGAAGAGGAAAGGGAAAGTAATCAGAGGGCAAAAATATTGCTTAGATGATCAAAAGATAGATTTTAAAAATAGGGAGTGATTAAAATGAGGCAGCCAGAGACGATTAGAATAGAGAGGTGATAATTAGAATAGGCTTTTCATTTTCCCCTATTAATTCGCATACCAGTGCTATTCTCATTTGCAAGTTTATGAATTTTTAGACTTTTAACCCAGATTTCACACAGCCTATTTGCTCACATTTCAGCTAGGAGTCATCTCAAAGCTTCTCAGTCACAAGAATTGTACATCTGCTGTATCTTATTACTTTTATGTTTTTGAAGAGTTTCCAGTTTTTCATCTTTTTTTAGGTTCACGGCATTATTGAGTTAGACATACAGCACAGAAGTGCATTTATCTAAATAATGAAAGAATGTATTGCTGCTGACAGTGAAATTAGTATCCTTTTATTGTGGCTGGGCAAGCGATCATAGTAGTCTACATAGATTTTCATCTACAAAGCCACACAGAAATTTGTTTTGCTCCTCATTGTGCCTTAGAACATTCCTCGCTACGCCATTCAAGAATATTTTTCCTTGTTAAATATTGGGGCTATTTTGTTGTACATGCATTATCATGACTCTTAGATCTGTATGTTTTCATTGTGTTTTTATTCATGATGATGGTGATTTTGCACTTATCGTGGTTCCTTGGAGCAGCCATAGGTACCTGTGGGACTGTTTCTGGCTTTTTGCCCCCTTAACCTATCAGTAGCTGTTGTGTTATTGTGATGGACTGGAATCATTCAGCCTAGCTTGCATTTCAAGTGGTTTTCCAGCCTACGAATGGAGTCTATGAGCAGATAAGCGAGACAGGGCTGGCCCTACTTTGGGGCAAAGTAAGGCAGCTGCCTTAGGCGGCAGATGCTGGGTGGTATAGAATGAGAAATGATGGAAGACTCTTGACTCTTCCTCCTGAGCCCCTAGGCTATACCCTTCTGTTGGAGTAGAGAGCTTTGAACTGGGATATGGCTTGCCCTACATCCACACAACTAGCCTGCTGTCCTCAGGTGTGATGGACAATACTCTCTCATCACCAGTGGTAAAGGAAGATTCAGCTGGCAGTCCAGTCACCTTCTGGAATGGGCTGTCATCTTGTCATTTGCTTTGTCTCAGGCAAGGCAGAAAAAATTATTGGGCCAGCCCTGAAGTGAAGAATGGAGATGGAGGCTGGTGTGAGTGGTAGGGCTCCAGATCTAGCAGGGTCTACACCAGGGGCCAACAATTTTTTTCAGCAGGGGGCCAGTCCACTGTCCCTCAGACCTTGTGGGGGGCTGGACTATATTTTGAAGGAGAAAAAATGAATGAATTCCTATGCCCCACAAATAACCCAGAGATGCATTTTAAATAAAATGACATGTTCTACTCATGTAAAAATATACTGATTCCTGGACCTTCTGCAGGCCGGATTTAGAAGGTGATTGGGCCAGATCTGGCCTCCGGGCCTTAGTTTGCCTACCCATGGTCTACACTGCTCCACCACTGCTACCAGAGGTTATGACTGCTGCCTAAGTCATTACAGACTATACATGCACTGTAATGAATACAATGGACCATATTTCACCAGGGTAGGAATGTGGCTGAGACATACCAGTGGTGAGCAGGACCAGAGGCAAAAGTAGGTAGAGCAATATATGTGATCCTTGCTTTGGATAGATGCTAGAAGGGCTGCATTTGGTCCATAGGCCAGGGGTTCCCATCCCTGCTTGAGGATAAGGCATATGTGATTCAACTGCTTTCAGTGGATCACACTGTTCAATCCCACTATATGTTGAATAATAAAATATGTTGAATGTTTATTCTCGTATTCAAGAAGAGAAAGAGAAGGGCATTAGAGAGCCAAAGATATCATTTGATCCCAAACTCTGTTTTAAAAGACCATATTAGAGACTTGATCCCTGTTTGTTAGTTATTTGTAAATAAAGCAGGCTGAGGGCTTTAATCTACATTTGGGAGGCCATTTTCCTTTATGCATTCTGGGCCAACCAAATGGCAAAATAGAGAGGTGACAGGAATAGTTTCCATATAATACAGCCAAGAGCCCTAACCCACACGACCCTGGTACTGCATCCAGGCCCACTTAGACTGCTAATAAAGTAAAAGTGGCAGATTGAATATTGATTTTGGCAATACACTCACTGGAGCTTCATTCTTCTCTATAGAAAAGTAGTTGGAGTCTGGGGATAGTTGAGAGTTACAGCAAAATATTTACGTCCCCACAGAGTCTCCATAAAAGTTTCTGTAGGCTGGCATTAGGTGTGATCATTAACAAGCTGTCTAGCTGCAGCAGATAGCATGTATCAAAATAATAAATTTAGAAAAAGAAAATAGAAAGAAATACAATTAAATTTCTGTTTGGAAGGTTACAAAAAGTTTTGGAGAAAGAAGAAAATCCTTTTCAACTGCATTTTTTTCTCCCTACTGGCCAAGGATAAGAGATGACATTTTAATGATCTTGAAAACCCTTTGATTTTTCTTTCCCCAAGTTACAAGATGACTGTGAGATCTGCATTTTAAAAAATATTCACCTCTGATTAAGAGGCAAAAAAATGCAGTTTCTCAGTCTTACCATTTTAGAAGTGAGTGCTACATATCTTAAAAAAGAAATTCACTCAGTTGATCGACTGCATTTTTCCTTCATCTGGCATGCATGCATGCTCTTTTAATTAACAGAGAAGTACAAGATTAACTTTATGAGACAGTTTCTTGTTATTGTGCATTTCCATGGACATTTGTGCTCTATTTTAGTATCTAGAATAAGAAAAATAATTATTTTACATGTGTAGAATTTTTAGCCTACTTGGTCTTCTGAGAGTTTTGACAGCTTTGTGCATTTTTAATTCACTTATTTATTAAAAGAACTCTGCACCGCCTGTCTAAAAAAATTAATTTGAAGCAGCTTGCAACATTTCAAAAACATTTCCAAAATTAAAACAATTAGCTGCAAGAGCAACTAAGATCACCAACGTTCACATTGTCATAATGTGTGGAAGGAGGTTACAGACAAAACCATCTTTAAAAGACTAATTGTTACCTGCTTCCTTAATATGATAAACAATACAAGGCACTCCCCCAAGTATTCCAAGGAAATAATTCCTTAGAGCTGGAGCCACCTCAGAGAATCATATTAATAGTAGCTGACACTGATCTCATTTTAGGAAGGGAGGGAATCAGGAGTGTGTTGGAGGTCATTCACTGAGAAATGACTTGCAAACACTGGTTTAAAGATCAGATCTCAAGGAAAAACAATTTGAGGAATGGCAGTGGACATAAAAATGTCCAGGCAAGTGCTAGCAGTTGGTAAGTGGCTTCAAGGCCCCTGGTGTTTTCTTTTAACACCTTTTAACTGGTCTTGGACCAGGCAGCTCTTCCAGTAGAGGATTTATAGAATCGAAGAATTATGCAGTTGGGAGTCACCAAATGGTCCAGCAGTGCCGGAATTAAAGCTCAAGAATTTCTAACTCTTTCAAATATAGGACTATCCTCTAGCAGCCTTTCAAACAGATGTCCTTTATAAAGTAGGGCACATAGCTATCCCCTCTACCAAGAAAAATGACCCTTAGGGCCCAAATTCTGACAGTCCTATTATCCCATGCTACAAATTCGTTACCTCTCCTTCCTGCATATCTACCTACCACAGCTGTCTATGCCTTTGTACATCAGCATCTGTCTGCTGTATTTTCTACTCCTTTACTTAATGTACCTGCCTTCCCTTCCTCTCTTCTTAACCAAATTAAGGCTTGTAGTCATGGAAATAGTGGTGGGTAGAGGTGAGGAATCATTTTACTGGCAGCTGATGTCAAAAAAGCACTCAGCCCCCACAGGCTTAAACAGTCTGGTTGCAGTTTTTACTCACTGCGATACTTAAGAGACAAGGAGCACTTGTGAATGCCTTCTCCCTAGTGTCTGCTTTCCCAATATATTCGCTCTTCTCACTCTCTGTTTCCAATGGTATCTTTCCCACATAGGCTGGTGAGACTGTTGATAAAGAGAAGGCAGGCAGACTCACAGAAATGCTTACAAGCATGGCGCATTATGTGGAGAAACGCCTGTAGACTGTATGCTTAGGTTGTTGTTCACCCATTGGGTGCAGGCAAGGTTAGCCCTACTGGGATGTTATCAAATGATGGTGAGATTCAGTTGCACAGAATTCTAATACAACATGCACTATCCTGCTACACATTCCTAGCATCCAAGAGATTAATGTCTTACTTTCAACCGCCCATGGTTTCTGTTGTTTATAACCATATTTCTTTATCCAAAGACTTATATGCTACCCTTTAGTTTAAAACTTCTAAGTGCAACTCACATAAAACAAGAAAACAGCAATAAATAATGGTAAAACTACAGAAGAGTTAGAATTTCAGTTAAGAGATTTTTCAGAGAGAAAATGAAAGGTGAACATTTTTTCTCTCTCTCTCCTCTTTCTAAAAAGAGAGAAAATTTTGCAAAATAGTATCCAGATATTTTAAACTGCTGCTAGTGGTGACACCATCCTAACAAAAGGTTGGAAAATTTCACGCCTGAGCAACATTCAGTGACTCCCCCCAAGCTACATTTTTTCCTGTCTGCAAATGAGGCAGAGAATTTGAGGAGGCCATTTTCAGTCAGCTCTGCAGAAACCAAGTGAACACAGCAGAGTGATTTAAAAAGCACCACCACCACCACCAATTAAATGTATACAATAAAACCACCTTTGGTGATCTGTTGGTAGGCCTGTGCAGATTAAGAACATCCTTGCCTGCTGCTGAGAGGACATCGGGTAGGATGTTCCACTTCTGGAAAAAAGTCATCTCCCAACTTACTGTCCACCTAATTTTATTCTCTTAATACATTAATTGCCAACCTTGGAGGAGAGTCTCTAATGATGTGTGCAAGGTTTTGGGAAGCTGACAAAGGAAAAGGCAGTTCTTCTCTAATAAAAGCATGTGGCAGCTTTTTGTGGGAGCATTTTAGCCTTCTCCATTGTCATGCACTGGCAGGATGATGGGAAGGAGGAAGAGGATCCTGGAGAGGGTGTAGCCAGGACTGGTCAAGCAAGGGATGGGGAAGGAAGTACTCACATGATGACAGAGGATGGTGGGGGGATGGAGATCAGTGCACATGAACCAGAGCAGCAGCACTCATCACCAGAGCCAGAGGGGTCCCTGTCTCCATGGATATGATAGGATCTGGGGTGTACGAAACAATGGGCAGTGCACTCTAGGAGGCTGGCCAGCTGGGGCTTGCTAGCTCTGGGAGGAGGGATGTGATTCCTCTGTTGGAGTAGGCTTGGAACAGGTGAGGGTCACATGCCTCATCAAGCCCATGTTTTGCAATCAGCAAAGTACAAAAGGGAAGCAGAGCTGAGGGGCTGTGTCTGCTCAAATGTCCATGTTGATGGACCTTGACACTTCTGGGCCTCTATGAGACTATGCTTTGGGTTTGACTCTGGACTGTTTCCTGACTGTTGGACTTTGGACTTGGCTACTTGGATTGACCCTGAACTGAATTTCCTGGACTTTGGTTGTGTGGACTGACCCTCCGACTTTGAATTTTGGACATGGCATACTGACTTCCTGCCAGGTAGGCCAGGGGTTCAGGACATCCATACATTCAGAAGAGTGGACATCTTGCATGTAGATGCAATATGCATGTGGGTGCCTGCTGTACCCTCAGTGTTCCTAGGCACAACGGCTGGCCCCACTGCACCCAAACTTTTCCACACTGATGTCAGGGCTGTAGTATTATTATTACAATGTTCTTCAGTTGAAAAAGGCACCCAGCCCAGCTTGCAACAATCAATAAGCCAGTCCCTGCCCTCAACTTATGATCTAAAAGACACAACACAAAATAGAAAGGGGTTGGGATAGAGAAGGCAAGAAAGAGAATAGATTCAGGTGTGAGTTATGAAGTTCGTAATGCTGTTTCTGACAAGATGGATAGGGAAAAGGAATCTCCTGGCAACTGTTCCTTTGGCTGACGAATGGGACCAGGTTGGTAGAGGCAAAAGTGTGCTGCTCTTAACTACCTTGTTTTTGTTCTAAGTGGGGAAGGTATGAAGGGGATCTCAAAGTTTCTTTGTGACCAGGAATCCAAATAATGCACATTATTTCTGGTAAATGTCCTGAGAGGCCTCCTTCTGACCTTCCTACTCCACCTGGGAAGGTAAAGGTGGGGTGGGTGAGCACAGGGGTGCTAGGATGGGGTGCCCTACACATGTAATATTCATGTGGGTTTAGTGAAAGCATGAAAAGGGTTACTGTGTCCCAGTCATTTTACATGGATGAAATACTTAACTGTGAATTTATTTAAGGAGCAGGGTTGTTGAGAAGATGCTGGCACACATGGTTTCATGCCTGATATTGCTCTCCTCTCCTCTAATTTTATATCCCAGACTGTTCCAAATGTTTCTGTCCTATTCCTGCTTTAATCTTCTGGTTCCAATAAGAATACAACTTGGCAGTTTCACTTTGGAGACAACAAAAGGTTGCCTTTCAGTTTGTGTGTTTGATTCCTGCCTCTGATCTGATAATCATGGTGGGCATCAGCCATCAACAGCTGGAGAACTTGACACAGAAGGTGCCGTTAGCTGCTTCTCTTTTGATCTTCAAATTATACATGACTAATGTCTAGTCACCCCCTATTGTAGTTCTCTTTAAAACAGATTTCTTCACGAACTCGTTAGGTGATACAAAATATAACGTTCAGGAAGATGCAGCCATTGCTCTACCTATGATGTCAAAGCAAGCTTTCATGTGCCTGTGCTGTATGAGTCTAGTAGATACAGGGTGATCACAGGTCAGTTTTAATGAGATTTCACTTACAACATATTTCTTATTGGTGCTTGTAGAAAGCTTTTAAAGGGGTTTGAGTATTAACATCTGCTTGGGGTTTGAGTATTAACATCTGCTTGACTTCCTATGGAATAGTCCCCTCTGGGTATATTTGAGAAGCTTCTGAGGCAGGGTGGACCTATCACGGCAGAAGACAGAGCAGGCACCCAGGACACCATCCTCCATCAGAGCAAAGAAGCACCTCTTCCTATACAAATTTCTATCTTGTTCTTTCAAATAACATCCACATTGAGCTATTCCATTTGACCTGTAGCTGATCTTAATCAGCATGCTTGTTACCCAAACTCTACTTAAAGAGCTCAGCAATCTACTTGCTTGCTAATCAGCACCCCTTAAGTCATCTCTGCTTATAAAAATATGGCACCAGAAGCTACTAATCCCTCCTCCTCCTCCTAAAAATGCTTCGCTTTTATCCTTAGAACACAGGTGTGCAACCCATCCTTCCTGCCAAATCAGTTTTCTGTTGCTGCATAGTTGTCAAACTGTAAGCATAATCCATTTACGCCACCGCAATTTGTACACAACCTGGCAGACAACCATTGCTTCCTTAGTGGGTGCTTTTAGCTGCAGAGTTTAAAAGGCAAGGTTGCAGCTATACGAACATCCCATGCCAGCGAGGAGCAGAGGAGTCATTCTCATTTGATATTAAAAACAAATGTTTGAAGTTGGTATTAAAAATCTGTTATACAATCACAGATGCGTCATAAGCATCAGAAAATGATCCCTGAGACATTAGTAGTCATACTCTACAGTATGCAAGCTGCTTGCTTAACAGAGCTGTGCTAAGCAGGGGAGGAGGAAAAACAGCAGGTGAAGATCAGGACCCACTGGAAGTGAATAAATTGTATGCTTGTGCTGGGATTCTTCCAAACACTTTTTAAAGTTTACACTGGATTTAATGGGCTTCATGTGCAAGGAGGCTCCTTTCGTAAGACGTGTGTGCTACATCAGAACGTTAGCACAGGGAATAAATTCACATAAATAAGACTTGACTAGTTCAGAAGGATAGGATGTTCTCTACACAATAGTGACACCCGAGGCTAAGAATACTTTACTGTGAATGATGTGGTTGGAGTGCCTCTTGGTAATTGCTTGGACATATTGTTTCCACAATGGTCGTCGTCATACCTGCCAGCTGTCCTGATTTGAGCAGGACACCCTGGATATACAGAAGCTGTCCCAGCTTCTGTTTTAAATCCCAAATGTCCTGCTTCTGACACAGCCACAACTGACACAGCAAAGCCTCCTCCTCTGCAAGGCCTTCCTTGGCAGAGGCCCGTTGTAGCTTCTGACATACTTCCAGATGTAGGCACAGTGATTCTGGAAGCTGAGGTGGCCTGTGCAGGTGAGCAGCAGGTGGGGTGGGTGGCAGGCCAAGGTGGCCTAAGCAGGTGGAGGGGCAGCAGTATGGTGGTGGTGGTGGTTGTCCTGGATTTTTGTTATTAAAAAATGGGGGTGCATTGCTTTCTTTTTTGTTCCAGACTTTCTTCTGATTTATGATGGTGTGTGTGTGTGTGTGTGTGTGTGTGTGTGTGTAAAACCAGAAGTGGCATCAATACTTTAACATGAATAATAAATACATCCATAACTGTTGTTTTCCGGTTCATAGTAGCTAAAGAGATAAAAATAAATGGTAGAGAATGGCATGAAAGGGTTGTGACGGTGACCTGACAGCTGCATTTCTGTTACTTAATTGGGAGAAGTGAGATGTATGCATTTTATTTATTAAATTTATATATGGCACTATATCCAGGGGTCTCAAGGTGGAGTCTGTGAGGTGCAGCCACATTGACAAATGAACTGGATCGGCATTGCCCTTCCCTTCCCCTGCCCTTTCCTTCCCAGTAAGCAACAGTGACTAAACTGCCCAATGGTCAGGTAAGCATGCCTCTCCACCACCCCATCTGCTACTAAAATAAAATAAAATAAAATATAATGAATTGTGGTATAAACAAAATAACTTCTTAAGACGCTGTCAGCAACATCAATTGATTAGCACCCAAAAATAGTGTTTGGAAGTGCTGTCTGTGATACTAATTAATGTCATCAAGTTAGACAATGGAAACAAGCTGTCTAGATTTTAACTAATGTTAGAAAACATTACATTCGTGAAAAGATATACGGGTGAACTATCCAGGAATATGAGAGCCTGAGAAGATGCTGTAGGATGTGGCTGTGACAGCATATGCCTAGCAAGCCCACTCTCAATGTAAACGTGGCTCCTTCCAGCAACACAGGACTTGGGATCACAGGAGTTGTGTGTGTGGTCCATGGTCCAGGTCCATGGTCATGGGTGCCACGCCCCACTGCTGCCCCTATGATGGGGAAGCATGAGGCTCTGCAAGAGCACTCTCTCAAGGAAAAACCCTGGCAAAGCCTCACAACCACTCTGGGCTAGGTGGGCAGTGAACTTACTTGCTGAGAGGGGAGCATTCCAGAAAGATTTGTCGCTGGCCTGGAGGGACACTATTGGCAAAGCAGAGCATCTCTGGAGGTGGAAGAAGCTGGGGGCCAGACAGGGGGCCACCTCTTGTGTTTCCACCACCTGAAGTGGCCGCTCCATCTCACATTATCTGTGGGCTGGCTCTGTGCCATGGTTAACCCTCCTGGGTGTGCAACTGGGTGAATGCATGAGCAACCCACCCCATAAGAATGTTATGGGGTGGAATAAGGTACCGGTAGTACGTGATAAATAAGCAGGGGCATTCCCTCATTGGTGATGCCAAATGTAAATGAAAGGCCACTTTTAACAGGCAGTGCGAATGGTACGTTCATATTTAGTTGCTTTTCCCTATCGTGCTGGGTACCGTCAAAAGGCGATGATTAAAATTTAAGAGACAATTAAATTTTCAATTCTTCTGTGTTCACTTTACAGATTACAATATTCATGCTGCTTTTAAAGTGCCATTTGAAAATACTGCAGTGAGATGGAACAAATTTTCATTTGGATCAAATGGACCAGATTAATTTGGACCATATTGAATGGGCCCAAGCAAAGGTTAAAAAAGTTAAAGACAGCATGACACTGTAGAGTTTCTCATTCATAGTTTAAAAGCAGAGTATAAAGGTCAATTTAAGAAATATATCTGGTGTTAAGCACATGGTTGAGGTCCTCGCTGATTTATTGTGACTTGTAAGTAAGAAATGAGTTCACAGCATGAGCTAAATCTACCTTTTAAAAGTTTCATCTCTTCTTACTGTGCATTTCTTAGCGTTTGGGGTTGATCATCCATTTCTACAATGGGGCAGCAGGTATTGCTATCTTGGCTTATGTGTTGTTAAATGCAAAACAAAACAAGGCCAAAAGTGTGCATTAGCACAATTTGTTAAGGCAGCACGGCTGGACTGGCAAGACTTATACTCCAAAGACTCTGAGGGCCACCAGGTTGGAAAAAGCTGTGCTTAAGGCAATGAAACACACACCATTCACATGTTCTGAAAACATTCCTACAAAGCAGATGTGTGGTTTGTTTCTCTTTAGTTGTTTGTAATCTGAATCAGTTTTGTTTTCCTTATGCATTTAAAATTATTTAAATATATTTAAGTGATATACAAAAACACAACATAAAAGCAATAAAACAGTACAGTGGTACATCGGGTTATGAACTTAATTCGTTCCGGAGGTCCATTCTTAACCTGAAACTGTTCATAACCTGAGGTACCACTTTAGCTAATGGGGACTCCTGCTGCTGCCGCACCACTGGTGCGCAATTTCTGTTCTCATCCTGAAGCAAGTTCTTAACCCAAGGTACTATTTCTGGGTTAGTGGAGTCTGTAACCTGAAGCGTCTGTAACCCGAGGTACCACTGTACCATAGAAAACAAATGTAGAAAGGTATTCCAGAATGCAGGGGCAATTCCCATTTTTTGGCCACTGCCCTGTGATGGCTTATAGGTTGCAGTGCCACAAGCAAAATTTCCCAAGACTATCTAGACTAGCTAGACTGGTGACTGGGAGTGGCCGCCGGGACCACATAACACCGGTTCTGTAAGATCTGCATTGGCTCCCAGTACGTTTCCGAGCACAATTCAAAGTGTTGGTGCTGACCTTTAAAGCCCTAAACGGCCTTGGTCCGGGCCCCCATCGTTCAGCCCAGACACTGAGGTCCAGCGCCGAGGGCCTTCTAGCGGTTTCCTCATTGCGAGAAGTAAGGTTACAGGGAACCAGGCAGAGGGCCTTCTCAGTAGTGGCGCCTGCCCTGTGGAATGCCCTCCCAGCAGATGTCAAGGCAATAAACAACTATTTTACTTTTAAAAGACAACTGAAGGCAGCCCTCTTTAGGGAGGTTTTTAATGTCTGATGCTGTATTGTTTTTAATATTCAATTGGAAGCCGCCCAGAGTGGCTGGGGAAACCCAGCCAGATGGGCGGGGTATAAATAATAAATTATAATATATATCTATTTAATGTATCTATAGCCAACCTTTCCCTCCGAGGTGACGTACATGGTACTTCCCCCACAACAAACCTGTGAGGCAGGTTAGACTGGCCAAAGGTCACCCAGTAAGCTCTACCGCTGAGTGTGGATTTGAACCCTGGTTTCCCGGGTCCTTGTCCAACACTGCACAATTGCTACATTGTGCATAAGATTCTGCATTCAGCGTCTGCTTTCTTTTGGCAGCTCTGACAATGAAAATATGGTGTCTGTTTGTTATACTAACACGCAGAAATGGAGATCTTGGAAGCAAAACACTATCCCTGAAGAGCTGGGCTCTGCTTAGTATGTAGCGAGCAGCAGTTGTTGACGGGTGCACAGAAATCTCAGGCTGTGGCAAGTCAACATAAGCGGAAGGCGGGGGTGAGGAACCGTTTCTCTTATGAATCTTAGGTTTAGTACAGCAGCAGGCAGGGCTGAGGCTTTATTATTATTATTATTAAAACACCAAGTTCCACCAAAAAATGAATTCTGAGCCCAAGGATTTATTTTGAGTACTAGAACTAAACAGAGCTCACAATCCCTCCATATTTATTTAGCAAAATGAATGCACCACTTGATTGTAAGACAACCTCCAAGCAGTTTTAAAAATATAAAATGAAACATTAAAGTATTCAATAAAAAAAGCTAAAAACAGGGGGGTTTTTTTATTGCTTCTCAAAAGCAACAGTAGCTGAAAAGAAATATAACACACGTACCTTCTGCATGTCTGGCCTAAACAAGGAAGTTTTAAGCAGGCAACAAAAAGAGTACAGTGAAGGTAAGGGTAAAGGGTTTTTTCTGGGGGGATGCAGTGTTTTTTTTCTGGGGGGACGCAGGGGTACGCATACTCCTATACATTTTGTGAATCTAAGTTTGGCCTCACTTCCGGGTTGGCGCCATCGCCGAATGGCGGACTCCCTCCGAGCTCCGGAGGGAGTCTGCTCGGCAGGGGCTGGGTCCTACCGCGCCGGCGACGCGGGGACCCTCAAAAACCACGGGCACGGAGCCCGTGGACATGGGGACTCGGCTGGTACCGTCAGCGCCCTCCCGACTCGTGAAGGAGCCTTTTTAAAGGCTACGGATCGGGTGCCGGGGAGCGGCGTGGTACTGTGAGTCTATCGCTTCCCCTGCCGAGCGCAGCCGCATGCCATTCGTCGGAGAGCGCTGGCTTCTTCCATTGGAAATTTGGACATTTAACAACAACCCGTGAGTAATTGGGTAACCGGGTACAAAAGGAGAAAAAAAGGAATTTTTTTCGGATTCGGCACGAGCGGGGGGGGATCTAAAAAGGAAGTCAGTCCCCTCCCTGATTGTAAACATGCTAAAACAAGGACTGAGAAACCAAGATCGATTCAGAAGTTTATTGCTGACAAAAAATATCAATTCCACGATGGGATACTACAAGAATTGTGCTGGAGGAGAAAAGTCGAGGGTGAGAGGGAAAAGGCAACCCCCCCCCCTGGGAACCGGGGCGATTCGGAGAACCTGGCGGAGAGAGATGGAGAGTTTGACAGCTGTCAAAGTAGCTGTCAAATCTTGAGAATACAAAGAGGACTTTGTTACAAGCATTTTGCTGGTTAATTTTGATACAATTGGATATAAATGTGGATACAAAATGTCGGGGAAAAAAAGAAACAACAACTTGACTTTTGGATTAGAGGACATAAAGTTACTGCAACCCCCCTAGAGGGGCTTTGAGACATTACAAGTGGCGTATGTGGAAAACTACTCTGGGATGTGTACTGGTCTTAGCTCCTGGGAAAGTAGCAAAACTGAAATATTGTTTTGTCTACAGAGGTGACAACACAATAGAATCTTTCTATTGAAGTAAGGTAGGAACTGGACGTAAGTTTTTGTTCCTGAATAACAAACCTCTGTAGAGATACTAGATTTCAGAATAAGAATAGTTTTGCAGCTGAACAAGACAGAAACCTGAGAAAGTAAGAAACAAAAGAGCAAAGGACCAACTACGCCACGGAAAGAACAATGGGAGGAACAACAATGACCAAGGGAAATTAAAGGCCTCTATTAGACTGGATTTTTGAAATTAAACATTATCAAAACAAGCAAATTCAAAGAATACCGGCAAGATGGATTGAGGAAAATTTGGCTGTGGACTTGAGACCTCCAGGCCGACAACATACAGACTGATGGACATGGGGAATCCAAACCGGGGAAGGGAGGGGGAATTCTAGAATCCAAAGGCTATGTAACCAACTTTTGGAATCTTCTTCTATCTTCTATCTTTTATCTTTCTATATAACTTTGGTATTTTGATTTAACATGTTTTGGGGAAAAAAGGGGGAATTCGTGGAAGGAAACGGGGCTGATCTTGGGGGGAAAATCTTTGTTCTATTTTGTTAAAGATGAGGAGTGTTGTTAAGATTGTAATTTAAATTGGCTAATAGGTACAACATATTAGGTTTAAATTGGGAATGAGAACTTGTGGAATCAACTTAGGGAAAGGGGAATACAGTCGGGAGGGGAAGGAGGGAGTCCCAGAAAGAAGGTTATGAAAATAAGGGTTTAAAATTGGTCTTTCTTTTTCTTTATTTTCTTTATCTTCTCTATTTTTTCTATTCTGTTTTTATTGGAAATTTTAATAAATATGATTATAAAAAAAATAAATGAATCTAAGTTTGGCCTCATTGAGGGGCAGCATTTCAATATGAGTAGGAAAAAGAGTACCCCTAAACATTTTTTTAAGAAAAAAAAGCACTGGGTAAAGGTAAAAGGTAAAGACCCCTGGATGGTTAAGTCCAGTCAAAGGAGACTATGGGGTGCGACATTCATCTCACTTTCAGGCCGAGAGAGCCAGTATTTGTCCACAGACAGCTTTCCGGATCATGTGGCTAGCATGACTAAACTGCTTCTGGCACAACAGGACACTGTGATGAGTGCCAGAGCGCATGGAAGCACTGTTTACCTTCCCACGCCAGCGGTACCTATTTATCTACTTGTCCTGCTTTGCTTTCGAATTGCTAGGTTGGCAGAAGCTGGGACAGAGAACGGGAGCTCACACCGTCACATGGATTCGAACCGCTGACCTTCCGATTGGCAAGCCCAAGAGGCTCAGTGGTTTACCTGTCTGATGACAATAGACAAGGAGTTCTGAAGTGTAGATCAATTTCTTACAAAATCCATTCCTGGTTACTTCAAACTTTATTAATTTCAGCTACATAAATCCAGAGAGGGACTAAAGTAGTTTTATTGTTTCTGTTGGTAAACAATTTGAAGTCAGAATTCCATGTTGAACTGTAACAGATAACTAAGATCTACAGGTAGATTCAGATCTGCCTTCTCCTTCCCATCCCTGCTTTGATAGAGAAGACACACCTTGGGCAAACTGGGATGACCATTTCTGAAGTGAAACGAAAACACATTGTGATTATTTTCTTCAGTAATATCCACATATTAAATCTGTTAACTGGCCACATCCAAAGAAGTACAAGAAATGTACTAATATTTGAGGATTTGGAAACTCCTGAGACCTTATAACCTAGCAGCTGTTTCATTAGAACCATTTTAACATATAGATATTGCTTATATTAAGCCTTGCATCCCCCCCAAAACAGCTGTTGTGTGAATTGGCCTCTAAAAAAACCAACTTACCAAAATGGCAGAGCCAGCAAACCAATATGAAGCTTTAATTGGCATTTGAGTATTGTTTATAAACTGAGCACTCCAAAACAACAAATGTATGGGGGCCTTTAAGAAGCTCAGAACTCTATATCCTTCACTGTATTCAGCAGTCAGTGCTTCTTACTGGGGATTATATCACTGCCAGTTCATTAGATTTATTAGATTGTTCCCATGTTGTGCTTATACATTTTAATTGTGTATGTTTTCCTTTATTACAGAAGAGCCAAAATATTCTCGGAGGCAATAGAGATAATTGAATTTTCCATTGTGAAAGAACATATGCCCAAATTTTACAAACATAATGGTATAAAATAGATAAGATTCTCTTACTAAACAAAATACTTCTGTAAACTATTCTCTCCAGAATCAAAATTATTTCTAAAACAGTCCCCTTGATAATGGTGATTATCACTATATGCGATTCATCCCCAGTAAAGCACTTTTATTTCCCACTGATTTCAAAGGGAGGGATTTATTCATCTGCTTGATTCCACATGGTTCTTTAAATTCTTAAATTTGGCTTTATCTTCTAATCACCGTGATGGGCTTCAGCAAATGAGCATATATAAACCTCATACATTTGGAAAGGCAGAGTGGAAACTGAATTATGAGACTTTAACACTATACTCACCTGGGAGTAAGTCCCACTGAACTCAATAGGATGTATTTCTGAGCAGATATGTATGTGGTAGGCAGTCCCATCAGTCAATCTACATTTTGAAGTTCTGAAGCTAGTGTATTTCCCAAAAGCTCTAAGTTCCTGATTGTTGTCCAAAACAGTTTGCCTGTAACCACAGTCCACTGAAACGCTACATTGCCCCACAACTTCCACTTCGCCAAGTTGATCAACCTGGGAATTTTTCACATTAATGACACTTCACATTTTAGAAACTGATTTTGAATGAGCATTTCACATTACCAAGGAACTAGGCCTTGCAATTGCCTTCCAATTTTTGGACCACTTGTGAAACTAATGCTTCAATTATGAAAATTTCATCTAAGAATAGAAACGGCCTCACAGTCAAGACTCTCATCTTCTTTGCCTTGCATCATCGGAATTGAAAATTGATTCCAATGCTCTCGTTGTGGACTGTGAGCATCTGAAACGCATTCACCAAGGAGGATTGATTAATTTTGATCTAATTAGAGATAATTAATGCATTTTATTCTACTTGCTTCAGAAATGAATGGAATAATGCAGCATTTTTTATTATGACAGAACATTTGGAGAAAGACTGGCTTGGGGTAGAGCATTTACTTGCAAAAGATCTCAAGTTGAATCCTCAGCATTTACAGGCAGGGCTAGGATAAACTCTTTCCTAAAGAGCTGTAATGTGAGAAGGACTCCACTTTTCCCTGAGAAAACCTGCTGTTTACTGTTGAATAGGAACAAACACCAATCAGGTTCTCTATAGATTGACGTTTGCTCTTACTAAAGTGCGGGTTTTCTAGAGGAAAGCGGTGAGGCAAAGGCAAAAACTGCTTGGACTTGTGCTTTCCAGACCTGGGACAAGCAGAAGTTGAACCCCTAGTCAATTTTCTGCCAGTTCTGTCTGTTGGTTTAGCTTCCTTACACAAAGCAAAGCAATTTTACCAAAATGGCTGCCTACAAAGTAGCTTTCAACTCTTTCATTTTGGCAGTTACACTGTAGGGTTAAGGGAAATACTGGGGTAAAGAGAGAGAATTGGTGAGGCACCTTTTGGAACTGGAGTGCTTCTTCATTCTTATCCTGTCTCAAGGTTCACTGGTGTGAAACAGAAGCACTCATGAGGGTTGGCCAGCTCACCCAGCCAGTACTTCAAGGCTGGAGGGAAGATGAGCTGGGCAGGTTTCCATTGGCACAGTAAATGTGCTGTTGAGAAAGGGCTGGGAGTAGGGATTTAATTATTCTTAAGGCCCTAAGCCAAGGGTGATAACTCATGAGCTAAGCCATAGGTGTCATGTTCTTATACCACAATGAAAGCAAGTTGGGCTTAGAATGTTGGACTGGGTGATCAGTGTGTTAAAGTTAAAAGTTTACTGTGCACAAAAGATAATGTTTGTATGCCTTAAAGTTAAAACTTCTGTAAAGGTTTGCATTTGGAAAACAGGGAAGTGGTGTTTGCATTAAGCAAGAGGTTCCACTCTAGGTGAATGCGGAAGGCTGATGTTTTTCCATTTCACAGGCTTAGGCCACCTGATAATTTTATCCCCAGAAACTCAAATTCTCACAACAGAAGAGGTAACTGGAGAAGTCAGTGATGGCTAGCAGCAGTAGCTGCAGATGAGGTCGGCAACGATGAACAGGTTTAGGATCTCTCGGAGCAGAGAGAGGAAAGTCCTGGATAAAGAACTTAAATGACTGAACCTCATTGCCTACTACTTGAGTGCAATTCTGCTATCTCAGGACGTCATTCTGCTGCAGACTAGGCCTGAGACACAAGAAAACCACACTGCAAATATGCATGGCAGGGCTGGAAGCACTGCGGCACTCTGTATCCACAAACCTAGACTCATTGTGACAGATACTCCAAGATTATTTGTAGGAACTCAGTATACTGAGCACTGCTTTGTCTGGAATAAAGTGTCTTCCTTGCTTAATTTAGGGTCTCAGCAATTTGCAATGTTTAAAATGTGTTGCCAAATGATCTAATTATTAAGCAGCAGAATGATGGACGTCTATATAAAACCAGCCTGGATTTTGTGTGTCATTAAAAATTTACTTAGCTGGTCTTGGGAAAGGCTTTTGACACAAGAATAGCAAATGAAATCTATTTCATCATCACTGTTTGGTTTGACAGCTTCCTAGACAGGTCTCTATTGATCTGATTGAATGTGGGAGCTAACAAGAAGATAGTGAAAGCAAAGACCAGAGTGAGTGTCAACACTTCACTGTAAAAATTCATAAAGATAATAAATGGAAGGAATGTGGAAAGGCTACAGTGAAAGCAAGCGGAACACGATTAGATCTGAAGCTGAGGTGACCAATTAAAAAAAGCCACAAGAAGTAAACTGAAGAAGGGATCCTGCTTTTCGGAGATAGTAAACCAGGCCCCTATTTTTTCCCCCTACAATTAAAATTTTTGCAGAAATTTTAGAAAACCAAAAGGAGATCCTTTCTTTTTTCTTAAAGTTACAGGTGCTATTTTACTTATCAATCAATTGTCTTTCAGGGGTGATCCAGGGTTTGAGTGAAAAATTAGGTGTACATGGAAGTGGACTTCTTTTACATTAATTTGCATTTTGTATGAGCAGATATTTTTTAAAGGCAAGTAATTGTGAAAACACACTGGCCCTAAAATCCAGAATGAAATAATCCACATTGTGGCAGCAACAGTTGCAAAAATTATTATAGAACAGATTAATGAAAGCACTTGTGTTTAGTTGTTGCACAAATTGAAAAATGTAGCAATTGAAATCTGTTTTAGTCCACAACATTCATCAGTGCTTTATGAAAGCAAAGCTGATCTTTTTCTTTTAAGTTATAAAAAAGGACATTGGATTTGGATGAACCTGTACAGCAAGCTGAATTTATGGAACATCAAAGCCTATAAAGCTTTTGTTATAAGCAAGAAAACTTTTGTAATAATGTGGGAAACTTGGAATACTCTTGTTGTAGTTTATTCTTGATTTTCTACTATTGGGTTATTCTTACTTATTGACCTCCTTTGTTAATTGGTAGCAAGAAAATTAACAGCTGTTGCTTAGTGAAATTTTGTTGACGCTACATAAATTGCTGAATGGCTGAAAAAATAAGGCTTAAATAAAAATAGTTTACAATTTTGTTTTTTAAAAAGCCTGGCAACCAGACAATTCCCTCTCATAATTTTTGGTGTTCCCTGCTAACATTTAGGCTGGTAATGGTCCTGTAGGAAACTGACTATATAAAGAATCTTCATTAAAGTGAGTTTAAATTTGTGGAGTGTCAATACAACCTCCATCCCCAATTGGGAAGTTTTCCTTGGTCATTCAAAATATAGCCTAGCCTGTGTTAGGAAACCTTGTGCAGTCTCTTGGCAACTTTTGATGTGATCAGCCATAGAATTCTTCTGAGCCACCTTTCTGATACAGGGGACACCATTCTGTGGTGTTTTTGTAGGATAACTTTCAGAATATGGTGCAAGGATATCTCTGCACAATGTCAGGGCCATCGGTTTATGGTCTCCATCTTATTTAATGTGATATTTAGCACCAATGTGAAGCCACTGGGAGAGATCATCTGTAGATTGGGGCTGTGGTGGCATCCATGTGCTCATGACACCAGGCTCTATATTTCCGTTCCACTTTAACTAAATTATATAATTCGGAATTTAAATGACTGGTATTAATAATTGTATTATAAATTGGCATTGTTGTAATGAGGCTATTATTGGTCTATAATTGAAAACTAATAAAAATTATTACAAGAAATAAATGGGAGCTTAATCCAAACCAGATAGTGGCACTCCTCTTTGTCCATTTTAGATGAATTTGTACTCCCCTGAATAATCAAAGCAGTATTTGGGAATGCTGTTAGATTCAGCATAACTGCTAGATATGTAGATAGTGAATACAGATAGGAGTGTCTTTGTCCAGCTTAGAGTGGTGCGGCAACTGTCCCCATTTCTAGAGGAAAGTTGCATGGCTTATGGGGAAACCCTCCTTAGTTACCTCTTCTTTTGTTTACTACATGGCTCTGGTTCACCATCCCTACCTTAAACTGTGTCAAACCTGGATTCTAAAGATGATCATGGGTCCATTTCAGAATCTCTAATCTTGCCAATTCCATTTATACTTCATGGGGGAACTGTACAGAGTGTGTAGACTTCTTAGGAGGTGGCTGAACCCAGTGCTTTCATGTGGGCAGCTATGTCCCCCCTTCCTATACAGTTCTTCCCGAGAGCAATAAAATGTCATCAGTTTCTGTCACTTCCAGAAGGACTAGCTATATTTGCATTGAAAGTGTGCAGCAACAAGGAGCCACATACAGTGGCGTAGCGTGGGTTGTCAGCACCCGGGGCAAGGCAAGTAATTTGCGCCCCCTAACCCATGGATTTGTGCCCCCTAACCCCCAGATGTTGTGCCCGGTGCGGCCGCCCCCCCCTGCACCCCCACGCTACGCCACTGGCCACATATGCTACTTACTCCAGACTCTCTCCCTCTCTCTCTCTTTTTCCCTCTCTCTCTCTTTTTCCCTCTCTCTCTCTCTCTCTCTCTCTCTGTGTGTGTGTCTTGTTTACATGGGCTTTTAAGGATGTTCCATTAACAACCTGCATGAAAACAGGAGAGGATGGGCTTAATCTTGTCCCCGTGTAGAACTTGGATGGACCAAGACTTTAATGGGTTCATCAACCCCTACCTTGAGCCTTTCTGTATGTTATGGAGGTGTGCCTGTCTCTGATGTGCGTCATTTGTCTCCCTTTCACATGCATCCCCTGGTAAATATTTTGAAAAATAAATGTGTGATATGAATTGGCAGCTGCAACTTCAATAAAGTGAAACAAATTTTGAGAATCTGCCCTGAATTACCCTACAGAGGCTGGACTGAGTGGAAACTAGAAGGAACTTCTTGCTTTCTTTTTCTTGAAGTCTTTGCTACTTTTGCCTTCTGGGTGATATTTGGCGCTCTGGGTGAATGTGCAATTTCCAGCATCAGTAAACTCAGTCATTCTTCAATAGCTCTCCTTGTGCAAGAATCACATTTTCTTTTCCAAATGGGATTTTGGTCCATTCTGAGGCTCAGCTCTGCAAATAAAACTGATTTCTTTAAGAGTGTGGTGGTGTTCATCTTGTATTTAGTTTTGTGTTAATCTGCTAACATTATTATAGTTTTATGTCTTTTAACCTACTTTTTACCCCAAAGTCTTGTGTAAGGAAACCCCTGTCAGAACCTCTGGGAAGTTTGATTCACACACAGCCTGGAAAGTCCTCCAAGATTCTGGCCCCTTTCTACCTCTCCTTCCTTTTTAGCCTGAGGGCCACATTCTCTTTCAGTTCAACCATCTAGGGGCCATATTTGGTTGGGGCCAGAAGCAGAGTGAATAACTTTTGTCCAGCAATTAAAAACAACAACATTCAGCTGATATCTTATCTGTCATGATTCATAACCAAAATGTAATGAAGAGACACAGAGCAGGCTAAATATGACTGATCAGTAGCGTTGAGTCTTTTCATTCTGGTCTTTGCAATTTTTGCTTGTTTGGTTCTGCTTCTCAAATACGAACCATCTGGGATGCCAGATGCTTCGCTTTTGCTTTTAGCTATATAGCTGGAATGCATGGGAAGTCTCCAAATTCCCAAACACCATTGCCCACTTTTGCTTGTCTTCATCATCATCCCCATCACTGCCATGATTATGAGATGCCTTGTATTTTAATCTACAGTGCTACTTCTGGGTTTTGCATACTATAATATCTGCTGATGTGGTCTGCGCTCTCTCTCTTTTCCATTAAAACATCACTATGGTTTTCATGGGTAGGAAATCTGGAAGACAGCTGATTCTGGTATTGTTTTTCATCAACTCCCATTTTACTGTGTGTTTGTTCCCGATTATTTTTGAGTGTTGACTTAAATTTTATTGCAGCATTTGTCAAGCTGTCTTTGCTCAACACCTTTTACTTTCACAAGACAGAAAATAATTCAAACCTGGCCACTTATAGGGGGGGGGGGACAACAACTTAAATGTCTTTAAGATACCTGTGGAGTTTTCTGAGACTAATGAAGAAACAATAAACATGATGTGTTTCATGGGAAAGTTCCTGTTGAGTCATACAGTTGCATCTCAGCAGTGGGACTGTGGGTAATTACCTTAAAATAAGCATTAGGAGAACCATAAAACGGGATATAAACATCTAATTTGCTCCAGTAATACCTTAGATTGCAGTTCACAAATGCTTTGTTGTGGATTGCTCCTTATGGATTTTCATAGGTTCCAAGCGATAGGGTCCAAATAGCAATAGTAGCAAAAGCAACCCATGCTGCTGCTGCTGTGTGACATGTATGGCAGCAGCCAGAAGATTTCCCATCTTCATGCTTGACTTCAGCCTCCACAAAGTTGCGTTGCTGCAGGATTGGGGAAGATACTTCCCTTCTAAATGGGAATGATCAACAGTCTGTGCAGGTTTCTGAGACATGTGGTTGTATTCAATTGATGTTTGCTTAGTGTAGACCAGGCATAGGCAAACTTGGCCCTCCAGATGCTTTGGGACTACAACTCCCATCATCCCTGACCACTGGTCCTGTTAGCTAGGGATGATGGGAGTTGTAGTCCCAAAACATCTGGAGGGCCAAGTTTGCCTATGCCTGGTGTAGACCCATTGAAATTAATACTCATGACTCCCTTAGGTCTATTAATTTCAGTGGGTATACTCTAACAGTTAGCTGAATAGATCCCATGGTTGCTGTACCAGTAATGTCTGCACATGAAAACTGCAGGTTATCGCAGCTGGGCTTATCTGTTTGAACCTATTGCCTCTGAATTTCTGCATAACAACCTTCTTAGGCAAGTGCAGTCAAGGCGTGTACGACACAACGTCAAGGTGCAGTTGCATTACAACAGCAGCAGACTTCTGTGTAGCTCAATCTTCTTTATAGCAGTAGATCAGGAGTGGCCAGTAGGGAGTGGCAACACCATGTACCTGGCCTCCAGGCATTGTCATTGTTGCTGCAGTGGAACAGTGTAGGGGTGGAGTAGGAAGGGCAACCACACTGCAATGGCTCTTCCCTAAGTTTGCTGTTCACATTGTTGTGGTACGCAGTTATGCCAGGAGGCCAGGTCCACAGCCCCACCACTTTCTGCCAGCTGCTCCTGCAGTAGAATGATAAAATTTGAGAAGCAATAAATGATCAGCAAGTGTATGAAAACAAATTCCCTGAATTTAATGATTTTTTGAACACTTTTCGCTGCTGTGTGCAGACTATGTTGTAACATACACCTTTTTTGTACATATCTTCTGGTTGGAGAATTTCATAAAAAAAATAAAAAAAACAACTTTCAAAGGATAGCTGTGTTTTGGTTTGTATATTTGTTTGGGAAGTGCAAATTGGGTAGGTTGAAAACCAATCTGAATTGCTCCCTCTTACTTTTGAATGTGTAGCTATAATTCAGCTATGTAGCTTAACCATCCAAATCTTTCAAAAATTGGCAAGCGTTTTCTCACACTGCTGCTTTACTTAACTGTCCCAGAAGCCCACCTATGATATATTAAGGAGAGTAGTCTTTATTTCCCCCTTTTCTCTTAATTAGGGATCTTATTGTTATGTGGTATTCCCTTTGTTTCCTGAATTTTCAATTTTATTTGAAAATAGCAATTGTTATGGTTAAAAAATGAAACCAAAAGAGTAGATTTACAAACAGTTCTTTGCACTGCTCCTCTGCACTGAAGCAACACTACGCTCAGGATTCTGAGCAGTAATTTGAGCAGGTTGTGTCACATCATGGTAAGTTGTTTTCGTCTTGTAGAGAAGCTCAGTTTCATTGCTTGAGTCATCAGAGCTGTGCAGAATACCTAAAACATCAAATGTCTTTGCACTTGACAATAGACAGACAGACAGACAGCATTTTCCCAGCTGCAGTGGTGAAAGAGTACTTTGCAATGCCTTCAGGTAGTATTGAAAGAGGTCTTTGAAAATCTCTGGTTGTTACTCTTCGAGGGACTTCAGGGGAGCAAAGGAAATTTGATTGAGATAATGAAGACTCTTCTGATTTGCATAGTGGCAAAAAAACCCGCACTGTAGTCCTGAAAACAGCTGGTGGAGGAACCCCCACATTCTGCCAAAGACTCTTGCTTGGAACAACAGAGATATTAGTGGAGGTTGGGGTCCACCACCACCACCATTAAGTCATTGCTTGCAAGAGGGAGTTCTCGTGCCACTGCTGCACAGGTCCATAGCAAACGGAGGAGCTGTGTCAAATTCTTTTTGCCCCACCAAATATTTCACAGCCCCTGAAGACAACTATGCATTCTGAATGCTCATTTCAGCACCGTAAAACAGAGGATTTCAACTGAAGTGGTAAAATTCAAGCTCTTGGAAACATCCCTAACATAAAATAGCAGGAGAAGCATAATTTCAAATTTACTTACTTACACACACACACACAACAGGTCAGCTTTGACATCTTAGCATTTTAAAAATAATTCATAAAAACAAAGCTCTCCAGATGTGGAGGACAGTTTACCAAAATGATGTATTTTGAACTACTCTCAAACAATCAAGCTTTGGTCTGACTCAGACAAGAATGCAATCATATCTTCCCCCATCCATTATAATGGTCAGCTGTGTTCTTTAAATGAAAGTGTTCCAACTTACTTTCATTGTGTGTACCTGTTATTTATATCCCAGGCGACATGCAGGAAAGCCTCATGACATTTGTCAGGAATGGTCGGTTCTCTGCAAGAGGAGAATTTTCTCAGTTAATTTCCTGTTTTCCTATATACTCAACTGAGCTGACATTCAAGTTTAAGGACGAACAACCTCAGTCAGCTCTCTGTAGGTTAAACTTATGATCTTCTTACTTTGCTCCAATGAACACAACTCCAAAGTGTGTGTCATTTTAAGTGCTTTAATAGAAATGACTGAAATAACATTTGTAACAGACAAGATGGATTTTTGCAGTGGTTGTGTAATTGGGGATGCAGAAGGAAATGATGATGACAAAATTTGCACATCTCTGGAGCTTTGCGTCTTGATTGCCCATTGAATATTGTCTACATGCTATTAATAATTTAGACATCGGGGATTTAGACGGTAAAGCCTGTAGCTTGTTATATCAAAGAGATTTTTCAGCACCAATAATTAATGATGATAAAAATGCTAGCATTTCTGAAGCTGGGAGGAAAAAAATTGAGGGAGAGGAAAAATCATGTATCTTATGTCATTTTAAATACAGCATGTGAGTTCATCTGCCTTGGGAAACCCTAAAAGTTTATCTCTTTTTATGAAAGTGAGTTGGTTAAGAATTAATGGTAGCAATTTGCACAAGGGCCACAAAGCCCCCTGAAGATAACTAAGTCATGGCAATGAAAAAAATAAAAAATAAATGAAGCTTAAAAAAAATAAAAATAAAAAGACCTTTCTATTTGTTTATACTGACAAGAGCAGCCAGAATTTGGTTTACAGCACTTTTCCACTGTCGTGTTAATATAACGTTGCTTTTAATGGAAGGCCCAGACTCTGGCATAATGGATTTATGTTTTCGATAGATGGATGCCCAAAAGCTTTTAGAGTTTTAAATCAATTTATTACTAGAAAAAGGCAGATACTTGCTATTACCTGGACACAAGAAAAAAGACATAAGCACACCATGATTCAAAAGCAAACAACCTTGAAGCATAACCCAAGGATTAGATTACTCTGAATCCTGGCTTGAAACTTCAACATTACTTCTGTTGAACCATTTTTAAATCCAGTATTTTAATGGAAAAATCACTGGATCCTTTTCACATGTAGTACAGGCATGCCAGGTGTCCCCCAGTTGACATTTGTCCCTATCAAAATTCATTTTGTTAGTCTGGGCCCAATTCTCCAATCTGTTACGGTCATAGTGAATCCCAATTCTGTCTTCAGCAGCATTAGCTACCCCTCCCAGTTTGGTGTCATCTGCAAAGTTGATGAACATCCCCTCAATTCTTTCTTCCAAGTCATTTATAAATATGTTGAACTACAAACAGGCCCAGTACAGAACCCTGCGGCACCCCACTTGTCACATCTTTCCTGGATAATGAGGAACCATTAGTGAGCACTCTTTGGGTTTGTTACCTTATCTACCCCACATTTTACCAGCTTCTCTGCAAGAATATTATGGGCGACTTTGTCTAAAGCTTCACTGAAATCAAGATACACTATGTCCACAGCATACCCCTGATACACCAGGCTTGTAACTCTACCAATAAAAAAGAAATGAGATTCATCTGGCATGAGTTGGTTTTGAGAAACCCATGCTGTATCTTTTTGAAGATGGGGACAACATTTGCCCTCCTATGCAAGGACCTCACTTGGTTTCCAAGAATTCTCAAACTTTATAGACAGAGGTTCTGAGATTACATCTGCAAGCTCCTTTGGTACGCTTGGGTGTAGTTCATCAGGCCCTAGAGAACTGATTTCATTTAGCATAGCTAGGTGTTTGCTTACCACCTCTTTTGGTCTCTTGGGCTGCACCTCCCTCTTTGCATCCATCATTCATTCAATTATCATCATGTTGGGCACTTCAGCTTTAGGGTAAAGACAGATGCAGAGTAGGCGCTGAGCAGTTCTGCTTCTTTCTGCTACCCAATAACATCTCTCTGTCTTTTCCATTCAGAGGACCTACTACTTGCTTGTTCTTCCGCTTGCTTCAAGCACAGCCAAAGAAAACTTTTAAATTTATTTTTAACCTCCCCTGCAAGCCTGAACTCATACTGAGCTTTGGCCTACCTAACCTTCTCCCTGAAACTGTTGGTTACTCTTCCTTCATGATTTCCTCTTTCTTCCATTTCTTATACATCTTAGTTTATCGGTAAGCTCCTTATGCTGTGCTCTATGTGTGTTTCCCATACAAAAGCTGGGACTGCATATCCAACTGCACTCTTATATTTTCTTCCTCATGGTCAGACTTATTACTGCACTTTCCTCTCTGTGTTTTGGGAAAGGAACATTCAGCAGCATATTCTGGAACAGGTGGAGCAAGGCCCACTTGTTCATTTATTAAATTATTCTTTATGGAAGCCCTTCCCAGCCTTACAGCAAATAGTAAAAACAAAAAACCGCACCATTTTCCTATGAGATAATCATCCCTCCCACCTCACTCCCTGTACAGTGTCCTTGGGACATTGTCTGGATAAAAAGATGGATGTCCGCATGGAAGAGCTGGATTTTGGGTGGTGCAGGTGGTTCCCTCATACAGGGCACTGAGCTGAGGGGGCAAAAACTGAGAAGATCCATCATCAACAAGATTGCCTTGGGGGTACCAAATTTTGGCTTTGCTCAGGCCACCATACTACGAAAGATTACCAAAATCTGCCCCTGCCCATAGATATGTAGAGGGAGCCCTCTTTTTCTCCATACGATTCCTCAGGAAAGAACTGCAACATGATGTATACTTGCTTCCTTGGAGCATTTTTAAGATGCCTTGTTACCATATTGCCATAGTGAAGATATCAGATCCTCTAAGCAGCTGTAAATTGTTAAAGAAAGAGATTGCCTTTGAACCAATTCATAAGCATGGTAAGGACCCCTCTGTGGATTGGATCATAAGATATGTGGCTTAATCCACATTCAAAACAGTGCATGGGTCTAAACTGCAGAGTGAGCCAGAATCCTTTCTGCCCCTTGAGCTTCTAATGAATAATCTAGCACAGTATTACATATTTTACTTGATATTTATTACAATATACTAACAGCACAATCCTTTGCATATCTACTCAGTGGAGTAATCCCAAGCAAGCATGTATAAGATTGCAACCTTAAGTATATATTATTCAGGTGCTTTTTTATTTTATTTTTAAGTTCTCATTATTCTCCTCCTTTCTGTCTTTTTCTATTCTTCAGTCTAATAAAAGAATGATTTCTTAGGAATCCATTAATGGCTATCATTCACTAGCTACGCTGTAGAATCTCTGCTTAGGTCAAGTGTTTTCCCATTGACAGGCATTGTTCTGTTCAAGACTGGAGTTTCAAGACTCTTGAAAGTTTGAGATAATTCTAATTGTGATGCTGCCTTTTATTTTCGTTGAACAAGGCAAACACTTAAGAAGGCTGCTTTTCAGCTTCCCCAGCCTGTGTGATCTAATCATCCTGATGAACAGAAATAGCCAGAAGTTTTATGTATACAATCGGGGCTATCAGAACTTGGGGGTAGTGTTAGCTACTATATTTTCAGTGACTACTTTCAGGTCTACAAGCGATCCAGTCAGACACCAGTCTATCTGAAGTATGATCTAAACTGAATAAAACCACACAGGCTTCAGACAGAAGGCCATAGGGACTTACTTATTTGTGTATCACTTTTATAACCCACCTTTCTAATAAGCACCCAAAAATAATCAAACTGTGAAACCAATATAAACAGTAAGAACAGTTAAAATTAAACAGTGAGCTACTCTAAGTTACTTAGGTCTTTTTCTTATATATAAAAAAGAACTTATGAAAAACTTGGAATTTCCCCAAGACTTTGAAAACCAACTCATGTGTGGGGCTGATGCTGTTTGTTGCTCATGCCTGAATGTCAGAAATGGAAGGAATTATTTGCATGCACATCCAGTTTTTCCAGAGTTCCTGATTCAGCAAGTGATAAATGTGTCAATCTCCTTTGTTAGATTGGGTGAGTTAAGGGAATTTGGGGGAGGCTAGGCAGGGTGAAAGGAGATAAGAATGACCTCTTCATTGCCCTGCACTTCTTATGCATTCTCTGCAATTCACCCCTCCCCCCCAAAAAAAAACAGAGCTACACTTGCATCATATAACTACAGCTCAGAAGATAAGACTACGTTAGACAATCTTTAATTGTATGGTTAAGATTGTACTTATGGGAAGACCGCTATCATCAATGTCACCAACTAGTTCTAGCTTTTCTTTAATAGCTTCATTACTAGAAAATCGACATATTTTGCATACAGTTCTCTAGTCCAGTGTTTCCCAACCTTTTTTGGGCAAAGGCACACTTGTTTGATGAAAAAAATCTCAAGGCACACCACCATTACAGCCCCGTGACGTCAGCGCGCAGCGTCACGCCGGGAGGGACGCACGAAAGTGTAAGTTTCAATTTTTTCCCCTCCCCCTTGCCGGGGAACCTCCAAGCTTTGGGGGTGGGGGGGGGAGGAGGCAGCAAAGCGAGGCAGGAAGGAGAGCGCGGTTTGGCTGGGTGAGCTTTGGCAGGGGCAGGGAATGAGAGCCGCGAGGCGGGCGCTGCGGACGGAGGCGCTGCCCGCCGAGCTCGCAGGCAGCCAGGCAGGCAGACGGCGAGAGCCCCGCGCTGGGCGGCCTCTCCTCACCGCCCCGCCTCTCGCCGCCCGACTCGCCCGCCTCCCTCCAGGCAACATCTCGCGGCACACCAGGCAACATCTCGCGGCACACTAGTGTGCCACGGAACAGTGGTTGGGAAACACTGCTCTAGTCTGACATATGTACAGTATGTGTAGTCCTGGTTTTTGTTTCATTGGGCTTGGTTTTGTAACAGTGCCAATTCTAGGACTCCTGGGAACCACCTCTATGGAAAACTTGCTTATACTTTCCTTTCTCTTCACCAATACTAGAATCTAAATCTCCTATGTGCAGTGTTTTAAATCATGCTGAGTGGACAGAACTTTTGGGGGAGGCTACTAAAAGTAAATGGAAATGCAATCAGGGAAGCAAAGTGAGAACTAGTATATCAAGGCAAAGGCACGATCACACAATTTTTGTGTTCCTCCAGATGCAGTTGTAATTTATGTGAATAGATGCAGTAAACCCAGCACTTTAGAATCGAAAAAATAACCCCTTTCCCTACTGAGCAAAATCTGTTTCATAAACATTGGTGATGAATTTTCGCAACGAGGCAGTATGTAGCTAGGTAATCAACTCAATACCATTACACTCCTTGTTCACCTCACCACCGCCCTTCAGTGTTCCCTCCTGAGGCCAGCTGAGTCCAGATTGTAGTAGGGTGACGGAAAGTGATCCCAATCTACCAGTCCCTAGGAAACAAAACAAAATTATAGCCTTATCAAACAGTGTTAGGAATCGAGTAAATCTTTAAAGGGGGGGTGGGGAGAGACCATATGTATGGGACTTTCAGTGAGTCACCCCAACAGAACTCGTTTGCTCTGCTTGACAGACAGCAGTCATTTGACAGACATTCACTGTGGCTTGTTATGGGCGTCAGTTTGTATTTCTTAGTGCAGAAAGTATTGATCTGATGTGTAGAGATCTTTCCTATTCTAATTAAGTCAAGAGGGTTCTGGAGACTTCTCTGTGTGAAAGAAACAAGCAGAAGGTTCATGATGTTTGGGTTATTCCTCCAGAGAAGCTGAGTACAGCTGGCTTAAACTGGTTCTCTTATCTCTTCTGTCAAGGTCATGCTGACTATAAAACTAGGGCCAGAAGGAGCCTGGGTTTCACTTTCTCTTTCTATCTCTTTTCCTTCTTGTGTGGTGTTCTGTACATAGTATGTTTGGTGCTAAGGTTTAGACTTATTATAAGTTATTGCAATGACATACCCAATATGGTGTCCTACAGCAATTGTTCAACACCATCTCCCATCATCTTTGACCATGGACTATGTTGGCTTGGGATGATGGGGTGGCAAAACTTCCCTACCCTATTAAAAGTAAACAAAAGGACAAAACCTTCTTTTGCCTCATTTAAAAAATGGCAGTTCCCTGCAATGCCCCCCCCGAATTTGCTCAACCCTTGCAAATTATTATTATGTGGGGAGGGGGATCTTTATTCCTCTCCTATAGCCCCTTGAAACTGACAAGAAAAATGCCTGAGGTAGATGCTTCAGCCCGCTTTAGTTTTTACATAGGGGGAAAAATATGATTAACAGAAATCAGGGGAACACTTCCCTTAATAGTCACCAGGAGGATTTGAATTAACAGCTAAACTAGGTGTACAAAAGCAGTAGTGGACTGGATAAAAGGCTGAATATTCCTATATTATAGCTCCCAAGTAACTTAAGATAGCACAGCTATGATTTGGAAATTTATAGGAAGGCTTGAGTATATTTTGTTTTGTCTTGACCCGACGTGGGAACCATTATGTACAGTAACATGTATACACCTTTTAAGTATTTTGACCTTAATGTTTTCATCCATTGCTATAGTGTCAAACCTTGTTTTGCCAAAGGCAAAAGGGACTGCTGAGATTCAGAAATGGACAGAGGGGGCTGCCTCTTATGAGTTCCTCTGCTCCTTTGAGGAAAACATGCCTAAGGCCTCAAAACACTGGTGAGAGACCTCCGTGCTGAGAGCTTTTCCAGCAAGGCTATAATCTCATCCAGCCTATGGCAACTGATCATGAAACCTAGCACAAAAAAGCTACATTAAATAAGATTGCAATGACCATCTCAAGTTTATAAAGTGTTGATCTTGACCCAGGGCTTCCCAGAGCCAGTTGCCAACTGCTTATTCCTTTATTTATTCATTCATTGGAATATTTATAGACCATACTTTCATTAAAATGTCTGATATGAAATTACAATGAGATCAGTTTAAAAAATCAGTACATCCTGGTTGGGAAAAATAAATTCATGTTTCAAAGGCCTGTCTGAATAATGCAGTTTTGAGGAGAGATCTAAAAGTAGGCAAGGATGATTTGTGCCAAGCCTCTACTGGCAGGGAGTTCCACAGGACAGGTCTGCCACATTGAAAGGTTGTACCATTACTCTGAATCTTCATGCAGACTATGTCTTAAGGAAAAGGGTCTCTCTAGGTTATGGTTCTAGCCTGGACAGAGGTAAATGACCTCCCAGCTTAAATACTCTCAGCTGATCTTCTACCCTTCCATCTATCATGTCTATTGCCCTTTGGATCATCATCCACCCATGGCTGAATGGTACCCCAGCTGCAGCCCATTCTGGAACTGGGCTAGGGCCTTTGTATATAAATATTATGATCAATTCCCAAATGCCATCAGAAATTTTGGTTTTCAAAATATAGTTGAAGCAATAATCAAAATGATTTAAAAATACATTTAAAGAGTATGTAAAGGGCTAAAATTAAAAGGAGAGGTCTTGATTTTTAAAAACAATTTCTATGTCATCAAAAAGCACCTCAGCCCCTCCTGCAATTTTTCAGCAATTATTTTTCAAATGGAGGGGAAATGCTTAAATTACAGTGGTACCTCAGGTTACAGATGCTTCAGGTTACAGATGCTTCAGGTTACAGACGCTTCAGGTTACAGACTCCGCTAACCCAGAAATAGTATCTCAGGTTAAGAACTTTGCTTCAGGATGAGAACAGAAATCGTGCGGCAGCAGCGGGAGTCCCCATTAGCTAAAGTGCCGCTTCAGGTTAAGAACAGTTTCAGGTTAAGAACGGACCTCCAGAATGAATTAGAATGAATTAAGTTCTTAACCTGAGGTACCGCTGTATTAACAAAGTGTTGCCCTCCCTGGAATGGACTTCATTTTACCCTCATGGACAACAACATATAGCAGAACCTGAAAAGCTTTGTGCTATCATCATATTCACTACCTCATTTCTTATTGGCCAGGGTTACTCTATGAGAGGGAAAGTAACATTGAAAGAATAGCAGAAACAATTGCAGAGAACAGGATTTTTAAAAGGGTGAATATTCATGGAAGGGTTTTTAAGAAATACATCTGTTCCTTGCAAGCAATTCTTTCAAACCACAAGTCAAAATGTGCAGTCTTAATATAGACATATGTTCATGTGGGTACAAAGCAAGTCATAGAATGCATATCAATTTAAGTTGCAGTAAGCCACCCTGAGCCTGTGGGATAGGGCAGGGTTTAAATATAATAAGAAATATGGATGGCATTGGTAGTTTCTCTTTTTAAGGTGTTGTAGTGAGGAGATAGCAAGAGCAGAAGCTTTCCCTGAATTTCATGCTAAATTACTTTATCCGAGAGCATAGTACTAGCCAGAGCTGAAATGAATTTGTCCTTCAAAATTCAGAGCTGCAAATTTTGAGGCTAGGCATTTGATAACCAGTTCTTTCCAACTGCCTTTGATATTTGGCATACAGTGCCTTTGATATTTGACATTTGACTCAAGTCTGAAAGCACTTAATGTCTGAAAGGCAAACATATTCGATACTTGAGAGCCAATGGAGACTTGTTCATTTAATGGGTCTGTGCAAGCTTAGAGCTCTGATGGCCTGGCCCAATCCTGATGAGTACTTTAGGCTGTTCCTGGGAATTCATCCTATATATACTGTTACTGACAAGATCATTGAAGGGAATGCTTGACTCATCTAGTCACTGCCAACATTGTCTTTCCTAGGAAGTGATTACCACCAGCAATAGGTTCACTATTCCTAAACTCCTATGATTTGCTGTACAAAGATGGCCAGCTATAAACATGTCTTATGGTGACAGTGTGGTCTAAACCACAGGGTCTCTTGGGCATGCCAATCGGAAGGTCAACAATTCAAATCTGTGTGATGGTGGTGAGCCCCCATTGCTCTGTCCCAGCTTCTGCCAACCTAGAAGTTTGAAAGCATACCAGTGCAAGTAGATAAATAGGTACCACTGTGGCGGGAAGGTAAATGCTGTTTCCGTGTGCTCTTGCTTCTGTCACAGTGTCCCGTTCCACCACATGACCCGGAAAGCTACCTGTGGACTACTACTACTAGCCTTTATTAGTATACATTAAAACAGTAAAATCATACAAAGTCATCCAAATACATTGATAATCCAAACACATGCAATATATAAAAGACTAGATAGCCACCATTGATTAAATCAGGCAACTTCAGATTTAGCTTTAAAGATCTTGGTGAGGTAACCTGAAACAATCTTGGTAATTTTGGGACTATCATCCTTCAACAAATATTGCATTACAGACTCTTTTGTAAATCAATGTTTTGAGTTATAAGGGAGTCACTAGGAGAGCTCTGCAATGGGTGTCAAGAAGAAGCCAATCCGAAATTATTTGATGCATTGTATCTGGTGTTTTCTTATTACAGAAACAGAATCTGTTCTGGAAGGGGATTTTTTGAAACCTTCCAAACAATACTGATGAGGGGAATGCATTTAGATAATTGATAAAGTTCCCTAGCAGGAGTGCGAGTAATTTGGGTGGCAGAGAATTCTTTTTTGTTTTTCAGAAGACTGATATCACACATTCAGAGCTAATACAATTAATGGTACTTGGAGACTCGGGGTGAGCTCCCTTTTGCTCTGTCCCAGTTTCTGCCAGCCTAGCAGTTTGAAAGCACACCAGTGCAAGTAGATAAATAGGTACCGCTGCGGTGGGAAGGTAAAGATCTGACCAAAGGCCCATCTAGTCCAGCATCCTGTACTCACAGCGGCCAACCAGATGCCCATGGGAAGCCTGCATGCAAGGCTTGAGTGCAGCATCACTCTCCCTACCTACTAGCATGGAACCCAAAGTGGGCTCCCAGGAGGTCTCCCATAAAGGCCCTGATCATACTCACACCTGCTGAACTTCAGCAACATAGTGGTATCATATGCCTTCAGGAAGTCTCTCCAAGCCAAACAGCCCACAAGACATGCATGACAATCCAGAGAGGGCTGACTGGGCATCTTTACTCCTTTTCTCTTTGTTTCTTTGTGTTTTATTTTTCTAGCTGCCAGGAAGAATAAAAAAACAGGGAAATGTTTGAGCATCTAGTTGGTCACAACAGAGGGCTTCTTTTGATTCCATTCATATTTGGGGATTGCAAGCTGTTCAGGCCTATGCTAGTAACACAGTGATGACAGTAGCAACATTTGCAAAAAGCCACAATTGCCATATTCAGGGACGCGGACTTATAAAAAATATTGGGGGAGCCCGGGAAAGCTCATGAATAATAAATAAGCTCATGAATATGCAAATAAAGTGGCGCCGCCTCCTCGTGAGCGAATAGGGGAGAGCGTGCTGCGCCTATTAATCAGCTCCGAAGGAAATTGGGTGGAGCTTTTGCTCGGGAGGGAGGGCAGGAGGCATGCAGCCCGACCCTGTGCATTTTGGGCTGGGGGAAGGGCGGCGATGGCGCTCTGCTGGAGGGGCGCCGGAGATTATTGGGGGGCGGAGCACCCCAAACGAATTTTTGAGGGGGCTCGGGCCCCCTCAAGCCCCATGGAGTCGGTGCCTATGGCCATATTGATGCCCTATGGAAAATAGATGCAAAACCCTTCCCAAGGAGGTGAGACAAGAGCTTTTGAGTGGACTGGACACTGCATGCCAGAATTTCATGTTCACAATGTTCACCTTCTAGCCATTTAAATAGTTTCTTCTGATTTTTATTTATCCCCCCGCCCTCTCTTTTACCTCAAGCATATTTGAGCTACAAGTTATTGCTATTTGCTTTTGATTTCAGATATAAACATGCCTCAGTACCGTTGCCTCTTTCCCAGGTATCCATTATGATAAAACAAATCTCCAGGCAAAAGCGCTTTCGGAGAGCTTAATTTACTGCTTCCTCAAGTGCAGAGGCTTGCCTCGTCTCTTTTTGCCTTACCCAACACATTTAAAATATGATGATGAAATAAACCATTGTGAAAACAGATCTCCCAGAGATGTGTGGCGTAAACTTAAAAGCAGCTGCTCAGCGGCACCATCATCAACCACTGTTTGCCCCATTGCTCACTGGGGAGAGAGCCAATATTGACTCAGTAGGGAAAACCCTTTACATGTACACAGAGTCACCTCTCCAGAAATGCAGGCGAACAGAAGAATAACCTAATTCCATCAGCCAACCCTTTTTAAAGACCTGGTGCTGTTTAATTTTCTCCCGCCATTAACTGAAGTTTTATTATGCCCTATTTGGCCCAAGGCAAAAGGAACTCCTGAAACTGAGCAACGGGCAGTAGGAATTGCTTTCTCCTCATTTCCAACCAGTTTTCAGTTACACCTCTAGCATTTTAGGGACCCTGGGAGCTGTTCCCAGGTTGATACACCAGTAAATAACTGCAGCGAGAGGTTATTTGAGGCTCTTAGCTTGCTAACCCACTTTCCTTGGATGGAATGCCATAAGAGCTGTTGTGTTGCGAGTCTCTGTAGTGTAGGTGCTAAAAGCAGTTTGGTTGCCTGCCAGACAAACCCGCTGTTTGAAAAGCTAAAAGTTGGAGGCACCTTATGACCAATACTCTGTTCAAGTAGTACAGAATTCACAAGGCAGCAGAGGGTATTCTGAAAGCATCCTTTATTGCTGACCATTACACACACACACACACACACACACACACACACACACACACACACACTTACTATCAGGATCAGTCACAACATGATTATATATTGTTGCATGAATTGCAGCTTGATAAGAGGGATGCTTGAGGACTTTGTTCTTTGTGAGGCAAACTGACTTAATCCACACTCTGGATGAATGTGTGGATCAGAATGCAGGTTTCCCCCCCTCCACATTTCATGTTTCTCTGAGTTGTGTGATGTAGTTCTTCTTTTAAAAATGCATTCAAATGGATGAAAAGTCATACTTTGGGAGATGTCTAGGAATGTTGCAAAACATGTTTTAAAGTAGTATTTCAACACACATTTTCATACACACACACACACACACACACACACACACACACTCAGTGAGCCCAAATGTCATGGACACCGGTTGTAACTGAATTAAATTGCTTCTGAGCCTCAATCTTCAACTCATGCCTCCCCAAGGAAGCTCTGTTAAATTGGGAGAATTCCTCCCACACTCTGTGAGAGTTAGAATGATGACAAAACAAAAATAATAAATCAGCCAGCATGAAACAATAAGAACAATATATTGAAGTATTCTTTTTACTAAATCTGTTTTCCTTTAGGAAGGGCTATTTCATGATGTTCCCTATGATTTCCTCATTGATCACCTTCTTTGCCTTACGTTGCTCTAGGACTAGGTTAACTTCCTACAACTAAGTGTCCTCCCTGTGTTTTGGACTCCAATGGCCATCAGCCCTCACCAACCCCAGGCAGCATGGTCAATGACTTTATTTCATTTTATGAATTAAACTTCTATTCCATCTTTTGCTCCCAAGGCAGCAGGGAAGAAAATGATTATGATGATGAGGAATGATAGTTATTGTTGTCCAAAACATACAGAGAGCCCGGGTTAGGCCAGGGGGCATGGCTTTGTAAGGTTTGGTGGTTAGGCATTGGTAAAACCTTGTTCGGGGGAGGGGATGTGTGGCCATCACCTGCCCCTCCATACTAAAGGGTATTCTGTTAAAGAAATCTGGGGACCATAACCCCTGTCAGAAGCTGGGTAGAGGCTAGAGCCATGGCACAACATTCCGGTGACCCTGGGGGGAGCTCCAAGTTGATGTGCATCAACAGGGCTCCACCTACTGGTGATTAACCCTTCTGAGACTTCCTGTAGTGCGGGCAGGAGTCAGATATAGTCGGTTCAATTCCAATGCCTAAGCCAATACTGCTCACATTCTGTACCCAATAAAGTTGTGGCCTAAATTTTGCCCATTAACCTAATATATGGTGTCCACATGTTATTATTCAACATAAAGGGGAGGCCTTGGGGTCTTGACATGCAAGACTGTTTTATTTAAGTAATATTAAGTATTAAGTAAGGTAGGAAGAGCTTCAGAATGTGCTGCTTTTGATTTTCCTATGACCAAACCAGCAGATAATTTAGGGAGAAGTATATCTGTAACAATAAACACACACACATTATATCCATCAAATGTACAGTATTGCCATATTGAATTGAGTGAATGGAGCAAGAGTATCTTGGCAATTATGAGATCTGCTGTGTTATTGAAAAGGTTGCCACTGAAGTTCACTGTCTATGTAGCAAGCTAAGAGTCTCATTGGGAAAGATACTTGTAGCACTTAACTGAAACCACGGGCTTCTAAGATGGGTGCGTGTATAGCTGTAAAGAAAAGCAATTCCATTCTCAGTAGGCTATCACAGTGTATTTTCAGAAGTTTCTAATTGAAGGTATGCTTCATTTGCCATGGCTATAAAAGAAGTCACATTTGCTCATTATTATGTCTGTAAATGACCTCATAAAATGTAGACTGGCAAAACACACAAAAAGAACCAACAGCTCCACAGGTTATTCAGAAGCTGTTTTGTAAATGTGCATGTTTCTGGTTTCCATCACAGCTTTTCCACTTTCTCCCAAAGAGTTAGAGCAGTCAGAGCTCATTAGCTTCGCTGCCAGTGCTTCTGACAATATCGGGTGGCTCTGGGAGTAATTTGTAGGGTGCAAATACAATAAGCCAGGGGGGTGCATGTTATGGACTTTGAAGCCCAAAATGCTTGAGCCAGTATGAGCTAATAAGCTCTGTAGCTGGGTCACTTCATATACTAACTCCACCGCATTGATTTGTTCTTCCTTTTCTTTCTGCACGTGTGTGTGTGTGTGTGCATGCGTAGTAAACCCAGTCGTATACAATCCATATATATCCAACCCAGTGGTGTATGGATCATCTTGCTAGTCTTTCTATGGAACCTAATGTAGTGGCTCTCTTGTTTATAATTCAGGCTTTGAAGCCTTAGGGCAGTTATTATAATAGATAAATAAAAAGCATGGGAAACAGGAATGCAAATCTTTGTAAAAATACAGAAATTCATAATGTGTTGCAATTACTTAATGCACTATTTACATCTCTGGGGGAATGCACACAGCTTCCACCCCCACAAGCCCTTTTGTCTTTAGTTACATTTCCATTATCTAAATAATTTGAGCATCTTCATCAAGCGTCCACTTCTACCTAGCTGCTTCACAGATTATAGAAGTGTTCTATATGGCTTGTGTACTAAAAGTCAAGCTGGGTTAGTTTATGGGTGAGCTGTGTGGTAGAAGATATATGATAGCCTCTGATATTTTTCCTTTCACTTACAAAAGTAAGTGAAAATGTGCTCTGGCAAAGACAATATCAGGGGACTTATTCATTCCATTATAGTACCATTCCTGGAGACTCATAAAGAGAAGAAACATTAGGCTTGTTGCTTAGAGAATTAAATGTGGATTGTTACCCTATGAGCTGTAATTTACTGGGATGAAAATCTCACAGTTGTTTGGAAAACAAGACAAAACAAAACCTATTTTCACTCATTTTGATTTCCCACATTTTACCGCAATGTGGTGAATTAACAATGTGTTACCACTGAATGCCAAAGGAATATGGAGCAAATGGTTTTAGCCAAGCCAAAACTACTTTTTAATGAGATTTTTTGGGGGGCCAGTACTAAACATGCCTCCACTTTCCTTTGATCCTTTGGCAAAATGTACAGCCTGTAAAGAATGATCTTTCACTTGTTCATTCATATTGCCTTCATTTTCCCTCTTTGCCAATTGCCCTCAGTGATTTAACTCTGTGTAGTCAAAAATCAGAAAGACGGATTGGAGTATATCTGAGAAACAGGAAATCTGGAAAGAAGGATTGATTGTTAACCACTCTCCTAACACTCTTGGCATCCTTTCCAGACCACGATTCCCAGGATTCTTTGGGGGAGCCTTGACTGCTTAAACCACTGCAATACTGCTTCAAGTGTATAGTGCAGATGGCAGCTTACTCCAAAGAATCTTTGAATTTATGAGAATAGAGACCAAGCTCCCAGCTCTTAAAAAGCAAATCCCATAATTCCCCAGGACACAGGAAATGCTATTTAACCAGATTCAGCTGTACCATCAAAGTATTGCATTATTGGCACTAGGTAAATAATTCAGTGTTTCAAAGCATTTTCCAGTGTTGTTAAGGAACTCATTTATTTCAAAGTGCATTTAGATTTAGTAGACAATTGTGTCTATAATTTCCTGATACAAGCCTGGAAAATCATAAATAGGGAAAGAAATAGAGAGCATTGCTATGTGATCAGCCAACTTGTTTCCAGTGGAGATTTGAAAAAGTTCCTAGTCTGTGCAGTTGATAGTTACTTTTCTCTGTTTATCCAATTATGGGTGCCTACCAAGCCAACATATGCATTTTAATGGTGCAATTTGTAGAATTGACAAAAAAAAAAGCAGATTCCTGCTGGAAAGCTGAAGGGTGTTCACCTATTTTCTGCTCCTATTAGTTCATATAATGGCTTCCAAGATGAGATAACTTAGCAAGAAACACAAACAAAACCCTGGTGAGGCATGACTTCCACCAACTGCTTGGAAAGCAAAAGCAGATGTGGACAGTGGGAGGTTGCCTAGCTCTAAATGCGGTCTTAGTAATTGGAAGAAAAATAACATTAACCACCGAGGAAGCAAAAAAGAAGAGATATCTAAAGGTTTTTTAAAAATATATATTATTATTTCAAAGTGCTGTAACACTAGTGTCTTAAGGATGCTACAAACTGTGAACTGAAAGAAATAGTTTTGACAGGATGAGGCAAGGTGAAGCAGTTGCCTCGGGTGGCAGATCTGGCCTTTGAGGAGAATATCGCTTCCCACCGTAGCCTAACATTTGCCCCTCTCCAGCTTCCTTTGACACCTTCAGCATGTGTGGGAGGAATGGGGGCTGCAAAGAAGAAGGTGGTGGAGCTGCAGAACTGCTTGCTAGTTTCTTGTTCTTATTGAGCTCTATGCATCTACTAATTCACCAGGTCTTCTAAAACAGTTAAAATCAATGGATGTTATCTAACACTAGTATTACTCAGTACAGACCCATTGAAATAAATGGGCATCTACTCTGACTACAACTTAGCTGAATGGCACCCAATGGAAGCTTTTCTATTGACTTCAGGGAGTCTGGTATCTATCATCATTCTGTATTTCGCCAATTTAGTGAAAAGATAGAATTGTGCCTTTGGACATAATCTTTTTCTTTTCTTTTTTTAAAGATTAAGCTATCATTTATATTAGACTCAAAATTATTCTTTCAGAGAACTTCCCTTTATTTTTATTTAAGAATTTTATGTCCCCCAGTGTACTGATTCTCATCAAAATCTTACAATACCTTCTTTACGCTCAACAGAAAGCCCTGCAGAAATCAAAGGAGCTTATCTCTATCATTATGGCTTAGGCACTTATCTTCATCACACAGAATATGTGAAATGCCCTTGACTCCAGCTTCTGCCTGTGTGAATTATAAACAGCTCTTTACACTTGTGATGGATGCACTGAATCTAAAGGCTGCAATTATGTAGACAGTTACATGTACATAACTCATATGTGTGTGCAGGTGAGCTAAAAGTTTTGCTTTCTACATAATTTTGGAGAGCACTCTGCCAAGTAGTTAAACTGATCTGTTTTGCATATCTGCTGCTGCTGGTGCTGCTGCTCGCGTGAGTGTTGGGAGGACCGCTCCCTTTCTGCCAACTCCATCTGGCCTAGGGGGCGGAGCCTGCATTCATCGCCATAGCATAAGAGGCCTGAGAGAGGCCTCCGGGACACGACTGCTGTTGCTGCTTCGTGAGTGCTAGGAAGACCGCTCCCTCTCCTGCCAACTCCATCTGGCCTAGGGGGCGGGGCCTGCACTCCTCGCCACAGCATAAGAGGTCTGGGAGAGGCCTCCGGGACAAGACTGCTGGTGCTGCTGCTCGCGTGAGTGTTGGGAGGACCGCTCCCTTTCTGCCAACTCCATCTGGCCTAAGGGGCGGGGCCTGCACTCCTCGCCACAGCATAAGAGGTCTGGGAGAGGCCTCCGGGACAAGACTGCTGGTGCTGCTGCTTGCGTGAGTGTTGGGAGGACCGCTCCCTTTCTGCCAACTCCATCTGGCCTAAGGGGCGGGGCCTGCACTCATCGCCACAGCATAAGAGGCCTGGGAGAGGCCTCCGGGACAAGACTGCTGGTGCTGCTGCTCGCGTGAGTGTTGGGAGGACCGCTCCCTTTCTGCCAACTCCATCTGGCCTAGGGGGCGGGGCCTGCATTCATCGCCACAGCATAAGAGGTCTGGGAGAGGCCTCCGGGACACGACTGCTGGTGCTGCTGCTCGCGTGAGTGTTGGGAGGACCGCTCCCTCTCTGCCAACTCCATCTGGCCTAGGGGGCGGGGCCTGCATTCATCGCCACAGCATAAGAGGTCTGGGAGAGGCCTCCGGGACACGACTGCTGGTGCTGCTGCTCGCGTGAGTGTTGGGAGGACCGCTCCCTTTCTGCCAACTCCATCTGGCCTAGGGGGCGGAGCCTGCATTCATCGCCATAGCATAAGAGGCCTGAGAGAGGCCTCCGGGACACGACTGCTGTTGCTGCTTCGTGAGTGCTAGGAAGACCGCTCCCTCTCCTGCCAACTCCATCCGGCCTAGGGGGCGGGGCCTGCACTACCATCACAGTTTAGAGGACAGAGCAGCTACCGGCAGCAATGGACAAAATAGTTTTAAATGTTTTAATTGCTTTTAATTTGCAGCATCTTAAATGGGGGTTGTTGTTTTTTATAATATTATATTATTTCATTATCTGCTGCAAATGTTAAAGATGTTTTATATATTTTAAGGTGTTTTAAGGGTGCTTTTATTGTTAACTTTGTTGTACCACCGTGAATGGTGGTTTTTATTTATGTATTTTTGTTTGTTCCATTTTGTTTTGTTTTTGGGGGTGGACACTGAGTGGGGCGGGGATTGGTTTTGTTTGGGCATAATTGTTTTGGTTGTTTTGTTTTCTATTTGTAAATGGAGGTTAGTATGAGGCTTGGGATTGCGACCGTGGAGGGGCGAGGGAGGTATGGCGGTGGGGGCAGATGTTATAGGCGAAGGGGATCGAGATATGGATATGCTCGTACCCCTTCCAATCTGCGCCCCATCCCGAGAGACGAGGGTAGGGCGAGCAAGGATTACTCACCTCCTTCACTGGTGTTGTGCAATGCCAGGTCTATAGGCAACAAAACTGCTACCCTGCGAGATTTCTTTATCTCGCAGGGAGTTGACCTGGCTTGTGTGACGGAGACCTGGGTGCGCGAAGGGGTAACTGTTACCTTACGAGAGATGGCGCCCCCGGGTTTCTCCGTCCTCCACCAGTCACGGACCGTGGGCCGGGGGGGAGGGGTGGCAGTATTAATCCGGGAAGATTGTTCTTTCAGGGCTCTACCATCGCCATCGATCCCCGGCATTGAATGTGTTGGCCTAGTGTGGGGCTCCGAGGAGAGCTTGGCTGTCTGGCTGGTGTACCGGCCACCTAGCGCACCAGCAGCCACCCTGTCAGGCCTGCTGGAGGCGGTGGCCGGCTGGGCCTTGGAGTTCCCTAACCTATTGGTATTGGGAGACTTCAACTTCCACGCTGATGCCACTCCCTCCTCACAGGCTCTGGACCTGGTGTCTTCCATGGCGACACTAGGGCTCTCCCAGTTTGTTTCGGGCCCCACACATCAAGCAGGCCACACGCTGGATTTGATCTTTGGCGCCGGTATAGATGTGATCATGTCTCCTTCGATGAAGGTGCCATGGTCTGATCACTACGCTCTGAAAGCCAGGATTGACTTTCCACCCCCACCCTGCTTAGGTGGCGAGCCGATTTGGGCTCGCCCGCGGAGGCTGATGGACCCGGATAGATTCCGTCAAGCCTTGCGGGACCTTGCTCCCCCTGGCGACTCATTGACTGAGCTTGTTGAGGGCTGGAATACCCAGCTCCTGGCAGCCATTGATGAGATCGCACCTAAGCGCCCTCTGCGACCCCGCAGAAACCGGGCTCCCTGGTTTACCGAGGAGCTTCGGAAAATGAAGCGGGACCTCAGACGGCTAGAGCGAGTATGGCGGGGTGCCCGTGACGGAGCCTCAAGAACATCTTATAGGGTTTTTATGAAAACCTATGAGATGGCAGTGAAGGCTGCTAAGAAGTCTTACTTCGCGGCCTCCATTGCATCCGCTAGCTCTCGCCCGGCGCAATTATTTAGTATAATTCGGTCTTTAACGTCCCTTGAGGGACAGCCAAATTTAAATAACAATCTGACACACAGCTGTGAGGCATTTGCGAGCTTTTTTGCGGAGAAGGTCTTGTCGCTCCGCCATGACCTCCCTGCCAATTTGGATACAATAAAGGAACTGGAGGCCCCTCGACTGTCCTCGGGTCCAGTATTGGACCACTTTGACCGGATATCTCCAGCCGATGTGGACAGATTCCTCCAAGCTGGAAAGCCCACCACCTGTCCTCTTGACCCGTGCCCGTCATGGCTGATTAGAGCGTGTCCAGACGAGGTGCGGGGCCCCCTGGGGGATATCATCAATTTGTCCCTTGGCACCGGGATATTCCCAGGGGAACTGAAGGAGGCGGTGGTGCGTCCGCTCTTAAAGAAAACATCATTAGATCCCTCAGATCTATCCAATTACCGCCCGGTCTCGAATCTTCCATTCCTGGGTAAGGTGATTGAGAGAGTGGTTGCTGAACAGCTTGGTAGGTTTCTGGATGAAACATCTGCTCTGGACCCATTCCAGTCCGGCTTCCGTGCTGGTCATGGGACCGAGACGGCTCTGGTCGCCCTAACAGATGATCTCCGCAGGCAGCTGGATCGAGGCGGGTCAGGGCTGCTGATTCTTCTAGATCTGTCAGCAGCCTTTGACATGGTCGATCACGAACTCCTGGACCACCGCCTTGCCGACGTGGGGATCCAGGGCACAGTCCTTCAATGGCTGCGCTCGTTTCTCTCTGGTCGGGGACAGAGGGTGGCGCTTGGGGGGGAATTGTCATCACGCCACTCCTTGGTGTGTGGAGTGCCTCAGGGTGCAATTCTCTCCCCGATGCTTTTTAACATCTTTATGCGCCCCCTCGCCCAGCTTGTCCGGAGTTTTGGGCTGGGTTGCCATCAGTATGCTGATGACACCCAACTCTATCTGTTGATGGATGGCCATCCTGACTCGGCCCCAGACACACTGACCAGATGTCTGGAAGCTGTGGCTGGATGGTTACGTGGGAGCCGGTTGAAGTTAAATCCTTCGAAGACAGAGGTCCTCTGGCTGGGGCGGGACGATATGGGATCGAGGGGGCAACTCCCATCTCTTGCGGGGGTGCAATTAGTGCCAGCACCGTCCGTTAAGAGTTTGGGTGTAATCTTCGATACCTCCCTCTCTATGGAGTCGCAGATTACAGCTATAACAAAGGCGGCATTTTTTCATCTCCGCCAAGCTAAGCAGTTGGCCCCTTATCTCTCTCGTCCTGACCTAGCCACTGTGATCCATGCGACGGTCACCTCCAGACTGGATTATTGTAACTCGCTCTACGTGGGGCTGCCCTTGAGACTGACCCAGAAACTCCAGCGGGTGCAGAATGCCGCGGCGAGACTCCTTATGGGGTCTCCGCTGCGAGAGCACATTCATCCGGTATTATACCAGCTGCACTGGCTCCCGGTGGAGTACAGGATCAGGTTTAAGGTGCTGGTTTTAACCTTTAAAGCCCTATACGGCCTAGGACCCTCGTACCTACGGGACCGCCTCTCCTGGTATGCCCCACAGAGAAACCTGCGGTCTGCAAATAATAACATCCTCAAGGTCCCAGGCCTCAGAGAGGTTAGGCTGGCCTCAACTAGAGCCAGGGCCTTCTCGGCTGCAGCTCCAAACTGGTGGAATGCTCTGTCAAAAGAGACTAGGGCCCTGCGGGACCTGACATCTTTCCGCAGGGCCTGCAAGACAGAGTTGTTCCGCCAGGCCTTTGGTCAGGGCGCGGCCTGACTCCCTCCTCTGGCAACCTACACATAATTCTGCTTAATTGGTTGCCATCAATTTGATTTAATTAATTTTTATAATGAATATTTTTAGATTGTGTGATTATTTTACTGATTATTTGATTGTTGTTAGCCGCCCTGAGCCCGGCTTTGGCTGGGGAGGGCGGGATATAAATAAAATTTATTATTATTATTATTATTATCTACTAGTTCATTACAACTCAAGGCAATTCTGGACCCACAATACTTAAAATTAATCATGTATTTTATACCCTGAGTAAATCAGTTAAATATTTAGTTAGCATTTAAGTTGGCACACTCATGCATGCCTTGGGGAAAGTATTTTTGTTGTAGGTGATTTTATGGATATACTCTATATTAATAAATATACATCTCTTCAGAAGAAAATGTAGTATTTATATAAAATAAGAAAATGAAATGAGACAATGTAGTATTTATATTGTTATTTTCCCCTCCCACCACTAATAAATAAAACATTGGCTCCCAGTATGCTTCCGAGCACAATTCAAAGTGTTGGTGCTGACCTTTAAAGCCTTAAACAGCCTCGGCCCAGTATACCTGAAGCAGCGTCTGCACCCCCATGGTCCAGCCTGGACACTGAGGTCCAGCGCCGAGGGCCTTCTGGTGGTTCCCTCGCTGTGAGGTTACAGGGAACCAGGCAGAGGGCCTTCTCGGTAGTGGTGCCTGCCCTGTGGAATGCCCTCCCAGCCGATGTCAAGGCAATAAGCAACTATTTTACTTTTAAAAGACAACTGAAGAAACGTTTAGAAACTGTTTAGAAACGTTTTTAATGTCTGATGATGTATTGTTTTTAATATTTGGTTGGAATCCACCCAGAGTGGCTGGGGAAACCCAGCAAGATGGGCGGGGTATAATTTTTTTATATTATTACTACTACTACTACTACTACTACTACTACTACTACATAATAGGTTATTAATGCTTGGGCCATAGGCCATTCACATAAAATATAAATAGGTAGAATACAAAACCAAACAGTATCACATACTGCATAAATAAAAAAGGCGGGGGGGGGGGAGCTTTGCCGTTGAACTCAAACTCTGATCAGTCCCAGCCAGCTTGGAAGTTCAGCAATATGTTGAGGGCCTCCTTGCCTAATACTTTGATAAATATGGCCAAAAATATTTCACAAACGCTGCAGTCCCTAATGTACAAGACGTTTGAAAGTTGCAATAATTCATACGCTACATTGGAATAATTTGGACTTGTAATGGAATATCTGCAACTTGTTGCAGGGTTGATTCGGGTTAGGATTTTAATGCAAATACTCCTGATTTGCAGACAGAAACTGCTATCCTTCAAAATCCGCACTTCTCATTATGCGATGCTGTACACTAACAAAATGATGTATACAAAAATGGGAAAGTGTAAACAAAAATACATATGTTAGTGAAAACAGCATATAAAACACATCATATTAGGTGAAATTGCTTGAGAAAAATGTGTACATTGGGCAAAATTGCATACAAAAATGCACATATTATTAGAAATTTGCAGTAAAATGCAGTTTGATGAAACCTCTTTCTAGTAAGTAATGGGGTGGCAACGGTGTATACTTGCATTTAATTTAACACACACACACACACACACACACACACACACACACACAAGTTTGCTCAGGCAGTTTCTCAGTCTCCCAGCTTCCTGAAATGCCTATTTGGAGTACACTATATCAGGGCATCCTCCAACAGACTTTCCTAAGAATTGCGGCTGCATCTCACACACAACACAAATGGTTGAGGAGGGGGTGGGGAAACAGACAAAAATATCAGCACAGCACTAGGGATCTGTATAAACATGGTGTACATATACAAACACATAAAAACTGTGTATACCTAAGTTTCATGAGGGGCTGACCCAGCAGCCTATGCTCTTGCCAATGTGTGATCCTTATTTCTGTGCTGAGAATGTCTATAGAAGTTACTGCTTAATATGGATTTGCTTTTGTTTACAGTCAAACTTCTCACTAATCATGTGGGAATGATTGCAAGCACTTCCCCACAAGTAGATAGAGTGTCAGGGTGCACATATGATTAGTTCAAAAGGAATAACAAATTCTTTACTACACCAGATCTCCATTAATTATGAAATGCAGAGACATGTTCCCCAACTGCATTGCTACTGTGAAAGGGAGTTGTAAACTTTCTCCTTCATTATTAAGCATCTGCAAAATTCTTATCGGGATTCTTTTTTAAATACACATCTAATGTTAAAGCGAGAAGCGTGATACTCGGCAGTCTCTGCAATATGCTATGAAAATCTTAGCCCCGGAGAGTAGCCTTCATAAATAGCACTAATAAATCAGATTTCCCATCTCTTGTGATGTTAAGAATACCTTAACTGTAGTATGGAATTGCTTGTGATAATGAACTGAAAATGACACATAGCCATTTTCTGAAAGGGATAAGGGAACTTAGTAAATAAATATACAAGAAGCAAGCACTGAGAATCCAAATAAAAGTAAGGGTAAGTTTGGTTATTTATTTTAAACAAGGCAGAGCTTTTTAGTTTTCTGTTTCATTAATGTGATTTCTTCTCACTCATCTGTGCAGTTTGTTTCATTGTGGACAGAGTTGGCATTTATATGATATTTGTGTGGATATGCTTCATTTTTCTGAATCCTATATCAGAAAACTAAGGGTGGCTAACAATGCAATCCTATACATAGTTACTAGATTCTCCAAGAGTGTCTATTTTCCAGAGACAGTCCCATATTTACAGAAGCCGTCCTGGTCTCTGATTTGAACCCAGAATATCCAGCTTTTCCTTAGGACGTCCCTATTTTCATCACAGAAATGTTGGAGGGTAGGGAAGGCAACCCTGTATAGGTTTTTTATGTTTAATGTTTTATGATGTTTTTACATATGTTGCTCACCTATAGTAGCTGGGGCAAGCCAGTAATATGGGAGAGGTGTAAAAAATAAAATTATATTGGTTGCTATTATTATTATTATTATTATAATTATGGAATAGAGCATCCCTATTTTCATCAGAGAAATGTTGGAGGGCATGAGCTACTCAGATGTAAGTCCAATTGAGTTTAATATATTAAGGATTGCATTGTTAGGCTATATTTTTTTAAATACAAAAACTGCAGTCTAATGTTATGCATGTTGAATCTTCTCTGCAGTATTATCTTGTTTGAGACAGTTTTTTCAAGGTGATCTTTGGTGTATTTGGGGTTTTCTTTTTGAAGCAGTGATCAATACAAGTGGTACCTCTGGGGCTCCAGAACGGATCGCGTTCGCATCCTGAAGCAAATGTAACACGTAACTGCGCATCTGTGCAGGTCGCATTTTGCCACTTCTGCGCATGCGCCTGATGCCATTTTGAGTGTCTGCGCATGCGTGAGCGGCGTAACCCAGAAATAACACGCTCTGTTACTTCTGGGTCGCCGTGGAGCGCAACTCAAAAATATTCATCCCAAAGCTACTTCAACCCAAGATGTTACTGTATTGCCTTTTCTCTCTGCTGGTAGCATCCAAGTAGAACTGAGAAGAAAGGGAACAGTTCTGATTGGTCTCTTCTAGTAGTATCCAACTGGAACTGTTCTCTTGAATCCTTGCCTTTTCTGAGTTTGCTACCCAATTAGAATCTGGAGCCATCCTGACCCCAGATTGGATGGCAACAGGTTGCTCACAGTTAAGGAACAGTCCTTGGTCACCCCCCCTCCCAAGGAATAGTTTGGTGACCCAACTGTGATTTTTATGTAGTCAAAAGTTGTGGAATATGCCATGGCCTTTAGGGGCCTAGGTGGAATCTTACAGCTTCTTGTTATGCCCATTGGGGCACATAGGCTCACAGTAACCCTGCGGAAAGGTGCAACAGTGCTGACCTTAACATAAATATTCATGAACAGGTCTGCATTTCAACACAGCCAAATCACAGCACAATTTTATGTAATGAAACGTATGCAATCTGTTTTGCCACCCTAAGAATAAGCACTGTTTTATTGTAGACTGGAATATTTAAAGTAGTAGTAGAGCTTTGATTTCACATGCAGGCAGCCTCAGGGTCAACCCCCAGCAACTCCAGGTAGGGCTTGGATAGATCCCTGTCTGAAACCCTGAAGAGTCACTGTAGACAATACAGAGCTACAGGAACCAGAGGTCTGATTCGGTGTAGGGCAGATTCCTGTGTTCCTAATCCTCATGTACATGCCTAGCCAGCTGACCTAAATAAGTATGTAAATGATGCTGCTGGGTCTGTTTGGTGCTTCCTGCATCATCTGCTGCTCTCTGGGTAGTCATTTGGGGAGAAGGATGACTGGGCTGTGAAATCCTATATTTTGGGGTCCAACCCTAGTTGCGCCACTGAAGATTAGTAACCTAGCCTAGCTGGTGAGATCTGGTGAAGTTAAGAACTTTGCTTCAGGATGAGAACAGAAATCGTGCTTTGGAGGCACGGCGGCAGTGGGAGGCCCCATTAGCTAAAGTGGTGCTTCAGGTTAAGAACAGTTTCAGGTTAAGAATGGACCTTCAGAACGAATTAAGTACTTAACCCAAGGTACCACTGTATTGCTGGGTACGAATTAAGTACTTAACCCAAGGTACCACTGTATTGCTGGGTAGAGGATAGGCAGAAATGTTGAAGCCTTGATCTCATGTCTCTAGAGATCCTGTCATGAACCTATGGCTCTAGAAGACCCATTTAAAATGTTTACAAAATGTATTAGGGTAGATTAAAGCATAGAATTATAATATCCTATTTAGAAACAAACCCAGTATTAGCTCCTTAAAATCTATACTAATGAAGTATAGTATGTAGTATGAACTATTTGAAACAGAATCTTGACAATTACCTTACTTCACACATGTTCTAAAATAATGTGTCAGGTCATCAATAAAAATATTACATGATTACACCAATTCTTTCTTCTTCCCATTTTCAGTGATGGGGGGAGACAACAACAGTTCTTTATATTTCAAGAAGCTTTACTCTAAAAATAACGTGGGCTGTATAAGCTGCCATTTCTTTGTTGCTCTGCCAACACAGACATCATAGACCTGAAGCGATAATTTTTGATGCTATTGTCCACATGAAATCTAGATGCTTCGTTTCTGGATCATCAACTTCTTCTTTTTCAAGCAACAAACACCAAGGGATTGTCTGTGGTCCTCACTAAAGGGGAAGTGCCACTCAGCTGTATTCATCATTACATTTACCACCTGTAGTTGATTCCTGCATCGTGTGCCTTCTTCACTTCAATATCAGTTCATATCAGGTCATATTAGGAATGAGATTTTTATATAAATTCTGTTGTACTAGTCCTATTCTACTTGTTTCAGAGCCTTTGTGCTGTCATTGATGGACTACACTTTGATGGTTATTCTAAGTGGCACAACACCGCAGAAATAATAAGTAATAAGAACCCTCCTTGTGATTCAATTGACCTATCTTAACTTGTTCTGATAATCTAGAGTTTCTTGTATCTGTCTCCTACTATCTACTATCTGCCACTCGTCATGTCCCTTAGGAAAGTGGAAAAAACAGCATGCAGGCAGTGAAGCAGAATATCTACTGGAGTTGCTATGGCAATTTAATAAGAGATAAAAATGAGTAATAATGCAGAATTTATCCAGAGTGAAGTTGAGGTGCTTTTCATTTACTTTATAGCCAATAAGACCTGATTTTATCACAGCAGTTCCACCTTCAATAATTACTGGAATATGACTGTAGAATTAAATCAGCAATGTACCCTTAAGAAATCAAGGGATGGAGACTAGAATTTTCATTATATTTACCAATACTTCTTTTTTTAAGTGTGTGAAAGTAATACACTTCATATGTTCTCACTTCCAGTGTTTCACAGAAAGTTTTAATATAGTTTAGCCTAGATTTTGTACTGAGGCACAGATTGGTCTAAACAAAAGGTTACTTCAGCAACCAAACTGCAGGAATATGAACAAGTTATTAACTATAAACTATTCTGAAAACAGCAGTATATCAAGAGGAAGCATTGTGGAATATAATGAAAGAAGGATGAAATATTACTCGAATTATATGATTCCTGATGTCATTTTGGAGCAGAAATAGCACACATTTAAAAAATATTTTTGCTCAGGTACAACTTCATGTGAATACGTATTAACGTTATTTGCTATGTTAAAGAATCAGCATCTTAATAAAAATAGTGTCTCATTTTCACCCAGGCTGACTTTAGCATTGCTTTATAGGCATAACAATGCATAAATCATGATTCTTCCTATGACTTATGTCTCTTGTCAATTACTTGCAATTCAGCACAGCTCACCCTCAGAGATAAAGATACTCCAAATGAAATGTACCATACATTGCGCGCGCTCTCTCTCTCTCTCTCTATATATATATATACAGTATCATATCATTGCACTCTTATATCTTGTTGTTTTATGTACTGCTCTGTTGCCTTTAGTTGAAATTCAATTGCTAATTTGTGTTGTTATTGTTGGTGTAAACCATCGTGGAGGCATATTAATTATGGAGAGGGGGAACTGTATGAAATACATGAATATATTTTTTTAAAAAAATAATCTACTGAATCCTTACCTCTCAGCGAACTACAATGTGCTGCCTCCATTAGAAAAGTTCATCAGCCACTCTGCCTGATGTTGCAGGGATTGGCTAGTCAAGACAATGAGCCTAAACAGTTCAGGAGCCCTTTCTGCTCATCACCAATGTTGTGGGAGGCTTTGGTTTTAATCCAAATAGGGTTCCTAGGGCACATGTTTAAGCAGCTTTCTTACCACTTGAATTGCAGCAGCAGGTCTCTCTTGTTTCCTTTTCAATGCCCTACAATGACATTGCAAACTTTTTCAGCTGGTGCTCTAATGCTTCCCCAACCCCCCAACCCCCAGCCAAAAGCAGTCTGATGGCCTTAAAATTGTCCTTTTGCCTGGGTTATTTTACAAAGCTCTGCTCTGAAATCTTCAGGAGAATTTAGACCCATAATGGCTGAAAATCAATAAAAACCTTCCATTAAGTAATAGTAAATGTATAAGCATCAATTGCATATTTTCGTCTATTAAGAGAAATGTCTCTGAGGAAAGGCAGCATTAATGATTTAAGGTGATTATGAGGATGAATGGCTTCAAATGCCAAGGTTACCCCAGACTACCAAGATGCACTTAAAGTTAATAAAATTAAGCAAGGCTGAAAGTTCAATACCTAGTTACAGTGAGAGCATTCTCTTTTTCTGGATAAAATAATCCCAAATGATATAGCTAAAATAGCTAAGTGTAGACATGTAATTTGACATGTCCATTTAATACATAGAAGTGGGATCCGCAGCAAAAGCTTGAAGTGTAGAGTGTTCTTGCTCAGGGTTGAGCTACCCATATCTTCCATGATACTCTATGATACAACCTCTCCCAGTTTTCCATTCTTCCCCTTCAACAGCCTCCCTTCTGAGATAGTGTCAAAATAAGAAGCAACATTAAAATTCTCCCTAACTCTTCTCCGTAAGCCTTTTTGATCTGCTATGGGAAACTAATGCACACTCTCCCTTATGTATCTAAGCAGGCTTTTCTTTTTCATTTCATTTCTATCTCACCTTTTCTCCAAGGAATGCAAGGGATCATACATGGCTCTTCGTATGCCCATTTCATTCTTGCAATAACTATATAAGGTAGGATGGGCTGAGAGGCAGCAACTGGCCCAAAGTCACCCAGTGAGCTCCATGGCTGAGTGGGGCTTTGAACTCTGGTCCAGCACTGTAACCACCACACTGCACTGGCTCTCACACTGTCCTTTGCCTTCTCTTGTATGGTGAATGAGTGCACAGATGTGGGCAGAAATAGCTTGGCTAGATCTACATAGGAGAAGCATGAACATGTCTTCCACAGCAAATACTATCTCATGCACTCTGCGTTTTATAATTTAAGATGAATATAAGAACCACCTTTTGAGTTCAGATCATGAAAATCAATGTGTGCAAATTCTCAACCCCAGGTATCTCCAGTTAAAAGAATTATGTAGCAGGACTGAGAAAAATCTCTACCTAGAGAGTCGTAGTGGATGGTGTGATGCAATGGTTTTCAACCAGTGTGCCATGGCACCCTGGGGTGCCTTGAACAATGGTCAGGGGTGCCGTGGGCAACACTGGCCTCTGTCCCTCTTTCCTTCCCTCTCTCCTCTGGTGCCCTCTTGTGTCTCTGCCTCCCAAAGGCTTGTACAGCTGTTTGTTGCAGCAGAGGCTGCCCAGAGGACTCCCAAGGATGAGGGGAGAGGAGCCAGTGTGGTGTAGTGGTTTGGAGCGGTAGACTCGTAATCTGGTGAACCGGGTTTGTGTCTCCACTCCTCCACATGCAGCTGCTGGGTCACCTTGGGCTAGTCACACTTCTTTGAAGTCTCTCAGCCCCACCCACCTCACAGAGTGTTTGTTGTGGGGGAGGAAGGGAAAGGAGAATGTTAGCCACTTTGAGACTCCTTCTGGTAGTGATAAAGCGGGATATCAAATCCAAACTACTACTACTACTACTACTACTACTACTACTACTACTATTACTACTACTCTTCTTCTTCTTCTTCTTCTTCTTCTTCTTCTTCTTCTTCTTCTTCAAATTTCAATGATTTCATAAGTTTCTCCCACTATCTCCCAGAAGCATGAAGCTATTGAATCAGGAAAAGTAGCATTTCTTATCTATTTCAAGCTCCTACCATGAGTCAAAGCATGATCCTGTACTAAAGAATAAGAATAATTTATTACTTATACCCTGCCCATCTGGCCGGGCCTCCCCAGCCGCTCTAGGCGGTTTCCAACAGAATATTAAAAGCACGATAAAACATCAAACATTTAAAACTTCCCTAAAGTGTGGGTGGCCAACTCACATGCCATTTCCCTCTGCAGCCTTCTCAGGCTGATATCCAATGTTAGGCAAACACAGAGTAAACCTATTGCAATCAACAGACTTCAAGTACAATCCGAAACATGTCTACTCAGAAGTAAGTCCTGTTGAATCCACCTCCAATGTAAATGGTGTTAGAAATGCAGCCTCAAGTAATTGATGTTCATTGATTTAAATTGGTCCACTCTAAACATGACTTAGTTGGATATCCCTGCCTGTGTTAAATTTTAGATTGCAAGTTCTTTGGGACAGGGATCTGCCATAATGGGACAGGCCATGAAAAACATTTAAAATCCTATGGTTGGCTTGTGTTTTATGTTCGCATAGTATGGTATGTGAATCTGGTCTGGGACCGTAATAAATTCCATTTCATTTCATATGGTTGGCTTGAAGAAAGTTACAGTTTCAACCCCAGGTATCTCTAGTTAAAAGAATTAGGTAGCAGGACTGAGAAAGATCTCTACCTAAGATCCTAGAGAGTGGTAGTGGATGGTGTGATGCAATGGTTTTCAACCAGTGTGCCATGGCACCCTGGGGTGCCTTGAACAATAGTCAGGGGTGCCAAGGGCAACACTGGCCTCTGTCCCTCTTTCCTTCCCTCTCTCCTCTGGTGCCCTCTTGTGTCTCTGCCTCCCAAAGGCTTGTACAGCTGTTTCCAGCAGAGGCTGCCCAGAGGACTCCCAAGGAAGAGGGGAGAGGAGCCTGAGGGAACACTCCCCAAGGGAGGGTGTTTGAAAAAGGGGGAGAGGCTGCCAGCTCTGCAGGCAAGGGGTGACGTAACTGGGCTCCTGAGTCCAACAGGGATGCTACAGAAAGAATGTTGTTGGTCAAAGGAGCCCTGGACTCAAAAAGGTTGAAAACCTCTGGTGTGGTGGAACTGTGCTTCTTACTTGACTTCCCCCCACCTTGGCTGATTCATGGCTGCATATTGGGATCAAGGAGTGGGAGTGCAGTTGGCGTGGTGCAAATGCACTGGCAGAAACACTAGATTCAGTTTAATTTGCAGCAGTGAATTGACCAGAGGGAAGTCAGCTAAGTGGTGCAGCCCCGCTGCATCTTTTGCTGCTGCTAGAGAGTCTTCTACTCAGATGGACAATGCTAGGCTAGGTAGATTAAGAGTCTGAGACAGTTCCTTTCTTTCTGTTCCTGTGCGCCTCTTCTGTTTGTGCTAGATTGTATCCTATTTTTAGCTTTTCCCAATTGTGTTAAATATTATTTTACAAAGGTTGTTCTCATTGAGACTCCTGGGATAATGAATTACAGCTGGATAAATGAAATTCCTTTCTCTTTATGCCTGAATTTGGCTGGATTTCTCTGCCAAAATTTATTTTTTCCTAGAGTTGGAGCTAAAGAATTTCCTTATAAAGATGCTTGAAAAGCTTCTTTCAAAGCATTTGCAAAGGTAGCTAAATGATACATTATGAAATGCCTTTGTGAGCTCTCCCTAGAAGAGGAATATATAACAGGAATTAATCACAGATGATGCTTACATTTTACTTCAGTGCATACTTAGCTATGGCACACATGCGTCTTATCTCTCTCTGTGTATCATTTATGTATTATTTATTTCAGGCAGTTTGGGGAGCTACAAGCTTTATTATTGCATCTTTATGCTCCCGGTGAGAAATGTGATGTGTTTTAATTTGCACGAAACCCTATTAGTATATACTTTTTCTTCCAAGCTCTCTGCCTTTGTTAGTCACAGTAAAGGATTACTTACTGAAGCAGAAAACTAAAGCAATCTGGATTTGTTTTATAATAAGTTGTATTAGATTGTTCCCAGAGGCCTGGGTAGAAAGAGTTTGTTCAATAATAAGGTCAGTTCATTAAGTATTGAGCCTTTTTTAAAAAACACACACACCACTATTCACATGTAGAATAACGGGTAGAAAGAGCATTAGCTTTCATGTCTATGTACTCTTGCTTGCACAGCCTGACATAAAGTCTTCTACATAACGATGCTGAGATACCATGAACCACCGTGCAAGCAAACTAATGAAGGGCATCCCAGTTAACAAAAGTGATATAGCACCTTTGATATGTTCTGGAATTCTAGCTGCCTGTAGATTTATTTAAATAATAATAATTTATTCCACCTTGTAATTTTTCAGTGCCTGAGAAACATGAAACAATACATCATTGGAACTAGAGCTGAGCAGAAATGCCCACCTAATGCAGTTCTTCACCCTGTTTGCTTCACCCAAAATCCATATCTAATTGAACATGGACATCTAGACATGAATGTTCAAGCCTGTGTGTGTGTGTGTGTGTGTGTGTGTGTGTGTGAGAGAGAGAGAGAGAGAGAGAGAGAGAGAGAGAGAGAGAGAGAGAGTGTTTTACTCTAGAGAAGACTACCACATCTCACTTTTCCCAAATGTGAAGATCCTTCAGGGAGGCCCTACTTAGCATCCCAATGCCAAGAGAAATTTATTGTGTGATGTGGGAGAAGGACTACTCTGTGGTGATTTCCTGTTTGTGGAATATTCTTCCCTTTGAAGTATGGCTGGCACCATCTCTTTTTGTATTTCACCACCAACTGAAACATGTTCATTCATTCAGACATAGGTAGAATGTTAACTGTTGACACCGGGTAAGTAATGTTCCTGTCGTTTTAGCAGGTTGTTTTAGTTGTGTGTTTACCTGATCTTATTTTATAATATCATATTGATTAGTGTTATTTTTAAAATGGAATTATTGGACTTGTCCTAGGACTGCTGTGATGAAAGGCAGGTGAAAAGTATTTAAAATGAAAGGGCTCCACTTTTCTATTTGAATGGCAGGCAATACTGGAACATATGCAACTCGTTGCCCACTAAGACTAGGCTGCATCCTACCTAGCTTCTCAGCATGGCAGTTCCATAATTGGGATTTCACCCTAAATAGTAAACCATGAACACTATCGAAATAAATAAAAAAATAAAAATATTGTCCAGTCGCACCTTAGAGACCAACTAAGTTTGTTCTGGGTATAAGCTTTCGTGTGCATGCACACTTCTTCAGATGAACACTATCATTTGCCATAGTTTGGTCAAAGCAAAGCCTGATAGATACTTAAGGCTGCAATGCTGTGTGCATGGTTAGATGGAAGTGACTCCAACTGACCATAGAAGGATTTACTTATGAATATACACAATCAGGATGGGATTAAACTGCTTAATTGTGGCTGGGCTGTGTCCTATTTGAATGCACATTCTCTTAGGGATTCTCTGTTCTCTTACGGATACCTTTTATTCATGTCAAATTGAGCTATTGGATACAGTACACACATGCAGTGCCATTTTGCTTCGCATTAAAGTGGGCCAGCCCTCTGATTATTTTTTACTGTCATTCCCAAAGTTCCTGTTTCTGTCTGAAATACCAATAACTCTTCTTTCTTTTGGTGCAGTCCTCACACAATCACTACTCCATTAATAACAGCTTTGGGGGGGGGGACTTGTTATAATTGCAGTGCTTTGCAGTGCTTAGACAGCTTGGCATCAGAAGGTGCTGTTACAAAGAGGGTAAAGACAGTGAGTACTTATCACTTATGTCAAGTCAATTTGAGAGTCCCCCCCCCCCAACTACCTTATCTCTGGCATGACTTAAACTGCCCTTGCCCACAGCAAAAATAAGCCTGTCAAATTGTGTTTTCAAATTTATCAGTTCAAAGCTCTCTCTCGTGCTCTCTCACTCTCTTTTCCAGGACACCCAAAAGTTATCTATATTGAATTAATTACCTACAAATATAGATCCTAGCTTTATCTACATTCAGAACAGATTGAGACCACAGCTGAAGCGACGCCTTCCTGCCTTGTCTTAGTTGATTCACCATCAGTGTTCACCAAAGAAGAATAGACTCTCTGCCTCGTTTCTTTTTTCTTTTCCCTCAAGAAACACAATTTCCTTGGTTGTAAAGATGTCAGCTCTTTCTAAACTCATTATTTAAGAGAGCAAGGGAAAGGAATTAAAAAAAAGTACAAACAATTCTCAAAGGGAAATAAATATATACCTTTAAGAATAATGGCAGAAGAGGCAAAAAGAGGGGAAATTTATTATTCCAGGGCTACCTACTTAAAAGAACCCTAGTATCTTTTAAAGAATTATTTACTTATAATAATTTAAATACATTGCCAATAATATTTCAAAGGCAAATATATTTATTCAAAGTACGAGGACATCCCAATATTTCAAACCAGATTATCAAGTATTCCTGTTTTGCATCCCCTGCCTCAGGAAACACTGGAAGAATGCTCCTTCGAGGTCAAGTCAAACCATTAGAGAGTTACAGTGCCTGCTATGGATGTAGAGACTGATACAGAAGAGACATGTTTTATTGCAGGTGAGGCAGAATTACTGTCATCGAATGAATTATTATTTTCTGGGTGGGAGAGAACATGCAGGAAAGCTTTGGGGACAGCGTGATCAGCAAGTGCCTTGTTTATTCTGCTTTATATTTGCAATCTATCAGAGAGGGAAAACAGAAAGGCATTGTGTACAAAGACTTCTCAGGATGGATTAACATACATTTGTAAACAACTTATTTTGATATTCCGGTTCCGGTGGCTGTCCTGTAATAGGCCTTTGGAGATTTGGTGACTGCTACCTCCAAGCTTTGTATTACAGTCCATCAAGAAATGCAATCATTCGACGTCTGTAGGGATCAGTTTCCCTGCACAATCCACCCCCCCTTCCACAAGCTGTCCAAAGGTAGCTTTTAAGAACAACATTATGAAATTTCACACTTCATCAGCTAAATGCTGGGATACCCCAGTGGAAACATGACACATGGAATGTTGCTTTTCTCTTACTATATAATCAAACTTCTTCATTAATTAGTTTGCTTATTTCTCAGCACCCACGCATGCTCAGCGGGCAACACAACAAAACATTTCCAGCCAAATAAGAGATTTAAAGGCATAAAAAGCATAACAGTGTTCTGCTAAGCCCAGAATTAAAAACAAACAAAAGAGTATTTCCTTGAAGTGTCCATTTCTCAGATTTCTAATGTGTTTTGTAACACTTGTTTAAAGAAATAGGCTTTACTGCAAGTAATCCACATGGTAGGCTGGCTAACAGAGACTTCCCAAAGCCATACAAGGTGGTAACAGAAACAGGACAGTGCGTAAGCAGTAAGGGAATAGTATGACACCATCTACTGGTTGGAGGAGCTAATCATTACAATATCCTCCTTTTAAAATGGGGGGGGGAGAGGCAACTATGGCCCTCCAGATGTTTCTGCACACCAGCCCCATCATGCCTGGCCAGGGCTGATCAGAATTGTTGTCCAAAGGTTTCCCATTCCTGCTTTAAAGCATTGCTACCATATTATTAAATATAAAGAATGAATCCCGAGTTCCTCTTTCCTAAATAGAAGGCTTCCTTCCATTCCCAGAAGGGACTCCAATCTGGCGAAGGCTCCTGCCAGAGGAAGGAAGGAAGCCACATTTGCTCATTCTCCCTTCTGTCCCCATGAACCTTCTCTCACACTATTCTGGAGGATTCTCTGACCATGTGGTTCAAATTTTCAAGGATTGCAGGAGAGCTGGAGGAGGAAAGAGAAATGAGAGGAAATTGCCTGTGTAAATGTCTTAGGAGCAGAGTTCCACTTATAGGAATGCTGGATCCAAGCCAAAGAAAATAGGATGTCATGGTGGTTAATTTTATACCCATTTCCTTTTTCATTTGCTTCTTTTGTCTGGGAATTGAGTACATTTAATTAATATACTATTTTCATTTTTCAGTATTCTTAAAATTGCCAAGGGAATTTATTAATTTCCTTTCCTTTTCTCTTTTTCTTCTTTGTTGGAAAAAACAAGATTTATTTCCATGTAAGCTTATTTCATTATGTTTTCAAATTACCCTGCCCCCCAAGGAAGGAACAGGACAAATGGTGCCATGAGATCTTGCCTGCTTAGCTTACACCTTGGCAAGGTCCAACAATGGCTGGCTCCCAAACCCGGCAGACCCATTCCATCAATGTGGGGTTTGTGAATGATGAACTGATCCTGGCCCCAATGCCATGCCAACCCTTGCTCTGCCTACTGCTGTCAGTAAAGAATTGGCCTTGTTCTGTGAGAACAAGTGAGTTTGCCTCTCTTCCTGGGCTTGTAAGAACTAAACAGAACTAGTTGCAAAGGAGAGAGGAAGGTTTCCCCACTCTGAGCAGAGCCAATAGAAACTAGGATATTACTGCGTCTTCATTTCCCAACCTAACACTAAATAACTGAACCCTTATGGGGCAGAACAGGCCTGATTTTATCTCATCACTGTTGTAGTTTGGTTATTATGCTGCTCTCATGGGTCACATAATGTGCCTGCCTGGGCAAATGGGATGCAGTGTGTGCATGTGTATGTGTGTATGTGTCAGAAAGATCAGTCGATGGCGTGCCAATTTGAGCATGCTTTTATATTTTGTGGTGGATTGTGCCCAATATGTTTTGAGTTACATTCAAGGGCACTCTTAGTCAAAACCAGCTCAAATGTTTGGTTTCTAGTTCCAGGTTGCTTCCGATTTTACCTAGTAACAGTTAACCATGAGAGTTGCCTGATGTTTTATATGCTTTCCACTGAAGTAGAAAACTATTGTGAATAGCCAAGGTTCAGTCCTTTTGGTCTGTCATCTTATCTGGCAAATATTTAAATCTCACTAAGTGTGTGTGGAAGTCTACACGGGACTGGTTTTTTTTCTTTGTTTTTGGGTGATGCACAATTTAAATTGAACAATGAAGAGAATTGTACCACAGAGGTTTAGGATTTATAAATATTACTTACCACAGATTAAATGAAATCTTTGCATGAGTTTTGAACCTGATGGTCTTTATTTACCTATAAATATATGTCTGTTTGTGTGTATGTATGTACACTGTATATGTACACACACACACACACACACACACACACCAAAAAACAACAACAATGTTCCTTTTTTCTCCCCTCCCCTTCATTTTTTCATATTGTTAATTGCTCACTAAACTAATTTTGAAAACTGCAAACTGTCTTCTTCCTACAAGCTATGTAAGGGCTAGAGTTTGAAAGCAATCAGGCGGGAGTAAGAGCATGACTTTTAATGACTATGCAGAGGTCAGGTTTCCATTTTGAATACAGAAAATAAAACATCCAAACTACAGTACCTTGTTTTTTCCAAGTGGGTTGCAAATACCTATAAAGTATATTCCTTTCCTTGTGATTTAACAACCCTCTTGCAACTACTTATCTTTAGATTTATTTTGCTGTTCCAGCTAATTTTATACCTGAGTGATGTGGGTCTATATTTTGAATCAATCCAAATGCCATTTTCAAACTGGTTCAATGGCAAAAGCATTTCAAAATTTAAATCATTTAGCATGCACACAGGAAGAGCTCCTGCTCTTCTCATCTGTGCTGCCAGAGCAAATGCACACAGGGCTTCATTTTGCTTTGATGTGCTTATGGAAATCCCATCAACATTAATGATACAATGCATGTACCTCAGCAGGAGAACAGCCTTTGTAGAATGGAGCAATCATTTAACCGGAAAATGGTGTATTTGCAACATTCCAACAAATGCGTATTATATGATTGCTTTAAAAATATGCAGAGACTGCATTTTTAACTATTAGTAAGGTATTAGGGATTCGACATAATTTTCACCCAGCATACATATTATACCATTTTAGCTTGGCTGCCACATATTATGTTGGAGTTTGCAGATGTTTGCATATGAAGGCATAAACAAATTGACCAAATCAAAGAAAAGAGTTCTAGCTTAGTCTGCCTGCCAACATACTAATTCTTAATGCAGGGAACTGCAATCTGAAATAGTACAACCTTGCAAAAGTTGCCAAACCAGAGTTCATCTAAACAAGGTGTACGGAAACATTGGCTCTCTGGATGTTGCTGAACTATGACTCCTATCAGCCCCAGCAAGCATGACCAGGGATGATGGGAGTTGTAGTTCAGTAACATCTGGAGAGCCAAAGGTTTCCCACACCTGATCTAATCAATTAGGAAGTAGCATAACCCTGCACCTCTGAATTTGTGAGAACAAGTGCAATACAAACACCTGTGGAAACTGCCCGTTCCATCTAACCAAAGTGTGGCAGGTGATGTTGAGCATGAACCGGGTGTATTAACCAATACTGGATTCATGAAATCAGTTTATATGGGCCAAGACTGTCATTTTTGCTGATGAAAGAATTGTGATCACAATGATTTCCTAAACTAAAACTGTGTGACGCGGGTGGCGCTGTGGTTTAAACCACTGTGCCGCTTGGGCTTGCCGATCGGAAGGTCAGCGGTTCGAGGCCCCGCGATGGGATGAGCTCCCGTTCTTTGGTCTCAGCTCCTGCCAACCTAGCAGTTGAAAAGCACACAGTGCAAGTAGATCAATAGGTAACGCCCCAGCGGGAAGGTAAACGGCATTTCCGTGCGCTGCTCTGGCTTCACCAGAAGCAGCTTAGCCATGCTGGCCACGTGACCCAGAAAAACTGTCTGCGGAAGTGGAAAAACAGCGGCTCCCTTGGCCTGTAAAGCGAGATGAGCGCTGCAACCCCAGAGTTGTTCGCAACTGGACTTAAGTGTCAGGGGTCCCTTTACCTTTACTGAAACTAAAACTGTACTGAGTTGTTTGATTTCATTTGCTGTCACCTTGTTTGCCTCCCCCTATTTCCTCCCTCTCAACCCTCAGTGCTGCTAAACTTCTTGGGAAGGGAAATTGTCCTTTGCCTATCTTACTGTATAATGTGATACACAGACTGAGGGTACCATGTAAATAATGTGTATAATCCAGCCCCTAAAGCACCCTCCAGACTCCTCTACACAGAGTGCTACATACACAGGAAGGCTTCACACACCTTCTGGTGCACATAGGACCTAGGCATGTAATATTCTTCTGGTGATATTTACATCCTCCATCTCAAATAGATTCAGGAATTATGGGAAACAATCATCTGGTCAGGCAGAATGGATTTTTTACTTGTTTGTTTGCTTTGCAGGATATTGATAGTCTAATAAGGAGGATGTTCAATGTACTGTCGTTGAGTGTAGAAGGTTCTGTAATAAATTAAGATGGCAAAGCAATCCCTGTCCTTTCAATTTTTCCAAATGTTAACATGTAAAATAAAAGAGCCAAGTGCCTTCAGTCAAAATGTATATTGTAAGGAGAAATCAGGATGTCACATTTTAGCAGCAGAAGAACTTAATATTCACTGAACTATCTTTTAGTGGGTTGTAGTTATTCTACATTGATCCAAGTTCTGTGTTCTTGTGCTCCAATCCTGTTTGTGGGTGTCAGCCATTGTGAGAACAGGATGCTGGACTTAGATGGGCCATTGGCCTGATTCGGAAGACTCGCCTTACATTCTTATGACCTTATGCATTCAGAAGGAAGCCCCACTGAACTCTATGGTGCTTCCTCCCAATTTAGTGGGGAAAGGCTGTAGCTTTGTCGCAGAACATCTGGTTTGTATACGGAAGGGCCCATGTCCAATCCCCAATATCTCCAGGCAGGGCAGGGACACACCTATCTCTGAAACCCTGGAGAGTCAGTGTAGACAAGACTGAGTTCACTGGAGCAGTGGTCTGGCTCATATAAGGCAGCTTCCTATGATCCTAATGTGCATAAGACTGTAGCATTTTATTTCCCCTTCCTCTGAGATCACCAAGTCATTTCTCATTGCCTTTTGGGAGAATGACTCACAGTACATGTGGTATAACTCTGAAACAATGCACTATATGCTTTGGAAGAATGGAATGAAGGTTCTAGTGAGGGCCTGGAAAACCTTTGCCACCATTTCCAAATTCAGGGAATGAAAGCAAGGAAAATGCTGACAGCTAAGCTCACCCTTGAGGGTATTTAGAAGCAAATCCATCACCTATAAGCTGGAGTGATAAAAGCCATTAGCTATAAGGGATGTACTCCTTGTCAATTTTCCAAAAGAGAAAATGCGGTTACTGAAAAGATAAACTGTGACTGTCAAGCAGAGAAGACACTCTTATCAGCAACAAGATTAATCACTAAAGGATGGTACTTTTATGGTTTACAAGACCACTAGGTACTGTTCTCTAACAATGTGTTTTGATGAACGGGCTATATATGTTTCCTATAAGTGTAAAATTATAAGGCTTTACTTCTAAGCCTTATACACTCCATGTGATAGAAATCAGCAACTTAACTCATCTTCAATATTTTTAGAAATTGGAGTATTTTAACCTAAGTAGATGCATATTTCAGATGTGTGGTTCCTCTCCATTGTTATCAGCAGTTTGCTCCAAAACCATTTCTTTCACAAACAGCAACAAAGCATTCTGTAGATATTCTATCAATATAAAAAACCAACAGTAAGCAAATGTGGTTTCATAATACGTTATGCTCAAAAGTGAACAAAATACTTACAAACAAAAAGCAATACAGCCTATCATAGTATAATCTGATGTGATTTAGTTTAGATTAAATGGTTACCATAACAGCCTGCCATGCTTTAAAGAATATATTTTTGTCTGATCTTTGTGCAACAAGCACAGACTGGGCGCTTTGCAAGTTACATGTTTTCCAGGTTTTCTAAATCATTACCTTTTCAATGCCTAGCAAGTCTGCTGTTTCAATAAATAGCAAGAATTCCCTTAAATATCTTTCTTTTCCTGGTAGATGCATACAGTAGACAATACAATATTCAGTTAGGAACCTTCCACAGAGTATTTTATGAATTAATTATTGGATGCCACACATAGCTTATTTTTTCACTTTCATACCCCCACATCATATCTCTTCCCATTTCACATTTCTCCCTTTGCCTTCCTCTGTCAGTTGTTTTGCGATTCCCTTGCTGTCCCTCTCTGCTTCCATCCCATCTTCACTGAGTCTGCATTCAGCTGGCATTTTATTCCATTTTCCTGGCGTTTCCTTATCTGACCATTTCTGTGTTTTATCAATCTTTTGCAAAACATAAAAGATAGGTCTGGAAATCCAGTGGAAGTTTAGCATTCATTTCCATGTTAATTGTTTTTTTGGGGGGGGTGTCTGTTTGTAACCCTCAGAAAATGTCTGGAGCTTAAAATAGTAATTTCATTTCATGATATTTGGGTAGTATCCTGGCATAGAGTTCTTTTGCACTGTTTAGAATTTAGTATGACAACATGGTATGACAGGAGAGAAGCACTAGCATTATAACCAGGAAAACTAATGCAACAGACGCCATGCCCCAATGCTGCCTGACTTAGCCTGACTGTAGTTTGTTAACTACAGGAGGAGAAGGCGAGAGGAGAAGGGGACGACAGAGGACGAGATGGTTGGACAGTGTTCTCGAAGCTACAAACTTGAGTCTGACCAAACTGCGGGAGGCAGTGGAAGACAGGAATGCCTGGCGTGCTCTGGTCCATGGGGTCATGACTAAACGACTAAACAACAACAAGTTTGTTAAATATGTTGAGAGCTGTTTAGAGTCCTCTATTTTGCCCACAGAGCTACAATTCCTCAAGTTCCTTGGGAAGAAGGATTGATTATTAAACCGCTCTGGGAATTGTAACCCTGCAAAGGGAATAGAGGTCTCTTGGCACTCTTAACAACCTACAGCTCCCAGGATTCTGTGGGAGGAGCCATGACTGTTTCAAGTCATATAAAACGGCTTAAGATATATAGTGCAAAGGATTCATGGCTTATTTTTCTGGGACCTAGTTGGAGGGATCACCCACAGTACATGAGCAGTTCAAGAACAAGGAGGCACTTGATGTAAAGATTCTTCCTCTATCCCTATATTGATGAGGAAAGACTGCTGTATAAACCTAAGTGTGATGAACTAGGAACACTTAGTTGTTGCACTTCAAGGCAGTTTTTTTTGGGGGGGGGCAGAGAATGTGTCTCAGAACTATGTTTGCCACACTCAGAATGTCTGTCTGTCTTCTTCATCCTTATAAAACTATGGCGGCAGACTTATTTTCCACATTTTAGTTCTAGGGGAGATTAAACGAACATGACTTGGGAGAATCTGAACTTTGAAGCCAGCAAGGGGTGTGATCTCTCCCCACAAGTATAAAGCTGGAAAGTGCAATATTCTTACATTTTCTGTTACTGAACTTTTTCACTAGCTTTCACTCATTACTAACCATGCTCTGATGAAATCAGTGTGTGTTCCATAGCATTCCTAGTAATGAAAAGTGGTAAATAACTTCAGTTCTTAGCTAGACCCCTTCCAGGGTTCAGATCTGATTTATTTGAAACAGGTGCACACAGGTATTAAGAAGAACGTATGTTCACCTGCTTGTAATCACTTTAAACCTCCACTTTGCTAGCTGGGGGACCTTTTTACTACATGGCTTTTGCTGATCAATAGGCTGACATTCTAGTAGTTAAAGACCCTCTTGCCCAGTGGCAAACCTGCATGCAATTTATGTTAGGTTTCCAGTAGCACTCTTCCCCCCCCCCCTGTACATGTGAAATTGGAAACAATATATTTGAAGGCTTTGTTGGCTCTCTCTTAAGCCCTGCTGTTTATATGCTGTGACAAAGTTTCCTACAGTCGGATCCTTTTGATGGAGCCAGGCCAATCCAGCTGGGAAGTGGAGGGGTACCTGTAGGCTTCACAAGCATCTGTTGTTATACTGGTGTAACCCTGTGCATTTTGATTCTACGCATGGGTCCCACCTGCACAGCTGGGAACATAGCCAGATGCTCTATGCAGATATTCTGAAACTAGGTACAGCCAGTGAGTTGGAGCAGAGAGATTTTGATCAGCCATCTCCTCAATTCTCCATGGGAATTCTTCCATTCACCACAAAAGGGACTGATGCTTTGAGTGTATTCCAGTTTTGATGTGGTCTCTAAGCATTCAGCACCATCAGCTCTTATGGTACTTTACTGTCCCAAGGGCTCAAATACTTGAGGTATGGCGGTGGCAAAGAGAGTGGTGGTTTCTGCAGTCTCAGGAAGACTGTCTTTTCTCATCAGGATGCCCAGAAGCCTGTCTATTACTGTGGATTCTGTAAGTTGTAGCATTAGTTCCCAGCAGGAAAAGATACTGTACCAGGGACCTGCCTCTGCCTCCTTTACTTCCCACTTGCCTCGATGTATGTTTTTGAGCACTTGGGTCAGGGAGAGGCACTGAAGATGGAATCTCACCAGAATCACTCAACCTGCTACTGAACCCTCCTTACTGTAGGACCCACCTTGATGTGGATGTAGCTTCATCACATGAAAGGCAGAGGCAGCACAAGGTGTGATGTGGTTGGCGGATGACCATTCATTCTAATGCACTTATCTGCTTGTCTACCAATGGCACCTGCAACAAAATGTCACAATTTCAAGTGGTTTCAGATCTCGTTTTCACACCCAAGCAGCCTTGGTCACTCTGATTGGTGACCTCTGTTGGGAGAGTGTGGCCAATGGGTGCTCCATTGGCCTAGGTGCAGCCCTCTCTAACCCCGCCCTGATGTAAGTGGAATGGAAATGAGAAGCATAGGGTAGGAGAAAGAACCATCCCAAGGATCCTAACAACAATAGGATTTGGTGAATCCTCTTTCTCTCAAAATGCTTTGAATGTACCGGGCAGGACTGAATATGTAAGCTCCTACAGTAGCACAGAATGTACACCTAATGATGTATCATCACTAATTAGCTACTTAAGCAGAGAAATGGATTAGGTGTAGATAATAGCTATGGCTTCATACAGTATCCCTGCTTTTCTTCCTGCTAACGAATCCAAGATTTAACAGGTACTTAATTAAACATGTAGTGCCTAATTTGTGTGTGGCAAGCCTTCACAGTCTGAGACCCAGGAATTTGTCAGAGTGCTTGTCAACCGACCAGGCTCTGAGTTTGAAAGGGTGAGGAGCTTCTTGATGCCCTCCCAGTGGGTCTAGCCTTTTGGGTAGTGACAAAGGATTGGACCTTCTCTCTACTTGTACCACCCTGTCCCTGTCAGAGGTGCAAAATATTTCAACTTTCCTGAGATTTCAATACTTGGTTAAAATACAGTTGTTCTTCCTTTGCTGGAATTTAACTTAAAGCTGGTCAAATATTTTTTGCATAAAAAGTTGGCTATGTTTTTCCCACAGTGTCCCCACACGGCTAGATACATCCACTGCCATTCATGCAGACTCTAGTAATAAGCCATTAGATAGAAACACAATGAAAATGTTACATATCCTGACCTTCTTAGATTATAGCCATCGGAGAACTTATCATCCATTCATGCATTGAATCCCTTTTTCAGACCCAGTTTATACTATTACCCTTCATGACCTCTAATGGCAAAGGCAAAAAGACTTGATTCTTTGGTAAATAGAGCGTTAAAAGCTTCTTTTATGATGGAGTGGGCAAGAGACAGTTATTCTGTAAAACCTGTTTATGTGCACGTTGGATAACAAATAAAGGTTTATTGTAATTAATTATCTAGTTTCACTTTAGTTTGCTTTCTCTTGAAGAAAAACTCACGCTGTTTTATTGTAGTTAATAAAATCTAATCCATTAGGTAATGTGATGGAATCTTAACATAATATAGACAGAATCTGTGCCCCCTTAGGTTCCAAAAGCAATTTATATGTAGATGACACCCATTTTATATCTCTTTTGTATAATTTAGTTTGCATTTTCAGAAAGTACAAATGAACCCTTCTTCCTTTTGGAGGACGACCACTGACAAGTTCACAAGCCTCTTTCTACAACACGTGATACTTTTTAAAAGGCAAAGTTTGAAGCACTTTGAGGTTAAGTATTATAAGAGGTTATATGACCACTGCTTCAACAATAGGAGTAATTTGACCACAAACTCACTAAAAATCCACTCCAGCCGATCTGAAGAGATTATTTGACCTCACTATCCCCCCATGGTATTTATAGGAGGCTTAATTAACAACACGGGGCTGTTTCCAATCGTTAAGTGAGCGGAAGGCAGATCATGCAACTATACTTTCTCTTCTGCTCCTCCTGTACCTAGGCATGGGGTGGGGGTAGGGGTGGGAAATGAGATTTAACTTGCGTTTAAAGTTGACCCCACCTAATTCACACTTTCTGAAACAAGATGCAAACCAAAATATAGTTGCAAAATATAGTTTCTGAATTTTGCAGTGTCATTCCCCAGCCATGTACAGTGAACATGAACAGCTATATTAGGTAAAATATACAGTTGACGCTCAAGTTGCGAACATGATCCATGTGGGATGCACGTTTGCAACCCGCAGCATTCACAACCCACAGTGGTGCGTCTGCACACTCGCGGGTTGCGATTCAGCACTTCTGCGCATGTGCAAAGTGTGATTTAGCACTTCTGTGTATGCGTGAGCACCGAAACCTGGAAGTAACTCATTCTGGTACTTCCAGGTTTTGGCGGTCCGTAACCCAAAAAAACGCATCCTGAAGCGTCTGTAACCCGAGGTATGACTACATGTAAAGGCAGTGCTTTTTTTCTGGGGGGCCGCAGGGGTATGCATACTCCTAAACATTTTGTGAATCTAACGGGAGAAGAAACAATTTTTAAAAAATAGTTTCATCTCTAGCATGATGAATTGTCTGTTCCGTTGCTACCCCGATGGCAGCCTCGGGGGTACACCTTCCTGTTATGGTGTTTCCTGAGTCTCAGATGGAAGTGAGCGTTTAATGTGTAAAGTAGGAGTTGGAATCTAGCATGGTGGTTGGTCAGTTTCGTTGCTACCACCTCCAATGGCGGATTCATTTCCTTTCCCGGTGTTTCCTGAGTCTCATACTTTTTGAAAGGACGACATCTGGCGATGGACACCAACAGCAAGCAGAGGAATCAGGAAGATGTTAGTGCACACAGCTTCATGCTAATGTGGAAGTTACTGTGAGCCGTCAGCTGTATAATATGAGGTAATGCATGTTCTTTGTACTTTTGACCATTTAATGTACAGTGGTACCTTGGGTTACAAACACTTCGGGTTACAGACTCCGCTAACCCGGAAGTAGTGTCTCGGGTTAATAACTTTACCTCAGGATGAGAACAGAAATCATGCGGTGGTGGCGTGGCGGCAGCAGGAGGTCCCATTAGCTAAAGTGGTACCTCAGGTTAAGAACGGACCTCCGGAACTAATTAAGTTCGTAACCAGAGGTACCACTGTATTTATTTTCCCCAATTTGAACTATAAAATGGTGGTTTTCTTGAGTCAAAATGAGAGTACCCCTAAACACATTTTTTTAAAAGAAAAAAAGCATTGTGTAAAAGTATTAATTACTAAAAACGACATGCAAAGGTGCATCATACTAGGTAAAATAGCTTTGCAAAGATGTGTATATTGCATGCAGAAAAGTATACATCAGGAGAAAGGTGCCCTATATTGATAATGAATTTTCATGAGGACTTCTTCAAAAATAAACTGTTGTGGAAATGTGGGGAGCTGAACTTAAAATTGGAAAAGTGAAAAACAGCGTGAAACTATCTGTAACCTCCAGTCCTAGCCAATCATCTCCAGAGGGTCGTATCTGTTGCTAACATTTGTTAAAGGTTGTGATCTACAGTGAATGATTGCTGCAATATCTCTATGGAACTACCCCTACCACAAGGAATTCTTCTTTTTTTGTACGTATGTGTATGTTGCTGCTTTATCCCTTGAATGCAATATGAAAGCATATACATTCAGAAGCCCTGTGTGTGTGCATAGGATTCTGGATAGGGGCATAGAGATGCAATCATACCTAAATAGGTAGATCGGATTGGTTTTCACGGGGCTTTAGTGTATTTCAAGTGTCCTTGATTGCAGCCCAATAACCTTCTAAGGGCATGTGCTTGTTCATTTAGCTACTAAATTTGTATCCTATCCTTTCAAAGGAGCCCAGGGCAGCAGACATCAAAATATTTAAACAGCTTAAGATAAATATATATTTTAAAGCATTTTAAGACATCTAATTTTTTTAGACATCTAAAAACATTTAAGACATCTGAAAACATTGAACCATCCAGGCATCCCCAAACTCGGCCCTCCAGATGTTTTGGGACTACAGTTCCCATCATCCATGACCACTGGTCCTGTTAGCTAGGAATGATGGGCATTGTAGTCCCAAAGCATCTGGAGGGCCGAGTGGGTATGCCTGATGTACACACTAGAACATATCTTTGTTGCAGTTCTCTTCTAATACCCTGACTCATGGGAATCTGCACCTAGACTGTAGTGCTTTCGCTCCACATCAACTGCTTGATCCTGCAGGTTTCAAACTGGAAAGATCAGTGATGGGATCACACAGCTGTAGTCTGATATTTAAAGCTGTCTTGGTGCTGGTGCACTCCCCCCCCATTAAAAAGCTCCTGCTAAATGAGGAATGAAGCACATGTAAATGTTCACTGACATAAAGAACAACTGTTGTCTGTCTCCTGGCATTAAAAGGCTCAGATAATGTGAAACTGATCTACATCATTCAAAAGACATCAATGCTCTGCCATAGAAGAAAGGGCTCACTTCCACCCCATTTGCTCACAAGCTTCTTAATTCAAATCCTGAAGACCGAAAAAGCCATCCCAAGAGCTAAGCTGCTCCAGGCCAATGCTCTTATCCAGCTACACAGGTGTGGAAGCAAGTTTCCAGATGAGTTTCCCTGATGCTTCACTTCCTTTTTCTCAACCCAGTCCATCAGTTGGGCTGTATCTATGCAGCTGTTTTTAAAATGCTGAAATGCAGCTGATCAAAAGAGATATTCATCCTTTCTTGTCCAGATCTATGCATCTTTTCAGCTTTGTAGAAAGGGTTTCACATGGGCCACTTGTAGACCACCCAAAAGACAAGGCTTACTTGGCAGTTGTTGTTTAGTCGTTTAGTCGTGTTTGACTCTTTGTGACCCCATGGACCAGAGCACTCCAGGCACTCCTGTCTTCCACTGCCTCCCGCAGTTTGGTCAAACTCATGCTGGTAGCTTCAAGAACACAGTCCAACCATCTCGTCCTCTGTCGTCCCCTTCTCTTTGTGCCATCCATCTTTCCCAACATCAGGGTCTTTTCCAGGGAGTCTTCTCTTCACATGAGGTGGCCAAAGATTTGGGGTCTCAGCTTCAGAATCTGTCCTTCCAGTGAGCACTTAGGGCTGATTTCCTTAAGAATGGATAGGTTTGATCTTCTTGCAGTCCATGGGACTCTCAAGAGTCTCCTCCAGCACCATAATTCAAAAGCATCAATTCTTCGGCGATCAATTCTTGGCAGTATATATGGTAATAAACAAACAAACAAACAAATGACATTATTATTACAGCTGTCGTTCTGTCCACCATGACCAGAGTGCTATACTGAGTGGTACAGGGGAGCTTTCCATTTATGGTGGCCACTTAGTTATGCATCACCACCACCAAAACAGAAGCATAGAGAGGATGCAGATTTGCATATGCTGATTGAGATGCCCATTCAGAAACAATTCCTACAATGCAATAATCTCACAGTAATCAAAAAGGCAGTGACCAGTGTCCTCCATTCTGCTGTCCCAGAGTTAACTTTTGATGGGCAACTTCAAAGCCCCTGCTTTATCTTGAAACCAGACTTGGATGGCTCCACTCTTCAAATGGAAGACGCCTTCAAATAGAATTCGTCTGACAGCCTGTCAAAAAATATCAGGGGCAGAATGTTGATTTTTGGTTGCAGCAGCATGGCACAGGCCATGAAGAAAACAGGGGGGGGGGGAATTCATAAGAATGGAGGAATACTAATTTAATTTGCTCTTGTCATTTTATATTTTTGTTTGATTTCATTTATGAGTTGATTCCCATAAAGTATCTCAAAGCAATTTCATGGTATAAGCATTAACAATGAAGGCAATTCCATATGTAAAAACAATTTCAAATCCATTACAGATATAGACCAGGATGTGGTATGATCTACATACATGGAGCTCAGTAGAAATAGCAAGGGTTTGCTGAGGAATTTGATGTTTGCAATTTCCAGTACAGACTGACCTGATCCATAGCTCCCTGACTAATATGCAGATTATAACCTAATTATTCAGTAGTTTTTCCACACTTCCCAAGTGACCCGGCACTGGGCTCAGCTAAAAAATATATAAACATACATTTTAATATTTAAGTCTTGGTTGGTTGGCATCCATCTGTCTTGAGAGACAATGGAGGAATGCACCATTGGGGTGGGGTGAAGTCAAACCGTTGGAGAGTTACAGAACATGCTGTGACTGTAGAGACAATATAGGAGAGACATGTTTTGTTGCAGCTGGAGCAGATGAAGGCATCTGGTTGTGCTGCTGCAGATCCATTGTGGTGCTTCTTCTCTCTGTGCTCCTTCCAGCAGTCATTCCTCCTCTGGTCACTGCTGGGGATACACAGCTCCAGACACTGTGGTCATCTGCAAGGAATTCCCACATGGTGAGGTTGATGATGCCAGCCTTCGTGTCACATTTGCAGACATCTTTGTAATACACAGTTGGTCTGCCAGCAGGCATGTTGCCTGAAGCCAGTTCCCCATAGAGCATGTCATTGGGGATCCCACCATCATCTGTTCTGTGGACTTGACCAAGCCAGCATAGATATCACTGAGACAAGAGTGAGAACATGCTGGCAATGTGCACTTGGAAGAGAGCAAAAGTCAAGAAAAGTATATTTCAAATGGAAATGTATTTTAAATTCTGGAGTGGAGTTTTCATGCTACAGTCCATTTTTGTTTGCTTTTTTTAAAAAATAATCAGATATTAATGCAGAAACTGAATGGGACAGATTTATGAGTGAACATATATGTGAAAGTGACCTAGAGTCAAAACATATTGCCATCTCTACATATAGCCCTGACTAGGACATACAGTCATTCTGATATTGTGGTGTACAGATCAAAGGACCCGGTTTACATCCTCTGGGCTCTATCTGCATAGGTTTCAGTACAAACAAAATGCCAAATGAGCAGATTAGGTGGGCATGCTGTGGGATGGGACAGGTGACCACCATCTCAGTTCCTTCATAATGCATAAGTCTTGAATAAGCCACAGAATCTCACTGTATCAAGGGCTTCATCTGGAAGTTTATACATAATGACATATCCTAGGGTTCATTTTTGCCTTTGCTCAGTTTTGCCATGTCCAGTTTTGAACTTGTTAAATGTTTACAGGAATTAAAACAAAAAGAGTGTAGTGGGAAATTGCTTAATGGCGGCACTAGGTTCTACTGATAGGCTTTTCAAAAGAAGTGATGACAATGAGAGCAGTCCTCATAAACTGCTTAAATACTTTGTTCTCTGCTTTAGTTCTGCTTAGGGCATTTGCTCTTCATTTCATTCTTTGATCTCCTCAGGGAAGCATTCAGTTAACGGACTTTTGAATGAGATTCCCTCTTTGCTTGTTTTCTGCAGAAACTACCTGGACCACTGCCAATAAGAACTAATACCTCCATGGAATGTACAATTACCTAATTATATTTTTTAGAATGAAATTAAAACTTTTTTAAAACTCCCAAAATGTAAGCGGAGCTGTTGTTAGCTCAAAAGAAAAAAGAATCTACAAATGCAACAACTGAGAATAGTCTGTGTACTCACACTGCGAGGGAAATTGTCCCCTTTTTCCTACCTAACGACTGGGATTCAAAATGCAAAGGAGGCGCACAGCTCATATACAAATCATCCTCATTTTGTAATGCAGGTGAGCATCACAAGCTGAACAAGGCCATACCCCAAGCATGAATTTAAGCAGCATTAGGACTCCCAAACACTAGTGGAAAACATGGTGCTAGCGCATCAGTCACATCATGTTCTATGTAGCCATACAGCCACTACAGTATCGTGTAGTGGTTAAGAGCGGTAGACTCGTAATCTGGTGAACCAGGTTCACGTCTCAGGTCCCCCACATGCAGCTGCTGGGTGACCTTGGGCTAGTCACACTTCTTTGAAGTCTCTCAGCCCCACTCACCTCACAGAGTGTTGTGGGGGAGGAAGGGAAAGGAGAATGTTAGCCGCTTTGAGACTCCTTAGGGTAGTGATAAAGCAGGATATCAAATCCAAACTCCTCCTCTTCTTCATATATATATATATATATATATATATATATATATATATATATATATATTAGATGTCAGTATAAAAAGAATAAAACAAAAATCAAAAGTACAGTATACGTAAATTTCAGGAATGAGACAAAATACATGTGGAACAGTTCACTATTGCTATAATGTGATCCCAAGCCATATCAGGATACAGGAAAACTTATGAAGACCTGTAGTGATCAGGTGGGATTGCTATGAGGAATTATAACAAATATAGAGTAAGCCATCTGTGTCAGCAATGAAAGCATTGCGTTGACTGGGTTTGAACTATTTTGATATGATTCTTGATCAATCTACACCCCTGCATCCCCGTTCCATTCCTCTCTTCCTCACATGTCACGTACACAGCAGTTGCTTTGCCAGGCAGGCATCCTGGGCCATAAAGATAGTGGGCAAGTTTCATTGATGTAGTTTTCTTATATATAATCTTAAAATGTTAATCTTGGAGCCAGGAAAAAGATCTCATATGAAGGTGGTAGTGATCTGGTCTTTCTGGCCATCCTTCTTATGTTTATTTCTCACCTCTGGGGTTGCCAGATGCACCCCTTTGTAGTTCTCAACTTATTTACCACCCCTTTGTAGTTCTCAAGTTACTACCCCTTTGTTGTTCTCAATTTATTTACCCCAAAATGTATGCATGCTAATTAGTGTTGTAGTGTAACTTTTTCCCCACGTGGGGTTTGATGAAATGCTCAGAGGAAATATGATTGGTTCTTACGAGCACTGTGTAAAAGATTATTTTGCTAATAAAATGGCCTGGTGAGGGGTGTAGTTGATGCACTTTCTCCGAGAGCCTTGCTGGTCAAAGCCTCATGTCTTGTTTTTAATCAGGGTCCAGTCCTTCCTTTACTTTGTGAACGCAACAAAGACCTGCTTCTAGTCACATGAAATAGCAAATATTGCATCTTCTTTGTGTTTGTGCATTTTCTTAGTTCAACTAAGGCCTTGTCAGCTTTTCTGCTTCTCACCCCCCCCCCAACAGAAAAAGAAACTGCACTCAAGATAGATATTCAGGTTTACTTTGGTCATGAACCACAGCTTATATGTATGTATGTATTTGATTTCTCACTGGCCCTTTGCCATAAGGTCTCAAGGTGGGTTACTGCAGTAGAACTGCTATGTTGGCAGTAGCTGTGGCAGAGCAATGGAAACTCACTCTGTCGTGCAGATTTGAACCGCCGACCTTCCGATCAGCAAGCCCGAGAGGCTCAGTGGTTTAGACCACAGTGCCACCATTGCAAATAGAAAAGTAGGTACTGCTGCGGGGGTAAGGTTAATGGTGTTTCCATGTGCTCTGGCACTCATCACAGTGTCCCATTGCGGAAGAAGCGGTTTAGTCATGCTGGCCACATGACCTGGAAAGCTGTCTGTGAACAAAAGCTGGCTCCCTCAGCCTGAAAAGCAAGATGAGCGCCACACCCCATAGTCGCCTTTGACTGGACTTAACCATCCAGGAGTCCTTTACCTTTTTATCTTACTGCAGTAGAAAATGCAATTATAAAATCATTACAATTATAAAAAATTAAAACCACTCCAAATGGAACAGAACATTATAAACTGAGTAAAAGAGGTAGATCCCACAAAACAGTCTTAGCTGCTGAAAACCAAGGTCAAGAGGTATGTCATTAGCATATGTCAGAAGCTATACAATGAAGCTATTAGACATACTTCTGTGGAGAGGGAGTTCCACAGCTTAGGAACTGCCACAGAAAGAGCCCCCTCTCTCTTCTTGGTTAATGTTTCCAGCAGTCATTCAGAATTCACCCCTGCAAATGAACTTAGTAGCAGGAGACAGGGTTATAGGGTTGAAAGTTAGGGATTCCTTAGATTGTCTACCATGGCAAAATTATGTAACTTGTTAAGTTATTCCACCCCATTCATTTCCATGCAAGGAAACTCAATGCAAATGGAGCAGGGGGAGTAATCAGTTCCATAGTGTTTGCAGACTGAAAGCAACAGCAACAGCAAATACCAATTGTTTGAAGCTTGGTGAGATGGGTGTTATACTCTAAAATTGTCATCAGTCATTCTTCCTGCTCTGCTGTGTTAACCTCGCTCTCTCAAAATGTATTCTATTTTATTGCCTGCATTTCCTTCAGAAATCTCTCTGTGGGTTTAGAGGTGATATAAATATTTTATTTTAGGGCTTCTGTGCTTGAAAGGAAGTAAGACATTTGCTGTGGACAGCTGAATAGCCAACTCTGCAAGACTGCACTTTTTGCTGATGACAAAGGACACCTTTCAGTCTGTCCTTTGCTCTTGTTGAAACATAATAGGTGAAGGAATGAGGCAAAGTTCAGATGGCATCCACTCAAAAGCTCTCAGAGAATTCACAGATGAAATTGCTGATCTGCTAACAAAAATGTGTAACTTGTCCCTCAGATCAGCCTTCATGACAGACAACTGGAATGTGCCAATGTGCACCTAAATTTTAAACATGTATGTGGGGGGAAGATCCTGAAAATTACAAGTGTGCTAGCATAACATCTGTCCTGGAAAAACTGTTGGAAAGTATTATTAAAGGTAAAACAGCCAAGCTACAGAAGAATAAGCCTTGCTGGAACAGAATCAGCATGGTTCCTACAAGGGAATCTGTCTCACTCTCAGTGTTATCTGAGAGTGTTAATGAGCATATAGGTGGAGGTCATCCAGTTCACATAATGTATTCAGATTTTCAAAAAGCTTGCAGCAAAGCAGCCCACCAAAGACTTCTGAGTAAGCTTAGCAGTCATGGAATAAGAGGTGTAGTACTTTTGTGTATCAGGAGCTGGTTAAGTAGCAGCAGTGCTTTTTTTCTGGGCGTACTCAAGGGTACGCAGTACTGACACCCTTTTTATAGAAGAAAAGCACAGGCTAAAAGTGCTGCACTTACTGTAACAACTTCATGGTGAGTACCAGCTCATTTTTTTCTAGAAGAAAAACACTGAGTAGCAGGAAGCAGAGAGAAGAAAGAAATTGACAGTTCTTCGGATGGAAGGAAGTAGAAAGTGGAGTCCCCCACAGACTAGTATTGGGATCTGTGCATTTTAACTTGTTCATAAACAATCTAGAGTTGGGAATGAGCAGTGAGATGACCAGGTTTGGTGATGATGCTAAATCAAGGTCATTTAAACAAGGATTGTGAAGGACTCCAAGACGACCTCTCCAAACTGAATGAATGGCTGGTAAAATTCAATTCAATGTAAACAAATGTAGAGTGATGCCTGTCGGAAGCTGAGACTAACCAGGAGAGAGACCTTTGGGTTATAGTGGACCTCAAGTGCACAACAGCTATGAAACAGCCAAGCTCCATGCTAGGGATCATTATGAAAGGAAGTGAAAATAACTGCCAATATCATAGTACAGTGGTACCTCGGGTTACATACGCTTCAGGTTACATATGCTTCAGGTTACAGACTCTGCTAACCCAGGTTAAGAATTCTGCTTCAGAATGGAGGTAATACCTACTATAAGTGACTGGCAAGTCAAGATGATAAACTATGCTGAGCTAGCTAAAATAACAGGAACATTAAGGGATCAGGACGAACAGAAATTTCATGACAATTGGAACAAATATTTGACGTATATAAGAACTAATTGTAGAACTTTGACGACACTGGCGGGACTGGAATAACTCTAACAGCGAACAACTAATAAGTAAAGGAGATAAAATATGTGATTCCAGAATTTATCTGATACTTACCAAAGGAGTGGAGGGAAGTCTAAGGCTCGGTGGAGCTTAAAACAACTATGTAATATATGTATGATTCATGGACTGGATATGACACATGTAATTTATGTATTATATTTTGTATTTGTTTATATGTATATATAATGATAAACCAATAAAAACTCATTTGGGGAAAAAAAGAATTTTGCTTCAGAATGAGAACAGAAATCATGCTCTGGCGGCACGGCGGCAGCGGGAGGCCCCATTAGCTAAAGTGGTGTTTCAGGTTAAGAACAATTTCAGGTTAAGTACGGACCTCCGGAACGAATTAAGTACTTAACCCGAGGTACCACTGTATTCCTTGGATAGCTCATTTGGTAGAGCATGAGACTCTTAGGCTGGTCTACACTGGTCTGTTTAACATTATTTCCCCCTATTAGAATGATATTATAAAAAATATCTGGAAAAATAACTGGAAATATATGACCATGCCCAGGGCATGGTCTTAAAGCACAGAAGGCACCAGTTTCTTGAAGCTAGGTCTGGCCAGTGCCTGAATGTGTGACCACTGGGGAACCACAGGAATGCAATCTTGGGTTTGTTGATGAAAGAAAGCCAGGACATACCGTAATTATACACATGTAAGTAAATAAATTAGTCTTCCTTCAGCCCATTAAATATCAACTTAAGCCAATACTTTAAGCTTAAGGGCTATTTAAATAATTATGATTTTACACAGTAGAATAAAAAACTCCATAATGTTACACTCTTCTTCTTCAGCTTTTTATGTTTCAGATCAGAGGTGGTGGGTGCTGCATACTGAGTACAGTTCTTTTCACAAAATCCCGAAGAAAGCCCTAACTCTCATTGAAGGAGCATATGATGCCAATAATTCTTATTTTGATCTCCTTGACCTATACTCAAAATGCATTTGGAATGCATGTTTCCCAGTAACAAGCTAATATATGGCGTCTTGCTACTTTGCAGTAAATTAATTTAAATTATTGTCAACATTACCTGCTTTCTCTAGATGCAAAGATAAGTCAATAGGCTTCAAGTACACACTTCAACTGTGTTGATTAAAACAGGCTTACACGGCGTGAGATGAACTTAATAATGAAGTCACATAGAATATTTCATTTCAATATGGGGAAAAGAATTTGACCATACAGCTGCTGTTGGTTGACACATAACCTATGCCCATTACGCAGAAGATAATTCAGGTATTTGGTGGGCTCAGAAACTTTTACTTTTCCCTTTGTTAAGCAAAAGTGCCATTTTGCTTACAGGTATTATTTACTCATGTAAATTCTTTAATATTAAGTACATTACATTATCAAGTCTACAGGGATCTTTAAGAGAATGAACACACCAAGCAATTTCTAGCAGTGCCATGGTAATATGTACATTCTGCACAATATTTTAAAATTTAATTTAGGTCTACTGGAGTTGTTCAAAATGTGTATTAATGGTCTCCGGAGAATTTTCTATTTGCAACCCAAACAATGTAAGTTAAATGTTGAGTAGTCAAAGCAATCTGTAAACTTCATGCAGGGCATTTGTCAAGCAAATCAAGATATTTGAAATAACTCACGCAAAGGCAATATTTGAGAAAGTCACATTATCAAGTAGGAGACTAGACTGTGGTGCTGTAGATCTGGCACTGTGCAGATAGCTGGACTAGAGAACCCTTCTAGGGTACCTTCCACTCTGTGGTTTGACTCTATGGCTCTATGTATTTACTTCATCAGGGCAAATCATACACTAAAAATGCTGCTCCACTGACTTAGCTCTTGTGGACCCTTTTTCCAAGACTCACTATGGTTCACACATAATGTGTTCCCCTGTTGCTAAATGTAGAAACAGGGGTCTCTTGTCCAAAGATGGCAGACAGTTTTAGCTAGTATCACACAATCAATTTGACAGGGTTGGATATATTTTCAGTCAGCTATTGTGCCTTCTGGTGGCAAAGTAACCTGTACTAGTTGACTTTTGGGATCTCCCAACATTTCCATGCAAAATCTAATTCCATGACAGTTTTATGTGCTGCGGCTCCACTTCATAGCAAGTCCTAGTCCTATGCTAATTTGTGTTACTTTATTTGGTGGGTTCCACCATGGAATTTTGTGAGGGCCTGGCCCCCGCTTTGAATATTGTTTTGGGGCACGCTCCCCCCATATGGCACCCCCGTCTCTCCCATATTGGTCTGCACAGCCATAGCAGGTGTTGTAACTCTCCAATAGTTTAACTTTAGCCCCAATAGCGCACTCTTCTATTGTCTCTCAAGACAGATAGATGCCAAGAATAAGTAGAGATCACCATGAAACTCATTTAAGTCTGCAGTGTATGCTCTAGGTTAGTACCAATTCCTACCTACACATTCCCACCCACTCTTGTAGGTAGAAATGGGAGTCCTGCTTCCCAAGCAGAGAAGTATGCTGTGCAAATGAATTTGTATCACTGGAGAAGAAGGTGCTGTTGAAAACGGCATTTCTCTCGCCAAAAGCTATCAAAACAATAGCCACAATCTCAGGACTGGGTGCTGGAAATCCAACTTTTAAGACTGGGTGGTGACCTATCCATCAGGAATGCAATGGTACCTCCGATTGTGAATGGGATCCGTTTCGGAGTCCTGCTCGCAACGTGAAAAGCCCGCAACCTGAAGCGCCATATCTGCACATGTGCGTGGCGTGATTTGGTGCTTGTGCGCATGCGCGAAATGCGATTTAACGCTACAGCACATGCGGCGAAACCCGGAAGTAAACCCTTCCAGTACTTCTGGGTCGCTGCGGGACGCAACCTGAAAAAATGTAACATGAAGCGGACGTAACATGAGGTATGACTGTAACTTTATCTGAAGTGAGGGGAAGCCAAGAACAACCAGGACTTTACAAGATCTAGTTCTTTAATTTGGCATTTACAGTGTTGTTGTTGTTGTTGTTGTTTTTAAAAAATAATAGCAGCAACAACAACAATGTACATTAAAGTACAGAAGACACATGGAGAGCACAAGGCAGAAATCCCACAGAAAAAAACAAACTGCAATACTCTGCAGTCATTGTGCACTTCAATTCTCTGGTTGTTAATTTTGTTACTTTGAAATATAGTGCTTTGGGGGAATAAGTGGGGAGGCTAAAAATGCTTTTAGGAGCTTTCACCATTCTCTCTAGAGCCTTCTTGATGTCTTCATGGTAATAAAATGACTGTTTCCTTGGCAAGTGAAGGTTCACACCACAGAACAAGCCTTCCGGCTATATCAGCTGTGGATAAATTCTTTGGTTGGAAAGAGAAATGCATCCAAGTGTAACTAGGATACAGAGAAATCCTGTCTTGAGAGATGCTTTCTTGATTATGGCTGTGCCTATAGCTCCAAAAGTAATTCCAATCTTAGGAAGTTTAAGTTAATTGAAAGTGGCTTGTTTTCAGAATTTCTGAAGGACTGTTTTGTGATCCAGTTAAGTGCAAAAAATTACTTTTGAAGAAAAGTAACTAAACTAACTTAAACTCTCTTCAACTTTTTAAAAGGGAAACTGAGTTTCTGCAGTAGGATTACGCACAAGACCCATGATTCCTCTTATGTTTGTATCAGTGTTGTTGGTTTCTTTTAGCAGTTTGAAAGCATGTCAAAGTGCAAGTAGATAAATGGGTACCGCTCCGGCGGGAAGGTAAATGGCGTTTCCGTGCTCTGCTCTGGTTCGCCAGAAGCGGCTTAGTCATGCTGGCTACATGACCACTGAAGCACCACTTTAGCTAATGGGGCCTCCAGCTGCCACTGTGCCGCCGCTGCACAATTTCTGTTCTCATCCTGAAGCAAAGTTCTTAACCCGAGGTAATACTTCTGGGTTAGCGGAGTCTGTAACCTGAAGCGCCTGTAACCTGAAGCATATGTAACCCGAGGTACCACTGTATATGCCTCCCACACATATCCTTCTTGGTCCAAACTTGCATGGTTATAATAGCAGTAGGAGAGAATTGTACGTTGCATGGAATTTAAGGTCTGGACCTGAAAAACAATTATTCGTTACCTGCCTTCAATTTTCTGGCAGCGGTGTTTTCTGACATGCTTTAAGGAGCTTTAAACATTCTCTCTAGAGCATATATGGGTGGCTGCAGCCTTTTGGATGCTATTGGACTCCATATCCCATCAGTCTCAGCCACCCCAGCCAGTGGTCAGGCGTGTTTGGTGCAGCAGTCCAACAAAATCTGGAAGGCCAATGGTTCCCTACCTTCAGCCTAGAGCATTTCTGCAACGTTTCTGTTTGGTAGTTAGCTTTTCATTTTTGCTGATTTTTTAGTTACATATGTATATTGAAATTATGATATTGCAACGTTGATGTATATCTTCATGATACTCAAGGCCGCAGAGTGTCCTAGCAAGAGATGGGGTGGTGGGACAGACATCCCAAAATAAAGCAATGAGATTTTTATTTTTATTTAAATGGCTTCTAGTCCTGAAAATATACATAAAATTGTAGTTTAATTCTTCAGCTCCTGTTGATAGTCACATGCGTTTAAAGCTATTAGTTATTACTGGTATGGGGAATGTTCTTTTTTTCTTTTAACAGCCAGACATAAAGCAGGCTGGGGGACCAGTCTAATTGGGGGCAACAGGCAAGGTACGAAGGACTAATTTCAAAGGTGGAGTGGGCCAGAGGTCCCCATCTCCATTTAAAAGAGAAGTAATAAATGTACTTAACTGTATGCCCTTCAAGTATGTCTTTTAAAAAGTCTCTTATCCAGTGGAATTTTATATCTAAAACTCAGGCTTTTGGCATTTCTGAGGATGGGCTTTCCTCTGTATTGATTCCACAATATAAAAGACTTTTTTGAAGCATATTAAGCAGTCGACTGATATCAGTTGGGATGTTGGCAGCGAGCGTGAAGAGTGATTATCATGTTAATTAAACAGAATGAGATTTGTTTATGTTTTGACTTGCCAAGTTAATGGAATGGGCTAAAGGTGATAGTGAGGAAACAGAGACTGAAGAGGAGAGGGCAGGGAGGGGAGAGAAACCAAAATAATTGCCCATCAGTTTGAATGGCAGTGGCCTGTATTTCCTTTTAAGTGGGTACGGGATGGAAATTCACAAAAGCCTATTTATTTATTTAAAATAGTTAGCACCTGTCCTTCATCAATACAGGTATCAGGGAAGGCTGCAGAACGTAAAAGAAAAACAACTGATTATATCATAAAATAACAACGGTGCATACTAAAATACAACATCAAACAAATAAAGCAGCAAAAAACAACATAGCAGATTAAACGCTTATCAGCTTACCCAAGTTAAAATGCCTGGACGAAGAAATAAGTCCTAACTTGGCACCAGCGCCAGGGCTAATTGTACCTGTAAGGCAGCAAAACCAGACTTGGCCTTCCATATTTTGTTGGACGCCAGCTTTCAGAAACGCCAATGGTATGGGATGGTGGGAGCTAGGAACATAGGAAGCTGCCTTATACCAGATCAAACCATTGGCCCATTTAGCTCAGTTTTGTACACACTGACTTCCAAAAGCTCTTCAAGGTTTTGCACAGAGGTCTCACCCAGCCCTACCGGAAATTGCTGGGGGTTAAATCTGGGGCATCCTGCATGCAAAGTAGGTACTCTTCCACTTAGTTGCAACCTAATCCATAGGGCCACAGGTAAGTCATCCCTGATGTACAAAAAGGTGCCACTGCAGGGAAGTCTCTATCCCACATCAACACAATGCAAGCTTATCACTATGGTGGAATATGGAAAAAAGCCTTCTCCACAGATCTCAGGATATGGGCAGGAAGTGTTGCTTTGGGTGTGTGATGGTTTACTACTCTTGTGATTTTTAAACAGTTCATATACGAAAATTTGGGGATTACCTATGCTATAAGGCAAATGGGAAAGATGGAAGCCTTTTCTGCCCAATGTGAAGGATCAATGCCTCTGCTCTACAGTTCTTCAGCAGAGGCGTATATTCTGGAGCATGTGGGAGCTGCTTTGGTTGCAAAGCTGTTCAGTAGGTGGCACTGTGGTCTAAACCACTGGGCCTCCTGGGCTTGCCAATTGGAAGGTCAGCGGTTCAAATCCCCATGACAGAGTGAGCTCCTGTCCCAGCTCCTGCCAACTTAGCAATTCAAAAGCACGCCAGTGCAAGTAGATAAATAGGTACCACTGTGGTGGGAAGGTAAACGGTGTTTCCGTGCGCTGATTTGTGACATGATGTTCCATTGCGCCAGAAGCGGTTTAGTCATGCTGGCCACATGACCTGGAAAGCTGTCTGTGGACAAATGCTGCAAGCCCATAGTCGCCTTTGACTGGACTTAAATGTCCAGGGGTCCTTTACCTTTACCTCACTGGGAGGATCAGATCCTTCATGTAAGCAAAGTGGCTTGTGTAGGAGCAGCAGGCAGCCTGCAAAGAAAGGCACTGTGCAGGATCAGATCCTCCCTTGGGACTGTCCACTGCATCTTCAGGGTCAACTTTCCTTGCATGCATGGAAGCCTCTCAGAAAAGAGAAGGGACAGCCAGCATCATGCAGTTGGATCTGCCAGCATGCAAACCTCCTCAGTGCTGTGAACCCACAAAATGTCTACTTGGTTTTTAAGGTCTTAAACCCCACAAAAAAACCAAAACAAAACCCTTTACCCTTCCCTCTCCCTTGAATGGTTTGAGAGAAATATCCAGAGGAGGGTGGGCAGTGTCTGTGCAGCATAGACCAAAGTGACCTAATCTAGGGCTGCAGAGTGGAATCACAGGGTTGATGTGGTGGGTCCTTGCACAGCCCTAGTGAGAAAACAAGGGGTGGCTATACCCTTTCGGCCTGTGGGCTGCATTTATCTTTGGGCATCAATCCAAGGGTTGCTTGCCATTGGTAGGATTCGCCACTCCATACACTTGTATGCACAGTAACACGGAGGACAGGCACATACAGAGATCAGCTGCAATAGGAAATTATTTTCCCCTCTCCAGCCATCACATGTCAGGATTCAGGGACTTGGCTTCCTTCCTCCCCCCCCCCCACTCCCTTTGGCCGTAGATAAGCAGAACAAAGCGAAAGGAAGTCTCTTACCAGTTAGAAATTTTAATGATCACAGCGAGAGAACAAAGAATCCATTCCTTGGAATGAAGGTGCTCCCAATTAAGGGTTCCACCCACTTCTTCCCTAGTTCCCCCCCCATCACTTCCATGTCTTGCTACCTGATCTTGCAAGCACTGTGCTCTTTCTGTGCTGCCACCTTATCTGCTCTCCTTGACCTTGGGCTAAGCGGCTAGATGCTTTCCAGCGACAGTGAGTCTGTTTAGCTCTCCCCCCCCCACAGTTCTCCTCCTCCTAGCTGTTCCCCACCTAGTACTTCCCAGTTTCTGCCTTCTGAACTATGCGCCTCTGAAAACCACTGTTCTAAATCTATACTACTTCCCTGCTCCTGTGAAGATTCAGGATCCTGATCAGGAGTCATTGGAAGGTTCCCACCATTCCTTCTAAGTGCAGCCCTCCTCAGCACGGTCCCTGACATCAACTGATAAATTTGATTACTGAACCCTGTTTGCCACTGCTGCTAGTGGAGTCATGGTGGCCTACAAACACTGTCTTTTTCAGGGAGTTCAGATTAGACCCCATGCTGGGTTAGCTATCCCTAGTGGATAGGATAGGATTTCAGCCTTAGAAACATGTTCTCTTCCCCAAGGTATCTAGAAAACAACAGCAGCAACAACAGTACAGTGGTACCTCGGGTTAAGTACTTAAGTCGTTCTGGAGGTCCGTTCTTAACCTGAAACTGTTCTTAACCTGAAGCACCACTTTAGCTAATGGGGCCTCCTGCCACCGCCGCACTGCTGGAGCACGATTTCTGTTCTTATCCTGAAGCAAAGTTCTTAACCTGAAGCACTATTTCTGGGTTAGCAGAGTCTGTAACCTGAAGCGTATGTAACCTGAAGCGTATGTAACCCGAGGTACCACTGTATTCATCTGATTTCAATTTCTGATTGATTTCAATCAGAAAAAGTTCCTGTTAATGTATATTAATGTGAAGTCTTTAGTGAAAATGCACATCATTTAATAATAAATATGCTACAGGTACAACTTAAAATTCAGCTGTAACTTTTTGCTGCAATGACTGCATCAAAGGCTTTGAACAGTAATAATGAAAGGTGAATGAATTCCTTGGTTTCTCGCTCACATGGCCAAACGAATAGATCCAGTTGTCTCATTACATGGTGAAGGTTGTCTCTTAAAGTAATTTCATTTAAACCTCTGGTCAGATTGCATTCTCTTCACAGAATCTTTCTCCTTTGCATTCCCAATTCCTTTGCATGAATTCATAACAATATCAGCTGTTGTTGTTTTTTAAAGTCTTGTTCAGATGTAAAAACGTTTAGTAGTTTCAAGATGGAAGATAACTTCTATGTATCTCTGCTTAATTAAAACTCAAAATATTTTTCTGTCAGGTGCTGACTTACCATTTAGAATTAATTATTGGCACTAAAATAGTAGAAAATGTTAAGTGTAGAAAATAGGCTCCCCATCAGGACTCAGTAGAAATCTCAATAATTATATCATGTATGTTGCCTTGTTTCATGATTATTTTTCTACCCTAAACAAAAACACCCCCCACAATCACTGGTGTCTGACTTTTCCCCCCTTTTATTTTCATAAATATTTATACATAATTGCATTTTCCTTGTAAACAGGATTTTTCCTGCCCAAAGGGAGGAAAAACAATTTGTGTGTTAATTTTTATCTCACTGGTTTTGTTCAGCTTCAGTAGCTTTGTATATAAAAGAAGAGATTAGATAAAAAAAAGGAATACATGGAACCTGAGTTTGCTAATATGGAGAATTTTAATTAGGAAATGTTAATTTTGCAGCAATCCAGGCCCATCACAATCTACCTACATGCAGGGAAGATACACAGTTCGGTGATTCCATTCCCCCATATTGGACAACTTGCCTCTTTGTTTAGTTTAGCTTCTGCTGCCCCCTACAGATAGCTGAAAAAATGAAAACATGAGACTACTATTGTCCATTTCGTCTGTGATATTATCCAGGTCTATGAAAAGCATCACTTGTGCTCAAACTGGGGGGATCTTGAGCTATGCTTCTGACTCCTTGCAGCTGACATCACTTGGATGAGATGGGGAGTCTTAAAACTGTACACTCAGGGAAATTTATATGCCTCAAGTAGGGGAACTGGATTTTTTTTAAAAAATAATGAAGGCACCATGTTCAATTAAACCATTGAAATAGGAAATCTTCATGCAGAGCTGATGCTCTCTGCCAACAGATGGGTACCAAGATTGTCCCATGAGAAGGAGCAAGCATGTACCAAGATTTCCTGAAGAAGCCTATCCTATGGCTGATGAGCATGGCAACCTCAGGAGCATCATCGTTGCCCACAAAGTGCTGCCCATTCCCTGACTTATCCTGGCAAGCAAAAGAGCAGAGCACCAGCAGGCCAGTGCTCTATTCAGGCAATGAGAATGTGGCCTACCTAAAAGCCACAAGGAGAGTGTGCAGACCCACACTGCTTTCAGCCATCATTTCCATCCCTTCACCCTCCACACAAGTGACTGCCGGTGGAGTTCCAGAACATGCAAAGGTTTCACTGACTATAGGAAGCTTTTCTGCTGCAACAGCCAAGGACAAGGAGGCTGGGAATGGATGCTCATGAACCCTCTCCCTCTCTCACATCTTTTTAAAGGTATGACTGCCAGAATAGGGCTACTATAACGACTTATTTCTCTAGAATGCCTGGCTATTGTTCTGGGCCAGCAGGAAGCAAAAGAGGATCATGACCCCAATTTTAATTCCGGGAGGAAAACGAACTATGCCTAGTTTGGGAAATGCTGGCAGAATCTGTAGTTAATAGCAAGGATCCCAGTTTAACAACAGAAAAATATGTCACCCCAAGTCTCCAAGCAAAGAAAGATTCCAGAGGTTCCAGGCACTTAAACAGGGTTGGTGCTTCCTTTTGGAAATGAGGCACAGCAGAGACTGTGGTGTCTTTAGGATATATGGTTTATTTGCACATATATACAGTGCTTATACGTTTAGGGGTATGCTCATTTTCCTACTCATATTGAAATACTGCCCCTCAATGAGGCCAAACTTAGATTCACAAAATGTTTAGGGGTATGCATACCCCTGCATCCCCCAGAAAAAATACTGCAAATATACAACCTGAGCCTACGATGGAGGGGATCACAGCATTAACAATCCAAAAGGGTCTTGTTTCTCCTGAATGCCTTGCATTCAAACAGAAATCAAACACTGGGCTTTGCCTCTTTGGCCTTCCAGCTTTCTGTTTTACTTCTAAGTCATATCACAGCCCAGTATCTGCGAGGGGATCCTATGCCCATACCCATTTGCCATCTCACACAAAGCCCCTTCCCTTTGTTTTGTTTTTTTTTTATGGCTAATCACATAGGCAATCACCTCATCAGGAAGCTAGTCTGACTTAATTGTCAGGTGGCACAATGGGTCAGTGTATCTATTGGCAAACAATAAAACAAAATCACCTCACATCAATTACAACTACAAAGAATTTGCAGATAGCCATGAGATTAAACAGAATTTTAAAGTTTCCTCATTCTTCACTGCTTCCTCTAGGATTACTCCCTTCAGCCCCGCTCTCTTTCTCTTCCTCTTCCTAGCCCTTGGCTCCTTCAACCCCATTGCCCACTCAAATGCCCTAGGGAACCAGGCAGAGGGCTTCTCAGTAGTGGCGTCTGCCATGTGGAATGCCCTCCCATCAGATGTCGAGGAAATAAACAACTATCTGACTTTTAGAAGACATCTGAAGGCAGCCCTGTTTAGGGGAGTTTTTAATGTTTGATGTTTTATTGTGTTTTTATTATTCTGTTGGAAGCTGCCCAGATGGGCAGGGTATAAAATAATAAATTATTATTATTTGCTATTTCTTCACCTTCAAACTGAAGAACAGATGCTGAAGGACTGGATATTTCTGCAGGATTAGATTTATTTTTTTAAAAAATTATGTGCTCTATTGTCTTCCTAAAAATCTGCCAAGAAGGAAGCTGGTTTTGGTGACCAGTTGCATAGTTGTTGTTTTCAGATCAACAATTTCAGCTGATTGCCTGATTAACTGTTGGGTATTGCTGAGCTGAAATGCCTTCTCTAACTTGGCTACTCTGTTCATTTTTATTTTTATTTTTAAGCACAGCACTCCATGGCATCCTAATGCAGCAATAAGAGTTAGGGCAATGTGTTGCCGCTCTCACACTGGAGCCAAAGTGGATAAACAAAACAAAACAAAAAATGTGCCTGCCAGCCACCCACACTACTGGGAGCATGACTCCCCATCACTGCTAGGATCACAAAAATGGTGGTAGTAGCAAAACAACAACTGTATATCAGTGCAGAACTCTCTCCCATTATCTTTGCAACAATGTGGTACTGTAGTTTCCACTAAGTAAAGCTGTTCTACTCATCCACTGGGACAAGAAGGGCTTCACTTTGGAAGTCCTGAATGAAAGGCTACTTGACAGGCTCTGTGGTTGGTTGCCCCAGATAAAGCCCATTCCTAGCCAATCCTAACTGGCTATCTTACATTCAGACACAAGAAAATTACCATCCTAAACTCAGTGGCAGAGCTTCATGCTCCGGCACCGGGGGCGGAGAGCAGGCGGGGGCGGGGTGTGCCACCTGTGGGGGTCTGGTGCCCAGCATGGGGACCAGCCATGATGGCACTCCACCGGGATCACGCTGCTGGGGGCAGTGCGCTCCCCCCCACACACTACTCTTCCTCCTTCACTGCCTAAACTATACAGCTAGGTCAGCTTTTCTCATTGTTTTCTCCGCAAATGTTGCCTCCCTATAAACCAGCCACAATCTAATAATTTGTCTTGCTTTCTGAAGGAGACAGTGTGAAAGAAACTAGACTAACAACCTGCCATTATCTTACAGAGCAATCTTTACACAAAAGTAAATTCCAGTATGCTTAATGGGATTTTTTCTGCAGGAAGTATATTAAGGATTGAAGCTTTATCATCCCCCTCCCCACCCCAATATATTTCCAGAAAAGAAACAAAAGATTGCTAAAGACAGAACAAAACATTCATGTACATATCACATGTCTCATTTTATTTTCTCCTTTTAAAAAACACTCAAGCCTTTATCTAAGAGCTGCCCACTCACTTAAATCACACATTTATCTCCGGTGCACAACAGCTGCATGCGTGTTCAGTACATCACAAAAAACAATAATTTAACATACAGCACACAGCTATTAAAGCTAAAAGCTTTGGGAATAAATCACAAGCCTGGCATTCTCCTACACAGTATTCACCTGTTTAGGGACAAAGGAGGATCTGAGCAAGAGAATCACATTGGTAAGGGAAATAAAATGTGTCAAACAGAGACATGTGCAGAGATCTCAGATTTAAATGTGCAAGTTGCAGAAATATCTGTCCTGCCCTTACGAAACAGTGCCAAAGGACTGCTATTTTCTTCCTATTTGTGTATAAGATCATCTGACAATTGGTTAACTCAGGTGTGGAAAACCTTTTTGCCCTTCAGATGGCCATCTCTGCCCACTGACTATGCTTGCTGGAGCTGATGGGAGTTTTAGTTCAAATGTTCTGGAGGGCCTAAGGCAGGCATCCCCAAACTTGGCCCTCCAGCTGTTTTGGGACTACAACTCTCATCATCCCTAGCTAACAGGCCCAGTGGTCAGGGGTGATGGGAATTGTAATCCCAAATCAGCTGGAGGGCTCAGTTTGGGGTTGTCTGGCCTAAGGTTTCTCACACTAGAGTTCAATAAAGGAAGCATGTTGCAGGCTCCATTGTTCCCTAAATGGTATTGGGAGGATGTAGCAGCCTTGACCAATCCCAGTGGTGCCTGTACCCCAAAATTGTTGAGTGTTTTTAAGGAAATCCCAAAAGTTATTGAGCTCCCCCACCCCCAATTTTTCAATTGACTTGCCTAAGATCCAGGTCAAAGCGCCGCCTTTCAGAAATTCCCTGCAGACGTGAATTCCGGTAATATCTGGGAAAATCTAGATGTATGGCAGCCCTAAGTTTTGTCTTCATTCTCCTCCCTCTTGAGTTCCACAAAGGTAACCCTAAGGCATGATCTACACTATACAGTGGTACCTCTGGTTATGTACTTAATTCGTTCCGGAGGTCCGTTCTTAACCTGAAACTGTTCTTAACCTGAAGCACCACTTTAGCTAATGGGGCCTCCTGCTGCTGCCACGCCGCCAGAGCACGATTTCTGTTCTCATCCTGAAGCAAAGTTCTTAACCTGAAGAACTATTTCTGGGTTAGCGGAGTCTGTAACCTGAAGCGTATGTAACCTGAAGCGTATGTAACCCAAGGTACCACCGTACATTTAAACCAGTACCATACCACTTTAAATAGTCATGGCTTTTTCTTCAAATTAGGAAGTTAAAGCAACGAGGGAGGCTCCAGAGTGCTGGAGAAATGTTTACTGGAAGCCAAAAGCATACATGCAACTTGGCCAGCTCACAATGGAAGGGAAACTCCAAAAACACACACTGTCTGAAATCCTTTGAGTAAAGGGGCCCTGAGAATGAGGCAGAAAACTAGAAACAACTTTCACAGAGGAAATAAAGATTCAAGAAGCTAGAGGCAACAACCTAGTGCTACAATACATTTAACTATATCATAAGTTGTCCTACCTGTTGCCCGTATGGTGATTCCCTGAAGCTTTTTTGTATTGATTATTGTTACAGCTTAGAAACTTCTTCTTGTAGCATGTCCCCCACCACATGTATGAAATGTTTTCAACCAAAGAGATATTAAAACAAACCCTCCGCTTCAATATTTAGGGTACCACTAAAACGTTTTCATTACAGATGCATTACTGTATGTCAAACTGGCATGCTGTAATGTCGCTTATGCGAGTGCTATGAAAGATTAAAACATCCCTTTCTGTAACACGGAATGGCAAATAAAGCTCTCTTTACGAGTTCAGCCAACTTCGTGTGCATAATTAGCTGATTACTATACCTGAATGCAACATCAACAACAAACTTGTCTATGGCCTTTTATCACATTCTTATTATAAAAGGATGTCCTGCTTCTTAGTATTGGTGTGATGCCAAGAGGAGGATGAGATTTATTTCAAAAGGGTCAGTACAACCTGAATGGGTCAGTGCCTGGATGTGGAATACAATTCCCTTTACAGTGGTACCTCGGGTTACATACGCTTCAGGTTACAGACTCCACTAACCCAGAATAGTGCTTCAGGTTAAGAACTTTGCTTCAGGATGAGAACAGAAATCGTGCTCCGGCGGCGCGGCAGCAGCAGGAGGCCCCATTAGCTAAAGTAGTGCTTCAGGTTAAGAACAGTTTCAGGTTAAGTACGGACCTCCAGAACGAATTAAGTACTTAATCCGAGTTACCACTGTATTCCTTTCCCCCCTTTTTAGGACAAGATCTTTGTCTATGGGATCTCTACCTCCCTGGCTCTGTGAAGTTTCCTGTATTTCAGTATCCACAGTGTATCTTGTTATCACTTCCTTTCCTTTGCTGCCTCATCATTCCTCTTCACTTTCAAGTGCAACGTCACCCCGAAATGCAAAACAAGAATTATTCCCTCTGATGTGAAACAAATGTGGCAAAACCATAGACGTCTGTGCCTCTGAACTTAGAGCTATGTCATATAATATTGTACTGAAAAAAGAAAAGCCCTGTCTGGCTGAGACACTGCCAAATAAATCCTTTTACCTAAACAAACAAATAACCCAAAGGAAAGAAACAAAAGGGAGAAAAGCATAAAGAAACAAACAGGTAAAAAGAAAAAAATGTTTATTAACAATGGGCAGAGTTTCCTATGACCACAGAGCTACGGAAAGAAGAAGCCTCCACATCTAAGCAAATATGCTCCCAAAAAGGGTAGAAGAGCAAATGAGATGGGTAAGGCTCTGCACTCAACTTCCAGTTAAGTCCCAACTAATTGAAGCCCATATATTCCAGTGAAGCTCCTCTGAATATGACTTAGGTAAAGGTAAAGGGGAAAGGGACCCCTGACAGTTATGTCCAGTCACAGATGACTCTGGGGTTGCGGCGCTCATCTCGCTGTATAGGCCAAGGGACCCGGCGTTTTGTCTGCAGACAGCTTCCAGGTCATGTGGCCAGCATGACTAAGCTGCTTTTGGCAAAACCAGAGCAGTGCATGGAAATGTTGTTTACCTTCCCACCAGAGCAGTACCTATTTATCGACTTGCACTTTAACGTGCTTTCAAACTGCTAGGTTGGTAGGAGCAGGGACCAAACAACGGGAGCTCACCCTGTCGCAGGGATTCGAACCACCGACCTTCTGATCAGCAAGCCGTAGGCACTTTGGTTTAGACCACAGTGCCACCCACGTCCCTCGAGTATGACTTAGTTGGATACAATTCACATAGGCCTAAGAGGTAATACCTCCATTATCTTCCCTGTCCTTGAGACTACTTCAGCCATAATTTTGTCACCACCATTTTCAATGCTGGTACCATTTTATAGCATTGAGCAGGTGAAGTATTTATTCTCAAAATGGCTGCAATATCTAGCACTCTCTTTAAGAAATGGACTAAGAGACATATGGGTTATGAGATCTGGGAGACCTTTGCACCCTTGAGGAGATTAGGAATGGTATGTGGCAATTGCCCTTTTTGATGTCCTCAGTGGTGGACCTGTTGTCATTATAATAGTGTGAGCTTGATCTTTGAAAGTGTTAATTATATTTTGCTAGACTCACTTATTATGGGAATGCATAGCAGACAAAACAGAAAGTTCATGAGCCCTGATTAACAGGTGTCTCCTAGACACAATCTGTATGATGTCACATGCTGTGACTTTGAGAGGCACGGATGAGTCATCCCTTTGATCCTTATGGCAGGGACCTAGGGCCCCTGGCATGTGACTCACATGGGCATGAGTAATGAACCAGTTAGCTAACTCAGCAGGATATGGGCTACAAATGTGAGCTTTGGAGATGCTGTCTCCAGCTGTCTCTAGCACAGTCCAGGAGATCCTGAGAGAGCTCTATGTGTCTGTCAGCTGCATTTGGCATTTAGTATGAGAGACCAAACCCACCATAGTCCACCAGATATATGCAGCAGCTTACCCTGTGTCATAAACCCACTTGCTTTTTCTACCTGACTGGAAGACTGGCATGCTGCTGGCATACCACAATGCACACAACTGATGCCAGGCTATTGCCACCAATTCAATTTTACCACCCTTTTTAACATCAGCATTATCTTACTTGCCAACTGTCCCAGTTTGCCTGGGACAATTCCGGTTATATCACCAATGTAAGGAAATCCCATTTTGATGTTGTTGTTTTGCAGCTCCCTGTCAGTTGACGCCTGCGCAACAGAGGAACATTAAAAGCATTTTGTGCTGTTTGTCTAACATGGTGGCAGCAACAACTGTCTGGTGTAGAGCAAAAAGAGCCCTGAGCTTTTTGCGGGTCAAGTGGAATTATCCTTGCCTGAAGGCATCTGAGTTATGTCTGTAGAAGATGGTAGTCAAGAGAGCAAATGAGGACAACAAAATAAGGCTTCATTCTGTCGTCTAATAGGCAGGCAGATATTTTAACTCCTTTAAATATATAAGAGGAGGATTTAATTGTGAAATTCCTGATGCTGGAAATGTCCCAAACCTCTTGAGGCTGTTATTATTTTATTTACTTTTTGAGGTGATTGTTACTATTTTTTCCCAGTGTGCAGAAGAAACACTTTATATAGAGAGTGTTCTAAAAAGCTACCAATTTGTGGAAGAAGCAGGAAGGAGAGTTGTGTGTATTGGGGGGGGGGTTTCCCTTGTCTTTCAATTCGGCCTTGTGTGGCAGAGGTAGCAAACATGGTACCCCTCTCCCTTGTTGTTGGAACTCCCACCAGTCCCAGCCTGAATGGCGGGTGATCAAGAATGATAGAACTTGCAATCCAGAAACCGTTGGAGGGCACCATGTTGGGTATCCCTGTTGTATGACACAGAAGTTAGCAGTGCAGTCCTTTTCATGCCTACTCCAAAGTAATTCCAGCTGAGTTCAGGTAAATTCCCAAAAAAAGATACTTTTGATACGATCTGGTCTCTGTTTTCCTCTTTTATTGAGGAAGAACAGGGTATATTAATGCCACCATCATCACAGAAGTGTCTGTGGAGGGGATATATTGATTGAAAATATATTGTATTGTAACTGTATTGTAACTTTTGAATAAATGGGTTTGTTTGTTTGTTTGTTTGTTTGTTTTTAAAGTAAATTGCAGCCTTAAAATGTAAAACTGTCTGTCTCTACTGTGTAAGTCTCACTGGGTTCAATGAAACTTACTCCCTTAAATAGTAACGCTGCACCCATTTACCTGGGTGTGAGGCCTATTGAATTCAACTGGGCCTTCTCAGTGGCTCCTTCCAGTCTTGAGAAAACCCTTCCTAGAGAAATTAGGCTGGCTTCCTCCTTCTTGTATTTCTACCAGCAGGTAGAAACTTTCCTGTTCCTAAAGGCTTTTGGGAACCGTTTTGTTTTTAAGGGCTGGTGCTATGATGCTTTTATTGTAATGATCTATATCCTATATGTTTCAATAGAATATATATATATATATATATATAATGATTAATTGATTTTTTTAAAAAAAATACTGCTTTCCCTCCTATGTTTTAGCTGTTTCTATTTGAGCTATAAGGCACCTTGAGACCGTGTCAGGGGGGAAAGGTGAGTTATACGGTAAATAATATAAATATAATCATAATTGAACTAAAATGCATATATAGAGGATTGCTGTATAAATCTACGATGACTTTTCTTAAGAGCCCCTCAAGTATTGAGAAACCCCATTTTGCTTCCAAACTGATAAGGGTCTTAACCATCTGAGTTCGCTAACAGAGTAACTGATAATGATTTCCTATTTTCCCAAATGCTTTGCTTTATGTCTATGTGGGAGCATCACTCTTGGTAATTTCCATAATCGGGCACTTTTTCCATGAGTGCAGGTCTCTTCCTGCATATACAGCAGCTTCTTTGATTTGTGTCCATTAGCCTTGTGGCCCATTAGTTTTCATTGCTTTCCTACCCATCAGCAAACAAGTGTAGATTACCTCATTACTGTTCAGACTTTATCTATATCTGCAATTAATGTTCCTAAAAATAATTACAATTGTTGAGCTTAAGTTCTCATTAAAACAAATGGCAAAATCAGGGAATCAAAGAAGATGGCGTAAAATTGTGATAGATTGCTGGTGACAGCAACACGTTATGTCTTTGTTAAGACTCGGTGTCTATAAGACTATATTTTAGTTGCATCAACGTGTTTACTGACAGAGCTTCATAATCTAACTTTGCACACCTCATTGTAGAGCTGGAGCTTCTGAATGTCTGGTTCACCCTAATAAAGAAAATTGCAAAAAGATATTAAATTGGATGGAGGAGCAAAACCTAGCCAGAAGAGAAATACTTCAAAGAGACTGTGAGAGATTAGAAACACTGTCAGGGAATGCCCAAGAAATTCAACTTCAAAGAAATAAACTGGAATATGAAATGTATGAGGGAGGAAAGTGTTCGAAGTTGCTTGGGCAAGTGGTAAGATTGGTAGGAATGATTGAATAGCAAATTAGGGTTTGATTTTTCAGAAATGCCTGGCACTTGCAGGCCTTATGACTTCTAGAAAAAGGCAATTAGACATCAGTTTCCTAAAGGTGCTCATGGCATGAAAGAAGGGACGTTTTTATGAGGTTCTCTCACAGCAGTCATGAATTCACTTAATGCACTGGAGCCTGTTTAGACTCTAGATTTAAAGAAGGGAAACAGAAAGGTGCATGCAACGGTCTTTGAGGGCACACAAGTGTGTATATATGCAAAAACAACAGCAAACAAACAAAGCAATCACTGAGGTAGGATGATTCTTTTTAACTAAGCATTTTGGAAATGAACATATGGCACCAACAGAAATACTGAATGGCTGATAATCTGACACCTTGCAGCTCTTTGCTATCCTGAAGTTGTGCTAAACACTAAACATGGAAAGGGGGCAGAAGTTCTTTTTATCTTGCACAAATTGGTTATTGTTTGAAGTGGGAAAGATCTTAGACTCATGGAGCCTCCCTGTGCATTGTAGAATCCTGGGAAAACCTTCTGAAGAGGGCTTCTGGCACACATGACTCATGTCTGCACAAGAGAGAACATGCGTGCATAAAACTGAATATTCCTTTTACGCTGCAGTACCATTGTATTATGCATTTATGGTTTTTTGATCAATGTACTGCCATGTCATGCTAAATTTTAAACAGCAGGAAAGAACTGTTTGCCAGGATACCACCCCAAATTTCATCCCATGAGCGGCCGTGGCATGATCATGAAAACTGCGGGAAAATTACAATGCAAAGCTGCCATGATTTTCTAAGTTAACAGGGATGCAAATGGATTTTTTATTTTTTATTTTTTGAAACAATGCAAAAATAAGTGCAAAACTTCTGCTAGATTTGACTTAATTTCCAGAGGTAGCTTTTATTCCACGTGAAATGTGGAATTGAATAGGTAAGGAAGTCTGAATAAAGTGCTGCCTGAATGCAGCTCATGTCCCATGAAGAGATTTGTTCTTCTCTGAAACTACAAGCCCTAGTTTTACTGCACAAGTTCTCTCTCTCTCTCTCTCTCTCTCTCTCTCTCTCTCTCTCTCTCTGTGTGTGTGTGTGTGTGTTTCTCATATTATAGAGAACTGTCTGGTCTAGGACCCATACAGTTCAGAATGTTGTTTATGTTCTTCTAACACTGCCTCTGAATGGATCCAGTAAATCTTCCCAGATGACAGGGAATGCAGCCATAGTGACATCACTAATTTTTAAAATGGCATTTTCTGTTGAAATAAATAAAGGAAGTTTTCTGATTTTCTGGTTAGTTCTAATTTATTTTTACTTTTATTGTATCATTTTAATCACACTGGTACACTGCTTAGAGACAAAGGATAAAGTGGTCTCTAAATGGTTGAACAACAAAAAAAGCAAAAATAAATAATCCTAGCCATAATAAAGAATCCTAGCCATCACTAAGTGAGCTGAAGAAAATCTAGCCATGATATTCAAGTGAAACTATGGTTATTCTGTATTGCTGATCCCTCCCAAAGGGTAGCTGCTGTTTAGTTGTCAGTATAGTGCTCGGTTGGTGTTTCCGTGTGCTGCGCTGGTGCTGGCTTGCCAGAGCAGCTTCGTCACGCTGGCCATGTGACCCGGAAGTGTCTCCGGACAGCGCTGGCCCCCGGCCTCTTAAGTGAGATGGGCGCACAACCCTAGAGTCGGACACGACTGGCCTGTACGGGCAGGGGTACCTTTACCTTTTATAGTGCTCGGTCACTGGATGGTCAAAGAATGTATTGTTTGGTCAGGCTAATAGGATTCTGAACCCTTGAATTTCTTCTGCTGCATTGTCCTCATGCTGTATACCTAGGAGTAAGGAGAAGACAATGCACATAAGAGTATAAGAACAGCTCCTGCTGGATCAGACTAATGGCCCATCTAGTCCAGCGTCCTGCTCTCACAGAAACTAGCTAGATGTCCATGGAGAGCCTCAAACCATTTTAAAGTTAGCGTATGCCTAGCTGTCCTATTTGAAAATGTGGTACTTTCTAAAAGAAATAAAGAAGAGATACCCCTTTCATCTCCTGAGTCATTTTTCCTTTCTAAGATGAATGGAACAGATGTCCTTAAAAGAAAACTCCTCATAATTTTATATGGTGAATTTTCAGCAGACTTTAATAAGAAATTACATCCATGGAGTCAAATAAGGTTATTATTTTTAAACAGGAAAGAATTACATTTAGTATCTTCAGCAATGTAAGTTTTAAGAAATGATGTCTCTATAAATACATTTTAAATTAATCTCAGGGATAAAAATATATGCGTTTATATCTTGGTAAGATGAGTGTGCTTTTTAAAGGGATGTTATAATGCATGAAGAGCTTCTCTTCCTTGATGAAGGACAGATGTTTCCATATCCTCACATAGAACAATATTTCACTTCTGTTATCCAGGCTCCAGAAGACTTGGTCTTTCTCCCTCCTTCCAGAGTGATTAGTGACAAACCCATATTTGCCATCTGCAAGGCACTAGTAATGAGACTTCTTCATGTGTAGGGGTAGTGCATGGAGAATAGAGCAGGGCTGTGCCTCTATAATGCAGTATTTCTATAATACTTTTTGAAAGAACCAGGCTATATTGTGTTAAACAAATATGTATTTCTGAGCTGCTACAATTCATTTTAATGAAGCTTTCTTCTTTGGTAATGAGCTTAGCATATCCTCTTCCATCTCTCCATGCCAAATTGTCTAAAGGCAACTTTAATTTCTGTAAATATAAAAGCTTGTCTTCAGTAAAAAAAAGTCTTTTCTTTGTTGTTTTCTTGCACAGAAAGTAATTCTCTGGAACCATGAATGCTTGAGGTGAAATTTTAATTCTCTTCTTCAAGTGTGAGAGAGAAAGATGGGAACCATTGTAGCTATGGGGTAATCATTGCTAAAACCAAAAGGAATGGGAAACAAACAGAGGAACAAAGTGATCAAAATGATCAAAATGGAGCAAAGTCTACACAAAGCAAGAAAAACTTTGTACTGCAGTAAACTTAAAGCCCTCCAGTCTTCTAATCCACACCATATCTTTGAGAGATGTTGGGTTGTTGTTGTTTTTTTAAGTCACCTTCTTTATTCTCTTCCACTCATCGTTTCATTCTCCAGGGCATGCACAAACGTTTAATTGGTTTTGAAACCCTTGGGAGGAGTATTTTGTCATTCAGTTTCCCTGGACGCAAATCAGCTAACTACCGGTATTTTGTGTTCTTTCAGATAATTTATCTTTGTTTTCATTGTGACTTAGACTGTCATGGATCATCCACTTTTGATAGCTCTGAACTTCCTATTTTTCTACCACTTGTCTTTGCATAGGAGATGTGTGGCAATGTAATTATAAATTATCAACAAAGTTCATTGGGTTGAAGCAATTTTTTGACCCTTAACAGTCATCGTTTGCGGGACTTCTACATTTTTGCCACAGGTCACATCCCTTTTAACATCTGGAAGAAAATCTACATTTCCTACTTGTATCAGATTTCGCCAGCATAGATAGAAGTGATAGGAACTGATATACCTGATGATCTTGTGAATGGTACAGAGCCTCTGTCAGCAGACAAGATGGCTGTATTAGCCATCTTCCTGCCTAAATGTAGACTATTGCATTTATCTTTGTTGAAAATCATATTGTTAGCTTTGGTCAATTCCCCATAATATCAAGGCAATCTTAAATCTTTTTTAAAATCTTCTAAAGTATTAGCTATCCTACCCATTTTGATGTCATCCGCACACTTGATGACCTTCACTGACATCATTTATAAAGATGTTGAACAACACCTGCCCTAGGACAAAAACCTGTGACACCCTGCTCTTGCTGATGGAGAGTCATCAACCAGCTACAAATCCACATTATAATCCCACCCACATTTCATTTCATTTGAAAGAAAGAAACTCACAGAAGAGATGAGGTGTACAATGTGCACTATTGCTCTATTCCTCCCCATCCCTGCAAGCTTCAGCCCTCTCATTCCTGAATTGAATGGTCTGAAAGATGATTCTTTGCCTAAATGAACCTAGAACCTTCCCTGTGACCAAGAACCACATGCAATCAGGGTTTCTGACCACCTAGATGCTACTAAGCACCTGAATGCACAAGGAATTCCCCTTCAGAGCTACTTAAGACCTTCCCTATAAGCTGGGAAGGTCGGGGTGGGGGAAGTGAGGATGTGAGCATTGGAGACAGGAGTGGACACTCACATCCTCCATATGTTACTTTGACCTGGTTAAAATAACATTTGAAGAGCTTCCATCTCTTCCAGATGCAAGGAAGAAACTTCAGGATAAAGTTATCACCTTCATGCCCTAGTTACAAACTGAAGTTTTGTTTTGTTTTTAAAAGCTGATTTTGTATTTCTGCCTGTCTCCTTATTTGTAGCAGATCTCCAGCAGATAGAATCAGATCGGAGAAATGTAAGTAGCAAATAATCACACATTATGCTTCCCACATTTTATTGGAAATGGGAACTTGATATTGTTAACTTACAAGCTGTTGTGCCGACATCTGATTGCATATTTATAGGGCCATGAAACCAAACATGACAAGATTTACTTTTATTGTTTGCTTTGCACATCCAAGCATTTAAACTTACCAAAGGGATCTAGTGCCATGCTGTTTACATTACCAACATGTGTTGCTAAATAAAAGATTATGGACACAGCCAATAGGTTTCCTTACTGATGCCATGTATCTTTCGTTTATGATTGGAAGGCCTGAATCCCTGGCATGTGCTGAGCCTTATTTGTCTTCCTGGGATTAGTATACCAATAATAAAGGAAGATTTTATAGCCATAACAGCTGTTAACTTCTTCTTTTTAGTCTGTCACAAAAATTGTGTAAAGGATTTCTATAGGCACGATTTATTTAAATTTTTGATACTGAATGAAATGGAAGGTTGCCCTTTCTGACTTTCCAAGCTGCTTTATTTAAGCACTTTTGTTTTCCTCCTAGCTTTTGGGACTTGTTCACCTATGAATCTGGTGCTTTCAAAAAGAAGGATTGCTCTATGCATGTCTCACCCATCCTGCCAATGGATTCTGGTAGGTCAAAGGTCAAGGTGCAGAGCCTGACAAGTCAGGAGGTAGAGCTAGATGCCTACCTCCTCCACCCATCCCTTATCTGTGATCCATCAGAAAGTACAAGCACTGATAGATTTCATAGCAAAAACAAGGAGATAAGAAATATTAGCATATGTGAAGGCATGGTTTTTACAGCCCGTGTTATATTCTGTCATGGAGGTAAAAATTGAGCTTGTCTGCACTATACATTTAAAGCAGTATCATAATACTTTAAACAGACATGGCTTTCTCCCAAGATTCCTGCTGGTTAAGGGTGCTGAGACTTGTTATGAGACCCACAGTTATCTGTGAAGAGAGACTGAGAATTATGATGATGGTGATGATGATTTTTAAACCACTATGAAAATTGTAGCTCTGGGAGGGGAATAGGGGTCACCTGACAACTCTCAGCATCCTTAACAAACTACAGCTCTCAGGATTCTTGGGGGGAAGCCCTTTCAGAAGAGTCATCGTGTGGACTATCAGGGCTGCTTCTTTCTTCTATGGTGATCACTCGTAGCCGAGTAAGATTGTGTCTTCCATTAATGGCCTTAACAGAGAGTTCATAAGTGATTGTGGAGGCCAATTCTGGATCCACACATCCTTCCACAGGGGGGACATAGGTTTCCAGGTGGGAGTTGATCACGGTGAGGCTTTGCCAAACATGCCTTACTCTTAGCGCATTTCTCTTTTTGTCCCTGACTTTGTGCTTCTTCAAAGTCCATGAAAACCTTTGGTAAAGTCTGTTCTCCAGTTGGAGTGCTCACAGGCTAGTGTTTCCCAGTTATCAGTACTTACGTTGCATTTTTTTTTAGATTTGCCTTGAGAGGGGCTTTAAACTTCCTTGTTGTCCACCGGTATATTGCTTTCCATTCTTGAGTTGGGAATAGAGTAGTTGCTTTGGAAGATGATAATCAGGCATCCAAACAGCATGACGAGTCCCACAAAGTTGATGTTGAAGAATCATTGCTTCAACACTGGTGATCTTTACTTCTTCCAGTACCCTGGAAGTTTGCCTGTCTTCCCAAGTGATGTGTAAAATTTTCCGGAGACAGCATTGATGGAATCTTTTGAGGAGTTGGAGATGGTGTTTATAAGAGGTCCATATTTCACAAGCGTACAATAAAGTTGGTAGTACAAGAGCTTTGTAAACAAGCATTTTGGTTTCCCTGCAAATGATCCAGCAAGTGAGAGTGCTGCTACTACATGTTACAGTGGGAAAACTACCTGAAAGATGTATAAAAAGGAAAAGGTGAAGAAACAAGCCTTTACCACTTTGCAGCAGAAGCTCCCAAACCCAGTCACCCCTAATATTGCAATTTTCCCCTTTGCCTGAAGCCATAATTCTCTTTTTCATGACCTAAGAATGGGGCCCGGGACATTTCTGACTCAGCACTAATTTTAGTATTTTGTGTAGGATTTCTTTTTGCTTTTTGTAAATGTAATTATACTGAACTTTGTCTATGCAATCAATTCATACAAGCTAAGCATCACTCACATTCTGTTCACTGCCTGTAATGTAGGAATGATAGTAACCTACATCACACTTATTATTCTGGAGGGGCAGACACAATGAGGAGTGGAAAGCACTGCAATGCAGATAGAAAATGTACCATATAAATGATCAATAGTAGTAGCCAAATAGTTTTCTAAATAGTATTAGCAAACCATAATGGTAAATAGCCGATGAGCACAGAAAATGGCTAAAAGTAATGTCTGCACAGTGATAAATCCTATTAAAACTAGCGAGACTAGATTTGAGTCTCCCAGAGAGAGAAATTTGTCATGCACAGTCTGAAACCAGTTCCTTTTGTTATGAGTCATTCATCATCTGCTAAGTCAATGATGTTTATTGGTCCTCATCAAGAGCTCTCAAAATACTGCAGAAGCTTCATTGGCTTATACAGAAATGAAGTGAGCAGTCCCTTATACAATGCTCACCACTGAAAGAAAAGAGAAGTGGAAAATGTGTTTTTAAAAATTGTATCTTAGACTACAATTCTAAATACATTACCTGGAGTAAATTACCTGGAGTAAATTACCTAAATTATCTGGAGTAAATTTCACTGAATTAAGTGGTGTTGATTTCCATATAGGATTACTACACCAAGGAGTTTTCAGAAAGAAATCTCAAATTTCTTGTGGAATAAATCTATAGAAGAGCTATAACTTGTATTGCTTAAGCACCCTCTCCCCTTTATTTTTGAAGAGCAAATAAAAATAGTTCAGGTTTGTGCCAAAGCCGAAAGTCAAGCTTCCCAGAGTTTGCTGGACTCTAATGATGACTAATTTAGGTAGTTATCTCACTTGTGCTCAAAGCAGCCATGTTTTATCAAGAAAGGGTCAACTTGAATTGGCAATTTTCAGTTTCATCTATCAATGTCATGTGTCCTAACCAGAGTTGAATGACATTTTAGCTGGGCTCATTCATCTGTGCAGTAAACTCAGGTGTGTGAACTCTGTTGCTATGTCTTCTATTAAAAATATAGGATAATTAAATAGAGGAATTGAATTCCACATTACAGTCCATTTTACATCTCTCGCAAGCATCTCCTTTTCCAATACAGTCCCCTACCATTCTCAAAATTCTTCACATAAATGTATTTACCATATTTTTCGCCCTATAGGACGCAATTTTTCCCCTCCAAAAATGAAGGGGAAATGTGTGTGCGTCCTATGGGGCAAATACAAGCTTTCGCTGAAGCCTGGAGAGTGAGAGGGGTCGGTGCCCACCGACCCCTCTCACTCTCCAGGCTTCAGGAAGCTCTGCACAACCCTCCAGAGCCCGGCGCCAAGCCGCGCCGGGCTCCGGAGGCTTGCGCAGAGCTGCCTGCATTCCGAAGCCTCGGGCACACTGAAGAGCGCCCCCGGGCTTCACACAGCTGTCCGCAAGCCTGGGGAGACCGGCGCGGCTCCCTAGGCTTGCAGATAGCAGGCTGTTCTGGGGGCTGGGGTCGGGGGAAGCTCGGGCTTCCCCCGCGCCAGCCCCGTGCCTGGGGGAGGGGGAATATATATTTTTTCTTTATTTCCCCCCAAAAAAACTAGGTGCGTCCTTTACGGCGGTGCGTCCTATGGGGCGAAAAATATGGTATGTGAAAGAATGTTTCTATCATGCTTGAACATAAAATAACAAGTGATCCACTGAATTAAAAGCAAACTATAGTCAGACCTGACTGAAAGTAGTTGACATACATCAGTTTCCAGACAACTATATCCTGCCTCTAGTATCCAGCTTGCTAGAGGGAACTGTTTTTTAACTGTTTTTTAAAAAAAATTATCCAAAATACAACAAATAGTAGAATTCTGTGTAGAGTACAGTGGTACCTCGGGTTACATACGCTTCAGGTTACAGATTCTGCTAACCCAGAAATAATGCTTCAAAGAACTTTGCTTCAGGATGAGAACAGAAATTGTGCTCCGGCGGCGCGGCAGCAGCAGGAGGCCCCATTAGCTAAAGTGGTCTTCAGAACAGTTAAGAACAGTTTCAGGTTAAGTACGGACCTCTGGAACGAATTAAGTACTTAACCCGAGGTACCACCGTACAATCTTATTTTTGTACAAGCACAATAAAGAGTTACAGTTAAAACTTGCTGAAGTGTTTACTTGTATCCTCAAGCAACCATAACTTTAGCTTCCATTTTGTATCACAACCTTACAAAATTAAACATGGGAGAGTTGATGTCGTATCATCTGTCTGTTCCAATTTTCATATTATGGGGAGGGCATCCAAACTTTCTCAAAGTACTCGTGCTACACAGTGACCCTATTGTGTTAAACATTGCAACAGAGCCATTTCCCAAAATAGATGCAGCCAGCCTCTTCTGTGGTCTTCCAATGGCAAGCTACTGCTATGGGAGTAGCTGCAAATTGAAGTATCACAAAGATCTCTGTGGACTATTTTTATATCTCCCATGCAGACAATATTTAAATAGACACAAGGTGATAATGGTCAGTAGAAGCCAAACAATACACTCTTGGAAGTTTGAAATGACAGCAGTGTTTGAGTCCAGCATTCTGGAGCCAACCTTGTAAGGTTTCATTTGTGTAACTGTCATTCCTGCTGTTATAATCGTGGTCCATAGTTCCTTTTTGCTTGCTTGCTTGCTTTGTAAATTTACTAGGTCTTCTGAGGGCTAGTATTAGCGTAATTAGAGACTATGCTGCGGTAATCTTGATTGTATTAAAAATGTTATGAAGACGCATCCCTCTGGTGGGAACAAGTTCTTACAGTTCTTTATGTAAGAAAATAAAAGAACAACTCAGGAGGAAATAGACAGGAAAGCAATGGTGCTCAATTTAAACAAAACCTTAAGTACCGGTAACTTCTAGGATATCTAGGTAGGTAGATAGATAGAGGGTAGGACACCCTGAAAAGTACATTAATTGGACCAATGGTTATCTCCTAGACGTTACCGGTACTTAAGCTGTGATCACATAGGTGGAGTTTGCGTAGGTTGTGGTCCCACTGTATGTCATACTGCATCAGTCTGGGTAAGAAGAGTGATGATACCGAAGGAGATAATACACAACCTTTTTGCCCTATATTCCATCTCTAAGATAATTTTGAAGTTACAGGAAAAACAAGGCATTGTTGTAGCGGGTGATGTGTAAACTTGTTGAGCTCATGCACTACAATGAATATATGTTGGCTAATGAAATGTTATGGTGATAGTATGGCAAATTTATGATAGTTTCAATTTAATTATAATTTTACATTAATATCTGTGTGGTGTATTTAGGCTCCCTTGAGTGTTTTGCAGCATTTTCTTTTTCTTAAGAAGCAATTCTATTATGCTAATGCCATCTAATCCAGATGAATAGGGCCTTGTCTGTGATTGGAAGCTAATTATATAACATTATATCACACTTAAGAAAATCAAATATATTTCCCCCTTAACAGTGCTTGGTATAAAACCATTAATAAAGTATTTTAAATCTTTCTTCTTCTTCTTTTTTTGAAGTAGAGAGTTTCATAGCATTTTTTTTTATTTAAAAAATTGGAGCCATGTAATTATGTTATGTAAATAACTTCTAATCCTGATTAATGAGTGTTTTATGTGCCACTTGAGGGCTAGCTTTGCCATAAAAACATGGTCCCTGATCCAGTTGATCAAGCAGAGGTAGCCAATATGGCACTGTCTAGATTTGTTGGGCAGGACTACAAGTCCCATCATTCTCTATCATTGACCATGCTGGCTGGAGCTGGTGGGAGTTGCAGTCCAAAACATCCAAAACATCTCTGCTTGATTAGCTACCCATCAGCTATACATATGGGTGCTCTGTATAGAAACTGATGGCCTCGGATGTCAATATGCTGTGCATCCCTGTTCATACATATATACCACCGGCTTCATCAAAATTGGTTCACAGTAAAAGAAGCCAACAATAAAATTGGCAACTAAAAAAGCCAAAGCAACAGCACCAAAATGCCCGGGTGTACTGTGATTTAGTCCAAGAAACTCACTGTTCCAATCATATTAAGTGTCTCTAGTCTCTTCATTCAAGAAATCTCTGTGTTGCTCTGGAAAAATGTGCAAAGCAAAAAACGTAAGCAAACAAGGCATAAAGTGTAGTTGATATTTGTTGTTACATACCGGTATGTATATTACATCAAAAAGATGTTCTCTTGTGGGCTTTTAGTGTTGCAGGTCCAGTCCTATAGAATTAGTTAGCAACTTACATTCACAAAGACCCTAACATTTTCATAGTTAGATGTCCATTAAAGACATTTTTAGGTAAGGAAGATTACACTTTCCTTGAAGTGTGATCCGGCCATTTTATGGAATAATTGTATGCACTATATGCACTAGTTTTATTGTCTTGATCTAACTGGGTTTCTAACCTTTTGTACTTTATATTTCATCATACTTCATTGTCAACCTTTTGTTGTGAAGTAGTTTAGAAATCTTCACATAAAATAAAATGCCCCTCTCTTTCTTCCTGGCCTTCAACCTAATTAACACATCCTAGCAGTTTGTAATCTGGCTACCTATCATGCCTCTTACCTAAAGAATAACAACATAGGCTGTTATTTATGAGTAAGAGAAAGCTCTTTCTTTAGCCATGGCTAAAGAAAGGCTCAGCAGCAGGCTTAGCATTAGAGGTCAAGAATTCAGGAACCAAGCAAGAAGTTCAGAACTGGACAGAAATGTCCCAACAATTTCCATGCCCTTCCAGTTAAAGTTTTAAAGGGGTGGCACGGTAAACTTATTAGTGAGACTCTCTCACTTAGTTGCATTTTTATTTGGTCATGTGGGTCTGTACCAGTCTACAAAGGTGGTACCTGGCCATCAGTGACAAGGCTGCCTCCTACTCATCCTTCCCAGCAGCTGGTCAAGGTCCTTCCCAAACCTCAGTGAGGCTCTACACTCTATGGAAGAGGCAGGGAGGAGAACTGGTGATCTTACTCCCCCTTCCATAATAACTGGAGTCAACCCCAGTTCCCACAATGCACACCCCTTCTCCTTCATACTCCTCCTCTGTCTGAGCCTACCAATTCATGTATGATCCCAATGAGGCTGTGGATCATGTGACATTACCCATGATACCTGCAGAGGGAAGACGCACAACTAAAGCACTGCCACCAGCAATGCACCCATTAGCACTGGGAAGAGAAGGCTCTTTTGTGGCTGACAGAGGACACTGATGTAATGTATCATCGTGTTCTTGTATGTTATCTGTAGGCCACTTCTGCTCCTGCCACCTCCCCATTCCTCAAAGCTCAGAAATGTACCTTGTGGCAGGGACAAACGCTGATGACATGGATTCCCAGGAACCTAGTAGAGAACCTTTGTCTCAGAGGGTCTTCTCCTGGATGAAAACGATGCTTGTCATGTCAGTGTCTTGGGGGGAACTCTAGGTTTTGTAATCCTTGTCCCATTCCCTGGTGAGAAAAGATGCTCTGACTGCACACTTAACTAGACCTCCTTTTCTCCTTGTTTACCTACATTTGCCCGAAGGTCAGTTTCTGAATCAAGGAACAAAGTAAGTTGGAAGTGGATGCAGCAGCCCACAGCATCACAATACACTGTTTTCCAAAGCAGTTAACTCATATTCTTTCTTGCTTCTTTTTTTTATGAACCCATGATTAAGTTCAAGGTGTCTAGACAATTCAGAGGCCAATTTGTAAAGTTGTCACTCACACAGCAACAACTTCAGCCAAGAAGTAGTGCCTCAGGTTTTTGACATTATCCTATGAATGGTTTCAGTTTCAGTTGTAAAGCCATCCCTAGAGTAGTTTCATGTGGAAGCTTTCAGCAGGGGTGGGGTGGGGAATATAGAGAAACCTCCCATTGTTTTAAATGTTACACATAGCCTTTCAAAAATCCAATTGCCTAACTGACAGTTGGTTTCTGATTCATTGAATTCCACACCAATTCATAAGTCAATTACCCCTGCACAAAATACAATCAAACATGTGAAATAACTTGCAGTTATTTTTATTTTTAGTTACCACCGAGGTTAGTGCTAACTAAATGGGCAAGTAAAGGAAATCTAAGGCAAACACTTGCAAAGAATATATATATATATATATATATATATATATATATATATATATGCAGGTTTTGGTGTCTTCGGGTGTCTTCCCGTGTAAGAGTTGGGGTGTCTAGGCGACGTTTCGACGAGGTCTCACTCGTCATCTTCAGGCTGGTGCTTTCGGCTTCTTGTATATATATATATATATATATATATATATATATATATATATATATATATATGGGAAGTTGTTAAACCATTAATGGTCTTCAAAGAATAAAATGTGTGGACTTTTATTTTGTTGTTATGCACATTTTATAGGCTGTTAAAGGAAGTGTAAAGCAGAACAAATAAAGGTGATAGCTACTGCAATACAGAACTGATACAGAATTTGGCTGGTTTCTTGTTGAGCAGATCTAGGGGATATTAACTCGAGATTTTGTTGTTATATATTCACATTTACCAAACACTTCTCTTTTTAAAATTTAAAACAGTGATGCATTGTAATAAACAGCTTCTCTAGTACTAATGGGTAGCTTAATTTCTGATATGCACATTACTCTGGAAAGTTTGGACTGGGTACCAGATCATATCAGAATCTGCAACAATAAATTTCTTAAGCATCCCTTTGAGTCATACAGAGGATGATTCTAATAATAGTTATCAGTATGTACAGATAATGTTACTGGCTTTTTTGTTGTCTAAAAGTCTAATAGCACACAATAGCAATATAATCTATGTGAATCGTTAACTTTTAGTTATTTGCAATATCTTCCTTTGGAACTGAGACATCTCAGTACAAACCTTGGCATCTAGATCTTCCTAAGGAACATAGTAAGAAGAAAAAGTATAAATACCTACGTTTGACCTGTATTTTATTCCATGACTGCAACACAATATTCTAGTGATAGCTCCATTGTCTCTGTACCTCAGACATGAGAGTTTGAGGCCCATTGAACAATATTGAGCTTTCCAATGTAACATAATTAGAGGAGCACCTGGACTAAATAGTTTTGTCTTGATCCACTGTGAAAATGTGCGGTGTTCAACAGCCCTGAAAATTTCTCATTTCTTACCTGTGGAGAGGTGCTTTGGCGCTTGCATGTCGGGACACTGATACAAGACACATCTGCAGGCGGCTATTCTGTCAGTAGATTGGGTTGCATATTGGCGCTACAGCTATTTTTAATTTGACTCTGTTTGTGCTTTCTGGAACACAGCCAGCAAGTGGGTGGGGAGGTGGGTGTTCAGCGTTCAAAATTCAGAGCATAACAACAAGAACTCTGAATGCTTAAAAGTAAAACTGCTAAAGATGAGTTTCATACCCTCCAGCATTTCACCGATGAAACCAGGGACATCCCATTCCATAATGATAATTTTACTATTTATACCCCATACATCTTACTGGGTTGCCCCAGCCACTCTGGACAGCTTCCAACACAGAGAAAAACACAATAAAACATTAAACATTAAAAAAACTTCCCTATACAGGATTGCTTTCAGATAGCTCGGGGGTCAGATAACTCCATACATGCCAACATTTCTCCAATGAAAATAGGGACATCCTAAGAAAAAGTGGGACATTCCGGGATCAAATAAGAAATTGGGGTGTCTTCTCTTCCTGAGGAGGAGGATGAGGAGAAGCAGAAGAAGAACTCTTATTGTGTGAGCAGAAATCTGTCCTGATGGCATTGGGTTTCACCCTAAAAGTCAAATAATTTGGTGGCAAGTTATTGTTACCTATTAGGCAAAAATGCTACCTGAAGAAATCTGGTTTATATGTGGATTCAAAGCTCATTCTCTCAGTTTTTATGCTGGAATCCAGAAAACTACCTCCTCAACCAAGTGGTGGTCTGTACTTTTCACACAATCAATCCAGATTTTCCAGATACATGAGTAATCTGATAATAGAAACCAACATAAAATTGCATGTTTCTCAACAATACAGTGGTACCTCGAGTTAAGTACTTAATTCACTCCGGAGGTCCGTACTTAACCTGAAACTGTTCTTAACCTGAAGCACCACTTTAGCTAATGGGGCCTCCCGCTGCTGCCGTGCCACCAGAGCATGATTTCTGTTCTCATCCTGAAGCAAAGTTCTTAACCCGAGGTACTATTTCTGGGTTAGAGGAGTCTGTAACCTGAATCGTATGTAACCTAAAGCGTATGTAACCCGAGGTACCACTGTACAACTGAAACACATTGATAAATCACATTTAGCTGAGGCTGTGGGCTGGAGAAGTTACATGGATGGTGGCATTTGCTGCCTGGTTTCTGTCTGATATTATATTCCTTTTCCTCCAGGCCTTTGGCTAATTAAACCATCTATGGTCTTTTTTAAACTGTGTGTCTGGGGGTGTTGTTTTTGTTAGTTACTGTGTTATGTATATTTATATTGTAAACTGCCCTGTGATCCTCAGATGAAGGGTGATATAGAAATTTATTAAATAATACATAATAATAATACTAGTGTTATTTTAATAGTGATCACTTTTTATAAGCTGCCTTGAGAACCTCTTGGGGCTGTAAAGTGAGATACAAGAATTCTACATAAACAAATGGAAAGAGAATTATCCATCAAATTAATAATACCCAGAGAGGTGAGATTTGAAACAGAGTTTGTAGGTAGATACACAATGCTACTATGAATTTTATTCAGCAGTGTATCTGAAGTAGTGTGCATGTACACGAAAGCTCATACCAAGAACTGACTTAGTTGGTCTTTAAGGTGCTACTGGAAGGAATTTTTTTATTTTGACTATGGCAGACCAACACGGCTACCTATCTGTATATGAATTTTATTTGTAATTAATACCCCTTTTTAATTAAAAAAAAACCCTCAAATCATACTAAATGCAAGTCATTTTATGATGCCTGCTCCCCACTCCCATGCACTCGACTGTTAAATTTTAGCTTTAGACTGAGATTTATATCCTCTTTTTCAGAACAGCTGAAATTATAGGATGATGGTTTAAAAATATGAGCAATCATTTAATTCCCATTTTCTCTGCATCCATTTGGAACATCAGGTGAAAAAAAATGAACATCAATTTTAAACCCCTGAGTAGCAAGCATCTTGACACGCTAGTCCAAATGGATGCAGAAAAAGCAAGTATGAGCCATCCAATTTGTCTTACTTTTTGCCTTTGAGAGATAAATGGAAATGTCAGCGGAAGCATCTTCCCAGATTTGTAACTTATTAACCCATCCTTTCATGTAAAGCCAGGCCAAATTTCAATAACAATACACTCTGTACTACCATATTTCATTCCCAAAGGGAACAGATTCTAAATAACTGCTAGGATGCATATTAGTGTTCAAATTATCCTACTGTCCCTCTTCACAATTTTACAAGAACCAAGTTTGATTAATGTGCTTCACGCACTTTTTATGTTCAAGTTCTCGTTATTTTCTTGTTGTTGCTTAATAAACTATAAATAAGACAAATACTGTAAGTTAGCTGGTCTCATTCATGGATGCAATAAAATGGTTATAATCAATGAGAACTAAAATCAGCTTTGTATGTTATGAATCTACCAGTGGATCAAATGCTTATGGTTTCAATATTGACCCTGCCAGAGCATCAGCCTCTTAATAAGGTGGTAGAACTGCCTCTACATTCACAGCCCTGCCCCTCATGCTGTCCAGGGTGGAAGGGGTATGGTAGGATTTCTTTTCTATGTTAATGCCCGGTTGGGAGAACAAACAGACCTACATGGGACGCCCACTGCAAACACTTTGAAATATATGACCTTTTCAGCTATAGGACTATCGCCCTTCAAATAAAGGTCAGTCCACTAGTAGGCCTTTAAAAACTGCCCATTGTAAAGTAGGACACGTAATCCCATATCTGTCAGGGGCTGGACTGAGGAAGAATGGTGGGGGCTGCCCCCTTCTCCTGAACCTTTCCGGGGACAGGACAGCATAGATTTAGAACAGTGGTTTGCAGAAGGTCATAGTTCAGAGGATGCAGAGGGGGAAAGCGGGGAAATATTGGAAGAGGAACAGCAGGAAGGAGAAACACCGGGGGAGAGACAGCTGACAGACTCAGTGTCTTTGGAAAGCATTCCTGACCCCTCTTCCCCCAAGACTTGGCTGGCATTGAGGGCAGTAGAACAGAAAGGTCAGATTAGCCGACGTAGGGGTGACGTAGAATAGTAGAGACTTTACTTGGAGCAACGCAATTCCTAGAGAGAGACCGCATTCCTTTGTCTCTCTCTGTGATTACTGAATTGGTAATAACTCTTCTTTTTATCTGCTTCTTTGCTGCCACCAGGGGAGGGATCTGATTCCCCGAAGCCTGACAACTAGGTGAGCATAAGGCTATCAAATATACTAACCATGACAGCTATGCTGTGCACCTACACCTGGAGGCAGTAATGCTTCCTAAATACCAGTTTCTGGAAACTTCAGGAGAGGCGAATGCTGTTAAAGCTCAGGCCCTGCTTGTAAACTTCACACAGGCATCTGATTAGCCACTGCCCAGTGCACAGGATGCTGCAGTGGATGGACCACTGTCCTGATCATCCAGCAGGCTCTTCTTGTGTTCTTAAGTGAGCTCTTCCTGCCCTATCATGGGCAAACTCAGGGATAGTAGGTACAGAGCTGATATGTGCCCTTCAAGCACTGGTGTTGAAAGCCCAGAAAACCGACTCAGAAGAACTTTAACTCTGAAGGGCAGCAAATAATTTGGGGTATGTGAGAGACATAAAATTTTGGTGCTTGCCCAACTATACTAAGCAGGTCTTGTTGGCCATTAAGCCTGTGCACCCTGCCTTGTCCTCCTCCTTTGAATAAATGAAAACAAATAAATAACCTTTCTTTTTTAATATTTTTTATTGGTTTTACAAAAGTTTTTATAGACAACACAAACAAATAAGCAAACAAACAAACATGTATAATTTCGTATCCTTTTTTTTCATAAACCTCACTTCTCCGACTCCCCCAAACCTCCCCTTTCTACATCCCAATTTCCAAAATTGTTTCAGCAAATCCTAACACTTATTTTTACCAAATTTGTCCCTTGTTTATTCTTTTCTTATACTTAATCTTTGCCGCTGTGATCCCCTTTTTTCTGAAACTTCAACATTTTAGCATTCATCAATTTGATAATGTTTCTTAAGATAAATTTTAAATTTTTCCCAATCTTCATCCGCCGTCTCTTTCCCCTGATCACGGATTCTGCCAGTCATTTCATCCAGTCCCATATAGTCTATCAGCTTCATCTGCCATTCTTCCAGAGTGGGTAGATCTTGAGTCTTCCAATGCTTTGCAATGAGAATTCTTGCTGCTGTAGTAGCATACATAAAAAAAGTTCTATCTTTCTTTGACACCAATTGGCCTTTCGTCCAATGTGGTAGTTTTATATAAAGGGGCTTGTTTGTTGGTGTTGTTGCTCTTCTGGGGAACCAATTCAGTTGTATTTGCTCCCACATCCAGGCTGAGATGGTATGATGCTGCCCTCACAAATACTAGGCATATCCCATGTGTCTTTTTCAAACTGTAGTACTAGCTACAGAAAACACATCTTATAGTTGTGCTTAGGACTTAAAGTAATGCATTTATCACACAAGTTTTCTCAAGTTCCGAAAACTGTGTGGCAAGAAAAACACACTGGTGGTATATATTAAGAAGTTCATTCTCCTTGACCAAACCCCAGATTGGTTGCTTCATGTAGAAGAATAGACTTATAGATGTTAAAGACAGGGTTTAATGACAAAATGTGTTAAATTATAGGGTTTCCTTTTATTTGCTAGTTTACAGGGAAAGCTGTATTATCCTACCCCACCCACACTATTGTGAGAGTTACTAGATTAAGTGTTTCCATGGCAGTAACTGATACAGCTTTGGTATGAAGTAAGGCTATGGAACTTTCTCACTTTCTCCTGCTCTTATTTTTTTATTTTAAGAAAAAACTTCAGAAGGGACTTTCCGGTAATGGCTGTCTGGGGCCACTGACACACAGTGAGCCCTCCAGCCCTCCAGCAGGCACACAAAGACTGCTGCTCTAGTAGCTGGTAGACAGAAGCATTCAGCCTCTAACAGTGGAGGCGAAGCATAGCCATTACAGTTAATAGCCACTGATAGGTCTCTACCTCCATGAATGTGTGTAATCCTCTATTAAAGCCATCCAGGTTGGTACACATCACTTGAGCTAACTCCTGCAAATATTTCCATCTCTAAATGTTTTGGAGACATTTGTGAAGCACACACACATGCCTATGTAGGAGTGGCTAACCTGTGACCCAACGCCCCTCGGCCCCAGCCAATGTGGTCAATGGTCTGGGGTGATGGGAAGATCCCACCCAACAATATTTGAAGGACCACAAGTGAGCCATTCTTGCTTTAGGCTCTGGTTCCCAGCCAGATTGTTGGGGTATAAATTGTCATGATTATGATTTACACAAGCCTCAACTGAGTAAGAATTTGTGGGAGGCAACAACAGAGGCACAGAAAATGGTAACAGCGGTAGCCTTCCACCATCCCAATCAGATCTGAGCACAAACAATCCAAAACTAGCTGTGGGGCAAGTTTTGTAAATATATGTAAAGAAACTGTATATCATAAAGATACAACAGTCTCCACTGTGCCTCGATTCCAAAGGAAACATGAAGCCTGAGAAGGCATCTGGACCTCTGGAAACTTACACCATTCAAAGATTGAGGTGGTATGTAACAATGCAGTATTTACCATGTTGCCTGGATGGTGGCTGCCATCTCACCAATTCTCAACTGTTTGAAGACCGATTTGTAATGTGCTATATAAAGGGATGTGATAAACATAAACATTCTGATTGCACTGTTGGCACAGATTTACCCTTTCTGCAAGTTCCCCATTTATGCACCATATATTTACTGCCGCGAGATCAGATGTGTTCATTGTATGCCTAACCACTAATGACTAGCTGTAAAAGAGCAGTTGTACTTTGTAGCAGAAAGAAACCTCAAATTTCTTTCATAGGCTGCTGCTTTTGAAAAGTATGTGGTGTAGTAAGCAAACTTCTTGGAGAAGAAACTAGTGCTATTTACACAAGATCTCCTCCTCAATTAATAGGATTAACTGCCTTCTCCTGGCTCCATACCCACAGTCACACTTTACTCCATACTAACATCAAGTAAAGTTTGTAGTGAAAATGGTGCTACAGTGGTACCTCGGGTTACATACGCTTCAGGTTACAGACGCTTCAGGTTACAGACTCCGCTAACCCAGAAATATTACCTCAGGTTAAGAACTTTGCTTCAGGATGAGAACAGAAATTGTGCGGTGGAAGCAGCGGGGGGCCCCATTAGCTAAAGTGGTGCTTCAGGTTAAGAACAGTTTCAGGTTAAGAATTGACCTCTGGAACGAATTAAGTACATAACCAGAGGTACCACTGTATAATTTTTCAGCTGTGTTTTTTTTTAAAGCCACTTGAGTCTCACAATAGGAATGGTCTGGTTGTCCACCCTCCGCAATATCTCTGTAAATACTTTGCCACCCTGCTACCGTAGGAGTGCAGAACCTTGTTGAAGGTGCACCATTATGTGGGGGGAAATGTCATCCCTATGAATCGGGATTATTTACTTAGAGGATTTATAGCCAATTTTTCTCAGAGAAAGAAAAAGTATCATATAATAAATAGAGCAATGAAGGGGTTTATGAGGTTTTTGGAATGTCTTCATGCCTTTCAACTGGTCGTTTGTTGAATCTTTTTTCTTTATGTAACTCCACTAACCATTTAATTTGCTGGGTCTGCACCAGATTTGGCCAAATTGCAAACTGGACCAGCTAATTTGGAGGTGATCTGGGCTTTGATTGCATTACTTATGGATGGCTCCAAGACAACTGAAGGAAATGGATGAAATGCAGCTTTCCTCAAGTATTACCTCCTTAGAGTAGTCCACATAGCATCAAAAACATTGTTCTAGTGGCTGGTTGAGATGCTAGGTAGTAACAGGGCAGCTCTGAAACAAGATGGACTTAGCTTCCTGTTATTGTCAATGGGTGCATAATGAGGAGGCAGTGGTTCAATCCCCATGTTTCAAGACCTTGTGATATTCTAACTGCTGTTACTCATCAACAGCTGCCCAGCAGAATCCACTACCCCATCATCCCCAAATGTGCAACCAAACACAAGCTCAGCAGCAATAGGTGGGGAAGTAATGTACTAATAGCACACTTCTTTCCATATGATCCTCCTGTCCTGTACTTTCCTGTGTTACAATACTGTAGTTGCAGGGGAGTAACAACTAAGCTGATTCTATAATATCAGACTTCTTGTGCAATTGCCTGGGGCAAAGCAGTTGCTTTCTGCTCTGTGGTTTCTCCAACATTGCTTCTAGAAAGATCAATAAGTTCTGCTCCCATGACTGGGCTCCCTTGGATGTTTACATAACACATAAGCTATGGGATTCCCAAAGGACTGGAAAAGAGCCTAGTAATCAATCCTGATTGAGAACATGACAAGGTGACTGAAGTCTGTTAATGAGTAAATAAATGAGTAACTAATTGGCGTCAAGGAGAACTTTAAGGATTTACCATCAGGTGGCCCAGCACCTTTGATTGACGTTATGTGTGAAATGTTAAAAAACAGGGAAACACCCCCCTCCACTTGGCAATGACAAAGAGTACTGGGCTATGAAATGTATTTGTCACTGCATGGGAAATTATTCCTTTTGTGTACTCAATTGCAAAATGCATGGTAAAATGTTGAGTCTGAGGCAGTGGAAGGTGAGAGCATGGACACAATAGGATTGTAGCACCTGCAGTTCCCAACTCTAAAGTGTCCATAGCTCAGGGCATTTTTACTTCCATGCCATTCTTCCAATGGCTTGGAAAAAATCCTGAAGAACTTTTGACTGAATATTCCCTAATATCTACAATCAGTTGGCCTCTGAGAAGCAGATACAGCCATTCATTTGAACAGAGTTTGTTTGTTTGTTTACTTCTTATTGATAAGCTTTTTTTTAAAAAAAAATGCAATTATTCATCAACACATCAACAACTGACATAAAGGGAAAGTGGAGAGAAAGGAGTAAATACAATGAACCGGTACATCAAATTCTTACCAATTGAGTTCACAGAATTATCATCTCCCAAGGATGCAACCTCCTTTCTGGCTTTTCATTTAGCCCTCTTAGTGTGCAAGTGCCAATCTCCATGGTGACAGTTTGAGTGAAACAGGTGACAATCAGTATTTGGATACAGATCAAAATTACAAAGGCATGTGATGATCTATTTTTGGTCTGGAGTGCTTTATTAAGGGTCTGGAACTGACTGCTGTTCTAAAAATACTTTTCCAAGAGGAAGTAATTGAGGGCAGACTGCAAGGAGAAACTGGGATGTTATTTGAGGACATAAACACTACCATCTTGTGCATCTCTTTGGGGAATGAATCCATAAACATGCCATACGAATTGCGCTAAGCATGTTTATACTTGGATGAAAGTCCCATTGAAATGAATGAAATTTGTTTCTGAGTTCAAACTGAAGTGCAAACTGAAGTGTTATGCATTCATATTTAGGAGTGAGTGCTATGGAACTCGGTTAACTAGGCAGCCATAGGACTGAGCTGAAAATGCTGTTTTTTTAAAAAAAACCAAATCATGCAAGAATATCTATTTGCTTTAACTGCTTTAAAATTAATGTGCTTAATGTAGCATGCAACCCAGGAAACAGCCCAATTTAATTCAAATCATAGCACCTAGACCTGTGACAATTTAATTTAAATATCATGGAGTGAAATTTCTGTGTTCCTATGAACAAATGCAGCCTCAAAGATGTGCATTCCCAGTCTGCCAATAAGAAATATATAGCAAACTTTTTTTTATTCCTCTTTGATATCTATTCCAAAAAAACATTTAAGGTTTTAACATGACTAAGTTGGATTGGTAGGACATCACTGCCTAGACATAGAGAATTTAACCTCACACCACCCATCCTCCAAATGCAAGCATCTCTCTTCCAAAAGCAACCATAGGTTCAAGGCAAAGAGAATGAAAATGGACTCTTTTCAGCATGTCTGATGATTGTCAGTTGCTAACACGTACTTGCCAAAGGGAAGGTGAACGAGCGGCAGCATTACATCTGCTTAAATTGATGAGAGAGGAAAATAGTCCTTTTTAAATTAGGGATCCTAATTGCTTAATGTACTGAAAAACCAAGGCTTTTTAGCTTTTTGCACTCAGGTTTAATAGTATCATTCGCGTTTGTTTCTATTTTTGTGTGTTGTTACTAAGTAGATCTAAAATATCTTTCCATCTCTAAGTACTATCATTCATGCTAAAAGGCATACTTGGAGGGAAGTAACTTCATTTTTTACACTATATACATGTTCAAACATACTTCATTAAAAAAAACCTAGGCTGCAGTCTTCAAACTGAGTCTTAGTTTGGCCTTTGGATAAATTTGAAAAATGATACCTTGCAGTTTTTGAACTGTGGAGCAACAATATGCAATGATACTGGAGTGCTCCTCCCACATTTTTTTATTTGCTTTGCCCCACCAGATGAACCACTTCTGATAGTGCCATATTAATGGAAAATATTACCATATTGAACAATAAGGTGTTCTATACTGGGGGTGGCTAAGAACCTCTGCCTCAAAAGCCAACTGTTGGCCAACTCTCTTGGAACCACATGCCAGTAGTGGGTGTGGCCAACCCACAGGGACAAACACCCCCCACCTTCTCAGCAAATCTGCGTAGATCCACTGAGGAAGGGGGTGATCAATCTAATGACTGGGAAAGGGGATATTTGCATTTCTTCTGGGCACTTGGCAGGGCAGAGTGTCCTTTCTTCCTACCCCAGTTGTTGTTGTTGCTGCTGCTGCTATCAATTTATTTATTTATCTATACCCACACTTTTCCCTCTGACAGGGACTCAAGGTGATTTCCAGATAAAAATAAGAACAGCTAAAACATAGCTGGGGTCTATAAAAAGCAGTTCAACATCGATAGAATTAAAACTGTCATTCTATTTGTATATTTATAAACTGCATGGCACGAGCCCTTTCATTAAATGCAGTCTGTTCTCAAAAGCCTGATGGAACAGAAGGACAACAAGGAGGGAGCCAGTGTAATTTCTCTAGAAAGGGAATTTCAAAGTCTGGGACCAGCCACAGAGAGGGCCCTGTCTTTAATCCTTACCGAGCGTGCTTGTGGGGGTGGCAGGACTGAGAGAAGGACCTCCCCCAAATATACCAAAACCTGGGCAGGCTTGTACAGTTGTTCAGATAGCTTGGACCTCAGCCGTGTGGGCTTTCTAGGTCATAACCAACATTTTGAATTGTGCCCAGGTAATTGTATGCTCTATGTCTGCTTTATGTTTTTCCTTTTGCTGTCACCAGCATCAGTGAGGCCTTGGAGGCAGCAGAAAAAAATTACTTGAGAGGGGCCAGATCAGGTCGCCAACCATGTATTACCTCTCCCTGAACTATATATTAATTATAAAGAGCTATCTATCTTATCCTGCCTCACCTGTCTAGAAGAGGTCACCTGCCTGCCTGCACATCCTTCCAATCCGCCTCAGTTCAAGTTAGCCAAGAGCTTGCCTCTATGAAGCTGAGAGGCAAGCAGGCAGGTCCCTTCCCACCTCTTTCCTAAAGCCTTCTCTTTTCCACTGCCCTGCCCCAGTTGTTAAGTATAATTGGTTTAATTAACACTGAAATGGTGAATGTCTAAATGCATATTACTCAAGGCTTTAACATGGGGATTTTCTATGGGGCTATATTTAAGCCAAGAAAGGGACACTGAGCTATAAGTGAATTGATAATTATTGTTGTTTTCTGCTAGCTAACACATGAGTGTCGAACCTTAGACCACATGGGAGGCTATTGAATTTCAAATCACCATTTTGAAGGGAGTTGCCTTTCTTGACAAGCTCTGCGGAGTAAGGAGGTATAAATGGCTGTCCAGGAGTATACATCCTTAGGGCTGGAGTGTAGGCAAAATGGAACCTGAGAGAGACAGAGAGTGCAAAAGCGCTATGTTTGCAAGCTCTGATTGTAAGTTATTTTATTTCTAAGATGATGCTAAGCCTATGCTTGGAGAAGCCTATGTTTTATGAAACTGTTTGGATGTATCATTTGATGTTTTAATTCTGTTATGAAGAAAGTTCTGCAAGTAAAGTTTTTGAATAATCTCTAATCGGTCTGGACAATGCTTCCTTTCAAAGGGAGTCAGTTTTCATGCATCCAGTCACTTCAAACTGTGCAATATTAATATCTCCAATACCAGTTCCTTATTTATATCTTTAATTTAAAGCTCTCACAGAGGATCTCTAAAAAGCATATTTTAAATACATAACAGATTTGTGGTTTTGCTGTTCCTAGGAAAACCTATATAATTGCATGTTTTAAAATGACATTTAAAGGACCGTTACTGAGGTTGTTAAGTCAACAACTTGAAAGTTTTTTGAAAAGGCTAATACATTGGCAGTTGCCTTTGCAACCTTAATTCACCCTTTTTGTGATTTTTGGTATAAGGTGTTATTATTTTTCGAGTACATAGTTGTGTTTCTCATATGTGCTTTACACTTTGGATATGCTAGCACATCTTACTAAGATTTCATTGGCATATCAAAATTTAGCATTTCATACATTTAACTCTGTTGTGTGAAGTTTTTGTGGTTTTGTCTTATATTTATTTGATAGTACAGTTGAATGATGCTGTTGACTAGGGGGAAAATAAACACCAGGGCATTTAGAAAATTACAGCCTGGAGATGGAATAAACAATATTTTTAGTGTGAAGGTGGAGGAAGGATTTTTCTGCATTTAATGCTTTAAATAAACCACAGTATGTTTATGAGCCATGTTTGGCTCAGATAATAAGCTCTTATTTGAAACTATGAACAAACACAAAGGTAATGACACTTGGACATCACCATCATTGCACAGTGTGGAAACATCTTTGTCGTTTTTCCTTCCATGGTTTATGGCTTTGTTTTGCGATATTTTTCCTCTGATACATCCTCCAATATCACACAAGTGCAAACATCTTCTGGGGGTTGGAAAGCTGATTTGAGAAGGTTATAGATAAATAAATCTCAGCTGTGAGTGTCAAGCAACAGATATGTTTCTCTGCTTTGAAATGAGTGGATACAGGGAGAATACATGATATACTAAAGACCACAATGAGCTGCAGGTATTATAAGACATGTTTTGTATAATGGATGATAAGCAAAAACATACTTGCTATAAAACTGGGATCAGTCCTAGACTATCCAATTGTCTTAGGGATTCCACTCCAGATTTTTTTAGAGTTTACTCCTTAGCCTTTTCTTTCCCCAAAGATATCCCACAAGGCAGCAGAGGTTTAGGATCAGAGTCTTATTCTCCTAGATGGGCTACCTTCCCAGGTTGATAAACACGATCTGCCCCTCATTTCCCTCTACAGTATGTTCAGAAACCTCCATAAACCAGGTGAGAGTAGCCGATGGGTCTCAAATGCTTTGTGAGTTAGGGAGTTTCTCTGCATGTGAAGACAGGTCCTGGCAGATTTAGCAGATGAGACCAATAGTGGGTTCAATGGACTGGATATACTAGTGAAAATATAAAAATATAAAATATAAAAAATGTGTATAATAGACAAAGTTGCATCTCAAACAGTTGTGGAGAACTGAACTTACGATGAGAAAAACAAGAAACCAAAATTGGCATATTCATTCATCTGTACTGCAGATGTTTTTGAAGTACACATGACTAGTAAAACAATATTAAATACTGTACCAACAAGAATAAAAGCAACATCTGAGGCAAAATTATTATTATCCATAAAATTATCATTATGTAATGATCCATATATTGGACACATAAAGAATAATCTGATTGTAGCAATTACATCCTCGTTAAATTGTATCTATTAAAAAAATGTGATCCTCACAGTGACAGCAGGTGCTAATGTTAATGAATCTGTCAAATCATTGGTCACCTCTATAGAGTGATTTCTCCCAAGGTCTTGCTCTGTTGGTTTTCTGATTGATGGCATGTTTAGCCCTGTTATGGCAGGGAGAGGAAGTATGGGAAAATAGTGTTATAAACTTTAAAGATGAATTCTTTGTCTTAAACAAAATGCCTTGGACTGTCAGAAATGATTATTTAATGCTCATGTTGTTCACACTTTCTTTTATGAGACAAGTTGACAACCGTGGTTATCCTTTTATGCACCCTTTCTGCTTTGGGGGTTTTAGGGATCACTGATGCTGCACTGTAGTGATCAGCCCTGTTGGACCGTTTTATATAGAGGATATCTCAATTGTATCAAATAGTGTCTATTCACCAAGGACTAGGAACTTGAGACGGATAAAAGGTCTGAGCAGCAGAGTTTGCAAAGCTAATGGACGAAAGTGAAAACAGCTTTGGAATGGTCAAAGGCTTGGTGTCCTTGCTAAACAAAGACATCCACTATAGATTTAAAATGGTGGCAACTTTGTGAACATGATAATGGGTTACAACCGAAAGTGGGTTATGATACTCAGTGAGGAAGTGGCGGTGGGCATTGTGGAAAAACTCAGAGTATCACCAGGTAGACTTAGTGCTGGGGCAGTGAGTCTGTGAGCTTCCTTCCCCAATCAAAACCTCATATTTTAGAACCCCAGAATTGGAACCCATGGAGCAGGCTCTGGCAGCAGATATGGGACTGGAGTCACACTTTGCTTCAAACAACAGTAGCATTGCCAGAGCAGAGTTACACTAAGGGATGCTTCCACTGGGCGGAAAGAGAGGGAAGGTGACCTTTGCCAGTTTCCCCCTCCCCTTGTAGCCTTCAATGTGACTCTTTAGAACAGAATGGGAGGTGGCAGTAAGGACTGTGGGTGGAGGGAATCATCAAAAGAGTCCTCTGCCCCCCACTAATATTGGGATTCCTCTACTGGATCAAAACTCTGGATCAAAAAGACACTGCTGATATGGGCTGCCATATGTCCGGATTTCCCCAGACATTTACCTGATTTCCGCCTGGACACTGCTGCCAACTGTTGTGATTTCATTCCTCCCGTTGCAGGATGTGTGATTGTTTTCATCACATGTCTGTGTTGACATTCCATACTGTTGGAGTCATGAGAACGGAAGTTCAGTTACACTGTTCCGTTATGCTGTACTTTTGCTTTTCTGCTCTCTCGGAGATGAAGAAGGAGAGAGGAGCCATGTTTTCTTTTGTTCTGTTTTGTACATAATAAAGTAGCTTAGAAACCCACACCACCAATGCCTAGCTTCTGCTTGGACTCTGCTAACATGTTGTGTACATATGTCTTCGGATATATGTCGCAGAAGCACATCGGGAAAGAAGAGTGATGAATCATCCCGAGGGTCGCTTGTGGGGGAGAATGCAACTGCCTGGTGTTTTCCAAGCTGGTGCAAGAAGCCCAGTGAGGTCCAGCTCCATGTACCCAGGCACCAACACTGACTGCAATATTCTGGATATGTCAGGGAAATTCTGGATGTATGGCAACCCTAACATAGCTCTTCCCCACGGAAATCATGGCATATATTTAGTTCTTCATAACTCCAGATGATAGATAGATAGATAGATGATAGATAGATGATAGATAGATAGATAGATAGATAGATAGATAGATAGATAGATAGAGATAGATGTTAGAGATAGATAGATGATAGATAGAGATAGATAGATAGATAGATAGATAGATAGATAGATAGATAGATAGATAGATAGATAGATAGACAGACAGACAGACAGACAGACAGACAGACAGACAGACAGACAGACACATATCCTGTTTGGGAGGGGGGAGATAAAAAGATCTTGGTAATCCTTGCAGATGAATGGAAATAAGGCTAACGCACAGATGAACTTCAAGTCCCAACTTACAAATATTTAAAGTCATAAATTTTAAAATGCAATTGCATTTATCAGTGGCAGAATGCATAAATTACTTTTGGTATATTTGTGAGGAACACAAGTCTGCAGAGAAATTTGCCCCCTGCTTTAATCTGCTTGTGATAGAACTTCTAGGGAGAAAAAAAGCTTCAGTTTGAACAACCTGTACAACATCAAAGCCCTTTCCCCTCCCTGCTGAAAGGCAGGTGGTCAGATGGAGACTCAAAAAGCAGTATGAAATCTAGCTCTGGGCTATATCCAGCCCTCTGTATCTGGGGTGCCTCACTCCAGCATTAAATCGAAAATTATAATTAAAAATCTTTGACTTTCCACCTATATTTTTCTATGTTTGTGCCCTATAGATAATTGGGAAATTCTTCCTTAGGAGGCTTTTTTAATGGAAATACATAGAAATGAGTACTCTTAGACATTTCTAACTCAGTTGGTCCATATGTTACATGGGATCTTAGCTCAATTGGGAAAATAGTTATTCTCTTCTAGTCACATTTCCCCTCAGCTTTGTTTAGGTAAACAATAGTCTTATAACGTGAAAATCTGCTGAAGTACTATTTATTATTTTCAAGGTACTGACCAGACATTTTTACCTGGTCTTTTGTTTTATTCTGGGCATATTAGTGCTTGTGAACAAAAGAGCAAACAAGGATGGCTGCGGAGCAATCTCAAGTCCACCAAAAGCAAATAGAAACATATATTTTTAGAGGCATTGACAGCTTTATATTGCTGTTTCCTAGAAGATGCATAGCGGAGGAAGAGCGGAAAGACATTCCTGTGAAACTCCATGACTCACAGAAATTGATCTGATTCAACAGTTAATGTAGCACAAAGATTGACCATGAACCAACATGCCCATAATTTAAAGGCTGTATACAGGGACACAGGATTTCCCCCCCTTTTAACAGAACATTGTCCTCCTTCCTCTCCAGCCATTAATAAAACAATACTTTAAACAAAGACATGTTTTGCAAGTTTGGAAGTAGGTGCCTGACACACGTCATGCTGCCGCTTTTATATCACCCCACACAAAAGTGATTGGCCAAGAAGCCGGGGTGATCGTGGTGCCACCCTGGCATGACGGCATTACTCCGCCCACGCCAGGAGTGGGAGGAACCGGCCTGGGGGCCTGCCCACAACCAGGAGCATCCTTAAAGGTGATCCCACTTATCGATTAAAAATTTCGTGTGATGTGATCCAATCTTCATTCTGAAAGTGTGGCCCAGAGGGAAAATGTTTGAGAACTACTGTCCTAAAGAAATTAAATGAGTTTGTCCTGCCTAATAAACCCCTAAGCACCCAGCTACATCCTAAGCCAAGTTCTATCTGGCAGTTAAACTCTCACATTCTACCTTTTGACTCCCCACTCCCTCCTGCTTGGTTGTTTCTCCACCTTGCTATGATTGGTTGCAGGGTCTCCAGGAGGATGACCCAACACCTATCCATCATAGGAGCACTCTCTGTGTCCTTCCTTTCCTTTCCTTCCCTTCCCTTCCCTTCCTTCTTACTGACAGCCATGATCATGTCCTTTTATGTCATTGCGAAAATCCAGACAACCAATTCTATTTGCTCCTTATCTCTCAAGATGGGCAGCCATTGTACATCATTGCGTGGACAGGCGGAGACCACCCCAATCCAAGACCGGCTCCCAGGTGGCAAGCCCTCCCCCCAGCCTGCCCTCCCCCCAGAATCGCGGGAAGCAGCCGGGAGGCCCCTTCTGCCACCTCCACCCCCCAAGGGGCCAAAACAGGCATGGGGGGGAGGAGGAGAAGGCTGCATGATGTGGCAAGGCCTTCCTCACAGCCCACCCAGCCAAGCTAATAAGGGTTGGGCCCCAGTCTCACCTCTCCAGATGTAGGATGAATTCCAGTGATGTCACTTGCGAAGCTCTGGAGCTGATTGTGATCCCCCAGGTAAGTTCCACCGTCTATTGTGTGGGTGGGAAAGTCCCACCCCTACCTCGCCAACTCCCCCAGGCAACGCCTCCACCCACTGGGATTGGTTGACTGTCTGAGGTTGGGCAGAAATCTCCAGGTATTCAGCCTGGGGGGGTGGGGAGTGATGCCAGGCAAAACTGCTAAGAGCCATGTAGGATCAGGGGTGCTGCACACATCCATGCAAACTATGCCCCCCATTTGATGTGGGGAGTGGTCCTTCCTCCCACTTCTTGTTACACTCACCTACAGCAATGGTGAGATCTGAAACTTTGCTGTTTGCATGTGATATTTCCCCCAATTAAAACAACAAGATTCATGATGGGGTTTTTTCCAATCAGTGCTGTGCACTTTAATATGAGAGGGATGGCCCACTAGGAAAACAGAATGTTGTTGTTAGACTGAGTGGTCTTTGATCTCTCGGTCTACTCTATAAATGGAACAACCTGGTTATTTATAATTGAATGAAAGCACTATTCTTTTCAGAACCCTGAGTTGCATAGAACTGTTAACATCTACAGACACACCAAATAACATGCTGCTTATACAATAATTACTGTATTTAATAAAATGGAAACAAAGCACTCTGCTGGTAATTTTGTTCCGTGGCTTCTGAACATATGAAAACAAGCCTTTATATTTGAGCACCAAAATTATGGAGCACCTACACAGAGTGGCAGACAACTATTATGACGTTATTGCATCTAACACCCAGTGTCTTCTTTTATACATATCAGCATACTTTGTAAACCTTATCATGGAAATTTGCATATGCTTAGTGAAATTTTTCGATTAAAAAAACTAAAAAGGAATAAATTGAGAATTAAACAATGGAAAAATAGAAACGTTGAATATGCTTTTAGCTTTATGGTTGGAATTCAGTGTCACACCATGATGCACATTTTGTCAGTGCAGACGTTTCAACTTACCAGATGGAACAATCTCCCTCTCCTCTCCCTTTGCGCTATTCTGAAGGTTCTCCTGACCCCCTGAGCCAATTTGCAGGGCTCTGGGGGGAATGAGAGGGAAAGCCCCATTGCACAAACAGAAGACCTTGTGCAGGGCTTGTGCTAATGAGACTCATTTGGTGACCTATGGCAGCTCAAGTGAGGTAGAATTCAAAGCAAAATGTGGCCAAGCGGTTTAACAAATTAACGAACCTTTCTGTTTCCTGCTTTAGTGAGGATGGAAAGCAATTATGGTCCTCTTCCAGTCTTTCACCTCTGATACATTTAGACATTTTAGGTACACCATAAAGCACTACATTGTGTTCTTGCATTTCTTTGCGTTTCTGCCTCCTTTTTGTTTTATATGCCCCATAGGAATATAACAAGATTATAATGAATAATAACAAGGGGAACCTGCAACCAAATGTGGAGTTACCTTGTTTAGGCATCCAGTCATGCATTTTTTTCAGGGTACTGTGTTCCATCACCCCTCCAACAGAGAAAAGCACGACAACATCCAACATTTTGTAACCACTGAGCATACTTGGTCACTACTGGACAATTTTTTTCATGGAGGCAGTTAGTATTCTGCATGCCCTGGGCATGTCCCCACTTGTTTCTCTCCAGCGTTGTTTTGGTCACAATTCTGACACCACTTGCTGGTTGAATCTATTATTGCGTGGGCAGGCGGAGTCCCCAGATCCTGCACGGTCCCCCCGTCATGTGGAATAACAACTCAAGACAATGTGCTATGGGATTAAATTGGCCACAACTTTATTAAATTTCAAATGTGGGTAGACCTTGGCTCAGGCACTGGGCGTTCTCCCTCCCTGGTCCCCAGCCGGGGACCTAGGGAGCATCGGGGTTATCCAGTGTGTGTGGGGGGGATGGGCTGGCTCTGGAGAACATATGTTCAAGCAGAGATGGCCGCCCCCGTAACGCCGCCGCCGCAGGAGAGAGCAATGACAACCTTTCGGTGTACGGCCAAAGCCTCCCTTCAGAAAACCCCTTTAACGGGGAACCCTGGTATCGCCGCCGCAAGAGGAAGATGGACAAAAGGATTCCGCCCAAGGCCTGATACCGCCAAAGTTGTGACGTTTTGCTACGGGAAAGGCGAAACCTGCCAATGCAGGGAAATTCCTTTCCGGCCCTTTAACAGCGACCTTAACGTAGCAGCGCCCGCATACCTGTGAAGAAAAGTTAACCTGCAAAACCTGTGAAGAAAAGTTAACCTGCAAAATAAGACATTAACTGAGGGTGGGTAGGGTGGGAGAAGCTCTGGAGCCAAGTGAGGATTCCTAGGTAAGATCCTCCCTCTATTGTGTGGGCAATACCTGGCCTGGTCTCCTTGGCAACGCTTTCCCCAGGTCCTCCCTCTATTGTGTGGGCAATACCTGGCCTGGTCTCCTTGGCAACGCTTCCCCCAGGTGGGATTGGACAACTGACTGAGGTAGGCGGAGACCTCCAGGTATCACACCTGAGGGAAGGCAAAGCCAAGCCTATGCTGTTGGGGCCGCTCCAGATCTAGGGGCTGCACGCGCCCACGCAAAGGCCGCCCCCCGTTTCAAGCGGGGAGCGGTCATTGTAATGAGTGATGGATGGTGTTATGATATCATACTTGTTCTTTTCGTTTTTGTCTTGTTCACAGTCACATCTAAGGAGTCCTGCTGCTTTAGCATTCGAATAATGTTTCAGGTTCTGCACTGGAATAAATAAAGGCAGAGTTAAGTTTGCAGTTCAGATTGGGTTTGACTAGGACTTGAACTGAAAAGCAGATCAAGCCCCCCCCTCTCTTTCTCTCTCGCTCTCTTCACTCTCCCTGCCCCCCAAATTGGTCTTACTAGCTAGTCAAAACATTGAACAGACCTTTTCAGTTATCTTTTTACTACTACAGTGGTACCTCGGGTTACATACGCTTCTGGTTACAGACTCCGCTAACCCAGAAATAGTACCTTGGGTTAAGAACTTTGCTTCAGGATGAGAACAGAAATTGTGCTCCTGCGGTGCAGCGGCAGCAGGAGGCCCCATTAGCAAAGTGGTGCTTCAGATTAAGAACAGTTTCAGGTTAAGAACGGTCCTCTGGAATGAATTAAGTACTTAACCCGAGGTACCACTATAATGTAAACTGAATTAGAGTATATATACACTTTGACTATTCCTTTCTCAGTCTACACATAGAATTTGATATTTTGAATACACGGCATAAGGACAGTGCAGAGGTAACCTCCAGACATTGTAGATGGCAACTCCTGTCATTCCTGCCCATTGGTCATGTTGGCTGCAGTTGATGGGGGCTATTGTCCATAACTTATGGAAAACATCATTGTGGCTACTTCTAGAGTAGATGTTTGAGAAGGAGACATTCATGGACTTTAAAAGATGTGTTGTGTGATCCACACCTGGTTATAGCCAGTGCCCCTCTTGGCTGCTGCCTCTCACAAACTTCACACAGTCACAGAAACAAAGCACGAAAGTGATTTTTCAAGATCAGGTGGAAAGACTCATAAAGTCACAATAGTTACAACAACTCTCAGCTTCAACTACTTAGTCAGCCCCTCTCAGATGTTTCTATCATGGGGATGAGAGGTAATAAGAAACAGCCTGCCACTTTGCTCTCTCCTGGTATAACGCTTCCTTCATGAAGAGGCCACAATGAGTCTTAACTGTGAACATTGAGGTGAGGGTGGTTGTCCTTTGGTCTTTGATCTTCTCCCTCTGACATGCTTTTCATCTATTTGATTGTGCTTTTTGACAACTCTCTCTGTTTGAAATTGGAAGATTTAGCAAGGCTCATGCTATTATAGCAGTTGACCCCAGAGCAAAAGTAACAAAAGCCCTACAGTGACCAGCATTTTAAACATGGGAAACTCTCTGACTGTATGGTTGGTGCAATCCCATTTCTAACTGCCAGTAGACTGAGATTACAATGTGGGATCCATATAAATGTCACACTTTTTTAATACAGCGAGAGGAAAGGAGGTTGGCATCCTATTTCAGAAGTCTATCCATCACAAGTATCCATTTTGTCTTAGCATCAGTACCAAAAAAAAATCATGATTCATGCCAATGTTATGTTGATATAGATGAACAGATGGAGTAAATAATCTACTGGGGCACTTTCAGCTGCTTGCCATTTTGAGAAATGTGAATTGGACAATTCAGATTAAAAGAGGATCATCATTTTGTTCATACTGTTGCACAATAGGAAATTGTCTTTCCCTTTAGTGCAATGCTCAAAACATTGTTTCTACATGGACAATGGGACAGATAAGGCTGATTATCTAAACATCTTCTGTAATAAAAGTTCTAGTATACATTGTTGCAGACCACCCTAATCTAAGAGTGGTGCAAGATTCCAGGGTAATGTTATGAGTTGGGTTGGGGGTAGGATGTATGTCTGAGCCCCCCTTCTAATTCCTGGATCCAGCATGGATTCAATTGCTGGAATAGCAAGGCCAGCCTGGGAACAAAGAGGTCGGCTCTGTGCCAGAGGGCAAATGGGTGGTTCTCCCTCCCTCAACTGTCTGTTACTTAGAAAGACAAAAGGTTGGGGTTGAGTGATGAGTTAGGTGATCTAGAAATGGCATGCAAAATCTGCAGGATGGAAAAGCAGAGAAGAGAGAGAGAGAGCCAGGACTTTGGCCATAGGAAAAGCAGCACCTCCTTTCGGTGTCAAGTCTGCAAACCCCTCCATTGTAGACTCAAGTTGTATATATGTGTAAACAAACCATATATCATAAAGACAGCCCAATGTCTCAAGTGGTGCAAGATACCAATGGGTTCCAGGCGCTTATTCAGGGTTAAATTTTTCCTTTTGGAAATGAGGCACAGCCAACAATTCATTTAAAATAGTGAGGCATTCCCTTGGCACCTCTTTTCCTCTCTTGGGCTGCAGCTCTCTCCTTATATTGTTTTTTCTGTTACACCAGGTTGAGCACTGTGTTCCTTTTGAGTGAAGTCAGAGTAAATAATAGGAAACCATCCATATTTTACCACAACCATGCAGTGCACACTGGCATTTCTGTTAACAATGTTTCCTTTGTGTCTGTTTTTCCCAAAGCGACAAAACTATTTTGGGACCACTTCGCTGTTTTAAAAGCTACAAAAATGACTGAGCAGTTGGTGCAGTTGGTACTTGGGCTAGAAAAACAGAGATATTATTATTATTCCAAATCATAATTCAGTGTATGCTTTTCAGACCCTTCAAGGCAGAAGGGGAACACCAACCCTATTTTATTTTTATTTTATAAATTTAAGAACTAAGCGCTTATAACTACACTTTACTTCTTTCCTGCCATCTAATCCACTTAGAGGCATTTCCTGTGAAAGTACTCGAGGAAACAAAATACCTGTATGTAAGTTCTCCCACTGCTAACACTAATGTGGTTTTTTATTATTCTCAACCTACAACATCAAAGCTTCTTAAATAAATGGATTCCCTGCTATCTAAATCCTTTTTGTGCAAATAGCTCTATTAATCTAGATTTATTTTAATGAATACAAGCAAGAGAATGCGTATGCAGGAACACTGAAGCACTTCTGTTATTAATTCTTAAAAACAATAGTAAAATCTTTCCTACAATATATGCTTTTCAAACACCCCACTTTTCCTTGTTAGAAGTACCCTGTAGCATTGTAGTGGCATATTATTATTATTATTATTATTATTCCTGCCCTCTCTCTCAAAGGAGCCCAGGGGGGCAATTTTTCCATTGTTGTCAAGAGATCGTTAATGATATAGGATGCAGTATTAGTTTGCCATGAAAAAAGTTTCTGTTTCTGTAGATTTAGGAATAGCCATAGAGCTAAGACATTTGAGCATGGCTATTCCTTTCCTTTGGATCACCTTTAAAATCAGATCTGTTGAGAAGTAGTAAATGCAAGTGCTTGTTGACAGCTCATGCCATAGCAACTTCCCTGCAAACTTGTCCCCTTCAGATTTTTTTTACTATCATTCCCGTCCGCCTCACCCAGCATGACTAATGGTCACCAGTGATGAAGCCTAGAATATATGGAAGGAGCTAGGTTAAGAAAACCTATCTTATAGCCATACCTGATTTTATTTTAATCTTGAGCCTCAGACATTTTTGGTGTTTTATGTACTATTTAAATTTTAGTATATTTTCCAAATATAACACAAGGAAAGAAACAATCCTTCAGTTGTCTTCCACTTCCACTTCTGACAACAAATGCATCTTTCCAAATGCAGCTAGGTAATATAAGGTTATCCAAAGCACTGATAGTTTTCATCATCTCCATTGAGGGGCCCAATCCCTATCCTTTCCAGGCATAGTCCACACTTTAGAACTTTCTTTCCTTTCTGCTCCAGAGCTTTCCATGCCAAAACCCAGTTTTTAAAGTTGAACAGGAGAATCCAACCAACTTGCTGTTCATTGCACTACAGCTTTAAATAGGGGGGAGGGATGCTTGGGACATTGAGCTTTAAAGTGCGGACCTGTGCCTGGAAAGAGGGTGCAAAGGGTAAGTGTGGATAAGCCCTTACTGAATAATTGGTTATATAATAGAGAAAGAAAATGAACAAAAAGGTTCCCTGTAGGGAGAAAATAAAATGAGGCTGTTCTTTTCTTTCTTCTTTTGAAGGCTGAGTTGCATTCCTGTCTTAACTAGAAAGTGCTGGGTTCTTAGGTAATGAAGTAATTCTGTTTAACGTGGAAAGGGTAATCCTAGCCAATTAAACTGGTATTTGCTGGACAGAAAAAAATATTGAGAATCCTATGATTTGTCAACTGCTATTGTCAACTGTGTGTTCCCCCTATAATCCTATGTCTCAGAGCATGCAGGGACCTTTTGCCCTTAGCCCATCTTTTGCTGAAGGGAAGAAGTCTTTGTAACAAAAGAAATTTGTGGGAAATGTAGGTAGGAAAGCAAAAGTAGAGGCTAGAACTGAAGAGACTGTAGTGAGCAATGGTCATGGGGCTGTGAAGCTGTGAAGAGCAGTTGGAGAGATTGTACCTGGTCACTACCCCTTCATTGTTGTTGCTTAGTGGTTTGGACCGGAGCACACCAGGCACTCCTGTCTTCCACTGCCTCCTGCAGTTTGGTCAAACTCATGTTAGTAGCTTCGAGAACACTGCCCAACCATCTCGTCCTCTGTCATCCCCTTCTCCTTGTGCTCCCAATCTTTACCAACATCAGGGTCTTCTCCAGGGAGTTTTCGTGAAAAAAACTAAGATCATGGCCATTGGTCCCATCATCTCCTGGCAAGTAGAAGGGGAAGAAATGGAGGCAGTGAGAGATTTTACTTTCTTGGGCTCCATGGCATTGCAGATGGTGACAGCCGTCACAAAATTAAAGCCTGCTTCTTGGGAGAAAAGCAATGACAAACCCCTTCATTACAGTGCACAAAATATTGAAGATGCCCATGTAAATGCAAGCGGCCATAAAGAAGAGGTCTCATTACTGATAAAAAGAAAGAAAGAGGAAAGAAACATTTTTGAAAGGAAAAAAAAATCAGGCTTACCTAACAGCCATTTACAGTTTCCATATAAACTTTTGTAGTCATATCCTGTAACAATTGGCATTTGTTTTTTAACTCACTGGCACTGATACAAATTTGCAGAATGGAAAGGTTGTGAAAGCTATTCCGTAACCCTAACAGAGAAATAGAAAGGTATTGAATGAAGTGAGCCAACAAAATTACAAAAAAACAACAACACCTCACCCAAAGCAAAACACCAATGTTGGGATACACTGTGTAATTAAATCTACCCACAAGGACAAAATCAATGCAGTCAGTCAGAAATACACCACATGTGACTTTTATTTATTCTGCTTTATCAAGCTTAATTGATGTGTGTTGGGGAAGGATTCTCAGTAGCAGGAACAAAAAGTCTTATGGTGGCAGTCTCTCAAGGTTTTCCCAATGTCTGTTTATGATAACTAAGAATAATTCATTGTTGAGTGCCTTTCATGTAGTGGCAGAATAACTCTAATTCGCAGCTTCCACATGGTTGGTCATTAATCGCACATTGTCATCCTTCTATTGGGAGAGGAACTGGGCAAAAATCCATCCAGCTGGCACTTTCTTGACTAGATGTGTCAGTTCTGTTTTCAGCTAGGAGTCAACATGCCATCACTAACTGGCTAACATAAATGACACCTCTTGGCATTTTCCAAATAGGATTTCTCCTAATTCAAATGTAGACATAAAAATGAGGCACTGATGTGTTCTGAAGTCAGAGGATAATATCTGCATGAGAATACCAAAAGAGAAGTGCATTACACTGGTACTGAAGCCGTGTACCAGCATGTTCCTAGGTCCACTTCAATGTTCTGGCTAACCTATAAAGCCCAGATCAGTCTGGGTACTGGATATTCATGGACACCTCTTTCCAAATCAATCTCTCTGCAGCTCATGTTCTGCTGAGGCAGCTCTGCCTTTGATTTCATGCTACTCCATGGCTTCCAGGAGAAACAGGGCCTTCTGGAGTGTTATTCCAGAGCTATAGAACCATGCTTTCCCATGTGCTATGTAAAATGATGGGAGAGCAGCATTTTATGTCCCAGTGTTAAGGCTTCAAATGAACTTTAATCTGATTGGGTTTCAGTAACAATGGTTCCGTTGGTGGATATAAGGTTGGCTTTGTAACTGAGTTAGAAATGTGAGACTAGGAATACATAGCCTCCAACATTTCTCCGATGAAAATAGGGTTATCATCATCATCATCATCATCTCTTCTTCTTCTTCTTCTTCTTCTTCTTCTTCTTCTTCTTCTTCTTCTTCTTCTTCTCTGCCCAACATACATAAAAACATCATAAAACATGAAAAATCTTCCCTTTAGATATCTTATGCCCTTGGTTCAGCAGTCACATAACTCTATACCCTCCAACATTTCTCCTATGCCAATGGGGATGTCCTAAGGAAAAGTGGGACATTCCAGGATGAAATCAGAAGCTGGAATGGCTTCTGTAAATCTAGGACTGTCACTGGAAAATTCAGGACTGCCACTTGGAGGGTCTGGGAATGTGAAGCTTGATTGGTTGGTGTGGTTTTGGGGTTTTCAGAATGGGCTTTTCAGAATGGGGGTATGGGATAGAATTGTGATTCTGTAAATGAAATGTGGCTCTTGATTTCAGAACTACCATTAATGGCTGGATGCTTTGGGACATAAGGTCACTGATGTTGTGGAAGTGTGGTAAAATCCTCTTCATTATTTGTAGAGTTAGATACAACCCACTATACCAAGGAAGTATATGCACATCACGGTATGTTGACAATTGGTAAATGGGTTACCTGTATTCATCAACAAAGTGTTCAGATTTGTGCTAATTTCTGCTCATAGAACAGCTCTCAAGATGTCTGGTGTTACAGGATGTCTGGTATACTATAGCATAGAACACATTCAAGTTCATAAAGAAAACCCTTACATGTAAAGGTGCAGACTGTTTAAGACCGTTCCATTCACTCCCCTGTTGTTTCTTTTTTAATTCCATCCAATTAGAAGCTAATCTCTACCTCACTGCGGGCTGGTAAATGTTGCATTTCAGTGCAAACTAGCTGGGCACTTTCATTTCTTGTAATTACAAGACATAATTACTTTGGTGCTTTCTTAGACTTGGTCTTATTAAATATTTTTGTTGTTGAATTTCATAGTTTTTATGTTTTCACTCTTTTTATGCTAAAATAAAAGATAACTCCCAGGGGCATAAGAATTAGATTCTTAAACCCTTTGGAGCATTTATATGTATATAATATATAATACATCCTGATAAAATGAAGGAGACAGCAGCACATGTGAGAATGTAGTGTGCATTAAGTTAAAGACAAGAGTTAAAATTATTGCTCTGACACGTATATAGTTTTCTCCCTCCCAGCCACTAAAGATGGAGGCAAAATCAAATCTGGGAAGTAGGAAATACAAACTCCATTTTAATTAAGGCCTAGAAAATGCATGCATACTGAGGAGGGTCATTTGCTGATGGGGAGAATGGGAGTTGTAGTCGTCTTTGCCTTCTGAACTGAGCTAGTAAGCAGAGAAAGCTATCTGTTAAACATTTTAAATAGCCATGTGAGTGGAAAAGCCCTTAGAAAGGAAGATGGCAGTACTGCATGGCTCAGAAGCTGCATATACTGTAGCAGGCAGTACTTTATCTGGAGTTGGCTAACCCACATGGAAAAGGAAGATAAATAAAACAAGAACATGTTATTAACTCACCCGTGAACAAAAGATCCAATGAAAACCCAAGAGCAGCTTCAACATTTCAAGTACCAAATCCAATTCTACAGTGTGATCTATATTCAGGCTGAGTTGCAGGGCAACCATTGAAGCTATGTTTGATTACCCAGCCCAGCTTTTACCTGTGATTATTTCTGAATTTCTCTACTCTAGAGCTAAAGCAAAATTGTTCTAAAGCATTCTTAAAACAATGACCACCAGCAGCACAAAAATGAATAGGACATCAGGAGTAGAATTAGAATGATCAGAAATATAGAATAGGGCCCTGTGACCTAGGGTGTAAGGCTATTTCAATCAAGTACATACCATGACTGTGTGTGTGTGTGTGATGTGATAAGCATGGGAAAGCCACTATTTGTGGGAATTACCACATGACCAGTCACACAGTGATCCCAAGAACTTTTATTTGGGAGTAAAGTTTCCATGGATCTTAAACTGAACAATGTGGTGATTAGGAGCATCATCAGATGCTGCGTCATTGTTCATCCAATACTTTCTCTGTATCCCTGCAGTATACAGATAAAATAATAGATAACACATGGCTACAATTCATAAAAACAATTAAAAATAAGATGGATGGAACTACCTGCTTAGCACCATATTAAATACAACCCAAGCTATCAAAAAAAATTTTTAAGCAAATATAAGTATTTTTTCCTGCAAATCTTGGGGTTCCTCAAATCTGTTGTTATCTGCCTCATTTGTAAGTATGTATGATATTGTTTGGGTCGCAGAAGAAACCACTGATCAGAGGACTGACCAATGAATATCAGGTTCATTGTAGGAAAAAAATGGAGTTAAATGCAGTTGTTTGAGAATTGTCTGGACCATTAAGCTTTGATGGGGGGGGGAATGTTTCAGGTAAATCAGTCCTTAGAATTAGCAGAATCTGTGGCAATTAATACTACAGTCCAGTAGCTGAAACTAGCAAGATTCTCACTAAGTACTTGGAAAGGCTTCAGGCTTTTTCTCTTATGTGCAATAGCTGCTCCATTGTTATGTATGCAGTCTGTGAATCCAAGCGACAACTCTGAACAGGTAAATTAGAAGTGATAAATGTACCTTCTTTGTGTGTTTCTATAAAACTGAGGGAAACAATTGGGTAATAGACACTTAAAGGTTTTTTTAAAAAATAAAATAAAAATAAAGCACAACCTTCAACACATACTTGCTCTGAAGTGAGAAGAAACAGAGAAAATGAGGGAGAAGAAACTATCAAGATATGAGACTCTGCGTTGAAAAAGAGCATGCTAATGTTCCACATTTGCATAAGACATTTGCAGGGAAATAAATGCAGAGGGGTGAAACAAGGATTTATAATGCCTCACATTTTTTTTCCGTTCATCCTGGCACTACGGGGAACTGATCATAAATGAAATACTTTCTTTTCTCTTCCCCCATGCCCTCTCTTCTTTTAGGGAAAAAAAACCCTAGGAAAATGTTACTGCTCGTTTTATGCATGAAAAAGCTAAGTGTTTTTGAAATTGACAAAGGTGGTGCAGTGCTGTCTATTTGCAAAACAAGACTCCAGTGACTATAGTTTCATGCAAATCTTATCAGCCAAGTGTCAATATCGCATGCTTGTGATATTTGACACACCTGCTGTGCACTCACTAGAAAACCGTGGCAAGCTTTTCTCCAAAAACTGTCATGCTGGGGGATGGGGAGGGATAAAAGAAATGGAGGGCAAATAGTATTTTGTACTGTACCATTCCAACTAAGCATATTTGCTCCCTGGGATGTGCTTGGTTTAAATAACCCTGGCTCTGGAAATGTACACTGTCAGGAAAGCAGCTTGTAAAAAATAGTGCTCCCATAAGATATAAGTTTACAGGCCTGTGTATGTTTTCTCAGAAGTAAGTCCCAAAGTATTGAAGCTGTCCCCCCTGCACCCAATGCCCCTCACCAGCCCTGGTATCAGGGCCAGGCTGGAAAGGAAAGGTAGGGGATGGGTGGGTTTCATATTTTATTCCATCTTTAAAGAGATCCCTCCCTGCAACTTTCTCAGCAATCTGACATAATCTGCCTAATTCAGGCATGAATTATTCAGTCCCATGGACTGCAAGAAGATCAAACCTATCCATTCTTAAGGAAATCAGCCCTGAGTGCTCACTGGAAGGACAGATCGTGAAGCTGAGGCTCCAATACTTTGGCCACCTCATGAGAAGAGAAGACTCCCTGGAAAAGACCCTGATGTTGGGAAAGATGGAGGGCACAAGGAGAAGGGGACGACAGAGGACGAGATGGTTGGACAGTGTTCTCGAGGCTACCAGCATGAATTTGACTAAACTGAGGGAGGCAGTGGAAGACAGGAGTGCCTGGCATGCTCTGGTCCATGGGGTCATGAAGAGTCGGACATGACTAAACAACTAAACAACAACAACAATTCAGGCATAGGGATATTGTAGATGTTGTGGAACTCCACTTCCATTCATCCCTGACCATTAGAATAGGGCTGGAGAAGTCCATCCAAGTAAGAGAGAAAGTATTTTTAGTAAAGTGTGTTCTGTAAGTAACTTCACCAAGAGGGCTATTTTGCAAGTATAATCACAACTTGTAAATATTTAATATTTTCCTACAATTGAAATCAGATATGGATACAGCTGAGACTTTGCAGCTAGAAGGAGAATAAAACAAAGAAAACCACATGCACAAGGCAGACAGATGACAGAGTACTGTCTGCCCAGTGTGTCCTGGTAGGAATGTTGGAGGATTCATGAAAATGGGAGCGGAAATTGCCAATATTTGCTTATTTCTCCCACATCTGGAATGGAATCAATCCAATGCTGCTGTTGTTCTTGGTCTTTAAATGTTACATAATTAATTACCTCCCCACTCCCAATTTGCATTGCATCTGTTTTTCATCTCAATGGCTGGATTTTGCATTGAAATGAATGGTGTGGAATCACATAATGAATGGTGTGGAATCACATAAAAACAAAGAGGGAAAGGATTTGCTGAATTAACTAACTGAACTGGAATACAAAAAAGGGAGGTGTGAGGAGGTCAGGGAAACAAGTAAATGAAAGACAAGACATGGAAAGATTGATTTGTTTTTAAATGTTTTTATTTTTCTGTATTTTGTATTTTGTATTTTTTATTTTTGTAACCTTTTTTGAAACTTTAATAAATATATTTTTTTAAAAAAGGAATCACATAATGATGATGTAATTAATTACATAATTCTTTTTGTAAAGTTCCACCACAGCAGCCCGAAGGATGAATAAATGTAGTTGCTGACAGAAGCTGAACTGCAGCAGAACAGAAACAGGGCTGCATGTGATGAATGTGAGTCAGAAGAGAAATTGATGCCTTCTTGCAATTCTAGTTTTCATTCCCAGTTTGATATTTCTATAGGGCTTGGACAGAACAGCAAACATAAAAGTGGCAGTGCTCAGGAGGTAAGCTTATTCAGTTTCTAATTTTAGTTTTATCTGAGTTTTGTAATAGTGTGGGGATTTCCATACTGTGTGGCAAGATGAAGCTGATACATTTAAATAGCCAGTAGTGAGCAGCTGGTATCTAAAGTAAGGTCTTTATGGATCCTTGGCCTTGGGAATCCTACTATGCTATTGGAGAAAATTGGGGTAGAAGTCACTGTAGTGCTGAATAAATAATTCTTCCAGTTTTGACAGCAATGATCACTTATTGGAAGGCATTGAGAATCAGAATCTATGTTCTCCTTGAAATCATCCTCCTTGATATGGAAAAGAGATTCATTTTCCCACTCCCAAAGCAGTTGACTGACACTGGCAACACTTGCAAACCTTAAGCAGTTTTCTGGCGTGCTTCCATACCCAGACCACATTTCTTTTCCTGACCTAAAATGTAGTTTCAGCAATGTATATGTTTATTTAAATGTATGCTTTCATCAATACATAAAGTGATAAAGTAGGTTCTTACATTATCAGTGTAGGACGGGTGAACAGGAAATCAATTTTATTCTCTTTTATACCAGTGTAATTAAACTGATGGAAAGGATTAAGAAACTGCTTTGTTAAATTAAAGTGCTCTTATTGCATTGCTTGATTATTCTTCCAAAACAAGAGAAAATAAGGATGAGTTTACATGCATTTTCAAATAAAACTGGAGAACATTTGCCATTAGTAAATCTTCCATATTGCATGTAATTGGCTACTTAAATGAAAATGAAGACTTTAAATTAACTTTCTCAAGCTGATGGGGTTTTTGGTAGAAGAACTTATCAGCTAATTAAGAGGGAAAACAAAAATAGGACTAGACTAGCATTTTATGCTTTAAAAAACATGGATTTAATAATTTGCTTTGTTTCTATGCCAGCAAAAATGAAACTTTTTGACATGATAAGTTGTCATTCAATTATGCTTCAATAAGCTTGAAGGCTACAGTTTAATGCTTCTTGTTGATTATTTCTTGTCATTTCAAAACATAATAAATTGGATAAATCACTGTTATAAAAGTAGTAAGTGGATGTAACTTGCTATACACATACATTTGATTGCAAAACATGTAAATGACCATGTTTTTGATTAACACTAAAACTCAAAGCAGCATTTTGACTTAACATTGCCATCCTCTTAATTATATCATTTATGTATTATACTGTTATGAAATGAACATTAAGCCTATTGAAGTGATAAAAACCATACAAGGCATATTCCATAAAAAGACAAGCATACCTAGGCCCTTTCTGTACTGTACATTTAAAGCAGTGTCACAAAACTTTAATCAGTTGTGGCTTCTCTCAAAGGATCCCAGGAACTGTAGTTTGTGAAGGGTGGTGAAAGTTGTTAGGAGATCCCCTTCCCTGCACAGAGTTACAATTCCCAGAGTTCCCTAGAAAGGAAGATTGACTATTGAACGCCTGAGATGGGGCCCTAGAGGCCAAAACAGACATGAGAGCTATCTGAGATCACATCTCTAATCTTTTTTAAAGCTTTAATGCAGCTGTTAGAAAATGGACATATACATTTCTCACACACATACACATCATTTTACCTTTGTAATATGACCTAAAGTTGCAAAAAAAAACCTAATGGAGAAAAGAAAAATAGTCAAAATACAAACAATGCAGCTACGTGGTGGTACCTGCCCTGGTTATCTCCCGCATGGACTACTGCAATGCGCTCTACATGGGGCTACTTTTGAAGGTGACTCGGAAACTACAGCTAATCCAGAATGTGGCAACTAGACTGGTGACTGGGAGTGACTGCAGACACTATATAACATCAGTCCTGAAATACCTGCATCGGCTCCCAGTACATTTTTGAGGATAATTCAAAGTGTTGGTGCTGGCCTTTAAAGCCCTAAACAGCCTTGGCCCAGTATACCTGAAGGAGTGTCTCCACCCCAATTGTTCACCCCAAACACTGAGTGAGATCCAGCACCAAGGGTCTTCTGCAAGCTTCACTGGGAGAAGTGAAGCTACTGGGAACCAAGCAGAGGGCCTTCTTGAAAGTGAAACGCCCTCCCATCAGATGTCAAGGAGATGAGTGACTATATAATCTTTCAAAGACATTTGAAGGCAGCCCTATATAGGGAAGCTTTTTAATCTGTAATGTTTTATTATGCTTTTATATGTGTTGGAACTTGCCAGAGTGGCTGGGGCAACCCAGTCATATGTGTGGGATACTATCTCTGTCTGTCTGTCTGTCTATCTATCTATCTATCTATCTATCTATCTATCTATCTATCTATCATCTATCTACCTATTTTTATTCTGAGCATGCAACCTGCTAGCATTGCCAACCCCTTGTTCATTCAGTAACCCGGTACTTCAATAACCTGGTATATTGTGCAATCTCTTTGGCGATCAAAGAAACTACTCTATTCCGAACTTTAAAATGGAAAACGTAATGCTGGTGGTCAACAAAAGAGGTTTAAAGACTGTTTCAGGGCAAATTTTTAAAAATGTAAACACTTGCCTATGAGCACAACTGGGAAACACTTGCCTGTGAGCGCTCTAATTAGAGAACAGCCTTTACCAAAGGTGCCATGGGCTTTGAAAACACTCAAACTCAGGACGCAAGGGAGAAGTGTGCTAAGAGGAAGGCACGCTTGGCAAATCCACACCGTGATCAACTCCCACCTGGAAACCGATGTCCCCACTGTGGAAGGATGTGTGGATCCAGAATTGGCCTCCACAGTCACTTACAGACTCATTGTTAAAACCGTGTTTATGGAAGACAATCTTACATTGCTCCACCCCCAAAAAATCCTATGTAAAAATAAGATCTTATATGCATTTATGGCCAAGACATTTAAGAAATGATTCCAAAATCAATCTGAAAGATCCTAAGATATTTTTAGTAACTGTTTTTCTGCATTTCAGAAAGCTCTGAATGTTGCCACATAAACTGCAAAGTGTTTTAGGTCATTGCTCATTTGTGCATTTTCAGGTCTGTCATTAATTCTCTTCTGTGAAAGTGAAGTTGTTTGCATGACTTCTAGTTTCCCAGGGGCCTGAAAATCCTGATAATATAAACCATTTTGCTATAATTTGCAGGGGTAGAGGGATATTTTCTGGACAGCAGCATAAATCAAATATCTAGGCAGAAAGCCCAGATTGCTACTTACTCATGAAGTGAACCATTAGGCAAATGCTGTTTTGCTTGATAAGTAAAAATTGTCACTGTTTCTTATTATTCAGTATACATTCTCATACAATATTATACCATTCTGAGCCCTATCCAGGTGGGGAATTGCTGGGTTTAATGATAAACCTGGAGTTCCTACTTCCTATGTGATATTTCTCCTGTGGAGATGGGAGGGAGGTTAGCGTACACCGCCATCATGTGTGAAGATTGAAAGCCTATTTCACCACATTTCTGGAAATTTCCTGGTTTGAAAACAAGTAGAAAAATTAGGGAAAGCAAAACTTACAAGCCCATATAGCACTTACAGTGTTATGTCCAATGTTCAGCCACTCAGCCACTGTAACTCATTCTCCAGTATGGTAGTATGATGACTTCAAGAGAAGATGGGACCAACTGAATAAGTTAGAATTTACAAATAATGTGTTTCAGTGCTTTTAAACTATGTTTTGTAACATTACAGTATTCTACTGTATTTTAACACTTCATACATATTATGGATGAACAAAATGTCCCCTTTCCAATGTCATTTCCACATTCAAGGGAGGTGGAATCAGGGAGAGTTTAAGTTTATTTGGAGTGATAAATTGGCGGTGGGGAGTAATCTCACTACTGCCCTCACACTTCCCCCTACACCTGTTCCTAGAGGCTGCTAAGTCTTGAAGTTTGAGCTAAAGGTTTCTTACGGATATCCTTCATTTCCCTCAGCACCACATGAAGCTGAAGCCTAGGATCATAACTGCCAGCTTTTCAGCCAATGTAGCCAGACTTGGCTGGACATTATCACAAATCCATAATATAGCATGTTGAGGAGGAGATTTCAAGGAAGCTGATCAGAAGGTTTGAGACCTGTGAAACATTACTGACAGGGCCAGCAGTTTCAGAGCTCTCCCCGCCCCACTCAGTGCTTGTGCTGATACAAAAATGGGCAGTCTTCTTGTAAGTTTTGATGATGTAAGCTAAATATTATAGTGAGAGATAAAAGTGCTTGGAATCAAATACATAGTATTCTACATCAATTTTCATCTTTTGTTCTTTGAAGTGTGGTCACCTCATATTATATACATAGCGACTATATAGATCATGAGCTGCCAGGATAAAGAAGAGCTAGGATTGGGGAGAAATTTCTGATAGCCATTCTAAACCCATGGGACAAAGTGGGGGACAAATCTACATAGGTTCACCATAATCTCAATCTTTATTTGCTTCTGCAACCCAACAGAAAGACACTATATTATGCAGGCCTGTCCTTCATCTTTCATTCAAGCTTCTACTACTCAGAACTCTCTTTTTCTTCCTAGAACCAAGCATTTAAGCCAGCAAATCCTTGAATTCCAAACCCAACCTTTTGTCTTCCTTCATTTCTTGCCCATCCAACCTTGTGGCCACTTGTTGCTTTGTTTTATCTTCAAAGCTAAAACTATTTCTTTGAATGTACTCACAAAATAAGCCCAGCACTGAGCCTCTTGGACTAACCTTTGTGACATGTGGAGAAATTATACCTTGACAGCTGTGTGATCCAATGCGGTACGATGTAGCCAGCCATTATTTTTTCCCAAACAGATTGTTGTCCTCACTCAATTTTGCAATAGCCTCCGGACTGAGCCACTCTCATGAATTACAAACTAACACAGGCAGCCCATAAGCCTCCATGCTCACTTGGTGACACTCTGGAAATACCTTAAATTAGCTGGGGCCCTGCATGGATGCCGGATTTTCGTGCCCCCATTCTCCTCCAGCTTATGTCTCATTATTTGTAATTGGCTTTGGCTTGTTATAGGATAAAGGCACAGAGTCTGCTGTAAACTATATCTACACTACAAAACATTCCTACGCAAGGTACAGTTAATGATGCCCTTGGAGATCTGGTCAAAGAGTTCATGTCAGGGAATGTGTAGCGCCTGATACAGGAAGCGGAGAAAACAGGTCTCAGGCTAAGATTTGTTCTCTTTCATTTTTTTTCTTTTAGAAAAGTCTTCAATTGAAGTAATGAAATGACTACCAAACGGCATCCTTGTATTTCTTTGGGCTATAGAAATGCAACAGGAAGGCACCAAATCTATGGAACTTCTTTTTTAAAAAATGCAGCAGAGTAGCACAGTACCACTATTCAAATAACAGCAAACAGAGGAATGATAGATAACTATGTGCCTACCTGTTCACCAGCATAATATTTTTTTCCAAATTGCTTACACTGTGGGTAAATTGTTACATTACAGGTCTAGTTTTCATTGACATGGTAGAACTGAGGCTGAGCCCAGTCTTATTTCAGTTTTTAATGATTCAGTGCAGGGCACTTAGCCTCCCACCCTTCCATTCACATGCTTTCACAAACTCTGCAAGTTGTGTTGGGGTGAGTGGCGATAAGAGGCAGTAACAACTGAGTCTTGGGGCTGATCTAAATGGCATCCCTGTCATGTCTAGCACTGGCCCAATATAGGCATGAAGTCCTCCACTGACAAAGCCAATGCCCCATAAGTCAGTGACCTTGAAGAGCAGACAGAGTCCCCTGAAACCACTGTTGGAAGATTTCTTTCAGGGGTCCCCCAGGTTGGGACGAGCTGGAGAACCCCTGGAGCTGTCAGAGGAGGAAGTGGAACCACCACCCAACCTTCAAGAACGTTGGCACAAAAAGGTCCAGGTTCAAGCTGAAGAGTGGCAGCACAATATGCACCTATGGGTTCAGAGTATTCTCGCTACTTGCGAGTAAGCAGTCACTGAAACTTCTTTAGTAGCAACAGTTGTGGTCAGGGTGAGGTTCAGGATGCCAGAGTTTCTTTCTTCAGCTCACACGTTACTGGAAACAACACCAAGTTCTGGCTTCTCATTCCTGATTTTAGTTTTTCTGTCTTGCTGTACTCTCTATGAAATTGACCTTGGCCTGATTCTTGCCCTTGCTTTTGGATCAAAGATATATCCTATGAAAATAAGAAGAGCCTGCTGGATGAGGCCATTAGCCCATCTAGTCCAGTATCCTGTTCTCACAGTGGCTGAACAATTGCCTGTGGGAAACCAGGAAGCAGCATTTGAGCACAAGAGCACTCACGCCTCCTGTGGTTTCCAGCAACTGGTATTCAGAAGTATTGTTGCTTCCGAATGTGGAGACAGAGCCATTCAGTTTGGTAGCCATCACTGCCTCCTGGGGGAGAAAGTTCCATAGTTTAACTATATGTTTCATGACAAAGTAATTTTTTATATCTATCCTGAATTTTTCAACACTCCGCTTTATTGGATATCTGAAACTACTCATGCTCTGAAACTACTTTTCAGTATGCATGCTATGGAGTCCACAGGGCAATATTTAGACTGAGAATGCAGGTGCTCTCAAAGAAGAACAGGAATCATGGGTTGGAGAAATCAGAAGCATTTGTGTTATGAAAGTGTTTGTGGCATGTATTAAGCCATTCAGATTTTGAGGAGGTTGGCTCTTTTGCCTTCTATGGCAAACTGGTACCTTATTGCGATTCGCAATTGGTCTGCTTTTTATTGCCATCCACAGTGTATCGAACCAATAACGATGCAGTAAGAAACTGTAATGCTATTTCAGAAGCAGTCATCAGACAAAATTATTACATCTGCAGAAGTCATTTGGTAAGGTAGAAATACAATCATTGCAGTGAGCCATTGCAACATGATTACTGGGTGTGTGTTTTAGTGAAAATACCTTCGTATTATGTGAGATCAGAATTCATTTCCTTTTCTCCGGTTGATGTACTCCACAGTTTTAATAAATTGTGTGTTTTCTTAACTTCTTGTTTGCAACACTCAGATTTTGAAACACGCGTTTCAAATAAGCCTACAGAATTGAAAATAATATTGTTGACATGGTTATGCCATCAGTTATTCTCTGGGTTGTGGTGGAATCCTAAAAATAATTCCTTCTTATTAAACAATATATGCTCATCTTCTAAATGAAAAGGCAGAGCAGCATACTGATCAGGAATGTGATGAGGGAATAGCAGATGGGGAAATCATTCTTAAAGCCTCAAATCAAACATTCATCTGTTGCAACAGGGAGGGAAAATGGAATGTTCAACATTAATATTGGTAAAAAATAAAATAATAGAATAGAATAATATATTTTGATGTCTTTCAGATTAGATGGAAAGACTGCAATGCAATGACTAAAAAATGTTGAATATATATATATAATCGCCTCTGATAGTAGTAATCAATTTCAGGAGGAGTCTATTTAAGAACCAAATGTGAGTGAGCCAACCCTGCCAAGGGCCAGTGGTAAACCATCCTCTATATCACCCCACTGAGTCCCACAGCCCTGAAACTAAACATTTCCCCTTTAAAGGTGCCTTAGGTCAGTGTTTCCCAACCTTTTTTGGGCAAAGGCACACTTGTTTCATGAAAAAAATCTCGAGGCACACCACCATGCCAGATGGGGAAAGGTCACTTTTTACTTATGTAAAAAAAAATAAAAAAATAGTAACAGCATAGAAGGTAATGGTTAGGCTAGCATTCCTCTTCCAAATATGCTAGGTTTTTATTTGCAGGGACTGTTCTACATGGGAAAGCATTCAGCACTGTCATTCTCCCATCTGCCATCTGAATTGGTACTATTCTGGGTCAACTTACTCTGCTGCATGTGTAGATGAAAATGGCACCAAGTGTGGGGGAGGGGGCAGAACAGGTTTCAGATACAGGATATTAAGCATACACGTACTTCAGATTGAACTGGTTGCTTGCTTTGCAAGTTTTCATTTCCCAAATGACTGCCTTGGTAAGCGCAATACCTACCAGGCTCAACGCCGGTCTCGCGCTGCCGCTTCCAGCGCTCTCAAGGACCCGGGAGGAGGAAGGCGTGAAGGGAATCCCGAAGGCGCAGAAACCTCGCACATGCGCAGGCCTTCCGCCTGCGACAGCCCAGTAGGCCGGCCGAAGCGAGCGGCGATGGGATGTGGGAGCTCGCTCGCTTGCCGCCCCGCGTGTGCCTATGTGGGGCACGTTACAGCCCCATGACGTCAGCGCCACGCAGGCAGCCAGGCAGGCAGACGGCGAGAGCCCCGCGCTGGGCGGCCTCTCCTCGCCGCCGCCGCCCCGCCTCTCGCCGCCCGACTCGCCCGCCTCCCTCCCACGGCACACCAGGCAACGTCTCGCACCGGTTGGGAAACACTGGTTTATCTCTTTGATGTCTGATGGGAGGGCATTCCACAGGGCGGGCGCCACTACCGAGAAGGCCCTCTGCCTGGTTCCCTGTAACCTCACTTTTCACAGTGAGGGAATTGCCAGAAGGCCCTTGGCACTGGATCTCAGTGTCTGGGCTGAACGATGGTGGCGGAGACGCTACTTCAGGTATACTGGACCGAAACCGCTTAGGGCTTTAAAGGTCAGCACCAACACTTTGAATTGTGCTCGGAAAGGTACTGGGAGCCAATGTAGGTCTTTCAAGACTGTCGTTACGTGGTCTCGGCGGCAGGTAGCAGCGCTCACAGCTTACGGACTGCACCGTGTAACAGGTGTCTGGCCCAGCAGCCTAAGGCGGACAAGCCACTGAAACAGGCATTCAGAATCCATTCATTTCATAAAACCTGCAGGGCTCAATCTCTGTGTTTGTGTATGTGTGTGTTTCTGTTTTGCCCAAGGGTCTGGGGGTGGGAGAGAGCTCTTTAGCATGATGCTTTTAAAACAATTAAATTATCAACAAACAAACCTGATGATACGAATAGCAACGTCAGGTGCTACCGGGGGGGGGGGGGAGAAGGGGGCCTACTCGGAAGTAAATACTGCGTCCAGGCGCAATTAGCGCTGATTTAAGGTGCACCAAGACTGCCTAAAAACCTCACCAAAGATATGCAACAAAGCGCTTCGTTGCAGAGGGGAGAGTTTGTGCACCGTGGAGGCTGGAGGGCTTCTATTCTACATGCGGGGGTTGGGGGGGCGAGGAAAATGTGCTCCGTGGGGGGCGGGGAAGGCAAGAAAAGGAGCTGAGCTCTAACTATAGGCTCCCACGCTTGAGCAGGCCCGACTCGGTGGGGCGGACCACCCTCTCTCCTGGAGGAAGAGGAGGAGGAGATTCCCATCCACGGCTTGGCCTCCCGCGCTCCTGAACGGGAACTCTCTGCTGCCCAAGACTCTCCGCGAGGCAGCTCCTCCCTTCCTGCCTTGAGCCGCCGCCAGCCGCGCCCCCCTCCCCAGTTATCTGCTGCCTGCCAAGCCCCGCCCCTCTTCATTGTCCTCCCCTTCTGTTTATACACAAAGACCCCCCATCTTCTTCCCCCTTCCCCTTCCTCCATCCCTCGCTTTTTTTCCTCTCTTTCCTTTTTTAAAAAAAATATTTTCTCTTCCCCTTCTTTTTTTCCACCCTTTCTTTTTTCTCTTTCTCCCCCCCCCTCCCCGCCCTCCTGCCTTCCTGGGTTAAAGGATTTGAGCAATGGGTCTGGAGGTGGAGCTCGTCGGAGGATTAGCCCGCCTTGCCCGCCTCCCTCCCACGGCACACCAGGCAACGTCTGGCGGCACACTAGTGTGCCGCGGAACACCGGTTGGGAAACACTGCCTTAGGTTGCCTCTGAAGGAGGAGGAGGAGAGGACAGAGAGTGAAGAAAGAGCTATGAGTGGAGGGGGGCCCTTTTCCTATCCTTTGGACCCCCTGGGAAACTCCTCAAAGGTGCTGTACCTGGAACTAGGTGTGGAGAGTGCAGCTGAATGAGACACAGCTGTGGGTAGCCTGAGGAAGTACCATCTCCCTTGGACATGCCCATAAAAGCCAATCTAGAGTGAGAGACTAGGGTGCTGTCCACTGTTTTGAGGAGTTCTTCTCATTGTGAGACGTTTGCGGGTGAGTTGAGCGTTTGTTTGGACCCTGGATGAGAACCCAGAGGCTGAGAGGGAGGGTGTCTCAGAAGGAGTATGAATTGATAATGATTGATGTATATTGATTGATGTATATTTTATGTGTATTTTTGTTTAAATTGTCTGTTGCTGCTTCTGTTTTCTGTACACTCCTTAGAGATAATTTTAATATATTAAACAATATAGAAATTAAGTCGTGGTCATCATCACCACCAAAACTTAATTACCTAATAAATTTCTACACGTACCTGCCAATGAGGACAGTTAATGTGTTTAATGACTATCCCCTGCTCTGTTTAATTACAACAACCACATCAGCACAGGTCAAAAAACTCATCAGCGAGGCCAAACAGTTGATGGGGAAGGGTCTTCTTGATACCCTGCAAAAATCAACCAGCCACTGCCTACACTGCCAGTAAGGTGGGTAGCCCAAAGAATGAAGAGGCCAGGGGCTTAGATAGCCCACATATCGGCTCTGTCCCCTCTCTTTAGTGTTGACTGCCAGGCCCCTCTATTCCCTGATTAGCCACAAAAGCTGCTTCTTCCTCTAGCCACCTTGGGCACAGCAGATGCAAGATTGCATAAGTGACCTTGGGTGAATCTCTTGGCTGTCATACTTCACATGGTAGTTGTGAAGCTAAATTGTCAACAGAGGAGAAAGGACTATATATGTTGCCCTGGCCTTGTGGGAGGAAAATGGAATAAAACTGTAACACATAATAAAGGAAAAGGACAAAATTCTTCCATATATCAACAATGGATATGTTGCTACTGTAAAGGGAATTCTTGTTGCTAGTTTCACAGTTACCTTTGAGGTTGCCTGCTCAGAAATTAAATGCAATTAACAGCAGGTTATTCTTCCACTTGTCCTTTGAGAAAACAGATAATGCTATACATTGCAAACTTGGTTGTAAAAGAACACAGAACTGAGCGCAAAAGGCAGGCTTTATCCCTCATTTACAGGGCAACCAGAGGAGTGCAGGACTCAACAAACATGTAGGGAATCTAAACGGCCAACCTGATTCAGTCTGTTCCTGATACTGATGCTCAAGAATGGACCCAATCCAAAGGGAAAAGAGAAGGAGATATGTTAGACCTGAGCGATCAGCACTACACTGATCCTACAATATGCTATGCACACTTTCCACTTCTGTTCAGGGAAATAGCACAGCTTTTTTCTTCTCAGTGCAGATGTTCCCACAGTCTATAGGCTGAAGACAACTTTAGGTCAAACTGTATCTTGTTGGATGCTGCTAAAAATTACAGCCTGCAAGAAGAAATGGAAGAGGGAATTGAGAAAGGGAATAAAGTAAATAGCATTTCCTAAAGAAAATTAAGCCTGACAACAAAATAACATTTTCAGAAAAAGCAGAATATTTAAAGCAAAATCTTACAAGGATCTTCAAAAGTGCCTTCTTGCTTTTGCTCTAGGCTCTTTGTATTTACAGTCTACATTCCCAAAGGATAGCTGTGTTTATCTATATAAGCAAGCAGAACAAAAAGTTCTAGGGCAACTTACAGACTGTACAGGCTGATTTGGCATCTCTTTTCCCAGAAGGAAGAGCCACCGAGTTCCACAGGGTACTTGTGTACCCTAGCCAGTGTAGTGTAGTAGTTAAGAGCGGTAGATTCGTAATCTGGTGAACCGGGTTAATGTCTCTGCTCCTCCACATGCAGCTGCTGGGTGACCTTGGGCTAGTCACACTTCTCTGAAGTCTCTCAGTCTCAGCCCCACTCACCTCACAGAGTGTTTGTTGTGGGGGAGGAAGGGAAAGGAGATTGTGAGCCGCTTTGAGACTCCTTCGGGTAGTGATAAAGCGGGATATCAAATCCAAAACTCTTGTTGTTGTTGTTCCCAAGGCAGATTCTAAGGCCTGGATTGCAACCTAGAACCCACTGAAAGAAATTGAACTAAGGATTACTATAAATAAGGGTTGAAGGTTTTGGTTGTTGTAGTTGTAAAACTCAATGTTGAACTTATCAACATGTACTTTTTCTAATCCTCGTTTTGCTCCTTAATACTAGTTGCACCAAAAGTAAGAATAATTATTGCATATTATAATATTGTATTTTTATATTGTTGTAACCTGCCTTGCAACATCATGGCAAAGGTGGTGGGTTAGAAATTGAATATTAAATAATAATATTTATTAAGATTTGATCATATTGTGCCAGTGCTTTATGAGCTGTGCTGGCTCCGTGTCCATTTCTAGGCCCAATTAAAACTGTTGCTCTTAACCTTTGAAATCTGTAACAATTTTGGGCCATGATTCTTACAACTTAGAATCATAGAGTTGGAAGAGACCACAAGGGCCATCGAGTCCAACCCCCTGCCAAGCAGGAAACAACTTCTTTGTATACCAAGCCAAACTGTGAGATATTTTTCAGAGGATCTACTCCAGGCACCCCTGCTCAGAATACCAAAGAGGGCTTTCTCAATAGTTGAACCTAAATTGTGAAATCTCCTTTCTGGTGAAGCTCACCTTGCACTTTCTTTGTGGTCATTAATGGTGCCAGATGAAGAGGTTTTTATACTCCCAGGCCAAAATCCCTGTTTGTGTGCCATTTACATTTCTAGCTATCCATTTTTTATTCTTCTGGAAATGTTTATGCTGCAATCTGTTATTTTATTACATATTACTTTTTATTGTTTTATTTGTGAGCAGTCTGCCCTAGAGAGCAATGTTATTGAGCGGTGTTATATACAAATAGTAAACAATCAAACAACATACAAACAAATGCATATTGACCAAAGTAATGAGTGCAGTGTTTTCTCTCACCCTCATGAGAAGTGTGAGGGTAATATGGGGGAAAGTCACTGTCAGGGAACTGCCATCAGAGCATCAGGTGGTGGAGGGACTCAGGCAGGATGAAAGAGACTCAACTGCTGAAGCAGGGACCAGCAGGGGGAGGAGTGATTCTCTGAGGGAATGTGAGCAGGAGGGAGGGCTCAGGGACGCTTCCAGCGAAAACAGTGGGGAGGTATCTGAGTCTCACATAGGGAGACCCATACCTCGCAGGAAACTGTCACGCCGTGAGTCCAGGAGACGCGTTTCCGTTAAGGAACTTCTTTGCTGGAAACGCTTCCGCAGGCAGCCACTGTCGGACTCTACTAGTGACTAGAGCAGACATGTCTGAGGAGCTCCGTCACACACGGAGGTTTGTGGGGGCGCACAAACTCTGAGGGAGCACGTTTTCACGCACAAGCAGCTAATCAAACCCTCACAGCAGTCCGACAGTCTTTGTACGCTGCCTGTGCAAGAGAAGGCATCATGAGCGAACCAACCGGAACCGGAGGAGCAGGGGCTGGAGCTGGTCCAAGCTTGGAAGATAGATACCGAGCGTTGGAGGTTCAACTGGCCCTGCAGACGGCGAGGCTGGAGGAGAGAAGGGCTCAGGATGCAGACAAGAAGGGGAGAGCCACTCAATTCCCCAGAAAGGTACCAGGATTGGTGCAGAAATTTGGGGGGGACCCCAAGGACTACCATGCTTTTAGGACAGAGATGCAATATGCCCTTAATGTGCAGTTCGATGAGTTCCCTGATGAGGAATCGCGAGTTGCTTTTGTAATTGGGCATCTTGAGAAAGGGGCTAGAGACTGGGTTCGACCCCTAATGGCAACGCACAATGACATACTAAAGGACACAATGAAGTTCTTTCGTGCAATGGATATCATGTTTTCCAGCGATATTGAGGAAGGGGTGGTGCGCAGACAGCTAATGGCTTGTAAGCAGGGGAGTCGATCTGTCCGTGAATATTGGACTGAGTTTACCATGCTGATTCACAGACTGAGTTGGGATTTATCGGCGGCACCCGTTCAAATGCTATTTGAAGAAGGTCTTTCTTCGGGGGTGAAAGACGAGCTGGCACGGAGCCCCAGGGCGGAGTCTATGGATCAGCTGACCAAATCTGCGCTGACCATAGGAGCGCGGCAGGAGGCAAGAGCCTTGGAGAGGCGGGAAGGGAGAGGGGAACGTTGGAAGGAGTTCCGCATTCCAGACATTCCTGAGCCAGCTTTCCCGCCGGCAGAGCCGATGGAAATCGGAACAGCGCGCGCGCGCGCATTTTCAAAAACCAGCGAGGGAGCTAAGAAGGAGGGAAAGGGCCCCCGGAAATGCTATCTCTGCCAACAGCCAGGCCACTTTGCCAGAGTCTGCCCCCAGAGGAAGGAATGGCAAGGGATGGTGGGAGCTGTTGAGGGGGGAGAAGAAGGGGGAGAGGAGCAGGTAAAAGCCAACGCCTGGTTGCCACAATTGGGGCACTGCAGCCAGGCCAAAGAGCAGTGAAAGTGCCCGTGCCAGAAGCTCCTCGACCTGCTCTAGTGATTGAAGTGTCGCTAGAGCTGCAGAATGGGCACCCCCTAAAAATAAAGGCGCTATTGGACTCAGGCAGCTCCTGCAATTTTATGAGCAAGGAGTTTGCTGCTGAACACCAGATACAGACCATCCCTTTAAGCAACCCCCTGCAGGTGACCACGATTGATGGCAGGGAGTTGTTGGGAGGAGGAGTCCGCTTGCAGACTGTCCCCATGATAATGAGGGTGGCAAGGCACACAGAACTGATAGCGTTTAATGTGGCCACCCTGGGAGGCGCTCCCATTATTTTGGGAATGAGCTGGCTAGCTCTACATGATCCGCTGGTTGGCTGGCATCAAAGAGTGGTGTCCTTTGGTTCAGCACATTGCCTAGAACACTGCAAAGGGGAGAAGGGTTCAGTAGGGGCCCAAGCCACCCTAGCAGGGACTGAAGTAATGGGGAAGGTGAAGGTACCACCACAGTATGCAGATCTCAGCGACGTGTTCAGTGAGAAGGAAGCTGACCAACTACCACCTCATAGACCCTTTGATTGTCAGATCAATTTACTCCCTGGAGCACAGCTTCCCGTGGGCAAGTTGTATGCCATGTCAGACAGGGAAATGCAGGAGTTGCGAGGGTTCATTGACAAGAACCTGAAGAGAGGCTTCATCAGAGAGTCCAAAGCAGCAGGGGGGAGCCCAGTGTTCTTTGTGGACAAAAAAAATGCGGACAAGCCGAGACTTGTATGTGATTTTAGGCGGCTGAATGCAGTGACTGAACCGGTGGCGTTCCCTATGCCCAGAATTGATGATATTTTGACCATGGTGAGGAAGGGAAAGATTTTCACAAAGCTGGATCTAAGGGGGGCGTACAACCTGATACGCATAAGGAAAGGGGATGAATGGAAAACCACCATGTTTACCCCTTTGGGGGCGTTTGAATACCTCGTTATGCCATTTGGATTACAAGCAGGCTCCGCGTGTTTTCAATCTTTTATGAACCACGTGCTGGGCCCTTTGCTCTACAAGAATTGCGTTGCCTTTCTAGATGATGTGTTGGTGTATTCTGAGAATGAGGAGCAACATGTGAGAGACGTCAGAGAAGTGTTGAGCAGACTGCAAGCCAACAGGCTGTGGGTCAAACTGGAGAAGTGTCGGTTCCATACCAAGGAGGTGGAATTCCTGGGGTACCGCCTGTCAGACAAGGGATTGGCCATGGATCCCGGCAAGGTACAGGCAGTGCTGGAATGGAAAACACCCAAAACCAAGAAGGATGTGCAGAGGTTCCTAGGGTTTGGAAACTTTTATCGTAAGTTCATCCGCAACTTCGCCCATCTGACGGCGCCCATCACTGACTGTCTCAGCAGTAAGAAGAAGTTTGTATGGACGGCGGAGGCGGAGCGAGCGTTTGAGGAACTGAAAAGGGCCTTCGCCTCTGAAGAACAACTTCTGCATGTGGATTTACGAAAGAAGCTAAGGGTGGAAACAGACGCATCTGACAGAGCCATAGGGGCGGTGCTTCTTCTGCAGCCGGGGAAGGAGGAGTCGGAGTGGCGTCCGTGTGCCTTCTTCTCGCGGAAGCTGAACAAATCCGAGAGGAACTACACGGTGTACGACCGAGAACTGCTTGCTATTCATGAGGCGTTCCGGAGATGGAGGCATCTGCTAGTTGGTGCACAACATAAAGTGCAAGTGTGCACGGACCATAAAAATCTAGAGTACTGGAGAACGGCGCGAGTGCTCAACCAAAGGCAGTTGAGATGGGCCCAAGAGTTCTCCAAATTTAACTTTGAGATTTGTTATGTGCCAGGCCCAGAGAATGTTAGGGCGGACGCTCTCTCACGCAAACCTGAATATTTGGAGGGGGAGGGAGCACCCGAAGAAACCCATATCATTCCAGAGGACCGCTGGGTGTGTGGGGCGACTTTGGTGGGGCAAAGGGAATTGGTAGAGGGTACGGTGCAGGATGCATACGCCCAGGGGAAACTCAGGGATCTCAGAGGGGAGGAAGACAAACCCGGTGGTTTTGAGGAGAGAAATGGGGCATTGTATTATAAGGGAGCGTTATATATACCTGAAGGGGAATTGAGGGAGAAAGTACTCAAGCAGCTGCACGATAGCCCCACAGCAGGGCACTTTGGGCAACACAAAACCATGTGGCTGGTTACCAGGGAATTTTGGTGGCCCAAGGTCAGGGAAGATGTGCGGGAGTATGTGAGAGGGTGTGAACAATGCCAAAGAGCCAAGGGGGAGAGGCAGGCGCCGGCTGGTTTATTAGAACCACTGCCCACACCTGAGAGACCGTGGGAAGCAGTGGCAATAGATTTCATGACTGATCTGCCAAGGTCTAGAGGGAAAACAGCCATCATGGTTGTAGTAGACCTGTTAACTAAAATGGCCCACTTCATAGCCTGCTCACATGCGGTTACAGCAGAAGAAACCGCCAAATTGTTTGTAGAGAATGTGTTTAGGTTGCATGGCGCCCCCTTGAGGGTGGTTTCAGACCGAGGGAAACAATTTACTTCCAGGTTCTGGAGGAAGCTCATGAGCTTACTGCATGTAGAGGTTAATTTCTCGACGGCCCGTCATCCTGAAACCAACGGGCAGGCGGAAAGAGCAAATGGGGTTCTCCAACAATATTTGAGGTGTTATGTTAATGACAGAGAGAATGATTGGGTGGAGAAGCTGGCGTTGGCAGAATTTGCCTACAACAATGCAGAGAACGTGTCCACGGGGATGAGCCCCTTTTTGGCTAATCACGGGTGCCATCCCAGAGCCTTCCCAGGGGGGGAGGGGGAGAACTGGAGCGTTCCAGCTGCAGAACAGTTCGTGGAAGAAATGGAAGCGATCCATCGCCAGCTCCAACTCAACTTAAACAGGGCTAAGGAGGAATATAAGAGGCAAGCAGACAAAAACAGAAGGGAAGGTGAAAGCATCAGGGTGGGGGACCAGGTGTGGCTGTCTACCCAAGGGTTGCCATTCAAAGGAGGTTGTAAGAAATTAAGACCCAAAAGGCTGGGTCCGTTTGAAGTCATACAGCAGGTCAATCCAGTGGCTTTCAGGCTCCGGTTACCGAACCACATGAAGCTGCACCCAGTTTTTCACAGGTCGTTGCTGTCACCGTATAGAGGAGACAGTGAGGGGAGGGTCACTAGGGGACCAGCAATGGAGGAGAAGGAACACAGCTACCATGTAGCGGAGATCCTCGATTCCAGGTGGAAGGGAGATCAAGTAGAGTATTTGGTAATGTGGGAAGGGGAACCGGAGTCGGAAAACACCTGGGTTAGGGCAGAGGATGTCAATGACGAGGTTTTAATAGAGACTTTTCATCAGAGGTTCCCACGTAAACCTCAGCCTGTAGCGAGGTTCCGAAGGGAATACTTTGCCACCACCGACGAGGAAGAGGAGTTGGAGGGGTTCCCAGATTCTGAAGAGGAGGAGGATTCAGCTGGCCAGGACGACGATCGATGGAGAGAATTGTTCGAGACGTCAGAAGATGAGGAAGATTCGTTTCGGGGTTTTAGCCCTTCACCTCCCAGGGGGGAGGAATTGGGAGGGGGTGAGGGGGGCCCTGGAGGGGAAGTGGATGTCAGGGAACTGCCATCAGAGCATCAGGTGGTGGAGGGACTCAGGCAGGATGAAAGAGACTCAACTGCTGAAGCAGGGACCAGCAGGGGGAGGAGTGATTCTCTGAGGGAATGTGAGCAGGAGGGAGGGCTCAGGGACGCTTCCAGCGAAAACAGTGGGGAGGTATCTGAGTCTCACATAGGGAGACCCATACCTCGCAGGAAACTGTCACGCCGTGAGTCCAGGAGACGCGTTTCCGTTAAGGAACTTCTTTGCTGGAAACGCTTCCGCAGGCAGCCACTGTCGGACTCTACTAGTGACTAGAGCAGACATGTCTGAGGAGCTCCGTCACACACGGAGGTTTGTGGGGGCGCACAAACTCTGAGGGAGCACGTTTTCACGCACAAGCAGCTAATCAAACCCTCACAGTCACAATTTGGGGTCATGGAACATGATTTAGATCTGCTATGACTAAGGGGGTTCACAATGTGTGGGGATGGCAAATCTGTGACATTTCAGATATTGTTGGACTACAACTTCTGTCAGTCACAACCAACATGGCAAATGTTCAGGGAGGATAGGAGTTGTAGTCCAATAACATATTGAGGACTACAAACTCAGCCCACAAGCTGTATAACTAGATAGCTTATGACTGTCTGCAATGGGCCACCATATGCAACTGATGGGCTGTAATCAATATGTTGGGTCACAAGTTGTGTAGGCTTACTTAATACAGTCATACCTCGGCTCCCGAGTGCCTTGGGAGTCAAACGTTGCGCCTCCCAAATGATCGATAACCGAAAGTGAGTGTTCCGGTTTTCGGATGTTCATTTGGAAGCCAAATGTGTGGCGAGGCTTTTACTATTGTTTCTGGCCATGCCTATGCAATCAGAAACCAATTGGAAGCTGCGCCTTGGTTTCCGAACATTTTGGAAGTTGAATAGACTTCCGGAACAGATTCTGTTCTACTTCAGAGGTACAACTGCACCGGCTAATGTGTTGGGACAGTTAACCTAATTAAAATGAAATAATTTAATGATGTGTGTTCCTATCTCTCTGTCTTAATATCTGATCAACTTTGATGCTAAAGACTCACTTTGAAATATACATAAATGCTTCTTTCTAAAAGGTGATACATAGATGTGTCTTACCAAAAGGCAACTGCCTGCAAAAACATTTCATTATGGACTGAATGCTTTATTTTCCCCTATCAAAAAAACAAAACAAAAACCCAGTTGTACTTGTCTTCCTATTGAATAAATATCAAAGATGAGAGGGTAAGTATGCTCCGTACATTTTTGTGCTGAACATAATCATTTGCGCAGAAAGGCTAATTAATATGAACAACCACATAATCCAACATTCTGCATTGATATTGATGCCTTTTAATATTCTCTTGCCTGGCTCCGAGTGCTAATTCATGCAACTTTTCTGCTTTCAGCACTACTACTGCATCAACATGCCACCTAAATAACTGTAATTAAGCATTCTCTGTAGTTGCTGATTACAGTATGCTGATGAACATTCCCACTGGATTTTAACAGCCTCTTTCATAACAACTACAATAATCATCTCATATTATAATGTCTGTGCTTCTAAAGACTTCTTAAATAATCTAAAATTTAAATTGTACTGACTGTTGATTATTACAATCTAAAGTTCAACAGGAGCTTAATCAAAAAGGTTCAAGTATTGCATCACTGACATCTATTAAGCAATATACATCATGGGAAATAAATGCTAAAGCTGTTTAGTCTTTGAACCAAAGTAAACTTTTTAAAAAGAGTGCACAAGCCTGATTTCCTACTTACAAAGTGACATTTTAATTTATCCTTTTGCTGCAATGAATAAAACAATTTTGAGGCTTTTTTAAAAAGAAAAAGAAGAAGAAAAGAAATAACAATGCTTTCAACAACAAATTTGCTATTTAAGAAAATATTGCTGTGAAAATGAATGACAGCTGAAAAGGACAAGAACCGATTAGAAAGATTCAGAGTGCATTCACATTATTTTGTGTGACTTTGAGAGGTATGAGTGTGCTAGTCAGTGTACAGCCGTGTCATATGTATGCTGGGCAGAAGCTGTAAGTGAGTGCTTGGTTCAAGGAACATCTCTCTCTCTCTCTCTCTGGAATAGCCAACATGGTGCCCTCTACTGTTGCTGGACTACAGTTCCCATCAGCTCCAGCCAGCACGGCCAATGGTCAGGGACGATGGGATTTGTAATCCACAAATGTCCTTCAGCATTTCACGGGGACTCAAGTGGCATCCATGTCAGGATTGACTTTCACAAGCTGAAACTTGTGCACCTTCCTGGAGATCACCACATTGACTTCCCCAATCTGTTTCTTAGGGAAGAAGCTCATTCCTTTGAGGCCAAGGTAACCAACCTAAAGAAGCTGATGCAGGAGATGTTCAGGGATGTGGTGGACGCATTTCTTCCCATACTGATGACTAAAGACCTGGGGTCTTAGAAATGAAGGCATCATTCTGGGAATACAGAAAGGACCCATTTCTGGAGTGACAAACTGAAATCCTCTTTCAATGGCAAGAATTAGGGTCCAAAGGATGAGATTATCATGCTGGGAATAGGGATGAGACATTGTTTTATCCTTGCGGCAACCCTAAGAGTTATGTTGCACTGATAATTTTGCCCAAAGCCATCTAGTGAGCTTCACAGCTGAGAAGGAAATTGTAATTTGGTCTTCTCATATCTAAATCTTGGCCTCAGGAAATCTCTTGGACTATATCATCTTTCCAACTGTAGACATTTCTTAACTGGATATTCCACAGGGCTGGGGGACTACTACGTTTGTCTGGTTGAAAGCTGATTCTTTCATATGCAACACTGGAAATGTTCAACACAAGATAAATATTTTATGAAGTGGTGGGTGTATAATCAGGTGCAATATGATAATGCAGAACTATGATGGGATAGTTCTTGTTAGTTCTTGTGTTGCACTAGAGGGCAGTCGCTCTATGGACTCATATTTTTGAAGGCTTCACCATGTGGTGGTGGGAAAGAGAATCATTGCATGTGGTAATTTAGAACAGCAGGGGAAAATATATTTGCATATCCATCTCCTAAGTATGCCACTTTCCTACAGAGAAGTGGATGAGCATTCAAAAATAGAACTCTCTTGAATTAGTGCAGTTCAGACTTAGGCTACTTTACAGTGTAATCCTAGCCATGTCTACTGAGAAATAAATCCTATTGAATTCAATGGAGCTTCCTTCCAGAGAAGTAGGATTGCCATCGCAACCTCAGTCTGACACCTTATTTTGCATAATATTTATATTTGCTTTCGATTTTCTTCTACCTCTGCAATTCACTTCTTGCCACTATTTGGATACATGCTGACACCACACACAGGTAAATACAGCCAAGTACTCATTGGAAAATGCAACCGAGAACAGGAGCAGGGCATGTGTTAATTAGGCTTGTAAAAATGGCATCAGGGGGGAATTTTGCCGAATTGGCAAAATGTCAGGGAAAACCTGGATGTATGAGAAAAGCAGCAAAAACAGCTCCAAAAACTTGAGATCACTATTTGGGGGGGGGGAGAGATTTCCCCCAAAAAAGCCTCACAATTTTGGGGTTTTCCTAAAACTTTGCTGGTGTCAGGAATTGTACTTTTTGAAATATGGCAACCCTATGTCACTATGGGTTAAACCACAGAGCCTAGGACTTGCCAATCAGAAGGTCGGCGGTTCAAATCCCCTTGACGGGGTGAGCTCCTGTTGCTCGGTCCCTGCTCCTGCCAACCTAGCAGTTCGAAAGCACAAAGTGCAAGTAGATAAATAGGTACCACTCCGGCAGGAAGGTAAACGGCGTTTCCGTGCGCTGCTCTGGTTTGCCAGAAGCGGCTTAGTCATGCTGGCCACATGACCCGGAAGCTGTACGCCAGCTCCCTCGGCCAATAAAGTGGGATGAGTGCCACAACCCCAGAGTCAGTCACAACTGGACCTAATGGTCAGGGGTCCCTTTACTTTTATGTTAATTTTCTCTTTTATTACATAAGGTAGAACATTGGACTGACGAGGAAGTGCTTTCTGCTTGATAAACATCCAGCTTTCTTCCAACTTCATCTTGGGGCAAGGGATAGGTTTGTGAAATACTTAGGAGGCGTTTATTTTAAAATGGCAAGTATTTACGATTTTCATATCAACATAAAATCAAAATGATTTCCTTCAACTCAAACAGCAGTTTAGCCATAGTATAAAGAAGAAGAGACATGCAAATGTCTGGATCTGGATATCCTGAAGTCTGATCTACAGTACTGCCCTGGGTCTTTCACTTTTGCTCTCCGTGAGCTCTTTCCCCCATTTCAGCTAACCATTGTGGTAAGTTTGAGAAATGCTGCTGACCTTTAAGTTCCAGGAAAATATTTTAAGTTTACCTGTTATTGCATATCCATATGAATGGTCCAGTGGTAAAACAACAACAAAACAACAACAAACAGAAAACCAAAGAAACACCCAACACTGGTTATTTTTTGCCCTTTAATTCCCCATAATGCAGGAGAAAGGAGTAGAGGGTGGAAGGAAATCAATTGTAACTTATCCCTTGTCGAAGATCAGCAAACTCTGTGTCACAAAACCAATGTGAAGAAATGGAGTATGGATTTTCTGCTGACATTTGTAAAGTGTTTGTGTCAAAGTATTTTTCTAATATAGCAAAGGTTACAGTTTAACAAATTAAAGCACATGTTTCTTTTGAACTGACATGCTGGTCATTTGGGTTAATTTAAATGGCGTGTGTTTTTCTAATAAACTCTTAACCTAACCTTCTCTGATCATGGCCGCTCTTTGCATTATTCAGGCAGAAGTAATTGCTTTTTTCATCAAAAATGAGCTCAATGGAGATACTGTAATAGCCTAATTTTTTTAACCTATTATTTTTATCTGGTAAAATTAGTGAACATACCCTATTAACAATGTAATACAAATCACTGTCCATATGTACCAGTAATAGCTTTTATCTCCATTTGGGCCGAAGGCCTCTAGGCAGTGGTGGAATGTTCAGTGTTACATTTTGCCAATTATTTTAGTTCTCTTCCTAGCTGCTCCAGCAGCATTAAAGGGACTTGTTTCTTCATAGCTCTGTGACTCTGGCCCATTTTACCAGCACAGATTAGTTTGCTAAAGTATTTGTCACCCACTCTGACCAACTTCATCTCCTGTGTATCTGTGTCTCTTGTTTTTAAGACCTGCTTTTCCCCTTCAACTTTTTGTATTCACCATACAGTAACCTTAACATTACTGCTCATTTGTGATATTTTTCAAACAACCAAGTGATCATTGATAAGCTACCTTCACACATTACTGTTGCAGATATTAATATTCTGCAGTAGGAAGTGACTGGATGCATGAAAACTGGCTCCTTTTGGAAATGAATCATTGTCCAAGCCCATAAAAATATTATTCAAATTTTACTGGCATAACTTTTCAAAATAAAACTAAAACATCAAATGTACATCCAACATATCCAGACAATATATTGTGCTGACTGGCACAGCTCAACATCTTAGAAAATAATTCAAACAAACCTATAAGCGATGCACTCTCTCTCCCTCTCCAGTCTGTATACCAGCCTCCATTGGCCTTTGGCTGTTTACTCTCCCTTCAGGACAGCTTCATTTACATCTTCACTCCATGGAGTTTGGGAGACAAAGAATCAAAGTCAACTCCCTTCAAAACAGAGATTTGGAACCCAATACCTTCATCACATGATCTAAGGTCATAACACTCACCTGTTAGCTACTCGCAATCAGTTAGTTAATCATTAACTCAGCAAGAGCTCGGAGTCTTTTAGAAAAACTACTGTGGAAAAACCCCAATGTTTGCAACACTTCAGCAACACACATTTAGCCATTTTTTCCCCTTTTCATTTTGAACCTTCATTAAAACATATACATTTTTCATTTCTGTGTGAATAAAATCAATTATAGTTAACGGGAAGATGGTGAGCATACTTACAGGTGCCATGTGGCTAGCCCTGGCCCCAAAGTTACCTCACTAACCTTGTTCCACTATCGCCATGTTCACTGTAGCTTCTGCAGTGGGAATACTTGCACCAAGTGTGGGTGTTCAAACAACTGGTTAATCACTGATAAGCCCTCTCCACATATTACCCACATAAAGACGTAAGCTTGATGATGTGTTTCACCTTGGTCCCAGCCTATGTGTGAAGGCTCTCCTTCTCAGGGCTTCAGCCCCTTCAATATTTGTGGGGAGGGAGCTGAGCCCTCTCAATATTGAGAGGGTGAGTGCTGGCATGCTGGGTGGGAGCAAGACATGTCACATGATGCCGGGCCCCCTCAGTGTGGGAGGTAAGTTGGTGCCCCTACTCCTTCTGATGTAGAACCATGAGTGATAAGGATTGTACATTACAGGGGCAGCCTCCATGTGTAGAAAAGGGTTGTTGCTGTGGATGTAATGGCGATCAATCAAACTGATGGACCTCTTTAACTGGGGTCCATGCATAGCCTTGAACCCTTGTCACCACACCCACCTTTTTTATATGTGTAACAAGCACAGCACTAGCGATGGGTTTTATACTTATGTCACAATACACGTACAGTGGTACCTCTGGTTACATACTAAATTCATTCCGGAGGTCTGTTCTTCACCTGAAACTGTTCTTAACCTGAGACACCACTTTAGCTAATGGCCACTGCCGCCGCGCCACCAGAGCACGATTTCTGTTCTCATCCTGAAGCTAAGTTCTTAACCCAAGGTACTATTTCTGGGTTAGCGGAGTCTGTAACCTGAAGCGTATGTAACCTGAAGCATATGTAACCCAAGGTGTTGTTTAGTCGTTTAGTCGTGTCTGACTCTTCATGACCCCATGGACCAGAGCACGCCAGGCACTCCTGTCTTCCACTGCCTCCCACAGTTTGGTCAAACTCATGTTCGTAGCTTCGAGAACACTGTCCAACCATCTCGTCCTCTGTTGTCCCCTTCTCCTTGTGCCCTCAATCTGTCCCAACATCAGGGTCTTTTCCAGGGAGTCTTCTCTTCTCTTCTTTTCTCTTCTCTTCAAGTATTGGAGCCTCAGCTCCATGATCTGTCCTTCCACTGAGCACTCAGGGCTGATTTCCTTAAGAATGGATACGTTTGATCTTCTTGCAGTCCTTGGGACTCTCAAGAGTCTCTTCCAGCACCATAATTCAAAAGCATCAATTTTTCGGCGATCAACCTTCTTTATGGTCCAGCTCTCACTTCCATACATCACTACTGGGAAAACCATAGCTTTAACTATACAGACCTTTGTTGACAAGGTGATGTCTCTGCTTTTTAAGATGCTGTCTTGGTTTGTCATTGCTTTTCTCCCAAGAAGCAGGCATCTTTACCACTGTATTAAAACACTGTTTTGTCTCAGTGTCCCACCGCATCCCTTGCCTCTCATTATCCATGTTGCTGGGCGTACTGGGAGAGTTGAGGTTGGTGGGGTTGTTGCCCCAGTGAGAGCTCAGCAGCAGGAATGCCATATTGGCTTGATCACTGCTTTAGAACTGTGGAGGCCATGTTTTTCACTCACAGAAACAGACAAATCATGGCATTATGGTCAATTTAGTTTAATTATGGATACATGTTCTTTCTCATGCATATGCAATGTTACCACTTTGCCTTTATCTGATGGGTCCCAATAATCAATGACACCATTATTTTTTGGAGGAAACATCTGTGATATCAGATGGTTCATTCTATATATAGTAGTTGGGTTCCACATTTTCCTGAACAGTTGCCTCCTCTTTCTTTTTTTCTGTGTTGAACTCTCCTTGTTCTTATGAATTCCTTCTTCCTTGGTTATTATGCTCTCCATAAATAGCCTTGCAGATCTAATTTGTGAGACAACACCTACAAAAGGAGAGAAGCGATAAGATGTATGTAAGCTATCATTGCAACAAATAGATTCTGGACAGGATGACATTGACCCTAATGCTATCCAAAGCAACTCTACAGGCAATGTTGATTTATAGCATTATCCTTGTGGATTTGCACAGAGTGCAAGAAGTACAGAGAAGGACAAGTTTCCTATTCCAGCAAGGCATATCCTTAGATGGGTAAGGCATCTGTGTACACAGGTACATATGCATGTTCACTATCTGTTCCCTTGCCAATGGCAATATTAACCCCACATTTGTGTCACTTATTTTTTAACTAGTTGAAGTTATACCCTGAAGTCTCCATTCTCTGGGCTCATTTTAGCCCTCTTTTGGCATTCTTAGATACAGTCTATAGGAAGAAGCATAGGGACACAGAGCAGAGAGTCTGATGGGAAGTTGTAAGCACATTCGGGGAAATGTGCTTTCAGTCCTTCTCGTGACTGGAAACAACGTGCATAAAAGAGAGGATTGTGAAGGCATTCAACCAGAGATGTCTCTTCAAATCTTCCTTCTCAGCAGCGGAGGAATCCCTTGTATGGGTGAAAGTATCTTAATGTGTTGACATGCAGCTAATTGAAAGTGGTTGAGCTATTCTATTGTTAGAGGTCCTAGCTGAAAATCGGTAAAGCATAAAGGGCAGGCATTTGCTGAAAACGCAGCATTTGAACAAATGCAAAGCTCAAGTCATTTGCATTTTGTCGTGCTGTGGAGATGCACTGTAACTCTTTGTGAAGTTCATTCATATCAAGAAAAGGACAGAAGGCTGTGCCTGTGCTGATGCAATACCAAGTCAATGTGTTGCTTGCCTCCGGGAAAGAATTAGCACATCCTATTGACCTGTTTGGCTGCTTGTAATTTTACAGGGCAAAATGTGGCTTCTCTTTGTCCCCCTTGCATGAATCACTGACTCAAAAACAAAACATATTTCAAGCAGAGCAGAGCACCAGAACCCAAATCTACAAAGCCAAATCATTTCTTGACAACCATGTGGAGAATTCATATAGATGCTTGTTTTTTAAAATAAATAAATACATATTTACAGATACACATACAGATGAAAGTTACTAACAGTCCCCTTAACTCCTGTATTGTTCACACTGAAAGCAGCTTTAGCTTATAAGCATTGCAATTATTGCTTCAAGGCTTCATAAACCTTGAAAGTGACAGAGAGAAAGTGAAAGTGACAGAGAGACAGGCAGGGTGGCAGCAGGACAGAAAGTGACACTTTGGTACACCAGAGTGTGGACTGTCCCCTTAGCAGATAAACAGACTTGTCAATTATAAGCAGGCAGGAAACACATGGACACCAATGTGTTTTATGATAGGGACAGGGGAACTGATGGACCTTTAGATGCTGTTGTACTACACTTCCCATCACCTGAGGCAGCTTATAGTCAATGGTCAGGGATGAGTTGTAGTCAGCAACATCTGGAGGGCCCTCATCCTTGTTATGAAGTATAGTGTGGCATAGTTTTAGGCATATATTCATAATGGAGACCATGGATATCAGCTGCCATGGACACATGGATGCATTTAAGGACTGTCTCATATAAGGAATATAAGCTTACTTTCTGTTGCATCACTCTGCCTTCAACAAAGCCCTATGACCCAAGTTGCTTTTCTTATTATTTAATTTGTATAGCTTTTAAGCTTTGTAAATCTAAAACAAAAAGGTGGAATTAGTAAATGCATAGTTCCAAATCATCTATCTATTTATAGATATTAAGAATGAAATTGGATATCTGAATGTGGATCTTTATGTAGTAAAATAGGCACATCCATGAACAAGAGAAAAGTTTCAGTAGGCTTTGGGGAATCACAAAGTTCAAATATTTGGGTAAAGAGGACTTGGGATCTCACCTGCCTGCCACCTATCCCTTCTCAAATTTGCCTACCAGTAATGGTAGACCATCACCTGGGCTTCAGGATAAAGAGCACATGAACTAAATTGTAACAGAATAGAAACAGAGTTAAATGTGTCGAAATATAGCTTTTCAAAGCTATTAGGCCTGGGGTGAGTTTCAATCTAGTGATGCCTATAAAATGTGGTCCATTCGCTGCACATAATGACCACAATGTGCTTCCATAAAACGTCTCTATCTTCAGAAGCCATCTAACATGGAAAGCGATCAGGAAACCTATGGGATAAAGGTTGCCAACAATAACGGCTAAATCCGATCATTCAAAAGTAAATTACTAAGTATAATGAGAAGACATAGAATTAATTTGCATTAACCATAAAACAAGACTGGACATCATCCAGAATTCAGATTTATTAACATTCAGAAATGCTGTCAGAGCTCATGTGTACATGGGACATTAGTCATGCATTTTGTTAATGTAACATAATATGGGACATAATTTATCAGGACATCAAAATAATAGCTTTTACTCCATTTCCCCATCTCAATGAGGACATGCACAATAGACTCGGAAGCTATACATGCACTCTATTAGAGCTAATTGAAAATAGATGATACAATTAACCTGCTTCTTAGTAAAAAGCATTAACACTTAATGTAAAATTCTAATCACAATAAAAAGAGGTTAGCACAGGAAGGAAATGTGGTGTATAATTCAAAATTATACTCTTCGCTTTCTCACAAACATTTTTGAAAAGTTGCAAAGTATAAGTATACTCTAATAAAAAATACCAGGAACTATCTTTAAGCTCTCCCCTCCTCCCCCACACACCCAAGGCTTTTGATTTTCCAAGGAATGTGACATTTCAGTCACTTCCAGAATGATTAAGTACACAGGCTCATGGCATTTAGGCACAACATAACAGAAGTGAACAGGTGGCAATGGTACGAATGAGTTGTAAAGGCAATCCATTTACAATGCATACTGTGATGTTATGAAAATTGGAGCTGAAACCTGTGTAGGAATGCATACTAATGAGACCGTCAAACTATCTACTCACTGGTGGAATCCATTACAAATTGAGACTGTTGATTATGATTATCTTTTAATTCAGTCATCTGTCAACAAAAGACCCAGGTCAGTCATTATCTATGGAATCAAGTTATATCTATTATCAGGTTGTCACCTAAAAAATCTCTGCAGTTTCATTTGCAGCCTCCCCCCAGTTCCCAAACTAGAAATAAAGTTTCCACAGGAGGATGCTTTCAATTTTTGATACAAAATTAAAATGACAGTTCATTTTTACCCTTGTAAATTTTTCAGGACAAAAAAGCAGTGTTACTGGAGACAGATCTGCCTCCAGCATTGTACAGTTTGTAAGTCATAGATGTGATTGTCCCATTACACCAAATAACCAACCAGATTTCAGACACAGAGACATTGCTAACAACAAACAAAGCCACACTGTGCTCACTTTGAATGGACACCAGGAAGGAGGAAGGAGGTTCCCCTTGTCAGTAATCCCTGTTTTGCCCTCTGCATTTCATTCAATTTAAACTACTACAATGTCACACTGGGAGTGTGAGCCCAGTTGTCATTGCAATAGAAACACGCCATCATTTCCTTCCCTTGGTGCCTGTCCTTATACAATAGTTGGTTCTTTCAAAAGCCCATGATAAATTTCTGGATGTAAGGCAGGTGTTTCAGGGAGCAAAAGTGGTTACGGAAAGTGCCACCCCTGTTTGGATTCAACCACATCAGAATGACGATTTAATGATTGTGAAGTATTTTATAATCTCTGCAATTTTTATACTTAAGAGTAAAGTAAGCATGTCATAGGGCTGCATGTGTAACCTCCGTTATCATCCCGTCAACCTCGTCATGTGGAATGAATTTCTGTATTCATGAAAGTTCCCTGCATGTTTTTGAACCCAGGGCTCTTAAAAGAATGGTGAGCCTCCATGTGTACCTGTGACCTTCTACGTCAATAGTTCCTCCTCCAGATGTTGGAAGGTGATGGTGGAAGCAGAGCTATCATACTTGGTGGGCGAGAGAAACCTCCATAATAGGTAGCAGATGTTCATCCTCAGTTTACAGCCTTCTTGTACACTGACAGATTTAGGGTCTAGGAACCCACCTAAGCAGACAATATGAGCTTCAGGGCCACCATTAGAGAAATCTGCAGGCTCTTCAAAACAAAGCTGTCATGCCTCAGTGCCATATGAATACTGGCTGCTAGATTTTAATTTGAAAAAGAAGACCACAGTCTTCAGTGCAAAGGGTTCATAGGCTATTACCAGCATCCTTCCACTCCTCTGTCAGGTAAACAAATATGAATATAATTTTTATTTTCCACATGTTATGATCAAGGCAGATTACGTCAGAACTGTGGAAATACTTTTGAAAAAATCTACATAGTATATTAATCCATGACACAAATCTTTAATAATAAGGCAACACATTAAAAAGTATTGAGCCATACTTTGCAAGGAGAAGGCTCCAGGTTCAATCCCCGGCATCTCCAGGAAGGGCTGGCAGGAATTCCTCCCTGAAATCCTTGAGAGCCTCTGCCATTCAGTGTAAATAATCTTGAGCTAGAAGAAGGACCAGTGGTTTGACTCAGTCAGGAACTGGAGTCAAGCATAGGTCAGCAATCAAAGCAAAACACGGTGTCAATGAAGTTAACCCTTTATTTAAGAAACTAAAACAGTGCAGGCCTAATGATCCCAACAGCTCTCTCAACAGTAGGTCTTGTTCCAACAAGGCAGTTGCAAGGGGTGAAGATCCTTGCCTTCCCATCACTACCTAAGGTTCCTCCACTCCCGAGTCTTTCCCCAATAGTCACAAACTGTGCCTGCTTACAACTCCCCTCTGCTCTGCTCTCTTCATTTCTCTCTCTGTTTTGGGAGACCAGGGGGAGAGGGGAGCTGGTCACAGTAGGAGGGGAAGATTCCCTGGCTTCTTCATCAGTCTGCCTCTCTGTCTCCTGGCCCCATACCCCTCCAGCCTCCACTTCTGCCTCAGAGTCTGAACTGCCCTCTGCCACCACCTCTTCCTGCTCACTAAACCCTGTTACCCCTTCTGCTTCCAACACCTCCTCCTACCAGTCTGCTCCTTCTTCTCCCTCTGATCACTGTGTTGTCCCACCACCAATCCCCTGGCTCTGAGCCTTCTAGGGGTGTCATTGGGGGTCCCCCAGCTTGTACTTCTCATCACTTCTCAATATCCAATCTGTCCAAGACAATATAAGGCAGCTTTTCATGTTCCTATGTCCATTACAGAATCCATCAACATACAATTAAGCATCAAGAGCAATCAATGCAATCGTATCAGTCAATTAAAAATTACTAGATTTTAACAATACTTTAAAAAACCCAACCATTGGAAGCATAAAACAGAATGCATTTTTCTGCTGATACATGCTGATGATGATTTGCACATGATAAATCTCTGTACACTGCAAAAATACAGATGAAAGAAAAAAAATGTGTGGGGAAATAAAGAAAGGCAAAGTGGTCTGGTGGTCTGGATGTTTTTCTTCCTTGTTCTGCTTGAGTTATTTCCAAACCCATTTGCCCCTCTCTATTTCTCACTCCTCATTTTACACTCAATAAGTGCAAGGATTACCATTCTCCCTAGTCCCCTGTCATTACGCTGTGTCCAGTTTCTGGCTAGCAGCACTGAAGGTCTAGAAGAACTTACAGCTGAATGTATTAACATCCATCCTCACCAGATGTTAGCCGCTTCACCTGCTGAGGTCAAAGCAAGGGAGGTCAGGGCAAGGATAAGGCAGTGAGTGATCAATGGAAATGTCTGTCTGTCTCTCTTGTGTGTCGGATGTTCACAATGACTTATTGGCTTCTTTTACAAGGAAGCACGCCCCCCCCCATGCAAAACAACAGTCTTGGATCATACCTAAAACCCTTTTCTACCTTTCAGCTTTGCAAAATTCAATCAATAAAGTAACTTTGAGAATCTCATTCTGCATCGGGTGGCCCTAGTGATGAAGATTCTTTCTCTGGTGTTTCATCTGTCTTCTTTACTGCTTTTGAACTGCAAGAAGTAAGAAAACAAAGCATTTATTGTAACCTAGCTCCAAAATGAGCAGGCATTGCTGCTCCTTTTACATTTTTGTTTTGTTTTGACTTCTACATGGTGGGGAGGGATGACATAGTTAAGAAGCTTGTTCAGTTTCATATTTTGAGCTGTGGCTGGGGTAAGATCTCATATTGAGTTATTGGCATCCAAAAAAAGCTACTCCAGGTGGTCAAAATCCAGGAAAGTTACCATGTATGAGGAGGACAGCAGGAATGAGTGCACTCTTTCTGTTTCCCCTTTTTGCAATTTCAGTTGCTCTCTAACTCATCTTCATTTCTAGCTATGCTTGAGTGCTAGTTAGTGCATGAAGGGGTTCAGGCTATGGAGCTGTTTCCAGACTCAGCTATGGCACGCCCCCTCTTCTCCATGAGGAAGAAAGTGAAGCATCTTCTCTTCCTTTCTTTCACTCTCTTGGATGCCAATAACCCAATGGATGTCTCTGAACTTGGTCCAAGTTCTAACCGCATGTTTGAAACATTGTGAATTTTGCACCCAAGAGTAATCTACCTATATTCTCCTTGCTGCTGAATGAATGAACCAGAGTTTTGGATTTAGTCAGTAAAGCTTTTAAACTTATGAAAGAATGTGTGGTCTGTTCATTGCTAGAGGGGCAAAGAGAGGGGGACGAGAGCTTTAAAGCAGGCTAAATGGGATATACAAAACATTTTAACAACCTATATTCCAGGCAATGCTGCTGGTTCACTCTGAGAGTATTTTTAACTCTGCTGGGGACTTTTTCTTGCTGGAGAGTGTACAAAGCCCAGTGTTTTGAATCTAGGTGCCTAGCCAATTCTTTTCGTTAATTACCCACACATGGGTCAGATCTATTTCCACCTCCACATTATTGAGTACAATTAGTGCTTAACAAACTAGTACATTTGGCATCTAATTGTTTCCAGGGTAAATAAACTGGTCACAGAAACATATTACCTAATACAGGCTGCTGTGTTTTTCTTCACTTTGACTTTTGTTAATTTAGTGTAATTCTATGTACACATATATATGCATATATTTATAACTGTTTCATTTGGTGTTTGCATACTTCTACTGTTATTCCAATGTTGTGTTACTCTACCTTCTATAACCGAAAGGCAAAAAGGCGGCTTTATAAATGCATAAATAAGGAGCAGATAGGTTGTTTTATGTCATCGACCTATATGCATATAAGGTAAAGGTAAAGGTACCCCTTACAGCTGGAAGTTAGATGGAGTCCAAATAGAACAGGTTTTCAAATTTAAATACCTGGGAGTCTTTTTTCACTACAACCTAAGCTGGAAGCCACAGATACAGTATTTACTAAACAAAGGGAAAACAATACTTTATGCTCTACTCCAATTTTTTGCGGCTGACGGAGCCTCCCACATCCCCTCTGCATTGAAGGTATACCACGCAAAAGTGGTTTCCACCCTCTGCTATGCTGCCCCGCTCTGGGCCCCTGGGTCCAATTTAACATCGCTGGAGACATTGCAGAATCAGTTTCTCCGTCGCCTCCTGAAACTCCCCATGTGTGTGAGCAACGCAGCCATACGTCTGGAGTTAAGGATTGCAACATTGGAGACTGTCATCTGGAAGCGAGTCTTTGGCTATTGGCTGTCCAGCTGGCATAGGCTTCCCGACCATTACCTTTTTCAGTGCCTCTGGCGGGACGAATTTGTTAATCCGTGGGTAGGAAAAATCCATGCCAAACTTCTGAGCATCGGAATTTCCCCAGCGGACTCCCTAAAGATGAACTTACGCTCAGCTAAAAGCCTCATTGAGCAAAGATTAGCAGACATTGAAAATCAACACAACCACGCCTGGGGTGGGGGTGTCTGCTCCCCCAGGTATCATGGAATAACCCCACCACTTGACCTTCCATCATACATGTCATCTCTTTCATCAGTACCACACCGACTTGCATTTATTCGTGCAAGGTTCAATGTCCTTCCATCGAACCTGCTGAGTCACAGATTTTCCAAGGGTTTGGTGTCTCCGCTATGCGTGTGTGATGGGAAAACTGTTGAATCTCTTCCACATATAATGTTCAACTGTCCCCTACATAGCATAGCCAGGACTAAATTCCTGGGCCCTGCTTTACTGCGCTTGGTTAGCAGGCCTGTTGAGTCACACGCCGCACTGCTTTTGCAGGATACAGATCCTTCTGTTACTCTGCAGGTGGCGAGATTCCTGAATGCGGTTATCTCACATGCAAAAACCACCAAAAAACAACAACAACATCAAAATCTAATCGGACAGTTATGATGAGAGTGCATGTCGGATCTCGTCTTCAGTTTTCCTTTTTCTGTGAACCGTCCCTTGGAGCTCTCCGGGCCACATCCTGTTATTTGGCTTTGCCCAATGACCCACCCTTGCATCGCAGTGTTCACCTTCTGTTGTCAGATATTTCGGTTTTTAAGCCTTTGTGCTTTTTTATGTTTGTACATATTTTATGGGCTAATAGCCGTAAATAAATAAATGAAATAAATGAAAATGAAAATGAAAGGTACCCCTGCCCGTACGGGCCAGTCGTGTCCAACTCTAGGGTTACGTGCTCATCTCGCTCTACAGGCCGTGAGCCGGCACCGTCCGAAGACACTTCCAGGTCACGTGGCCAGTGTGACGAAGCTGCTCTGGCGAGCCAGCACCAGCGCAGCACACGGAACGCCGTTTACCTTCCCACTATAAAGCGGTACCTATTTATCTACTTGCACTTAAGGGTGCTTTCAAACTGCTAGGTGGGCAGGAGCTGGGACCGAACGACGGGAGCTCACCCCACCGTGGGGATTCGAACCGCCGACCATATGATCGGCAAGTCCTAGGCACTGAGGTTTTACCCACAGCGCCACCCGCACATATACAGTACTGTTATTTCTTAAACAGTGGTCAATGAAACAACTTCCTTTGGAATTGAACCATGAGCTCTTTCATATACTGCTGAATAGGAATATAGAAATTTGTCTTACACTCAGTTAGACCATCGGTCTATTTCTTCTTCTTCTTCTTCTTCTTCTTCTTCTTCTTCTTCTTCTTCTTCTTCTTCTTCTTCTTCCACAGGAGCCCACATATCTGTTCACCAGTTTTATCATGGTACATGCATCATTGCCAACTAGCAAGGCTGATAGGAGGACCACCAGTCTTCCTGTTGAAATAGTACTGGAAAAGGCATAGAAATTGTCCTCACAGTTTCACTGAGCACAGGACAGCTCAGCGCAATAGAGCAGAAGATCCTCAGTTGCCCCTAAACAGATTCAAGCTGGATAGGAAGTTTGATGATGGCCATTTTGGCAGTGGGAAGCCAAAACACTCCATCAACAGCAAACCTCCAAAATGAATCCAGGCCTTTCCTTCTGGCTCTAGAGAGGAAGAGTGAGGGTGGCTGTTTTGTGAAATTGATACTTGCACTTGAAGCACCTCAACGAAACAATCCCTTGCTCCCCATCTCTAGCTCCAAAGGGCTGGAGCTGATAAGGGTAGGAAGAGATTGTCCCTGAATTCCTGCAGCACTAGGTCAGGGCAGCAATCTTATGTAAACTCACTGGCAGTAAGCCCCATTGAACACAGTAGGCCTTTTTCCCTAGTGAATATGCACAGCATTGCACTGCAGAAGGTATGGGCACCCATAAGTTTTGACATGGCTACCTAGGCCAGTCAACAATGGGTGAACCCTGTGTCTGCATATTTGTGTACATTTTGCTAAGTGTAAATTGGGGGGGGGGGTCAGTCAGGTGGGGCCATTTTGAGTCAAAGGCTGGTAGGAAAAAGGCCAGGCAGCCTTCCACACATGCTGATCCTCTGCTTAACCTCACAGCCACTTGCCATCACCTTTTGTTAAGCAAATATATATATCATGGGGAATAATGAATAATGAAACTACCCATAAAATGTAGCCTTTGCAATGTCAATTTACTGAGCAGTTTTAAAAAGAAATAACAGACAATCCAGCAATGCCGTTCCCAAAGCAAAATCAGTCCTAAGGACAGAACAGCAGCTCAGGGCAGCTTCTGTTAACTAGCTCCCACATCTTTCGACTGCTTTTTTGTTTCTCTGGTCCAATTCAAACTCTTAGGCAGAAAACTGGTCTCAGACATAAAACTTGGAGGGACTTCTACAGCAGATACATGAAACAGCTGGTGATCAGCTTAATGAGCCACCGGCAAGCACTTTGAAATTGTCAAGCCACACCAAGTCCACTGACATGGGCATTTTGCGTTTGACAGTGTGTGTCCAACGCGATCCAAGCCCTTTCTCTTTCCTAGTTTATAGCTTGCACTGTGCATTTTTAACACATGAATTATCCATTTGTAGTCAGACATCTTAATCTAATGTCTGCTAAAATGGCAGCACAGCACAGCACACCAGGAAGTCCCCAGATTAAAACTAAGTTAGTTTTGTCGACTTCAGAGGGAAAATAGACAATGATGTGCTGTCTTTTTACACTGGGTTTTGGGCTGAACAGCGTTCCTTTTTCTAGTCTATCACCTATCATTCAGCTTAAGATTTGCATGCTTGGGAAAAGAATGGGCAGTCCAGTGTTTGCTTGCTCATCTCTAAAAACTGCAGTGTTCATAACAAAAGACAAGGACACTCTGGCTCTTAACTCTGTGCACGGACAGATACCTCTAGAAGTAAATAAAGTCTCCAGTGATGACAGATAGGCCTTTATTTTTATTTTTTTACCATGATAGATAGCCATTCTCTGAGTTTTCTATATATCCACTGCACAAATTCTATTTCATCAGTCCGATAAGGGAAAGTGATAGTAGATAGAAATCTGTGTCAACACAAAAGTAAATTAAAAATGTGGGCCTTTCATCTGATAGGATCTTTTATATAATGTAATTTCTTTGGCTAATGTTCTCTGTTTTACTTCAAAAGGTTATAGAAAAAGTGTGCATGATAGATTATAAAGGAAACAAGCAAAGCGACTGGCAAGGATGCAGCATCTAGGGCTCCGATAAAGTGGTTGTCTCAGTAGGTATTATATAAACACAGCTTGTTGTCACTTTTAATAGAAGTCATATATATCTCTGGCTTCTGGACAAGGGTCTATGTTTTAAACAGTAAAAACAAAATATATTTAACAGGAGGAGACTGGGAGTGCCCACTTTTAAGGAACAACAAAATGGCAAAGCATGACTGAATATTTTACATGTTGCATTCCAGTGGGAGTCTAGATTAAATGAAGTATGACTGAAGAACAATTTTTTAAGACAGAATGAGAGAGAAGGAGGGGTGAATATTTAAGCTCAGGTGATAGAAATGTTGTGACTCAGTTTCCACAGAACTGCAGCATAATAACTAGGGCTGTGCACAGACCCACTGTCTGCCCCATGGCCCCAAACTGGGCATCCCCAATCAGGTTGACCACCCTGGGCCAACCCAGGGGCTAGCTGCCCTACCCTGAATCCAGTGCTGAATTACTTCTGTGACATGGCTAATGTTTGCGCTTGCCTGGCTTCAGGAAGAAGGTGTGAGGGCTCTGACCTTGAACTCTGCAGCTCTACTTCAGGGAGAAAGAAATAAGAAAGCAGCTTCAGACTCAATTTTCAGATCTCTCTCTCAGTAAAGGAATCCACCCAGATCAATAGCAATTTACAGAGTCAGACCGGGTCATTGTCAAGGATAAAAGCTGTAGGTCAAATCTGTAAGCAACAAGGAAGAATCTGAGATGGAAAAGGTTCAAGCTTTCTAGAAGATCCCGGAGAAGAAGACTGTCATGAGATGCAAATGACAGGCAGATTTAGGGCAGCACAACTGGTTCTGCCCACTGGGTGATAACCCTAGGGGGCACCGCAGGGCATCACAACTACAACATAGTGAACTGAGCAGAAGAGAAGGCTAGGGGCTGGGGGTACAAAATTTTGGTCTTGCACAGGGCACCGCTGTAATTTGAAAGACCAAATTTGCCCCTGCACTGCTAGTCACCTAGACAACGCTCTTTTATTTATGTTTGCTTCAGTGGAAACTGTTACACAAATTATGAATGCAACAAATCCGTTGCCATTTTTGTGTGAGGCCAAGCTCTTAAGGCTAATGCGGAAGCTGAGATTTTCAGAGACAATGTGGGGAGGAGCATGTATTTGAAAAAATAAAAATAAAATCTGATATTGAACTAGCAAGACCAGTTACCTCTAGAGCTCCCCAGCCGTGCTTTCAAATATGGTAAAAATGGGCCCAAGTTCAGTTTAGATTGAATGTGCTGAGAGAGAAACTGATTTATTCCTGAAGTGATTTTCTTAGATTGTTTTGTTTGCAATAGGTTGTGATGTCTGGAGGCAAATTATCTCCTAGGTAAGACTACGGGAGTTTAACAAGATTATCTTTGGATAATTCAGGTCAGCTGTGCCCTTTTTGCTAGAGAACTTGACCTTTTTGTGGATGTGGATTGTTCTGTCTGAGAACGCTTTCCACTCCATCGCCCTTACTGTTTAAGGATGTTTAGATGCATGCAGGTGTGACGGAGTGAATAATACAAGAAAAATGGGGATGTGATACACTGTATCCATTGTTCAGTTGGAAAAAAAGCCTGAGTATCTTCAATCAATACCTTTTCCCTTTACACTGGAGAAAATTAGCTGCTGTGTTTTGCTTTTTCTGTTTCCCCCCTTCCCTATATGAGACAAGGTGCTGATAGCTACATGTGTGCTTACAAAGAGTTATCGATCATCATATTCTGGGGACAAAGATAAAATTGCCTTTTCGTTTCAATAAGTCTTGCTTTTGAAATGGGAAAAAGTATGGATCACATAAAGCATTTATAATTTATCTTTGAGCTGTGCTCATTTACATTCTTAATAAGGCGTCAACCATCTCCAAACAATAACTAAGTAGTAGCATCTAGAGGTGTTCTTCTGACATGTTTTTTCCATAATATGTTCAGTATCATCAAGGACCATAAAAATGGCACAAAATGAATTTCATGTTAGGTGACAGATCTCTGTATGAGACACTGGAGAGGATAAATGGGTAGACCTTCCAGAATCAGAGTAGGCAAAGTGGGCTAGATGGACAGAAAATATTGTCTGGTATAAGAAGACTTCTCCCCCCTCCAACTAAGACTGCTTAAGGGGAACTAGATATTTGCAAATGCTTTCATAAAATGGTCTGTTCTGCCCCCTTAACTAGTGTGAGGATCAGCTATCCACTGGATTTTGCTTGTCTTCAAATGTTTCAATACATACCTCAATATTTAAGAGAAAGAATATTTTTTTAAAGAAATGAAGACAAGTTACGTCTTATGTGTTCTGTTTATTATGTGATTTTTGTTGAATTGAAAAATCTCATATATATATATTTTAAAAAGCACTCAGATTAATGCAAAACAATGGAAAATAATTATAGGTAAATGATGAATATAGAAAGATGTGAAACTGACACAACCCAGATAGACGCACCCATCCCTAGTTGTTTTCTAGAACATCTTCCACCATGGACACTGTGCAAAAAATTCAGTCAGCTCACAAGACGAGATGTAGCATGAAATGTTTTGTGATCATCTCATGAGAAATCAGCTGATTATGACATGACACACAAGGACTGTCCCACATATAACATAGAAACAAAGAAAATGGAATCATATGAACTTAGAAGTTACTTGGCACAAATCAAAACTAAGGCAATATTCCTAACAGATCACCAGTGCAGGTCATACTGTCACTATTTTTTTCTGCCTGAACATGTGCAGAGAAAACGCTAGTGAATTTTTAAAAATTCACACATCTAAAATGTAACTGATGTTCATCATGACTCATTTAAGCAGCAGGTCAAAATTAAATTAAAACTGCTGAATGAATACAAAACTTAATGGAGAGTGGCCTCTCAGTGCAATACTTAATGAATTTGATAAGGTCAGTCTCCATATGTTTGATAAGGTCATTGTCTACATTCTTTATCTGGCCTTTAATATAACTTTTCTGTTGCGGAGTTTGTTTTGTCGGTGTAAAACATCATGTTTAATTTTTGCTAGTATAACTGTTATGAACCATATTCTTCCTCACCTTAAAGGAGTTGAATTTACTCCTGTTTGCTGTTTCATGTGGTCAAGTGCCGATACTTGTTGATGTTGGCGGTGGTGGGTGGGAGGGGGAGCTAACACAGCAATACTATTTATGTCAATATAAAAAAAACCTATGCTATAACTGAAAAAGCTAAAAGAATGATAAGCAGAAATTTACAGCAGGATGGGGGGGAGAGACTGTCTATCAGCAGCAGCATCACAATTTATTTGTATGTTGCCTATTAGGGATAAACTATCAAGCTGTGAGAAAACAGAAAGATTAATCAGCTAAAGTCACATGGTAGAATTGCAGGTCTATAGATGGCCCTCCAGTCTGGATACAGTCAGAGACTTGATTCTGCTTGAAGCTGAAAGAGTATAATGTATTATAGGAGTCAGTATTCAGTATTATAGTGTTAAGTAGATACAGTATTAAGTTCAGTTCTGTGGAACGCTGGATAGTTCCAGTGACTCAAATAAATGCCCATAAATAAGGGGACCATTCAAGGGAGCCAGTATTTCAGACCCCACTTCTGAGCTGGTATGACTCATGGAAAGAGATCTGTTTGGGAACATGGTGAACCACTAGAATATATAATAATGTCACCATTTAATTACAAAGCACAAAATGTCCCTCTGTCTGAAGCAGTTTATAAATCACACATGGGCCATCAAACAAAAGGGAAGTTACTTTTGCATTCGAAAGTGTGTTGTTTCCAGGCCCTCTCAGAGAGGAGGAGAAGGAGTTTGGATTTAATATCCCGCTTTATCACTACCCAAAGGAGTCTCAAAGCGGCTAACATTCTTCTTTCCCTTCCTCCCCACAACAAACACTCTGTGAGGTGAGTGGGGCTGAGAGACTTCAGAGAAGTGTGACTAGCCCAAGGTCACCCAGCAGCTGCATGTGAAGGAGCGGAGATGCGAACCCGGTTCACCAGATTACGAGACTACCGCTCTTAACCACTACACCACACTGGTTTTCTCTGCGTGAGCATGTAAGCATCCTGGGAATTCTAATAGCCAGATTTTGGCTCTCCAAGCACAGAGAACAAAGTCATTCAATGGAGGCAGCACAGTTGCCTGTGCATGCACAGGAGCTGAGCTAGGCAGGCAAGTAAGCAGCTTGCCTGACCAGGGGGCCTCATAGCACTGGGTGGGCACTCATTCACTCACTCACTCACTCACTCACTCAATTGCTCGCCTGCCTGCCTGCCTGCCTGCCTCTGGCTGTCCCTCCACTGTCCAGGCTGCCTCAGAGAGCTTTGCCTCCTCATCCATGCCCCTGCCTCACCTGCCACCCACCTGCCTCACCTTGGTGGCTGCCACCCAGGCAAGAGTTGCACATAAGACAAGGAGTACAACTGAGGAGTGCAGCAGGGCTCAAGTCTGGCCAGAGTGGAGCAGTGACTAGGAGAGAAAGTAATGCTTTCCTCTTCTGGGAGCAGGTGGCAGAGTGAGCCTATGAGAAGCAGCTGCCACTGCTACTGCTAGAGTGTCCCTGCCACTGCCTCCTAGCATATGCCACCTGAAGCAGTTGCCTCCCTTTGACTAATGGTAGGAGCAGCCCTGTGAACCCTAGTGCAAGTAACCTCAGATACAGCAAGTAGCCTGGGGATTACAAACAATATCAACAAGTAAAAAACCCAGCTTTTTTACTGTGATAAACACAGAATTCCTATAAATTATCCAGTTCTTTATCTTCTATGAGGACTAAATATTGTCTTGTTACTTCAGGGATATAAATATAGCAGTGAAAAAATGCTTCTAGTTGTTTGTCAAGATTTGACAAGATATAAATTATAGTCTAAAGAGCTGATAAAAAATTGCTTTTCCATCTAGCCTTCAGCATTATGACACAGAGACCTGACATAAATAAGTATTCCTCTTGATTAGAAAGAAGCAAAGTTGGGCTTATTAAAATGCACCTTGGACAGGAATTAAAAGTAGGTTGTGCACAGTTCACAGAAAATACTGAAAGTCAACAACTTTGAAGTATCTGGAAAGATGTCTGCAGTTGTATCTTTCACAAATAGAAAAGAATTATAATTATCAGAACTGGTGCTTGCAGATTTAAAGGAAATAAAGAGGTAGACACTGAGACCCGGCATTAAACAATTTACAATGCTATTAAAATAACATGCTTAATGTTCCGGCCAGTGTAGGGAATGGTGATAACCCCGTTATTATGCCCAAGGAAATTGCCATGGAAGTTGACATCACTTCCTTGTGCAACTCAGAGCATTCTAAGCACCCGATAAACTAATTGATAAATGATTCCACCCCCCTCTTGTGGTGAGTTGTAGGAGGTAGGCTCTGAACTGAAGTCTTTGGCAACACTCTATGTTGTACCATAATTCCTTTTGAGGAACAGTCTCACTCATGAGCTTTTATAGTCTCGTGAGTGTCCTGCTAGCTATTAACTTACTGAGACTTCTCTTTGAAGAACATAAGGAGAGACCAATGCCCCACGTGGTCCAGCCTCCTGATCTCACAGTGGCCAACCAGAGGCTTGTGGGAAACCCACAAACAGGACCCACGCACAAGAGCCCTCTCCTTTTCTGTGGTTTCCAGAAACTGGTATTCAGAAGCAAACTGTGTCCGCCCATGTGAGCAGAGCATAATCATCAAGGGTGGTAATCATTAAAAGCCTTATCCTTCGTAAATGTGTCTAATCAATTTAGCGGAACCACCTGCAACATTGGGGCCCAATACGGGCCACATGTTCTCCTGCAATGATTTTGCAAAGTTTTTTGCAGATAAAATTGCTCAGATTCGGGAAAAAGTAGACTCCACCATGGGAGCAGGGCCGGGGCGGGAGAGTGCTAGAGTTCTGTCTAGTCAAGTTGAGTGGGATCAATTCCAATCTGTTACCTCCGAGGATGTGGACAGGCTGCTTGGACGAGTGAAGCCAACCACCTGTCTCCTGGATCCTTGCCCATCCTGGTTTATAAAAGCTAGCCGGGAAGGGCTGGGTGATGGGCTTCGTGGGGTGGTGAATGCTTCCCTCCGTGAGGGAGCCTTCCCAGACCCGCTGAAAGAAGCAGTTATTAAACCGCTTCTTAAAAAACCATCTTTAGATGTGGCCACGATGGCCAACTATCGCCCAGTCTCAAATCTTCCATTCCTGGGCAAGGTGATTGAGCGAGCGGTTGCCGAACAACTCCAGGCACGCCTGGAAGAAGCGGACCATTTGGATCCCTTCCAGTCGGGATTCAGGCCTCATCATGGGACTGAAACTGCCTTGGTCGCACTGGTTGATGATCTCTGGCGGGCTAGGGACAAAGGTGAGAGCTGTTTCCTGGTTCTGCTGGATCTCTCAGCGGCGTTCGATACCATCGACCATAGCATCCTTCTGGACCGTCTTGAGGGGCTGGGAGCTGGGGGCACTGTCATACAGTGGTTCCGCTCCTTCCTCCTGGGCCATGTCCAGAAAGTGGTGGTGGGGGATGAGTGTTCAGACCCCTGGGCTCTCACTTGTGGGGTGCCTCGGGGTTCTGTCCTCTCCCCCATGCTTTTCAACATTTACATGCAGCCGCTGGGAGAGATCATCAGGAGGTTTGGGCTGGGTGTTCATCAGTATGCGGATGATACCCAGCTCTACCTCTCTTTTAAATCAGAACCAGTGAAGGCGGTGAAGGTCCTGTGTGAGTGTCTGGAGGCGGTTGGAGGATGGATGGTGGCTAACAGATTGGGGTTGAATCCTGACAAGACAGAAGTACTGTTTTTGGGGGACAGGAGGTGGGCAGGTGTGGAGGATTCCCTGGTCCTGAATGGGGTAACTGTGCCCCTGAAGGACCAGGTGTGCAGCCTGGAGTCATTTTGGACTCACAGCTGTCCATGGAGGCACAGGTCATATCTGTGTCCAGGGCAGCTGTTTACCAGCTCCATCTGGTACGTAGGCTGAGACCCTATCTGCCTGCGGACTGTCTCGCCAGAGTGGTGCATGCTCTGGTTATCTCCCGCTTGGACTACTGCAATGCACTCTACGTGGGGCTACCTTTGAAGGTGACTCGGAAACTACAACTAATCCAGAATGCGGCAGCTAGACTGGTGACTGGGGGCAGCCGCCGAGACCATATAACACCGGTCTTGAAAGACCTACATTGGCTCCCAGTACGTTTCCGAGCACAATTCAAAGTGTTGGTGCTGACCTTTAAAGCCCTAAACGACCTCTGTCCAGTATACCTGAAGGAGCGTCTCCACCCCCATCATTCTGCCCGGACGCTGAGGTCCAGCGCCGAGGGCCTTCTGGCGGTTCCCTCATTGCAAGAAGCAAAGCTACAGGGAACCAGGCAGAGGGCCTCCCTTGGTAGCGGCGCCCGCCCTGTGGAACGCCCTCCCACGAGATGTCAAAGCAATAAACAACTACCTGACATTCAGAAGACATCTTAGGGAAGTTTTTAACGTGTGATATTTTAGTGTATTTTTGGTTTCTATGGAAGCCACCCAGAGTGGCTGGGGAGGCCCAGCCAGATGGGCGGGGTATAAATAATAAATTATTATTATTATTATTATCCTCTTTTAAAGCCATCCAAGTTAGTAGGCATCACTGGGAGCAAGTCGTCCATAGCTGCCTGTCTCTCCCAACATTCAGCTTCATTTGACACCCACATATTCTAGGGTTTCTCTGGTGTTCCCATGTTCTCACTGGTCCTTCTCCTAAAGTTCTGATAAAAGAACAAATGAATGAACCAAATGAAAAATCACGAAGCCCACACTAGAGAAAGGACATTTCAACAAAGAAGAAAGGCATGCCAACCCAATCAGGAATTGTTTATAAAACAAACAAATTCCTTGCTGGCTCCAAAGATGAGTGACCAGTGAAAATCTACTATGTTCCTTTGCCAAGTGATGTCTTACAAGAGTTCAGGTAGTGTAAAACCTGATGCTTCACCATTGTTGAGGCAAGTGATATGTCTTCTTTCCTATGTCCAAGCAACATTGCTCATGAAAGGTTAGAGGACAGAGTGGCCCTTTTTCTAGTAAGGTCAGCTTCTTCAAAGTTGCATGGAAAGGTAGATGCAGTATATTCAGTAGCCCACCACTATAGCTCAGTTCAGAAAGTTGTCTGAAATGTGTATAACTTTTTGTTAGTGCTTTGCAGGAGAAAGGAACTTTTATATGCGTTATCTCAGCTGTCGGGAACACAAGGAAATGGGGCAAATTTCATCTGCTGTTACATGTTTTTTCAGCATTAAATCAATATCCACATGATCAGTGGGTCTAACTCATAATGGAAAGAAAATTGAGTGAATGAAAATTGGGCATGGAAAAAGTCTTAGAAAGAACTACTGCAATCATGTGTTTTAGAAAAGATTGTGAATGCTTTGGTTTGGTTATTTTTAAAGCCCTCTTTCTGTTACTGAAAACATCAAGTTCCTATACATGGAAAGAACATTATGAGCGTACTTGATTCCATACTTGTGTGCATTTATAAATATTTCTTAGTAGCCTAGTTTGTTTCACTGTAGTTTATATTTATAATTATATTTTATTTAATTCAGTTCATAAACAATTTACAACTACAATTTCAAGTAATGAAAAATTAACAGAACAAAAATTAAGCTAAGCCATTCCAATATTTTAAATTGGTTTAAAACGTGCTTAATTATATCATTTCCAATGTCTGTGTCTTTGTTGTATATTAAAAAGAGTGAATTCAGCATGTAATTTATTTAAGATAATCCAAGTTATCTAAATAACCACAAGGGAATAGATATTCGTAAAAGGAAAAATATGTATATACATAATTAAATAATATGTTGAAGAATGAAAATCAAAATTCTACCTTAATACTGAGGGGTTGCTATCAGATTTAATTAATTCAAGTTATAGAACAATCCCATAATATTCCAAATGATCCAAATATTAATCCAAAAATACCCTTGCACTTTAGCTATTTGTTCAGAATTATCTGGGGAGAAATGGCCTAGAAGATGTAATATGCTGAACTTGCTGCTTCTAGGAATTCTGGAAATTTGTGGTGACTATCATGTATTCTTTATTATTTCTCCTGATTTTTTGCCCTTTCTGTATTTACCTCACTTGGCATACCCAGTGAAGTACCATGATTTTGTATTTGCCCATATACGGAAATGAAGCAGTGCAGTGAACAGCTTCACAGACAATGGACAGTGCAAATAAATGTTATCACTGGATTGTGGCAGAAGTCAGACATTATAGCCTTAGTGGCTTCCCAATTCCTTGCTTTCAGTTTCATATATGGGCAAGATATCAGCAAATGCATCTCATCCACAAAGCCCTACTTCAAGACAAAATAGTAACTTTGAAGGCAGTAGCTTGAGGAACTATTTATCTGACAACTGGCATGCAGCAGCAAGCAGTATTTGGCAATAGACAGCAGTAAATAATTGACAACGTATGTTAGAGGGCTTATAGTAGCAGTCAGTCCACGACACAATATTAGCAAGGAGAATTTAGTAAATCCAACATTAACCATTCATTCAGCCAAGCCGTCAAAACATCTCAAAAGCTGGTGTCACATTTCATTCTGAAAATCAAACATTGGATTTCAACATTCAAAACCTTCAAAATTATCCCAAAACCTTTAAAACTATTGCAACACTTCATCTCACCAGTAGCTTATAAGAAACCGAAAAGCAGCAACATGGATGAAAGGTAGAGGTGTCTAAAAAATCTTTCTTTAAAAAAATTAAAATCATTATGAGATCTGTGTGCAGGTTTCATATTTCCATTGGCTTAAGGTTGCATATATAAGTCCACTTCAGGTGTTCAGGAAACACAGTTTAGTGAAGAAGGATTCAAAACTATGCTTCTATGCTATGGCCTGACCCCACAGTTGCACCCTGTGCTTGCCCCTACCTCATACTTTCTACGTATTTGGGGATGTATCTCCAGTGGGGCAGCTTAAAGGTAAAGGGACCCCTGACCATTAGGTCCAGTCGTGACCAACTCTGGGGTTGCAGCGCTCATCTCGCTTTATTGGCTGAGGGAGCCGGCGTACAGCTTCCAGGTCATGTGGCCAGCATGACTAAGCCGCTTCTGGCAAACCAGAGCAGCGCACAGAAACACTGTTTACCTTCCCACCGGAGCGGTACCTATTTATCCACTTGCACTGGTGTGCTTTTGAACTGCTAGGTTGGCAGGAGCAGGGACTGAGCAATGGGAGCTCACCCCATTGCGGGGATTCGAACCGCCGACCTTCTGATCAGCAAGTCCTAGGCTCTGTGGTTTAACCCACAGCGCCACCCGCATCCCATGGGGCAGCTTGCCAATCTGCAAAAGCTATCTCTTTGAGCGATCCAACTCAATGGGACAGCCACTCATTATGGATAGGCTGCTTCACTGCAGTTTCCTCCCAAAATGTGTGCAGCATTGAATGTGGGGGCAGGTGCAGGATGGCCTCACTTTCCTATATCACATGTGTCCTGATTGTCCAAACAGGGCTATAAGGTACTCCAAACACCTGAAAACTGCAGAGGCCTATGAATGGAGACCAACAGCAGATGACAGAAAACAATCGCTTCAGCCATCTTATCTTCAAGATACTGTTGTAAGTGGAGACTGCCTCACTATTAATCACCTAATATATTCATTTGAAGTAGCCTGCCATGGGCTTTGGCAGGCTGTGAAGGGCCACAGAGGTGGCAGGTTCAGGCCCTGGCATCAAGCAGGGCTGGGAGCACATCCTGTCTGAAATCCTAGAGAGTTCCTGCCATTCAATGCAGACAATCCTGAGCTAGATGGACCAATTGTCTGACTGAGTATAAACCAGCTTCCTATGTCCCTGTGTCAATGACTTTCACTCTATGCTACCCTTGGGTAAGTAAAGACTGAGCAGGCATATTCCCTTCTGCTGAATATCTAGACTAGATGAACAGACTCTTTGGTAGGGGAAATGGCATTCTGCTTTCTTTGCACTGAACACTTTTTTAAAATTAAGGTATTAAAATATGAACATTTGCTCACTTAAAGTAATCATTCACTGGTCTTTTCCAACAGTAGATCTCAAGAAAGCTCCTTAAAAATGTGTCACCCAGTTCATTTTGGCATTTCTAAAAATGCCATCTTTGATGAACACATTTTAATTTTCTCTGCAGCAGTTATATTTTTGAAATGTAGGTTAAAAATAGTTATTTGCCTTATAGTTGACAATATTTAAAGCTGCCTTTGTTGGATTACTTAATCTATAGGGAGAAGAATAAAAGATATTCTGAAATAGCAAAATACAAAGCTCTTCATCTTATATTTGTCCAAAGGCTAATTTTACATCTGGAAGAATACAGTTTAAACATTTGTTAGAAATTTAATTTAAAACAATTTTTCTCTCTTTTTAAAGTAATACTTTGTGTTTCAAGAGATCCTGAAACACATGCACAAACCACTATATATTACTAAAATATGAATGTCATGTAAAGATACTATAGCACGACTAACAATGACAAAATTAATTATGCATTATGCAGATGTGTGTGTATATATATACACATATGTATAATTCTTCGAGATATGTCTCCATACATCATTTCTTTTTCATTATTTTAGCACCAGGAAGCTCACCGTTTTTATCTAGTCAAGTTGATAATTGAGTAAATCATCCTCATCTTCTTTTTAAGAAAGGTTTGCCCAATTGGTACACTGTTACAGAGATTGACAGAAGCATTATCAATCAAAGGAGCCCATTAAATGCAAATATAAAAGGTTTGATAAGGAATGGCAAGGTACCATAAATTAACCAGAAGACTTGCCCAAAGGCTGATGGTGTGATTTCAAGCTCACTCATCAACTACAAAGGAAATCAACTCACACAAAATTGTGATGGATTTGATTCTACTAGGATTTAATAACAATGTATCATTAAAGGAAAAGCAACCAATATCCTTCTTAGCAGTCGTTGTTGATTAAGGACACTTTAGTGTGTTGAAAGCTCTTGTTTGCAACATTATTTGTCTTTGTTATGTTTTATCAGAATTTTAACCCAATTTGAAGGATCACCAGTCCCATTCTGTATTCCTTACCTCATTTACTCATGATATCAGGATATTCAGATTAATCCCCCATGGGCTTAAAGCATTCATGAGGTTAAGCAGGGATGTGCGGGTTAAATGAGTCCTGAAACATGTAGTGCTGAGGTTGCCTTCCGTTTATGAAAATGATGTTGTCAGGGAACTGACATCGGAGCGAGAGGCGAAGGGGAGGCTCCCAGATGATGCTGGCGAAGGACCCAGCAGCAGGGGGAGAAACAGCTCAGTAGAGGGGGAAGCCAATCAGCGCAACACCAGGGATAAAGGGGGGCAGACGGGGGAATTGGAGAGAGGGCTCCAGGACTCTTCACTGGACATCAGTGAGGAGAGCCCAGGTCCTCCGCTACCCACGCCTTCCCTGCGCAGAAGACTCCTGCGCAGTGAGAGGAGGAGGAGACTGGGTGTCAAACAACGTTTATGTTGGAAGAGGTTCAAGAAACGCCCACTGACGGATTCTGCCAGTGACTGAGGCAGCCACGATGAGAAGGGGCTGTGCAGTCAGAAAGGTTTAACAAGGCAAATTAACCGAGAAAGGCACCAGCTTACGCACGAGTAACTCATACCTATTACAGATGTCATGAATTAATATTTCCAAGGCTCCTAAGGCTTTGCCATGGTAACATTGCAGCAGGTATCAGGGGAAGAAAGAGGCTACCAACACAGATGTCCGGCTGTTGGTGCCACGGCTAGTAACACCACTAGTTTCACCATCCCACACTAGTTTAACAGAATGGGTGGAGCTATGAACTTCAGCATGCCAACAGTTCACCCGAAAAGAAAAGAAAAGAAAAGAAAAGAAAAGAAAAGAAAAGAAAAGAAAAGAAAAGAAAACCCTCAGCAGTGAAGGGTGAGGCAGAGGGAAGCTGTAGAAGAACAGCTTGGATTTTTTAACGTACATATTTACTTGTTTAGAAATAAATAAACATACTTGTTTAGAAATAAATAAAATCACATTGATTCAGCCCTTGTATTTGTTTTCTCAGTCCTCATAGCCCATTCTGGATATTTATAGTCCATTCTAGATACTCATAGTCCATTCTAGAAGACATCTGAAGGCAGCCCTTTTTAGGGAAGTTTTTAACATTTGATGAATTATTGTATTTTAATCTTTTCTGGAAGCTGCCGAGAGTGGCTGGGGAAACCCAGCCAGATGGGCGGGGTATAAATATATTATTATTATTATTATTATTATTATTATTATTATTATTATTATTATTATTATTATTATTATCCTATACATCTACTGCAGAGTGTAAGCCTCGTGAGAGGGGCGGGATGCAGTCTGACACTTGTAGTGAACTACCATTGCTTCATATTTTAATTTGATGGAATGTAGAAAGATCTAAATATCCAAATACAGTGGTGCCTTGCAAGACGAAATTAATTGGTTCCGCAAGTTTTTCTTCTTGCGAGTTTTTCGTCTTGCGAAGCACGGTTTCCCATAGGAATGCATTGAAAATCAATTAATGCGTTCCTAGGGAAACCGCTTGCCAGGCTGGCGGTGCGGAGAAGGGCTTTTCTCCCCACCGCAAGCCTTCAGGACAGGTACGGGAACAGAGGGGAAGGCGCGCAGCGCTTTCCCTCTGTTCCCGGGGCTTGCGTGGGAGGAGGGTTTTTCCTCCGCACCGCCAACATTCAGAACAGCATTCTGAATGTTGGCGGTGGGAAGGAAAACCCTCCTCCCACCCCAAGTCTTCAGGAAAGCCATCCGATGCCGCGCGGCGGGAGGAGGCGTTCCCCCCCGCCCAGCATCAGAGCTTCGTTCCGATGCCGGGCGGGGGGAGGAGGCGTTCCCCCCCGCCCGGCATCAGAGCTTCGTTCCGGGCGGGGGGAGGAGGCGTTCCCCCCCGCCCAGCATCGGAGCTTCGTTCCGATGCCGGGCGGGGGAAGGGGGCGTTCCCCCCCGCCCGGCATCGGAGCTTCGTTCCGATGCCGGGCGGGGGGGAACGCCTCCTCCCCCCACCCGGCATCGGAGGTTCGTTCCGATGCCGGGCGGGGGGAGGAGGCGTTCCCCCCCCCCGCCCGGCATCGGAGGTTCGTTCCGATGCCAGGCGGGGGGAGGAGGCGTTCCCCCCCCGCCCGGCATCGGAGCTTCGTTCCGATGCCGGGCGGGGGGAGGAGGTCCGAGGACAGTGGGGAAGAAGCACTGCGCTTCCCCGCTGTCCCGGAGATTTCCCTATGGGCTGTCGTCTTGCGAAGCAAGCCCATAGGGAAATTCGTTTTGCGAAGCGCCTCCAAAACGGAAAACCCTTTCGTCTAGCGGGTTTTCCGTCTTGCGAGGCGTTCGTCTTGCGGGGTACCACTGTACCCTGTTCCTTTTCTTATTATTACTATTCTAAAGAAGAAGAAGGATCTATGATTCAGATACCCCCCCCCCCATGCAATGCCTATTCTGGGCTACATATCTGTGTTCCTTGCTGCCTATGCCACATGGCATTGCTGCTGCTGCCATTTTCTTCAAATCGCCACCACAGTATTTTTCATCCCATGTATATCCCACCTTTCTTCCAAGGAGCTCCAAGGTGGTGTACTGGGTTCTCCCCACCTCCAAAAATTATCCATTCATAACAACCCTGTGATGTAGGTTAGGATGAGAGACAGTGAATGAGCTAAGGTGAACCCATGAGCTTCATTGCTGAGTGGGAAAGCACATCAAAGTGCAAGCAGATAAATAGGTACCACTCCAGCGGGAAGGTAAACGGCATTTCCATGCGCAGCTCTGGTTCGCCAGAAGCAGCTTAGTCATGCTGGCCACATGACCCAGAAGCTGTACGCCGGCTCCCTCGGCCAATAAAGCAAGATGAGCGCTGCAACCCCAGAGTCAGATACGACTGGACCTGATGGTCAGGGGTCCCTTTACCTTTACCTCTGGCCTTAGTTTCTGCCCACTTTAACTACTATAATCTGACTCTCCTGCATGGCATGTGCACACTATGTTTAGGAAGCAATAGCTTCTGCTCCAGGAGAGGGAGTGAAACCAGTGTGCAGCACCAGAGCAAGGTGTCTTGTTGCTGTAAAGCTGTAATTGCACACAGAGGCAGGTTATGGCATTATGCTCATCTGGCTGCAAAAGCCCTGGGGTTCTTTTTTCAAAGGTTCATATCATTGTTTTATTGAAGAATATTATGCTTATTTCACAGTGCCCAGCATTGCAATGCTTTTCTAAAAAGTATGGGGCTGGCAAGCCAATCAATTAATCAATGGGAGCAGGGAAGCTTTGCCCCTGGGCAACTTGATACTTCCTTGTGAAAGCTGAGGAGAAAGAGTGTGTATGTTTGAAGAGAGAGACTTCCAGCAATTTGTTAAAGTCCTTAGATCCAAAACTTCTTTGAATGTTCACAAAGCAGAAGTTTTTATTCCACAGTGGCTAGCTAACAACCAACTGCATCATTTGAAGAAGGTCGTTTTGAAGAGACACTTGCTTTCCGAGCTGTTTGTTTGAGAAGATACAAATCTCATAAGAGCCCGATTCATATTGTGTAAAACAAAGAGGAAGAACTCACATAATGTATTGAACTAAGCCTTGGGCCCTAACTTTCCTTCTATGAATGGAGGGAGTTGATAGTAGCGGAACAAGGCTCTTACACTTCCCCTTTCCCTCTGCCACCCCAGGTGATCTTCCAAAAATATGTTCCTGGGAACTGGAGATACAATTTGGGAATTATATGGGATCTGATATGGTGGCTGTAGGCTGAGGGAGAAGTTGGTGAGATAAAGAATAGTGGAGATGAATGTGCTAGCTTTGCTCTCCATCCCTGTCACCACCCACAAATTAGAAGGGCAACCTCTGCAACAGGGAGACTTTTTACTTCCGTAGGCTCTGTTAGAGTTGCTGCAAATGGAATCCCTGATCTGGACCTCTCTGATCCCAGAGAAAGATCCTGTGCAAGCAGCCCTATTGCTGGGCTGAGCTGAACTTCTAGTGCTGCTACCGTCTCCAATCGCTGACAAAGATGCTGAATTCTCAGATCTAACCTTCCTGCTGTGAGAGATCACTTGGGTTTCCATCAGTGAATCATCAATTAGCCTAAAGACTGAAACAGAAACACCCAGCCTTTTCTTGCCGCATTTGCTAGAGACAAACCTCTATTGCCTACATAAGTTTCCAAACACAATGCATCTATCTTTAACAGGCTCTCTATGCATTTTAGATCCATGATTTTCCAGTGTTCTCAATCGTATGGGGTATAGAGCAAGCTCCCCACTTCAGAGGTTAATAGTTAATAGTTGTGCCTTGTCATGACACTATGGTCAAGAAGTGGTTTGTTCTTTACAATGAGTTATATACTAGAACCTAGTTGTCAGAGATCCCAGGCCAAGGCCTGCGGTTCCTGACAAACAGGAAAAAAATGATATCCATCTGACTCCTTGATGACTGACTGACTGACTGACTCACCAACATATTCTTCAAGAGACACATCTGAAGTAGACCTGGCTGTTTGTTTGTTTGTTAGTCTTTGGTGAATTGTTCCTTAATTCCTTTTAAATTGCCATGGAATGAAATTGCCCCGTAGTAAACCCTCTTGGACCATACTGTAAACAAACATATCTTACAATTATCTGGAATATAAAGAACCAGGAAGAAAAGAGTGTCAGAGAGGCCTGCAGGATGACCCTTTAGTGTTGTTTTAGTTTAGTTTACTTGTTTAGAAATCCCAAATCTGTCAGGAAATAGAGCCAGATCATATAGCAAAAGGGAATGGGTCTTGGGGGGACACTGCTTGGATCTGAAAGGGAGGGAAATATATTTTCCAATCACTGATTTAGGGATTAATATTGCACAAATGCCCTGATCATTCATTAGTAATGGTTTTCAAACAGAAGTGTCCCCCCCTATAATGTCCCTCAAAGTATATTTAAATGGGAAAATACTTTCAAAAGTTGTTACTTGGGGTGCAGTGAGAATATCTGAAGAGAAAACGTAAATCCCACTGGACTTAGAGATAGATGAACCATTCAGTTTGGGGGTTTTCAGATTCTCATTTTCCCACTTAAGTTCAGTTCTCTACATTTCTGCATCAGTTTGCGCTTTTATTTTTTAAATCAACTCCTCATGAAAATTCAACAGCTTTAGTGAGAATTTCTCCTAATACTGAATTTTTTCGGTATGCAGTTTTGCTTGATTCACCGTAATATTTAGCATGTTTTTTTCTTATTTTCACTAATATATACACCCAGTATACCCATTTTTGTTCACATTACTTGGCTGGAGAACTTCTCTACAAAATTCAGAGAATCGTGAATTTTGAAAGATGACTGTGTTTCAGTTCATATGCTATTTCAGAAAGTGTGAATTAGGTAAGGTATGCCTTTAAAAGCAAACTTAATGGAATTTCTTCCCCACCCCTTTCTGGTCACTCTCAAACACCCTTGTAAGGATACCTTAAGCGGCTGTATGTGTCCCAAACCGAATGAGCAGACAGGATCCCCTATGCTACCAGCCTAATACACCTTGTCATTCTTAAAAATATAGAACTGTAAATGCTCTTGCAAAAACTTGCATGAAAACGTTGCTGTTTCCTGTTGCTTCCATTCCAGCTCCTGACATCTCAGAGAATTCTCATCTACTCTCACAGACAAGAATACCTGCTGCCACTCTCTTTGCTACGTGTGTGCCTTCGCTGCAGGAGATCTCGCCTCCAATTGAGTGTGTGGCCTACAGATGGGTTTTAATCTTCCTTCTCACCAGTGTGCAGAAATGTTTTCGAGTATGAGAGAATTTCTAACATTCCCTACTTGATTACAAAGGCATTTTTCTCTTCAAAGATTCCTTTCTTTGCTCAAGAGTCATGGCAAGGAATTGCTTTCTATACTACCTCAAAGCATTATTTTTCTTTTTTAAAAAGTATTTTATTTTATTTTGCTTCTGGATGGTATACTCATTGAACAATTTGAATATGTATGTTGAAGCAGCATTGATAGACTCTGTGGGAATATACTCTTTGTAGTCGAAATATATCCTAGATCCCCTTTTACAAATGAAGAGATCAATTGTTTTTAGGTACCGTAATTCTCTAAATGTTTTCATTCTTTTAGTAATAATGGGAGGTGTGGTGGAGCAGAACCACGCTCCCAACACCCATATATCTGCAGTGTGCGAAGATGGAGTGACAGTGAAGTCATTTATTTCCCAAGCTTCAGGATATGCAGACTCTACCACTAATTTTAGGATCAGGAAGATGGCGGAAGTATGGACTAGGGCATGGGTAGACAAACTAAGGCCCAGGGGCTGGATCCGGCCCAATCGCCTTCTAAATCCGACCAACGGACGGTCCGGGAATCAGTGTGTTTTTACATGAGAACGTGTCCTTTTATTTAAAATGCATCTCTGGATTATTTGTGGGGCATAGGAATTTGTTCATTTCCCCCAAAAAAATATAGCCCGGCCCCGCACAAGGTCTGAGGGACAGTGGACCGGCCCCCTGCTGAAAAAGTTTGCTGACCCCTGGACTAGGGAGTGTGGTTGCCTCTGCCTTTTACCTGCCCAATTTCATGTTGCATTTATGGATATCTGTGGTGGCTGTGGCTGTGTGTGTGCATAGCATCCCTTTCTTTCTTTTTCATCATGTACAAGTGCAGAAATGTAGCACCGAATGTCATTCTTAGAATAAGTGTAAGAGAAGACACCACAGAGTGTTTGGGAAGAACTCTCTTTTTGAACTGAGCAGAAAATAATACATAACACTTCCACAACCTCAGTGCCTCGGTGGGACAGTGTCACACCAATGCTGCAGAGTCCAAGATCTAAGAGTGATCAGAGTTGAGTGGTTGTACAACATCCATAGGAATTCTTAAGTGGATATTTAAGCAATCTTGCCCATGACAGGCGTTAGTGTTTTTGTCCTCCAGCACCAGAGTTTGCTAGCGCTTGCGGATGTTTCAGTGTATCTTGGATATAAACACTCCTGAGAGTTGTTGGGGCACAATAAATAACGATGGCTGAAAAGTCTACCTTTCCAGTTAGGAATGAAAATGTAATTTAATGTCCTATATCTGTGAGAAGTGTATATTAAATCGTTGTGGGGGGGGGATCTAATTCCCTAAAGCACACAGGCACCAATATTATGTGCAATGCTATTTTCTGCATCTTGTATATATCTGCAAGAGAGCCTTCACTTCTCTAAATAACTTTGCCGAATTACTGATAAATAACTAACATTCATTCCTGGTTCATAAAGGTGGCCGGCAGCAGTCCCCTTTTGTTTATGTCATCTGAATAGCATTACGCTTTCATTATGTGAAATGCATAAAATGTAACGAAAGGTACTCAGGAGTCGATAGCAAGGTCATAATTTACTATTGGGATTCTGCTGACATTTACAGACCATTTAAACTTTGTTCTTCTGGTTTATAACATCAGCATCAGCACAATCTTTGTAGAGCATCATTGCCTGCAGTGTGGCTGTAATGGAACTCACATTAATAACTGGCGGCAATTTAGAATTTCCTGTTTATGATTTATCGATGTGTTAGCTGTAAATATTAAAGTAAAAAAAGGCCCTCTCTTCATTAAACTGCACCTAAACCACCACAAAATGTTGAGGTGACTCTTTTTAGAAGCAAAATATTTTTCTCTGATGGTATTAGCTGTTTTTTGTCCATAAATAAGAGAAATCTATTGAAAGGCTACTTTTTTATTTACTATATTCAGGGGATATCTTCTATTCAGTCTCAGGGATTCTAAAGCCTGTACATATTTGAGTTGTTTTATTGTTTTTGCTTTAAATAATCACAAAAGAAGCAACCAATATTTCACCCATTCATATTAAAGGGTTTAAGTTCTAGTCTAATTAAAGAGGGCAAATGTTATTTTTTAAAAATATTGCTTACAATAAATCTAGCACTTGGGAACTGTACCCAAGTTAAATTCTCTTTGCTTAGAAGAAGAGCAATTTTGTCATGGTGAAACCTATGGAGCTCTAGGTGTTGCTGGACTCCCAACTCCTATGAGCCCCAACCAGTGGCCAAGGATTATGAGAATTGGGAGTCCAGCGGCAACTCAACAGCTAGCTACAAGATCCCGACCTCTGACATAGTTTGTCTCTTAAGAACCTAAAAACTGCTTTATACAGAAGCATAACATTGTTCCATTACTCAGTACTATCTGTACAGACCAGCAGGTGCTAGCAGGTCTCCAAGAGCATCAGATGGGAGTGTTTCCACACCTATCCTGAAGATGCCAGAAACTGAACACAGAACCTTTTGCATACCCAAAGCATGTGCTCTAACCTTCCATTCCCAGGATTGACAGGTTTATGATATAGATAGATGGCTAGATGGCCAAAAATATATAGTCCTGTTTTGTCTAGATAAGGATCTGCACTCACTGCTACACTTTGGAAACAGGAAAGAGAAGGATCAAAGGTAACTTCAAAGAGTCTGGACTGGAAATATTTTTGAAGTGTGGCCTTCATTCTTTAGCAAGACTTAGTGAGATGCATTGCTGAGCTCTCCTTTTAGGCTGCTAAAGACTCCCTTCTCCATACATGGATGAAGGTAAAGGTAAAGGTACCTCTGCCCATCAGGGCCAGTCATGACCGACTCTAGGGTTGCGCGCTCATCTCGCTCAAGAGGCCGGGAGCCGGCGCTGTCCGAAGACACTTCCGGGTCACGTGGCCAGCGTGACTAAGCTGCATCTGGCGAGCCAGCACCGCACACGGAAACGTCGTTTACCTTCCCGCTAGAAAGCGGTCCCTATTTATCTATTTGCACTTAGGGGTGCTTGCGAACTGCTAGGTAAGCAGGAGCTGGGACCAAACAACGGGAGCTCAGCCCACTGCGGGGATTTGAACCGCCGACCTTTCGATCGGCAGGTCCTAGGCTCTGTGGTTTAACCCACAGCGCCACCCGCGTCCCATTATACATGGATGAACTACCTCCCTAAAAGATGGCACACAGCGCTTCAGTTCCAAAGTTAAGAACAAAGGTCTCCTGGTTCCCACACAGTGGCAGAGGAACCCTATCTGGCACCCGGGGCGGGACGAACCGCCTGGTGACACACACGTGACGTCTGTATGGACTGCGCATGTACAGCATCCTGTACGGACTGCGCATGTGCGGCATCACGTATGGTCGCCATGTGAGAGGCAACCCGTATGGATGGCGCGAGAGAGCGGCAGCCTGTACAGATGCTGCACGAGCGGCGCCCATATTGACTGCGTGTGCCCTTGGCCACTCTACAGCTGGGGGGAGGCAGGGGCCATCTTGTCACACACACACCCAGAGTGGCACCCAGGGAGGCCCGTCCCCCACTTCGTACGCCCCTGCTCCCACCCAGACCATGCCGACAGAGGAAGAAATCTTTGTTGAGGCATAAAAAGAAAGCAGACTCAGCAACAGGTAATTGAGTCCCAGCAGCTGCTATGCTCAAGCTAGATGACAGGAAAGGCAAATCCAGCCAAGCTAGAAGCAGCAACCCAAGATCAGAGTAAGGAGTTGCTGTGAAGCAACAGGTTGGCACGTCCCCCTTACATGCTTTTAACGATGGAGCAAGGCATTTTCACTTGTGAGACCGTTGAGCAGGCAGGTGCACACTGTGTCGGAGAGGATGCATCTGTTCTCAACAAAAGGAGTATCACTGGGGCCTGGGGGACCAAGCTGTGCCCTGACTCTAGGTCCTCTATCCCTAACGGTTGGTTGTTGTATCATCCCCGCTCCCAATTCTGTGGTGTTTTCCCCATCATAGCACATCCTATAACATCCAAAGTTTTTCAGTGTTGTCCACCTGAGCCTTTATGGTAAGGATGTCCAAAAACAGAAATAAACCTCAAAGTTGAGATTTAAGAGTTGTAATTTTAATAATATTGCTGGAGGAGACTCTTGAGAGTCCCATGGACTGCAAGAAGATCAAACACATCCATCTTAAGGAAATCAGCCCTGAGTGCTCACTGGAAGGACAGATCGTGAAGCTGAGGCTCCAATACTTTGGCCACCTCATGAAAAGAGAAGAGAAGACTCCCTGGAAAAGACCCTGATGTTGGGAAAGATGGAGGGCACAAGGAGAAGGGGACGGCAGAGGACAAGTTGGTTGGACAGTGTTCTCGAAGCTACCAGCATGAGTTTGACCAAACTGCGGGAGGCAGTGGAAGACAGGAGTGCCTGGCGTGCTCTGGTCCATGGGGTCACAAAGAGTCGGACACGACTAAATGACTAAACAACAACAACAAATTTTAATATATTTTTTAAAGATGTCGGGCTTAAATTGCAGAGCAGATAGTAATTCATGTTGCCTCTCCCTTATCTTTTTCACTTTCACATTAGGGCTGTACTATACCTGGTAAATATTCATAAACTTGGTTAGTGGTATAGAAAGTACCTACATTTTCCTGGTTTGCAGTTAAACCTACAGTCTGTAATGTATTTATAAGGGCAAGTGGTACACTGGGGATGAACTGTGGCCTTTCACTAAGAGGATGACATCTATTGTAATAAGGGTTTAATACCCAACTGATTTAAACATGACATTATAAAAAAGATTTGGCAGTTGTTAAAATTTTGTTAACATATTCATGAAAGAGAATGTGTGAATTATTATTCCTTTTAAACAAAAAAGGTTACCTTAGTCCCACGTGGCTCCCGGAGTCCCTTTAACATTGTGTAAAATATAATTGACGATTTGTACTGTAAAAGAATTTAGTATAACGGGTTTATAGTGATGAAGCTTGATCTCCTGAACTGAAATTTCTTATTCAAATTCCAGCCTTGGTTATGTGTACTGGAATCTGACATTAATCATCAATGTCTTTGAAGTTAGGTGTTCTCTGATAATCAATATTGTCTGACACTATCAAATTTTGCCAAGACAGATCACTACAGTAACTCCCCCAAACTACAACATGGTAGTTTAAAATCCATTTTCTCCCCTTGTCAAGCCTGCTGTGGAATATATTGGCAGGTAAAATATCAGACTCAATCATGTATATAGGCTTTTCTACTATACATTTTGCCTCAGGCTTTGTTTGAGAGACTCATATACCCATAAGCAGTGTTTTTTTTCTTTAAAAATGTTTAGGGGTTCTCTCATTTTGACTCAAGAAAATCTCCATTTTATAGTTCAAATCAGGAAAAATAAATACAGTAAATGGACAAAAGTACAAAGATTCACAAAATGTTTAGGGGTATGTGCCCCCCTGGGTCCCCCCAGAAAAAGGCACTGCCCGTTAGGCAACTACATAAAAATAGATCTATTCTGAAGGGATGTTTGGGTGGTTTGAATTGGCCTGCAAATTGACCACTTAAAGGATCTTGCTGTCACCTCCAGTTTGCTGATTGGTTCTGGCCGCATACCTTCAAGGGGCTCATTGTCAAAGAATCATTAACATCCATTGATCTTCAATGCTCCACAGCAAATTTGGGGAGTGTGTAAGGGGCAGAATAGGAGAGGGTGAATCTTTCTTCAAATGGTGCCTTTTATACTGGCATATGGACAAGGATAAATGCCACCCTTAATGGGTAATTAATCATAACTGGAATCAATATACGGTAAATTATGGCTAATTTAGGGTGCTTCCAGATAGGTGTTGGTTACAGGATCAGTACTCCTCATGCATGCATATTTTTTACATTGCCCACATGATGTTTTTGGTATTAAAATGCCAGCTTCTATCCCCTTCCCTGCTTTAATTTGGACTCACCCTTTCAGTGAAAAATCTATAAATTACAAAATAAAAATAAGGAATCCATTGTCAATGACCTGTTTGTGATATTTAATAACCCATGTACTATATTAAGCCTCCATTTGGAAGTACCCTTAAATGTCATGGCTTTCAATGAGACTTAGTCATGACTCAATTTAGCTAGATCAGAAATCCTGTGTTTTTAGGAAAATCATCTTATTTCTTTTATAGTCCTTTAAAATGTAGTTTAAGATGCCATTTTGTTCTTCTGTCCACTCAGTAAAGAAAGACAGCAGAGAAAGAAATCAGTCTTTAAAATTTAAAACTTAAAACTGTTTTAATTATTTGATTAGTTCAGAGGCTTCTACCTTCAACTCTGACTGGCAACATGAACAAGATTGACAATTGTGTTTTCGTAACTGTGGCTGTGTGGGATGAATATCTTCTTCGGAATGATTATGATGGATGGCAATAAGAGGCAATGAGAAAGTTGGTTACCTGGCACTTTTGTTCCTTGCTGTTTAATCTACCACTCATAGAAGGTGCAGCTTAGCCTGAAACGACATGATTGACAAAGGTAATCAAAAAAAGATAAAAATGCATTTGTTCATTTTCAACATTCAAGAAGCAAGTGAGACAAACTGCCTAGGAATGAGATGACTGGTAGTGAATAGAAATTGTTCTTCCAAAGGCAATTGGAATTATTTTGGCAACAAGCAGCTGCGGGGACATGGCCTCTTCGAAACGAGGAAGGAAGAGGAGAAACAAAACCAAAGTGGAAACCAAATTTGATATCATAGTGTTCCAATTTTTATTATTATTATATATACTTTCTGAATCCAAATTAAACTAAGATTTAAAGAGGCTTTGTTCTAATAATATTTGTGATAAATAAAAAAAGTCATCCATTATGTGCTCTCCCTTTTACGAGTTATGGAACACTTTACTCACGTTTCTTTCCTGTGGGATGATCATAGACTTCTGATTCTTCCTAGTTATCAGAGGAGACCAGAAAGTTCCAGGGAGGAGGATGAAAGAGTGGCTTCTTGTTACTTCCTATGAGGAGTGAAATTTCTGCTCCACCCATGGTATGACTACTGTCACCCCCTTCCCCTCCTGCCACCTTCTCCTTCCCCGTCTTCTGCAGCCCACCAGCATACCTTCAGAGCTCCTTGGTTCATTGACCAGTAGGGACTTGAGGCACATGCAGTAGGTGTGAGCTTGGTCCCCTCAAGGTTGCAGGTTATGCTGCTCAGAGTCTGGTTGACAACATGACCATGCACTCCACATCAGATACATCACCAAGCAGGGGCCACTAGGGGGCGCATCGGAAGATGGCTGACAATAACATCTCTCCGACCCACACGAGGTAATTTGGAGGCTATGATGGGGGTAATTAGCCTCCTTACCCCCCCCAGGATGGTGGGGGGGACTGCCCTTGCCTGCTGTGCCCTACACCACCCCCGAATTTGTGGGGGTGGGGGCACTAGGCACAAAGCCCTCCTGTGGGATTCCGGCACTCCTGGACGCCGTCCCTGATCCGCGCCACTAGCTGCAAGAACTTCAAAAGAAACAATTTGGATGAAGCTAATTGCACATATTTCAAGTAAGGAGGGGGAGTAAAGACTGCTAACAGAAGAGATCTCTAATAAAACAAGACAAGAATAAATCATGAGAAGATACGCTAAGATACGGTATGGCAAATGACTGATGGGGGAGGGGGGAAACTTTCTTTTCTTTCCTTATGTGATTAAACAAGAATCCCCTCCCCTCATGAGTCATAAATGTCGTTTTAAGGACTTAAGCTGTGGATTTAAGACTGTGTGGAGATAAACTTTTGAACCAAAGCATGTTTTAAAAAGAGCGTGGAATGTACAAGAGCTCTGGAATGACGCAGTTAAAATTGCCGTCGCCATATTCTGGATAGAATTATGAACTCTGTTTGGACTGATTTGGTCTGATTTGGACATTAATGCAGTAGCAAGAAGATGATCAGAATCCCCCTTCGGATCTTGAAATATGGGTCCCCCCAACAAAATTTAAAATTCAGCTTTGTATTTCGGAACTTATGTGATGTGATTTAATTTGATTTAATTGGCTGGTTAATAATTTTTTTTTTTTTTAAAAAAAGATACATCACCAAGCATTGCAGCCCATGTTCATGTGTTCCAGTGACCACATTGGAAACACATTCATGGCTGCCCCATATACCTGATGCAGCCTCTTTCATTACCAAAATAGAATACCTGAGGCAAGTGCTTAACCTTACCTCATTCTGCCTGGGCCAACTCAACCTGTGTGCATAACTGCCCGATCCTCGCTCCCAATGAGTCTTTCACCTCCTAAGGTGCTGTGGGTATGTCCTTGGTATGGTGCCCCAGACACTCAGACAAGTCCTCTGCCAGGATCAAATCCAATCTGAACCACACAGTGATGGTCTGGATCTGGGTGGTAAACAGAAGCACAGTCTTGAAATTCCCAGAGTCCTCCTGGTTTTCTTGCCTCACCACCTCATAGCATTCCCAGAACGGTCTCATAATGTCCTTACTCTGAAAGTTCATGTCACACTCCTGACAGTCTATGAAATGGACCACTGATCTGAATTCTGAAGGCTACAGCCGCCTAGAATTGAGCAGCTGGTGGACCACCACCCATCCCTCCTGCAGGGGAGAGAGGCAGCCCATGGCTTCTTGAACTTCAGCTGGATGACTGTGGGTACCAACAGTCTGCACCTGAAACGAGGGCCTTCCTTTCCTAAACCTGCCTTCATCCCCATATCTCTCACTCTTATTATGGTGACTCCTACTAGCCCCTTCCTCCACTCTGACCTCCTGTTCACACTCCCCTCTATTTTCCCTCTCTGCTTCCTGCACAGAATCCACCGCTTAGACTTAGGAGCATTCCTTTTGACCAAAGTTGGTTGAAGCATTTGACTTTGGCTGCTGCTTTCATTCCTGGAACCCCTGGCTTCTCAGTCTGTTGTTGCTCTTGCTCCTTCCCCAACGCTACCTCCCTAGGTGAGCCTGCAGCTACCACCACCACCTTGGCTCCATCTCTTTGCTAGGCATGTGATTTCTCCCTGTTCCCTCAGGTGATCTCCCCTGCAGGGAGGCAAAAAACTCCAGGGAGGTATTTGGAAACAGCTCCCCTGTACTCACAATCTCCAACTCCCCTTCCCAGAGTAGTGGTTCCCCACTTCCCTCTTCCTCCTAGGCCTGTACTGCCACCACCTCTTTTGGCCCCTCCTTGGCCTCTTCTGCCACTGCTTCTTCTTGTTTATCTTCCCAGGAGACTTTGCTGGCCACTTCACACATCAGGCTTCCCTTCTTCTTCTTCTCCTCACCATCATCCCCTTCCTTCCTTCCTTCCTTCCTTCCTTCCTTCCTTCCTCCCTCCCTCCCTCCAGCCTGCCTGTTCCCTGGGAGAGGGGACAGTTCTCAAGATTCTTAGGAGGGAAAGTGTGTTGGTTGTGTTTTAAATGTATGGTATGGAGCTGCCCTCATACTGCATGTAGAAGGTAAGCTTTTAGGACTCGTCTCCAAACTAGGAAACGCTGAAGACACCATAAAGGAAATGTTGAGGTGAGAATCAGTAGGCAAAGTCCAGGATACATTCTAAGAACTCTGACTTGCTCTTTGTGTATTTGTTACCCTGAGCAGTGGCATCACACGCTGGATGATTGAGAACACACGGCACAACAATACAAATGCATGCAGGCAGGCAGATAGGAATATTTTTTTCCTTGCTGCCTGACATTTCATTCCTTGGTTAAGGCAGCACCATGGCGACAATCAGCATGTAGCAGAATGTAATGGAAATGAAGAACTGTGGGCAGATTATGCTGACAGAAAGAAGCCTCTTTCATTGCACCATAAAGTGATACTCTGTCAAGCAAACCTGTGCCAGCGCATTTGAGCTCTCGCTGCTGGAGCCAAGACAATCCATTGAAAAGTCAGAGATGTCCTAACGTTCCATTGTTGCAGAGCTACACTGACATCCCTGTGAGAGACAACATCTTTCCAGTGGTCTGTTAGAGTGAAAAGGTATATGGATTCTATAAGGACAGGATGGCACACCAGGACTCCTTATTAAATATGCTCATATGTTTCCTCAAATGTAAATGACATTATGGGAAGCTCAATGAGGGCATACTGTATGTAACAGCTGAAGAGTGAGCAACTTTAAGTCAATAAGTCTACTTATTACTATTTAAATAAAACTTCTTGGGGTTCATTTCTTATCAGTCTACAGACACTTTAGAAATAATTTCGAGCTCTGCATTCAATCAGCAGTGGTCAGCAGGGTGGTACAAGTGGAGTGGCACTGCTCACATGACTTCCCAACACCAAATGTCACTGCCAGTAACTGAGAGGGGAGGCATGGTGAGCTCAGTGCCATGTGGGAGCAGCAGTGGAGCCAATCTGTGCCAACTCTACCCGCTAGTTTTATCATGTAAGCCCAGGATATAATGCTCCTTTTCATGCTAGTGCCGTGAAATGACAATGAATGCCAAAATTACAATGTGTGTTCTTGTTGAATTTGGAGTCTTGTCCACTTGAAATTGATACTGTACACACAACCCAAAAGGCCATTGCTATTGATACAGTCATTAATTCACATTAAGGTTAAGTCTGAAATGTCCTTATATATTTCCTCCTAAATCCTGGCCTACTGGTGCAACTGGATTGTGGCTAGAGCTGTTAATGTCTGACAATTCATGATCACTTTCTCCATATTGGTTGGCAGGACTTCTCTTTCTCCATTAAGACCCCTGAATCTGTCAAGGTAACATTATAAACCATTGCACTCTAGTGCTTCGAAATGGAGTTGAAATTCCCTTACAGCGTCCCCCGCTTCATTAGTGATAAGAGCTAGTTCTCAATGAGCAGCTTTCAAGCCTCATGGAAAATATATAGCAATTGAACTTTCCCCAAACATAATATTAATCCTAGGATGCAAAAAGGCCAAGCTGGTGGGCTGGGATAAAGAGGAAGCAAATATGGTCTGGGAACACAGATATGCTGAAAAACTGCAGCTTGAGCAGTTGCTGCTCAGTCACTACAATATGAGTCTCTCATCCAATCTGGTTTTGGGCTTCGAACAGTCAAAACTGGTTCTCGGCCAGTATTAGCAAAGTAATATTCCAAATGTTATTAAGCTTATAAAGGGGGGATATGGAGCCAGCTTGCTGGCTTGAAGGATGGGTCTGGCCATGACAGCTGCTCAGGAAATGTCGGCATGCCCCTGATTAGTTGCCAAGCAAGCCTAGCTGGAAAGACAAAGAGAAGGTGGGGAGTTATTCCTATGGTTGCTTCCAGATGACCTATTTATTGAGCATTTGTCCTGAGTGGTTTGTGCAAAGTTTGTGGTGAAGTTCTGCAACATCCACTGTACACTGAGCATTCATTCTGATTTGATGGTGGGGAGGTTATACAACATTGCATCAAGCATTTTCCAGTTTCCAATGCCTTTCTCCATTAATTTTACTGAATAAAGTCAGAGAGAGGGAGAGAGAGGGTCGTGGGTTCATTCCGCAAGAGCACAAAAACCACTTTAATTAAGCAATCTGAATCTGCCATTGAATTCCCCCAGTAAAATAGTCTGGAAGTGGCCTTTGTGCCCCTGCATTGTCCTTTGTTTCACTTATCTCCTTTTCTCTCCCCGACCACCCACCCCAAAAAGACAACAAAGGCATGTCGATATAAAAAGCTACTGCAGGTTAGCAAAGAGTGTCTTATGGCAGCTGTGCAGTATAATTCACACTGAATAATGGAGGTCAGCCTCTGAGTGATTTACAACAACATATAATATTAACCAGATGTATTAGCTCTACACACACACCACATGCAGGTTGAGGATTGGGGTGAAGCTGAGAGAGTAGCTTATGAATTGGCAATGTTATTCAGTATTTTTATTCACACATTGTAAATTGGGCTGAATGAAACTTAAGCTTCCGGGACCCAAATCCCAGGGGGGCCCCAGAAGTTACTTTAGTCAACCTTGCTTAACCTTTTTGCATTTAGCAGAGCCAATCTGAGTCACACTACTCAAACTGATTAATTTTTTGTTGTATATATTTCAACGATCTCAAAGTTTGAGACTCAGTAGCACATAATGACCCCATTGAAGGAGATAACAGTGGTTTACTCAGACCTCATTGCTGGTGGTGAAGGAGCCCAAATAGCACTTCAAGATTCAGGGCTCCTCAGAATGTAGGACTGTCACTGGCTGAGACAACAACCCTATAGTGTGGTTCGTACGCCTCTTTTACAGAAATGTGTGTGTGTGCTGAGAGAGAGGAGCTTCCAGAAGCCCTGCAATATAGTCCACTGTGAATTGCAGGTCAGAGTTGGTGCTATGGGTGGTTTGGATTCCCTATCAAAAATCTCTCATACATCTTTTGTTGCAGCAAAGCTTTAATCTACTCAATATGTCCCTTCATTTCCCAGATGAAATCCAGCACATTTGCATGCAGATGCCTCATGCTCCATTGACTTGCATGCAGACTGGCTTCACTTCTAAATGTTTAATAGCAAATACAACCAACAAAATAAATTTTGCACATGAAGGAGCATCCAAGTTAGAGCAGAGAGGCCTGCCTTTGATGCTAGCTTTTTTTTTTTTTTTTTTTGTTTTGTTCAGGTAACACATATGCACCAGGGGATACACTGCAACATTTTGTGAGACCCCTAACCATACACACATTGAGAATTATTATTAAAGCTCTTCAGTTGAGAATCTTCTGTGGCTGCTTCGGAAGTCTTGAGAACAGACAATCAGCTGTCACAGAGGCTACAGCCCTTCCCCTTTCCATTTCGTCACAGTCAAACCCTAAATACAGTGGTGCCTCGCAAGACGAAATTAATTCGTTCCGCAAGTCTTTTCATCTTGCGATGTTTTTCGTCTTGCGAAGCACGGTCCGTCGCTACTGCGCCTCTTCAAGCGGCTTTAAGAAAAAAGTGAACAAATTCGCAAGACGTTTTCGTCTTGCGAAGCAAGCCCATAGGGAAATTTGTCTAGCGAAGCAACGCAAAAACCGAAAAACCCTTTCGTCTAGCGAGTTTTTCATCTTGCGAGGCATTCATCTTGCGGGGCACCACCGTATACCCACTCACCTCTCACTCTTGGGGTGCCAATTTGCTTATGGATTCGGCTCTGGGTATTCCTACTAGGTGTTCCTTTCCGTGGCTACAGTTTCCTGAGCAAACTTTTCATTTATCAAGCAATTCCCACAAGTAAGCCAATGCCATTAACCTTGTCTGCAGAACTTTTTCAAGAATACCTTCCAACAAAAAAAAACCCCACGTCATTGTCATTTCATTAGAAAATTTGCACTTTGGTTCAGAAACCATTCTTATGTGAATCCACTTTTAATCTTCAAGGATGTGTCATCCCCCATCATAACCTTTGATTTCTCGGTTGAAGCTAAAATAATTTCCTTTGCAAAATCCTGACATCTGAAGCCCTTGCCGTGACATTAATTTAGTTTCTGAACACTTATGATTAATTTATATATGAAGATATTTCTTTCTTTGAGAAAATCCACAAGGATGCTCAGAATACATCTGCATATCCTAGCCAAATGGATTATTTCGCCTCTTGTCTTCAAATGTTTTGAGAATCTTTTCTTAGATAGATATCGATATACAGGTTTGCTGATCCCTATACAGTAGTGGGAAATGGAACACACATGTCCACGGAATTCTGTGGGTTGTATCCAGACTTTGCTCCTGATGGCAAGGGGAGGGGAGGCAACTTTTGCCAATTCCCCTCCCTTTGCAACCCCCAGTATTACTTCTCACATTGTTCCAGAGTATTGTGGGAGCCTCCAGTGTGGCAGGCAGTGCTGGGGTCTACCAGTGGCATCATACTGGCTCCGCCTGTAGTATCCTCTGAGATCAAAATCTGTCTGTGGATGCAAGCCGCCCTTCTGCCCATGGAAGGCAAAGTCTAGATCTCACCATATGATTCTTCTGATGCCACTACTGCAGCTGAAATTCATATGAATGCAGTGGGACTTGCTTCTGAGAAGACATGTTAGAATTGTATCGCCAATGTCTTTCAAAAACCTGGGACAAAACCGAGGGGTAGATTTCTCTTGTACTTGGTGGAATGTGAAAGTCTTTGTCCCATTGTCATTATTTTCCATGGAGAAGAACTTGGTGGTAGTTATCTGGCTGCTAGCATTACATTGATTATAGAATATTTTAAATCAGAACCCATGTGATTACTCCTAGGCTCAAAATATTTAAATTATGAAATAATTTTATTTGTTTGCTTCTGTGCGGTGGTAGAATCCGACAAGTTCACGATCCTCTCATGGGTCAAAGAACTGGGGGAAATAAATGTGCACTTTTTATAAAGTACAGATAATTCCAATGCAAACAGTTATTTGATATATAAAATGAACACATAAATGAACACATATAAATTGATATCTTCATGGTAAATGTGGTGTGCCATCTATACGTTAGCAACTGCTTGGATTATATTCACACTGAGAACAATCAAAGTATGTGGTTAAAGATCACCCTCAACCCACATTAAGTTGCTTTGCAGCAGATTAAATGAAACTAATAAATATGCAAATTATGATATTATTATGTAAATTGCACCATTCAAATGCTCTGTTAGGGAAGAGCCATATAAACAATTTCAATTAAAAATTACAGTTGCCTGAGCATTGTAGTTTGTAAGCAGGAATTACTTGACAGCACACAAAATGTTGGGAAATTATTATTTCTTCATTACATGCCACTTCACACAGTCTTCACCAGTTGAGTCAATCAGTAGATGCTATTCGAAAAACCTCCAGACTGCATTTCCCAACTGCATTTCCTTTTGTTCTGTTCCTAAGAGAAAATTACCTACAATGAATTAAAGTGAAGACGAACATTTTACTATTGTTTTCCTGCCTCTCACTTTTGGAAGCATTCTTCTTGCACCATTTTGAAAACAGACAATGGAAATGAGGACTTTGCTCCTGAGATTTCAGCTTTGGAGAATGGGCATATCTTTAGCCCTGTTTAAAAAACAAGGGTAGTACTGTGTGAAGGGCACAGCAGGGACAAGCATTCTAACTCCTCCCCCTCTGACCCTGTTTTGGTTTTCTGAGAAATCCTGGACATGCCTTCTTTTGAGGGGCCAACATGCCCATCCAGGGACTTTTGGGGGGATTTGTTTGTTTGTTTGTTTATGGCTCAGGCTTGGGTGTGGGCTGCTCTGCATACACAGCCACTGCCAGCCCAGCTTAGGCTAGCCGTGGCTCAGGTTGTCCTCTTTTTTTGCTCTTCAAGATGTGGCAACCCTAGCAGAGGGGATTCATAAACTTTGCAGGATAAAATCATTTTTAGTAGGCGTGTACTAATAATGAGATTGTTTGATCATATAAATCATGAGCAACCACCAAACAGATACAAAGTCTGAGGGATCCGCATCACTCCTCGAGGTCACTTTTTCAGAGATGGACATAAACATGGCTTTTTTGAACCATGAGTCCAAAGCGTAGCAAGATATATCCTTCTATCCTTGAGAAATCACTAAATAAGTAGGGACCAGCTGCTATAAAACTGTTTATTTTATTTTAACAAAGTAATAATCATAAATAAATAAAAATAAAAATGTTCACCCCACCACTGAGACCATTCCATTGTGACTATCCAACCTCCCAAAATTCCAACACCTCTTGTGATGGTTTGACCCCTTTCCACTTTAACAGTACAAACGCTCTCCATATCTCCTCAAAATCATTTATCCTACATTTCTTACCTTAATGGCACGTGTCAATTTATCATTAATAGCTATAAAATTGTTTTAACATTACATTAATAAGACTGGCATTGGCACCATCAAAAATAGATAAAAGACACAACTTAGGATGCAATGTGATACTAATATCTGTTACATCCTGCTTCCAAAACTTGTGTACATAGTTAAATCCTCGCTAGAAAAATGTATTCTACTAGAAAATGTATTCCGAAGACATATAAACCTAAACTTGTGTAGGAAAGACTTGTGTAGCAGATGTAAAAAAAAAAAAATTACTTATATTAATTATAATACTTATATTAGAATTCTTTCAGCGAATCAGATCATTTTTTACCACACCAATGTTGATTAGGTAAGATTACAGATAGAAAGTTTATTTACAAGTGCACAAAGACTAATATCAGTAACTTTCAATGGGAAACCTGAGTTGCTTTTTCCAGATGCTATTAACCGTGAATATTAGGAAGCTTGCCCAACCTCCATTTAGACAAAGGTGCTGATACTGTTTGTAGAAAGCATAATGAACTTTAAAGTCTGGAGATCGTTCATGGCCACTTAAACTTTTGACTGCACTTGGAGACTTCAGGATCATCAATATGTTTTTAGGAAGCAAGGAAGGATTGATGAACAAGGAGCAATTGTAAATGGAGAAACGTAATCAGTAATGTGAATGGTATTACATAGTAAAGGTAATCAGCACTTTGTACTGAAATGAGAAAGTGTTGACCAAAGCCATGGGAACTAGATTTTACTTAAGAAAGGAAAGGGCAAAAGAGACAAAAGAAATGAGACGGGAAAATTTCAAAGTACAGGGAGCATCAGACTTATCTGATACAGTATAAAATCTATTTAAAATAAAGGTTTTTTAAAATATAAAAATTGAAGAACAATTGATCACCCCAGCAAAATATATTCCAAAAAGAATAAAAAAATGATCTTCCCCTCTACATTGTTGGTTCTAAGACTTATATATGTACCAGAAGCAAAGGCAAAATCCAAGACCTATCGTCATTAATGCTAAAACAATCTAATTTAGGGCATTATTTACCTTTTAAAAATTCAATAAATGCAATTAGAAAAGAAAAGAGTGCACCTCCTTGCTTTAAATATTTAACACAATCCATTAGGAGGTAACTTTATTGAGTGCCTTGTACAAAAGACAGTTGATAGGTAATGAATAAGCAAACAAATGACCATTACACACACTTTCATTTGGATGATAAGCGAATGGACTTCTTCAGGATCACCTTGAAAACATTTCCCAAATGATTCATTTCAATCTGGTCTGCAGCTTGGATTTGCCCATAAAAGTTGGAATTGCTTTGATGGCTGACCAATATATTTGAAGAAGTGAATGGGAAATGCTACCTTCTTCCTTCTTCTTGACCTCTCACGCCATTCACCATAATATGATTCTCCAAAAGGCATCCAGTAAGAATTGAGGGATAAAGTTATATGTTCCCCAAAGGGTGGTCATATTTTGAAGAGCAAAAAAGAGGACACATTTGCCACCTTCTACCTTGAAATATGGATCACTGTGATGACATGAAAGAAAGAACATGTCCTGGAAAAAGAGGGCATATGGCAAGCCAACAAAGTGTTAAAAAAAGTGAGCAGCTTAGCTGGATCTGATCACTGCTTCATCTGAGCATCTGTTAGATTTAGAGGTGGGGCTACACCTGGGTATTCTTCCAGCGCACCACACATATGGTTACTATGTACCATAAGGAACTGAGAATTGCAGAGCACTCATGCCATCATTGACAAGCAGTGACAACATTGGTAGACACCATAGGAATTGTTACCTTCCTTCTCATAATGTTGGAGCCTTTTAAGAATATCAGTGTTGGAAACCCCCTGAGAATGGTGAATATTCATTCCCCACTCCTTGGAAAGGGAATGGATTTGCCCCACCCCATGAACAGAGGATGCTTGCAAGGCTTCCCTCCAGAAAGGATGTGAGGGATGAGACTTCACTGGCTAGCCTAACCAATTAAAAGGGGCTTAGCATAACTCTTTATACAGACAGTGATGTCCCCAACGCACCCTCTTTGGACCAGTATGACATCCTATACACTTTGAGTGATGATAATGATTTGTTGTTGTTGTTGTTTAATTTCATTTGTATACCACTTTATATTTTAAAGAAGAAAATCTCAAAGCAGTTTACAACCTACATTAAATTATTAAATAAAACAATCCAGAATAAAACATTACAGAAGAAAGTCAGATATAAAATATACATTCAAAGCAGCATAATTAACAAGAAACTAAAATATTATCATAAATATTTCAGAATGAAACATTACTAATGAGGTCAACTACAGATGAACATTTAATGCAGCAAAGTTTACAAAAAAAGAAATACTAACATTTCAGAAGGAAACATTACTAAAGGAAGTCAAATATAAGATGCACATTTAAAACAGCACAATTAACAAGAAAATAAAATATCACTATTAGCATAGAATACATTTGCTACTGTTGCTGCCAGCGCTGCCAATGGTGGTCCATAGAGGTGGCAGCTGTAGAAACTCAGGCTCGATGACCTGAGTCTGCACTAAGAGACAGCCAGGGTTGGTTATTAGATCATGTTCTTTCATCTATTATAGTGGTACCTCAGGTTAAGAACTTAATTCATTCTGGAGGTCCGTTCTTAACCTGAAACTGTTCTTAACCTGAGGTGCCACTTTAGCTAATGGGGCCTCCCACTGCCACCGTGCGATTTCTGTTCTCATCCTGAAGCAAAGTTCTTAACACCAGGTACTATTTCTGGGTTAGCGGAGTCTGTAAACCTGAAGCGTCTGTAACCCGAGGTACCACTGTACACAGAGCTCTTTACATTTTAGGTTCAGTGATATTTTATTCAACTAATTGTCTCTTTGGGGGGTCATGTAGTATGGGCATGGAGACTAGCATAAGTAGACTTGGAAAACTTTCGTAGGCACTTTTTCAGTGACCAACCTACCTCCCATTGATGCTCAGCTCATGAGGAATTGTGTTGATGTTCCCCCAACTGTTCCAACTGTTATTTTCCCCTCTCAAAATTATTAACATAATAATAACATGCTTCTCGTCTTTATCATTACTAAATTCAAGCACATTATATTGGACAATTTCCACTGGAAGAGAAGAATTTCTGGTGCACACCATGGCACCCATAACATGGCCACCAGTATGCTTGGCTTTAAAAGAGGATTGGACAAATTCATGTAAGGTTAGCAAGAGATTGTATGATATTACATTTTACAGTTTTGAAAAATGGCATTGGAGGGACTGATTTCTTCATGTCATGGATTAATTGTTCGTTATCTTACCGGTCTTGGGCAACAACAGGACTTTCTCCTGTGTTTTTCCATCTCTTGTGTCAAAGAATGGATTTCTACTTCATAACTGGGACCCTTCGCACCCTAATATATGAGACCGAGTTACTACAAGCAGACTGGTGGCAAGGTAGTTCCTCTGGATGACATGCTTCCCATGCATATGTTGTGGAAACCGAAAGGTCAGCTTTTTTATCTTCTCTCTGTTGCAAAAGTTCATTACCACACAAAGTGATTGAGGCAGCCTGGCCAAATGAAAAGAAAATGTAGACCAGCAGTCTTCATTTTCCGTAAGACATTTCAAACTTCCATTGAAATCAAATGGAATGCACCATCACAAAAAGACATAGTGGTAAATGATTCCTTCCGAAGTTAAGCTGCAGGTGGAAGGCAAGATCCATGCTGGGAATCTGAGGCTTGGGATGGGAAACTATAGGTTATGATGGGTGCAAAAGATTGCAAATTGTTAGCAGTCACAGACCAAACAAGCCAATTCCGTAAAGACAGATTGAAACAGAAGGTCAAAGCAGAATGTGAGTCCAAATTCGCAGTGCGTGGGGTTTTCCAATGAGTTAATATTTCTCAGTGTCATCAGGGGATTTTCAATGGAGGTCTATGAAAAGATGGAAGTATATAACACCATAACAGAAAATTGGGAGATAACAATTTCAGGAAGCCATAGCTGACAGGCTTTGGAGTTCGTGAAAGGGCTGAATTGGTGTAACTCACTAGAGACAGCAGACATATTTCTGTGGCATAACTGTCTGTAACATCCTAAGAAATATGTATTATAGGGGCTATTGTTTAGGTGGGAAACTGTGTTCTGTTGATTGTATGGAGGTGCTAATTGCATTTGGCTGTGAATACCAGAATATGTTGGTGAAAATATACGCCTTAATGGCAGGAGCTGAAAGGGGATGGGCTTCTGAGTCTGCTGTCTGAGAATGTAAGCTTACTGCACATCAAGATAAATTAGACTCAAAGCAGAGTGGAAGGGAGTGAATCAAATTATGGAAAATTCCTTGGTCAACAGTGTCAAACGCTGCCAAGAGAAACAGCAGGTGCTAAAGAGATACAGCTTGATGTTTTCTTTTCTCCCGCCCTGCAAGCAATCACGTTCTTTTCTCTCTCGTCTTCCTAGTAAGCAATGGCAATGAACAAGAGAGGATAATCTGAGAGATCTATCTAATTCCTGAAGGCAATGATCTTTTGATGTTAATAGATCAATATGAATTGGTTAATCCTATGCCTGGTTCATAAGACAATGACAAAGGCAAACCTTTGTGCTCCTAAAGTGGCTTGAACCCAAAGATAGAAATGCCAGGCAAATATTAATATCCAAGGTAAATATAAAAGAGTGTTGAGAAGGGAGATTAAAAGGCATGCCCAGGCTGACCGCAGTTATGTCGCAATCTTGTGTTCTGCCATTGAAGGGTCATTATGTAGCAATTACATGCAGACGAGTTATGAGAAAATATTGTCAGTGGTTCAAAAGATAATTCTCTCTTTCTTTCCCAGCTTCCCTTTCTATCAAAATAAAAATAAAAAGACAGTGTATTCACCTGCATCCATTAAAGCAAGTATTTCCCTTGAGTCAGTTTAGCTGGCTGGTGCATTACAGACAGATGGAGTCTGAGCTTTTGTCAAAATCTTTTCATTTCAATCTAGAGGTAAGTCTAAAAGCTAGGTAGAAACACCTCCACCACCCCAATTGTTAGGGCTCCTTTCTGGAATAAATATCAAAAGTATTCACAAAAAGGTTGTTCTACTCTTATGTTTCCTCCACCCATTCAAAGACTCTGGCTGCACAGTTGATGCATGTGCACGTTGTACACACATAACACACAGAAACCCCGGACTGGTTTCAAACGGCCCCCCAGGCCATTTTGAAAAAGCAATCTCTTGCCGCCCCCCTGAGAACCTGCCCACCAAGGCCATTTCCTTTTTGCGGGCTCATCACGAGGTTTTCCCTTCTGCATGGGGGTGTGTGGCTAGCCCCTGCGCCATTAGGGAGTCCCTGGTTGTGTCACTCCTTGGGTCGACCAATCTGGTCGGCCGGGGGGGGGCTAAATAAATAAATAAATACTACAGTACACATTCGGGACATTGATGCTGCAGCTATGGTAGTGGCAGAGGGGTGGCCGCCACCTTGACCCAGTACCAGATTTATGTATAGGCTAAGTAGGCTGAAGCCTAGGGCTTTTAAATCTAGGGGGCCTCACCTGCCTGCCCTTCCCAGCGAGCAGTCTCCCCTCTCCCAAAATTTGTTTTGATGTAGTATGGAGGTGAGACTTAGTGTAGGCTGGTCCATTAAGGCACCCGGGACACTGCCCTATCAGCCCTCTTGCCATCAGCTACCAGCCTTGTTACTTACAATCAGTCCAAGGGGTGACACGGTCTGACTGCTTCTTCCTCCTTGGTTTCAGTGTTGCCCATGTAGAACTCAGCTGAGAGGTGGCTGGCAACAAAACTAGAATTATTTGGCTCTGCCTGTGATTGGCTATGGCTCCCCCTGCTGTTGGGGCTTCCTGCTTTCCACTGCACTACCTCCAATGTACACCAGCCACCACTGGTGAAACTGCTTTCAAGGAATCCCAAGGCCATTTGGCTCCTCAGGCTGGTGAAATTTTGGGTTGGTTCTGTAAGGCCAGTATGCCTGTTAAGTATTATACAATCACATTCTTCTAAGCTTATTTTTATATAAAACTGAGAATCTCGTGCATTATATATCCCAATTTCTTTGACTGTGTGGTAAAATGTGAAGTTGAAGGTCAATGGAAATAAGGACATTGTGGTATATGCCACTCAGTTTGAACTTGGCATTTGGCCCAGAGCTCTCCAAAATGTGGGTGTAGCGTAGTGTAGTGGTAAAGAGCGGTAGTCTTGTAATGTGGGGAACTGGGTTCGTGTCTCCGCTCCTCCACATGCAGCTGCTGGGTGACCTTGGGCCAGTCACACTTCTTTGAAGTCTCTCAGCCCCACTCACCTCACAGAGTGTTTGTTGTGGGGGAAGAAGGGAAAGGAGAATGTTAGCCGCTTTGAGACTCCTTAGGGTAGTGATAAAGCAGGATATCAAATCCAAACTCTTCTTTCTTTCTTTCTTTCTTTCTTTCTTTCTTTCTTTCTTTCTTTCTTTCTTTGTCCTGCCCCAATTTAACTTGATGTGAACTTAAATAAAAGCTGAGATAGTTCTATGGCTTTCCATGTGCAGTACTCGTATAGTATTTCCATTATTCTTTGCCATGCATCAAGAATCATGAAAAAGCAGAGCTGGCTCATTCCAAAAGGCAATTTTAAAACTTTTTTGATACATTATCATCACCACTACACATTTATATGGAGCTTTCTTGGGACCACCGACCATAAATGCAAAATTAGTCGATGTACCTACAATAGAACGTAATGACAAATGACAACAATCATACTGGAACTCTGCATCAACAACAAATAATTAAACATTGAATGAACCTGACAGAAGACCTTTAAAACATTGCCAAACTCTATTTAGATAAACGTAATGTTTACAGCAAGTCTAATGATTTCATCAGTCTTAATTATAACTGTACCTTGGTGAAAGACTTGCATGCACTAAAAGTAATGAAGAATGTGTCAAATGTTTGAACGCAAACAATTAACTTCTGCCCAAATGTTTATTGTTTTGCAAATAATCAGAAAATAGAGAAACTGGTGGTAATTGCAAGACAGAGTCTATTATCTGTGCAGCAGCACCAAAATGATTCTCTCCAACAGTTGCTTAGAGGATTGACTTCATCAGCACTTATCCTGGGTCCACTGAAGTCAATGGTTGTCATTAGATTATTTTCTCTTGCCTTACATGAAAGTAAAACCTACCGAAATAACTGCACTGGTTTAGAAAATGTAAAGCAGTTTCTGTGTATTAATTTCCGCTATAGCATGCACAGAAATTTGCTAGGGTATATGCAGAGGCAGAGGAAGGAATTCCCTCACTTGCCCAAGCAGGTGTGTATTTGTGGCTCATGTGTGCAGTGGAAATAACTAAATTGAAGCAAGTATGTGAAGGTATGGAAAGGGATCAGTTATGATCAGACTGGGGACCAGGGTTGACCCAAGACATTTTGGCACCTGAGGTGAACCACAAAATAGTGACCTCCCACCTGACTTGGGAAGCAGGAGATGGCAGATCCAGCCTTAGATAGCAAATTTATTCCTTAGAGGCTGGATCTGCTGCCCATGTGGATCCTGCCACTTGAGGCTGTCACCTTACCTTGCCTCATAGGTGGACTGGCCCTGCTGGACACTAGTTTTGGTTGAAAACAGGTGACAACTTTCATTGGCTAAACAGCAGGCAAGCAGGGGTGGCATGGCACTAGGGTGAGGTTCACTTCTGTATTCCGTTCAGCCCTTTGCTAATGGAATGGCATTCTGCTTGGGTTGGAAAGTGACCACTCCCTCCCATGGGACTAGGCAAGTGTTGATTCCTGGCATGGTGCAAGCCAAGCATCCAGGATCCCACTAGGTGACCAAGGGAGAGATGGGTAGGAAGCTCTTAGGGCAAATGATCCTCAAACGATCCAAGAGAACACAGCAGAGAAGTTAAGTCCCACCTCCCTGCCACTCCCCAAGCCCTCAAGCCACTGGGCAAAGTCACCTCACATGGAGGCACACACAAAGCAAGGCATAATGCACTTCCTGCCAATGTGATAGCTGTCCATCCACACATTGGTCATAGTTTTGTTACTGGTGTATTTGAGTGTTTTAATTATTTGTGTGGGTTTTCATTCATATGTATATATAAATATGCATTTTGTAAAGAAGCTTTCTGAAGCCTCTTCACATGCTTCAAAGGGTATTCTAGGTGGAAGGGTATTCTAGAAATTCTAATAAACACAGTAAATAGGATCTGTAACCTTTGATATCCGTGGGATATATCCCCTGCTGAATGAAATGTTACACTGCATATATATTTTCTGACTAAGTTACATACATAAATACTAAACTCTTCCAGTATAGTTTGAGATGTGTTCAGACTGTGTTTTCAAGCTTACCCACAGATACACTAGGGGTTGTAGTGAATGAGTTTCTTTTTCTCCTTTTCTTTTAATTACTGATCTTGCTGTATTATTATGTGATGTTCTTCCCTTTTACTTGCCTGCATTTTCAACTTCTTTTCAGAATAAAACTCCATATTGAAAACATGGTCATGTGGAAATCACCGTAACTGGCAACTCAACCAGGTGTTATTTTTACATGTGCAAGATGCCAGGGATCTATGGCGCAGGAGTATGGGGTAGTAGTGTCACAGTAATCCATCATGCATAAATAGAAGCAACCCAGTTTAAACAAGATGTACACCATGTTGACCCATACATGGCTCTTTGGTTCTGTAATAGTTTCCCTGCCCCATAAAGCGTGTTCTCATTAAAAGAGAGCAGGTGTTGCGGTGGGGGCCAGACAAGACACCCCTCTGTTGCCAGGCAGTTTGGGATGGATGGCCCTGGCAGGGATTGGTAGCCTGAGTTGCTGGGGTAATTTTGATGTTGCCAATTTGGGGGTGGGAACAGAGGTTTTTTAAGCAGTGCACGCAGCGATCTGCTTTCTCTTTCGCTATGTGCACCGGATCACCCGCCCTCCCTCCCTTAATTTGGGTCTTATGCGTTGACCTTGCTATGCCTGTCATGGGGCCGTTTGCCATTGGGGCAGGGGCCTGGTAGGAATTTTGTCCATTTGGCTGATGGGCTGGTGCCATTTGGTTTTTGCCTACTGTGTAGCAAATTGTCACAACTTGTAAGGTTGCGGTTAGGCATTGGTTAAAATTGGTTGGAGGAGGGGTAAGGATTGGCTGGGCCTGCCCCTCCAATGCTGCTGCTGCAAGGGAATTCCGTTAAAGGAATTCAGGGGCTTGCCATCCTTTTGTCCAAACCCCTGGAATCGGGTTTGGGCCGCGTAAGCCCCTGGGAGCATGCAGGGAGAACCTGAGGGCCTGTGTCACAACTCCAGTTCTCCCCAATATTGTTTCCCCTCAGTGACTTTCGCTGGAATACAGAAGTCAGTTCTGTCCCCAGGCAGGGGGACATATCGTCCTAACCAATGCCTAAGCAACCACTCACATCCATGTATGTTAATAAAGTTGTGGCCAAAATTATGCCAAAAACCTTAAAGAAAAATTCTGTGTGATGTATGTGTTATTGGGGTAGGGGTGTCTTGGGGACCTCGACAACTAGGTCTAGGTAGTTCCTAAAGCAGCAGCCCTAAGCACATTAGGTTAATTTTTAAACAATATAAATATTGCTGGGGCGGGGACCAGTCTTTTCAGTCTTATGATTGAATACTGTAAATGTTTGTTTAGGGAATGAAAAATATGCTGTTTTCAGAGAGGTTTTCAGGAAAGCATCTCACATTTTAATGTTAATACAACATCTGTGGTCAGTTTGGTTTATCTCTCTGAGTGTTGCCTTACCTTCTAGACTGTTTCCCTATCAGAACAAAATCTTTTCTTTCTTAAGCAATTGCCTAAGATGTTAACTTCAGAGTGTGCACGCAAAATGGGAGGGAATTAATATTTTCCTTCTAAGTGTATGATAATGCATATAAAAAGCCAACTTCAGTACAAATGCCACTGAATAACCCTGTCGTACTCTCAGATCTCTCAAAAGCACTTTAAAATGCCTCGTCACTATGAATTATGAATGTTTACTAGTTTTGTTCTTCTTCATTCCCCCCCCCCACCGCCACTATGTAATACTGATCATTGACCTGCCTAGGAAATTATTAGATGTGCTTGCCCAAGGACAATCTAATCACACAAAATACGGATACCGCATTTGTAAAATCCCAACCCTTATCAAGTCTGAAGGGGAAAGGCCATGAGTCCTACCATAGACAAAAAATTTAAAAGCACTTATCAGCCCTCTGCAGGAGTGTGTTCTGCTGGCTTTGCATCTAACAGGAGAGGAAAAAATAATCTAACCTCAGCTCTTTCAGCTGGATTGGAGGGTTGTTGTTGTTTTTCCTAAGGGAAAGAAGAAAGGCTGGAAGGGAAACTAATAGTTCAAATGAGAAGGCATTCCATTAAGAAAATAATAACTTGAGGATTTTTAGAATATATATGCATATGCTTGGTGGCACTCAGATATTTTCTCATTACTGGAGGAGAATAAAGGGTTGTGTGGCATGACCCTTCCTGTTTCCAAGGCCCATGAGAGCTCACAGAATATGGTGGAGCTATATTCTGCACCATAGCTCTCTCCACATCACCAATTGTGCATACTAGAAGGTGAGGTGGTAGAATAGCCATATCAGGCACCACCTCCACCTCCCATCTTCACAGTTCTTCATCACAGAACCTACTCATTTACATGTCTTATGGCCTCTATGCAAAAGAACTTCTCGGCATGGAGAAGTCAGGGTTTGGACTTCCTCCATCATCCCCCTTTCACTTCCTTCATGCATTCATTATATCCAGTTGGAACAAGACACTTGTATGCTATGGATCAGGGATAGGGAACCTCAGTCCATGGGCTGAATGTGGTCCTGAAGGCCTTGTCTCCTCCTCAGACCCTGAAGACTTTCCTCCTTCCACAAGCTGCACCCCTTCTTCCCAGACTGCACCCCAATGAACCTGCTCTGTTCCCTGCTCAAGGACTTTTACTTGGTTGGAAAGTGTCTTTGAATGCTGATAGCTGCTTGTTTGGATGGAGGGTAGAGAGTTGTGTACATAGTAAGAGCTCTGGTTCTTATGTGACTGGAACGTGGCCTACTGAAAGAGTTTTGTGTATTGTTTCACCCACTTTTGCCTCTGGCCCCACCCACTCTGGCATGCAGCCTCCAGGAGGTTCTCCAAAAAGGAATCTGGATGTTAAGATTGAAAATGGTTCTCTCCACCACCACCACTGATACAGATGGACCATGCCGAGTATTGATGTTAGTTTCTTCTTTGCAGTAGCTGGGTTTCAATGGTGCAAAAGGACAACTTGTCCTCTTGTGACTATGATGAAGCACGCACTAGAATCACATTAACTACTTGCTCAGCACAATGGATGTTGGAAATGGGTCATTATTTCGTCAGTAGGAGAACAATTTGAGCTGCAATCCATAGCAAAATCACCCCCCTCTTACATGGTAAAGGACATGACTTGCATGGAATGCATCCTAATTAGGATCATAATTTCTATAAAAGACCTGCCACATTGCAATAGGGAAGAAAGTTGTCTGGGGATGGGGGTGGGATAGCCACCTGTTAATGACCTACTCTATTTTAAACGATTTTAAAAAAAATCTATATACTACAACTTGAAGGAAAGTTTTTTTATAGTGTTTTATCATGTTTCTGCGTTCTTTAATTTTCAGATATACCACACATATTGTACTTGAGCTTTTTTCCTAGGCACTATAAGCCAGCTAACTCTCAGTGACTTTAACTTGTTTGATGAAAAATGAAAGACGTTGTATAACTATATAAAGGACTCTTTAAAAAAATTAGCCATTGCACTTTCTCTCTTGACCCTGTTAATTCCTTTCATCATAGAGCATGCTCAAAGACTGCATATGGCACTTTTCCATATGCTTCAAGGTATAAAGGGTGATTGCTGGCAGCAGGATATATGCTACCCATAGGACTAAGGCAGCTGTTAGATGTAGTAGACCTATTGGGTGTGATACAAAGAAAATGAGCATGAAGAACTACAATAATGGATTGCAGGCATGCAGCGTGAGAGTCTGGTGGGGCGAACCCAATAAATTATGCTGCCTGGGATTATGAATAAAAGAGCACTTCCCATTTCCATGTGCAGAAGGCCAAACGGCTTAGGCACCAAATATCTGAAACACCCTCTCAGACCCTCTCAGATGTTGATATTGACAAAGGCAGGGCTTGGGGGGGGGGACTCATTCGGACTCAGTTCTGGCACATCTCTGGTGGGTTCCAGAACCTCTCAGGGGAGTTCTGGCACCTCTCAGGTGGATGCCATTGCCATTCTAAGAGAAAGAGGGAGGCATTTACAGTGAGTAGTGGCACCTCTTTTTCCAGAAAAATAGCACTGGACATAGATAAGCTTGGTTTGATTCCATGTGGATAACTGCATAAAAAACGTAATGCATATATTTGTCTGGGGCAGGGGAGATTAGCAAAGGGTCCCTCTTGGTAGCTCCACCAACCTGAGGAACACAGGGTAGGGTAGTCCAGGAGAAGGCTTTCTCTGTGGCAAACCCCTAAACTGTGGAACTTTCCCCCCTAGCATCTTTGTTGTATAACTTTGGCTGGAAATGCACTTCTTTACCCTGGCTGTTGATCAATAGTACTTTGTTTTGTGGGATTTGCTTCTAGTGATGGGGGAAGGTTTTAAAGAACAATAGTTCAGAGGCTGCCACAGCAGCCTGCCAGCACCTGCCACCTAATGCAATTGTCTACTTCTGCCTAATGGTAGGGCCATTCCTAGAGTTGCAGGAGAAAAGACCACTGATACATCATCAAATTGGAAACTGATTTTATAGACCTCTGTGTTGGTTTCTCAGACTGCAGTCCCAGACACTGAGCATGTGCATACATGCACAGAGGCTAAAGTTAAGACAAACATTGTGAGTAACTGTGTATTTAAACTGTGTATCTAAAAAATGGAAACCATTTTCTGAGCATTGTATGTAAGCAAACTATGACTATGTATAACAGGAGTATTTCAGGTGACAGAACCAGAGTATCCTTTATCCCACTTGCCAATTTAAGTGAATCAAACATGATTTTCACATATTTTGTTAAGCCAATCTACAATCATAAAAAATAAAGTTCACTATCTACTTTTTCATGTGGAAAGCTGAAATTTGAAGACTCTCCTCAAAGTTCCCGCTCTCTCAGTTGCACTGACTGTTGCCCTAAGATATACTTAGATAAATCTTCTTTGTTAAAATGGGATTTTACCCTCTGTAAATAGGAATTGTGTCTTAGAATATAGGCATTTCTCCATACAAAATTATATTTTAAAAATGCAGGTTATGAGTCTTTCCTACATTGACAGCACATTTAAATATAGATTTCATATTAAGTGGATTGAATGTTTAAAATGCAAACAAATTTCACCTTACCTCTAAATACCAATTAAAAAGTCAGATACTGCTGCTGATATTTTAATAAAACCAAATGAAAAGTGAACATTTTAAGTGGCACAGCAGTAATTTAGAGTGGTAGTTAAAGCTATAACCATAGCAACAAGAACACTGAAGGCAAAGCTAAGTCATCTCCCCAGTGTTTGCATGATTACTGAATTATACTTAATGGAATACATTATAGTTTATTTAATACCAATTTTGTTTTTATGTTTTTAAAAGGACTATAATACATCCAACTCCTACCACATATAATTTCCCCTAATGTCAAAGCACACATAAAAGCACAGTGACTATGAACTATGACCTTTCAGAAGCATTTTGACCATTAATTGTCCTATCAGCATTCAAAATGAAAACTGTGGGCAAAAATACATGTTATCTTGTCTCACATGTGTTTCCAAACTCATGTTTGATTACATTTTTTATAAAAAATAATCCAAGATGTTGAAGGCCTTAGAAGAAAATAATTGGCTATACCATCATGCATTTGTTGAAGTGAATCAGTGGACGAAGAAGAATTAAACAGCCCAGGCCAACCTGTAAATTCTTCTCTAGAAGTGTCTCCATGACTTGTATTTGTGTTATGATAAAAACATGGGGTGGGGAAATCCATGTTTTCCTTATAAAAAGTAGTTCCATGCTTAGATTTTTCCATATAGTATGATCTTAGTCACATGATCACCTCATATAGCCTGAATCCATAACACACAATCAGTGCCCCCTCCCTTTAGTGTGTCAGTGGCTGATCAAATGGGCCTCACTCTGTTCTGGATGTCAGTCAATGAGTTTTCTTTTAATGTTCTTTTTGGGGCAGTAAGTGAGGGAATTTACAAAGTAAATTCTACCTGCTAGTTAGAAAATGTGCAAACATAGAAAAAATGTGCACTCTGCTTCCTTCTGAAACCAAATCTACAAACATGTTGTATCTTTAAGATGTGTGTGTGTGCTCTCAAATCTAGCTTAAGGTAGAAGTAGGTGCACAGTGCTTGGCACCTTGAAAGCTCAAATATTTCATACATTTGTTGTTCGTTTTGTGTGACCTCAGCTCAACAGCCTTTCAAATTAATACCACACATTCAGTGTCCCACCATATTCAGGGGCAGGGGGAGCTTGCAGATCAGCAGATTTCTATCTGCTACTTTTGTAGTTGCCTTGCTTATTAGCCCATAAGCTTATTTTAACTGCTTTGTGGTTCCCAGTGCTACTTTACTGCTAATCTTCCTTCAGTATACTCAGCATGTTAGCCTTCTCAACAAGAGCTATAGGATTCAGATATACTTGTTAAAACTTTCCCTATCAGTACTGCAATCCTATACATATTTCCTCAAAAATAACGCCCATTGAGTTCATTCAGACTTATTTTCCACTTGTCCCATTATTTTCTAGGCATGAATCCGAGGGGCTTTGCCTTTGTCCCACCACTTATCCCCAGAACACCTGCTGTCTACCACTTAATCAGAGCAAACATCAGTCCAGAGAAAACCCAATTCACAATTCAGCAGTACACAGAAGGTTTTCCCAGGGGAAGTGGGAATTTGGATGAGCCCCCAGTTTAAATAGGAACTAGAAAATATTGGCATATCTATGATTTATTTTTTTTTACCTAAATCAACTGTCTGCTGATGTATAACTTTGGGAAACATGCATTCCCCCCTATATTTAAATAAAGTATAATTATTAAAAGTTTTCTAAAATAAAATGCCTGCTGATTAAAAACAACATTTTCCAAGTTTCTTTTCTAGTTATGACTGCAATGCACAGTCTAAACAGTCTAAACAGTTTGGGAGCAACTGCTCATGGAGCCAGTTACCCAGACTGAGTTACCCCAGAAGAGTTAATACTGTAGCTAAAAAGGATAAAAAGACGCATAGAACTCTCTCTCTAGCAAGGTCACAAAATAGGTACTAAACTGAACCCACGCGGAAATTTCCTCAAAATAGGAAACACTCCCTGATGCTTCTCTAACTTTTGGCGAAACAGCTCTGATCATAAGTTGCCACATAGGGCTGTTTTTGAAGGGGCATTGACTCCTCCCATTCCTATACATTCAGCTGAAAATTATGCACGCAATGAGGTATTGCAGGAACAGCACTATTTCAAGTGAATTTAAAATGCCTTTGAGTGATAAAGTGCAATGCGAGTTTTTATGGAATGAGCTAAAACAGGCTTGGAAGTGCAGCTGGTAACGTCCTCTAATTTAAAGTAGTGTTTCATTTCTCATTCCTTTATGTTGCTTATTAATGAACCCAAGGAACCTTAGCGAGGCATTGTACACTTATGAAAAGCATGCTGGGTCTCAATCAAAACTGAATTTTCAGAGACTTGGAAAAAGAAAAGCGAATAAAAATTATCAATTTCTACCTCAACAAAAGTTTTCTTTTCAGAAGGGAAAAATACTTCAGGCTCTTTTCTAAAGAAAATTGCTATTTCAAAGAGAAATTGGTTCACAATAGCATCAGGCATCATTTAAAATAAACTCTGCTGGAACCTAGTGAAACATTCACCATTCATTTGCAGATATTATTAGTTGAAAAGATCAAGTTTGGTTTAATCTGTTACAGTATCCTAGACAATATAGTTCCTGCTCCTGTAGCAGAGACGTGCTTGTCCCAATTCCATTTCCTCAAATAAGACTTGGGAGACTGACTCCTGAAGGAAGAGGGTTAGGGAAGGACCATGTAGGCACCTAATGGCCAATTGGAAGGGAGGCAGTCCATGGATTTATCTACCTCTTTCTTCTGTGAGTTCTTTGTTTTTGTGTTTTTTCTGTGTCCACCTGTCCTCCCTATATGCAGTGTGGGATTTTTCTAGTCACCTGTTAGAAGGGGCAGAGTAGGGATTTCCCAGAGGAATTCCACATTAGACTGCAACCAAGCACATATTGCAACCTGGTTTGTTGGCTTAGAGTTCCTGTTTCAAGCCTAATTTCAGCAGGATGATAGTTAAGTGGGGTACCCTGTGGGCACCAGGAATTGCCTTTACTGGTACATGTGCACTAATGGGTGCCATGTTGACAATGCCTAATATATAGGGCCATTCTAGTGGTGTAGTGACACTGAATTGGAGTATAGAATTACTCTGCAAATCTGCTTATTTAATAATCACATTAGTATTGTGGCTTAAATGGTTTGTGGATCACAAATATATATCAGTACCCTCCCATGTTCTGCTTCTTTAAGACTGAGGTTCAAAATTACTGATCTTTAAAAGGTATTTGGTGCTGATAACACCCACCTACAATTTTTACCCATATACTCTCTATCTGCTTTTCATGCTCCAGGTCATGAATTTCTTCACAAGTGTACACATCCTTTATATATAATGCTACTCCTCTTCCTTTCCTGTTTAGTCCATTCTTTTCCACAGGTTATACCCCTCGATTCCTACATTCTAGTCATGAGTCATCCCACTAGGTTTCAGTAATGCCTACCAGGTCGTATTTGCCATCCAGTTCATCTTGTTTGTTTCCCATACTCTGTGCATTTGTGTAGAGACAACTGAAACAACTGAGTTGTTCCCCTGCAGCAGCTGCTTCCTCCCTAAAGTTTCTTACCCTTTATCAGGTTTCTGGAGTACCACCTCAGTTTCCTGTGCATCAATGAAGGTATTATCCCCAGTGCCAGGTGCTCTTTTGTCATTTGTATTGTTTTCTCCCTCCTCCTCGAGATCTAGTTTAAAGCTCTCCTGATCAGATTCTCAAGACTCTTGGCAAACACATTCTTGCCAATGCTGTGAGGTGCAGCCCATCTCTCAGCAGGAGTCATACATCAAGGAGGTGGAAACCGTGATCCAAGAAGCCACATCCTTCCTGACGACACCACCTGTGCAGCCAGTGGTTTACCTCAAGTATTTTCTTCTCTCTTCTTGGACCACAACCTTCAGCAGGAAGGAGTGATGGAAAGGCTACCTGTGCCCCAAATCCCTTCAGCTCCCTGCCCAGTGTCTCATAGTCCCTTACCATGTGTTGCAGGCTATGTGTGGCAGTATTATTTGTACCCACATGAATCAGAGAGAAGGGGTAGTAGTCAATGGGCTTTATAAGACTTGGCAACTTCTCCTTCATACTATGATCTTTGCACCCAGAAGACAGCACACCTCCCATGACACCCTGTTTCCTCCACATACTACTGCCTCTGTCACGTGTCACCACCACTCGTCTCTTCCGCCTCTGGGGAGTAGCAGGAATCATTCTATGGGTTGTAGTTTGACTCAAAACGTAAACACTCAAAATAAGATCCTCAATTACATGCCATAACTCTTAACTGTGCTAGATTTTACTCAGCTTTTTTAAAGAAAAAACTTAAACAGTGTTTAGACTCTGGGGAGTATATTTTATTTTATTTATAATTATTTTTAAACCTGCTAAAACAAGATAAGTGCTCCTGCACAGTACAGGATGGGAGGAAAACAGGGGGAAATGGATACCTGGAACAGAAAGTAGGCATTGTATCAGAAACTCAGTAGGATAAGGAGCAGATAAGGCTGAAGAAATGCTGTCAGGAAAGAAGAAAGATTGGCTAAAGTGTCAGCATGTAGAAAGTTTAAGAGAAGTACTCTAGAAGCTAACAAAAGCACCTCAGGTGTCACAAGGCTGCTACGGGAAACACACACTTTGAGATTAATGGAGCAAAGGTCTTTCGTATAGTGGATAGAATGCTGCCCTTGCCTAGAGAGGCAGATCTAGGTTCCAATCCCTGCTTAACTTGTGAGAGATACTTACTATCACTAGCTGCAAGTTATGATAGTATGCCTGCATTTATGCTTTCAGAACTGGAGGAGGCATCCTCATAGTCCAGAACCAAGGAACTCTGAAATATTGCAACAATGAAAATGCTGAAACAGATGCATGTATCGCACCAGTAGTGTTTTGTTGGACAAGGGTGCAATACGGGACCACAAACTGGCTGGAGTGTGCTATCAACAGTCAACTACTTTTACTGGTTACAGATCAGAGTTCAGTACAACATGGGGCAAGAATCCCCTGATCAGGCAGTTCAACTGGCGGTTGATATTACCATCCCGACTCAGATAGCAGTATAACAACTAATGGGAGTGGGATAAATATTGGGCCTACCATTGTGCAAGGAACATAGGAGGCTTCCATTGGGTATAAGCATCCTTGCATGCCTCCAATCAGTAGAGGGCAATGGTTGAGAGTAAAACAATAAGGGAAAATACATTTTGCGGTTTTCTCCTAAACACCTAAGCGCCACCCTTTCTCCTGCTCACTCTCTGTCTTCTCCCTTTTTCTTGCAAGAGGATTCCATGAAGGCAGCTCCAGTCATCTGGCGTGGAATCCAAGGTCATCCTTGTGCACATGAATGAAATGTAAGTAAGGAACCTTTTTTCTTTACCAATGGGACTCCTGGGTGATTAATTTTTTTCCTTTTAAGCTGTGCTAGTGATGTGCAAATGAGACAGAGCAGGTGGTGGGACTGAGTAACTTCAGGCAGCTCCAGCTTTCAAGCTTGTGAGCTCATATATACATATACATATACATATACATATACATATACATATATAGTGTAAAGGTAAAGGGACCCCTGACCATTAAGTCCAGTCGTGACCGACTCTGGGGTTACGGTGCTCATCTCACTTTATTGGCCGAGGGAGCCGGCATACAGCTTCTGAGTCATGTGATCAGCATGACTAAGCCGCTTCTGGCGAACCAGAGCAGCACACGGAAATGCCGTTTACCTTCCCACCGGAGCAGTACCTATATATCTACTTGCACTTTGACGTGCTTTCAAACTGCTAGGTTGGCAGGAGCAGGGACCGAGCAATGGGAGCTCACCCTGTCGCGGGGATTTGAACTGCCGACCTTCCAATCAGTAAGCTCTAGGCTCTGTGGTTTAGACCACGGTGCCACCCACGTCATATATATATATATATATATATATATATATATATATATATATGCTTTCGTAGATTTTCACGGGTACAGGAATGCAGGTTTTGGTGTCTTCGGGTGTCTTCCCGTGTAAGAGTTGGGGTGTCTAGGCGACGTTTCGACGAGGTCTCACTCGTCATCTTCAGGCTGGTGCTTTCGGCTTCTTGTTACTGGAACAGAGCAGGATCTCAGTGTTTGAGTTCCTATAAATACTGTTGAGGGGGTGTGGTGTATAGCCTCCAACGTTCTGGGCAGAGAGGAAGTTTCCAGGTTAGTGTGCCTTTTCTTCTTTTGTTCATTAATTACTTGAGGGATATCTTGAGTGATTTCTTGAGTGATATTCTGAGTACCACTTAGGAGGGTCATTAGGTGTGGATTAGTTGCTAAAGCTTTCGTGTCTTGACCTCTTGAGCTTGTGAAGAGTTTTTCTGAGAAGATGGCTGTACTGCACTTAGTTGTGCTCTGGCTTGGCTTCGTGTATAGGGGCGAGCTGTGGTTTTGTGCCCTGTGCCAGCCAGATCTGTGTAGGGATTGCAGGGGGGTGCAGCATCCGGAGGTGCCACTATGGTTTGGCTACTGGATGGTGTCTGTAATTTATCTGTGGAGAGGGTCTGGGTTTGGGTCTGGTGTGGTTGATTGGAGATGGCGTTCTGTGTGCCTCTGGTTCTGGTGTCGGTTTTTGTGGGGAGGGCTAATTTCCAGATGTCTGGCAGGCGGGACGTGTCGTCACGCTTGTTCATGTTGTGAGGGTGTTTCTCTATTTCGATGGCTTCCATGATTATTCTCTTGTGGTGATGTTCCATGTTAAAGAGCAATATATATATATATGCTTCCTTTTACTAAGGCAGACTGGTGTGGCTCAGTATTGTTCATACTTAATGATAGCATTTCTCAAGGGTTTCAGGCAGGAGAGTTCCCCAGTCCTACCTGAAATCAATAGGAATTGAACCTTCAGCCTTCTGCATTCAAGGCAGAAGAACTACCACAGAGCTAAGGTCCTATCTAAAAAATGGACCCAAATTATTGTTCATATAAGGTTGTTTTTTGGGGGCAACCATGAAGTTCATGTACTCTAAAATTATATACCTGTGGTGTGGTGACTAACAGGTGAATAACAAAAGCGAGCCCTGATGGTTGCAAAGAGACTTATATGTTCTGCAAGACTGGAAGGATAAACATACACTAGCTACTACTCAGTGATCTGAAGATCTCATTACCCTTTCTGCATTTGAATGCATAACTCCTACAATCTCATATGGGTACCTATTTGGAAATATGGACTGGCTACATACACTTCAGGTTACATACGCTTCAGGTTACAGACTCCACTAACCCAGAAATAGTGCTTCAGGTTAAGAACTTTGCTTCAGGATAAGAACAGAAATCGGGCTCCGGCGGTGCGGCAGCAGTAGGAGGCCCCATTAACTAAAGTGGTGCTTCAGGTTAAGAACAGTTTCAGGTTAAAAACGGATCTCCGGAACGAATTAAGTACTTAACCTGAGGTACCACTGTATATGTGTAAAGGATAGATGTTAATATGTGCAACTGATGAGATTTATTTCTTTTTTCTCTAATATACCTGCAAAAATAAAATACAGTGGTACCTTGGGTTACAAACACCTCGGGTTACAAACACTTTTGGTTACAGACTCCGCTAACTCGGAAGTAGTACCTCGGGTTAAGAACTTACCTCAGGATGAGAACAGAAACTGTGCTCCTGCAGCGTGGCAGCAGCGGGAGGCCCTATTAGCTAAAGTGGTACCTCAGGTTAAGAACGGTTTCAGGTTAAGAATGGACCTCCGGAATGAATTAAGTTTGTAACCAGAGGTACCACTGTAAAGGTTATCATAAGAATGCTAATTCAAATCAGTTAGTTTAAGATTAGTTACGGGCCTGGAGAGTTCAGTCGTGCTTGACTTATTAAGATTACATACAGTTTGAAATACCAAAGTTACTGTATGAAAATGCAACTTCCTCCCACAGCTACAAATTGTATATGTCTCTATTTAGCATGTGGAAATGCAAGCCTTGGCATATTGTTGAACTACAAAATAAAATAAATGATAAGCACTTAAAAGAGCTACAAATGGAGGGAAACTTGACATAACTGACTAAATGGCAACCTCTCAAGCATAATAAGCTCCTACCCGATTTTTTAAAGCAAAGCATATGAAAAATGTGCAGTAGCATAAATGAGCGTCTCATTCATTTGCTACCTCCTTCATGTTTTTTCTTTAATTTTTAAAAGTGCTGCTGTTGCAATTCATAAATCTCCAGGAAATACTTGGTGTAGGATATGCACCTCAGAAGCCAAAATATGCCCAGGTGTAAGCGGACCACGACTAAATTTCCCATATATTGTTGGAGAGAATTTGCTGAAAACTACCGAGTGCACATCTAACTGGAAAACTATCTTTAAAGTGATGGCAGATTAATTTTACACCTGTTGTGAAATCGGGAGCACTTTCCTGGAAGAAGCAGTGACAGGGTATGATTCTGCAAGTCATTATTTCCAGTGGATCCATTTCCATTTCATCTTCTGACAAGTGATGACATCCAATATGCATCGTAGAGGGAGGGAGGAAAGCAGTGGGGCAGAGAAATTGAAGCAGCATAACTGACATGAAATGCCCTGAAGGCATTATTTACCCACTGGGCTATTTCACTGGTGGTTACTGATCAAACAGACAGCAGAGAGGTGTCCAGAAATAGCAGATAACAGCAAGCAGGCTGTTAGGAATGTTCCCAGTAATCAAGAGCTTGTTAGGCAGGTATGGGTTCGAATGTTAGGCAGGTCATAGGTCGAATGCCATTGACTTCAGGAAATACTGTTTGTAGATAAGAATAAGGGTTACACATTAGGAATGGTTGAAGCATTCAATTGCATTTCAAGGCAAACTTAACTAATCTTCATTTTCTGAAACAATATACAAACCAAAACACAGCCACCCTTGGAAATGTTCACCACTTTGAATTTTGCAGCGCATCTCTCCAGCCAAGGAATAGGTTAAAAAAAAATGCATATACTAAAGTGTGAATAAAAATGCAAAGCTTGTTGTAAATATTACCCAAGAATGCATTGTATCAGGAAATTTTGGGTTGTTTTCCATTTATATGGCAAAAGTGCATACTAAATGTGTATATTAGGAAAAATTAACTCATGAATTTTCATGGAGATTTTTTTTATTTAAAAAATCATGAACTGTTGTGGGAATGTGGAGAGCTGAATTTGAAATTAGGAAAATGAGAAACTTGGAGAAAACAAAACTGACAGATTTGTCTGTTCCTAATTGAGCTATTGGACGCGGGTGGCGCTGTGGGTAAAACCTCAGTGCCTAGGACTTGCCGATCATATGGTCGGCGGTTCGAATCCGTGTGCTGCGCTGGTGCCGGCTCGCCTGAGCAGCTTCGTCATGCTGGCCACGTGACCCGGAAGTGTCCACGGACAGTGCTGGCCCCCGGCCTCTTAAGTGAGATGGGCGCACAACCCTAGAGTCGGACACGACTGGCCCGTACGGGCAGGGGTACCTTTACCTTTTACCTTTAATTGAGCTATAAGTAGTTAAAGCATGTCTAGATATTCACACATACTTCTTTTCTTTCTTCCACTCAAACACAATGCACAAAGTGAAAATTAACCAGACGTTAAAATGTGGATTAATATAGATTTCATGACAATCTTGAACACTGCCACTGAGTTCCTGACTCCCTAAGACAATTGGGTTGGCTTTGCTGTATTCAAAATTGCAATCAGATTTGGGCAAGAAGAGGAAATGTGTGCTTATCTTATACTCTTGTCTTCCTCCTCTTCATCTTCTTACTCTTGGAATCTCTCATTTATCTCCATAGTAAAGGCTGATAATGAGATGAATTCCTTGGTGATGGCCTCTCATTTTTTCTCATTAAGATGGCTGCCCGTTTTAGCCATTCTGTTGCTGAAGAATTGCCTTAGGGATATAACAGTCTTGTAATTCCTCTTCATTAGTCCAGAGGAAGTAGAAGTATGTAAAAATCACAATGTCCCTGTTGTGTCAGCAGCCTGGATGAGGAGGAGTTTAATGGTAATATATGACCTGTCTCTCATAAAAATGTCTCCTACTAGAAAAAAGGTAAAGGTAACCGAAAACTATTGCCTGTTGTGCATTATCGCATTATCTGCAGCAATCTAAAATGAATCAAGCTCTTCATAGTATGTGATGCATTCATTCAGGAAAAGATAAACACAGTAATTTCATTTTTGAAAACTTTTTTTGGGGGGGGGAGGACTGAAACCTAGGATATTCCACAGTACTCCCTCCATGGATCCTTTCAGATTTTTTTCTGGCCTACGGGACATATTCCTTTCTAGACAATTTCTGGCACCGTGGACATGCTCAGACGCAATTTCCGGCATTGTGCAGCGCTGGTCCTGCCCACGGACGATCTTGGCGGGAGTGATCTGGCCCATGCCTGGTAAGTCTTGCCAACCCTTGCTTTAAAATGTAAAATTCCCCCTGGATAGGCATGTAAGACCCCCAAAAGAGGACATGTCCTGGGATTCCCGGACATATGGCAACCCTAATTTATGCACATGGCTGGATAAAGTATGGATAAATAATAATGTGAGCAGAGATTTACATGCATGAAGCCAAGAGCAGCTGAGTTTCTTTGTGATTGTTGAGGGCAGGGGAATTGCTAAGAAAAATTGGGAGGCGGAAGTTTAACAATGCATTGTCTTTGTATGAAATTATTGAAGAACTATCCAAAACACACATTGAAATCTATGAGGCTGCACTTGCACATAAATTTATCATCAGGGTGCTACCTTTCTGCCTTCAAAATCTAGACTATAAAGGCAGTATGAGCACTAATATAAGAGTTAGGGGGGAAACCCTGCAATCATTATCCTTCCCATGAAGCTTGCACATTATTATAAATTATGTGACTGTTAAATATAATGTGCTTCCATAATCTGTTATTCCATCCCAAACATTATTTGCATATTCCGATTGCTCATTTATAACACTTATGTCCATTCTTCACTTTTATTTGAAATATAATTTATGTAAAAGCATAAAACACAGTTAAGAGGAGAGTTTGAAATATAGGGATACTTAAGCTTTATGAATCAGACTAAAATATTTTTTTTGAGAACCCACACTGAACATTTGTCACTTTAGTAATGTACCAAAGTTTATAGCAAAAACTCAGACTATCTGTGAAATGAACAGTGGACATCATGCAAGCACAGAAATGTTGGACATACACATTATAGACAGATAGATATAGATAGATGATAGAGATAGATAGATAGATAGATAGATAGATAGATAGATGATAGAGATAGATAGATAGATGATAGATAGATAGATAGATAGATAGATAGATAGATAGATAGATAGATAGATATAGATAGATAGATACACACACACTTATACATACATACATACATGCATGCATACATACATGCATACACAATAGCCCCTACAAATAGAGAATAATGCTGAATGATAATGATCTATCTTTAGCTACTTTCTGACATAGGGATGTATAATAGTGATAAAGTGAGCAGACAAATGTCCCACTCCAGGACAGGGGTGTGCATACATTTCAGACTGAGTCCATTTGGTTCAAATATCATTTGTTATTGGATGAAATCAGTATTAATTGGGTCACCCCAATTGTTTTCCCATTTGTAGCCAGTCATCAACCATTGGAGGGGGGCAGGTTGTTGTTGTTGTTGTTGTTTAGTTGTTTAGTCGTGTCCGACTCTTCATGACCCCATGGACCAGAGCACGCCAGGCACTCCTGTCTTCCAGCCTTCAGTGGAGTAATCAGATAAAATAAAATAAAATAGAAATAAATAAACAAACAGTGGTTACTGCCAGAAGGTACTGACACAAATCAACTCCACTGTTATTGTTGGCGAGGTCCAGGGCAAAAATAAACAAATAAAAAGTTTTCAAAAAAAGAGACATGATGAATGTGAGCAACAAAAACGAATGTGAGGTTAGTGAATGGATAATGAAACAAAAGTGCTTTTCACAAATCAATGATGAAATACATGAAGTTTTCAATGAATAGATTAACAAAATATATTGCACATATTGCACATGTGACGAATCTTGATGTATCAGGTTCCTATATGCACATGCTACCAAATGTTGGAAGTAATAAACCTGTATTAAAGCAGGGTTCAATATAGAAGTGCTGCCAGGTTTGAGTGGGCTTCCACTGCTGCCCTAGCTGCTGCCTCCATTGCTCCCCCCCCCCCCGCCTCCAAGCATACTTGCACCATTGCTCCCCCCCCCCCGCCGCTGCCATTTTCATGCTCTGCTGCTGACCACTCCACTGCTTTCTCCTTTCACCACCACCTTCATAATAGCATAAGAAGAGTCCTTCTGGATCAAGCCAATAGCGCATCAAGTTTAGCATCCTGTCCAAATGGTGGCCAACTAGATGCCTCTGTAGCATGACCTGACCACAACAGCATTCTGCCTTCCTGCGATTCCAAACAACTAGCATTCAGAGGCATAATGCATTTGACAGTGGAAGTAGAACATGGTCATCATGGCCAGTAATTGTTGGTAGCCTTATCCTCCATTCAAAGTCCAATACTGCTTAGGTTCAAGCTGTCTGAATGACCATATTCTGTTGGAAAAAGGCCCCCGGGGAATGGTGCCAAGCTTCCCAAGATGCCAGGGCTTCTCTCCGGTGGTCACTCTCTGGCTGGAATTCTCCCTCAGTCCAGAGAGACCGGTAATAAGTGACCCCTCCCTTCTGAGAGGAGCACACTCACTTTCTCCTGGTGTCTCATCACAGAAGAAAGAGACAGTCCGTAGTCTATCCAGCTACTTTATTAAGACTGTACAATCATGACTGCTCTCTGAGCAGCATAACACAAGAGTCTCTGACTCAACTCAGCTTCTACTCAGAAGCGAAAGGGGAAAAAACACTCAGTAACTCCACCCGGTTACACTGAGAACTGGCAGAGACTTCCTGTCTCACACTCAGGGACATCACATGATGTCAACAATGTAGCTGCTTGCTCGCAGCTGGTGGGAACTGAAATTCTGACATATTCTCCCATCCAAACCTACCGAGGCTCTGAGATCTTTGAAGGAGGCCCTTTTCTCGGTCCTGCCACCCTTACAGGCATGCTTGGTGGGAACATGGGAAAGGGCCTTCTAGGTGACTGCTTTAGAATTTCCTCCCTTAATAGGCTAGACTGGCTCCTTCCTTGTTTTTCTTCTGCCTGCATACGCAAAATGTTTTATTCCAGCATGTGACTTCTTTCAAGTAAGGGGCTCTTGATAGTACTTATCATGTATATATATATTTTTAAAATCCATAGATAGTTTTATTACTTTTTAACCTCATTTTTTGTTTTATTTGTATTTGTTTTAATTTTTGTGAGCTGCCTTGGGTCTTGGTTCTGGGGAAAAGATGGGGTAATGACAATAACAACAACTTGTCTAATCCTCTTTTAAAGCTATCCAAGTCAGTGATCATCACTGCCACCTGTGGGGAGTGAATTCCCCAGCTGAACTATCTGCTACATGAATAAGTGTTATTCAAAGATAGGGAAAATATTTCAGTGAGAGGACGGGGCAGACTTTACCTCTGTGACTCTACCCACCAGTCCAAGTGCCCAAATGTAAACCTCAGGGTCATCCTTGTATGGCATCTTAGAAGTAACAGGTTCATATTGCCTGATGAAAACAGTAGCACCCAGTGTTCTGAACGGCGAGGAAAGAAAAATGAGCAATTTCTTTTATCCTGGTTAAACAACATGGAGCAAGATTGCAACTCCTCAAATGTTGTTTTCCAAGCCATAATTGCACACCTCATGCTGACAAATTAAGGAGCAAACAAGTCCCATTCACATTTAAATAATAGACTTACACACCGCAAATGTCAAGCACTTTCTTGCGAAGAACACTTCAGTGAGCAACTGCGTGTGTCAACTCACATATGTTTTGACTAAAATCTAATGGGAGGACATGTCAGCAACCCACCACACAAAGTCTTTTCAGTGTAAGAACCATTTTGAAAACATATTAATTGCTGTATGTGTTTGGGGAGATGTTTTCCATTCAGCACACATTACAGAGACTATTAAAAATAATAAACCATCATAATGGTAGGAACTTAGTTATTAATGACCCCTACGTGCCTTGAAATTAACTAAACATGCTACAGATCTCTGGTGCAAGAAAAGGTCTTTGATTAATGCAGTGTTAATGTCTAAAGCGGATAAAGCATTACGGCTGCTATCTTATCCCCAGTTACCTGAAAGTAAGCCCTTGTTGAATTCAGCTGTGCTTACTTCTGAGTAGACAAGGATTGGATTTCACTGCACAACAGTGGGATTCACAACTTCATTTTCACTTATGGTGACCTTTCTCCCTGCCATGTGGATAATAGAAACAGTGATGAAGTAGGCATCAGAGTAATCCAGTTTAGCTTCCAATTTTACTGACCTCTTTTGCTGGTATGGTATATAGAAGGATGTCCTTGGTCAAATTTCAGCCTGTGTTTTTGTAGAGTACCTACTTCTTACATATGCCATCTACAGGAATGGGAGTTCTCTGAAAGTTGTCAAGTAGAAGAGGAGTTGAGAACCCTTTTAGCCCTATGAACTCATTATTATGATATAGTGGAACCTCGGGTTACGTACCGTCCTCCTGATGAACGCTTCAGGTAATGAGTTCCACTAACCCGGAAGTAGATGCACCTCATTGTGAACTTTGCCCGGGATGCAAGCAGAAGTCACACACCAGCGGTGTGGGGGCAGCAGGAGGCTCCATTAGTGAAAGCGCGCCTCATGTTAAGAATGGTTTTGCCTTAAGAACAGACCTCCGGAACGAATTAAGTTCGTAACCGGAGGTACCACTTTATTAAGTTCATAGCCGGAGGTACCACTTTATTTCAGTGAGTGCTGAAAGCACCACACAATTCTTTCCTCATCCCTCACCTGGATCAGCTCCCCATTGCCACCACCAGAGAGGGTCAGAGAGAACGTATAAACAAACACATTTTGCTTTCCCAAGGGATCTGTTGGTATCTTCGCTCACAGTCAGAGGTACCTGGCCTCCCCCGAGGCAATTGAGCGAGATACTGTGTCTACCTTCCGTCTGCGATCCCCGGCAGGCTAGGTAAACAAACCCGGCGATTCTTCTCATTAGACGTGAGATAGAACACACCCTCTGCTTCTCTGCTTCTCTCTCCCTCCCTGCATTCTCCCAGGGAGGAGAAATGAGACAGACAGGAGTCCTTTCTACATGTTTTATTCCTGTCACTCAACAGTACATAGAAATGTGACTGCACCCTTCAGTCTCCATCAGAAGAGACACAACTCCTCCCCTGTACTTCCAGCACAGGTCATATGACACTCTGAGCTAATATCCGGTGCTCAGTACAGAGAATAGGCTCCACCTTTTCCCCAACAGTACATCTGCAAACCACAACATGTTGTTTTGCATTCCAGCCATCTGGAGCTGGCTTTTGCCTTGGTGCTTTTTCCTGGGTAAAATAATGAATCTGAGCCTTGAAAAGCGCATAGAGTTATATGAAGAAGTGGGAAAGAGTGTCACTCTTCCAATTTCCTCCTTCAGTTCTAAGCACTTTCTCTCCCCACCTCAGTATCAAGGGGGCAGTGGATGAGGATCTGAGACACTTTGAGAAAGACCTCAAGTACACCCCTGTAGCCATGGGTGTCTCAGTGGCAACTCCTGAAGAGAGAAAACACCTCTGAAGCTGCATTTAGATCTAGAAAGGTTTGCTGGCAATTGTACCTATTATTATTATTTGAATTTATATGCCGCCCTATACCCGGAGGTATAGGCCATTTACCCGGATCTTAAGGTGTATGGGCATGAATTAGCCTTCTTTCTGTGTCCACCAAAATACATTTTAAATTCTCCAGAGTTTAAAACTGGGGCTGAGACAGTAACACTGAAAAGACACTGGTGGGGTGTATGTGTAGCGATCCCTCTGCATTGTTGGAGAATCTTAGACATCCACTGGATAATATTTTTTATAGCACAAAATGTCTCAGAGCAAAAACATTCCCCCACCCCAATATCACCATTTGTGAATTTTGGGCACAAGTATACATCTAGTTTTGGTTAAGCGTGTTCTCCTTCATGGAGAGCATGTGTTGCGGTGGGGGCCGCCAGGAGTTGGGGGGCGGGCTAATTGATCGTTGGCCACTGATGCGATTGGGGCTTCCCTTGTTGTTGGGAAGAAGTTAATTTATTGATTGACAGCCAGAAATACTAAAACTCCTTGCACGAGGCTAGGGCTTCCTCTTTTTGCCCATGCATCGGATTGCCCGTCCCTCCCTCCCTAGAATAGGGTTGTTCGCTTTGACCTTGCTATGCCTGTCATGGGGTCGTCTGCTTTGGAGCGGGGGCCTGGTAGGAATTTTGTCCATCTGGCTGATTGGCTGGGGCCATTTGGTTTTTGCCTACTGCGTAGTAAATCGTCACAACTTGTAAGGTTCGCAGTTAGGCATTGGTTTATGGTTTGGTTGGTTGAGGGGCATGGATTGGCTGTGCCTGCCCCTCTAACGCTGCTGCTGCAAGGGATTCCGTTAAAGGAACTGGGGGCTAACTATTGCTTGTCCACTCTGTCAAGGGGGCTCGGGCCATAGCAATGAGCTCCTGGTTGCATTTGGGGTGAGGGCAGGTTCCCTGCTCCGTTGCTACCCCCAAGTGTATTCCCCTATTCTGACTTTCGCATCGTGCGGAATGTCAGTCTGTCCCCCATGGTGGGGGCAGATAGTCGCAACCAATGCCTACGCAACCACTCACAAATTTGTATTTTAATAAAGTTGTGGCCAAAATTATGCCAAAAATCTTAAACAAAATTCTGTGTGATGTGTGAGTTATTGGGGTGGACCTGGGGACCTTGACACGCAAATATTATTTTTTGATTGTTGAAGAATGCAATGAGGTTATCCCCTATTACCCTTTTCAGTCCTTTTCTTGTAGGCCATTGCTTTTTTCACCCTCCAACAGTTTTCCATTCATCATTATGTGAGCCAGCCTGCCCTATTTTTGTAATTGTAACTTGTTTCAAACTGTTTTAATGTTTTTTAAATTACAACTTGACCTAGGACATTAGACTGAGGTAATTATGATGATGATGATGATGATGATAAGGAAAAAACTATTGGATAAGTTCACAGCCATGCATCATATATTCAGCAACACACACACTCTCCACTACCAAATAGTATGGAGAGTTTTGAGTGGTCAGTTCTGCTCAGTCTTATTGACTATACAATGTGCTGCATCTAACTGAATCCAAGAGAATATATCCTGGGTCTCTTGTATGTCTTACACCTCATCTGCACTGTACATTTAAAGCAGTAACTATCTGACTTAGAAGACATCTGAAGGCAGCCCTGTTTAGGGAAGCTTTTAATATTTGATGAATTATTGTATTTTAATATTTTGCTGGAAGCTGCCCCGAGTGGCTGGGGAAACCCAGCCAGATGGATGGCATATAAATAATAAATTATCATCATCATCATCATGCCACTTTAAAGAGTTGTAGTGCGATATTGCTTTAAAGAGTGATATGATACTGCTTTAAATCTATAGTGCAGTTGGGGCCAGAGACAATCACAGCCCAAGGTGCTTAGCAGCTTATCCCATGGAATCTGCTGAGTAGGAAAGAAAGCAAAAATCCCAGGTGTACATTTAGAAACTCTTGCATACACGAAACTAGATTGTGATGTGTCCGTGTATTTGCATCCCAAAGCTTTGTTAGTTTCTTGTGCAGGAGCAGCTTGGACCAATGGGATGGAGCCACAGAAATAGCCTCCCACCAGTTTCATCACTGTCACTTACTGGGAGGAACAAGGTGGGGTTGAGGTTGGGGCTGTGTGGCCGCCCCAGCAGGAGTTCAGGATTGGCTCTGCTGATGTGTCCAACCCTAACACTGCCTTTTGCCCCTTCCCTTCCCAGGATGTGACAGCAAATGATACCCCTTCCAGGAAGCCATTGCACTACCACTGCAGTTCTGCTCCACTGGGTGAGCCCCTCCTGTTGTTCTGCAGGAATGCAATACACAAACACAGCTTCCTGTGATCACAAACTGCCCTGCTTATCGGTGAAAGCAGCTTATGTGAGTGGACACGTGTGGTTTGCCTCCATCTACTGAAACAGAGGAAGTAAGCATTGCAGGAAGAGGTATGCCGAGGAAGGGATTGGATCCACTCTAGCTAAGTAAAATCATCATCGCTTTGACTCATCACCTTGACAAAGTGCCCTGCGAGTCATAAATATTCTTACCTCAGAACGCAGGAGAGCAAAGCACCCAACCCATCGGGTTGGTAAATGCTATGAAAGCAATGCAGGTGCTCTAAGTATTTATCTTGTCCGCTGAAGGGGAGCTCACAATCAGCGGTTTGTGAGTGCATCCGTCAGCTGCGAATCAATCTGAAAACCTTCACAGCTAAAAACTACAGAGGGCTCAACATGTGACAATTACACATTGTGAATAGCCACTTACAAACTCTCCAGGACTGCAGAAGCAATCAAGAGCACTTTTCAAGCCAACTTGTAAATTTTTCAACGGTGACAAATTTGCCGGGTCACCTCTGCCACATGGCGTTATATATTTGCTGTAAATGGCAATGCCATTGTCAAGTGCAACTTAGAGACCAAGCTGCTTTTGTTACTAGATAGAATAGTAAAGGAGTGGCGGGGGGGGGGGGGTTGTAATTTTTTTCTAGCCACGAAATACTAGGCAGACCAATCCAGAAGTCAGATTGAAGCAGAAGGACTTGGACTGATATATTTTGTGGTTTATTTCTTTATAGACACGTAGACTATGGTACACAAATAATTTGTGGCAGATAAGAGTTCTGTAGATACCACATTTGGGCTATCAGGACCTTCAAACTGCTTTGTAATTCATGTTCAGATACAAGGTAGGAATGTGATATGAAATGAAGCCAGAGATCTGCAGCTTTCTTATCCTAGGGTAAAGAAGGGTCAGTTGCCACCCATTTGCAAAAAGATTCGTCCTAAGCCCGAAATGCCTCTGCTACATACTCCAAATGAGCCCTGTACAGTGGTACCTCGGGTTACATACGCTTCAGGTTACATACGCTTCAGGTTACAGACTCCGCTAACCCAGAAATAGTGCTTCAGGTTAAGAACTTTGCTTCAGGATGAGAACAGAAATCGTGCTCCGGCGGCGCGGCGGCAGCAGGAGGCCCCATTAGCTAAGGTGGTGCTTCAGGTTAAGAACAGTTTCAGGTTAAGAACGGACCTCCGGAACGAATTAAGTACTTAACCCGAGGTACTACTGTATATCAAATCCAAATACTGAGAAAGGGCAAGGACACAGTGGGATTCCTTCTGCAGAATCACCCCAGCATAAATTAAATATCCAGGTAACTAATTTGCCCAAGATCTCTCCACGCTCTTCTGCTTAGGCTTGCCAGTGCCATCGAGCTAAAGGGACAGAGCACTTTAATCTACTGTAAATGTACAAACCTAAAGTTCTGATATGTGATTGAACCTCTTGAAAAATTATGACAATTCTGGAGCAGCCCTATTGGGTAGGAAGATAAAAGGCCTACAGACAATTTCAGCTATACAGAGAGACAATAAATGGGAATAACAATAATTAAAAGAAAACAGATGGAAAGAGGCTCCCAGTGGGTCTGTGGTCCATTCATCAAAGTCTTCATTCTCCGACAGTCTCTATGGAGGCTTTGAGAATTCTCTGCAGAGACTGGCTTACATCACACAGTAAATGTAATGTACAGCTGGGCATCATTATCCCCACTGCCTTCAAATTTCTCTAGCAGCTTAAGATTTGGACATTTTAAAATATCTCACAAAATAAGTTTCAAAATTCACATTTTAAAAAAAACTTGTATTTGAAAATCTGACTTGATTTCAAATAGCTGTGGACCCCCTGCCTTGTGCAAATACTCAATCAGTGGATGCTTTCTTAACCAAAGCCCCTTAGATACTCTGCAGGAGCATGCAGAGGTTGTAATTTACTGGATTCTGAGATCACTTCCAAATCAGTTCAGAAACTGGAGACAGGAGTGCTTTCTGTTTCAAATCCTTTCCAACCCTGTTCCTCTCCATAAAAATCTCCCGCTATGAAAATCACACCAATTATTTTTATTGACAGATTTTATTTTATTACATTGCTGCTAAGATTATTCTATTTAAAATAGCTTTGCAGAAGTAAGCAAGCATATAATTACACAATTAAAAATACATTTTACACATATGAAATACTAGGAAAGGTCTAGCAGCACGGAGTGGAATGTTATCAAGGAAAGAGGTTTAGTTTGCTATTCAAAACAGTCACATAATTATGGTTTAGCAGACTTTCCTCTATTATCCATATTTAAATTGAAGTGTCATTCATTAGTGGTTGAAATACTGCATTGACCTGATTTTAAAATGTAATAAAAACATAATTATTCCAGTTCTCCTTAAGTAAAATCCTTTCATTTCCAAACAACAGTGCCCTGTTTGTCTCCATTTTTTAATTCCCCCCCTAAGGAATGCCCTTTCAATTAAAGTCTGTTAAACCATTAATTTTCATTTTACAATGAAACTAGGCTAGCAGGCACAGCTGTAGCACAAATAGGTTCCCCCCTTCTCTTCACAGCTAGATCCAGTCAAGATAAAAGTAACTTTGATGCCTTGGTGAACTGACAGCTGTTGGTTCCTTCTTGTTAGATGTGCATGCTCATTTCTGTAAAGACAATGACTTGGATCCAGACCAAGTTATCTGCACTTAGGTCCCATTGAAATCAATGTGAGGAGTTAATCATGGCAAATCCCATTCAGTTCAATGGGAACTAAGCACATTTGACATAGGCTGGATCCAGCCCAAAGACAGTAGCAGGAGATGCGCAAAACATTTCTGAATCTGCTTAATATCTGAAATGCGGTGGAGTGAGCAGAACAACACTGGATTTCATGGCAATTACAAATAAAGCTAATCTAGTGAGCTTTTCTGATTAAGCAGACTAATTTTAAAAGCAATCTTTCTTTCCTTCTTTCTTTCTTTCTTTCTTTCTTTCTTTCAGTGGTGCCTTTCAGTTAAAGCCTTTTAGTTAAACCTGTGTAAATGTCATGTTTGGTCCGGGCTTTCTAATAATCTTAGAAGCCTTCAGCTGCTTAAGGGGGATTTTTCTGCAAAACCTGGGGTTCATTATTCTAAACAAAAGCTGAGGGTAAAATATTCAACAATGCAAAGTTGAAAAATAATTTACAGCAGCTGCATTGCATTCATGCTTAGGATCCCAGCTATCAGGCTGTTATTTTGCTTAATAGATTAATTCAGAGTTGGCATGAACTCTAATGCTTGAAAACAATGGAGTCCTGGCTCAGATTAGGACTTTCATCTGTGTGTGTGTTTAAAAAATAATAATAATTCTCAGAGTAATCTGGAAGCAGGACTGAACACACTTATGAATGGATACAGGCAAAACTTGCATGGGTTGCAAATAGGCTGACCTGTCCATTTTCAAGTTCAACCACAGATGGGTGATCTGCATGTTAAGGAGCAAGCAGTGAGTTTCAAATCTGCTGTCTTCTGTAATGCACGCACAAGCAGTGTTCTCTGTCTGTTGAGTTTTGTACAAGCAATTATTTCAACCACATAAAGCCAAAGCTGTGGCCTATACTTTTCACTTCATCATTCTCACTACTGGATGACATATTCATGATGGTTACATGATGCCTGTAGCTTGTGGGCATAAAATGTGGAGCCGGGGTTAGCCCCCGATGTCACTGCAAGAGCCAAGAGTGCCCTCTACACCCCTAAATGTCCTGCATCAATCAGAAAAGTCTGAGCAGCATTGAGTATCCAACATTCAGCTCAATGTACTCAGAAGTCTCCCTGCAATTAGGAAATATGATAATACGGGGTTCCTGATCATAGGAAGACTTTGAAGCATCTTCAGCTGAATTCCCTTAGAAGCCCTTCAGAACTTTCCAGTCAACGTCGGAAGGACATGAATGGATCAGCCAGGGAAGTACAAGTTTGATGCTCACATGCATTGTATAGAAAGCATGAGGTTCAAGTGTTGACATGTATATTAGAATGAGCCCTCACAGGTCAACTAATGCAGCTTCAAGTAAACACTCAGCTTTTCAGTAGATGCCATTCAGCTACTATTCATCAATCACCCAACCATTGTGAGGAGTATGCAGGTGGAAAGAACTAGTTCCTTGGAAAAGTGGTGGAGCGTTCTTACTTCATGGCTGATGAATAGCTTTTATGGGGTCATCACCAGTTCTTAACCAGTCCATCTGGTGCAGATACTCTTCTGCACCAGATAATCCTTTGCAGAAAATAACTATGTTGTGCAAGGGAAATGAGACAGGTCTACTACAACAGTGCAATGACTTCTCATATGACCATGTCACCACACTGGCCTAAATAGGCAAGTTGTCAGTCCTTTGATAGTTTGATTGTTTGAGCCATTTGTACAGTGCAGAAGATTCATAGGTCCTTGACAACACTTTTCATTTGTTTTCTTTGTTTCACACCTTCCAAATGTGGACCTGGGAATTTTTCAGACTTCTGCTTAAATCTGCATAACAGAGGGAATCAGAATCAGAGTGAGAATATTTGCTTTGTTATTTCCCCCCATGGATCTGAAAACAAATAGTCATCCCTAGGAATCCATATCAATCTAATACTATTATAAAGGATTTGAATGTTAATTTCAGTGCTGCAAGATAAATGCTAAATAATTCAGAAAGAAGCATTAAAAGGACAAATTTCTAGAACCTGGTTGCATGTATAAATAGGGAATGATTTATCAGTTCAAGGAAAAAAGCAAATTAGAGTTTCAATTATTATGTTTGCAGAATTCCTTGGTGGGTCATTCTTTTCATCATTAGACAACCTAAATGGATTGAGTTTTACTAGAATTATATTGGAGGCAAGCTTTTCCAAGGAGCGTAAGGGATTAAGCGATGGGGGCCTTATTACTTTTGATAGGAGCTATGCAGCTAAAACTCTGTGCATTGTGGGGGGGGGATGATAAATGTCCCTGGTGCACACTTTAAAGCGACCAGTGATTGAAAATAAATAGGCATGCACGTGCAAAAAGAAACCCTGCATGGTAGGTAGATTCAGAGGTTTGGTGCTCCAAATATTTTATTAGCTCTGTAAGAAAAAGTATGCAGTCACAGGAATATTATCCACTGGCTCTTCTGCTTGGTACATTAAATCCTTCCTCTGCTACAGGTCAGTTCTTGGTTAAGTGTCTATCATTCAAGGAGATCATGCTGATTTGACTATGATACCAGCAACATAGGAGCCACTTTCATTTGGTAGAATCCAATGCTGCGAAGGGCATGTGAGAGAAACACATCCATGTAGGGCTGAATTGGTGAGCCTTGTGGGGCCCCTTGATTCTTATTCTATGCTATGGAAGTAAGAAGGCATAGTTTTCTGTTCCACCCTGTATTTATTTCACGCCACACTGTTTCCATTCCTTGCATTTCGTCTTCTTTCAAAACTACATTGACGGTCTCAGTGCCTGCTGTGGTGAAATCATGAAACCTACATAATTTAAGTAATTAATTAAGTAATTAGGTAAATTACGTAACTTACATTGTCACTTCATTATTCCACCTCATTCATTGCAACACAAAGCAAAATAAAGCAAATTGTTTGGAGGGGCATGAAATCTCTTGTATGTTGCTTGCAGATTGAAAGCAACAATGGCAGTGAAGACTGACTGTATTTGCTGGGTTTATTTCTGTTCTGGATATGACATTAATAAGCAAACATTGGCAATTTCAACTCCCATTTCTGTTTTTGTCAAAATTCTCTGACATCCATATTCTCCACATCACTGGGATAGTTTACAGATTAAGGGAACTTGTTTGCTGTTGTTGTTTTGGTCTTATCAGAACTTTATGTTTCCCAGAATCCAGAAGACAACCAATGGGCCCAATGACAATCGTTATGTTTAGTAATTCTAGACTTAGCCCAATAAACATTATCCAGAATGATTTAGGCCTTATGCAAATCCACCATATGTCTAAAAAAACATAAGAAACAATGATAGCAATTTCTTATGTCCAATTTATATATAAAAAAGGCCATGAGCATATTTTGTGAGCCTTAAAATAATGCAAAAGTATCTCTTAACGGTATTTGGTGCACACTTTACACTTATCCAAAAGTATCTCTTTTGATTACATCCCTGCCCAATCCCTAGAACAGGATCAGAGAACCAGTAGCCCTCCAGTTGTTGTTGTGTTACAAACTCCATAATCCCTGATTATTCACCATACTGGTGTGGCTGATGGGAGTCCCCACAGGTACTACCTTTCCTGCAGTAAAGTCAACTGCATCTCTGATTTCTGAATCAATGGGAATGACAATACTTTCCCACGGAATTACTCTCTGAATAGTTGAGATACTACTCGACAATCTTATACTGTTTCTGAAGATTCAAAGCAGGTCAAATTCACCACTTAGGCCAGATTCATAGGCCAGGCTATTAGAATACCACACGCCGCTCCGGGTGAAGCAGGGGCTGGTGGATAAAAAGAAAATAAAGACAGAGGATCATGCATATTGCCAGGCATGCCATATATGCAGGGTTGTGGGTGCACGGCGGTGTGCCTGCATACTGTGAACTCTCCAACATGGTGGAGGCTCAGCTACCATGGCTTTGGGGCTTCCACCCAGATTTCCTTTGAGATGTTGGGAAGAGGAGAATTCACAAACTTCACTGCTACAGTTTTTTAAAAAAGGCTGTTCTTTCTCATCAAGACAGTGGTGCTGTTTTCCAACCCACCTTCCCAAAAACCCAACCAATGGCATTCAACAGGTTTCTTATATTCTAAGACAGTGTTTCCCAACCACTGTTCCGCGGCACACTAGTGTGCCGCGAGATGTTGCCTGGTGTGCCGCGAGATGTTGCCTGGAGGGAGGCGGGCGAGTCGGGCGGCGAGAGGCGGGGCGGCGGCGGCGAGGAGAGGCCGCCCAGCGCGGGGCTCTTGCCGTCTGCCTGCCTGGCTGCCTGCGAGCTCGGCGGGCAGCGCCTCCGTCCGCAGCGCCCGCCTCGCGGCTCTCATTCCCTGCCCCTGCCAAAGCTCACCCAGCCAAGCCGCGCTCTCCTTCCTGCCTCGCTTTGCTGCCTCCTCCCCCCCCACCCCCAAAGCTTGGAGGTTCCCCGGCAAGGGGGAGGGAAAAAAATTGAAACTTACACTTTCGTGCGTCCCTCCCGGCGTGACGCTGCGCGCTGACGTCACGGGGCTGTAATGGTGGTGTGCCTCGAGATTTTTTTCATCAAACAAGTGTGCCTTTGCCCAAAAAAGGTTGGGAAACACTGTTCTAAGAGACAAGGAAGAAATAGTTTTCCTATGCTCTGTAGTGGGGGCGGGGGAGAGAGTAGAATACCAGTGCAAAGTGAGGTTGATGAAAGCCATCTCCTGAATGTGCTCCATCTCTCACTGTGCTTCTCCCATACTTCCTACCAGCCCCAATTGACTATCAGGTTGGGAGGAAGGGAGAATCAGAACTTTATAGGCCCTGTTCTTACCTCTTATTGAAACTATCACATGAGCAGGAGTCCAGGACCAGAGTTTAGGTCTCTAAAGGCTACAAGTGATACAAGTGCAAGCATCAGATTGTAACGCCCAAGAAGTTCATCCTTTTCCACCCTTCAAATTTCCTATCTGCACATAGACCTAGTCATAGCTGACATGAGGTGACGTTAATTAACAGCTTTTCTTATCACAAACTCTTGAGTATAATATCATTCAAATTCCTTGATCTGAAACATAACTACATTGAAAAGAAAAGTTGCAGCCAATTCACTCCTACTCAGAGGAGACATATCAACATTGATGAATATGACTAATTTGGGTCCATTAATTTCAATATGTATAAGTTAGATGGCTGCAACCTTAAGTTTCTATATTAAAATAGTGAAGAATTAAGGGCACAAGATAATTTTTATTTTTGGAACTAGTACACCAAATCTGCTTTCTGCTGGAGTGTTTAAAAGGGATGTTTTTTAATGTAGCACAAAGTTATTTCAAACTTACCTTTTATTTCATTAATTTCATCAAAACCATGATTTAATGTACGGTTAAAATGCCTCTCTAATATATTCACATGAAATGCAATGCAGTAACAAATAAGATACTGCTGGGCCTGTTGGAGTCCAGCTGAATAAAACCGATAGTGGTTTACAAATAAATTTGTGCACTTCTCAAAACTTTGGTAGCCTTCTGAAATTAGCCATTCATCAGCTGTTTCACATATTTCCCTTTTTGTGAAATGATGCATTTATCTTTTCTCACTTTAACCTTTATAATCCTCTTAGCAGCCAAGATAAATATTGTGGGAACTCATCGGTTTTATGGATTTTAGAGAAACACGTCTTTGATTAATTTTATGCCATTTCAAATGATCTGATTTGAAACCAGGCAAGTATAAATGTGCTACTTTTCTAATGACTTTGAATACAATCCTGCAGATGTCTAAATGGAGGAGCTGTAATAGGATTATATTTCTCAGTTGATCTGTTACTTTAGATATGAACAGCCTTCTGTTTTATTTCCACTTTGGAAAAATGTGTATTAGATATGCAAGTGCCTCTCTAAAAGCAAAATTTTATTTGCACCTATTTGTCCTGAGACAAAAAAAGTGAAATGTCAATTGAAGCTGATGAAAAATTGCCAAGAAAGTAGCCAGTTTTGTGTGCATGTATATGTATAAAGTGCACTTAAGGGAGCAATTCTGTTGCAAAGAAATGAAGGCTAAGGCATTTATTTTTATGTATTGATTACTTGGTTTGGTCTAGTGGTTTACTACCAGATGAAAATTTGATTTAAGGTCTTGAAGAAATTATTAAACATTATAGTTCCCAGCGTGCACAAGAAAACCTTTTAAACAAAATATGCTATATATATTCAAGGCATTGTGCTGGACTCTGATTAACTGCATTAGCCCCCTTTTCACAAGCACGTTGATTTATATTGCAATGTTCATGTTTGTTTCCACCTAGCGGCCAAAAACAGAATAGTTGCCTCCGACAGGGGTCAAATTTGACAGACATTCACAGTGGCATCTCCCAAGTCTTTCTACTTCTTTGAAAAAGGGCAGAGGGGAGGATCAAAACTGTATTGAGACAACAGAGGTGGATGAAGAGTTTTAGCCCTTTCTTGACATGCTTCCCTGTCCTTGTGGCTGCTATTTAAAAAAATTTTTAAAGTGACAGGGGATCTAGTCATAGCTCTCCAACATCTTACCTAGTTTGGTCCTGTGGCTATTTATTGAGCTATTAGACAACTTTGTATACCACTTACTCATACTCTAAGCAGCCAGCATGCTCTTAGAGTTGGAGCATTTTTCTAAGATGGCTTCCAGGTGGGGTTCTGTAACTTATACTAAAATAAAATACAGCTGTTTTTTTAAAATTTGTTATTATCATCTAAACTGAGATATGACGTGTGGTAAGATAGGTAGATTTTATTTCAATTGAAAAGTGCAGAATACGTACATGGAAATTGACTTTAACATTCATTAGTCTGTGCCTTTACCCCACAGAGCTATAATTTCAAGAGATCTATTTCTGCAGTCAATAGAGTTTTTAAAAGTAATATAAAACAAAGGCTGAATCAGATTCCTGCCATTGTAAAGGTAAAAGGTAAAGGACCCCTAGATGGTTAAGTCCAGTCAAAGGTAACTATGGGGTGCGGCACTCATCTCGCTTTTCAGGCCGAGGGAGCCAGCGTTTATCCACAGACAGCTTTCTGGGTCACGTGGCCAGCATCACTAATCCACTACTGGTGCAACAGGGCACCATGATGGAAGCCAGAATGCACAGAAATGCAGTTTACCTTCCCGCCACCTATTTATCTATTTGCACTGGTATGCTTTCGAACTGCGAAGTTGGCAGAAACTGCCCATCCCGCAGATTCAACCTGCCAAACTGCTGAGCCCAGGAGGCTCAGTGGTTTAGACCACAGTGCCGCCCTTTTTCCTGCTATAGTGTCTCTCAATGGAACTGTGTTTATAATTCTCTTCATAACATATATATATATAATACTATACCCCCCCAATTCAAGCTTTTTAATTAGAAAGATATGTGACAGTTAACCCGTTATAAGATTATCATGTGCTAGCTCGACACTCAAGCAGTTTAAGTTTACACCATGATAGATATTTCAACCAGTCAACAATTGTATGAGAGTTGCTGTTGCTAAATATGTTGCTATAACATGCCTAGGTTTTCATACAAATGGGTACATGCTTTGGTGAAACACAGGTTCATGGATTAAAATTTAGAATGTGGAAAATACTTAGGAGAAACTGTTCCTTTCTCTCTTATTATGTAAGTATAGTCCTTATGTAAGTACAGCCTCCATATTGGATGATACAGTTTATTTCCAGTGCTGAAAAAAACCAAATATAAATCACATGATTAACTTGCGGATAAAATACAGGTGCTAAACACCAACACATAATGAAGTGTGCTTTAGTCATTTGAAATCCATAGGCTTCATACATTATTGTACTGTTTCTTGTTGGCATCCATCTGTCTCGGGAGACAATGGAGGAGTGTGCCTTTGGGAGTAAAATTAATCTTTTGGCAAGTTACAGTGCCTGCTATGGCTGTAGAGATCAGTACAGGAGAGACATATTTCATTGCAGCTAGGCCAGATGAAGGGATCTGGTCAGGCCTGCTGGCTTGGCCCTGGGACTGTGGGTGCCCAGGGCCATGCATGCCATGCGAGTGTGTGCATCTGAAATCAGCATGCCCATGGTGCACGTATCCAATGACAGCATGCCCACCAGTGGGCGCGCCTGATGTCAGTATGCCCCATCCCAGTGGTCATTCCTTCTCAGGTCACTGCTGTGGATACGCAACCTGTCTGTCTCCAAACACTATGGTCAGGGATGACCATGGCAGGATGGTTGCAACCAGCCTTCATGTCTCATTTGCAGACATCTTTGTAACTCAGAGTTGGTCTTCCAACAGGCCTAGTGGCAGAAGCCAGCTCCCCATAGAGCACGTACTTGGGGATCCAAACATCTTCTGTTTTGTGGACATGACCAAGCTAGCGTAGGCATTCCTGAGACAGGAGTGCAAATATGCTGGGAATGTGGTCTTGGGAGAGCACATCTTGGTTTGAGACTCCTGCTAGGCGATGCCCAAAATCTTCCTGATGTAGTGCATGTAGAAGGTGTTGAAGCATTGCTCCTGGCTGTTGTAAGTTGCCCCAACTCTCTTCCACTTCAGGAGCAGGTAACTTTCTAAAGCTCATGCAGAAGGCACCATAGCAACCAGCTCTTGCCCAAATCTGCTCCTCAACATGCCCATGCAAACATTCAGAGATTTTCTGTGTGAGGGTGAGGGTGCACTATTTTTATTATTATTATTACGACTTTTTTCTTGTGAATTTTTGCAGCCCTAAGAATTTGGCATCCAGGACAGCCACCCCTGTGGCCCCTCCCATGCTACACTGCTGACACCTAGTCTTATCTCTCATAGAATCATAGAGTTGGAAGAGACCACAAGGGCCATCGAGTCCAACCCCCTGCCAAGCAGGAAACACCATCAGAGCACTCCTGACATATGGTTGTCAAGCCTCTGCTTAAAGACCTCCAAAGTAGGAGACTCCACCACACTCCTTGGCAGCAAATTCCACTGTCGAACAGCTCTTACTGTCAGGAAGTTCTTCCTAATGTTTAGGTGGAATCTTCTTTCTTGTAGTTTGGATCCATTGCTCCATGTCCGCTTCTCTGGAGCAGCAGAAAACAACCTTTCTCCCTCCTCTATATGACATCCTTTTATATATTTGAACATGGCTATCATATCACCCCTTAACCTCCTCTTCTCCAGGCTAAACATGCCCAGCTCCCTTAGCCGTTCCTCATAAGGCATCGTTTCCAGGCCTTTGACCATTTTGGTTGCCCTCCTCTGGACACGTTCCAGTTTGTCAGTGTCCTTCTTGAACTGTGGTGCCCAGAACTGGACACAGTACTCCAGGTGAGGTCTGACCAGAGCAGAATACAGTGGCACTATTACTTCCCTTGATCTAGATGCTATACTCCTATTGATGCAGCCCAGAATTGGAATCGAGTGGAGCTGTGCAGGTGCCTACTCAGAGCTTGAAGGAAGTAATGGGATGGATGAACTGCTTAGAAGTTCTATTTACAACCAAGTGGTATATGCATTTTGCTAGATAGAGGAATAAATAAGATCGATGCTTACAGCAAGCCCCCTCAGCTGTGCCCTCATGCCCAAGTCTCCATTGCACACTAGGTATCAGAAGCAAGCAATATATCTAGTGCCCAAAATTAGATCTGTTTGGATGTGCCCTTTGAAGACAACATGGTAAGGAAGCGTTTTTTATTTTCTAAAATGGTTTACAGCTCACTTACTCAAATATTTAACCTGATTTATAGATTGCACTGTGAGAGCACTAAGGCTAAGTCTCAGTAAGAGCACTGTAAGTGACTTTTAAAAATTAAGCAAAGAAGCAAATGTAACTACTAATCTGAGCATGCTGTGAAATATTAATTATGCATTTCAAGTGAGGAGAATAAACAAGAAATAATTTAATCTGTGACATAAAATAAATCCCCCAGTGAATCCTTGCTGAAGGCACTTTCTAAATAAACACTTGTTTTCAAGTCACAAAGGAAATAATTTGAAAATGTTCCTTACTGAAGTCAGAAGCCGTTTATTAAAACATTTTGCAATTATCTGTTATTTTATTTTGTTTTTTAAGGAAAAGAATACACTGCTAAGGGGTTCTGCTGCTGTAGGAAGTCTACTGATGGAAAAAAGAACATGTCCCAGAAGTAAAGTGGAAAAGAATAATTACAACTGCCAAGGTTAGTTAAAGAAATAAGATACTGTCATGCCAAAGTAGAAATAAATTTGTAACTCATAAGAATTTTCATCATTTTGACAACACACTGTAAAAACCCAGTGTCACTGAAATATACAGGTAGTACCAATTATAAATCATTAGAAAATACAAAATGTGATAATCTAAAACTATGTTGTATTTAATTACTAATATTCAAATCTATGCTGCATAGACCTAGGAAAAGGCTCCATTGAATTCATTGGGAGCCTCTGAGATAGGAGAGAATTTTGATTTGGTTCACATTTAAAGGTGAACCTACCTAATTTGCAATTTCAGGAACAATATGAGAACTGAAACACAACCATCTTTCAAAATTTGAACTGTTGTTAATTTTGCAATGCAGTTCTTCAGCCAAATAATGTGTACAAAGATGCCTTTCTTAGGGAAAGTGTTCATATACAGTGGTACCTCGGGTTAAGAACGTAATTTGTTCTGGAGGTCCGTTCTTAACCTGAAACTGTTCTTAACCTGAAGCACCACTTTAGCTAATGGGGCCTCCTGCTGCTGGTACCGCTCCACTGCCGCGCGATTTCTGTTCTCATCCTGAAGCAAAGTTCTTAACATGAGGTACTATTGCTGAGTTAATGGAGTCTGTAACCTGAAGCATGTCTGTAACCCAAGGTACCACTGTATCCATATTTCAGTGAAAATAACATACAAAAATGCAATATATGGGCCAGGGATTGGCTGGACACTGAGGAGTGGGCACCGGGAGAAGAGGGGTTGGAGACTGCCTTGGAAGCAGGGATTGGTGAATCGGGGGAACCTGTAACCGCCGGGAGATGAGACACAGAGGCAGGAGAAGCTGCAGGATTGGAGAGTAAAGAACAGGTGTGGGAGGAGGAAGAGATAGCTTAGGCTGGTGCAAAGAGCTTCTACCTCCTTCTGCTGCCCACACTGTCTCCCTGGACCAGAAGAAGATCAAAGTAGGAGGAGCAAAAAGTTACATGCAGGTGGAAGCTTGCAGGTATGGTCTGTGCTGGCTTGCATGCAGCTTGAGTGGGAGAGATACATAACCTAAGGTCTGGGGTGGGGCCACTCTGTTGCTGCAACTGCCTCATTGGGTGCACACCCAGGAGTAGCTGAGAGACATAGGACTAATAGACATGCCTTGTCTTAAGCATGCTTTTGACAATAAAGTGTTAATTCTGTACATTCCTTATCTGTCAGCAGCATGACTGTGTGTGTGTGTGTGTGTGTGTGTGTGTGTGTGTGTGTAAATTGCTTTTTCAAGATGTGTGCATTATGAATAACTGCATACCAAAATCTGTATTTTAGGAGAAATTCACACTAAAATGCTGTTGAATTTTCATGAGGTCTTTTTTTAAAAGAATAAATAAATCACAAACTGAGGTGGAAATTTAGAGAACTAAAATTGAGACTGGAAAAATGAGAAAGGAGAGAAACAGACACTGTCAAATTTCACCTATCCCTACTTTTGAGTAATATGTGTAGCATTGCACCGTAAGGCTACAATCTGAAAAACCCTTTAAGCCCCATCAAATGCCATGGTCCTTACTTCTAACTCAGCATGTAGAATCTTCAAAAATCCAGCATGTTTATATAAACATGAGACAATTTTAAATCACTGCTTCTGATTTCAGCTGCATATTTGCTGGAGATTAAGTACCTTTGAACTCATTGGGGGCATTGACCAAGGTCTGTGTTCACACTGGGGACAGTGAGGCACAACAGAGACTGTGGTGTCTTTATGATATTTGATTTATTTACACATATGTACAACCTGAACTTAGAGGGAGAGGTTGCAGAGCATTCACATCCCAAGCAGGCTGGCCTCCTCTATAAACGCAGCATTGGATTCCTAGAACAACAAAAAGCCATCCTCTATGTCTCTCTTACAGCTTCTCCCAGCCAGGCAACACCAGGTTTTCTGTTTGCCAAGCCCCTTGCAAAACTGACATTTTCCCCTGTTTGCTAGCATCATCCAGCCTAAAATCCTATACTGCTGGCTGCCCACCAACGCACAGCTTGAGAAGGGGCTGTCCCCTCCTTGTCTGGCAGTGTTCAGTCTCTCTTGATGGTTTCCTTGATGGGCCATCACTGGTTTTTGTGCCTTAATGGCTTACTCTCAGCTAGCCCTGCCAGGCTCAGCTGACTCATTAGCATAAACCAAACCCAGGAATTTCTGTGTTTGACACCCTTAATCAAACCTAATTCTAAGAACTACAGGTAACTTTCACCCACAAATCCTAACACCCACAACCTATCGCAATACATTAGATTCAGCAGCTAACATATTTATATCTTCAAATATATTTGGTTTTGATTTTTTACAGATCTACATCATCTAATCCTTTTCATCATTCCTTAGGCACCATGGGGAAATGGATACCACATAAACTACAGAAGTTAAATGAATGGAAGCTGGGCCTTCTCTCTCTTCTCAGTTATGTTTGCAGGGATTATGGGAGTTGTAGCCCAAAGCATCTAGAGGGCGGCAGCTTGGGGGAGGCTGGTTGGACAAAGGAATAGAGCTATTAGACATGGTAATTATTCATGCGATTTCTAAGCCACCCTTCATCAACGAGATCCCAAGGTAGTTTACACAGCAATGCTATTAAAACAACAGAAACATGCTCTCATTCTTCTGTATCAATTTGCATTGTACTGTGTGCTGAACAATAAATAATTGCGTCAGTAAGACAACACATTACAGCCTCTGTTACAAGGACTACTCTACACATTAAAGGACTTGGTGGGACTGAAGCTATTTGAACTTTCCACTGACTCGAGTGCCATGCTCTTAATCAGAACAGTAAGGGTCATTCCTCACAATGACATGCTGCTGTGGTGAGCTTGAAGTTGTCTCTCCCTCACCCCCAGGCTACGTTTGGCTCCTCAGCAAGGACCTTATATTCAGCATTTATCTTTGTCTTTTTCTCCTGCCGTCGATTACTTACTTGAGGTTATTGTTCTCTATCAGAGGGGAAGCTCACCGCTAGGGTTAACAAGCTGTTTAAAATGAAGAATAGTTTAGGATCCATGGAAAATAATCTGTTGCCTCCATCTGCCTTCCTTTTCCCTTTTTGCTTTTTACAAGCGAGCTGATTTACAGTTGTCATAGAAAACATGACTTTGAATTTCCTAACTTTGTTGGGCTTGGTATCAACATTGCCTCCTTTCCGCTTACTGTGCTAGAAGTCCCACAAGGTCAACCAGCCTTTATAATGCACTTGCTCAAGGCACTACTGCTACTGGTGCTAAACTGGTCATCCTGTCTGCAATCCTAGACACATTTTCCAGGGGGTAAGTACCAGCGAACTTAATGGGCCTTACTTTGAAGTGGATATGTATATGTATACTGAATAGTCAGTAAGCTTTTGAGTCAGATTATTGAGCCAATTGAGACAAAAGTGGAAAGGACCTAACAGAAGCAGAAGACATCAAGAAGAGGTGGCAAGAATACACTGAGGAATTATACCAGAAAGATATGGATGTCTCGTACACCCCAGGTAGTGTGGTTGCTGACCTTGAGCCAGACATCCTGGAGAGTGAAGTCAAATGGGCATTAGAAAGCAATGCTAATAACAAGGCCAGTGGAAGTGATGATATTCCAGCTGAACTATTTAAAATTTTAAATGATGATGCTGTTAAGGTGCTACACTCAATATGCCAGCAAGTTTGGAAAACTCAGCAGTTACCAGAGGATTGGAGAAGATCAGTCTACATCCAAATCCCAAAGAAGGGCAGTGCCAAAGAATGCTCCAACTACCGCACAATTGCACTCATTTCACACGCTAGCAAGGTTATGCTTAAAATTCTACAAGGCAGGCTTAAGCAGTATGTGGACCAAGAACTCCCAGAAGTGCAAGCTGGATTTCGAAGGGGCAGAGGAACCAGAGACCAAATTGCAAACATGCGCTGGATTATGGAGAAAGCTAGAGAGTTCCAGAAAGACATCTACTTCTGCTTCATTGACTATGCAAAAGCCTTTGACTGTGTCGACCACAGCAAACTATGGCAAGTTCTTAAAGAAATGGGAGTGCCTGATCACCTCATCTGTCTCCTGAGAAATCTCTATGTGGGACAAGAAGCTACAGTTAGAACTGGATATGGAACAACTGATTGGTTCAAAATTGGGAAAGGAGTACGGCAAGGCTGTGTATTGTATATTGCTTATATAACTTATATGCAGAATTCATCATGTGAAAGGCTGGGCTGGATGAATCCCAAGCCGGAATTAAGATCGCCGTAAGAAATATCAACAACCTCAGATATGCAGATGACACAACCTTGATGGCAGAAAGTGAGGAGGAATTAAAGAACCTTTTAATGAGGGTGAGAAGACAGGAGTGCCTGGCGTGCTCTGGTCCATGGGGTCACGAAGAGTCGGACACGACTAAATGACTAAACAACAACAACAATGAGGGTGAAAGAGGAGAGCGTAAAATATGGTCTGAAGCTCAACATCAAAAAAAGATCATGGCCACTGGTCCCATCACCTCCTGGCAAATAGAAGGGGAAGAAATGGAGGCAGTGAGAGATTTTACTTTCTTGGGCTCCATGATCACTGCAGATGGTGACAGCAGTCACGAAATTAAAAGACGCCTGCTTCTTGGTAGAAAGGCGATGGCAAACCTAGACAGTATATTAAAAAGCAGAAACATCACCTTGCCACCAAAGGTCCGTATAGTTAAAGCCATAGTTTTCCCAGTATGGAAGTGAGAGCTGGACCATAAAAAAGGCTGATCGTCGAAGAATTGATGCTTTTGAATTATGGTGCTGGAGGAGACTCTTGAGAGTCCCATGGACTGCAAGAAGATCAAACGTATCCATTCTTCAGGAAATCAGCCCTGAGTGCTCACTGGAAGGACACATCCTGAAGCTGAGACTCCAATACTTTGGCCACCTCATGAGAAGAGAAGACTCCCTGGAAAAGACCCTGGTGTTGGGAAAGATTGAGGGCACAAGGAGAAGGGGACGACAGAGGACGAGATGGTTGGACGGTGTTCTCGAAGCTGCAAACATGAGTCTGACCAAACTGCAGGAAGCAGTGGAAGACAGGAGTGCCTGGTCTGCTCTGGTCCATGGGGTCATGAAGAGTCGGACACGACTAAACGACTAAACAACAACAAAATTGAACCAATGAATCCCTTAGGCAGTCACCTAACCTTACAGGCTGCAGCTCTTTATAGGAACCCAAGCTATGAGGATAGGGCAGAGTCAAATCTCATTCTTCACACAGTCTCTCCCTGCAGCAATGATATTTCTTGTGGGTGAGTGAAGGTATTACTTAACATCCCTTGTCCAAGATGGTTGGTCAGTCATAAATGTTGAGAAGGCTGGGTGAGATGTATGTGGCAAAATATTGGGCATTGACAAGTCCATATGAAATGTGTCTGGCAGTGTTGGGAAGCATTTTTGAGAGATATGCAAATTTTGGCATTAGATGGAGCCCCAATGTCAGTGAGATCAAGAGTTTCTGGAATCCTATGAAAATTTTGACATTTTCTGTTCATTTTGACATTTCAGATTAAATTAAGAGTGGAGATACATTAGAAATCTAAACAAACCAGAACTCTTTTAGGTGAGCCCTGTCAGTGGAAGTCTTGTGCAAGTATTTCCACTTGCACAACGGGACTTTCCTTCCTTGCTCCCCATACACCCCCAGAATTGAGGTGGAGGGTCAGGAGAACTCCCACAACTGTGCATTGGGGGAGGAGAGGAGGAAACTATTCCATCTAGCAAACTGAAATGTTTGTGCAGATGGAATGATTGGGAGAGTCCAATGTTGAATATTTGCCTTCCTGTAGATTTAGCTGGTAAACACTAGAAGATGACAAGTCCATAACCATGTATTAACTAATTTTGTTTCTTAATTAGTTTTACTGGAAGTCTTTTAAGGTGATGATTGGGCAGAGTTAATTAACTAACCTAATAAAGAGAAATGTGTCTAGATCTTCAAACAAAAAATAGTTGAAAGTATATGGACAGAACCTCCTGAATCATTCCCACAACTAATGTTGGATTGCCTCCTTCTAGAGCAGCCTTTCTCAACCTGTGGGTCCTCAGAAGTTGTTGAACAACAACTCCCATCACCCCTAGCTAGCAAGGCCAGAGCTCAGGGATGATGGGAGTTGTAGTCCAACAACAACTGGGGACCCACTGGTTGAGATCTGCTGTTCTAGGGGAACCTGAGGGCCAGAGATTCTGACTATTGCAGAAACATGGGAGAAGAACTGACTGAATCATGGAGTCCAACTATCAACCATGTAGAGCTCCAAAGTTCCAGAGGTATCTGACCATACTTTTGGAGGCGTGCCACAGAGTATTGGATCATTGTCAGGTAATATCCCATCATTCTAATCAAGAGCCTTCTTATCTCTGTCAACTCGTCTGGGCATAGGTGCAGTTGTGAGGAGAAAGCAGTAAAGGCATGACAAAAAGGCAGTGTTCCAGTCAACTCTGGTTCATTTAGTGCATTTTTATTAAAAACAATGAAACTGAAAATCTACATAAAACATTCATGAGGCTGACTTGCTCACTAACCTCCCAGCATTGTGCATCACTGCTGCTTACCAAGAGGGAGAGCCAGTTGCTACTGTCTGTTATGCTATTCAGGGTATTAGGACTGTTACATTTAATTAATTAACAGATCTAAAAACTTTAAAGCAAATAAACCATGCCTCCAATTATTTGGGCATCATCTTTCTTTTTCTTTCTTTCTTTCTTTCTTTCTTTCTTTCTTTCTTTCTTTCTTTCAAGTGCTTATAAACAGTTACAAAACTGCAGTTTATACAACTGCAGATTAAGAAGCATAATCTTTAAAATGGCATTTCCCCTCCTCTCATACACAGTGGGAAAGTCTGTTCTAATATGATGCCTAATATTTTTTTCCGTTAATCATGTTGCAGCCCTGCACATAAGACATTGTGTGGAGTGTTAATTCATCCCCAAGCAGGGGAGGGTGAAGGGACTTGGGCTAGCCTTGCTCTATCAGAAAGAAGGGAAGGGAATACTATTGCTGACAACTCTCCTTTATAAATCCCATCTGTTTAGTCATCACGTAAGCAGGAATTGTGTCTGGGGCATACAATAACCACTGCAAACAATATCTGTTAGTGTGGGGCATTTAATAAACCCCGGACATTCTAAACAGGCGGCAATGTATACAAGTAAACAAGTATCTAGAAGGCCTGCATATTTCCTTTCACTATCTAACTGCCAAATGTGTAAACTTAAGGTATCCTTGAAGAGCTTCTTACAATGCAAATCGTGCCAGGAAAATAGAAAACAGCCCACTTGTGCCCTCTAGTGTGCATGGAGACTTATTTGAAGAGGGCTTTTGAAGTGATAATGCAGAGAAAATGATGAAACAGAAGACGGCTCGAGTCAGAGAGATGCTTTTTAAAATCATTTAAAAGTGAAATATGTCAGCTCCCATAAAATGAGAGCCACTGGTGTAAATATGCCTGGTGTTGTCCCTTTGATGTTTTTCTCTTACATGCCAGCTTTGGCAAGGTGAAATCAATTTCCTCTTTTCTTGGGGGAAAACAGGCATTCCACCTGAAATCTGCTTTGCTTCACAGGCCTCTGTTTTGCATCCTAATTGTGCTATGTGCCAGGAAAACAGATTGTTTGCTAATTGATATCATAAAGGAAGACAGCCCAGTGAAGGATGATTATTTCAATGCCAGCTAGCAGCTGATGAAGAGCTTGACAGGAACTCTGTCATTTTTTTAACACAAACTGTACCCATAAGCCAGTTTTTTATTTATATATTGCTATGAGGCTAGGTAAAGAAAATGACATTGAAAAGACAGCTGTACATTTGATGTCAGTAAAGTAAGTTACAAGCCACAATTGACTGGAAAACTAGTTGTACCTGATATATTGAGTACCAGGATCTTCTGTCATAATTATTTACCTTGGAAATCTAAAAACAAAGGAAGCACAAATTAATGTGTCTGGTAACGGAGCAAGATGGCTGCCATGTTAATCTGTTACACAACCAGACATATGTATGCATCAGTTACATTTCTATTTAGCACTCATTATTCATTGCATATCCTCTCCCTTGTGAACCCCATTTGGCCTCCGCTTGTTGAAAATGTGGCGTGGGGCAAAGCATTGGCACAAATAAAACCATGCCTAAATAGAACCACTGTTAAACCATTCTCATCTTAGGCCTACACAACTCTGTGACCCACCAAGCTCAGTACAGCAGATTGTTTCCCATGTTTATGGCCTGTTAGGTTCTTTAAAATTCTACCACTCTTGGAATATCAGGCTGGCAGTAAATGTTGGAAGCTTCTCAGACCTCATGTAGGCCCCACCATACATGGTTGTTAGCTATGGCAGGGAGAGACTGTAGCTCAGCACATGCTACTTTCATGCAGAGGGTATCAGGCTCAATCATTAGCAGCTGCAGTTCAAAGAATCAGGTAACAGGTGACAGGGAAGATCGCTGTCTTTTACAGTGACCCTAGAGAGCTGCTGTCTGTCAGAGTGGGCAATACTGAACTAGATGGACAGAGAATGTGCCCTAGTATAAGGCAGCTTTCTGCATTAGGTGTGATGGATCACAAATTGTACATACTTTTTCTAACCTATATGTGCATTACTGATGCAACAGAAAGCCCATCCTGCTATCTGGCCTATCAGCAGGAGGCTGAAGAGCTCATCTCTGGCCTGTGTCAAACTTTCCACTCTTTCCTCTTACCCACCCCACTGCAAAAAAAGACCCCTGGCTGAAGTAGTAGGTTTCCCCATCTGGTTGGCAACCCAAACAGCCACCTGTTAGTCACCAGATATCAATAATGTCAGGCGTGGGATGCATAAAGCCACAGCTGCACACTTCGAGTACCCTCACAAAATGGACAATTGGAAGTGTAATTGGGTTGGATCCACCAGATGTTTATGCAGCTGTTGCTTGTTTTCTACAGCAAGGCACAAAAATCACTTTGGGGCCCAGACAAACTTAGAACATGGGTACGCACACAAACACATACCAAGGTCTGTTTGTTTTTAATTCTGAAATTACATTTTCCAGATTTCCGAAATGGAATTGAAGTTTTTCTACCTGGGGAGGAATTCAATATCACGCTAAAACAAATATTCTACCAGCACAATCACTTCTGCTTGCCCAGTTTAACAACTTCCCTTCTTCCCCCACCTACATGTTGGTATGGGGTTCTACCAACCCCCTCCCAAGAGCCAATGTGGGGGCATGGGGGCATGCAGAGGTGAAGCCTCGTTGTCCTAGTGGGAGCCCCTGTGCTGCACAATTACATATGTTGATGTTTTGGCTTTTGTTTTCTCTTTCCATGGGTGTGTTAGGTGACTTGTCACCACCAGTTCTGGAAACAGATATGACAATCTAGCAGGTAATAAAGGAGCTTCATTAGGGTTAGGGTATATATACAAAATTATTTTTCTAAATCATTGGCGCACACCCAAGCAAAATGTTTGGACAGTATTCTTACCCTACGAAACATACTGTTTCCCTAAATAGAAACCTCTATATAAATATAAAATTTTAGGAGGCATCAGAACATTTCATCAAATACACACAATCAAGCAAGTTTGACATCCATATTCACTTCAAACTAATCACCTCAGCCAATAAGCTTTTCTTGTGTGTTTTCATACCACAGCACCATATGCCACATTTTTTAGAATATTGCTTCTCATGGTTATCTTTTAATTGGCTTGACCTATGGGAGCAATGGCACAAGCCCAATCTCATCACACACATCCACTTCATGCTCTGTGAAATCTGCTTCTGAAAAATGTCAGGTGGAAGAATGTGTTGATATGCAAACTAGCATAGGTTCAGTGTACAATTTTTGAGTCAATGTCACAATTCTTCAGCTCATAGTTTCATTCCATTCATTATAAGTTTTATCTTGATTATCACTCTCTGGAAAATGTAAAGTGATGGGCTCTGAATGGCAAGATTCATATGAGCTTCTGTGGAGAGGCAGCCACAGAAAATGAGAGGCGTAAGTATGCATCCCACCTGTGCTTCTACACTTCTGTTTTTACATACAATGTAGGTTTCTATTTTCCACTTAGTCTGATAGAGTTTACAACAGTTGCAGCTGTTCAAATTGAAATCTTAAGATCTAAGTTCTAATGTCTTCTGTATCTCAAAGAACCAAGAGGTGACATGAGCTAGACAGGGAAGATGCTAAAAATCAGTAGATGCGAGAATTATCTGAAAGTCGCAGTTAAAGCCCAAATTATGTGTCTCAAGTGCCAGTAAGAAAGCACATTATCTCCAGTAACCATCTGTCATGACTATTTTAAAGACTGATGCTCAAAATTATGTAACCATTAGGGCTTATGAAATGCCATCGCCAACAAATTTCTAGGTACTTGAGGAATGAATCACTGTTTTCCATTATCTACAATGTGAATTATATTTGTAAAGTATGTCCTACTATGTTATCTTTACCAAGATGAATATAAAATAACAGTCCCTGAATATTCTAAAACTTATTCTGAAGGGAACAAACTTTTTAATGAAGGGAATTGTATCAGATTGGATTTTAAGTGAGAAACCTTGTCATACACTGATGTTTGGGAGTAAAGGGCTGCTACCTTAAACGTTGGCTGCTGCACAACTAGCTGCTAGTTGCTGATCCTTCCTTCCTCCCCAGTTCCATTAAGTCTTTTGTATTGCTCAGATATTTTCCATAATGGTTCAGAAAAGCCAGTGGCAGCTGACATGCCAGGCTGGGGGCAGGCTCAGACAACAATGCTCAAGAGTGATTCACTGTAGTAGGCAATGGGCATACCTGCACAGGTTGTAACACCAAGATGAACACTTTCCATCAAGGATGTCTGGCAGACCATCATGGACTTCTACTGCCAGCCCAGGCATGGTAGTCAGCATCTAAGAAGCCATTATATGTAGCTGGTAGCCTGTGTTTAGTCTAGAGTATTAGCAAAATCATTTAAATAATGCTGATGGAGTCCAGAGAGAAGTCCTGATAAGACATTATTCAACAAAACTGCATAAATTGAGGCGTCGTAAACACAAAGGTTTCATCTTCCTTAGTTCTAACAAAGCAGGGAAGACATTCAACCAAGCATACAGAGAAAAACTTCTTCAGAATAACACATATCCAAACAGGGCACCTGTGCCAGCTCAGTGAATATCATTCCACTCTACTTGGTTGCTAAGCAACATCTCCACCCATCCCCTTATTGGCTAGTTGATTTCAACACTAACAGAATTAAGCCTTGGGTAACAATTTGAATGACCCTTGTTGCACTTCCAACTTGGAGGACGCCACTTATGTAGGCCAGGTTGTATTTTATGACTTTTATATCAGGTCTTATGTCTGATTCTGTTATGCAGAGGAAATTGCACTATTGCATATATTGGGTTTTTGGTTTTGTTTGCTGAGGACTTCGGAGACAAAATTAATAAAGAACTTAGCATTGTGGTGCTTACAGAAAGAACACAATAAGAAAATGCACCGCATGGGCATTGCAGGGTCTCTCTGCAAAATGGCAGACTTGGTGGGTCTGAGTTGAGAAAGAGACCATAGGATTGAAAAACTCAACAACACAGCAATAACATGCTTTTGGTTAGGGAGAAGGTAAACAACAAGACAAGGCAGTGTACAGAGCAACATGTCAAAGAAATATTGTGGTACAACATTATCAGTTTCTCAAAGTGAAAGCATCAAGACAACAGGCCTGATTAGTACATAGATAGAGTTATAGAATAGATGTTCTATTCTTCAATCTCTGCTTTTCCACATGGTTGTGTATAAAGAAAGATGGCTGCTGTTGAAATATCAGCTGTAAGTGAGTCAGAGTATGAGTAAACAGAGGATATATCCAGAGCATCATTTGTGTTGGCAAATTTCTCAGCTAGAAGCCTACATCTCAGCAAGACATTAAATAGATTTATTGCCTATCAGCTTTAAACCAGAGGATGGATGTCTGCTTCTCATACTGAGCTGATGCATTAAATAATAAAAACAGAAATAAAAACAGCAACAGAAGTACTAAGAAATCATCACTCATTCAAGTTAATATGTATGACAAATTCCCTTTGTGGTTGATTTGTATCTAGCTGCACCTGCCTTTAAAAGCTTTCAGGAAAAGATGCCCTACAGTTTTTAAATATAGAATAACCCTGAAACATATTTTCTGGTATCTTTTTGACGACCTTCTAATCTCTGGGTTCTAAGCCAGACTGTGGGAAACCAACCTGTTATACATCTCCTCTCTTTCAAATAAATCAAAAGTTAAGCTGGATAAAGAAGGGAAGGAGAGAGGTGCTCTCTCCAGCTTCCTCCTGGTCGTTAATTATAATGTTGAAGTCTGCTTTAAAGAGGCATTGCAGTTGCTGGAAGAAGCAAAAGCTCATTTTGTGTGTGTGCACGCACACAACCTGTGTGTGTGTGTGTGTGTGTGTGTGTGTGTGTGTGTAACCTGATTGCACCAAGGTCAAAGTGGTGACTTCACCTTCCAATGTTGAGCAGTTACATATATTACAGCCCTCACACTTTTTGGTCTTGAAATTTAGGTCTAGAGATATGGCTTTAGAAGCTATAGGCATGTTACCCTGTTTCTTTCCATGTAGAGGTTTAAGACAAGAAGGAACATTATCATCCAAGTTTGCCTTGTTTTATAAACTTGCAAAACTTGCAAAAGCTCAAACAATTTTTGTTTCTCTCGTGAGGACAAAAATTGGCAAACTTCCCGCATGGATATTTGAAATGGGAGAGTTTGGCACTTTCCTGAGCCTTCTGGCTGGATTCACCCGATGAAGCATATGGAAGGATAATAGCAGGGCCATGCATAGCAACTATTGTTCATAGCACTGAATGCTTTTGCTTTCAGGTCGTCAAAGTGTGCTTTGCTTCTGTTTGTTTGACAGACCTGCAAGGAAAAATAAATCACTAATACTAGATACTAGCTCCTAAATCTGCCACCAATTGTTAAAGAGATCGATAAATGTAGGTATATGGATTTTTCCCCACATCTATTTACTGTCACACGAGAATATTTCACCCATTTCATGATCCCCAGTTATTACCCCTTTTCCTTCCTCCTGAGTCAAGGGATCTACCTCATCAGTGTATCCTTTCAATCTCAAATGTGTTAACATCTAATTGGTTCCATAGAACAGATTTAACAATCACTACAGCTAGGATGCTGGTGTCTCTGAAAAGAAACTGGGAAGTATCTCCTATGTATCCATGTTTCATCACAACCAAGGTTATGGCTATCAACTGACAGAACATAAGAAGAGACCTGCAGGATCAGGCCAATGACCCATCTAGTCGAGCATCCTGTGTACAGTGGCCTGTGGGAAAATCCTGCAAGCTGGACATAAATGTGACAGCACTCTGTCCACCTGTGATTCATAGCAAATGGTATTCCAAGTCACAATGTCTCCTATAGTGATAATGGAACATAGCCGTTGTGGCTAGTTGCCATTGATACCCTTGTCCTTCATGAATTTGTCTGATTGTCTAATCCTCCTTTAAAACCATATATGTTAGTGGCCATCACTGTCTCTTGTGTGAGCAAGTCCCAGAGTTCTTTAACTATGCGCTGCATAGATAAGCACTTTTTAAAATCTGTCCAGAATCTTCCAACATTCAGCTTCATATAGTTCTAGTGACAGTGATGCTTGACATCAACCATCTTAAGTTTCAGTTGTTGACTGGGTTGAATATGAAGGGGGGCTTCTCAATGATTAGATTTAAGGAAATGGAGAAAATTGTTTGATGTAGGTAAATACAGTCATTAAGAGACAGTGACAGTGCTCCAGAGACAGTGCTCCAAAGTTGGCAAAGAAGGAAGCTACAATGCTTGGGTGAGAGCTCAGCAAAATAACTTTATAGCAACAACAGAAGCCATCAGGACATGACTTCTAGTGCTGTCTATATACTTTCTGGGTTCATCAATGTACACAGCATGTAGGGTTTCCATTTCTACATCAAACCTTGAAAGAGTCCCACCTCTCACTAAAATCTGGTACACTGCCACATCCACCATTCTACTTTATAAACTTCTAAGATCTTTGAGATCAGAAGCAACACAAGAAGACAGAGGACGTATTGATGGTGTGTGCGTGTGGGGAAGGAGGGAAAACACTCTTGCATGTGTCCATGAGCAACTTCATATCCTAACCTGTAATTTGTAATTTTAGTTTCCTTCAAGTATTGGCAAATTTCTTTTATTTCATCTAGACTGAAAGCATATATATTCAGATCTGCCACACACAAAAGGTTGAGAGATAAGTAGGTAACAGCTTTCTTTTCAAAAAGGTTTTTGTACTTTTAAAAATGGGAAAGACCTCATTCACTAGAAGGCTAAAGCTATGTTTTTCAGAGGTCTCACTGAATGAATATGAGATTAATTGTAGTGAAAGAGACTTGAAAGTAGGAACGTTCTGTTTTGAAGCTCTTTTCTCGCAAGCATCCCCATCTTTTGAGCCCCACCATCTGATCTGTGCTAGGACTTATTGGATGCAGCTGTGATTCTGGCAGGGTGTTTTAGCAGCTGCTGCTAAAATGCCAAATCATTGTTTTGCTCCATTGCCTGAATGTGAGGTTTGATTGAAAATGCTTTTATTTAAGCTCTGTTTCCAAGAAATCACATTTCTTTTTTTGGTTAAAGTTCCCCTGGCGCAAGACGGCAACTCATCACATTAGAGCGGTCACATCTTATTACCTTCCATTAGATGTGATTGACACAACTAGATGTTTTGTGCTACAGCACAGCATATCAACTTGGGATATACTTCTTTTCTGGGGGATATTCTAAAGCAATATGCTGCAATGTGTTGATGAAATCATATTTTTTGGCTATGAGCCTTCACAATTTGTGCTGTCTGTTATTTATTTGGGATCAGAAACCACTTTGGATGTGCAGTTCATAAAGTACTAGCAAAGAGTCCATTAACACTACCAAAATCTGCTGCTGGTAAGAGAATATCATCAAAGGTACTCCGTTTCTTATAGAATGGAGTGGCTTTATTCTGCTGGATAGGGAATGTGAGCTTAGACATGTTCTAAGCTTAGACATGTTCTAAGAACATTTTTATAACTGGCCCAGAAGAGAAGTTCACCAGGCAGATCACAAAGCAAAAATTAAAACAAAACATTAAAAAGGAGTAGGGAAAACTAAAAATTCAAAACTGAAACACTGTTCAAACACATTGTAAAAGTGAGTTGCTCAGACTGTGAAATACAGATTGTTTAAAGGACTCTGGTGAATAGAAGGGTCTTTACCTGAAACCTAAAAAAAAACACCAATAAAGATGGTATCATGCAACCTTCTCTGGAAAGGCCATTCCATAACCAGAATGGCGCTGCTCGAAAAGCTCGTCTCTCTTACTAGTTCATGCCCCACCCTTCCTTTTTTAAAAAAATAAGAAATTAAAAAATAAATAATACCTAATAAAGCCAATGTATGTGACAGAAATGTGGCCTACTAGAAGAGATAATTTACAGAGGAGATCTTTCTAAACATCTAAAAGGCTTGTTGAAATGATGCTATCTTTACCACCTTTCTGAAAGTGGATAGCATTGAGTGAGACCAAGTGTCTTTCTTTAGAGAAGCTATTCAACAACTCAACACTGCTGTCTTGTCTCTATTTTTTTTTACCATCCTTACCACAAAACGCACCTGCCTGGGGAAATTATATTTTTATCCTACTCTTCCTCCAACCAGTTCAGGACAATATACATTTTGAACCTCCAAAGAAACAAGGTTTAGCTGAGAGGATCTGACTGACTCTGTTCCCCAGCCACTCAACATCTTCACAGCCAGATCTCCCCACAGCAAAACCACCATCCATTCCACTACTCTGGCTCTCAGTTGCAATTCTCTTGTATCTGATCTACATTATTCTAACAAAGCCACAAAATAATTAATATAGAAAAATGTGCAATCGTTCGATTTAAAAAACAATATACTTCTTTTTGCACATTAGTTTGGTGTATGCCAAAATATGCTAAAGCTGACAACTGAAACCAAACCAAGCAAAATATTCTGTCCCAACTCCTCCAAGGTCCTTTTATATGATAATTTACTCACACAGCCAATTGCTGAGCATCGAAACCCATACCCGGTGTTTCAAAATGCCCAAATACTCATATTTATTCAAAAGACAATGCTAACTGTATGTAAATTTAGAGCCATCATCAAATGCACTTGATAAGGTAATAGTCCAAAGCGCTTTTTCAGGACTCTTGTGAACAAATCTTATTATTTGCTAACTCCTGTGCACTGCCTTGGAAATACAGCTTCTAACATTGGAATAATGCATAAATATTACATTCAGAAACCAAGCTTGGCAGAGGCATTAATATCACTGAGGCCTAGATCTTTTGTTTTCATTTTGTCTCTCAACCGATTACAGTATTTGTACACCTCTTGTCAATTAGCTTGTCTATACATGTTTCACATATGCAGAAGCTGAAATAAAACTTGACAGCCACTTTATTCTGGGCCTCGGGTCTGGCAACATTTCTAAATATTCCCTTTTATTTATTTCCCCCTTTAATTTGCTTCTTACTGATCTATATATTGAAGCTCTCTGCTTACTTTGATATGCAGCATACATCTTAAATAAGGGATTTTTAAAAATCATTACCCATAAAGTTAATTTGCAAATGGATGATTTGCCATTTGTATTTCAAGGAAGCCAAATTCTATCTCATTTTCTCAGGTATACACATGGATTAATTCATTTGGTTTCAGCTGAGATACCACATGCTTAAAATCAGAGCAAGTGAAATCAGAATTTTACTCCAGTGTTTGGAATTATATTAACTTTGTGAAGGATTTTAGTAAGAGATAGTGGGTTATTGCTGAGGCATCATAGACAAAGATGAGTGGCCACAGCACCCTACACATGAGAAATTAAGTAGGTTGTTTTGGTTTCAAGCAGGTAGAGGAACTAATTTAGCCAGGTGTTCTGCTTAATCTGCCAGAGAACAATCAAGGCAGAATGGGATAAGAAATTGATTTTACTCATCAGATAACCTTGAACACAAAGCTTCAGCAATCGCCTTAGACTTTACTATTTTACAGTGATCACCACAAAGATATGCAAACATTATCAGCTCATCTATTGCTCCCACTCACCTGAAACAACATATTTCTGTAGTGCAAAGTGACCTTGTACCAGTATTACATTTCCAGCATAACAAGGGAGTAAGAGGTATCCAAATATGAATTTGGAAAGGCTTTAAAACAGAGCAGTGTGCAATTCATTGGTACATGTGGTACACTTCCCTTCCTGATTTGGCTCACCACCCATCTGAAACAGAAGAGTAGGAATAGCAAGTCCTGATGCAATTCTGCTTGGAACTTCTGGAACTAAACAGAATCTTACTTAACTATTTAGAAATCTAATCAAATAGGTTTTGCACAACAAAGATGCAATGTTCCCAAGGCATAACTAGTTTTTTTCATGGCCAATGGGAGCTCTAAGGTCAACACCCATCTCTCAAGAAGGCATTGTTTTCCATTCCACCATGTATTTATCACATGCAACACTGTTTTTTTCCTACTGCAGTTCATCTTCTGTCAAAAATGCCATTGTTTGTCTTACTGTGACAAAATTACAGAACTTACTGGTACACAATGTATATAATTATGTAATTGATGTCATTATGTAAAAAATGTTATCATTATATTACATGAGAGAAAGTAATCATTATGTATCATTTGTGGAATGAAAGCAACAACAGCAAACAATGATCATATTTGCTGAATTGATTTCTGTGCTGGACATATGACAAATATTTGCTCATACACTGGAACCTTGGTTGTCGAACGTAATCCATTCCAGAAGACTGTTTGAGTTCCGAAACGTTCGCCAACCAAGGCACAAAGGGCTGTCAGCAATTTCAATGGGGAAAATTGAAAAACACGCCTCGGAAGCTGTTCAACTTCCAAGGTGCATTCAAAAACAGAAGCAATTACGTTCGGCTTCTGAAACATTCAGCTTCCGAGACGCTCGAAAACCGAGGTTCTGCTGTATTTCTGTTGGCATCGGAGTTCTCCAACATCCCTCATGCCACTCTAGTCTTTTTTGCAATCTTTTATAGATCTTGAATATCACATCTAATTTCACACACTGTGAAGGATGGACTTCCTTTCGCATTGCAGGCATTTCTGATATTGGCAGATGAGGCTGTTAAGAACTGAATATTCTGCAGGGATGAGCTCCACTCAGTGGACCTCAAGGAATGATTACAGTGCGTATGTAATGGTGAACTTTGATGTTCTAAGACATCTTATTCTGTGTGTGGCTCTCCCCTGCCACCCCCCAACAATTCATTCAGGCTAAAATCAGAAGAAATTTAGGAGCCTAAGAGCTTGTATTAAAAACAAATAACGGAACATCATACAAGCTATGTTTAATCCAATATCTCCAATTTTAGAAGCAATTGGAGATTCAAATACCACATCAAATAGCTGACTGACTTTCAAGAGCATCTTACCCTCATATACTTCCAATATGAAGCAAATTGCTTTTTGTTCATTATTTTTACTGTATTCAGCCCCTTATCTGATGGAACCAAAAGAACTGGAGCCTACAGAAAAATAAATTTTAAAAGAGAAAGAGAGAACACTTGTCTTTTTTCATAGATGAATGTCATTAAATTGACAAGTAATGTAATGTAAGCAGGAAACATTTGCTTTATATGTGGCGAAGATATACTTTTAAGCCGATCATGTGGATGTTTACTCAATATAAGTCTCCTCGATTTAATGGAAGCTGATTTCGGTGCGATGTGTGGCGGTGGCTGTTTTTTAGTTGCAGCCAACTTGCAGAACATAATGTAACAAAAGAGAAGCACAAAGCCAGGATGTGACGGAAGCTGCTCCCAAATAACAAAGTAAGAAAACAAAGCTAACAAATAAAAAGCAGAACAACCTGTGCTTTAAATGAAAATGAAAATACAGGTCTCTGTAATAGCAGTTAATGGTAGAAAATGAAGAAAGTTAATGGGTGATGAAAGCCACAACCAGCAAAAGTAAAGCTGAGTGTAAAACATCTTTTTGAATCTTTGGAGCTGCTGCCAATCCGTGTAGGGAGCACTGAGCTACAGTAGGTGACCAAAGGTATGGCAACTTCTTCCTATTCTCCTGTTTGCTAATCTAACAGAGAATCCATTATCGTTATAACTGGAGATACACAAAAGATGTTTAAAAGAGAATGGTGCTTATGAAGGGTTGTTTTTGCTCTTTGGCCATGGTTATGATCCTGATTTGGTCACAATCCTACTCACTCTTGCTCAGCTCTTTATAGGGTGTAATAAAACTGTTAGAATTCCTGCTCCGTGGACTTCCGGGTTAGCGCGATCGGCTAATGGCAGATTCCCTCCGAGTTCCGGAGGGAATCTGCTCGACAGGGGTCGGGTCTTGCCGCGCCGGCGACGCGGGGACCCTTAAAAACCATGGGTGCGGATGCCCGTGGACATGGTGACTCAGTGGGCACCGTTAGTGCCCTCCCGATCCGCGAAGGAGCCTTTTTAAAGGCTACGGAACGGGTGACGGGGAGCAGCGTGGTGCTGTGAGTCTTCTGCTTCCCCTGCCGAGCGAAGCCGCATGCCATTTGTCAGAGAGCGCTGACTTCTTCCTTTTAAAATTTGGACTTAAAATCAAGAACAACAACCCGTGAGTAATTTGGAAATTGGACTAAAATTATTTTCTTTGTGGATTTGGCACGAGCGGGGGAGGTGCAAAGAGGAAGTCTGTCTCCCCCCCATTGTAAACAGTTTAAAGCAAGGACTTGCCAACTAAGGTTGCGAGAAGAGCTGTTTTTTTTTTCCTGATTGGATAAAAGTTATTAATTCCACGGATTTAAAAATCTAAGTTACTGTGCTGGAGGACAAGAGTTTATTTGTTTAGATTAAGTGCCACTCTTCTCGAGACCGGGAGTAGCCCGTGAAAAGAGCCTGCTGAGGGTTTACAGAAGACTTTGACAGCTGTCAAATTAGCTGTCAAAGTCGGGGAAAACTGAAAGCTTTGGTTTAGCCGGTTATATCGTTACAAAGTATTGAAAGTAAAGAAAGATTGATACAAATAAATTTGACTTTTGGATCGGAAGTGAAAGGAATATTAAGTAAGCAGAATCCCTCTAGAGGGGATTCACGGACATTACAAGAATGGAAATAGGTCGGAAAATTCTGGCAGATCTGGATGAGGTCGTCTTTCTCATGGGAAAGCTGCGAAAGATGTATGAGCAAGGCCATGTTTTGTCTGCAAGTCCTACAAAACCGAAGTCAACAGTAAATATACCCTCTGAGCTGGAAAAGGACTTGATGCTCAAAACACAGGCAGCTGGACAGGAAAAGAAACCAAAGACTGAAGAGGAGGAAAAGATACTTGCTGAACAGGAGGAGCAGAAAGGAAGGGTGACCGAAATGCTTCAGAAGGTAAACGAGAGCCGGAGGCCTGTCAAGATGACTTCAAGCTCGACCAAGGTAGAAGCTGGAGTCCTTGGGACACATGGATTTAAGAAACAGAGTTTGAGCTCCACCTCCAAACAAGTAGGCCTGGCTGGAAGGATTATGGACATTATTGAGAGAGTGCCCCTTCAAGTTTGGGTGTCAATCATAAGGGACTTTCAAAGAAGCCGGCTGAAAGGGACTGAGAGAGATTTGAGAGCCTAGGACATAAGGTCACCAGGCTAAATAGATGGACTAATGGACTATGGTTTGGGATCAAAACTGGGGAGAGAAGGGTGGGGTCTGGAAGTCCAAAGGGGGCCTGATCTTTTTTATGCTGTATTAAATTTTATGTTGTTTATCATTATAAGAATGGGGAATTCGCGGAAGGAAAATAGGGTCAACCTTAGAAAAAGTTTTTTTCTTTTACATATGATTAAGGTATATAATCTAAAAGTTGTTTTATAAACTGAACTAAATATAATAATGAATTAAGGGATAAAATCTATTATAAAGAAATACATTAACAAATTAAGATCAAGATATTAGGGATAAAAACTTGTTGGACAAATAATTGGATTTGGAATACAAGAAGGGGAGGTGAGGGGAAGTCGTGAAAAGAAGTTATTGAAAAGGGATTTTAAAGGTGGAATTTTTTCTTTTGTGTTTTTCTTTGTCTTTTTGTTTTGTTTTTTGTACCTTTTGAAACTTTAATAAATATTATTATTTTTTTAAAAAAGGATTCCTGCTCCGTGATTGCAGTCATGGGATTGTTTTCTATCACATGACGGTTTATGTTTTGACTCCACATAGTGGGAAGTGACAGAGACAGGATGTTTGTGTTACTGTGTTCTGTGAAGTGGGACTATTGTCCTTTGTTCTCTCTCTTTGCTGTCCGATGCTAAAAAAAGAGGGAGCCATGTTGCAGTGCTCCACGTGTATTTATATGTAAAGTAGATTAGGCAAAATGCTGAGTTGCTGAGGTCCGTCACGCAAGCTACGAAGACTCTGCAGATCCCTAAACTGATGTGCTGATGACTATTGGCATCAGTCGCTGTGATGTTCGGGCTGAAGAAAGCTTTTGAAGCTCCCAAACGATCAACGAGGAGGGAGGGAGGGAACATGCCAGTCGGGCATGTGTCTCTACCAGGGTCCTACTCGAGTGTAGGACAAGCTCCTGATAACAATGTCCCTCCTCCTGGCATGCCATCTCTGTGCCACTGCTGTGCTGAGCCAGCTGCAGTGTGTCTCAAATGCCTCACTCCGGAGCAGCTATCAGCCAGCTCTTCCCCAAAACCCTTCAGGACCCAATGCATGGGAGACTTGGGAGCAGCAATGAACAGCTTGCTGGAATGTAGCACTGCAGCAGTACATCTGGTGAAAAAAGAGAGAGAGAAGGGCTGGAACCCTGTGAGAGATTTCTTAATAGGCCTGTATAACTGAATCCTGGAATCCAATTCAGGTCAATGTGGGATTCGGACAGATTGGGTTGGGGCAGATGCAGGTTGAATTCAATCCATCAAGAGCAATCCAGTGCTTTCAAAAGGCGGGCACTCTGTTGTGGGGGTCAAGGGGAGACACACAGGCAGCCCGCATGTATCTCCTTCTGTCTTCCTGACCCATATCTACTTAAGATACAGTTGGGGGGCAGGAAGAAGGAGAGGCATGCCTCTTCCCACAGCTCCCACAGCATCTATGCAATGCCCTCAATCAGTTCAAAGAGCCTATGCACAACCCTGCTTACCACTCATGGACAGAGCAGGATAGTAACCTTTTCCATTTTTATGATCAATTAGAAAATACCCTAAGCAAATTCCTATCAAAAATAAAAGCTAAACAATTAATTGGCCACTACTTCACTGCAGTCAGATTGACATTGCTCAAACACTGGAGACACTTATAATGTGTGCCATTGGACTACAGGTGTGATATTTTGCCCTCATGAAAATAGTGACCCAAAATAATATTTCTTCGTGGTATTGAAAAAAATCAGATAAATTTGTTTTGACTTGGCACTCACTTATTTTTTTATGTTAGCAATAAGGGCCACAGTAAAAGTCTACCATCCTATTATGCTACAATCTGAAGTGCATGGCAGTGTATTGTTACTGTTTTATTTATACACACACACACACACACACACATACACAACTTTATTGCAGTCCATAGACCCAAAATACACAGTACATTTTTTTTATTTACATTGTCACTGTTGTTTTAATTTCATTTTTGTATTATTCCCTTGTATTCATGGATGCATATTTGTACTTACCTTAACACTGATTTGAAGCCACTTTGTGTCCTTCCCAAAAGAGGCTCCTGGGAGGCCAGAGGAACATTGCTGGAACAACTCTTGGGTTGGGGCAACTGGCTAAAATGTTTTAAAATGTTTTAAATGCTTCTAATTTTGGTTCTTCTGTTTTGTTTTTGTCAAGTTGATGTTGGGATTGGTGGTTATTTTAATATAGGTATAACTGTAAGCTATTTATTATTGTTATTGTTGTTATTATTGGCTTCTATTGATTTATTGGTTTATTTGTTGCTCATATAGGATATTTTGTTTTTTAATGTTTGATGCTTTGTTGTGTTTTTATATATGTTGTAAGCTTCCTAGAGTGGCTGGGGAAACCCAGCAAGATGGGCAGGATATAAATTATTATTATTATTATTATTATTATTATTATTATTATTATTATTATTACCATTATTGTTGTTGCTGTTGAATTTAGTCGTGTGGGAGAACACAGGTTGCACAAGGTCTGAGTTGACCTTCTTATGCCCTCCCCACAGTCTAGCTGAAAAGTGGAACGAACACTTTTCCCAGGCAGGCTGAGCAAGCTACAGAGACCCACTTCATTTAAAACAAGAAACAATAGCTGAAGAACCAAAATCAGAGCCAGTGTTATAGGCTGTTGAGGGTAAAGCAACAACGCTTGCAATAAGTTACCTGAACCAGTGTGGCAATGGACAGGTAATCTGTTCTTCTCTTGCTGATTCATCAGAACCTGCAAATCAGAGACAGGTAGTTGCTATCTCCAGCATTTATTTATTTTTTACAGGCATCTCACTGGCCTTGTTGAAGACAGAACCTGGGGCTAGATGGATGCCTATCAGCCACAACAAGTCTATCCTCCTGATCTTTGGAGAAGAAATAAGGTGGAAGGAAAAACACAGGAAAAGGCAGAGGGGGGTGGACAAAGTTTGCGGTTTTCAATGAAATTGTAACTCCCTTTAGCAATAAGCTAAAAAAGAAGGTCTATGGACATTTATGTTCAATTGTTTTCTCCCCTCCCCCCCTTTTTTTGCACAATAGGTTGCAAACTGATGCATATTGTATAATAAAAGCTGCATAGTATGCCTGCTCTTAAATTGTAATCTTTGTTGTAGCATCACAGTTTGAATGTAGTTGCATGAATGACAGGCTTTCATATTCGGCAGAGAAATTTGCATTGTCTTAATCCCAGTGATATCAGTGATTTCACACCTTGGAAAGGGAACCTGTGGCCCTGCAGGTGTTGCTGGACTCCAACTGCTTTCCACCTCATTCAGCCTGGCCAATGTTGAGTTGTGTTGGGAGTTGAGAGTCCAACAGTATCTGGACAGCCATGAGTTTTCTTTCTAGTTTAGACTCTGGTGGCACCCTTCAGAAAGCCAGATTTGATCCCAGGGGCTCCCTCTAGTTGCTGACGTGTAGTGTGAAAGGAATTTGTTGACTAGGGTGTTCAAACAGGAGGTTGCATTATATCTGTATATTATGGATGCTAATTTTGCTGCAACTGGTCAACTAGTAAGTGAAGACAAAGCTATCATATGGTGGGGACTCAAAATAACTTCAGAAATTATTAGCTTCATGTATAATTGGTGGCAACATCTCCAACCAATGTTCATAAGCACAAGCTGTATGCTTTTAATCAGGTCTGAAATTGTGTGGTGTTTTAAGTGTGGTAAATTTAAGCAAAATGAAAAATTGGCAGACAAAGAGAAAGCAGCAGTAAAGGTAGAGCAATGTGTTAAATCCTTCATTTAGGTAATGTTCCATTCATTTCAGATTCATGAGTATGGGCCTTTTTAGACTGAGCCAGCATACTATAAATCTCAGGTTATCCGTTATTGGGCGGCATTACGCTATTTGCAATTGTACGTGTTTATTTTCTACATACTTTACTGCATAATGTCTGTTTGCATTCTGCATGGAATGCTTACTGAGGCTCTCACCTCGTCCTAAGAATACTGAAACATGGGTCATTTTCCAGTATGATTGTTGCAGTTACATATCTCTGATTCCACCTGCAAAAAAATAATAAAATGCTACCCTTCTAGAAGCCATTTCCCTTGATCAAGAGAGCTGTTCTAGAAATCCCTTGCCTGGAACATTTTCTCCAGTCTTCCCAATGAAAAAATCCAGTTCCTTCCACTGGAATTAGTAAGGAAGCCCCCTTGTGCAAGTGATCTGCTGCCTCAATTCTTCTGGGTGCCTTATGCAGGGCCAGCCCAACACATTTTGCTGTGTGAGGTGGACAAGATGGTGCACCCATTCAACAAATAGAAGCCAACTGGAACTAGCAGTTGAATCTTGCTTCAATACTAGCAACAGGCTAGTGTCCTCCACTGTGCCTGAAAGTAGCAGGCTAGTTATGGGGATAGAGGACAGGCTGCATGGCACACACTGCTGTGTCTTTCAAAATAATGTTATGGCCAGGGGAATCAGAAGGATCTTCCACCTGAGGTGGTTGCCTCATTCTGCCTGATGACAGAGCCGGCCATGGAGAGAGAGAGAGAGAGAGAGTTCTGCTGCCCACGGCAGCCATTTTGTGCTGGCACCCATGGCTCTTACTTCAAGATATGATTACTGGCCCCTCTTTTTATACCCCCAAAAGCACAAAGTATCTCACATGCATACACAGAAAAGATTTCAACATGCATTTTTATGTGTTCTGATTTGAATGTCACTTTATCTCAAATAGTTGGGTAGAAATTTGAATGGATGAGTTATGCTTTAAATATATATCCTAAGCCAGAATGGAAATCCTGTGTTCCATGGCTACTGTGTTCATATTTTGCTGTGTGGCGAGCAGGAAGTCATGAGCACATGCAATGTAGTCCAAGTTAGATACTGTGAATCAGCTGTTTATAAGGGGAAAGTGGATGCTAGATTTAGTTGACCTGAGTATTACTGTCACCAACAAACAGCTACAGTACTTGGCAGGATTTTAGAGTATGTAATCATAGCTGCACTGTTGCATGTGCATATATTTAGACCAAAGTCTGTGTTTTCAGCCTCTGAACTGAAGTGATTGTGTTGCAGATTGCAATGGAAAACCTTAGGAAAGTGGGGTTGCATTTCAAGGCGTGAAGGCAAAGTGATACTGAAAATAACGACAAACAACCAGGGCAAGAACATTTCCATACAAATAATAAGCACAGTGCAGATTTAGACAGGCAATTGATCACTGGGGAACACAATGCTGTGGATCAAAAAATTTACCTGCAGCTCTTGTGTTTCAACTCTGGATTATTACAGTCAACACAGAATTATTGCCTTCAAGCCAACCCCTCCTGGAACTTCTTCAGTTTCCTTGCTGAGGAGAAAACTGTGATCTTTTATTCCCTACAATACAAAATACAGTAGGAAAGTTAATCAGAAGGCAAAATCCGGCAATCCAGATGTATACATGAGTGGAACAAATGACAGAGACAAACCAGAGAAAAGTGAGATGGATGGATTTTAGAGCACATGATGTTGGAGGCTGTGTGCTCTGTATTACACAGTTAGGATAATTGATACAATTACTACTTAAATGAAAGAGCATTTTGCTAGAGAATAAAGTAGCAGCAGTGTCGGGGGGGAGTATTCTAGTGGGATTTTATTTTTATTTTTATTTTTTGAGAAATGACTGCTGCAGAAAATAAGTGTTTACAGATATCTTCTCTCCCACCTTCTCTTGTGTGGCAGCAGCATTTCTTCCAGCTCTTATGGCTCAGAAAATCTAAATATTCATAACCAAAAGGAGAGAGAGAAACGCTCTCAGCTTGGAGCAGCTCTAAGCTAAAAACCATGATAAATTGAAATGGCATAGTAATTTCTAATGAGTGTGGTTTTCCCCCCTTCAGAGTGATCCTGAGCTACACTTGAGGAAAGCAAATTAAATGCAAAATTAATTGCTAGGATGATTGCATGTTTTTGATAAATTCCTTTGTTTCTCTTGTTTTACTTGCTACGATGCAACATTTTTCTACTGTCAAGAACAAACCCTTTGATCTTGCTTTTTAGATAACGCAAAGTCCAGAAGAGGCCTACAAATTGAACTCCTGATTCTGAGTTGGCTTGTCTAGTTCCGTGACTGGCCAGTTATGGCACTAAGTGTTGTGCTTTCCTGAGGCCTGAGGCACTAAGTGTTGTGCAGAGTGGCTTGTGGCTTGTTGGATCAACGTCTTAGTTTGTGCCTAAGCATGTATGTGTACCTCTGCTGCCCCTCGTGACCTGTGTCTTGCTTATGTATCACTCTGATTTATGGATTAAAGACCTTGGCACAAATTGAACTGGAAGTTCAAGTTCTTCTTCCAGCAGCTGAGGGCTGAAACAGAGTACTTGTCTGATAGACAGAGCTACACTCATCCATATGGAGTAGTGGAAAGACAGTGTGATATTAATGCATGACATGTGATTTAGTGGGGCTGACTGACAGCAATGCTAGAGCTCTGAAAAGGGCACACCTGTAGATTTGTATAACACATCTAAAATAATGGACCCAAATATTTTCCTCAACAATTGAGCAGAGCCACAAGGCTTTATCTCACTTCTCATATTTAATATACTGCCTTGGTATCTTGTGCTTGTACTACTCTTAGGTTTTAGCCATGAGAGCATCTGTTTCCTATTAGAACATTTAGGCTAAAACCAGCACTTTCTCTGCATTAGAGCTCACCCTCAGCTTCCTTCCTCTGAGTAAATATGAACAAACATTGCCTCAGGCAACGCAGCAGTAGGGAGGAGAGCAGTGTGCACTGAGAAGAAAATCACATTCAACAATTTATCTGTAGTTTGCAGTGCAATGCTATACCAGACTACTCAGAAGTAAGCTCCACTGAGTTAAATGGGACTGACTCCCAGGACAGTGTATATAGGATTGCAGCCCAGCCAATAAATAAATTGAATGTAAATCTGCATACTACAGAAGATAGGTTTTGCAGGTATTAAAGAAAATGAGATTTAAAGAAAAGCTAACCTACGCTGCTAAAAGTTTGCTACTAATGTTTTCTTTTTCATTCCCTTGTTCTGTGATACATGACAACAAAAATCGGTATTTCTTTTTTTAAATGAACTAGTATGACCTTCAATCTGAGCAAAGTCGCCCTGCATATGAAAATGGTGTGATAAAATTGTTGCAGGACTTAAAACATATAGAAGTACAGCAAATGTCATGGTACAGCAAAAAATATTTTCAGCCTTTCTCCATCATGTCTCAGGTGGCAAAGGTGCATATTGCACAAGCTCACTTAGATAGATAGATGATAGATAGATAGATAGATAGATACATAGATGATAGATAGATAGAGATGATAGATAGATGATAGATAGATAGATAGATAGATAGATACATAGATGATAGATAGATAGAGATGATAGATAGATGATAGATAGATAGATAGATGATAGATAGACAGACAGATAGATAATGACTTACATGCTCATATAGATACAGATAGATATTGCGGTTACCATAAAGGAGAAGGAGCAAAAAGTCTTGTTTAAGTGCCATAAGTTTATTCAGCCCTGGTAAATGCATTTTGCCTATAGTTCCTTTTCCAGGAACTAATAATAATAATAATAATAATAATAATAATAATAATAATAATGAAGAAGAAGAAGAAGAAGAAGAAGAAGAAGAAGAAGAAGAAGAAGAAGAAGAGTTTGGATTTGATATCCTACCTTATCACTACCCTGGGGAGTCTCAAAGCGGCTAACATTCTCCTTTCCCTTCCTCCCCCAACAACAAACACTCTGTGAGGTGAGTCTCTGAGAGACTTCAGGGAAGTGTGACTAACCCAAAGTCACCCAGCAGCTGCATGTGGAGGAGTGGAGACGCGAACCCGATTCACCAGATTACGAGACTACAACTCTTAACCACTACACCAATTCTGGGATCAGTATACATAATTCTGTGCCCCTGTAGGCATCCTGCTTCATTTACTGCCTTCCTATGCTTTTTCTACTATAGCATTATAATATTAACTTTTTAATAGCTGGCAACAGACCACTAGCTATCAAGCCAGAATGCCTGCATTAAAGTCACCTTTGTCTGCTTCATCCAATAAGCCAAATATTCTGTAGGCCCCTCCAAAATGGGGTATCCCGTTAAAAGAACCCAGGGGAGATGCTTTTGTCTGGACACCCAGGCAGGGGCAGGGGACCACAGCACTCAACAGGTGCAATCCAGTGTGGGAATTACCCCTTGATGTAAGTCAGGGACTCCCTCATTCCCAGTGGATCCCAAAATGCAAATTCTTCCAGCAGGTGGGTCAGAAGGGGTGAGGTCCACCCAGTGCCTAGGCCAAACCCAATAAAGTTGTGGCCTAATATTGGTTGTCATGTCTCTTATTCTTGATATTGGGAAAGACCAAAGAGTAGAGAGGGGTGTCTTGTCACACAAGCCAAACATCCTGTGGGCCATGAGATCTGCAGTCTTCTACATCAGTGCAATACAGGGATGCATCCATGAAATCTGTGGGAAGCTGCTCCATGTACTGCATTTTTGCCCAAACTGCTGAAAACCAATCCTCACTGTTATTAAATGTAACAAGTCCCAATTGGCTTAAGGTCACTTGCGTTTAAATAATGCAGGATGAAACTTCCTGATAGAGACATCATTCTCTATTCATATTAACCTTTCATATGGAGATAGCAATAATATGCAATAATTACAGTAGTTACAATACTGGAGATTTGTGTATAGATTAGGAATAGAGGAGCTCTGAATTTCAGGTTCTCATTTTTCCAGCCCTAAATTTGTTTCTTCGCATTTCCATATAATTATTTTTCCCCTTTATGAAGACCTCACGAAAATTCATCAGCATCTTACTATGAATTTCTCCATGTTCGTGCAATTTCACCTAATAGGCATATTTTTGCAAGATAACTTCCCCAAATACAGTACAATACACTAATATATGCACTTTAACCTAATATATGCATTTTTCTACACATTACTTGACTGGAGAACATCACTTCAAAATTTGGAAAAGAATGAATTTCAAAAGAAATTTTTAAATCATCAATATATTTATAAGGATTGTATAGTTATACACATCAGTTCATTTACGCAAAACTGAGGCGTGGGTTGCTGCATGAAAAGAAGCAAGTAGCATCATGGGGCTACTGAAACAAGAAACCAGATCTGTTATTCTACTAATGCTTCACAGTGATGAAATTGGGTGTAATCCAGTGTCATTAAAACTGTGGGAGTCTGTGTCTGACTTCAGTTTGATGTGGATCTCATCCACTGTGTTTCTTACAATTTTACTAACGGTAATGTGGGTTTGCGCTCCTGCACTGAAATAATATCCATTGTGAAAAAATTAGAAAGATTTTTTTAAAAAAATATCCCAGCCTATTTAATTGCTAAAAACAAAAACAAAAACCTGGACTGAAAAGCTCATACAAGAGCACAAGCACTAGTTTCCAATTAACACTATTAAAATTTGGTCTCTCTAACTTGCTCTGTAATCATAATAATTGGCATAGTAGTCATAAATTAATGAACCACCAGTTTGCACAGAAAGATGACAACTGTTGTTTTTAGAAAAATGAAGCAAAACTGTGTGTTTTGCACTTTTCACTCCTTCTGTTGTATGTCAAAACCATCTCATCAGTGTTTTCATTAAAAGGGGCACAGGATTGTCCCTTTAGCAAAGCGCGGGGGTGGGGGTGGGGGGGTGTTAAAGCTCCCACCATTGCAAAACTCAGAATTTGATAAAAATGTTATCTGTAAAGCTTTTGTTGTTTAGTCATTTAGTCATGTCCGACTCTCTCACTCCTGTCTTCCACTACCTCCCGCAGTTTGGTCAAACTCATGCTGGTAGCTTCGAGAACACTGTCCAACCATCTCATCCTCTGTCATCCCCTTCTCCTTGTGACCTCCATCTTTCCCAACATCAGGGTCTTTTCCAGGGAGTCTTCTCTTCTCATGAGGTGGCCAAAGTATTGGAGCCTCAGCTTCACGATCTGTCCTTCCAGTGAGCACTCAGGGCTGATTTCCTTAAGAATGGATAGGTTTGATCTTCTTGCAGTCCATGGGACTCTCAGAGTCTCCTCCAGCACCATAATTCAAAAGCATCAATTCTTCTGTGATTAGCCTTCTTTATGGTCCAGCTTTCACTTCCATACATCACTACTGGGAAAACCATAGCTTTAACTATACGGACCTTTGTCAACAAGGTGATGTCTCTGCTTTTTAAGATGCTGTCTAGGTTTGTCATCGCCTTTCTCCCAAGAAGCAGGCGTCTTTTAATTTCATGACTGCTATCACCATCTGCAGTGATCATGGAACCCAAGAAAGTAAAATCTCTCACTGCCTCCATTTCTTTCCCTTCAATTTGCCAGGAGGTGATGGGACCAGTGGCCATGATCTTCGTTTTTTTGATGTTGAGCTTCAGACAATATTTTGCGCTCTCCTCTTTCACCCTCATTAAAAGGTTCTTTAATTCCTCCTCACTTTCTGCCATCAAGGTTGTGTCATCTGCATATCTGAGGTTGTTGATATTTCTTCCGGCAATCTTAATTCCGGTTTGGGATTCATCCAGTCCAGCCTTTCACATGATGAATTCTGCAATAAGTTAAATAAGCAGGGAGACAATATACATCCTTGTTGTACTTCTTTTCCAACTTTGAACCAATCAGCTGTTCCATATCCAGTTCTAACTGTAGCTTCTTGTCCCACATAGAGATTTCTCTTTGTATATGCTGTCTATGTGATGTGGTCTATGAATGTGCCAAATGTCAGCCTGGTCCTGTAAAAATTGTCACAAGTTCAGCCAAGTTAAAATGTGTGGGAGATCGACATATTTATCCTTTTAATTTCAGGTTTATTTTGAACTTTGGTGATGTACTTTTACCTTTGTGTGAAGACTATAAATATGGTAGATAAATAAAATAATTCAGGCTGCTGCTTTCTTTACTGCTAAGTCTGGCTTGGATGTAACTTAGGTTTTATTTTAACCTGGAACAAACAGCAGACTTCGTAGACATAATATCACAGATCAAATCCAGAGTAAAAAGTTACTGCTTTTAAGGACTAAAAAAAAACAACCCAAATCATAAAATAAATAAAAGACACAGCTTCCAGCAAAATAAAAACTGATGCATATGTAACTTCACACGCAGCTGTAGGCTGGTGTCACATTAACAGCAGGATCCACATAGTTTGCTTAAATTATTTTGCAGAACAGGACAATTTCATGTTACGAATCAGCATCAGGAGCCCAAGTTTGCAGACAGCGTGAGCCAAGCAAGCTCTTAACAGCATGCAGCCTTTCAACAAAAATGTAAATTAAATTCCATTTCAAAAGTACTGCTTTGGGATCCATTATTTGTCAAAATCCATTTTCTGTTAACCAGCCCAGTTAGAACAGGGGTGTGAAACTTCAAGCCCAGGAGCCAAATGTGGCCATCCAGAGCAATCTTTCTGGCTCTCGGGACTTAGACATTGGTCAGTCAGCTTAGCCAATAGCCAAGGGTGATGGAAGCTGTAGCCCAATGACATCAAAGGACCCAAACTTGAATGGTAGCTCAGTTGGAAGAGCATGAGACTCTAAATCTCAGGGCCATGTGGTTTGAGCCCCACATTGGGCTAAAGATTCCTGCATTGCAGGGGGTTGGCCTAGATGATCCTCATGGTCCCATCCAACACTAAGTTCCAGGAAAATCACAAGCTCTGAAAAGAGAAGGCTCAATGGAATCCAAAACTAATAGAAAATACGGGTTGCCCTGGCAGCATTGATTCAGATTTATAGATCTACCATTATTACATTTTGTTTAGCATGAACACCTTGTAGTTCCATTGTTAAAAGCCGTTGTAGACGACATAATAGTCCTCCCCAGTAGGCAGAACCAAAGAGAATGAAAATTCACCAGTTAGCAAACACCGTGAAAATATCCTTCCCACTGCATTCACAGTACAAATTAAAGCATTAGACCTGTTGTGATACATTGCTGCTTGCTCAATACATGAATGGGAGAAGGGAGTGGTCAGTAGTGAAATATCTCTTTCCTGAATGATCAACTGTCTTGATACATCATTGTCAAAAAGTAATAGTTAGCTTTATACCAGAATGTCCTAAAGCAAGGATTGGCTACAAGAAACACACACACACACACACACACACACACACACACACCTCTTTATTCAGCTACGCAAAAGGCATTATTATAATTAAGGACATAGTCCAGGTAAGGAAAGGCACCTTATGAGGGCAGAGAGCAAGACTAGTAAGGGATGCGGCCTGGTAAGGGATCTGGTCTGAGGAGCGGCCTGAGGTCCAGATGGAGATCTGGAGTGTCACAGTTGGTTCCCCACCCCTGTGCTACATGGGCAGATCTCATTGCATGGATTGTTCCCATTAAAATTAGCAGACTGATGGGGAGCAGATACAAAATCTATGTGAAAGATGCACACGATCCGCCCTAAATTCCTAACTGGATCACTTAGGTATTATTCTAACTGCACTGGATTTACTCCTAGATAAGCAGCCCCCATGTAGCAGGAATAGTATTTTAAAAGCGAACAATAGTCAAAAGGGAGGTGGCCAAAAAAGGACACACTCAGGCAATTAAAAACCAGCCAGCAGCCAATGTTGCTTCTCTCTCTCTCTGGATAATTTGATCACTTGTTCTTCTTTTTAAGCTTGGAAACTTGGCATTCCCCACCAAGCTCCAGCCCTGTCATTGTCAACTGCTGAATATATCTAAAATTTGTTCTTGCTTTTCTACATATATCATTGACTATTAGAACTTCCTTCTTGCTGGTCTTCCTGCTTCTCCCCTTTGACCTCTTCACTCTGTCCTAAATGTCATTGCTCGTTGGCTATTTTCTGCATGTACGTTATTTCTTTATACGGTTCTCTTCACTGGGTTTTCTATCTTTAAACTTCTTGTACTTACTTCTAAACGTCTCCATGATCTTGCTCCTCTATATTTATCTTCTCTTCTTCCGCCATATGCGTCTCCTCATTATTGTTGTTCTAGGAACCAACCTTGTTCCTCAGCCTAAGATTATCCATCTCTTTTCTTAACCTTTGTCTCTTTCTACTTCCAATTAATTCCACAGTTTAATTATAGTGCTTAGTTAAAAGTTAGTTAAAATTCGCTCCCATGAAACATAGTGATGGCCACCAACTTGGGAGACAAATTATTATTATTAGACAAATTTGTGAAGGTTAAGACTACCAGTCACTGTGCCCACCTTTTACCTTCCCTTTGAGGGGGTCAGTATGCCATTGAATATGCCATTTTCTGGGAATCACTGGCTGCTGACCATTTGTGAGCTTCCCATGTGCATCAAATTGGTGAGACAAGGGTATATAGCCCATTTATATTTTGAAGAGGAATATGAGAGGATTTAAAGCCTGCTGTGGCTAGAAACGACAAAGGATGTTTCATAACCTGAGTATGCTGAATCTCTGAGAGGCTGAAATACCTTTTACAGATCCCTCGCTTTTTTCCAAAGTCATTAACCCTTTACATTAAATTTTTGCTAAGTTAACAGTGCCACAGTAGTAGGGCGTTGCACTGTTGTAGCTTCTGCCCTTTAAATGTTCAGTGCCTAAAGTCAAATTATTGCTTAGCCACATCTGCTTGTCTGGATAGACAGATGGATATTAAAAGCCCCCCAGTAGTACTGAAAGAGTGTCAGGCGAGTTGTCCTTGCCAACACTCCATCCATCAATCAAGCAGCTTTAATGTCCTACATTATGCTCCGGAGAAGCAGTTCAGCACATCTTGTCTGCAGGGGCAAACTACATGGTCACTACCTATGCATTAATTGGCATTACTTATTATGACATTCAATCTGGTATAAGGCCCAAATTGTGTACATGCTCCTCCGATTCTCTGCCATCAGCAAAAGGCTTCATTTATTCATTGTACTCACAGAGCTATATCAAAACCCTCAAATCTTCAGTGTACAGGTTGACTTATTTGTTACTGTTTTTTATTCAGGAATGGGTCTATTAATTGGGATCACACAAGTGGGAATCTAAACAAACTGTGTGCATGCGTGTACAATTCACTGTTTACCTGTTTACATGCGTCAGAAAAATGCTGTTTCTATTTAAGACGCTTCAGAGCAGGTGAAATAGAGCCCTTTTGGAGCATGCTACTGCAATACATATTCAAACACTCCTTTCCCATTAGTTATGTGTCAGGAGATGGAGTCGGGTAAAGGTCAGCAATTAAAAAAACAAACAAACACCAGTGTCAGTGAAGTTTGAATAAAAGAAACCAAAACCGTGCATGGCCTATTGATCTCAGCAACTCTTCTCAGTAGTGGGAGTTGTAGAGTCAGTTGTGAGGACTGAAGGTCCCTGCCTTCCCACAGTCCCCTACTCTCCATGATTTTTTCAAAGCAGTCAGAGACTGCATCTGCACACAACCAACCTCTGCTCTGCTCTTTTCACTTCTCTGCTTGTTCTGGGAGACCGGGGGGGGGGAGTGGAGCTGGTTGCAACAGCAGGGGAGACTCCCCAGATTCTTCAGCAGCCAGCCTAATCTCCTCCCCTTGTCCAGCCTCCACCTCTGCCTTGGAGTCTGAATTGCCCTCTGCCCCAACCTCTTCCTGCTCACTAAACCCTGTTGTTTCTTCAGCTTCTGACAGCTCCTCCTACCAGTCTGCTCCTCCTTCTCCCTCTGACCACACATCGTCATCCACCACCAATCCCTAGATTCTGAGTCTTCTTTCCCTGGAGGTTCCCTTGGGGGCTCCCCAGCTGGTGCCTCCCACCACTCCTCCACATCCAGCCAATTCATGACACTATGCCATACAGGCAGGCAAGACTGTAAGCCCAACCCGATGCCACAGGTGAGCCCAGAGTTCCTTTCAGACTAAAGCTTAAACCCATGCTGTCTGTGCTGCTCATGGCAAGATTGTAAAACAGGGGTGGCCTGTGGGCACATACAAACACACACGGTATCCTCATCTTTCTGAAATGAGGCTTGGAAGAAACATTTTGTTGTAGCCAATAGAATAGGTTAGCTGTACACTTTGTCACAGTGTGTATGGTGTCCACAACAGTTTCTCTGGTGTGCAAATGTGCCCAAGGGCCCAACAAGGTTGGCAACTCCTGCTCAGAAATACCTAACCTTCCATTGCGCTTCTTTTCACAGTAACACCATGGGTCCTAATAAAACAAAATTCCTTCCTGTAGCACCTTAAAGACCACCTAAGTTAGTTCTTGGTATAAGCTTTCGTGTGCACGCACACTTCTTCAGATACACCATGGGTCCTATTCAACTAAACTAAGAAGAAGAAGAGTTTGGATTTACTATCCTGCCTTTCACTCCCTTTTAAGGAGTCTCAAAGCGGCTAACAATCTCCTTTCCCTTCCTCCCCCACAACAAACACTCTGTGAGGTGAGTGGGGCTGAGAGACTTCAAAGAAGTGTGACTGACCCAAGGTCACCTAGCAGCTGCATGTGGAGGAGCGGAGACGCGAACCCGGTTCCCCAGATTACGAGACTACCGCTCTTAACCACTACACCACACTGGCTCTAGTGTAGGAAATAACAAAATTAAAGCCTATTGGTTTCAATGGGATTCCCATGCAGCTAACTTTAGATGGGTGAAAGCTTATGAAGCCTTATTCCCAGTTTACAAAGGGAAACTCGGGTCTGAAAGTTTTAGAACTTATACCCACATCTGAGGTGGATGTAAATCCTGCTCTAGCTCTAATGCTGTCAACTGCCAGCTCACCTTCTTTACTGTGTGGCATAACCATAAAGCTTTTCACTCAGACATCCCAGAAGTTTGGACATTGATCAGAACTTCACTGTGCATTCTGATTTCCTATGTAAATCACGCTTTATTATATTTCAGACTGCATTAAAATGAGGCAGGGACCTTATTTACTCTTATCTCTTATAATAGCAGAGCTTCGGCTCTTCACCCTGTTTTTCTAATATAAATTTAAATGACTTTTATGCTTGCTTGTTTCCCCCCCTTTTTTTCTTTTGGAGGCATTTTTTAAACTGATACTTGATTTATTTTTGCTCTCTGTGGTTCAGGAAAGCCACTCAGGAGAAAGAAAAACCTAATTAGATATTCACTTTGACATTCTGGCCCCCGAAGAAAGAACATTAGCTTCATACTTATCCATCTGGTTATCAATTTTAGCTAGAGAATCTCTGCTTATAATTTTCTAGGGATATGTGGGCGACCTTCCAGTTATGCCATTAAAATCCCTTACATCCTAACAACATGCTAATTAATGTCCTCAGATGCTCAGGCATGCCACAGTTGCTGTAGGGTAGGTGGGGGGGAATGGGTCCCAATGTGGAAAGGACAGGGATTTTATTGTGGGAACTAGTGTGCCCAATTGTTTTCGGTTCATCTAAATCCTCGTCCTAACAAATTCATAATCACATTTGAAATGACAGCTTGCTTCTAAAAAGGAAGAGAAAAGAAAATAGAAAAGGAAAGAAATCACCACCCTGCTTTAAAAGACTGCTCTGTTAGTAAGAACTAGCTGACCAATGGGGGTTGCCTAGCAACTCCATATTGTCAGGGAGAATTCATCACTGGGATTGTAATGACTCGGGAAGTGCTGGTTAGAAGTTATAATTTGCATGAGAAAGATACCAGTGTCTGTTCTGATTAGGAATAACACCTCTTTACTAATATTGGCCAGCAAACCATACAGTGCCAGCCATCTGTCTGGGCATGCCTTTGTTTATCCAAAATGCTCCCTATGGCAACTAAGCACTCTATGATGGACATAAAGCTGGGAGAATCTTATTTCCTATTTCATGTCTTTGTTTCTACTCCTGCTCACTTTATCTAACTGGATCAAGAAAACCCAAAATCACTCCCTCCCACCACCACCCCAGTCAATTTAAAATTCAAAGAGCTGTCTCTCAATATATTGCATATACTCAAACGTAAGGCATGATAAGGGGAGGGGATAACTCTGTAGGGATTTGAAGGAAATTAAAAGAAAGTAACATTCCCCCAGGAGCAAATAAGGACAATCATTTTTAACGTTATCTGTGAAGGAGTAACATTTGATGAAACCACATTGCTGCACTTCTATCAAATGGGGAGCCTTAGGTGCCATTTTCTTTTTGTCCAAACACTGTGATGCTGTGCCAGGACAGAGTATGTTCAAATGGCATACCTGGCCTTCGAAGAGCTAAAATAGGAAAAGGGGAGAGTAGATTTATTATACCCGCCCTGTTTCTCCATAAGACAATGAAAAGCAGTAGTTACCTGAAGATGGCCTTGGAAATTAATGCCCAGCCATTTTGACTAATTAACAGAGAATGTACTGCTCTGACACTGATTCAGATATATTGTCCATACATGCTGAAATTCGCCCGAGAATAAATCACCATCTCATTTCTGACTTTTATTACTGCAGCTGAACAGTACAGTCTAAATGCCTGGTGGATAGTTAGCAAATAAGATGTACTTGACAGTGGAAAAGATAACCAGCCTCAGGAAAAAAATAATCATGCAATAAATATTTCACTTTGCAGGCTTCCATTCATCAGATCCACAGAAAAGGTCAACAACGTACTCAAAGTATTGTCTGTGCTTCCTCGTCCCAAGCAAGCCAGTTGTTAAAATACCAGGCTTAATTGTTTTACGTTGCAACCTTGCTGCCTTGACTGAAAGGAACAGCTGTTATCATTACTGCATTTCTTATGTTGCTTCAAGCACCACTACAATGTACCGGTTGGGTCTGATTTGCACAAGAGCAAGGCTGAAACATTTACCAACAATTTAAATATATACTATTAATTGATGCTTTCCATCTCTTAGCCAACAGCAGACGTGGTGGTTGATGCACCTTCATGCATCGACCGTCTATAGTCCAGATGGCTGTCAATTATTTGCATAGAGCAAATTCTCTGCAGACATTAAGTGACATTCTAATCAGTGAGGATGACCTTAACTATGGGGAGAGGTAAGCCAACAAAACTCAGCTGAGCAAACAGGAGAGTTGGGAACCCTAGGAAGATGTACTGCACATGGTTTTTGGTCTTTGTGGGGGAGGGTTGGGTTTTCTGGTTTTATAAACAAGAATAATGATATACACACAAGTATACCAAGTTTTCTCATTTCATTTGTATAGCACAAAAATAGCATAAGAAATGTGGGGAATTATCTACAACATATGTTTCATTAGTGGTCAATGTACAGGTTCTTGGTTCATGAATTGGTTTTAAATGTGATTAACTAGTAACACTTGCAGGTTTTAGTTTTAGTTACAGGTAGGTAGCTGTGCTGGTCTGCCATAGTCAAAACAAAATTTAAAAAATTCCTTCCAGTAGCACCTTAGAGACCGACTAAGTTTGTTATTGGTATGAGCTTTCATGTGCAGTTTGTGAAGTGCTCTGAGATCTACAAACGAATGGTGGTATACAAATAATAATAATAATAATAATAATAATAATAATAGGGCTGAGAGTTTGTTTCCCTTGGGGATCTATAGACCGTCTTTGCAGAGCTACAGTATTCAGAATTCTCTGGGGGAAATTGTTTGAATTTAAATGATTTAATACTATTTTTAATTTGTAGTTTATTTGTTTTCTACTGGGGTGGTGATACAGGAAGGCCTCCTTGCTCACCCTTGGGGTGTGGCCAGGGTAAGGAGGGAGGTGCTACAGTTGTACCCTCTTTTCCACTGGCAGGGTATGTTGCCCTGTTGACAGTAGGCTTTTCCTGATATGTTATAGTTAGTTTACCCACTAATAAGTGTCCCTCTGCAGGTGGTCCATGTCCCTGCTTTAAGCCTTACTCTGAGTAGGGCTTATGTATACCATTTATATATGAATGTAAGTAAAATTATGATATTGCAACAGAACCAATTATCTGCAAAGTAACACAGCCATTAGGAAGTTCCATTTTGTATGAATTGTTCCAATCAGAATACTCAACCCTTTGTATGAGAATCAAATATAGTTCGTGAAGGGTTCAAACATAGCTAAGGTAGCTCCTGAGGAACTGTTAGCTTAGGATTTCTCCAGCATTTATTTCTGAAGCTCTGACTCATATTTCATTAAGGTGCAGATCATTTTGACCTTGTGCCTGTGTAGTTTCCATTTGTCTTGATGGGCAGTAAAACACATGTTTAGTAATTTATTATCCCTTTAGCAGCATATAATTACCACAATATAAGAGAAGATATCTGCCCTTTTAATTTAGTGCAATATCTAAAGGTTGTGAAACCAGTTTATTTCTCTTATACTTCCCTTTTTCCTATTTATTCATTTGCAGGCCATGGGAACGTGCACTGGTTCCATTAATTCAATTTTCAATCAACTTATCTGATGCAAAACTTCTCATTTGAGTCACATAACATAATTTCCACTTATCCTCACACATCTTTGGAAATTGACTCAAAATTAGTATTGCAGTAGTACTTTCAAATGAAATAATTGGGCGACGGGAAGGCCAAGACAGGTTTGTGAAGTTCAAAGAATGCACCGCAGATGGTGAAATAGACGTATGATTTTACACGTTCACGCTTGTAACATACACATTACCTGAATCTGACATCTGGAGAGATTTATTGCAGGGATACAGTGCAAGACTTTGTCAGGCTACTCCAAAGGGTATGGATACAAACCAAGAGAAGCCTGGAATGCTGTTTATCTTGATAGAAGGTAGCATCTTTTTGAAAGCAGTTGGGGAAGTGGCAGTGATGGTCATGATGAAAAGTTCACTTTCAGATACAATGAGTTTTACTTCCTTACCCTTCCTGCTCTGAACACTTTCCAGATGATCACAGTGGGAAAGTTGCGAACCACAGCTCGCTTCATCAACTTCGTTTTGGCAGGCCAGCTCCATCAGCCTTCCTCTCCCTCAACTGTCATTTGGGGGCAGCCATTCCATCAGGCTGCCTCAGTGAAAGAGATGGGAAGCAGGTATCATTTCATCAGCCTTGATCAGTTCCATCAGGTACCTCCTGCCCCTGAGTTGTACCAGTTGGTTACCATAGGTTGACTAAAAAGCAGGGTACAAATGCTATAAACAGCTTATTCTCACCTGCTCTGGATTCCTAGCCTACATCAAGTTCTGGGTAATGTAAGGTAGCACACAGTTCCAGCCAGCAGGCTGCAGAAGGGAAGGAGAGCCAGGTCTCTATTGCCAGAGATCAGACCAATAAACTTGCAAAAGCTTTTGAAACTGGGCCAAGGGCTGCATGAAGTACTAGCTCTACTCCTTCAACCAAGTGAAAGAAAAGCAGAGTTAGTTTTCTTAAATATTTCACATGTTTCACAGAAACAAAGGTGGCTGAAGAACAGAACAGAACAGTTAAAAGGGATCACAAGGGTCATCTAACCCAGTGCAGGAAACTTTTGCCCAGCGTGGGGCTCGAACCCACGACCTTGAGATTAAGAGTCTCATGCTCTATTGACTGAGCTATCCACATGTTGTGTGATCCCTTCTGCCCATGATAATGCTGCTCTTCTCTTCCACCATGCTATTCCTGTAGCTCCATTAAGCACGTCCTGCAAGGAAATCCATTCCTTCTATAGGCATGTTAAAGGTGCTGCTCTTTCTTTCATTGCGTTTTCCCTCTAGCTTGCATTTCTGCCCCCTGATGTTGCTTACTAAGAGCCTGTATCGAAAGTTCAGCTGTCTGAATACCTGTGCTGCTGCCTGAGGGGAGGGCTCAGCATCTTTGGCAGGAAGAACCTATTAAAAGTTGACCTCCATCTGAAGGTCATCACAGAGCATCCCAAGTCTAAACCAGACATAACTTAAAGACTTACTGCTTTTTCTATTGCAGTGGGACTCTTTGTGTGAATTGTATGTGATGCTACAAAGAGCAACAGCCTACATTTATCATTGATCTATTACTCAGCTGTTTCTGATGAGCCCTCGTGTGTTACAGCTTCTAAGGTATACACACTACATTTTTTATACTGCAGACTTGAGCATGCTTGAGACTCTGCTCTTTGAAGCGATTACGCCTAGAGACTTTGCAATGGTGTGGTGCACTGACGGGGAGCCAACAGGTAAGTTTCTGTACTGCAGTGCCCATCATCTCTGACAAATGAAGCATGTTGGCTAGGGCTGATAGAAGTTGTAATTCACCACGTTGGCCATGTCTGAGATAGAAGGACACAGAAGGATACCAGATAAAGAAAGATCCAAAACCAAAATGTGATGCTTCAGATATTCAATGCAAGTCCTCATGTGTTGAGAGATCAAGTGGCATTGACCTCAAGTTATTTCTTGGTGTTGCTTGATCTTGCAAATTGCTTGAGTTGTAATACAATATTCACAATAATTTTCTGTGAACTGTCAGATACTCTGAATTGTTTAGTCCACTATGTTTCACTTAGTATTGGTATATTGGGTATTACATAATATATTCGGATGCTTTCACAGAAAATGTTTGTGATTGCTTTAATTGAGCCAACACATTACTTAATTCTGTTCAGGTCACTTACAGTGAGATTACATCTGCGGAATGAGCAATGAACAATGGTTGCCTGGGGATAGATTGCCTTGCTTTGTGCTTAACCCCCACCTTTTCCTGCTGGACTATTTTTTTATTCTATTCTTGGCCAGGGTTCCTACCTGCCCCTCTAAAAGCAGAGCTAAGTCAAGCAGACCTCCAACCTGTTCAGCACCTGATCACAAAAGCACCACAATTCCTGTGTTTATATTATTGTTGTATTTCTAGGGTTTCAGGGTGTGTGTTTTTAACATTTGCAGAAGCAGAAGCATTAGATCAGAAAAAGAAGCACTCATCTGAGCTGCCTGCTAATCCAGGGAGGCTCTCCTCCAGAAAAATGCAGAAAGTCCAAGTCTGGGGGCTACTCTCAATAGTAGTGGTCTCAGAGATCTCTCCAGGCCTCTTGTTGATCAACTGGTTGGGTGTCTTTGTGTGTGTACTGCAAAATAAATACATACACCCCCTTGCCCACCATCAACATGGACACTCATGAGTCCTATATACTCCTGTTTAGGTGTTCTTTGTGCCTGTGTTGAGCAATATAGGAGCAAGGAATGGGACCGTGTTGAGCAGCCCTGTCCCAACATCATGGACTCTTCCCCTCTCCAGAACACAAAGGTCTGCAGCCGGGGCTTCTGTGCATATAGTTGCATGCACAAAGGCATCCCCAGAATTGGGAACCCTGATGGTTCATGCCTGCTTGTTAAATGACATCTTAGATTTGGCTGTAGAATGAAACTTGCACCTTAAACATAAAGTATGACATTATCTTGGAGCAGATTAGAATTATTTGTAGAATACATTAAGCACTTTGTTGAAGCACTGCATGACAGGCATTAAATAAATGTAGTCTGGTACAATAAACTAGTTCACTGTACTGGCAAAGAGTAATTTTGCTCATCATGATATATCACCAGTCTCTAGGATTTTGTATGTAGAAATTAGATTTGTACGTTTTTTAAATCTTTATCAAAGTGTAACCACTAGAACTGCGCACACAAGTGGAAACAATATATATGGGAATGTGGCAGCATGAAACATTATCAGCTACCCATTCTCATTAGTCATGTTATGGGTAGGCTGGATGGATTCAAAGGGGTCTAACTGGAGAAAATAGAGAAATGCATAACAATAATGAGAGCTACAGTTAAATTCCCTATGGGAGTTTTGACAGCATAACAATAGATGTCGATGTCCTGCTGTGTCACATATCCTTCTCTCTCATATCTGCACAGTAATCTACTGCAGCTCTCTGTCAAGGATAACTTTTTGGATAATGTTAAATAGAAATTTGGTTCCATGGGGGTTTATTTCAACATCCTGAGTTCTAAAGATCTTTCGGAAATAAATCCTAGGAGTTCTCCCATAATCCAGAAGAGGCAGGAAATGGAACAGCAATTTAAGGTCACTTATGACCAGTTTGGGCATGCCTTGGAAAGTGACAGCTGCTCTGTTATTACTCAGTGGGGCCTTTGGCAGTTTTAGAGCCTGGATCCACTGCTCACTAGAGGTAGCTCCACTCTCCATCTTGGCAAAAAGCAAAAAACAGAGGTGGGTGTGGGTGTGTAATGGATAGAATTGCAAGAATGAATGGAAGATTTTCTTTCAAATGCTTGGAAGACATGTATTCTAGTACTAACAACCCACTCCTTAGAATCCAGATTTCTGTCCCCCTTCCCCCCGAAGCTTTGGGTGACAGTAGAATTGCTGGCATTGTTCTTGGTTTTACAAGCTCTTACTACCTGACAGGCTCTCTCAGAGGCGCTGAGGGGGCTGGGCCACTTCCAGCCTTTCAGGTCCCTAGCCATAACAAAAATTTAATAATGATGACACATGAAACCAAATGAGACCATTTTTTATCTCCTCAGTATGACAAAATCTATATCAGTTAGCAGATATTGAGATATATAGATACACCAAATCACTTCTCTTCTTTGGTTCAATTTGCAGCTCTAAGCGGAGTGAGTGTGTGTGTGTGTGTGTGTGTGTGTGTGATTTGAATCACATAAGAACAATTTTCAAAACTTATCAAATGCCAAAAAAATTAACAAGTGTCTAAATATGAGCCCCCCTTTGAGCTCGGGGCAGAGACCAAATGGCCCTCCTGCCCCCTCTCCACCTCTGACTGACCCTGGCACCAGATGTTCAGCAATAAGTGCAGCCTGCTAGGAAGAACTTCCCAACAGCCGGTTGGTGTCCACTCTGCTAGAATATAACCTTTTATGATGTGTGTAGATTCATGGTACAGCTAATTAACAACTGTCAACCAAAGCTTTCCCAGGTCTCTGTGGGCCATAAAGTATCTTATCTCTAGTAATTTGGATTAACAGAAAAACTGAGTTAACGAGACCATTGGCTGACCAAAGAATACATAAGAGTACTCGCTTTGGTGTGAGTCTTATTTGCAAATCTAGTAATGGCTTAAATATTTCTTGCCTTACCTTGACCTGGTATGACCAGAACCAACAATATCTACCAGAATCATCTACCAGAATCACCTGGAGCAGAGCAAGAGTACAAAGATAGGCATAAAAGGCACAAATGTTGCTTTCTATGTGTGCGGATGGATGGATGGATGGATGGATGGATGGATGGATGGATGGATGGATAATTGCTCTAATTTAAATAGAAATAGAACACATATTACCATAGTTGGGAAGGCTGTGACCTGGTTCCCTGTGTATCTGCTCAGTCTACTGTTAAGCTGCTAACTGCTGATGGGCAAATTTAGGGTCCCTATTCTCCTTCCTTGTGGTTATTTCTCTTTAAACCAGACTTGGATCAGACAGCCCTTGAGATGGAGGACTACAGTGGTACCTTGGTTCTCAAACTGCTTGGCTCCCGAACGCCACAAAACCAGAAGTTCCAGTTTGCAAACATTTTTTGGAAGCTGAAGGTCCAACGCAGCTTCTGCTTGACTGCAGGAAGTTCCTGCAGCCAATCGGAAGCCGCACCTTGGTTTTTGAACTGTTTCGGGAGTCAAACTGACTCCCAGAATGGATTAAGTTCGAGAACCAAGGTACCATTGTATTTCAAAAAAGAAGCTGGTCCTCTGAAAGCCCTTCAAACAGAGGGCGGTTCTCACTTGGCCATCCCTCTTTCCTCTCAGTAATCACACACCTGCTCTGTTATGGCCTGTCAACCACTGCTCAGCCAGGTCAATCTCTCTCTGCAGCTTGCTACCTCCCAGCATGCAGTGCCCAGCTGCCACTGCATGTTAGAATATCCCCATACCAAGGGATAATCCTATAAGGACTGAAGCTTTCTAGTGCCTTCAGTAAGTCAAAATTTGGTCCTTTCTATTGATTAAAAAAAGTAAGTTTTATTTGTTTCATTGTAAGCTTTTATTTGTCGCTGTTGCCCATCTGAACCTCTGCAAACGTTGGCATTGCAAATAGGTTTTACTGAGTTACACCCACAAGTCAGACTGTCTCATCTGGTTCTTTGGTGAGCCTCACAAGGCAGGTTGCCTCAAAAACAGCAGCTAATCGATCAAATCCAATAAAGCCTTCCTGTTGCTCTGCTGCAGCATCCCACTATGATGGCTTCAGGCCTTGGTAGAGGGAGTACAAACACTGACTTACAGAAGAATTGCCAGCAGCCTCACAAGAGGGAGCAAAAACAAACCTGAACTCCAGCATCACCATTTCCTGCTGCTCCTTTTCAGCCTCAGGCTTGAGTACCTTTTTCCGACAATTGATTGTGAACAGCGCTCAGACAATTAACAAGCAAAAAGCAAAATTCAGGGTCAACTTTAAACCAGCCAAAGGTAAGCTACTTCCACAGACCACACAGGGAAGTATGTTTTGAAGTGGTTCAGGAAACCTTACCATACAGAAAGTATTCAGGAATGTCACATTTACCACTATCGCTCTCTCTTTCTCTGGTTTTTTTTTAAAGAGACGGGGATCTACAACTTTTCACTGGCCTTGGGGCTGGAGCAATGCAAACTGCTGGATTTTCATAACTCCTAAGAGATATGAGAGTGTTATCCTCATGCATTAGCATGCATATCTGTATTTTTGGCATGCCTATTTGGAATGAACAATGTACCGTATTTTTTGCTCTATAAGACTCACTTTTTCCCTCCTAAAAAGTAAGGGAAATGTGTGTGCGTCTTATGGAGTGAATGCAGGCTGCGCAGCTATCCCAGAAGCCAGAACAGCAAGAGGGATTGATGCTTTCACTGCACAGCGATCCCTCTTGCTGTTCTGGCTTCTGAGACTCAGAATTTTTTTTTTTTCTTGTTTTCCTCCTCCAAAAACTAGGTGCGTCTTGTGGCCTGGTGCGTCTTATAGAGTGAAAAATACGGTATATTGCATGGGTCAGGTTTAACCTGTTGGAACACTTGACATTTTCTCATTCTAGCATTACTCTGTGTCATCACCTCTCCTGCTCCACATCCTGCTAGGGTACAGGAACATGTAATGTGTTGGTGTGTCTTCTTCAAAATTGGCCCCCTAATTTACTTCACTCCCTCATTTTGTTCCTATCACAGCCCTTTTCAGACATTCAGTGTGAACATGACCTGGATAGTTCTGTCGGTAGAACATGAGACTCTTACTCTCAGGGTTGTGAGTTCAAGCCCTGTGTTGGGCAAAGGATTCCTGCATTGCAGGGGGTTGGACTCAATTACCCCTGCAGTCCCTTGCAACTCCACAGTTCCATGATTCTGTGATGCTATGGGAGCACTAGTGTGTAGAGGGCATGGGTATACAAGCAAGTCCCATCTCCATGCATGCTGGCCTGAGGTGAAGGAGAAAATGCCACAACTTTATTTATATATACTGCCATCTTGCAAAACATCAGGTTGATGCACAGCAACATAAGAAGCCTTCCTCTTTCTACCTACAGAAACTGCCTGAGCTGGTGGTTGAATTTCAGTTCAACACCGGTGTGTCATGTGGCAAAGACACATGAGAGCAGAAGCAGGCTGGGAAGTGTTGGGACTGCACAATAATTTGGGCCTACAAAAGTTATTCAGGACTAACTGCTAACTGTTGAGTCACTCTGGCATGTGACTTAGCAGTCAGTTTCTCTTTTGTGCTCTCTGTAAGTTTTTCAGTCAGAGTCAGTCTGCTTCAGTTGTGAGCAGAGTCAGTATGGAATCTCAGTCAAACTGTTTGGAACCATGTTGTTTTTGAAGAAGTTTATTTTAACTCAGTAAAGCTTTTATTCTTTAAAACTCTGCATTATCAATTTTACGCTACACATAACGGTGGTGGGCTAGTGTCCCTCATAACAGCTGAGGCAGCAGGATTGTCATACCTAACTTCATCCTCCAACAGAGGGGAATGGCCAGGTGTCCTTGGGAGGAACAGCAGGAAGTTGCTGCTGCATCTGCTGCCTGAGGCTGTCGCCTCACCTTGCCTAGTGGTAGAGCCGGCCCTGGAGAGTTACTTGACCCCCTCAGTTTCCTGAATAGGAATGTGAATCCAAAACTATCAGCCCAGCTTCAAAATATTATCCATGCTGTCTTTGTAGACTGGCAGCCAGTAAATGGCAGAGCACTTTATCTGCATGTGCAGTTAATGTGACTTCACAAGATGTAGACCCTTGAAGGTTGTTGTTTTTGCTTTAATATGAGATCAGGCTTTGACACATCCTACATGCTTGGCAGGAAGCTTCAGAGCTGGCAAAAGCATACTTTAAGATAAAAATCTACCTTTTGAGAACTATCAAAAGGAGCGAAAAATGTTTCTGGCATTTTAAAACTAAAATATCAAAGAGCTGAATTTATTTTATTTTATTGGTGAGGTGCGAACAATCCCTCTCTGAGCCTAATAAGATTGAACCTAATTAAATTTAAATACATGCAGTGGATGAAGGGCACATTAAACAAAACTAAGGAACTGAACCTGAACCAAATAAAAGACATCTGAATTAAGTGGCTGAAGGGCAGCTCTGCTCATCCCTAAACACTTGTATCTACTTACCAAGTCTCTTTCTACCATGTACATCAAAGATACTAGAAGGCAGCCAAATCCAGACAGGCACAGGCAGACATCCTTGACTAAGTCAAGACAAGAGATGGAGGATGTTGTAGGATTTCTTAAAAATGAAATTGCATTCATATTACAGCTACATTAGTGCATCATCATGACTAACATTGCAGTAATGAATGTCATGTGAATTTGTGACAAGTGAACACTTGTTTTAGCTGCACCAACATCTCTTGAGCACTTATCTGCCAAAAAAAAGCGTGATTCCTAAAACATGCCATTTAGCTGCCACTGTGAAGACAAAGGAACAATCCAGCCAAAGTTAAGCAATCTCAATGGGAAAAGAGTTAAGCATGAAATTTGTGGGTCCAAGAAGTGCTCATCTTGGCTGGATTGCTTCCTGTGGTTTACATCACAACACTGAAAGTATGATTCAGTTATGAGCAACAATTCTATGTGTCTCTTGCTACAGCCCTTCAGTGCTTTTGAAGCTTTCCTCTCGTGCAGTCAGATAGAAGAAAGCTTATAACAGAGGTCCCACACAGCAACTTATCTGGGCCCTAAACCAGATGGATGAGAGGTTGCCTGCTCTTGATGGGGGCTCTCCTCCCTCTGAAGGAGTAGCTTGAGGGTCCCTCTGGATCCTTTGCTGTCAAATGAAGGCTCAGGTGCTCTCAGTGGCACAAAGTGCCTTCCATCACCTTCGGTTGGTGGTCCACCTACGCCCCTATCTGGACAGGGATAGCCTAACTACTGTTGTCTATGTTCTGGTAACCTCTAGGTTAGATTATTGCAATGCATTATATGTAGGGCTGTGTCTGAAGAGGGTTCGGAAACTTCAGCTGGTGCAGAATGTGGTGGCCAGGTTGTTCACTGGGACAAGATGGTTTGAGCATATTACACTGATCATGGTCTGACTGCGCTGGCACCAGTTATTTTCCAGGCCCCATTCGAAGTGCTAGCTTTGACCTGTAAAGCATTAAATGGCTCAGGATGGCAATACCTCAAGGACTGCCTCTCTCCCTGTAAACCGACTTGGACCATCATTTGAGGCCCTTCTTCATGTTTCTCTTCTGTGAGAGGTCCAGTGGGTGGCTCCCTGCTTGTGGAATGCTCTCCCCAGAGAGGCTGACCTACCGTATTTTTCACTCCATAAGACGCACTTTTTTCCTCCTAAAAAGTACAGTGGTGCCTCGCAAGACGAAATTAATTCATTCCACGAGTTTTTTCGTCTAGCGAATTTTTCGTCTTGCGAAGCACAGTGTCGGAAAAGTTTTGGAAAAGCTTCAAAAATCACCAAAAACCTCAAAAAAGGCTACCACACCGTGTTCTATGAGTTGCTCCTCGAAGTCAAGTCGCAACTGTATTAACGGTGTTAAGAAAAAGGAAACAAACTTGCAAAAACCGCAAGACGTTTTCGTCTTGCGAAGCAAGCCCATAGGGAAATTCATCTTGCGAAGCAGCTCAAAAACCACAAAACCCTTTCGTCTAGCGAGTTTTTCGTCTTGCGAGGCATTCGTCTTGCGGGGCACCACTGTAAGGGGAAATGTCTGTGCGTCTTATGGAGTGAATGCATGGTCCCTGGAGCCGAATTGCCCAGGGGCAAAAAGCAGATAGTGCTTTTTTTTAGAAAGAGGGAAGGGGGTGTTGAAACAAAGCCACTGAGCAGCTGATCGACAAGGGACCGGGAGGGAGATAAGGGACTCTAGAGATAGAGGAGGCTGCCTGGGAGGGGGGAAGCAAAAGCACATGGTTCCTCAGGATTTTTGCATTGGGTCACCCCAAATTCACCATCAGATCACATAGCATGTCTGTGGCCACAGCATGAACCACAAAAATCATACATCCACTGTTTCGTTCAGAATCTTTTTTTTTTTTTTTTTGTTTCCCTCCTCTAAAAACTAGGTGCATCTTATGGTCAGGTGCGTCTTATGGAGCAAAAAATACAGTGCATATCTTAAAGCACCAGGAAAAAACATTCCCAGGCCTTTGGATAATTAAGCAATCTATGGCCTTTTAAACTTGGGGTGGGTATTGTTTTTGTTTGTTACTATGTTATGTATTGTTATGAGATAGTGGGTGCTGGCCACTTCTAAATTCCTGTAGCCAGTAAATCTTAGAATTTAATCAAGGCTCGGGGTGTTAAAACTAGGGCCAGAATAGTGTACATTAAGTCATGTACTAGACACTTCTGATCCATTGGAATCAGTGAGTGTCAAAAGCTAATTAAGCTAGACCAGGGGTCGGCAAGGTTTACCTCGCCTGGGCCGGTTCACTCCAGTGGAGATCCCTCTGTAGGCCGGATTGCGCATGAGCGCGTGTGCCTGCAATTTTTGGCATCTGCGCAGACGCACTTTCCTGCATCTGCGTCTGCGCAGACATGATTTCCAGCATCTGCGCATGCGCAGATGCAATTTCCAGCACCACGGAAGCGGGTCCTCTTGCTGCACTGCCCCAGTTTAGTACAGCACATGGGGACTTACCAAGCAGGTGGCTCAGTTTGGGGGGGGGGGCTCATGGGCCGGTTAAACAACCCCCATGGGAGGCCTGTGGCTCATGGGCCTTAGGCTGCCTACCCCTGAGCTAGGCTGAGTTTCCCATGTCCAGGAAATTGTCTGGGTTATTCCTCAACTTATTCCAAATTATTAATCCAGTATAAACAGATGATACTTTACCGCTATTTTGTACACCATTTTCTTCCTGAAACCATAACATTGTTTTCATGTTTCTTTTAAGCCATGATTTTCAGCTCGTGTAACCAAACCTGCCACATGCCATTCCTTAACTGTTGAAAATCTTGCATCATAATAATAGTTTTCTCTGTTTGGGACTCCTGTTCCCCCATGTTCAGTATTTTTATATAAAACATTCCTTTGTTATATGTGAATTAGCCCTACTTTTAAGATATATAACAGAGCCTATAAATGGATATTCATAAAGAAGAAAAATAGCCTTCCTGAAATATTTATTTCAACAATTGCTATCCCTCCCATTCAAGAAACAGGCAAAATATTTCAGTATCTTAATTCAGACTCCTTTCTTCAATAGGATTGTCTTTAAAGCAACTAGAGAGACAGGCAGCTGGCAATTCTACGATACTAAGGTTGAGGTGTAACGGGGGAAAACAATTTATTTTCAGATCAGATACCTGCTGCTACCAATTTAGATATTGGATAAACTATCAGAAATGAAAACACCAAACTGCAATGGAGTGTTTCTCCCCCCAACCTTCTCAAATTTTAGAATCAGCTACTTTCAGTGCATGTCTGTCGAGAACCCACCTCCAATTTTTTAGATGACTAGGGCTCAACTGCGAAACAGAAAGTGTGAATATTGCTAGAAGATAAGAACAGAAGGCTTTAAACACACACACACACCACTGTGATCACCCTCTGGGGAGGAAATTAGATTTGCGCACTTAGAGAATACCAGGGGAGGGAGACAGTTTAAGCTGGAACCAGAGATAGAGGACAACAGAGCTCTTTCTGAGTGAATATCACCTGCTGGTGAAGAAATTAGCTAGAGCACCCAAAAGAAATCAGTGGAAAGAAGTAACCTTGTGAAACATTTTCCATTTCTCATCTTTGTTAAGAAATTCAGCCTCTGTGCCTACCAAAAGATATTGAATGACTAAGGGAAGGCATATATCCATGAAACATGCATTCATGTGCATATTAGCCCTGTTCCCACTGCATGACGTGCACAGGGAATATGTGCTTACACCTTGACCTTCAGAGGAAGAGCATGATCTATCCTACATGTGTAACTCTTTACATGTGAAGGCTTCCCCCCACATGATCAGGAACCCTGTAAGTTCCTCTTCTCCCATTTGCACTCACCTATCCTCCCATGAAATATGCTCTGAAAGGCCCTCTCAAGAGCAGATTTAGGAGTACATGGGGATATATTTTATGCCAATAATAATAATAATAATAATAATAATAATAATAATAATAATTTATTTCTACCCTGCTGGTCTGGCTGGGTTTCCGCAGCCACTCTGGGTGGCTTCCAACAAAAGATTAAAAATACACTAAAACATCGGTCATTAAAAACTTCCCTGCCTTCAGATGTCTTCTAAACATCAGATAGTTGTTTATTTCTTTGTTATCTGAATGGGAGGGCTTCTGGGTCCCTGCCTGGTTCCCTGTAACTTCGCTTCTCGCAGGGAGGGAACCGCCAGAAGGCCCTTGGTGCTGGACCTCAGTGTCCGGGTTGAACAATGGGGGTGGAGATGCTCCTTCAGGTAAACTGGACCGAGGCCGTTTAGGGCTTTATAGGTCAGCACCAACACTTTGAATTGTGTTTGGAAATGTACAGTGTATGTTCCTCTGCTAGCTGAACAATGTTGAATTTCATATGTTGGCTCTATTCATACCTTTGAATACATGCATGCAGTCAGGAGAAGAGCCCATGGGACCAACTGTTCTCCATCCCAATCCCTGTGCATGTGTGTTATGTGAGCAGGACTAATGTTATGGCTTATCTTGTCTTTTTTCTTCCTCTTGCACAATAAAGAGTGCAGTTACCTATTGATGCCCATTAATTGTGCTTGGGGAAACTCTGGCATGAGACGACACAAATAGGAACCAGGAAACTTGCAAACTGAATAGTCTTGACTATGTTTCTGATTCCTGGGGTAATTAAATTCCTTCCAACATGGAGAGGAATCTGAAAAATAGGCCAAAGCTATACTCATAGTGCTGCCATTATTACTGAGCATAATATAAGGCATACAGTTTTTGTAAAGTTCTGGACAAATAAAGAGCTGTAGTAAGCAAACTGTTGCAAAAATGCATTAAAAATTCAGAGCCTGCTAGGACATAACTGGACTCAATCTTGCAGAGCTCTTGAGAACATAACAGAAACTTTGAAATACGGCATGAGGTGAAATATATGATTGACAATAATCCTTACAGTGGTCATTAAAAAAAGTAAAAATCCTGGAGGAAACATGAATGTGAAAATGATTATCAGTACACAAGAATTGTTCTTGGATCCACTGTGAGGTAATAAAAATTTCTTCAATCATATTAGTATTTATTTTTTAACCATCCTCTCTCTTTTTACAATTTCACAACAAACCTGTCATATATATATATAGGCAGGAAGTAATTTAAAAGTAATATATATCTTCCATAGTTTTCCTGAATGTGGTTTATAATATAAGATCTTGGTGTTAGATCAGACGAAATTTAGTTGTTACATTTAAAAAACAAACACCATAATTTATAGCCTAAATCAGAACAAACACCGGTCTACTAATTTCGAGTGGGGAAAGGATACTGAAGAAACAAAGGATTGCAGAGGGGGGAACCAAATGAAATATTGCTACGTTTTGGCTCTGGGACATCGAAATGTATCATGTTCTTTAAGTGATACAGAACCTTTTTAAGAAGTATAGCATGACCAGATATACACTGCAGCATTCTGTTGTTGCCTGCTCACCTTTAACCCCTCTGAGGCCTCACTTCTAGAGGAGCTGCTTTTTTGGACTGCATTCATATGGCACTTGAGTCCCATCCTTCCTACACTTCCTAACCAGTTAATCTTCACATTTTATGTGACCTTTCACATGACATAAAATCCACTAGCAGAAAACCAAGCCATGATGGCTCTGGAGGCAATAATGCTTCGGAATTCTGGTTACTGCTCTTATGCTCAAATTCTGCTTGCATGATCAGGTCTTCAACTAATGGTTTAGGGCAGGGGTCCTCAAACTTTTTCAACAGGAGACCAGTCCTCTGTCCCTCAGACCTTGCGGGGGACCAGACTAAAAAATTGGGGGGGATGAACGGTGGCGGAGGGATGATGAGCAGTGAGCAAAAGGGCTCCGGAGAGGGGCTGGCAGCAACAAAGCCCAGCCCCCTTCCTCCTCTAGGCAGGGCAGGGAGAAGCCAGGAGGAGGGAGGGAGCAGGCGCTGCCAGCACCACCATGTGAGGGAGAGGGAAAGAACGCACGCACTGGCGATCCATGCGCTGGCAATCCACGCGGCAATTCCCGGAGCATCCACAAGCCCGATTTAGAAGGCAGTTGGGCCTAATCTGGCCCATGGGCCTTAGTTGCTGACCCATGGTTTAGGACCAGCTATCGAGTCATGTCCTGATCAAAGGTGGATGAAGGCTCTACTCTCAGGCCTAGATTTTCACATCTGCTGCTACCAGATGCTTTTAACTGGATAATAAATGTATAATTTTTGATGTGCCCCAAATACGTAGAAGAACTTGTTCCCATCAAAAAGTGTGAAATAGCAAGTGATAGATGGCTAGGCCCAGGAGGACATATTGTATCCAAGTTTGAACAATTGTTCACTGTTAGGACTGAATGAATGCTTTCCTTTCACTGCTACCTAATGATTTTAACTGGATAATGTATAACATTTGAAATTATCTGAAAGATTTAGAAGAATCTGTTCCCATCAGGAAATATGAAGTAGCAAGCAATAGCTGGCTGGGCCCAGAAGTACATATTATATCCCACTTTGAACAATTTTTCACTGTCAGAGCTGAATTAATACTTCCCACTCCCCTGTTTGGTGGTGGCAGTTGTTGCTATTGGAAGAGGCCATCATAATTTCACATTAACTTCAGGAAGGAAGGAAGGAAGGAAGGAAGGAAGGAAGGAAGGAAAGAAAGAAAGAAATTTTTTGAAATGTTATCACTTGCAGACTATGAAATCCCATTTAAAATCACCATGCCCATCAAACACACATTTTCAATCTTTCATAAAAGATACAGAAAGCAATTCAGTTGAAACAATATGCAGTAGTTCCCTAGCAGTTCAATAGGGGGGGAAACCACTTGGAAACCAATGATCAATAGCAAAGGCTTTCTTCAAGTGGCTAAATATTCTAGTGTGAAATATATGGTAGATTACAGAGAGAGCTAATTTTCAAACGGTAATTTACACTGGTGAAAATTATCTATTGACTAGATCCCTATATTAGGACCTAACACACATGAGAACTCTTAATTTATTGTAACTTTTGTCATCTTCGTCATCATCATCTTTTGTCATCATCGTCACGCTGGCCACGTGACCCGGAAGTGTCTCCGGACAGCGCTGGCCCCCGGCCTCTTAAGTGAGATGGGCACACAACCCTAGAGTCGGACACGACTGGCCCGTACGGGCAGGGGTACCTTTACCTTTACCTTTCATTATCACATTACCACCATAATTTCTAAATCATATTTTAGTGTACCAAGTATTTTACCATTTTTATCTCAGTCAAGTCACCTGGCTCCTCCACTTCTTTCTGAGGACCATTTCACACACTAAGCAAGGAATAACCCACGTTTGCCCCTGGATACATGCTCAACAAAGAGTTCCAGCCAATGTTGTGTACATTTGTATGAAGCACATCCTTGTCATGTTACCACTTTGCATTTTAAGCTGCACATGTTGTGTACCTAAAAGCCATAATCAGTGACGAGACTGTGACCTTCCAGGGGTGGGGGAAATAATGAAATGAAGGGGTGGCATATAACATTATTAAGAGAGAAACAATTTTGCTGAACACATTGACCACAAATACACTGAGACTGAAAGCTGAGGAAGAAAATGAGGTAGCAGGAAATATTTTGGCCAAGAATCTTATATCAACTGCTCATCACTCTTTCATGTTATTCCTATGCCCTGAGATCACCTTCTGATGAGTCATATTTAAAATGACCATAAGAATTTTGAGCCCAAAGCAAACTATTGATCAGAGGTGGGGGTCCTGTGGCCTCCAGGTGTTAGACTCTCAATGCCAATCAGCTACAGCCAGCATAATTCATGATCAGGGATAATATAGTCCAGCAAAATCTGGAGGGGCACATGTTCCCCACCCCTGCCTATATTACAGTACAACTGTGTTGCAAGGCCCATCCACACCTATCCCACCTCTCCTCATGCCTTAACTGAATCTCTCAACCCTGCCACCAACTTTTTCCTACTTTGGTCAATCTTTAATATCTCTCTTCTGCCTTTTCTGCAATATCAGGCACCTACACTGCATATCTGCATTTTTCGTTTCTTTTGATAATGTTACTGAAGAACTTTTGCACATGCGCTTTCAAGGCAGCTGGCTTTGGATGTTGGTCTGTTTGGATGGCCACGTCTATGCAGAACCACAGAGTTTACATTCCTAGCAGCAGTAAGTGACTTCTTGGGGAAAGGATGCTATATTCTCAATACACCCAAGCCAGCCAAATTTATATGCTGCACCAGGTAATTACAAACTTCAACAGCATCACTAGTGGAAACTGTACCTTGGCTAAAGATAGACATGAACATTAAGTTGGATTAGTTAGCACATATATTTCAGGGTGTTTTTTTGGGGGGTGGGGGAGTTGACGTTATCACTGCATACACTGAGCAGATTCTCATTCACTGTAGATAAGATTCTAAGCTGAGGACTGAATCTGTGGGTTTAGATGGAAAGGCCAGTGCCAGGGGAGATGACAGGATTATAAATAATGGATGGGAGTTGGGCTCCTGGAGGAGATGGAAAAACAAGCAGACAGGAATATTTGATAATATTCTTTCCCAGCAGAAGCATCCTTCTTACTATAAGACACATGGTTCAACATGTTTTCTTGGTAGCTTTCCCCAAACATTTCATAATCATTGCTTTCTGATTCTGCAGAGAGATATTTCATTTCATCTTTCTTTTGATGATAATGAAAAGTAGTTATATTTTCATTCAGAACGCTTTTTAAAAATGTCAGTGTAAATTGAAATACACATAGTGTCAAGGTAAATATTACAATTTCTCTAATTGTGGGGGTGGGGTGGGAATCTTCCATGATAGTCCCATTTGCAGATTCAACAACATTCATTGTATCATTTACATGCTTACCAACTCTACAAATGTTATTCACCTCTCGGAGGCTAATGAAGAAAAAAAATTGTGAAAGGCTATGGATGAGAAAGAATCAAAACTACTCATGCAGCACAAAACTGTGTATGTTTAACGAGAAGAACATTCCATTGTGTTCAGTGAGGCTTAACAGAGGTAAACGCAAAGGACTGAAGCTTTAGATACCCATTTCTCACCTGGTGAAGTGGATGAAGGGGGAAAGGGCCAGACTTGTCATAAGCCAAAATGAACCTCTTGCCTCAAGCAGCAGACTGGGAGAGGAGGAAATTCGCATCCTCCACCCAGCACCAGTAAATCTGTTGTCTGCCAGTTTGTTCCCCTGCTGCAACTAACCACTATCAGGCCTGCCTACATTCTGCTGAACAATCTTCCTCAGGCTTGCAGTGGGGCCAGCAGTAACTGTTGCCAAAGACTCTAGGAATGCCTCTGTCCCTTTTCTATGGTGGAGTGTTGTGATTCAAGGACCCGTCCCCCCGCTTGGGGATAAGAAAGACACAAGGACAGTATATTAGGTTAATGGGCTAGAAAAGGCCACAACTTTATTGATTACAGCATGTGAGAGGTATTGGCTTAGGCACTGGATAAACAGCAGAGCTTGACTCTACCCCCTCAGGGAGGGGTGAGTCTAACAAGGGTTAACCGCCAGTAGGGGGAGTCTGTTGATGCAAATACAACTGTAAGCTCTCCCCTGATGTCACCGGGGGTTGTGCCATGGCCACCAGCAGGGCATCAGACAGGATCACGACCACCAGATTCCTTTAACAGAATACCCATAAAGTGAAGGGGTAGGCGATGGCCACACCGTGCCCTTCCATGCACCAACAACATATTCCAGTGCCTAACCGCCAAGACCAGAAAGTTGTGACAATTTGCTACGAGGTAGGCAAAAAACCAAGTGGCCGGTGCCAATTTGCCAATTGGGTAAAAACTCGTACCAGGCCCCTTGGGCAACCAGGGCAACCAACCAGAGGTCCATAGCAAGGTCAAGCACGCAGCGATGAACTAAAGGGAAGCCCCAAGCTTCTCTCCGATTGGAAGACTGACCGGGGAGCATGGCGCGGCAGCAATGACGGCAAGCAGGGGCTGGAACGCCCCCTGCGAAGCACGGGAACGGCTCCAGATCACAACCCCTCCCCTCCGGGAGGAGGAGAGGCTTTCTGCAGCAATGCTGCTGCTGTTCCTAGAAGGCATCATCTTCTTAGAGGGTTTGTCTGAGCTGTGACCACTTTCCAACTGCAGCAGCAAATGCTGTTTAAAATATAGCAGCAGGCAGCCCTTAAAGTGAAGCAAAGTGATATGACAGCCACAGGTGTTCTCCAGGGTCTCCTAACCTGCAATGCCTTCTTGGAGGAAAGTCGTTATGTTGCAAAATATTTATCAGAGTGAAGCATTATGGGGTGAGACAGCCCAGGACAGCCAAGCAGTTCCATGCTGTCACTGCTAATGCAGCAGAAAACAAGCTTTTACAATAGCAGCTGGGGGAGAAGGAGCAGAATTGTGTAGGGGGGGGGCTGGTTAGGCATAAAGCAAACTTGAATGGACTCTAATCAGAATCAGGAAGCCAATAGGTGGGCTTGCATGGGCTGAGAATGGTTGTTTTCCAAAGCACCAAATTGGGCTCCAAACCAAATGTAAATGCTCATCTCTAGAACAAGGGTATATTCTATTATCTATTTATATTATTTATTTATAGAACATTACGTCCGACTTCTATTTACATAATAAATTCAAATAAGCTTACAAAAATACCAAAAATACTAGTACTACTAGTGCATTACTACTAGTAATAATACTACTAGTAGTAATAATGCACTAGTAGTAGTAGTAATGCACAATACAACCATTCCTGTTGCAATAGGAACTGTTCAAACTGCGATAGAAGCATTTCAAATTACTAAAATCAATTTCAAGAGCAGGATAAAGCAATTCTGTATAAGACTAAGGAGGGATAATTTTAACACACAATAACACTTCATGCATCACAGCCCCACTGTCTATGAAGGATCACTGAATTCTGATGTGTTCATATAAGCATAGCGTGGTATGGTTTTGTAGCTTATTCTTCTTTCCTAGCCTCTTTGGGAAAGAATCTTTTTTTTTTGGTATCATCATTCGTTTGCCCAAAACAACTGCTCATCCCCTATGAATGGAGCAGAAAATTGAGTGTCCCAAAGGACCGCACACTCTGTCCTAGCCCACCAATCCCAAGACTAGAAAGCAAAAGGCATTGTTGGCCCTCTGAAGTTATACTACTTTCCTTTTGGAGTTGTTGAATGTGGGGGACTCCAGGGGTGTCACTTGAGCCATTGTTTCTAAATAACTGTTCTAAACAAATGATATCTCTGAATATCCTTTTGAAGTGCAGTGGTACCTTGGGTTACATACACTTCAGGTTACATACACTTCAGGTTACAGACTCCGCTAACCCAGAAATAGTACCTCAGGTTAAGAACTTTCCTTCAGGATGAGAACAGAAATCATGCTCCGGCGGCATGGCAGCAGCAGGAGGCCCCATTAGTTAAAGTGGTACTTCAGGTTAAGAACAGTTTCAGGTTAAGAACAGACCTCCGGAACGAATTAAGTACTTAACCCACTGTACTGAGAGCTGAATAATTTCCAAGTGTTTATACAGTATTCTCTGAGCTTTATTTAATAGGGTTTGTTCAGCACCGCCCCTCCCACAAATACCTCAGTACTACAGAATAAATATTTTCTGTTTAAGCATCAGATGGGCAATGAATCACTTCACTGAAAGGCTAAGCAGAAGGTCTTCTCCTGTGGCAGAGTGGGAGGCGGAGATTTCTAGATTATTCGTAAGGAGAAGATCCTAAGACAACATCTGCTGCCAAAGACCCATCTAGTCCAACATTCTGTGCTCACAGTAGCTCACCAGATGCCTACAGTAAGCCCACAAGCAACTCTACCCCCCATTCACAATCATACTTCCCCCAATCCCAGAATACCACAATGCCCAAGCATGGAAAGCATTCTCAACAATTTGCAGTGCATCTCTGTGCATGTCAACTCAGAAGTAACCTCCCTTATATTAAATGGTGGGGTTTTTTTTGTTTATTTATGCATTTTCACATACTTAATATGTACATTTTATAATTTCTTTTGTTAATCTCTTACCAAACGACTTCCACATCCACCCCTCTATTGTTCCTTATTTGTTCATTTATTGCTGCATATCTTTTTAATAGCACCCAAATCTTCTATACATTCACCAACTGTTTTTAACTGCTGCTCATATTTCTAACCCGACTTGGAAATTTATTTGTTTGTTGTATCTCTTTACATACTCGCCAAAAAGTCCCCAGTCTTCCCATATCCTTCTCTTATCTAGGACTCTTATCCTTGTTATCATAGTTGCAAGTTCCACATATTCGATCAATTTACATTGCCATTCTTCTTTCATTGGATTTTTTTTTCCCTTCCATTTTTGAGCCTATAATATCCTGGCCTCTGCAGTTGTGTAAAGGAAGAAGCGAAGTATCTTCTTAGGGACATCTTCATTAGTTATGCTTAGTTAAAAAAAAGAAATGCCTCATGGTTTTTTGGGAAGGTCAGCCTTAGCATCTTTTTAAATTCTGTGTAGATCATTACAGGACCACCACATATGAATGAAGGTCCCCTCTGTCTCTTGGCATTTCCAACATTTTCACTAATTTACTAGGGGTCAAATACAATCTATAAATCATTTTTTGCAGATTTATTTTAGAGCTTGGCATGCCGAGAAGTTCAGAGTCTCTGCCACACTTCCATTTCTATATTATGGTCAATGTCATAGAATCATAGAGTTGGAATAGACCACAAGGGCCATCAAGTCCAACCCCCTGCCAAACAGGAAACACCATCAGAGCACTCCTGACATATGGTTGTCAAGCCTCTGCTTAAAGACCTCCAAAGTAGGAGACTCCACCACGCTCCTTGGCAGCAAATTCCACTGTCGAACAGCTCTTACTGTCAGGAAGTTCTTCCTAATGTTTAGGTGGAATCTTCTTTCTTGTAGTTTGGATCCATTGCTCCGTGTCCGCTTCTCTGGAGCAGCAGAAAACAACCTTTCTCCCTCCTCTATATGACATCCTTTTATATATTTGAACATGGCTATCATATCACCCCTTAAGCTCCTCTTCTCCAGGCTAAACATGCCCAGCTCCCTTAGCCGTTCCTCATAAGGCATCGTTTCCAGGCCTTTGACCATTTTGGTTGCCCTCCTCTGGACACGTTCCAGTTTGTCAGTGTCCTTCTTGAACTGTGGTGCCCAGAACTGGACACAGTACTCCAGGTGAGGTCTGACCAGAGCAGAATACAGTGGCACTATTACTTCCCTTGATCTAGATGCTATACTCCTATTGATGCAGCCCAGAATTGATGTCTATCGCCTTATGTTCCATAGTCACCTTTATCATCTCATCCTTTGTCTCCCATTCTTGTGATAAATGTATAAGATTGCAGTCACTGTATGTTAAAATAATAAAAACATAAAAATCGGCTTTCTGGAGCACTTCAAAAGATCCAGTTTCTGTCCTTAACCATGACTAGATGATGTCCTGTGAAGCTCATAGGCAGGGATTCATGGGGATAGTGTGGCCTGTATATTAATTTGTGCTCTGCGTGAAACTGCAGCACACCAACTGTTATCACTTGAATTTCTTGACATTTTACTTTGATGCCTAAAGACAGGCAGATAGATTTTTTGAGACAAAAATTGAGTAAACTAAAATTTCAGTGGGGAGAGAAGAAATCAGGCGTCTGAATAATAGCAACTTCCTTAACTCTTGGGGAAGGATTGTAGCTCAGCAAGAGAGAACGGCTTTTCATGCAGAAGGTGTCAGAATTAATCCCTAGTGTAGAGAGGCCTGAAATCTGGGATAGCTGTTGCTGGACAATGTAGACAATAAGACCAAAGGTTTCACTCAATATAAAGCAGCATCTCATGTTCCCACCCCTAAAAAGTCACTTTAACTGAAACCTTTCCCCAACCCCCCAAAAAGTGTTCCTGCTCCAGAACATTGCCAGGAAACAAGTGGCACACGACACACAAAAAATAGAACAGAACTATGGTCTAGTCTGGCAAAGGAACCTGCCCACTACCCCACCCTACTCTGTCTCCCTATTCCTAATCTTCCTGTAGGAGCGTCTGTACCTGAAAACCATTGCCTCAGGCTTTTGAGGTATAGTAGCAATGTTCTGTTGTTTTATTCACTATCTCATTATGAACAAATATGTACAAAACGGGCGCTGATTATTTTTTCTATGCAACAGAGTAAGACGTAGCATGTGCTGTTAGGTTAATGTTCCATAAAACGCTAGTAGCTAGCAGGATGCTGTTTCTGTCACACAGCAGCTCTTCTTTCACCTTTACACATTCACCTCTGTACTAGCTCCACTTCAGGGTGCTTACTCTTGACATTACTACAAATGGGTGTCATAATGGATTATCTTTATTTATTGTTTCAGAGACAGGAGGCGTGTGAGCCTATTACTTCTCAGTGGCTTTTGATACCATTTGATACCATTTGATACCATGGTATCCTCCTGGACCAACTTAATGGGATGGATACTGGAGCCACTGCATTATGGTGGTTCTGATCGTATCTTCAGGATCATGTCCATTACATAAATATTTTTATAAATAAACAATACTAAATTAAGTGTATAATCCACAGAATCTGCAATTGGAGGCGAGATTATATAGATATAGATATAGATATAGATATAGATATAGATATAGATATAGATATAGATATAGATATAGATATAGATATAGATATAGATATAGATATAGATATAGATATAGATATAGATATAGATATAGATATAGATATAGATATATTTGCCTTTATTTGACGCAACACAGAATAAAGCTATTCTTTTGTTTCCTTGCCTTTTGGGGTTGCTTGTAGGCTTACATCTCATCTCACACCATAATGGCAGAAATTAATGGGATAAAAGTACTCCATTCAAAGACAAATTATCATTTCACTGATCTACTTCTCTGAGAGCAAATTCCCTCTGCTCCCATTAAAAGCTTTACAGCTGCAAAAAAAAGTGCTGGTAACTAAAATTGTGTTTCCTTTCTTAGACCACAGATTTGTCATTTATTCTGTCTGTAATACCCATATGTAAATCCAACCTTTCTGAAACTTTTTTTTAATCACATGATACATAGCTTGGCATTGTTGCATGTCTGGATTTCTTCCATGGTACTTTAATTTTGTGGTTCAGTGGCTATAAATAAGTGTTCTCCCCAAAGGTCTTGTACTTAAAACAGCAAGGGATATATGTTGTTTCCTGAAACAGCTGATCTTATGCTCATGACTGGCCCTGCTCCATAAATGATCTTTCTTTCCCCACAAAATCTCAGAGTTCTTAGCAATCTAGATATTATTTTCAGGAGACAAACAAAAAACACCCCTCATGAAAATACCAGCAACTGGAATTAACACTTTTAGAAATGCAGAAAAAGTCCTGTTGGGTTTTCTGTATACAGTTCTTATGAGGTATGAAAATATGAACTCCTGGTATGCTATTCAAAGTTGGAGAAAAATACTAAATAAGCAACAAGAAATTACTGGCACACTCCTATATTGGAGTTGGTAACAGGACTGGGCATCAAAGCTTGGCCTACCATACTCTCATAGCTGCCTCAGGTAGTATATAATGGGGTGTGGTATTTCTCTCTACTGGATGACTGTTCTGTGTGTGCCATACAGCCTCTTTTGCATACAGCCTCTTTTGCTGCTCTTGCTTGCAAGGAAGGAGAGGGCTAAGGCAGGACAAAGTTGGTGGTGTGTGGGCATACTGTTGGGAACACTAGATTGGCTCTGCCAATATTCCTATACAGCACTACTTTGCCCCTCTACTTTTTGGTAACCAGCAGCAACACTGCTGACAAGAGGTGCAATCTGTCAACAGCTACTGTGTACAGGTAAATCGAGTTATGCATCTCTGTGTGTGGTGCATAGACTAGCATCCTTCTCCTCTGACTCATAAAATCAGCTGTAAGAGTCCTCATCCTGTCACAAAAACCAAAGGAGTAACTCTCCTTATGCTAGCACTACGATTTGAACCACTGTCTATACATGATTCAATTACTGTCTTGACAATTCTTCCATTGCTTGTGTCACAGATTCACACATGTATCACACATGCATCACTGGACACTGCAGTAGTTAGATTTTGTTGGACACATGAACTCTGCATTTATGCATGTTGTTTCAAACAAGTGATTAATATGCAAATGTCATTGTCCCTATAGCATCCAAGGATGGTGACTGATATGCCCGGTACTTGCATTCATGTGAGAGCATTCCACACGTAAGTATAAAAGGTCAGATGGTGTCAGTTTAAGTTATAACTGGAGATTTTTTTTCCCCAACACAAACCACACATTCTTTCTTTTTAATGGCAATGTGTTGGATGATACTGTCAATTTTTTTCATCCTGTGGGGGAAAAGCCAGCATATCCTGATATCCGTCAATACACTGTATCTGAAGGGTTTATTATTATTATTATTATTAAGAAAGGATATACAAACATCTGTACCGGGAGACTTTTAAGAAGATAGGGTCAGGATTCTGTCTGTTTCCTTGGAAACTTGCCCTGAAAGCAGGGGATCTATCTTGAGTGACATTTTAAGAGCACGAATTAAAAGCTAGCATAAAATGGGAGGTGTAATTTATTCTGTCTTGTACTTGGTAGTTGTCTCTGCATAATGAGCTTTTAAATCTCATTATTTAAGTAGCAGCACCAGAACCACCCAGACCTGAAGTGAATGGTAGAACACATATCATCCACAGGAGGACCTTCAGGCTGTTCTCAACTGGACAACATTTCCAAAAATAATTTGAGTGAATAATAATATAAAGAGCACTTCCAGAAATAACATCAGTTCAGTCTTCATGAACTATTAATCATGTCTGATTTAATGGGATCATTATATTTGGCATTCTGCATGTGTTAATAGCATCTAATGCACAGATGCTTTTTTTGACTGTTGAATGAATAATGATCTGGGACTCAGGTTTTCTTAATGGCCCCTTAATATCAACTACTTTGGCAAAAGATGAAAATGAAAAAAAAAATACATGACATTTATTTTATATTAGCAATGTGGAAAATGCGTACATTCATAATCAAGGTACATTTTTTACAATGTGATCTTAATGGCTTCTATTGAAGAGGAGATTATTATGAGGAGTTCATCTTCTAGCAATGAGAGAAAAAGAGGGGGAAATATTAGGACGAGGGTAGTAATTTAAAAAACATAAACAGGCTGCCTCAGTTTGGAAATAACAATTCTAGAAACTTGCAAAACTACAGAAATCAGCAAAACCAGGTCATCCATGAGGCACCTGCATGTTACTCTCTGAAATTTGATGCAGGGCATCTAGGCAGGTACAAGTGGGCATCAGTGGAGAGTCAGTATTAGGTATGTAATGTGCACAAGTGACTTTACAAGGCAAGAACAAAGGGTGATAGTTGGCTAAATTTTACTCAGAGTAGACCTATTGAAATGAATGGGCCAAACTTAGACATGCCCATTAGTTTCAATGGGTCTACTCTAAAAAAAAACTTAGTTAAATGGCACCCAAATACAGTGGTACCTCAGTTTACGACCTTAATCCCTTCCAGAAGTCCATTCTTAAACCGAAACCCTTCTTAAACCAAGGCATGCTTTCCCTAATGAGGCCTCCCACCACCGGTGCCTTTCCACCTTTCGGATTCTGTTCTTAGACCAAGGTAAAGTTCACAAACTGGAACACTACTTCCGGTTTTGTGGAATTCTTATACGGAATAGTTCATAAACAGGGCTGTTCTTAAACTGAGGTACCACTGTACCTCTAGTTCAGAGCATTTGTGTCCAGCCATTTCTAGCAAGTATGCCACGTGTCAAGCCCAAAGTGCTACTTTTGTATCATTTTAGTAGGCACTATAATACATATGCAGACCTCCAAAGCACAGTATGATTTTACAAGGGAGCAGACCCCTCATGTATCCTGTTTTGCTGGTGCTTGAAGCCCATAGTGGAAGTGGAAACAAACCAAGGCAAGCTCAATCAAAATTCACATGTCTCTAAGCAGATCAGGACCCTGGGCAGCTCCTAATGGCTCTGCTGGACAAACTTTTTTCAGCAGAGTGCCGTTGCCGTCTGAAGTCTTATACTAGCAAGGCACATACTGTGTTTGGCCCCAATTCCTTGAGATGCTAGCCATGCTGAGGTGAAGGGCCCTGGGAGGTGCTAACTTCTGTCCTGCAGAAGGAATGAAGATATTATTGGGGACTGGGCCCCTGAGTCTGAGGAAGGCTTACATTCTCAGTCCAGCACGGCCCAAGGTGACGTGTTGATAAATCTGCTCCTGAATACAGCTGCCTCTTCACCTGTATTCTTCTTATTTAGATGCTGGAGCCAGTCCAGTACACCTGTCCAGTACTCCAATAATTATTCATACAATACAATTATTAATGTAATTATTAATACTATACTATACTATACAGACTTGCTGATCAGAAGGTTGGCGATTCAAATCCCCGCGATGGGGTGAGCTCCCGTTCCTCGGTCCCTGCTCCCGCCAACCTAGCAGTTCGAAAGCACAAAGTGCAAGTAGATAAATAGGTACTGCTCCGGCAGGAAGGCCACATGACCCGGAAGCTGTACGCTGGCTCCCTCGGCCAATAAAGTGAGATGAGCGCCGCAACCCCACAGTTGGTCATGACTGGACTTAATGGTCAGGGGTCCCTTTACCTTTACACTATACTATACTATACTATACTATACTATACTATACTATACTATACTATACTATACTATACTTTGAGGGAGGGGACCGAGCAAACCTCTGCCCATGAACTTGGTTTTTCTCCGTGCCTCATAGCACTGTGGACATGAGTATGGGAGAAGGTGCCATGATATTGAGGAGGTAGCCTCCCCCCCACACACACACTCCATTCCTCAGAACTGTCAGGGAATTGTGGGCCAAAATGGGGGAGAGAGAGGAATTTAGTTACACAATTATTTTATTTTATTTTATATTTTATCCTGCAAAATGAAAAGTGACTCACACAGAGAAAAAGAAAGAAAGAGTAAAAATAAAGTGTGAAAATGCCTTTTTATGTATATAATGAGAACTATGGTATTTGGAAGGCATGGATTTTGCTAAGTTGTTCTTTTTAAGCTAACCAGTTTGATTTTGCCTTAACTGCTGGGATTGAGATGGCATTGCAATAAGATTAATTAACAGGATAATCTAAACCCTGGCAATGGTGAAACTTCCACTGTGTCCATAGTTCCATCTCTCATGATGGCTAGGGCGGAAGGCAGGGGAGCAGGTAAATCATTCTGGCAGCCTGGAGCTTATGGCAGTGGAACTGGCTTGGAATCCACTGGATTCAAGGCTGGATCAGCCTTTCCCTACCCCTAGAATGGCCCATTTGGGGGTTTTCTGAGAGCTGCCACAGAACAGGGAACTCAGCAGGTGGAGACCAGTGGAAGCTGGCAGGACCTCTGCCCAACCCAACTCTCTCACACACCAACTACATCCTGGAGCAAAGGTGGGGTGGATTTCATCCCAACTGACTAAGTTTACTTCAGAACATGAAGTTTTCTGAAAGAAAGCAGAATGAGACTGTCTGAGTGTGACCCTCCATAACCAACTTCTTCCCTTGCCCACCATAATGAGAGGACTTATAAATCATGAATTTGCTTTCCTGTTAATTAATTTTGACAGGCTGAAAGATTATCAGATCTGAATATATGGATCATTAAATCTCTGTCATTCTTACATTCTCCAGAGAAATGCCATCACCAAATGAAATGAATATTGCAGAAAATTATCCTTTCTTTTCCTCACCCCCCACCTCTTTTTCCCCAGTAGAGCGTCTTAATGGTGTATACTTAAGAATATTCACTTTATGCAGTACTTGACAAAGCTCTTAGATGGTTTAAATTCTCCAGTGATTTGACTTATTCGCACTTTTCATGGGTAATGCAGGATGACAGAAGACATTTTAAAAGATACAGGAAGCTCCAAACACATGTTAAAGTCTGACTTCTGCTTTATTTCATGTAAGAATGTAAACACATCCACTTGGAAAGGTTTTTGGTTTTTATTCAGTGTAATTATTATTGATAAATCTGGTCTTTTGAATCCATATTATTGAGGCTGAACTTTTTTATCACTTATGTTTATTTGTAATTATAGAAATGGTTTGAAGGCACTTCAGTTGATTTCTAGGATTTTTCATATGGAAACAGTGTGTAACATGCAAGAGTGCAACATACAGCAGGAATGTGCTCAAAGAATAGACTAGCCTTTGAAGCAAACAAAATGGCATGGCACGGTGATTGTCTTAAATATGCAGCCAGGTATCTGGTGTTGCTCAGAATTTCTAAGAAACAAGAAATCAATGCAGTTTTGAAATAAAAATCAGTGCAGTTTCAAAACATTCAGTCCACCATCTTGAATCAGAATGGCATCCAATGGTATGCACACATAGACTAAACCAGCCCCATCTCAGGAACCATCTCTTAAGAGGTTCCACAAGCATTGCAAATAGACAAACAATTGCATATGTTGACTGTGAACAATTTCAGGGCTAAGCTTAGCCACTGCCATCGTTGGGGTAAACAGTTGTGCATATTTAACAGTCATGATATAAGACCAATGCATTGCACATAAATTATGAACAGGATTAAAGTTTCAGCTTAGTTGACAGACCCTCCATTACAGCAGAGTAAAAATAAATCACTAATAAATCACTGCTATTCCCTAGAAATCATGGAGGTTGGAGATAATGAGGAAGAAATAGTTGCTTATAACATCAAATTGGTTAATTGCTTCCTCTCCGGTTTATACTTGCTTGATTTACTGAAGAATAAAGGTGCCTTACTTTTTCCTTTAAAATCCTCACTGGGGTATTGTGTAAAGAAGAACAGGTTAGCACTGTGACATCAGTGCTATGACAATAAAAAGTTGTCATAACAGTGTAAGAACATGAGAAGAGCCCTACTGGATCAGGCCAAGGGCCCATCTAGTCCATTATTCTGCTCTCACAGTGACCAACCTGATGCCTATGTTCACCAAAACATAGTTTCTTTATGAATTTAGAAGGTTTTTCTGAAGAATGGAATTACTGGATGGGGGGGGGGAATCAGTGGTGAAAAGGACTATTCTTTTTTATGTTAAAAATATAAATTAGCTGGGAAATGAATACCTCAGTGGGAAATATGGGAAGCACAGTGAACCCCAAATAAAAGCATGATAATGAGAATATTAAAAATTCTTATTATTCATTTATGCATTGCATTTCCCTTGGCTAGTGCTTGTTAGAAGGGGGGAAAGGAACACTAATTCTTAAAAATATAAAGAGAAATGTGAATGTTAACCCATCACTTAGTACTATCATGGTGATGAGTTAACAAGAACTTATTTATTTTAATATGAGTCACATGTTTGATTTGGGCTTTTTTTTTGTTCAGCTTTATATCTCTTTCATGAAAAGATAGTGCCCAGGTTTTTTTAAAAAAAATTCAATAGCCACCTGATTTTGGTGTTTTTCTTAGGAAACAATATATATGTATAATTGGAACAGGAAGAGAAAGATGCAATTTCCTGATTTTATAGAATTTCTGTTTAAGATCAGCACTGTAATGTAACTGCATATAGACTTAACTTTATTAACTTTCTGGCCCTTTCTACAAACCTAGGCTTTGAGTGTTTTGAAAAAGAATTATCGCATAAGAACATGGGAAAATAAGATAAGCCTGCTGGATTAGGCCAATGTCCCATCTAGTCCAGCATCCTGTTTTCACAGTGGTTGACCAGACACCTATGGGAAGACCAGAAGCAGGACCCAAGTGCCTTCTTTCCTGTGGGTTCTTCTTTCTTTGGGACCCTTCTTTCCTGTGGGTTCTAGCAACTGGTATTGAGAACCATGTTGCCTCTGATTGTGAAAGACATGATTCTTGATGTTGGAGGCAGCAGGCATGCAAGCACATAGATCCAGTAGCTCCTTCCAGCTGTGGGTTCTCTGCAGTGTGTGCCATCCTTCTTTGTATACCAGCTGCAGCAATCTCACCTGGGAGAAATTTTCAATCCAAATCTTTTCTCACACACAATGGATTAGTATGGGCTGTTAAAAGATCCTTGGATAACGGTGGCATAGACAGTGGGGTTAGTAATGCACCTTCAAGCACAGGACAAGTGGAACTGCATTATTCAACAACAACAACAACAACAACAACAACAACAACAACAACAACAACAACAACAACAACAACAACATTGACAGAGATCCTGAAAACAACTGGAAGCCCCTGATCCAAAAAGTACCTTTTAACAAATGTTTATTCACTCTCCTTGTGGCTTTCAGCAGGTTAATGAAGACACAGAAGCCAACTATAATTAAAGCATCATTTAAACTGGCAAATACAAATAACTCAGGGCAACTAATCCAGGTGCTGCAAATGAACAATTATGACCTAAAGGTGCCATATGATGCTAGGTTCATTTTGGACATTTGTAAACATACAGATTAAGGATATGTGGAACTGACTGGCTGTATTTCTTGTTCACGAAATGAAGTTAATGTCGCAAGACCTTATAACTGTTAAACACCCATAGAGTTACAACGCAGTGTAAGACTAAAGTTGTCAAATTATAATTGCCTGTGAGTAATAATTGCAACAAGGCACAGACTTAAGTCTGCTGAGATGAGATTAGTAGCAAAAAGAATTCTTATTAAATATGTGTACGTGATGGGGTTATAATGACTAGAAGATCTTCCTAAACTTTCTGAAGTGATTATTTAGCAAACTACAAGGGTTTGAATTTCAGGCAAATATTAAACTTCAGAAAAAGTGTTCAGACTGTCACTCTAGCACTGATGAACTAAAAAATATGCTCCACTTCCACTCTTGAAGGCAGTATGTCTCTGAATGCTGGTCAGTGGCAATCACAAGTAGGCAGCATGCTGTTGCACACAAGTCCTTCTTTCAGGCTTCCCCATGGCCACTGTGGGAAGCTCCACCGCAGCAAGATGAAAGCAGATTGCTCTCACACAATAACATTTTGTAGTAAGGACTAGGGATAGGTGAATCTGTCTGTTTCAGTTCCCCCTCAGTTTCTCATTTTCCAATCTTAAATTTGGTTTTCCACATTTCCACATTGCTTTGCAATTATTATTTTTAAGGGAAAAGGTCTTCATGAAAATCTATCAGCATTTTAGTGTGAATTTCTCCTAATATTCCCATTTTAATCATCGTTTGCCATATTTTCAAATCTTTGCAAGGCAGTATTCCCTAATTAATGGATTTTTTTCATGTCATTTTCAGCAGTATATGCACACTTTATCCTAGCATACCCATCTTTGTGCACATTTCTTAGCTGGAGAACTGTATTGCAAAATTCGGAGAAGAGGCACTTTTGAGGTATGGCTATGTTTCAGTTTATGTATGGTCTCAGAAAGGAAGAGGCAGGGTTAAAGGGTCAGCACCAGTACCCAAGTCATAGTTTTAATGACTCTAAAAGTCTTTTCCTTTCTTTTCTTTAACATTTGTATACTACTTAATCATCTAAGTGGTTTACATAAAACATAGCACATATGTTTAAAAAAAATGCCTACCACCTTGTAAGTTTCACTGCAAAAGTGAGAGGAGATGATGTTAATTACTATGGGACAGGCAGGTGAGAGAGCTGTTTGCATCTACATTCCACTGTTTTTTCCGCTAGGAGTTTAAGGTGGCACACATGGTTCTCCCCTTCCCATATAATCCCCACAACAACCTTGTGAGGTAGGTTAGGCTGAGAGGTAGTGACTGGCCCAGGGTCACCCAGTGAACTTCCTTCATGGCCGAGTGGGGATTTGAACCCTGGTCTCCCAGGTCCTAGTCCGACGCCCACTGCACCTCACTGGCAAGCTTCCATACTATAAGGAGACAAGAAGAGCCCTGCTGAATGGTCTGCAGAGGTCAACAACCTGTTTCCTGGAGTGGCCAACCTGATGTCTGTGGGAAGCTCTGGAATTTAAAATTAGAGAGCTGCTTTTAGAATGTATAGATATTTTAGTGGCTGGAATCTATGCTGAAGTTTTATTTATGCTGAAGTGGTCTATGCCTTTTAAAACAATAAATTTATATTGCTGCCATTTACATTGCTTAGTATTGCTTTTAAATTGTATTGTGTTTTCATGATATGCAAGCTGCTTCCTGAGGCCCAAAGGTTTTTGACAAAGAAATAAAAGTCCAAGTCCTCCCCTGTATTGTTCTCTAGCAACATGCCTCTGATCCTGAAGGTAGGATATAGCCATTCTGACTATAACCATTGATCACCCTACCTTCGATGAATTTGTCTAATCCCCTTGTAAAGTCCATTCCCAACAATGTCAAAACTACAGTTCCAAAAAATGTGACACAACAGCACTGGTCTGTGCTTCGGTTGCATTGGAAGCTAAAAATAATAGCAAAAGGCTAGCACTTGGAAACAATGGGGCAGCAACAGAGGAAATGCAGAAATTAAGTGGTTTGGGATGGATTCTTGGGATTACTGGAATGAATGAATGAATGAGAAGAGGTTTAGTGTAGAACTATCCGACATTGGAATGATTAACTGTTGCCAGGCTTTCCGTCAAGCTGATTTGCCTAAGGTCAGGTCAATAACAAGTATTCATTGTAATTAAGTTTTTGAATGGATGAGAAATGCACTCGAAGCTTGATATATTCTTGAGACATTAGCATGACCCGAAACAGTAAGGCAGAGAAGATGCTAATTTTTAAACCCAGGCAACATAGCAGATAAAATTGACACAACTGTAATTGGAAAAGTTCAGCAAAATTCTGTTCATGCTACAGTGCATTAGCTATGCAATTTCTATTTGGGGTCAATTGTAGCACCTCACGTGTTTCAAACTCCTTCTGTGGTTGAGCTGATGGATAGATACCGATACTGACTATTCCATAGACATCTTTGTGAAGGATTATGACTCCCTTTGCAACCTCGAGTGGCCAAAATAAAAGCAGAGAACATCTGCAAAGAAATTAAGTTCGTCAAAGTTTCCCGTGCAGCTTTCACTTGGAGGAAACTTGGCAAGTGATACAAGGAAATGAGAGGACAAGCTATTTTTTAAAGGCATGTGCCTAGCCTCCCTGGCCTTATCTGGGTTGGAACATAACCTTTCAAACCTCTAGTTAAAAGAGGAAAGATGCTAGGAGCCACAAAGAAGAGAAATATCCACACATAGTCTCTAAAGATGGAAAGAGTAAACTTTCACCAGGGCCTCATAAAGGCTGTTATTTCGAACACTGAACACCTATGGTGCTGAGGTCAGCTTTGAAATCTTTAAGCCAATATATTTCTATAGTCTGGCCAAGGGTTATTTCTGTGGGAAAACAAGAATCTTGCGAACTGGATTCAGGAAATGATCAGTAGGAGAGCTGAAAGCACTAAGTTTGTACAATGTATAGATAGATATATCTAACATCTTATTCCAGTTATAGAAAAGCTGAAAAATTAAAATGTAAGGTAGATGGACAGATGAATAGAGAGAGATGGTGGATTCCAATATAGCACTAACTCCCTCCTTCCATCACTGCAAGGATTTCCCCCTGTGCAATGGAATTCCCCTCTCTTGCCCCATGACATATGACCTTTAAATGTATTGGGGATTCCCCCAGCCCTTCAGAGCAAATTTCACGAGGGCACATGTGGTGAGAGAAGAGGGAAAGAAAGAGCAGCTGCAGAAGCAGAAATCATTGAGCTGATGGAACGAAGAAGCTGAATACCATACTACCCAAACATTTTCATAACAAGATTAGTTTTAAAAGCAGTGATTTCAAAATCAGATATACGTGATAATTTGATTTCCACAAAGTAGGCATGCCAAGGAACGGTGAGTGCTTATAAATAAATCATAACCCTTGCACACAAAAATACATCAGCTAAGTCGTGGTGCTCAATTAAGTGCCTAATTATGTTGAATAGATACTTTCCTTGCATGCTTAAGTAGGTGGCTCTGCCCCTCGGATCTTAACACTTATTATGTTGTGTTCCCATTTACCATACATACTGCAGAACTGTTAGGCTTCCTTGTGCCCAAGCTCTTACCATCTGATGTTAAACATTAAACTGCCAAAGCTGTTTCCTAAGGGTGCTGTCCTCCTCACTTTCCAAGATGTTGAGCAATGTGCAAAGCAGCTCGCTGGAACCAGTGTGGCTCTCCACTCCCTTCCTGCTCTTCTCCTTTACCAGACCATCCCTGGTCCAGGCTATGCAAGCCTCAATTGAACTCCATGATTAGGTCCTTCTATAAGATCCCTAGGAAAGACCATTCAGCAGCTAGCTCTCCCCTGGACCTCATATTCACACAGCATTTCCCAGGAGAAGCATGCTAGTGTGCCAGGAGCTAGTGATTAAAGATGGCAAAGAGATGCTATCCAGTTAGCATTTAAAGGTGAATCTACTCAATTTGCAACAGATTTTGAGAACCGAAACACAGCTATCCTTCAAAATTCAGGCTTCTCCAAATTTTGCAAAAATGCCTATACAGGGGTAAAGTATGCATTAAAATGCATACCATCGTGAAAATAATATAAACAATGCATTATAACAGGAGAAATTGCTTTGCAAACGTGTATAGTAGGCAAAACTGCATGCAAACATGTGCATATTGGGAGACATTTGCACTAAAACGCTAAGGAATTTTCACAGGACTTTTTAAAACTGATGTGAAAAATGAGAAATTGAGAGAAACCAAAACCCATTCCTACCTGTGATTAATATTTTTAAATATTTAGAGTTGAAGTAGAAGAACGCAAACCTTATCTTGGAATGAGTGGCAAGGATGAGATTCTATGCTTAGAAGTGCAGCAGCAACCTTTTTGAGCAAATCTAGAAGGGGGGAGAAGGCCTATACTGATTCCTAAGGGATGGTCCATTCCTACTCTATGCAAGGAATCGGTGATTTTGGTCTCTTGCATCAGGTATACAGGCTGCTTTGGATAAGGATGTATTGGATAAGACTGCACAGCCCTTGGCAAATCCATTGGCCAGGATTACACTCTCCTGGAAGAATTGCTGGAGAGTGTTCCTGGACCCTGTTGTGTTCCTCGACAACTGGAGATGTAGCCAGGTATTCCACTTACGCTGCTTCCTGGTGAAGGAAGCTTCAGCCACTACCAGACACGCTATTGTTACATCCAAGTTCTGCAATACGCTCTATGAGACCAGACTTTGAATAGTGTTTGGAAATTGCACTGATGCAGAATGCTGGAGACAGGATTCTGATGGATTCAAACCATGTAACTCCAATTTTGTTCAATCTGTACCACTTCCCAGTTTGCTACTGAGTCCAGTTCAATCTTGCACAGCCACTGTGGGCATCAGTGCAGGCCCTGCTTCAGGCTGAAGCAACATCAGAGGTACAGCTAATATCTACATAGTCAGGATAGATTAGGTTGTCGTGCAGGATTGGGTTCAAGTGAACCTTTTCAGAAATAATGTTGAATATTGGCTCTTCAACAAACTTTTTGATAGTAAGCTCTGTACATCAGCTAATAGGAACATCAATTTAGGTAAGCTAACTTCAAGTTTTTGTTTTCTAAGAACATGGATGTGTGTGTTACTCAAATATTTATGGAGCACATCTAAGATATACTAATCCCCTCTTGTCTGCACCCTCAGTCTTACTACTGAACTGAACTTTCGCATACATCAGCCACCATATTCTGTCAAATACATCAACTCAACAAGCAAGTTGATTAAAGACAAGCAATCTCTAAACTCCAGCTGTTTCTGGCAAAAATGAAAAGAAACACTGGAGGCAAATCACCACCTGTAGTGTGTCTTCTCAAATTCACTCCAAGCAGCTACTATGATATATGAAACTCTGTAAATAATTGTATGATTTGCAGAAGCTCATACATTTAATTTTTGACTTTGATTACCATACAATTCCCAAATCATTTCTCAGCTACTAAAACAAATTTGAGGCATCAAAGTGGCAGCAGGAGAATAGGAATCTATTTGCATATGGAAGCTTAATTGAGAGTTCAGATCGATCATTTGCATCTTTGGGAGATAACAGATATATTCATCTATTGGTACATCCTGCATTAGGTGCAATACAGTTTCATTAAAATCAATGAGATTGTTGCCACTGGCTTCCAATAAATGTACCCACTGACATTTGGCAGCCCCTTTAAGCTAATATTGCTTGTCTATGTGCCATTTTGGAGTTCTTTACTGCTTGCATCACTATTGATCTCCTGTGATCCTTGCTTGAAATTAACCCACCAACCACAACATTATTCTATTTAATAAAACAGCACACTATAGTACCAAGCATAATGTGAGGAAACCTATAATGTACTGTAAGTCAAACTTTTCACACTCAGCTAGCTCTTGTTTATAGCACACACAAACACATGTTTGATCATCTACCCGTCTCTGATAGGGGATCAAGCATGTGATCAAGAAAAAGGTGGGACTTGGATGAAGACTGAGGACCTTGATATAAGGAGAGATTTTCACACTGAAAGTAGAATATGGTTATCCCTACTATTTCACTACTTTGGCATCCTTATACAATAACAAATGGTAGCTATGAGTTGCAGCAAATACAGTCGTACCTTGGAAGTCAAATGGAATCTATTCCGGAAGTCTGTTCGACTTCCAAAATGTTCGGAAACCAAAGTGTGGCTTCTGATTGGCTGCAGGAAGCTGCTGCAGCCAATCGGAAGCAGCGGAAGCCCCATCAGACATTTGGGTTCCAAAGAATGTTTGCAAACCAGAACACTCACTTCCGGGTTTGCGGTGTTCGGGAGCCAAAACGTCCAAGTACCAAGGTGTTTGGGATCCAAGGTATGACTGTATGTTCAGCCGTAGAGGATTTCTTACAGAGTTACAGTAACCAGATCTTTAACATTTGTAACTCTGCCATTAAGGTTTGGCCTATGAGTTGGAGTCAGGGATTTTACAAAGAAGCTTAATGTTATTTTAATGATGCAAGCAGGCATTCTTCCAAATGGGCCAACTACCTGTAGGGGTTTCAGACCAGGCCTTTTCACTTCAGCAAGAAGTGGGAGTGTGTGTGTGTGTGTGTGTGTGTGTGTGTGTGTGTGTGTGTAAAGAAGCAGTCTGCAGTTTGAATTTTGGAAAGAAAGATACAAAGAATGCTGATAGTTGATTGAAGGCAAAGTATCCCAAGGCTTCTGGGTATCTGCTTTGCCATTAAGGAATGTTCTGCCTGTATACAGGATTTTGTTTATAAATCAAGTATTAGTGAGACACCATGATTTTGCAGGTGGCGCTGTGGGTTAAACCACAGAGCCTAGGACTTGCCGATCAGAAGGTCAGCGGTTCAAATCCCCACGATGGGGTGAGCTCCTGTTGCTCGGTCCCTGCTCCTGCCAACCTAGCAGTTCGAAAGCATGTCAAAGTGCAAGTAGATAAATAGGTACCGCTCCAGCAGGAAGGTAAACGGCATTTCCGTGTGCTGCTCTGGTTTGCCAGAAGTGGCTTATTCGTGCTGGCCACGTAAGCTTTACGCCAGCTCCCTCAGCCAATAAAGGAGATAATAATAATAATAATAATAATAATAATAATAATAATAATAATAATAATAATTTTTATTTATATCCCGCCCTCCCCAGCCGAAGCCGGGCTCAGGGCGGCTAACAACACTAAAATAGTGCAACATTATAAAACATCAAAGAATTAATTAAAATCAAAATTGATGGCAACCATAAACTAAAGTATTGTAAAGATTGCCAAAGGAGGGAGTCAGGCTGCACCCTGACCAAAGGCCTGGTGGAACAGCTCTGTCTTGCAGGCCCTGCGGAAAGATGTCAAGTCCTGGAGGGCCCTTGTCTCTTGTGACAGAGCGTTCCACCAGGTTGGAGCCGCAGCCGAAAAAGCCCTGGCTCTAGTTGAGGCCAGCCTAACCTCTCTGAGGCCTGGGACCTTCAAGATGTTTTTATTTGAAGACCGTAAGTTCCTCTGTGGGGCATACCAGGAGAGGCGGTCCCGTAGATACGAGGGTCCTAGGCCGTATAGGGCTTTGAAGGTTAAAACCAGCACCTTAAACCTGATCCTGTACTCCACTGGGAGCCAGTGCAGCTGGTATAGCACCGGATGAATGTGATCCCGCAGCGAAGACCCCGTAAGGAGTCTCGCTGCGGCATTCTGCACCCGCTGGAGTTTCTGGGTCAGTCTCAGGGGCAGCCCCACGTAGAGCGAGTTACAATAATCCAGTCTGGAGGTGACCGTCGCGTGGATCACAGTGGCTAGGTCAGGGCGAGAGAGGTAAGGAGCCAACTGCTTAGCTTGGCGGAGATGAAAAAATGCCGCCTTTGTTATAGCTGCAATCTGCGCCTCCATGGGGAGGGAGGTATCGAAGATTACACCCAAACTCTTAACGGACGGTGCTGGCACTAATTGCACCCCCGCAAGAGATGGGAGTTGCCCCCTCAATCCCATATCGTCCCATCCCAGCCAGAGGACCTCTGTCTTCGAAGGATTTAACTTCAACCGGCTCCCACGTAACCATCCAGCCACAGCTTCCAAGCATCTGATCAGTGTGTCTGGGGCCGAGTCAGGATGGCCATCCATCAACAGATAGAGTTGGGTGTCATCAGCATACTGATGGCAGCCCAGCCCAAAACTCCGGACAAGCTGGGCGAGGGGGCGCATAAAGATGTTAAAAAGCATCGGGGAGAGTATCGCACCCTGGGGCACTCCACACACCAAGGAGTGGCGGGGTGACAGTTCCCCCCCAAGCGCCACCCTCTGTCCCCGACCAGAGAGAAACGAGCGCAGCCATTGAAGGACTGTGCCCTGGATCCCCACGTCGGCAAGGCGGTGGTCCAGGAGTTCGTGATCGACCATGTCGAAGGCTGCTGACAGGTCTAGAAGAATCAGCAGCCCCGACCCGCCTCGATCCAGCTGCCTGCGGAGATCATCTGTTAGGGCGACCAGAGCCATCTCGGTCCCATGACCAGCGCAGAAGCCGGACTGGAATGGATCCAGAGCTGATGTTTCATCCAGAAACCTACCAAGCTGTTCAGCAACCGCTCTCTCAATCACCTTACCCAGGAATGGAAGATTCGAAACTGGGCGGTAATTGGATAGATCTAAGGGATCTAATGATGTTTTCTTTAAGAGCGGACGCACCACTGCCTCCTTCAGTTCCCCTGGGAATGTCCCGGTGCCAAGGGACAGATTGATGATATCCCCCAGGGGGGCCCGCACCTCGTCTGGACACGCTCTAATCAGCCAAGACGGGCACGGGTCGAGAGGACAAGTGGTGGGCTTTCCAGCTCGGAGGAGTCTGTCCACATCGGCTGGGGATATCCGGTCAAAGTGGTCCAATACTGGACCCGAGGACAGTCGAGGGGCCTCCAGTTCCTTTATTGTATCCAAATTGGCAGGGAGGTCATGGCGGAGCAACAGGACCTTCTCCGCAAAAAAGCTCGCAAATGCCTCACAGCTGTGTGTCAAATTATTATTTAAATTTGGCTGTCCTTCGAGGGACGTTAAAGACCGAATTACACTAAATAATTGTGCCGGGCACCCCGCCATACTCGCTCTAGCCGTCTGAGGTCCCGCTTCATTTTCCGGAGCTCCTCAGTAAACCAGGGAGCCCGGTTTCTGCGGGGTCGCAGAGGGCGCTTAGGTGCGATCTCATTGATGGCTGCCAGGAGCTGGGTATTCCAGCCCTCAACAAGCTCAGTCAATGAGTCGCCAGGGGGAGAAAGGTCCCGCAAGGCTTGACGGAACCTATCAGGGTCCATCAGCCTCCGCGGGCGAGCCCAAATCGGCTCGCCACCTAAGCAGGGGGGGGTGGAACATCAATCCTGGCTTTCAGAGCATAGTGATCAGACCATGGCACCTTGATCGAAGGAAACATGATCACATCTATACCGACACCAAAGATCAAATCCAGCATGTGGCCTGCTTGATGAGATGAGTGCCGCGACCCCAGAGTCGGTCACGGGTGGACCTAATGGTCAGGGGTCCCTTTACCTTTTTTGTGATTTTGCAGTAGTGTCACATCCAAAGAAAACTAAACTCTGTAGCATTGCCACAAGAATGCCTCACTGCTCAGACAAGTGGGAACAAGGAACAACACTTATATTGCCCTACTGCCACGGCTGAATTCAGTCCTCGTCCATTGGTTTTTATCATTTACTATATGCATATAAAACACCTAGATTAAAATTAATTGAATTAGCTCATTACTATTTAACTGGACTATTGACTAATGTTAACGCAGCCGAAAAATAAAACTGCAAGCGCAATAAATTGTATAGCTAATATTGCACCTTATTTATTTTTCTCCCATTGAAGCACATTTGCACATTTGCATATACAATGGAAAATTTGCAGCACCTTCACTGACAAATTGCAAATAACTCATGCCACTAAATAAAATGTACCCACTATCTTATTTTCTTGCTTCCTTACTACTCACTAAAATATATGTTCCTATAGTTGAAGCAAATATGGAAGGCCATTAGATTCTGATTACCTATGCATCATTTGAAAACAAATAACACACATGTGTTTGAATGTAATGAAAACCTTTCTGGGGTTTTCTGTTTGCTTTTTGTTTTTGTTTTATTTATTATGCAAATACAAAACAGAGGCAAAGCATACATACGTCTGGCAAAAATAAAGACAAAAAAAGAAAAAGAAAAGAAAAAAACACATACACACACACACACACACCTACATACAAACAAAACAAAACAGGTACAAAAATAAATACGAAACAAAAATGGAACAAATTCTAAGAATACAAACAGTAAATAACTAAGACAGACATTTCTCTGCTGAGGTACTGGCTTTTCTGGGATGGATTCCATTTGCTTATTTTTTGGTTTTGGTTTTGACTTCCGTCAATCACACTGCTGTTCATTTCCTGTGCCTAAAACAGTTTCTCCGTATTTTATTATATTCCTCATCTTGGTATGATGAGTCATATTCTCACTTGCTGGTTTATTCTAAACACAGACAAATCCTGGTTGTTGAACTTTGATTCAATAAATAAGTATTTAGGCATTCCCATTCCTTCTATATAGTTTTGTTAGACTTATTCCTTAAGGCTTTGGTTAGCTTAGCAAGTTCCAAGTACTCGCTTAACTTTGGTAGCCATTCTTCTTTAGTTGGTATATAATTACCCTTCCAATTTTTGGCTATTTATACCCTAGACGCCAGTAATGAAAACCTTTTTGAGGCTTTGCTTGTGTATTGCTTCACCATGAGCCCTGAGCCCAACCTACAATTCAGCTCAAATGAACTACAGCAGCATTATAGTGTGCATAAGTACATGACATTTGTTGTTGTTTAGTCGTTTAGTCGTGTCCGACTCTTCGTGACCCCATGGACCAGAGCACGCCAAGCACTCCTGTCTTCCACTGCCTCCCGCAGTCTAGTCAAACTCATGCTGGTAGCTTCAAGAACACTATCCAACCATCTTGCCCTCTGTTGTCCCCTTCTCCTTGTGCCCTCCATCTTTCCCAACATCAGGGTCTTTTCCAGGGAGTCTTCTCTTCTCATGAGGTGGCCAAAGTATTGGAGTCTCAGCTTCAGGATCTGTCCTTCCAGTGAGCACTCAGGGCTGACTTCCTTAAGAATGGATAGGTTTGATCTTCTTGCAGTCCATGGGACTCTCAAGAGTCTCCTCCAGCACCATAATTCAAAAGCATCAATTCTTCGGTGATCAGCCTTCTTTATGGTCCAGCTCTCACTTCCATACATCACTACTGGGAAAACCATGGCTTTAACTATACGGACAGGTAAGCAAAATATTCTTAAACTTGGGATGGGCAACTGGTGGTTGAGGGATTCAATCCGTATCAGGGGAGGGGCCGCCTCATCTGCATTGTCTTTCATTGCCAGCACTTCTTTCCCTTTATGCACTTCAGCTGTGCAGATCAACTAGTAGGCAAATGGCTCATCAAACTGTTGTTATTTATTATTGTTATTGAATTATTCCTTAAATTTCAATACCAGCCTTCATCTGAAGTTCACAGAGCAGTTTACAATATAAAAACACAAAAATACATATCATAATAACAAAATAACACCCACACAGACGGTTTAAAAGGCTATAGATTGTTTAATTAGCCAAAGGCCCGGAAGAAGAGGAATGTTTTCCCTGGCACCTAAATATAGGTAATGAAGGTGCCAGATGAGCCTGCCTGGGGAGAGCATTTCACAAGCAGGGAACCACTGTAGAAAGGCCTCCTTCTTGTATTGCTCCTCTCCAGACCTCTCATGGAGAAGGCACATGAAGAAGGGCCTTAGATGATGATGAAGGGTCCAGGTCTGTTCATATGGAGAGAGACAGCCTTTCCTGGTAAACTAGCCTTCCAGATAAATAGAACCAGAGGTTCTGTCAGCCTTTTTTTCTATGGCATTCACTACTGTGTATGCTAAAACACAGGTCAACAGGTGTGTGGTGTCTTATGGAAGAACTCTGACAGAGTCTGTCTTGATATTCTGTTGTGCTCATGTCCTCTTGTTGGCCACTGTGAAAACAAAATGCTTGGGCAGATGAGTCTGATCCTGTCAGACTCTTCTTATATTCTTGGGTTTATTCTTTTGGAAAGCAGTACACAACCCTTTGTCTCCAATGAGCACATTTGTAAGGCTTTGAGTTTCAGCTGTGCCTGGGATGAAATATCACAGTTAAGAACCTGAAATGCTTTCAGGAGGAACCCCTTATATTGTTAGTCCTTGGTTACATGGCTGTAAAGTTAACCTCACTTTAATTCACAAAGCACATTTGCTGGGATTGGGGGGGGGGGAAAGACAGTCAGAGACAGCTGTGAGGGAGGCAGGGAGAAATGAAGAAATAGGGATGTTGCACTGCATTGTGTGCGATAGCAGATTTGCTAGGATTCTCAGTAATTCACCTCTTTGTACTCACAAAAAAGAATTTCATTTAATTTTGCCCTCATTGAACCTCTGAGGCTAAAATCATACTGGGAGTCAAATATAGGCATAATTCCTGAGTACTGTTAAAGGAATTTACTCAGGAGGAGGTCTTCTAAAATTGTTCACCTGCTTTCCAGTCCATTAAACTCCGGCATGTTTATAGGAGGTTGGAGGCTATCTCATGCCTCCCCACTGTGTGGACTGTTCTTTATGGAGAGACATTAAAAAAAACACCCTGTATACAGATCGAGCCTGTATAAAATGTAAACTGGGATGCCATCTTTTTATTATCAACAAACTGCCAGACATGAAAATATTTACTACTAAAGATAAATTGCCTAATTGGCTACATTCCTTAAAGATCTGTAGTAGTAATTTCTTTATACTACCAAAAAACAACAACACACACAGCATCTCAATAGGCTACACTCAATTACTATTCTGCTCACTGATACATCACAAGAAATAGTATCTTGGCATTATTTTCTTCATAAAGTGGTGGTATTTAGAAACCATAGCATGTGCATGCAATCTGATTTTTATTTTTATGACCATCTCAATTCCACTGCATGAAAAGCTTACAACTAGCAGGTATCCATTATGATAACCTCTCCCATTCTCTCCCGCCTCCGACATCCCGCCTCCCTTCTCTTTTTTTATTGACGCACACAAAGCACTTCTCAATGATGTTTTCATGGTTTGTAGAACATATTCGAACTTAGCTGAGAAATGAGTTTCAAGAGTAAGACTACTACCGGGAATGCCAATGGGCTAAGAACATTTTTGACATATGTGCATTGCTGAGCTTTATTTGATTTGCAAGTTTAGAGGAAAGAGTTGAAAGATGCAGTGATCTGCAGCTTAATGGAACAACAGCCTCACATCAAAGAAATGGGTGATTTGAATGAGTGCATGCCAGTTGTTACAAAGTGATTATAAAATCATTATGCAGGGTTTAACTGTATAGGGAAAGTTTGCCATCATGGTGGGGAGTTGCCTTGGGTTACACGGATGTGGTTTGAACATCACAGTAAGCCAAACTGTGACTCTCTATGACCCACAAACATGTTGTCTCCAGGTAGGGAGCTTGCACCTGTTTAGCTGAGCATGGGACAGCAGCTAAGCCAAAGTTGGGCTTAGCTGGCTATCCAAACTTAGGGTCATAGCTAAGATCTCTCCTCCTTAACCTGTAACCATAAGACAAACCTTAGCTATGAATTGTGGTGAAGGAGGAGAGACAACCAGAGTCCCAGGTTCAGGCACCACACTTAGCTTAGCTGCCACATCACACTGACCTCAAAAGTTTGGGGGTGAGCAATGCAGCAATGATCCTCTCTCTGGTAACCAGACCACCGGAATGACCAGAAACATCAAGTAAATGTATATGTATCTGAAACAGGTACAGGGAAAGCGCTAAACATGTGGGGGCACTTTTTGACATTCACAAAAATAAAGGTGAAAGTAGGTTGCATTTTGGCTCTGCCCTGTTCTTTATTAACTGGAATTAGTGTTGAAACATTCCACTCTCTGATACATAATTACGAAACTCATTACCTAAATACAGAAAATCTACTCCATAAATTTCTGACTTACTCATCTTCTTGTCAAATAATAATAAAAACTATTACGGCTACTACAAAGAGAAAAAGAAAACAATATACGCCTAACAGAAAGGATTCAAGAGTAATATCAAATCCCTTCCGTACATAGGTTTTATTAATATTTTGATGCAATATTGCCTACATCCTTCTTCCTCAGGCAGGTCATTACACAACTGCTAAAGTGTTTGATAAATTAACTCACCATAATAAATTAACAGCTTATCCTAGATCATAACTGTTTTGACCATGCAATTATTTTCAGCTCCCCGAGGCTCAACAAGTACCACAGCCATTAGATTTAGTAAACAAGGCAATACTTGGAAGGATTTTGTTATTTTAATTACACTTGTAATGTTTCCGCTGAAAACAACTTTGAAGATCATTGTGGCAAGGTTATGGGGTTCATGAGTGATTTCCCAGAAGCAGTATGTTGAGTCAAATTTTATATAATAATAAATTATATATAATTATACTTAATAATTAATAATTATACATACTCTATTTTTTCCAACCAGGCAACTAGGATCTGCTTCCCCACTGCAACATCTCTCCAGAGACCATATGACATATGATAGACCCTTACCAGTGATTAGATTATTGCTGAATCTAATTTCACTCAACATGTCTGATGCAGAAAGCTAATCTCTTCTAACAATTAGCTTCTTGGCACCTTTAGACTGGCATCCTGGCAAGCCAGTCATGTGAGGCTTGTCCCATAAAGGGTCCACACCTACATTCAGAAACCATTGGCTAAAACCAGCTTGAAGATGTTCCTGAAGTTGTTGTTATTGTTAGTAATACTTATTTATTATTATTATTCTGTCCTTCCTCACAAAGGAGCCCAGCACAGCAAACACCAAAATGTTAATTAGAAATAATAATAATAATAATAATAATAATAATAATAATAATAATAATAATGATTTATTATTTATACCCCGCCCATCTGGCTGGGCCTCCCCAGCCACTCTGGGCGGCTTCCATAAAAACCAAAAATACAATAAAATATCACACGTTAAAAACTTCCCTGAAGATGTCTCCTGAATGTCAGGTAGTTGTTTATCGCTTTGACATCTACTGGAAGGGCGTTCCACAGGGCGGGCACCACTACTGAGAAGGCCCTCTGCCTGGTTCCCTGTAGCTTTGCTTCTCACAATGAGGGAACCGCCAGAAGGCCCTCAGCGCTGGACCTCAGTGTCCGGGCAGAATGATGGGGGTGGAGACGCTCCTTCAGGTATACTGGACCGAGGCCGTTTAGGGCTTTAAAGGTCAGCACCAACACTTTGAATTGTGCTCGGAAACGTACTGGGAGCCAATGCAGGTCTTTCAAGACCGGTGTTATATGGTCTCGGCGGCTGCCCCCAGTCACCAGTCTAGCTGCCGCATTCTGGATTAGTTGTAGTTTCCGAGTCACCTTCAAAGGTAGCCCCACGTAGAGTGCATTGCAGTAGTCCAAGCGGGAGATAACCAGAGCATGCACCACTCTGGCGAGACAGTCCGCAGGCAGATAGGGTCTCAGCCTACGTACCAGATGGAGCTGGTAAACAGCTGCCCTGGACACAGATTTGACCTGTGCCTCCATGGACAGCTGTGAGTCCAAAATGACTCCCAGGCTGCGCACCTGGTCCTTCAGGGGCACAGTTACCCCATTCAGGACCAGGGAATCCTCCACACCTGCCCGCCTCCTGTCCCCCAAAAACAGTACTTCTGTCTTGTCAGGATTCAACCTCAATCTGTTAGCCGCCATCCATCCTCCAACCGCCTCCAGACACTCACACAGGACCTTCACCGCCTTCACTGGTTCTGATTTAAAAGAGAGGTAGAGCTGGGTATCATCCGCATACTGATGAACACGCAGCCCAAACCTCCTGATGATCTCTCCCAGCGGCCGCATGTAGATGTTGAAAAGCATGGGGGAGAGGACAGAACCCTGAGGCACCCCACAAGTGAGAGCCCAGGGGTCTGAACACTCATCCCCCACGACCACTTTCTGAACACAGCCCAGGAGGAAGAAGCGGAACCACTGTATAACAGTGCCCCCAGCTCCCAGCCCCTCAAGACGGTCCAGAAGGATGCTATGGTCGATGGTATCGAACGCCGCTGAGAGATCCAGCAGAACTAGGAAACAGCTCTCGCCTTTGTCCCTAGCCCGCCGGAGATCATCAACCAGTGCAACCAAGGCAGTTTCAGTCCCATGATGAGGCCTGAATCCCGACTGGAAAACAGATGAAAATCAGATGAAAACATATGAAAAACATTTCAAACGATCTGAAATCATTGGGACTGGGAGCAGCTGCTGAGACCACATAACACCGGTCTTGAAAGACCTACATTGGCTCCCAGTACGTTTCCGAGCACAATTCAAAGTGTTGGTGCTGACCTTTAAAGCCCTAAACAGCCTCGGTCCAGTATACCTGAAGGAGCATCTCCACCCTCATCATTCTGCCCGGACACTGAGGTCCAGTGCCGAGGGCCTTCTGGCAGTTCCCTTGTTGCGAGAAGCCAAGTTGCAGGGAACCAAGCAGAGGGCCTTCTCGGTAGTGGTACCTGTCCTGTGGAACACCCTCCCACTAGATGTCAAAGAGAAAAACAACTACCAAACTTTTAGAAGACATCTGAAGGCAGCCCTGTTTAGGGAAGCTTTTAATGTTTGACATACTATTGTATTTTAATATTTTGTTGGCAGCTGCCCAGAGTGGCTGGGGAAACCCAGCCAGATGGGTGGGGTACGTATGTATAAATAAATAAATAAATAAATAAATGTTATTTACAAACCAGTCAGATACCCTCACAGTTTATGATTTTAAGGTTGTCAGGAACAGTATCTTTCAGCCTGGGTAAACAAGAATGATTTCAAGTTCCTATTGAAAGTTGATAATGTGGAAGACAGAAACATTTCACCAGGAAGGGCAGTCTACAAACAGGGAACCACCACTGAGAAGGCCCTGTCACAAGATAACTCCAGCCGGGCAGTCTCATGTCAGAACCACCAACAAGGCTTCAGCTGCCAGTCACAGGGTCTGAGATTATTGATAATGGGGAAAGCATTATTTGCGGTACTTGGGTCCCAACCCCCATTTAGCACTTGGTGTACCAGTACTAATATCTTAAATTGGGCCCTATAGTGCTGGCCAGTACAGTGCTTTCAGGACTGGTGGCGCATGGTCTCATCAGGCTGTCTCATTTACAAATCTAGCAGCTGCATTTGGCACTAGCTGCAGCCTCCAGGCTATCTTCAAGTGCTGCCCCAAACAGACTGCATTACAGTAGTCCAAGTTGGAGGCTACCAGATCATGGACAACCAAGGCCAGGCGATCCTGGTCCAGGAACAGCTGTAGCTAGCAAATCAGCTGAAGCTGCTCCAAGACACGCCTGGCCTCAAAAGTCACTTGAGACTTAAGTGAGAAATTGGAATCCACAAGTATTCACAAACTACCAACCCATTCCTTCAGAGGGAGTGCATTTCCTTGGAGGTCATGATTGTGGTTTGAGTGGACAACAAATGCCTGTAGATCAGATGGGAAGATTATGCACCACTGACTTCTCAGGCTGCTGAATAATGATATTGTTGTGGGACTTCAAGTCCCTCTCTTGATTGATCAGGTTTTTAGTGTTAATCACTTCAGGTGGTTTCATAGAATCATAGAGTTGGAAGAGACAACAAGGGCCATCGAGTCCAACCCCCTGCCAAGCAGGAAACACCATCAGAGCACTCCTGACATATGGTTGTCAAGCCTCTGCTTAAAGACCTCCAAAGAAGGAGACTCCACCACACTCTTTGGCAGCAAATTCCACTGTCGAACAGCTCTTACTGTCAGGAAGTTCTTCCTAATGTTTAGGTGGAATCTTCTTTCTTGTAGTTTGGATCCATTGCTCCGTGTCCGCTTCTCTGGAGCAGCAGAAAACAACCTTTCTCCCTCCTCTATGTGACATCCTTTTATATATTTGAACATGGCTATCATATCACCCCTTAACCTCCTCTTCTCCAGGCTAAACATGCCCAGCTCCCTTAGCTGTTCCTCATAAGGCATCGTTTCCAGGCCTTTGACCATTTTGTTTGCCCTCCTCTGGATACGTTCCAGTTTGTCAGTGTCCTTCTTGAATTGTGGTGCCCAGAACTGGACACAGTACTCCAGGTGAGGTCTGACCAGAGCACAATACAGTGGCACTATTACTTCCCTTGATCTAGATGCTATACTCCTATTGATGCAGCCCAGAATTGCATTGGCTTTTTTTCTGTTTCATGAGAAGTGATCTATAAATGAAATAAAACCATGCTTGTTCAGCAAGGAAAACTGTTTGGTGTGTTTACTTATGATGTTTGAACTTCCAATTTTGTAGGAATGGCCTGCATATGAAGCATTTTCATAAGGAAGCATAGAAAAATATTTTAGAGACTAAGGCCTTTTTTAAAGAAAAAACTGATTGTAGACACACCACTTGAAAATTCATAAATAGAGCTTATCAGCTTGACAGTGTGATTTATAAATTATGGGGATAAGGGACAAGAATGCTGGAAAACAATATAAAGTTTTTTCCTCCTCAGTGGGTCTACAGTTCAGGTTGTGCCAGTGCCATAAGGAATACTGATGATTTATGGTGTGGAGGAATCGGAGCTGGCAAAATGCATAGGCCTTGCTCCCAGAATATTTATTTAAAAAGAAAGGAAGAAAATGTTTCCCTGCAGAACTGCTTATGTTGTGTTAATTTTTCCCACTTAAACAGGAAACCCTTCCATAACTCAGAGAACCAAGCATATTTTCTCTTTTTAATTCAGATTGGATTGTTTTGCTTGCTTGCTTGCAAAAAAACACTATATAATGTCCTAATTCTTCTTGGTCAGTTTGCCCATAGATCAGGATGGTTGTGATGATAAACCATTTGAAATCATTGGGCTGCCATGTTCACCAGCTGCAAATGACAGTATGAGTATTTGAGCAGTTATCGCATATTCAGCACAGCAAAAAAATAAAATAAAACGATTGCTTTTGGGGGCCAGTGAGTTCAACTGGGCATGGATAACCTAGGCAAGGGGGAGCATTTCAAACATGTGCAGTATCATCCAATGAGATGGGGCACCATTGCTCTCCAACACTCTTGACACCACATGTCACACTAGGATAAGCTCCCCATCCCTTGTTAGTTTCTGTTTGCCACTGAGCAGCTGCTTAGAGTCACAAGGCTCTGTTTACATTCCACACACCCCATACTGTTGGAAGTCTCATGGGAGACGGGAGACAGATGTGACGTTACTGGTTTCCTCTTCCTTTGTTTGTTGCTCTATGCTTTCATAGAGAGAGGATGTATATTTCTTTCCTCTCTGCATAGTAAGAAATAAAGCATAGCGATGTAGCCATAAATCTCATCACTTATGCTGCTTTGATTCTCTGCTGAACAGGAACGTGCCTGAGGCCTCATCAAAGGCTTAGGTCGCTAATTATTCATCGGAGGTGATTCCGAAGGACTCGGCTTGAGGAAGATGAGCCTTATCAGCTTGGCCGAGTGGAGATCCCGACATCCCTCACCCCTCACCCCTCCTTTTCAGTAAGTGCCAGTGACCTGCTATGTTGGGAAGCTGGGAGAGCACCCATGCTGCCTCACCAGCCGCTATTGAGTGTATGATTTATCCACACCCACTCTTGTAGGTGGCTGGTTCTAGAGTCAATTTAGCTCAAAAGCAGCAAGTTGAGGACAAATATGCATGATTTTTGTATTGAGAAAAAATCTACTACATGCTACAGATGGGTGTGTACACAGCCTAAGGCAGAGTCTTATGCTCTACTATGGGGAAATGGTTGCAAACTGAAGCCCATATTCAGTTAGGGAAATGTGTGATCACTGCTATTCTACATGGCTTACAATGGGCGGTTTTCATATGTAACCAGCAGCAATGGCCCCTGCACTAGAGAAAAACTGTTTAATCTGATGGTTCCCCAACTACCCTTAATCATCCTACAAAGCATATATCAAAAACATTTAAACCAGGTATTATTTGGACTTTGAAAAACCAAGCAGTGGTATGGTGCTTTCAGTTCAGTATGCCGATGGTTGTGTTATTTTAAACAGCCCATCCATTATTGCTATCAACGGATCATTTATAATTACAATGTACGCATTTTTTTTTCAAACCATGTAAATGTGGATTTGGATGTGATGCTTTTAAACATTAAATATTTTAGTCTAATGCTTCTGAGGAAAAAATATGATAGTGGTTCAGTAAACCCTAAGCACATTCTGATCCATATTTTTCCTCCCCCTCCCCAAGTGTTGCAGAGAAAGCCCCACAATCCCTTTTAATATCAGCTGTATAAACCAGTTCTTACTTGTGCTTCCCTGTGGAGGCAAAGTCATTTAATATAACAGAGCAACAACATGCATCTGAAGTATACTAAAGAGTGTGTGGTTGCAGATTAATTTACTAAAAGAATTGCATGAATGAATAAACACCTTGGTCTTTGTGCACTTATGGTGCTCTTAATCATTCAGGTTAATATTCTGCACTAGAACAGAAGGAGGACACCTACATTCTTCATTTATATTGAAATAGAGAAGCTTACAGGAAATTGAAAAGAAAGTCCCCAGCTCAGTAGCTTGTTTTCTATGGAGCATCATCCCTAAATCCCAGGTATATATTTTAGGTTTCTCTTTCACACAGATGTATAGATTTACAGTGATGGCCATCAGATTGTCTCTAAAGCCTCGGAAATAAATGCAACTTTTATGCTGTGATATTAAAATATCATATTTTTGATGCTGTCACTGTGGGGCAATAGTTTTTCAAACATGAGGCTGAATCAGTATGCCACACAAGCTACAAAACAGGTTCAGGGGTTTAAAAATGATTGGCCTCTCTTATCCCCCATGTTTTGAAATGTCACAATATTCTCAGCGAAGGATGGCAGTGAAGTCTGCAAAAAACAAACTTCTTTTTCTTCTTTTAATGGCACCTTCATGAACAGACCAGATTTCCCCTGCACAGGGAGGGTCTTGTAAGTTGAACCATTAAAAATATCACCCAGGACTTACTGGTGTAGGAGTCTCATCATCTCAAAGTCTAGGATATTTAAAATGCAGTGAAACAAACAATTCATATTTTGCTAGATAGGCACATGACAGGAGCTGAAGCTCAGTTTTCCCTGTAAATTTGATAGAGAGGACTCTGTGAGAGACACTCCCACTGTGCCCTGACAGGGGCAGGGCGCAATTATATATATTCTCCTACCTGCCTGGGCACCCACTCTTACTCTTTCCTGCTCTTTCTGCTCTGCCAGCAATGTAACAACATCTGCTAAGTCTGAGCTCTGTGTTCAGACTATATTTTAAGCTAGACTTAAGCATGTCTTTGTAACTGAACTCCCACATTAAGCCTATTTGAACAAAGTTGCTGTATCCAGTGGCGTAGCGTGGGGGGTGCAGGGGGGGCGGCCGCACTGGGCGCAACATCTGGGGGTTAGGGTTAGGGGGCGCAAATCCACGGGTTGGGGGCGCAAATTACTTGCCTTGCCGCGGGTGCTGACAACCCACGCTACGCCACTGGCTGTATCTGCTACTCTTCAGCATGTCCTCACCCATCAGCACGTAAGTAAATGTTCTTTTACCTTTTAAAAGGCTGTTTGTGAGATTGTTTTAAGGGGGAGAAAAGGGGGATACTGTATGCCAGAAGAATCCAGTCTACCTTAAAGCGTCCTGGATTACTTGAAATAAAAGGCTAAGACTAGCTGTTCTAAGCTTCCCTTTTAAGGTGCAAAGGGAAGCACTCTGCTGAACTCACAAATGTGAGGAAGGAAGGATAATGTCTAATAATGTCTTCTAGCACCTATTCACATCCCAACACAGAGGAGGAGCAGGAAGGCAGGAAGCCCAGCAGGGCTACTGCCAGGATGCAGAAATTGTAAGCAGTTCAGAGAGAAGAGAAGAGGCCAGCCCTCAAAGACACCCGGGGCCTCTGTGGCATTGGTGGGGGTGAAGCATGAAGAGACCTTCAGGAAGAGCCTGGATATATTGACTCTTGAATACCCACCTCACCTGCCACAAAGCTCCTACAGTGCTGATGAGACAGAGAGCTGGGAGCTGATTCCACAAAGGCTTGCCATACATCAGGAAAATTCCTGACATGTCCTAGTTTTCGGGTATAAAAATGGTGCCGGGGGGAATTTTGCTGAATCAGCAAAAAAATGAATCCAGATGTGAGGAGTTTTACGTTTTGAAATATGGCAACTCTAATCCCACAAAAAAATATTCTGAAGAACACAAACAGCTGCAAAGCCAAGAACTTTGAACTGGAACAAACTGGGATAGATTGAAAAGCCAGCAAAAAAATACATACATATATATAATGTACACTGTGTTGAATTCCTACTCTCGGCTAATACAGTGGTACCTCGGGTTACATACACTTCAGGTTACATACGCTTCAGATTACAGACTCCGCTAACCCAGAAATAGTGCTTCAGGTTAAGAACTTTGCTTCAGGATAAGAACAGAAATCGTGCTCCGGTGGCACAGCGGCAGCAGGAGGCCCCATTAGCTAAAGTGGTGCTTCAGGTTAAGAACAGTTTCAGGTTAAGAACGGACCTCCGGAACGAATTAAGTACTTAACCCAAGGTACCACTGTAAAACAAACAGCCTGGTGAGCTGCCACCGGGGAACCCAAGGTGATGGCACTTCCCTCTCCAGCTTGCCACCACAGGGACCATCTTGCATTGACAGGAACAGAGAAGAAGTAGTTACAACTTCTTCTAAGCAGTTGTCTATCCATTTTATTGAAACTTAAAGAAAACATCTATGCTCCTTGTTACTTTGTAAGCTGCTTTATAAGCCTGTAATGCCCACATTTTAGAGTGTGCTGCGGTGGCTCAAGTGCCAGACTAGGACTGGAGAGAGAGCTAGGTTCAAATATATGTTCAGCCATGAAACTCAGTGGGTGGCCTTAAGGCAGCTACTCTCTCAGCCTAACCTGCCCTGTAAGAGTTGTGGGCAGTGAAGATAAAATGTGGTCAGAGGGTTACCATGAACAACTGCTTGGAGGCAAGCCAGGATGTAAGTGAGATATATTTTCTCAGATGTAAACCCCACTCTGTTCAGTGGTGCTTGCTCCTAGGTAAGTGTGCATGGTAAGCCCCATTAATCACAGTGGGACTAACCTTTGATTAAACATGGAGAGAATCACACTCCGACCCCTATTCACTCAAGTAATCTTCAGGTAAGGGAAAAGCAAAGTTATCTTAATCTTTTTAAGTCTGCCTCACTGTAGACTTGGGAATCAACCAGGATAAAGGATGAGACTGCTCCACCATCTTTTAACAGACAAGCCGCAGGTTGCAAATGCTGAAGGGATGATCTACGTTTGGAAATACATTGTTATCACAGGTGTAGCTGGTCAAAACTCCCCTTTTGCCTATTCTTCTGTGGACACTAGTAGCAATGTTGTCTTTGCCTTCACTGCTAACTCTAACCTGATACACGTGTTCATCCCCCCCCCCCCACCAACTGTCTCTTTTATCTATCATTTTATTTTATTTTTAAGCACTTTGACTCATTCATCCATTGGAAGCAGCCTCAGGTTCCCTCAAGGCATGTCGCAGCAACAGCTCAGTGATCTCGCCAAATGTTTTGCTTACATTTTCAAATAAAGATGGAAAAACAAAGCCAAACACCAAGTATTTAATACATTTTTCAGCTAATAAAAACAAGAATGCTTGGATGTTAGACATGGTTCAGCAGCAGAAACAGCGATTGTGAGTGATTCTTGTTTCTATTCAGCACCGTGCATCAGTTAGTTCCATGCGGCTTTTATTTCTGTTTCATGAGGTGTGGATAAGGGTAACTGCCGGGACCTTCTCATTTCATCTTACAGGTTTTTGTACGCACTGTAAATGCAGCACTACAGAGATGTCCTGCTCGTTCTTAGGGGTGCAACCTTCAATCAAACAGTTGCTTAGATAAATTGATAAAAAGCTATTTTAATCAACTGTAAGGATACAAGCAATTAACTGGGCAACATAGTTGGGATTTTAAAAAATGTGAATTCTTTTTTAAAAAATACTCTATTTTTAACATAATGATAAAGATGCCCTTGAAAAACAATATGCCACAGACAAGAACAACAGCAAGGGGGGGGGTATCTCACACAAATCCTCTGTGAATTTAAAACAAAAAAATGCACAGAAGGGACCACATAATCTAGCCCCTCTGACTACTGAAACCATGAAGCCTAGTCCCACTCAGCACTGTCACATGCTGCTCTGATAATGCTCCATCATCTGTGAATCATACAGACATTAGGATGAGATCTGCCTGTGTACAGATTAACACAGGTAGAGCTTCTTCATGAGGAGAGACCTATATTTATTTAGTTTAAATGACTCATAAACAATGTACATTATATAGGTCAGGGAAAGTGGTGGTGCAAGTCATGGGGCTACATAGCTACACAGCCCCCTCCACACATTACAGTGGTACCTTTGGTTACATACACTTCAGGTTACAGACTCCGCTAACCCAGAAATATTACCTCGGGTTAAGAACTTTGCTTCAGGATGACAACAGAAATCATGCAGCAGCGGCGCAGTGGCAGCAGGAGGCCCCATTAGCTAAAGTGGTGCTTCAGGTTAAGAACAGTTTCAGGTTAAGAACAGACCTCCAGAACGAATTAAGTTATTAACCCGAGGTACCACTGTATTTCAATGTGTGGGGATGTTTTTCTCAATCTCTCTTTCTAGCTTTTTGCATGAAGGTGAAATATACTCAGAGTCGCAAAGTGATTTCATGCTCTTTATTCAGCTCATAGTGGTGAGGAGGAATGAAAGAAAGTCCCCTCACAGTATCTGCTTTATATACACTATTTACACAATGGGCTGCACATGATTGGCTAATTCCAGAATTCTACTGTAAGCCAATCAGGTTGTGGATTCACTTCTATCTGGAGCAGGATTGGGTGGTTCCTGCCAACCAATCATACTGCTGCATTGTTCTAGGACCAATCAGACTGCTGCATTCTGAATCCTATTGTTCTAGGACTAATCAGACTGCTGCAATTTGGATCCTATTGTTCTAGGACCAATCAGACTGCTTCAGTTTGGGTCCTATTCAACTCAGTACATAACAGAAGGGATGTATACTGGTGTGTTATTTGCATTCCCACTCCAGTCTGAAGTTTTACAGTTCAATAGGGCTATATTATGCAATTCAAAATCTTAAACAGTTCTAATGTCTCACCTAAACTCACTCTCCTGTATGATTTCTCTTTTCCCCAAAGTTCTGTCCTGAACCCTGGCATACCTGGAGGTAAGTCCTGCTGGTGCACACAGTTCCAACGGCAATGCTAAAGAGTAGTCAGACAACCCAAAAAGTCAAATACTGGTCCAGGTCCAATACAAAAAGCAAAATCCAAAGTTCAACAGCAAAGCCCTGTTCCCACCTCTGCAGAAGATGCCGGGCTGGAACACCTGGAGTCAGTCCCAAAGTCACAGCCCAGTGGTATTCCCGAAGCAGTCTAGCCGTGGTCCATCAACGTGGAAAGTTGAGCAGACACAGAGTCTCTGCTTTGCTTCCCTTTTATCCTTCCAATCTTGATTGACACATATGGGTTTGCTCCAGCTGCTCCATTTGATGATACATGTGATCCTCACCTCCCCTGTGCTAAGTGACCACAAACCTCCTCCCAGACCTACCAAGCCCCATGATTCCCACCTGGTCATCTAGGGAGCCAGGCTGTGTTCCCTTGCCTGCCTCAATTTCCTGGAGTGCCCTTCCGATTCCGACTGTTCGTGACGCCTCAGTGACAGGAGTACCTCTGGTTCTGGTAATGTGTCCCCCTTGCCTGGCTCCCATGAATTGTCAGCTGCCCCCTCAATGTCCTCTGGTGTCCCAGCAAAGTGAAAAGGATTCTCCCACTTCACATGTAATTGATTACAGTCATACCTCATGTTACGGATCCTTCAGGTTACGTGTTTTGGGGTTGTGGACCACAGAAAACCCAGAAGTACTGGAATGGGTTGCTTTCGGGCATTGCCGCATGCGCATATGCAGAAGCGCTAAATCATGCTGGCGCAGATGCGGCGCTTTAGGATGCGAACGCTGTGGGTTGCAGACATGCCTCCGTCACGGATTACATCTGCAACCCAAGGTTCCACTGTATTTTAAGCAAACATCTAAAATTTAACAAGAGTGATCAGCGATCAGTAGGGTTCTGTATTTTTAGACAAGGAGCATTGTGTTCATACATGAGGAATAAATCACCTTGGAGCCTCTGTTGTGTCTTTTATGTCAACATCTTATTGTTCCTTATACAGCAAAGAAAACTAATTTAAAATGAGAATGAGCATTCCTGCCAATTTAGTTTTTACATTGCTTTTTTTGTTTAATAGTTTAATTGTTTTTACATTAAACCTCACTGATGTAAGTACTGTTTTGGCTGGTCAAGGCCTCCGCTAGACTCTTCTATTTGTGCCCCTGAGTTTTAATCTGGGACTTCCACAGGAGTCAAACCAGCCAAGAAATAATTAATCTGGGGAATGGAAAGTACCTGGATTCTGCTTTACTTATTAATTATTTGGATTTATGTCCCACCTCAGGATAACAGCACAAATATATGAGATCATGTCCCTTAATGGGCTCAAAATAACCGCGCCCCATGAATGGACCTAAGAGGAGAGAAAGGAGAGAGAAAGGGGGACAATTATCTGATAAGAAAAAAAATCTGCCTACAGATGAAGTAAAAATAAAAGCTGTTTGTTGCTACATTTGCTCATTTTTTCCCATTTGTACGGCTACCATTTCCCCAGACATCCTAAAAAAGCTCAGCAATTTTTGGGGTGTCCTGGTTTTTACTTTTTGAAATATGGCAACTCTGCCATTTGACTACATTTTAGATCCACACTTCCAAGCTTTGTAATGACAAAGCTAATAAGGAACTGGATGTGTCACAAGGTATCAGGACTCAACTTCCACACATACCCAGAAGAACAGAAATTCCTACAACATTCATCATACCCATGACTTGCAGTCACAAGCACCACAGGCCAAGATTTTTAATGGTCTCCAAGAACACAGTGTCCAAAAACATCTACCACACTCAACATCGTAGATATGACTGCGGAGGTTACAACAGTCTTCCCTGTAAGCAACAAGGCGCTTGCATAAGGAAGTCCTAGTCAAATCAGCACTCCCAGCTGTGTGCATACAAGTGTGTTTCCCACACTTTCAGAAACAACACTGTTTTTGGACCAATTATGTCTGCTGCATAAAGTGTGGAGAGCTAAGAATGAACACAGTTTCAATTTAAGTATGTTTCCCTACTGACAAAAGGACTGTTATTAGCTCTATACACCATCTCAAGGGGGGTTTACGTCAAGGCTGATATTATGCTCCGTTCATTCACAACCTATACAACTAGCAGGGGATAGCAGTTTTACCAGTTTTCTGCCAAGTGGCTGCTGAAAACACATGCTTTGAAATGGATAGACCCCTCAGGTGCCAGTGTGAACTAAATGAATGTACACAGTACATCCTCTAGGAACAAGGATCAACTATATGCATTTGACCAAGCAATATAATACAGCAAGCAAGCTGTTTCTATTTTTCTTGCTCAGGCAGGAAATGGAAAGGGAAGGGGAGAGAAAATCTAGACTGTAGATTGATTTACTTGCAAAACATGCTAGGTAGGGAACAAATTCAATGTCAGTTTCAATAGTTGTTCCTAGTGGTCAGAGGGCTGAAATGATAAATCATCAAAGAACAATGCTCTGCCTCTTCCATTTGTTCGGGGATTAGATGACACTCTAGCACGTAACTTTCATCTTCCTTCTGCTGTAAAGTGGGAGAGCTCCTCTAATAAGCTAGGGCGGTGGTGGTATTTCAGACAGCCCGTTAGTAGGGGGATAAATAAATAAAGAATTCCAAAGACTAGCACGAATATTCACAAATTCATATTTATTTTATCCACCAGCTCTGCCTCTAATGCTCTAATAAATTAAATTCTATTAGAAATGCTGTTCAGCTTTCATTCCTCTCAGGAGTGCCGGTAATCCAATTTGCATTGCTGGGGCATTTGCATAATATTTGCACTGCAATAAGTTTTTTACTTTCCCAAAGATATAAATTATATTGGTTTTTGATCTGACAGAGGAGGGCCTTTTGTTTCCAAATTCCTCTGTGTAACAAATTACAATCACTCTTACGGCTACTAAAACCAGCAACTATATCACATAACACTTTAGGAGTAAGTTGCAGCTTTTACCGAGGAGGCTTAATTTTCTTCCTTTCTATAAAACTATCCAAGGTTATATAGAAGATCCAGCTGCCACTAGCAAAATTAAATGAAAATTAACACACCTATTCCAAAATACATTAATGAGAAAGACAACTGAGCACAAGCGTGTGTTGGCAATGCATGTGTATGTTTTATACTAAGATTGTGTGTGCTGATCCACTTGTGGAGAATGAAATATCCCACCTCAAAATAGCATTTAGATTAAATGACCTCCAGGTCTCTGTAATGCAACTGTTTTACAACTCCATCATTTTGTATGTGTTCTTCCTTAATCCACATCTTCAGATATTTGAAGCACAATTCGTGCCACGTGCTAGTTTGCAGAAACGAATGCAAGAGGCACATTTCAAAACACTACATTGACATGAATGTCATGCAGGCAGTCCTATCAGAAAATGGGAGATTATACAGATCAGCTGCTAGTGGGGAAGAGGGAATGGCAAATTCAGCCACCCGGTTCTCTTCCTAAACAGTTGCTTGAAACTATGACATATTTCCTGAGTTGCTATGCATGTGCAGTCCTTGCACCTCAATTCAACAAGAAGCATATAGAGCAGAGCTGGAGGGGGGGGGTGACCTAGATTTCCAGGGAGACTTGGCAAGATGCTTCAGTAACTCCCCCTTCACTGAGTGGGCACATACCATTTCTTTCTGCTATCACTGTTGCCCATTTTCTTGCCCTTGGACAAAGCATGTAAAGGATGCTACTCCTTCCTATTGCTCCCATCACTGCTCACCTGCATGGAGAGGGACAGATGAAAAGGCAGTAACAGCATGGAGGAGGAGGAGCATGTCCAGGGCACTCTAGGGATCAGCAGCTGGCTCTCTGGTGGGTGGTGGGTCCCAGCAGATGCCCAACAATGCCAACTGTTGAATGTGAATCAAAACCAAAAGGCACATTCCTATCAATGATCCAGAAGAACAAAGCCTGACAGTGAACTTTCAGCAATCTGGTGGTACAAAAGCAACTGAAAATTGCCACCTCCTCCCAAAGAAAAGGGAACTGGTTTAAAGCTAGTCAGGGTGATTTAATCTTTGCTCACTCACAGAGCAACCCTATTCATGTCTACTCGGAAGTAAGCTAGATGGAGTTCAATGGGAATGAGACTTTCTCCCAGCTATGTGACTAGAAGACTGCAGCTTTACAGTGCAGTCCTATACAAATTTACTCAGAAGTAGCTCCCATGGAGTTCAATAGGGCTTTCTCCTAGGAAAGTGGGTAACGGACAGCAGCCTTAAGTATATTTTAGAAATCTGGCAGTGCCATATTTTGGTTCTGTCCCAAATTTTCATATACAGAAGGGACAGCAGGTGCCCTTACACCTTTTATTGCTCTCTTCCTATAATGGCTATATTATTTTATTATTAGTACTAGATTTTACTGCAGAATGAGGCATGGGCACACACAAAAACCTCTATAAACCTTCAATAGAGTAGATATAAAAATGCCTACCTTAACTGGTTACTGTATTCCTTAGCCAATTCAAGCGGCAGAACATTGCTCTCCCCAAAGGAAACATGAGTCTCAATATGTGCTTCAAGGCACAACTTTATGATTTGATCTTCAAGGTTTTATGGAAAGAACTATCAAGTTAGTGAGAAACCATTACAATATCTAAACATTCTCAACTTCCCAGAATTTGCCCGTGAACTGGTTGTATACATCCCTGTCACCAAAGTTTCAGAGTCTTTCTTTACATCTTTTTTTTTTAACCATGAAGGTCCCGTGACCAGGTAGAATTTTTGGATGTATCACCTCACATTATAGTTGTGTGTCCTATTTTTGAATGGTCTTCCAATTTAAAATACTCCTGCTGGTTGAAATTAGCACACCAGGAAGAGGACTTTGTTGTGGTGTGCTAATTCTACTACATTCAGGGAGTGCTGCAAGAAATAGATTTGCATTAAATTGATATTGCTTTATACTAGGTAGTAACCTAGATGCTAACTCCAGGCTAATATTTTTTATTTTAATTTGATGTTTGTGTCTTGTATCCTATTCATTGTCTGAGTGAAAATAGGTTGTTGATGATAGAGAAAGTTCAGTTTTCTTTAAACAAACAAACAAACAAACAAAACCAGGCTGAACTATAACAAAATATGGATTGCTTTAAATGTTAGCCTTCAAGGAAATGGTTTGATTTATTTTAGGATTAACAACACATTTGCAATCTTTCTTTTCACACATGTACAAACACATTTTGCTCCATTTTGTCAAAAGTGAGAACACGTGTTGGATTACTTTCAAACATTTCAAACACTTCTAGATATAACAGTAGATAATGCAATAAAAGTTGGAGCATCTTTGCTAGTTTAGCAACTAATGGATCATTCGCTGGACTACCTGGATAACTAGGGGCATTCTCAAGATTTACTTCAGGTAAACATGCCATGCTTTATAGACAGCACTTGATAAAGCAGCAAGTAAGCAAGGGCCAGGGTGGTAGGTCGGGTAGGAAAAAAGTCTCTTCACTGTGCCAGCCCCTAGACAGAGAGGCCTGGATCAGGCCCATTGTCATCACATGATGACAACCAAGTCAGCTCAAGATCAAGCAGATCTTGGGTTGACTTGGCCTTGCTCCCAAAACACCAATTTATTTGTTAAAATGTTTTTATTCAAAACATGTCATTCTGGTACATCTATATGCAGTGATATACAATAAAAAGTAACCATGGATCAATGTGGTCAGATTTCCGCTTGCTACTGCTGGCAGTTCACTGGCGGGGTTTCCCTGCCAATGGCAGAGCTTCTCAGCTAGTGGAAGCGGGCAGAGGAATAACTCTGCTCCATCCAAATGCTCTCCCGCATGGTGGGTTAGAGGTATGGATGGCTCTGCCCGAATGACTGTCAAGACACCCTAGAAAATGAAAGGCACTTTGCAGGATTTTCTCTCAGTAGTCTCCAGCATTCTTTTGTGGCAGTTGTCATTTCTCCCTGACCCCAAACTATGTTGTAGAATATCGCTAGACCCAGAGCATTGTGGAGGATGCAAAATGGCGGGCGGGCTGCCAATGCAATTGCGGAGGGAGGGAGGGAGGGAGGGAGGGAGGGAGGGAGGGAGGGAGGAAGGAAGGAAGGAAGGAAGGAAGGAAGGAAGGAAAGAAAGAAAGAAAGAAAGAAAGAAAGAGGAAAGAAGGTTGTTGTTCTACCATTGCTGAAGCCATTTGTGCACTGCTCTGTTTAGAACACTCACACACAAACCCTCTCTTCCTTCATTTGGCTCTTGGAAGCACTCAGATATTATTTATTCAACACCCAAATGATTATTAGTAGAGTTTCATTAGAGCAATTTTTTCTGTAAGCGAAGCAGGTTGTTCTTCCTGTCGTTTAGAGATCCCTGTGAAATGGCTCTTGCACTGAATGCCTTTCATCAGTAAGCACAATCCATTTCTCCTACATAGAATCTGGCAAAGAGAACTGGTGGAGAGAGTTCAGCAACATATGGCCTTTGGAATTACCGTCATTCTGGACCATTCACTATAAAATTATTCAATTTAACTTAGATCTCACTTACTTCTCATCTAGAGGGGGTCCAGACTGGCAAATATGAAACTGATGAAATGAAGAGAACAAGGACTTCTAGCTTCCGAATGGCACCATTTCAAGCAGGAACTTTTTAATTCGATGGTATCTTTACTCAACAGAACATTATTCTGAGCAAACGATATTGAAGGATCATGATCATGAGAAGGGCATTGTTGGATAATAAGGTGTTTGTATTAGGTGTCCTGTGGAACCGCAGTTACAATTCTGCTTCCAGTGTATTGTGGGAAACAAATGCCTCAGCGGCACTAATGGGCTCTAGTATGGAAGCAGGTCAAAAGTTCCCGCTCAATTCTAGTGCCGCAGGATCAGATGATTTTCCTATTGCAAATATTTCTAAGTCTGTAAGGTCAAAGTTATCTAAATTAAAATGTCTTGCCGCAGCTTTTAAAAAGCTTTCTGTTGCAAAGGTTGACCTGTGATTTCGGAAATGTTGACAATGGTCTGTAGTAGTTTTCTCAAGATACGGAAAGTAACATCCAGGTTGTTTGTGTTCAAAAACAGATATAACATTTCTGGACTTGCAGATGATATTCTCTTATAATATAATATGGTCTGCCAGTCATTCAATGTTCAGGGCTGACAGTTTCATTAAGATAAGTACAGGTGATACAACTAAGGAATTCATAGCAATATGATCCAGGACTGATGAAAGGTAGTTTTAGTTCAGCTCTCAGGAGTAGTGTGCATAGGTCTGGAAGCTGATAGGAAGCAACGAAAGGAGGCCAAATGGTATAAATTGGCTATGAAGGGATATTTATCCACAATTATAAAGTGAAGTTTGAAAGATAGTAGATGAGTATTCAGTATAAATGGGATATGATGTTCTTTGAGGGCATCTTCCTCATCTTTGGGAGAAGTTTTCTCTGAATAGAATAGCTTTCCAGTAGATGTCACTCAGTGGCAAAAAGACACTATAGAGCTATAGAGAAGAATGGCTGAATTACTGTTGCAGATATTTTTAACTGATGGCCAAATTACATGAAATATTTTTCTTGACATGATTTGGATGGCAGAAATGTTCCAATTTAAGTAAATGTAAACATATGTAGATAATCCATTGCTATCTTGATTTGTTTGATGATGAGACTATCTGGAAAAGCAGTGCCCGGTTTTCAATGGTGCTATTGCATGCACATTTTGTAGTTTGATAAATGCAATTGATATGGTTCTTAAATTGCTCCAGACTTCCTCCACTACTGCTCCAGATTACAAAGATGTAATCAGTGCAGCCCCTCTCAGATTTCAAAAACCTGAAGTTAGATACAATTTATATGAATATAAGGTTGTACCAGTAAGACAGGTGAGTTTCTATTGTACGCAATAAAATGTGAAAACATTAAGATTGAATGCCAAGGCATGTATGACACCCTATGCCAAACAGAGAATACTCCTTTCTCATGAAATATCTGGAGATACCTCTTGATACCTTTTTCTACAGAGATATCCATAAGAATGTGGAAATATCACATATTTTGTAACTCTGTAAAATGTCAACACAAATGTTGCATTGACGGGAAGTCGATATTAATATTTAAACTTATTGTGACAAAGGTTTTTCATCTATATTTCATTGCACATTTTGACCTTAACATTCCAGCTTTACTGAGTTTAGTTCTCTGTCCTTGAAATGCTTTCTGTGGGCAGAATATTACTCTTTACTTTGAACTGTAATCTTTGGGGACTCTAGTGAGAAAATTGCACCATATTCAGAAGTGATTTATTATTTCAGCTTATTTTGTACTGAGATGACAAATACAGACCACTGTTTTAGTACACTGTTTTGTTCCTACTGTTTTCTGCTGAGTATTCATCAACTGTCTAAGTTTAGAAGCTAAGCAGTTCAAATTCATGAAATCATCTCAGCCAATATACAACCAAATTCTGAAAATACCTGGTTTGGAATAGCAATTTAGGAAAATCTTTTTTTAAAAAAAGAGCATCATTGACGTTGCACAAAATCTGAAGACTCTAAGACAGTAGATTCTGGAAGACAGCTAGTCTGTGTCATGTGCTTTGAGACACTGGTGGTTTAGCATAGTCTAGAGCTCTCTTAACTACATTTTTCCTCATATGGAACCTACTTTCCCCTGTGTTCCACCGCAGTCTTTGGCTACACTAGGTCAGAACAGATTTCTTAATAAAGTGAATTGATTTTGCCATCAGTTGGTGATTTTCACTTGATGCAAAAAGAACCATAAGAGGAGGACTGCTGAAGTAGAAGTATCCCCCCTCTATAATTACCAGCCCCCTCCCCAGAGGCTTACAAAATAAATAAATAAAAACCCTGCATGTTACATGCAAAGTCTGGTTTAGTCCAAAGTCAGTCGCTTTTATGCATCCCAAAACTTCATTCCCTCTCCCCATTAAAATTAGGTTAACAATGGAATATTGTTATTTGTGAGTCTCTTCAACAGACACTATAATTCAGTAAATTGATGGTTCTGAAGAGCAAAAGGGCTTTGTTGCAAAATAATTGATATGTTACTTGAATTCTATGCATGTGAATGGATCTGATTATAGTATAGCTGATGATTGACTGTTGTTGGCATCCATTTGCCTCGAGAGACAATATTTGATTCAATAATAGACTGGATAAATATGGATACATTGTTGTCAATGAAGATTATTTTAGAGCTTGTTTTCTAGATCAGAGCTGGAATGATTCTTGGGACAGTGTTCCCAGGACTGTATCACTTCACACTATGGGTGGAACATTGCTTATAATCCCTCACATGCAACTTCTAGTGCACAGAAAGCTATGGAGAAGTCTACACTATAACACCTCATCTTGATAGTCTAAGCAAGGAGATGGCCTTTTGGGAAAGCATGTGAAGCCCAGTTGCATTCTGACATGGACCCATTCTACATATAGTTCCACATAAGCACTGAGAGCAAACTCATTTCCTGAGTGCTGCCTCTTATGTAAAGCAGAATAGCACCATCTACATGCAAGAGAGGTTTAAGGGATATCCAAAGTTACTGGAAGTGCAAAAAATATTTACACACACACACACAAAGGAAAGAATCTGCACAACAAGGACTGACTGTAGAATTGTGGTTGACTATTGAAAGAAGAAAGGGAAGAAGGGGGAGGCACAATAGTGGAATAGAGTGTTCTGGATGAGGAATCCTTAACAAAAGCACTCCATGCTGCAATATTTTGTTGCCCACTTGTTCATACTTCTGAATATGTTGTTTTGGCATCTGTGATTGGTGGTTCATCACTTATTTTTCATCTGTTTTTTTCCAGGGACAGTCCATGATTTAAAACACTGTGTCCAAAGCACACACACACTTCTCTTTTTCCCTCCAGAGTTTTCCCCATGAAAACCAGGTCTTTAAAGCGCAATTGGAGCAAACGTCATTCTGAAGAAAACCAGAATTAACATTTGTTCTGATTCAGCTTTAAAGAGCAGGTTTTCATGGGGAAAGTCGGGGAGGGGGGAACCCTTGGAAATGGATTGCTAAAGTGAGAACCCTCCAAGGGCAGAGAGATGTGATCTTGTAGCCTCATGAAAAATGGAAGTGTGCTTTGGCTTTGGATGAAGCCCAAATTACCAAACCAAAGTGAGCTGTTTCAAGGATATTTGGAACACCTCTGAATTAAAGCGGAATTCCCCCCAAGTGGTCTAAAGTGAATTGAGCTGGACCTGAAGATTCAGGTCTGCTTTGGAACTTCATAGGCTATTGAGACAGATGTCAAAGTACTGGTTCTTGCCTTCAGAGCAGCCCCTGCTCACCATGACAGTATGCATTGGGGCAACTGTTCAAGAGATAAAATAAAGGCTGCACCCCTGAAAACAACATTGAATAAGGGTCAAGCGTGAGATTTTCAAAACTGTTTCCATACTACTTTCAGATATTCCAGGCCACTACATGTAGCAAAGAAATAAATTCCAGCTAACAAAAGTTTATTTTGAGATTAATTTCTCAACGGGCTGTTGGGCACTCTGTCAGATTTCCTGAGGAGCAATCTGGACACCGTTGTTATTCTTGGAAAGTAGGGAAGAATGGGACACCACAACATTTCAGAGGGATGTCTCATCCAGAAAGTCCTGTTAACACAGGGCTTTAGCTAATGATAGACATGCTAGATGGATGCCAACACCATCGAGTAGAGAGCCTACTTCTTTACACATCCTGTAGCAAAGCTGAAAAAATAAATTTTAACACTGCATCTAGCAGCCTAAATACCATGAAGATGGCATAATCCAGAAGAAACGATAGTGGTGGACATTTTTCAGAAAGCTAAAATGCCATATCATTCATGTAAATAAACAAAATATTAGCTAGGAAATGTGTAGTTAGGATTCCAAACAATTGCCTTCTCTCTTTTATACAAAAGAGCTGAAGGAACAGCTTGTCTATCAAAGCAAGGGAGAGCCTATAAATAACCATTGTCTGACTTTCTACTAGAATAATCACATTTATATACCAACACCTAGCAACACATTTCTCAAGTGTCAACAAATTGCAAATGGCCACATTTGTTTTGGTGAGTGGGTGGGTGTTTAAGCTAATGTCAAGGCTAACAGCCTGCTCCTATTTAAATTCTGCCTCCATCGGTGTCAAACACCCCAAACTCCAAGGATGCTAAACCTAAGTGACACAAACAGGCCAGTGATGCTTAGCCATACGTATGAAGCCTCGACTCTTCCCCACTCCCAGCAATACCACAGGAGAGCCTTGGGCAGCACTTCCATGATCCCCTGTTTTGGATTGGATACATGCACACATCTGCTGGACAGATGATGAGCTTTGCAGTGCCAATCACACAATTTCAGTGTGAACCACTGAATCAAAGTTTTCTTTGCCGCTTCTCCGCAGCACTTTGTTGTACAAACCATCATTTTGATGGATATTCCCAGGCAAATCATCAGGAGCATCACAGCATGGGGCCAAATTTCCGCAAAGCTTCAGAAGTCTGTCTGAATCTCAGGAGGTTTGCCACGTCTCAGACTTCAGGTACCTGTTATGCACACCCATCTATATATCTCATCTCCAGCCCCTCAAAAATTCCACAAGAAGGGTGAGAGGGCTCTCATCAATTCTTCGCCAGCCAAAGTCAACACAGAGACCTCTGCTCTGACTGCTAGGTGACAAGAGCATTTTTAACACTGGAGGCTGGTAGATTAGAGAAAATGGGGCATTGGCTCACCAATCTCAGCAGGGCTGCTAATGCAACACAGTCCAAACAAGTCAAGCACCAGAAACTTGTGTTGTTTTCCAGCAACTGGAAGGTTCAAGAGGCTCGACCCTTATAAACTTTGGCCTCCTAAACTACACCATAACAACATCGGTGAAGGAGTAGCAGGGATTGCCTGCTCACAAGTAGACCAATGACTCTGGGCCTATAGATGCATACTGTGTCATTGCTCTTTGGTCGAGACCTGAGGTTTTTGGCATCAGCACTTTAAAGGACATGCAGGCAGCTCCTCCTCCTTCTCTGATTGTTCCAGGGTTTCTTCATTTGTTATCAACCAGGAAGGCCCCTCAAGGAGATACTGAGCATTGGATTCAGGAGGCCCTGCTAGTTTCTCATGGTCCTCAAGCTGTGGAGTATCTGGTTCATCTTCTGAGTACTCAGTGCTGGGTACCAGTTCAGTGCCAGGCATGACATCACCCAGCCCTCACCTGTTGGTCTTCCTACTTATAAACTGTCCAGAGGGTGGCTATGGCTGCCAGCTTCCTCCTCCTTAGTCTCAGTAAATAAATTTCTGGGTGACATTTTGCAGACAAGATTTAGTGAATATTTTCTAAATGGTTTTTCAATCTAGTTTGAACAATGATGAGCATCTAAAAACTTTTATTGTTGGTGAATATTACTGGTTTTGACCAGCTCTAGTACTCCTTTGTTTGGCCTCCCTCATTCCCTATCCTTCATTTAAGAGGAAACAGATTGGTTTTCTACATTCCAGCCTCCAAAATTCAATCAGAATATCAAAGGAATGCTGGAAAACTCTATCAGAAAATGTTATTTCTTTTTCCTAGTTCTCAGTGTGGTGGCAAAACTGTGTCTGCAGTCCCATCAGACTGTAGTTAGAGGCTCACAAGATAGAATGAACAGCCATACAAAACAATCCCTGTATGTAAAAAGTTAGATTAAGGAAGAAGTGTTCTAACCTGTCTGTCTTCTTGAAAATTAGTTTTCTGTGAGCAGATTCTCTTTTTGTACAGAGGAGCATTCAGTCACGTGGGCTGTCACATGCAGCCAGTTTTACCTCAACACCGAGAACACAGCAGCACACAGAACGGATTTCAGAGCCCCGGATACTATTTCTAAAATAGGGCTGTAGCTCAGTTGTCGAACATCTGCTTTATGTGCAGAAAGTCTCAAGTTCAGTCCATGGCATCTCCATAAAGGATGGGAAGAGAACCCAGCCTGAAACCCCAGAGAAAATCACTGCCAATCAGTGTAGACAATACTGAACTAGATAGGCCAATGATCTGACTCAAAACAAGGCAGCACCCTGTGTTCCAATGCACAGAACTTTGTAGTTGGAAGGAGACTATATATGTACACATTTCCTGTTCCCTAACCTCCAATATTTCTCCAATGAAAATAGGGAGGTCTTAAGGAAAAGCAGGACATTCCAGGATCAAACCAGAAGCTGGGACTATTCCCTGGAAAATAGGGACACTTGGAGGGTCTGCAAATGCCCCAGTAAGCCCAGCACTGACTTTGGACCTGGATATTCTAACCAAAGATGTAGACTTATGCACCATAGCATATTCCACTATCTCAGTGTTCAACAAGAGTTATCACATTACAAATAAATTTATGAAAAGGAATGTTGGATGATCAATTTAACCTCAAGGCCTCACTTTGCTTAGCCAATAAATCATGGAAGGTGGGTCATTAGATGGGAGTGAGATTGTGCTTAATTTCATTTAGGATACCCTAACAAACAGTTCGAATCAGCTACTGTTATACTATCTTTTACAAATGTGGTATGCACAACTTAAAACACTATTGGCTGATTGAAACTGTGGACTGGGTCAATTTATTCATTTGGAAATTAAATTGGAAAAATAAATCAGATCTAAGTACTTGATTAGTTTGATAGATAATTCTTCTAAGAGTCAAAAAGAATAATAGCTCACTATCTCCTTGACACTGCTTTCACATCAAGCCTGAAGTCTTCAAAACCCAATATTTTCTGTAAAACACATCTGTTATCTATATTTACAAGATATATTTCGAGGTAAAAATATCTCCACAGTATTTCAAGTGAATCAGAGGAGGACCTAAAGAGAATGAATTAACTAAATCTGAAAACTGCAGAATTGACTTCACATGTAATTAGTCTGGCATATTGTGTTATCAATCAGTCAAGAATTTATATTAGAAAGTAAAACCTGTTATGTATGAACCTCATAATGGAACCGCAATATGTTTTGAAAGAACGGAAAGGAAAACCTTTGGAGAATTTTGAGCTGAGAGATGATGAGGGGATGTCCCAGGTCAGTGGTCCTTTGGCCCAGCTCTGCAGGAGTCTTCTTAAGTTTAACTGTTTCTACCTGTTTAATTCTTTTTGTGAAGCATTTTGAGGTGTGTTTGTTTTTTACAGTCAAGCGGTATATAAATCTAATGACGTAATTAATTAATTAATTAATTAATTAATGTTCTTACATAACCTGATGTCTTCTACCGGGTTGTAGACCAAGATGGATTTAGGGCAGTACAACCAGTTCCACACGGCGCAAGGGGCAAGGGGGTCCCTTCTAACCTCCTTTCCAATGCCTAGTAGGCGCTGGGCTTTGAGAAGGAGGTGGGAGGACTCTAGAACCCTGCCAGAGCCATGTACCTCCTTGCCAAAGCCCGGTGCCTCCCTTACCCAAAGGCAGCACCAAATTTTGGCCTTGCACAGGGCATCATATTACCAAGCTCCATCCCTGTTGGAGAGAAGGCGGAGAATGAAGGTATGTACTGTATACTGACTGACCTGCACAAAGTGTAACATAATGGCTAGTCAAGAAGCCCTACCCCAGAAGTGGGACATACTGGTAGTCTCTTGAAAACTCAGCCGTTGTGTTTTAACCACTGAGCCATCCAAAAGGTTTCCTTGGCATGTGCTCCTTTTTTTAAAAAAAAAAAAGTATAATATTAATAAATAAGAAGCCAGGAAGTGAACTGAAGTTTTGTTCTGCATCCTCATTGCTGCAGCCAGAAGATATTAAGAGACTACAGTACATTGTGATTCAACCTGTCCTCTGCCTCCAGGGCAGCACAGTAGTGGATTTTCCGTTACTTTGACTCACAAGGTTTGAGGGTAATCAAAGTGAAAGGCTGTTCTAAAATTCCCGGTGGCATAAGTAAGTGGTATTTAAAATGGTAGAATAAGGAAGAGTGAATACTGTTCCCTTCCTTTATTTTGGCAAGTTCAGTTTTCAACTAGGACACCGGACTTCAGAAGATTAATCTTTTTTATTATTAAAAAAAAGAGGGGAAAGAGTGATATCCCCCTGATACAATAGTATTCATGCTCATTGTCAAAACACATTATGATACAAAAATGATTTGATTTCCTAATGAGGTTCCATTCAATCAAAGAAGTCATATCAGAACTCTTCATTGTCACTCGATGTAACTCATTAATTTTTAGCAATAACATCTGAAGGATGTGAGTCAATGAGTTTCCTTCCTCCTGAAACTTCTATGGGAGGCATCCACTTTTTCTAAAGAAAGGCCACTTTTTCACTTGCATGTTTCTGTCAAGAAAAGTAATTTGTAAAGTCACTGAGTATCTTTTGTTCCTTCTGTTCTTTAAACCTTGGGGATGTGGAGTTGGTGAGGGGGAAATGTGTCCTCATAATTAAAAAAAAAAGCTTTCAGCTCTGAGAATATCTTATGACAAACACATGAAATAAGACTTTTCAACTCTGTACAGAGGTTCGTTTATTAAAAAAAAACACATGCATGGCTATGAAGTAATTTCATATCAAATAATACTGACAAATGTATAAAACCTGTGGGCGTACATTTCAAAAAATACAGCTTTTTAATACAACAAATGCTATGTATGCAAATCATCTGCAAAATGTAGCTTCCTAATGGAAACTGTAATAGCAAAATTAAGCAAAATTTGACAGAAATATTAAATGTTATTTGACTATACAAGCCAGAAGCTATGTGAACTCTTTGACCTTTCATGTTAATATTATGAACTATTAAAGCTCTTGGAGTCTGAAGATCCATAAACATTGTTCTTACATTGTTTGCTCTTTTTTTGGAAATCTCAGTAAACTCACAAAAGGTCAAGGATTTATTGGAAAAAGAATTCCTAAATGTAATAGCAGAGTGAGTATGTGTTCCATTGAGAATGCACAACTTTGTCACCGATGTTTCATGATGACATCCACATTTGGATCCTATTTTCTCCCCACCCACCCCCCAGCCCCATATCCCAGTAGCAAATGATCTGATTTGCATGCACAGTCAGCACTCCTCCAAGGTGTAATCCCATAGTATATGCAAAAATACCAAAGCCCCATATGAGGGAGAAATCATGAGCATCTTTCCCATCCAGTCATCCCCCTGTCAGTTAAAGGAGTCAATAAACTAATGAGAGACCCTTTTCCCTGACAGGACTCAAGGCAGCTTACAGATAAATTAAAAAATCACTAAAAACACAGTAAAAGAAATCATTTAAAGCCAATTAAATGTTGGCAAAATTAAAATGATATGCAGATATAAAATCTGTTTTAAACATACCAATAATTACAATAAACACAACATAGCAGCGGCCCTTTCAATAAAAGCAGCCAGCTCCCAAAAGCCTGTTGGAAGAAGAAAGTCTTCACCTATCGGCAGGAGAACAACAAGGAGGGAGCCGGCCTCCCTAACTTCTCTAGGAAAGGAGTTCCAAAGTCCGGGAGCAGCCACTGAGAAGGCCGGTTCATATAAAGGAATGTGGTATTTCAGATAGCTTGGAACTAAGCAGTGGCATGCGGTGCATTTTTTCATAGAGGAACAGTTAGGGCCAGAGATGTGCATGAGCATCGCACCTCCCTAAGCTGGGGAGAAGCTTCCTGGGCACCAGGAAGGGAGCACCAGGCTATAATACTTCAATACTCCAATTTACTGGGAACATTTAGGGGACTAGCCTAGTCCCCCTAGTCCACTGTCCGCACACCACTGGAACTAAGCCATGTAGGGCTTCATAGGTCTTCACGAACACTGTGAATTGTTCCTGGAAACAGACTAGTAGCCAGTGGAACTGTTCCAGCAAGGGAGTCATCAGCTCCTTATAACCAGCCCCAGCCAACAATCTGGCAGCAGCTGTTTAGCCAGCTGAAGTTTCTGAGTACTTTTCAAAGGCAACCCCGAGTAAAGCACATTACAGTACCATCCAAATGGCAGGCAACTAAGGCGTGTGTCACTGTGGCCAAATCAGACATTTCAGGAAACGGGCACAGCTGGCGCACTAGCTTTAACTGCGCAAATGCACTCCTGACAACCATAGATACCTAGCCATCCATGCTCAGGGATGAGTCCAGGAATATGCCCAGACTGTGAACTGGTGTCCTCAGAAGGAGCGTTATCTATCATCTATCTATCTATCTATCTATCTATCTATCTATCTATCATCTATCATCTCATTTCTATGCTGCCCTTCATGCAATGATCCAGGGCCATGTTACCCCCATTCAGTTCAGGTGCTTCAGAGGTAGCTGCTGTGCTCAATTCCTAGGTGTCATAGCAACTACCTCTGAAGCACCTGAACTGAATGGGGGTAACATGGCCCTGGATCATTGGATGAAGGGCAGCATCCCTGGGGCCTGGATGCCCAAGCACCCACAAAATTCCCCATGAAGGGTCTGGGCACCCACAAATTTCTGTGTCAGGGCCATGCACACTGCATGGCACCCCCGGCCCCAGGCACCCACAGTCATGGGGGCAAGTTGGCACTCCTGCTAGGTGTAGTCATCATGAGACATCAGAAGCTGCCTTATACTATGTTAGACCATTGGTCTATCTATTTCTGCATTGTCTACACTGATAGGCAATGGTAATCCATGATTTCAGATGTGGTTCTCTCCCAGTCCTACCTGGAGATGCTGGGGGTTGAACCTGGGACCTTCTGCATGCAAAGCAGATGCTCTGTTACTGAGCTATGGACCTTCCCTTAATCTTGGGATGAGGAGACACAGGAATTAGAAATATAGTTTTGAACAATTGAAGAACCTGAATCTGTAAAGGAGGCTCGGCAAAGGCTGTAAACAACTACAGTACATGTGTGCAATAACCAGTAGGTCCAGAGGAGTGCATATACTGTATAGCACAGGCATAGGCAAACTCCGGCCCTCCAGATGTCTGGGACTACAATTCCCATCATCCCTAGCTAACAGGACCAGTGGTCGGGGATGGTGGGAATTGTAGTCCCAAACATCTGGAGGACCGAGTTTGCCTATGCCTGCCATAGCATCTGGCCAGCTCAACAGAAGTCAGCTGTGCATTGCAATATGCATGTACATCCAGTGCATCAATATTCCCAACAGCAGGATGCATCAGGACTTGCATCCACAGGTAAACCTCCATTGGAACTGATCCAGCACAGACTGGCTCATCCTGAGTTATATCCCCACTTTGCTTATTTTCTTAGAATTTCACAAGCATGGATTTAAACAGAATAGCCATGACATGTGAGCATCTGTTAGTTCAGGATCACTGGTAGTGCCATCATTGTACAATAGTCCAGTGTGTTGGCATTGGCCCTCTGACAAGGAATCTCAAGGAGGAAAGAACTGGAAAAGCTTCAGAGCCAGGAAATGTAACCAAAATACCTTCCTCTAGTGGTCTTTAAACTCCTATTTTATACATTCTTAAACTGACATTTGGAGAAGTACATTTTTAATGGGTCATCAAACAGGCACTATGGGAACTGCAGCGAACACTTTGCCAGAAACTTTCTGACCTTCTGAAGGTGTCGGCCTCATTACGGACAATACCTGTCAGCTTTAAAGACTCAAAACTAATTTGCCGTCTGGATTCTCTCTTTCCTTTTTGATAAATAACGGTAGGAGTGAGCCTGGATAACTTTTCTTATTGCTGTTAATTTCCAGACAAAACTGTATCAAAACAGAGTTAAGGTTGCCAACGCCTGCCAATGATTTATGAGAAGTAACTTGCTTTATATATGAGAAAGTCAAACTCGCAGGAAATTTTCTGCTCATAATTAAGATGACACTGAAAGGAGAGGAAAAACGGGGATCAATCCACCCAAAGTTTAAGCCATTTTAGATCCCATTGATTTCAATAGGATAAATTAACCATCTCCCTCTGAAATCAATGGGACAAAAAAGGAGTTAATTTCAGCAGGATCAAGGCTTCTATTTTTGGGCTCTAGAAATCCATATATTTATTACATATTAAGCCACATGCAGCTAATGATATTAAGTATACAATACAGATGGTACCCAATGTTGATTTTTCAGTAGCAGAAAGTTTTCGTGCAAAGCATGGAACCTGATATTCACTAGGGAAGACTATTCCCTAGGGCAGACTTCCTCAACCTCGGCCCTCCAGATGTTTTGAGACTACAGTTCCCATCATCCCTGACCACTGGCCCTGCTAGCTATCATGGGAGTTGTAGCCAAAAACATCTGGAGGGCCAAGGTTGAGGAAGCCTGCCCTAGGGAAAGGTAGGTCAGATCCCTACCATTTTTTTTCCTGCACCCTGAAAATCCATGGCTAGAGCACAGCAGTCACGTCCATATATTTCTTTTCCTTCAGAGACTCCCTGGAGCATTCCTTCTCTCTCCTGGTATAAGCCGAACTAAGAAATCACAAGAATATCTAGGTGTTTGATGCCAACTTCTAGAAATATACAATTTCTAGGTGTCCAGCTTTTCTCTTTGGTCTTAAAAATCTGCCGCTTGTGTCTGAGAATTGCTTTAGTGTCCACTGTATCTTTGAAAGGGGGTGCGATGAAGAGAAAGGCAGAATAACTTGACTTTCCTCCAGGGAGTGCCTGACTCCGTGTTCCATGAGCTGTCTTGCTCATTGTCCCACCAGCTCCAGTAGTTACCAGATGCCAGTGATTTTCACGGATCCCTTCCTGCTCCCCCCACCCTGAACCTACCTTTGACCCATATAGTGAAAGGCCAATTTAGTAAATACAGTGAAAAGAGGGGTATTATTTTTAAATTAATAGATATATAGATAAAGGAAATACCTATTGCAGCTCTCCCAACATATTCCATATCCTCCCAACAGGCCCTGCAACAGTCAGGAGCAATTGGGGGGGGGGGACTGCAGGGACTTATAGTGGGTAGGGAAATTCTACAGAAATTGGGTGAACTGCTTTGCATAAGCTGATACACTTTCTGCTAGCAGAGATTGCCCATTGGATAGAAGCCTCTGTCTTTCAAAGGGAAAATTAAGTAAAATCTTATCTTCATTTTGCTGCTTGTGTTTTCATTTTACTGTTGTGTTTTATGATTTTTGTTGTTGTTGTTGCATACTGTCCTGAGCACTGAGGCTACAGTGAAAGTGTGGAATATGAGTTCTCTACAAACAAACAAACTTTGCATACTTCCCTAAAATAACTTTTGTTATCAACTAAATTTGGCACCGTAAATAAAGCAGATTCTTCCATTTGATGCACTTTGGGAAAGGCACTTTAAACAAAAGGGACAACTTTGCACAAAGTTTAAATTTTCAGGCATGAAGCAGTGGTTTTCAGAATACAGAAATCAGTGCCCAATAGAAAATCCCATTCTTCTATGTAGCTGCATAATACCCTTAGTATTATGGTGAGCACTCCAAGAGCATATTCCATCCAATGTATTTATTGGCCTCATCATAAATGTTTTGTAACAGCCCAGAAAACATGGCTTCATGGCACCTGAAACCATTAAGTCTCAACAAAATAAAAGTTTCCACATTTCCAAATTCAGTCTATGCCAGGGAAGTTCTCGCCTTCACAGAAAATATTGTGCCTCCAAAATGTACAGGTATCAAGTAAGTGAGGCATCTGATGAAGACCTGCATTTTTAAAATGAGCTTAAAAAATATATTTGTAAATGTTTGTATCTCTCATTCTCTCATGCCAGGCATAAAGCAGCTGCCTGGGTGCCTTGGCAGATGTTTATCTTCCTGTTTAAGGGCCCCTGTTTAAGCAAGTGCCTCGGGGTTGTAAAAGGAAATTACAGGCTAGGAGCAAAAGATCACACTGACCATACAAATTACAGAATATAATCAAGCTGCAAAGACACAATTAAGAAGTTTTATTGTTTAACAGAAGACTCGAGCCACATCTTCATAAGGTTAAAAAGGGCAAAAGCTAATAGAAACAGCTGGCTAGGAAAAAGAGTTGTAAACTAAAAAGGCTGCTTTCAAAGATGTTTTACTGAGTCCTTCTCTTTGAAAAGGCCTTTCCTCCTAAAAATCTATATATGTTATGTATGAAATATATTGGCTTAAATGTAATTATGCAAAGGATTTAGAAAATAAGAAATGTTAGATTCTTATGTTAGATTCTTATTTCATTGATGGTGTGTGAGAAGGTGAACCCAAGATCTCTGTTTAAGATAAAATTAGAACAATTAGCCATCTGTTTTGCAGTGAATAGGGCAATAGGGCAATAGGCCAAAGATAATCTGATAATTAAGGTGCCTGGTCGAGATAAATGTAAGATATATGGCTACTTGTTTGCCATTTATAGATAGAAGGAAATATAGCTCTTTGTCTCCCATAGAAGGTAATAGGAAATGGGTGTATCTTTTATTATTGGTTCTAGTAAACAGCCAATAGGAATTTCAACCAGGCTGATTGGACAGAGGCAGTCAAAGGAGGAGCAAGAGGGCTGGGCTGAGGGAATATAAGTGCTGGCCATCAGGGCTGGAAAGGCAGAGCATTGGTAACCATATATCACTGTGTCTCTCATTCATTTGTCTGACAAATAAATTATTATTTTAATTTCTCTATTGCTGCGTTGAATATTTCATTCCAGCTAAGCGTTAACCACAAGCAGGGTGCTACATAAGCATCAATATTCTGTACACAGAAGGTAAGAATTTAGAGAGAGTAAGAGAGAGAGAAATGGCACTTTCTTATTACGTGAGCGTGGTTGGATTGCATGCATAACAAACATAAACCTTTCCACCTTTAAATTCTTTACTGGTTTGGCTGCATAACCCTGAACTGCATGCTTGCTGCTCATTATACTTGAAGGCACACTGTGCTACTTCCTGACTAAAAATAGCCCTTTTCCGAATTCAATTTATTAAGCAAGAAATTCCCCTTGTGGGTCTTTTTAAATACTGAACCTTGGTGATAAGGGTTTCCTTCACTGCCGCAGAAGAAGATAGTTATTGTTTTTGGAAGCCGATAAGCCAGTCAGCAGGAAAAAGACTTCTTCCTTTTTGATACCTAGGCAGAAGCAAGGAGGAAAACTCTTCATGCGGTTTCCTTGATCCTCCTTTTCGTCGTCTTCTCTAATTAAAAGCACTCTTGAAAAACCCTTGGGAGACACACCGTGGAAGACAAACAAGGAATTTTCCTTGGATCTACAGCCCCTGTCTCCTCAATTAATTACAGACATGCAGAGTCAAACTAGGGGTGTGGGGAGCAATAATATTTGACATTACTTACATAATGTGGCCATATGGCCTTCCTTAGGTGAGGCTGAAACAGGGCTGACTTTAACATTAGGCAAACTGAGGCCCCCAGCCCAAGTAACAGCTGCTGAGGGTGGCAGGAAGGGATATTGAAGTGAGCTGCCTTGGATACTCTGTGCTTCCTTAGTAGATTGCTGCCCTCAAATGCCATAGCAGACACTGCCCCTTTGCCAGTGTTGAAGCAAGATTCAAGATTGTGAATGCCAACCCGTCTTTCATAGGAACATAGGAAGCGTCCTTATACCAAGCCAGATCTATTCATCCCTCTGCCTCATCTGGTGCCTCTCCAGGGTTTCAGACAGGGGATATCCTGTCTGCCCTACCTGGAGGCATCAGGATTTGAATCTGGAACCATTTTTGGAGGCAAAGCAGTTGCTCTTTTGCTGAGCTACATGCCTTCCCTTTCACCTCAGGAAGCAAAACGTCTTGGGTCAGCCCTGGTTTGATCCAATGCTGTTTCTTTAAGAAGAGGGAAGTGGAAGACCCATCATTTGTGAGAGAAGAAATCATTTTCAATATTCAACACTTTCCGGGAAAGGGAGCAGAATGGGGAGTTGCCAGCTCACATCTCAGGCTCTGCTCACCAAACTTTTGCATCTCCTGGTGCACAGAAAGCCATTGCTTCCTTCTCCTGCTCATTGCTTCCCCAGTCCTGTTCACCTCTGCCTCCTGTCACACTCACTGATGTGCACCAGACCAGGATACAGAGGTGATATCAGGGCAAGACTTTAGGGTAGTCTCCAAGACCCCACTCTTAAGATCATGCAAGGCCAAAAAAGAAGAAATGCATAACCCACAAAAATAGAACACCAACTACATATGCTAATTTACAAGTATGATTGAACATTTGGAAATGCTTACTATCATTAAATAGAATAATAGTAAGCTCAGCAGCAGAACATCTGCTTTGTATGCCGAAGGTTCAGCTCCTGGCACTTGCAAGGAGGGTTAGGGAAAATGTCTCTTGCCTGAAACCCTGGAGAGCAGCTGTCAAATCACTGTAGACAATACTGAGCCAATGGTCTCAATCAGTGCAAGGCAGCTTCCTGCCTGCTCAGTCTGTGATCCAAGTGCTGTTTTTGATGGGCAACTTCAAGGCCTCTGATGTCCATTGTTCTACTAGCCATGATGGCTCTGATCTGTGTCCATGGTTGGGGGCAGCAATGCTTCTGAATACCAGTGGTTGGAGCCCACAGGGAGGAGCGGGTTCTTGAGCATGAATCCTGTTTGTAGGTTTCCCATAGGCACTTTGTTGGCCACTGTGAGAAGAGGATGCTGGACTAGGCTGGTCTTTGGTCTGACCCAGTCGGACTCCACTTATGTCCTCATTTTCAAAGGCTGCCTACACACCATATATTTAAGGCACACTTAAAGCATGTCCCCCACCCCAAGAATCCCAGGAACTGTAATTTGTTAAGGGTGCTGGGAATTGTAGTTCAGTGAGAAGTAAACAGGATTTAGATGGGGGAAATCTGCTTTAAATGTATGGTTTGCATGCAGCCCAAGTAACCACATATTGAGCCCTACAAGAGTGGCAGGATGGGTGCTCAGCACTTGGCAAAAGCCAGCTGTTGCCACATTTTCTAGCCTCCTGCAGGTTGTTATTTTTTATTTCTCTCTTTCTCTTTCTCTTTCTCTTTCTCTCTCTCTCTCTCTCTCTCTCTCTCTCTCTCTCTCTCTCACACACACACACACACACACACACATGGAGAGAGAGAGAGAGAGAGAGAGAGAGAGAGAGAGAGAGAGAGAGACTTCAGTATGGACAGAATGGGGTGGGGCTTGCTACAAACTGGTAAGGAGATTTTTGTATTTATTTATTCTCAATTAGCTTTTTTTCTTTCCAGTTACAAAAGTACATCATCTTTTGTAGAAACCATGTCAATAATCTTCATAGATTACAGTTCAATTGACCTAACTCCTTAAAATACAAATGTTTTGTGCGTTTTCCAGGCAAGTGAGAGTAATGTGATGGCATTTGATCCTCTTTGGCTTTCTGGGTTTTTTGCTCTGTCAGTTAGATTTCAAAGTGCCACATGGCTGGTTTTCGTGCCACTCAATCATAAAATATCTAAATAATTCTTCTGTCAAGGAGGGAAGTGAAGACATTATCACCACATGAAAAAGTGTGTGCAGTGCCTCTGTGAAATAATTAATTAAAGTAGAGCAATGCTGCCCTTTAGGTGCTTCTGGGTGCTGGGCTTGCTTGAAGTGCTGAGGCTGCTTTGATCTAGTGAAGTGAGGGTACAGGGGGGGGGGCGAGGAGGCAGGGGTTGTAGCTTGGTGGCAGAGAGTATGTTTTATAAGGTTGTAAGTTGTCCTTTATATCTCCTGCAAAGGATTGTGGGTAGTGGGGCTGGGTATGACTTCTATTTGAATGTTACCAACAGCTAGCGGAGACAGTACTGGCCTGCCTGAGCATTGGTCTGATGTGGTATGAAGCAGATCCTTGTATTTCTGGGAGGGTTCAGTGACAGAATGCATGCATTGTACTGTATGCAGAAGGTATCCAGTTCTAGTATCTGCCCCATCTCCAGGCAGAAAGATCTCAGTTAGCAAGACCTGGTAGAAACCTGCACTTGAAATCTGCCACCAAGGGCAGAGAGAACTGGGCTGGATGCTGTGCGTCTTATTATGTAGCAGCTGCATGGATCCATATTACAACTATCAAAGGCAGAGGAAAACAAAGGAAATAAGCAGGAGCATTTTTCTGTGATTCATCCTTTAACACAGAACAGGCAGTTTGAATGAAAAATATGTTACAGACAGATGTTGGCTTTCTTCAGTTATCATTGTGCACACTGACACGATAAATGCTGGCATGCTGAATCTCCACAAGCCAAATGTCAGCCATGACATTCATTGCAAGTTGAACTGTAGTAGCAAGGTGGTAGCCGTGTTGGTCTGACGTAGTCAAAATAAATAAATAAATAAATAAATTGTCCAGTAGCACCTTAGAGACCAACTAAGTTTGTTCTGGGTATAAGTGTGCATTCACACGAAAGCTTATACCTAGAACAAACTTAGTTGGTCTCAAAGGTGCTACTGGACAAATTTGTTATTTATTTATTTATTTGTGCTAGCATGATCAGTGTGGGTGGAGCATATATCACAAAGAAAGCTGTGGTGTGTCTTGCCTGGGTGCTCATTTCTCCCAGCCATGGAGAGCAGTATCACTCTTATACAGGGGAAGTCCTCCTTTTCACATGTAGGTAAGCTCCATTACTAGACCCTGCAGCTTTGGTGAATTAGAGTGGCATAATCCCTTACAAGTTTCTGGAGTTCAAAGGCTTTATTCATGCAGGAACTATTCACAGAATGAGTTGGGATGAGAGAGAGAAACAGCAGACATCTTGTCCATAGAGAACAACAACAAAAATATAGCTCAGCATTTAGGGGTGAAATTACACAAAGAAGTTACTCATGTGGTTTAAAGTAACACATGCACTAACTACAAATTCAAAAGAAGGAAATGCATTTGCTTTTCTCCAGCAACCTCTCTGTCCTGCAGACACTGCCAATGCTGACCAAATAGTTATGTACACTTTTGCTCTGCATCATCACAAGCAGATGCACAGAGCAGAAGCAATAGTCACTCTATGCATAATATTTCTCTACAAAACCAAGTCATTGCAACCACCTCTCTCTCATGGAGTAGACTGAGGCAAAAACACTGGCAAAGCACTCATGTGGCACCACTCACTCCTCTCTCACACTCCCCCACAAAGAACTACTGCATATCCAAGTACAGTGATTATGTGTTCTAGCTGCTTCCTGTTGCTTGTGTCTCTGATTGTTCTCCAACACATACAGGATCCATATCACAGCCCTTTCTTTGCTGACTGCAAAGGAAGTCCACTGCAACGGATAACCAGCTGGGAGCAATTCAAACTTGCCCAGACTGGTTTATATCTGCATAAGGAGCAGTGACTATATTGTCCCAAGAAGGTTTTATGGAAGTTCCAATCTAAGGCCCTTTTGCACTTTTAAGGCAGTGCAGAAAATAATAATGATACTTCATGGAAGGGCTTTTACTGACTTACTTTCCACCAATTTCTATATAGAAGTCCGTCTCTGCACTTCAATGAATGCTGGATACCTCTCCAGACTTTAGCTCATTTTCTTCTTTCTATAATTTGCAGGGCAATAGGATAGAACTGTCATTTTAAAAATTGGGTTGCTCACATCACAAAACCAAGTAAATTCAGTTTAGTTTCAAAATGCAAATAGTATTCCATTGGTAATACCCTTCCAGCAAACCTGTTGCACGACCTCTAATGCTGTTGTCTTTCATAGAGCAAACATACAGCTCCTAGTTCACAATGATAGAGCAACATTTGTGATTTTTATCCTATATTTTCTTGGAAAACTAGCTTACCCAGCGATGATGCCCATTTTCCTAAAGTGCTGTTATAATAGTTGATAACGGTTTGAAGGGGCATTTCTGCAAAATGGACATTTTGAAAGTGCAGCCAATAAAGAAGGTTGGATTGCCAGTGAGTATTTCAAAGTATAAATCACTATGCAATAGCTCAGACTTTTAATATTATATTTCATGAAGCCATTAAGCCAATCAGCATCCTTTCACTTGTCTCCATCATGTCTGGAAGTTCTGACTGTCAGCTACAATTTGTCTCCTTGCATTCTTGATTATTTGAGCAGAAAGAAAATGTCCCAGGCTTCATGGCACAGAGGTTTTAGATGTGCATTTGAGTCAGATTCTGCTTTCCTTGAAAGGAATATGTGCTTCCTTAAAAGAGGGGGAAAGGTACAGGGAGAATATTGCTATAGTAAAAAAAAAGGTTCCACTTTTTGTAATTTAAACATTTTTAAATGTCAAATGGAATGAATCAAAAGCAGTGCATTAGGCTGGTCATGAGTGATGCTACTATTGAACAAGTGCAATATTTTGGAACTAGATAGTGGTACCAGCCCTGGGCATAACCTATACAAGGATATCAAAGGCCATGTTTGGGTGGTTGTTAAAATAATGTTACATTATATAAGGCTTTCTTTTCCACCTAGAATAATTAGATACACGCTCAAGGTGGTGGAAACATACACATTGATTCAAAACCATTTACGATATAGTTGTACTAAAAATGCTCATAAGCGAAGGCCTGGCCGGGGCAGTCTCCTTCTTATATACCTGGTGAGGGCATCTGACCCTCACCTGAATCTCATAACTCATAATCTCATAACTCTCCTGACAGGTGATTTGCTCTGCAGCCACAGTGTGGAAATAAAAGGATGAGATTGCCCACCAGATACCAGGCACTCTACTATTCAAATTAGGCCCCAGTGTTTTTGTTACAATCCCCTTCTCAATTAAGTAATCAATTTTAATCTAGAATTTAAATTCTCAAAACTTTCTTATTTGTTAATTTGAGCAAGTAAACTACTGCTCTCACTTCATTACAAACAGTATTTCTACCTGCAACACACTTGAGCAAACCTGCTCCTCTTCCTTTCAGATATTTTGCTGCCATTTGCAACTGTAGCTGCCTCCGATTAGTTATATTTAACTCTTTGGGGAAATAATTAGCATCACACGTCATGTGCATGGAAGTTGCCGAACCAATTAACCAACTAGAAGGATTACTGTTAATAACACCAGTTTTCCTATAACTTGATATTGCTGGATAGTTTTGATGAACTGCAAAAGCATTTTTAATTTACTTTCTGTTGCCACCCTGGAACTTTTTTAATAGTGCCACTTTGTTTTGTACGATTACTTGCAAATGAAGAAAGACAACTTTTCTGCTTGTATATGTTGATAATATAATTTTGGTTACTGAGAACAAACAAGATTGTACAAAAACAAGACTGGGCGCAGGCCTGGCCAGGACATAGGCGTCCTGACTGTGACAAAGGTGGCCTGTGTGCTTGCTTGCTTGCTTGCTTGCTTAACAGCTGTTGGGAACTTCAAGGTCCCTGCTCTCCCTTCTTATGGTCTTTGTACTGGACCTGGAGACTCCAATAGAGAGCATTCCATGTCAAGAAGGAGGGCAAGTGGGACCCTATCAAATGACAGGGCAGGAGCTACACAGAGTAGGGCCTTTTCACTGGTGGTGTCCATTGTAGGCCTTGCTCTTCCAAGACTTGCTCTCTTTTGGCCTGTATTTTGGAGGTTTATAATTTAGGAAGACTTTGGAATAACTGGTTGACAAGTCTTATTAGTCACTGAAATATGAGCGGATTTTATTTGCTGCTATTCTGGGCTTCTGGTGCACCAGGGTTTACACCAGCATAATAGAGTTGTCCAGGATGCCAGAAGGGATACAATTTATGAGCTTTCTCCATTATCTGCACAGCAGGGGGTGTTCAATCAACAGTGCAAAGGCTGAGCTGAAGCGTTCCCTGCTGGTTACCTGCTTTCAGTAATAGGGGTCGCTGTTTGGTAGTACCCAATTGGTTAGCTGTCAGATTCTAGAGCTCCCTATTGGTGGCTTTTAGGTAATTCACAAAATACAGAGTCCATTCATAAAACACAGTGTTCATTCATAAAGCAGTAACATAAATCTCCATTGCTACATATTGGGTGTGTATTTCAGCGGTTGAACGTACAGGTTTATGGCCATGATGTAGTGTAGTGCTTATGCGACTGTGAATAAAAGGTGGCTGGGCTCATAGTCTCAGGGTTTGGGGGGGAGAGGTGACAAAACTGATTTCCAGTAAGTGCCCCCCCCTTTATTTCCATAACAAGTCCTTGAGTCTGTACTCTGAATACTATACCAGGGACCTAGAAGCTGCAGGGCTAGTCAGTCCAACCCCTGCACAGTCTCATCAGGGCTGACCTTAAGACAATTAGAGCAATTTGGCCAGATTGGGCCTCGCGTGCCACTCCTAAGAGGGCCCCACACCAGGGCAATCTAGATGGATTTTATTTATATCTATAAAATTTTGCAGACTTCGGCTATGAACTGGTGCCCTACAAAAAAAAAAAATCAAGTTGCACCCCACTGCTTCAAACTGGGCCCCACTGGCTAGCCCTGAGTCTCATAGCTGCTGGGCCTGAGTTGCCCTGCTCTTGCATGAAGTCTTGGGTTTGCAATTTGGGGAGAGGGGAGACTGTCTGCTGGGGTGCGGGTGGGCTGGCGAGGCCCCCTAGATTTAGAGGCCCTAGGCTTCAGCCTACTTAGCCTATACATAAATCCGGCACTGCCTGCATTGCCTGCTGCTTCCTAATATATTTCTTTTTATCCGGTAAAGATAAACATATTTTCCCTAAATCCCCGCATGTTAAGAGTTCTTCCTTCTGAGGGAAGCTATTCTCATCCCACAATGAATTGTGGCTATATATCCAAGATCTGCTTGGATCTCAGAGCACCCTCTTTAGAGTGCAAGAGCCTGCTGTTTTCGCAAATTTTTATTCAGGCTTTTAACAGATTTGGGCTTCTGTAGCTCCATCCTGACTGCTATAGTCTTCTTGCCCGTCTACGCATGGCAGTATCAAGGGAGACTCTCCCACTTTGGAGACTGTCCTGCATTTGGTAGTGGTATTTTGTTCTTTTTATATCCACATACATCAAATCTCTGTATCCAATAAGCGGGAGATACTCAGCTGCTTTAAAGCTTGGGAAACAGCGAAACATGCCATGTGACGGCAGCAACTATAATAGGGTTTTGAACTCCGTAGGCTGTAAGTAATATGGTTTCTGCCACAAAATTTGAGAAAACACTAGGAGGCATGTCGCAGCCCACACAGAAATGTACAGAAAGTCATTTCAGCCAGAGTCATGCTAAACTGCTGGGCTCCTAAAAGCTTGCAGTGAAATTGGTTGTCCTTTAAATGGCTTCTTCTTTCTGTCTGTCTTTTTCTAAAAAAAAAAGTAATTGCTTTTTTTTCTCCCCCTGGGTAAGAAATGAGAAGGAAGCAGTCTGGAATCTGGAGTCTAGCACAATATACAGAACTGCAAAAGACAGAGAGTTTGAATAAGGATAGGTGATGACACCTGTCTATTTTTTTTTTTATCTGAACCTTAAGGCAGCTCCTTCCTCTTGTCTTTTAGACAGAATTCATTTTCTCAGGTTACTCATTACCTGCCTTTACAAATGGCATTGACTTCAGTACAATATTAAGTAGGGATGGACAGTTCAGTCCATTTCCTGTCAGTGTCAGTTTCACATTCCATACATAAGTCTGATCCATTTCATTTCTGCATCTTTTTATTTTAATAAACTCCACCAAAAAGTAATATTTAAATACATATTTACATGCTCAAAAACCAATGCTAACTTGTATTTTTAGAACAACATATGCATTTCATAAATATACATTTTAATACATTTTTGTCTTTATTTATTTATTTATCACCTGAAAACTCAGTTTGGAGAAATGCAATCCAAAATCCAAAGGGATTGTTGCATTCAGATCAGCACACAAGTCCAAGAGGTACAGATTAAGGTCAGTTTCACAACAGAAATGTGATTATGGTATAATCCTTCATGGATTATATATAGGCCCCTTTATCAGATGCATGAAATGTAGTCTTCAGTTGCATCTGTATATACAGTGGTACCTCGGGTTACATACACTTCAGGTTACATACGCTTCAGGTTACAGACTCCACTAACCCAGAAATAGTACCTTTTAAGAACTTTGCTTCAGGATGAGAACAGAAGTCGTGCTCCAGCAGCGCGGCGGCAGCAGGAGGCTCCATTAGCTAAAGTGGTGCTTCAGGTTAAGAACAGTTTCAGGTTAAGAACTGACCTCCGGAACGAATTAAATACTTAACCCGAGATACCACTGTACATGCATATAGTTGTAAACAGAGGGGATCCAAAGCAGTGGCGTCAGAGGGGGGTGAAATGAAACAAGTACCAATGGTGACAATTCAATTAGAGTAAAATAAGCAAAATAAACACAGTGCCACCTTTGCAACAGCAGTGACTGACTTGGTAACGAGGGTTGTTGTGTAAGAAGTAATCCACTTTCAGTGATGTTGAATATGAGCTTCTGTGATGTTAATGGGCTTGGGTAAGCTTCCCCAGTCATGACTGTGTCCCTTCCTTCGCCCTCATTTAGCATGTGTGACCTCAGAATTCCACACCCTGCATGGATTCCTTTGTGCACAACACCCAATAACAGAGTCTAGCTAAGGAGCAATGATCCTAGTTTGCTGTACACCAAAATGTACCCCATTTCCCAAATGTAAGATGAAGCTATGATATTGGAAACTTTCTGCTGTACATTTCTTCTTTAGGAAAAAAAAACTTTAGGAAAATAAGGACAATAGTTTTCTTAGGCAGCTGAAAATAAAAGCTGCTTTTTATGCTTTTATCAGCCTAGTATGCATTTTCATTTGTGAAATGTTTTTTTTTCCCTTTTTCTTTTGCTCTTTGCAGAGAACTTGCTTGCTGACGGTAGGCACAAAGCGTGGGATATTCTCAAAACACATTAAAAGCCCTAATTTGATCTTGAAATCTAACTGCTGCTGTGATTTATACCAGGCTGATGCACTTGAGAATTCTTCCAGGGCCATGGTTATTGCTGTATGATTAACTTCAAAAACAAGGTTCAAGTGTTGAGACTTGCTCCATGCAGTGCTTTCTCAGAGTTAAATATAAACTAGAAAGGATGGTCACTTAATTCTTTTTCATTTGCAGCCTGAAAGACTTTTGATTTTGAAACATTTGAAACTGAGGAGGCGGGACACACAAACACAAAAGTATTAAGTATATTTCTGCTGCTTTGGTGGGCTATAGTGCAGCCTTCGACAACCCAGGGCCCTCCAGATATTTTGGACTACAACACCTATAAGCCCCAGCCAGCATTGCCAGGATTGATGGGAACTGTAGTACAAGACATAATGGCAAAGGTTGCTATACTGAGTTGAGAAACAGATAAACCAGGGTATTCTTAGAAACCCAGAGTCTAAAATTTCCTGATGGCACCACTGTCTGACCCTCCTCCTCATTGAGTCCAGATTCCACTCAGAAGATGTGTAAAGTGAAGCCACATTCACACCAGCAATTTAAGCATTATGATACCACTTTCAACAGCCATGGCTTCCCCAAAAGAATTCTGGGAGCTGTAACAATTGGCAGTTGTTTGGTGTAACAACTAATTTATTTAACAGGGAACTCTGGAAAGTGTAGCTCTGGGAGCAGAATAGGGGTCTTTTGACAACAAACTACAGATCCCAAAATCCTTTGGGGGAAGCCATGACGGTTAAACATGGTTTCATAGTGCTTGAAATGTATGGTATGGTTGTGGCTTCACTGTACACATCTCTTGTGTGGAATCTGGACTCAATGTGGAGGGTCAGACAGTGGTGCCATCAGGCAATTTTAGACTCTGGATTTAATGGTCTCGTGACACACCCACCCCCTTTAGATGATAATATGTATTACTGCACTCATATGTATGATCTTAGCATAGATACAGTGCACCTTAATGGAGAGAAAGCAGGAGAAGGAGAAGAAGTAAATTGGTGAATAGGTTAAGCTTGGTCAGAGCCAGAATTTTTAGAGAACCTTAAGAAATGGTGCCTGACTATACTCAAGTTATCCGTGAATCTTTGGGGTGGAAAATGGCCTGGGAAGCTCTGCTTTACAACCTATATCTTTCAAGCAGCAAATGTCTTCCCCCAGAATTATTTCACATAAGTCCCACTGATTTCAATAGGTTCTACTCTGAGCATGACTAGCATTGGATAAAATTTTATGTGTTTGTATTTGCACTCATGCACCTATATAACATGCATGTATCAATCAAGAGTGTAGTTGCCATTCTGCATTTTCATTCTTTTGCAGACATGGAACTACATCCTCTATTGAAATGAACAGGTAGACTGTACAAGCTGGAGCACGGTGTGTGCTTTGGACCAGGGCACATGCATTGTGTGCCAAATGCCTCACAGAGGCCTATCTCATTCATTCTTGCAACAGCACATTTTCCTGTTATTTGTTGCAGTGCTACTTTGAGGTTTCCAAACACTCTTAGAACCAGCCCTGCCTTTGTACAGCCTTCCATACTGTGATATGATATGCAAATACCTCTACCCAGAGAGCATCTTTATACAAAAAGATGATGTGCTGGTATTAATCTGCCCTGAATAGGATGGTGGATAATAGTGTAAAGATCTTATGAGTTTTCTGTATTCAAGTTTGGGGATTTGCAGAGGAGGGAGCCGGTGCGAGTCATTAATCATCTCACTAGAAGGTTGCCTTTTTCTTTATTTTTTTATGTTTTATACAGAAACGTCAAAATGGCAAGTTTGTCCCTTCCCACCAGTTAGGAAATGATAAAAGCATAGCCTAAAATAATCTTAGTCGAATGCTGTGACTCAACACACAATAGAAATTTACCAAGTTTCTTCCACCTTTCAAATAATACAATTATCAATGAATTATCCATCCTCTCCTTGCCCTAATTCTTCCCACATATATTTTCTCTTTACTATGGCAGCTCTACTGGTTGCAGCTCTTGAGACACTGCAGTTTTTAATTTAGCTTTTTTAAAAAAAAAACTTGCACACAAAAAAATCTAGTAATAATATATACAAAATCAGGCAGCATGCATAGTTTGGTGTGGTGTTTTTTTTAAAAAAAAAACTTCTCTACCGTTTACTTTCTGAATCAGCAAAAATAATGAATCTCTATGTCTGCAATGATAAAGTTGGACTCTTCACTTCTCCGTATCTCCATCTTCAGTTAGATTGCTTGCAGATCTGCTGAAATTAGATGTCAGAGTAAATTATGGGGTAAGCCATGTTACTCACCAAGGCTATGAAGGGTAGACACATAAAAACAAGGTGCTATTGAAGGTAATTTCTTCTGATCTTAAGCTTCTGAAGTGAAAAGATTGGTGCTGATGTGGCATTTGCATCTCTGGCTTGCCTTTAATTGATGCAGACTAAATCCAAGCCCTTTCTCTTCTCCATGGCTGCTGTTGGCGTGTGCTTCCCCCACCTTCCCTGAGCTGTGAGGAGTCCCAGGAACAGTGCTACAAGATTTAGATGCCTGGGATGAGAAATTTCTGGGGGCTTAAGGTGTTGGGGCTTTTTTTGTTTGCACATAAACTAAAAAAAAACCACCATTAATAGAGACAAACAGGTACTCCTGCAGCAGGGAGCACAGCCACTAATTCTGAATCAGTTGTTCACCAAATCTACAGCAAGAATCCCTCCCCTCCCCACCCCCAGTTGTTTGCAACTCACATCTTTGGCTGCATGAACACCATACATTAAAGCGCTCTCTCTCTCTCTCTCTCTCTCTCTCTCTCTCTCTCTCTCACACACACACACACACACACATACACACACACACACGAATTGTGAAGAGTATACTTTGTTAAGGGCACTGGGAATTGTAGCTCTGTGAGGGGACAACAGCAAATCCTGGGATTCATAGGCTGTGTGCAACATGCTTTAAATGTGTTTTAAATGCATGGTATGTATGCAGCCTCTCTCTGCCTCCATCTGTGTCAACTTTAAAACTGCCAACTGCTGTTTTGTTCCTTGCACAGACACCCCTGAAGAGCAGTGGATCCCAACTTGAAGCTATATGGCCCATTGGGTGGGGGTGGGATCTCCTAACCATTAGTGGCAAATCCACTGATCATCTCTTTATGACAATAAGGAAGCAACCCACTTACCAAAGGCTGGTCACCCAGCTCCTATAATATTATTATTTCCTGCCACTAACCTTTGGGCACTCATCAAACAACAAAATAACTTTTGCAGAGAAGACAGAATAGCCATGGTTTCAGGGATGGAGGAAATCCCTCTGTGTGCTTCATCAGTACTGTCCCACCATGTTCAGTGGCCATAGAGAATTGCAGCTTAAATGTCCAGCACGTACGTGTGCTTGCAGACTCAGACAACATATACCTTTGAAATCAAAAAGCAGTACTTGCCAAAATACTTAGAAAAATAAATAGTCCCACCTGTAAATATTTTAAAACTGGCTATTTGTTCATGAGGAAAAGAAACAAAATGCATGACTGTAGGACCCTATCTAATCTTATGAACAAGAACCCAGTGACAGGGGAATGCAAACGCCATTTAACCAATAAAATGAGTCATCAACTTCCAGAAATAAATGATTCAGTACAAATATTGAAGCTATACTATCTGCTGGATGGCACTGTTTGTACTATAGCTTGAGGCTTATGTTTTCCAGATAAGTTCATTAATGAGGTGGGGACTGATCTTAGTTGCTACAGGAGAGGAAAAAATGAAGTGTTCGTTTTATATGAATATAATGTATCTCTTTTAAAAACTAATATCTTATGACTTATACCTCATCACAGAAAAAACAGTTGCCATTTATCACTAACATCTCGCTGTGCCTAGACAAGAATACAGTGGCCCTCGGGTTGCGAACGTGATCCGTGTGGGCAGCACATTCGCAACCCGCAGTGTTCGCAACCCACAGCGCCACGGCTCCGCATGCGCGGGTCACGATTTGGTGCTTCTGCGCATGCACAAAGTGCGATTTAGTGCACCGAAACCTGGAAGTAACTAGTTCCAGTTCTTCCGAGTTCGATGTGGTGCGCAACCCGAAAACACACAACCTGAAGCATCTGTAACCTGAGGTATGACTGTATGTACTTATTACAGCTGAGGAAATATTGCTCTGTGACAATAGCTCAGCAAGCAAAATGCTGAATGGGCAGGTGTAATGGGGATGGTGCGGAAACATCTGATTGGTCAGGTGTCAGTTTGAACATTCTTAGGCTCAAATCCTACAACTGGGGGCAGTATTTAAGTTGGGCACAGTAGAGATTCAGAACCTCATTCTGTATTTCATACCGTGTGTGGTTGTTCTTAAGAAAAGCTATATTTCAGCAGTGTGAGCTGTGTATTCTGGGGTGGTTGTTTTTTTTAGATTGCAGTAGAGGAGCTATCTTTAGCTGACATAAATACTAGAATCCAAATGGTACCAAGAAAATAAGATGGAAGTTTACATTATGTCCCTTTAAATATAGGAACCTGTGTGGAGCTGGTGAGCATTTCACAACAGCAATACATGTTTTTTTTACACACCATTGGGTGGGCCTAAGAAACTGATCACCATGGACACTCAGCATTCTCCAGTAATTTTAGCTGGGAATGTGAAAAGCAACCATGAACACCCCATTAAATGAATTAAACGTCCTTGGTTTTAATGGGTGGGAGTACGATAGGTGCTTGGCTGGTTGCAGGTTCTGTATTTCTCCTGCAGATAAGGTTCTTTGACCTATTAACAAAGTTGCCTGGTTAGAGAACATATCCCCATTCATGCAGCCTTAGCAAGTAACTTCTAAGCAGAGTAAAAGGGACAAGCCATTCTACAAAATGCAAAATGTTAGTTCATTTCTCACAGACTGATGTCTTCAGGTCTGAGATTAGATCCCACCGAGCAGCAAGGCTGGTTGGAAGCTGAAGGACCATGGATAGCTCCAAGTGAACTACTGTATTCGCTCCCTGCATGTATCATCTCCCTAGTTTGGTATGTATATAGAAAATCTTTTTTCCTGCTTAAGCATTCAGCAGTGTGATCTCCCACTTGCAGTCTAAAATGGTGCAATCCAGAAACATGTTTGTAACCTCATCTTCTGTTCTTACAGAGCTGAAGAAATCAGCATGCCAATGAAGAAATGGTGTGAGTTTTATCTGCCTGCAGAAACACATATTTCAGATTTTCTCTTTCTCTTTCTAGTTTTATACTTTTAGGAAAATACACTATGTGGAACACCACTCACGTAAACAGCAACTACCACATAGTTATTTTTCCAAACATTGGCCACATCACTGTATGTGTGAATTAGGGCTGGGGAATGAATTTAGTTTGGTTCACACTGAAAGGTGAACCTACCTAATTCACACTTCCCAAAACAATTTGCAGGCCCAAATACAGCTCTGATAGGCATCTAACATCTAATATCATTTAGAAAACACAATGGATACACCAAGAACCTCATGCTCACAAAACAAAACAACCAGTCCCAATGGAACAGAAACCAGTATTAGAAGTTCCTTCTCAGAAGACAGTTGTTGTAAGTTGACTCCTTGGGGTTGGGAATGAGACAGTTCCAAGTAGACCAGGCCCTGATATTGTCCTTGCTTGTCTTGTCTTCCTCACTCTCTTCTTCCTTTTCACAGAATAGATGGTACCCATTGCCCCAAGCAACCCCCTGGACTGGACTCTGACTGGACTCACTCTCTCTCTCTCTCTCTCTCTCTCTCTCACACACACACACACACACACACACACACACACACATTTGTCCTGTCATCACAGAAGTGGATTTGTAGGGTTTTGTAAGAAATGCTTTCTGTGTACATTTGCTTCTTCAGAAACTGAACTTTTGGTAGAGGAAGAGCAAAGGAAGCTGCTCCTTTGGATTGTATAAAACCTCTGACAATAGCTCAGCAGTTGGTGTGCTGAAACGGCAGCTTATTTACAGCACAGATTAGTCTTGCTGATACCCGGCCCTTCATTCCTCTCCCACAATTGCCTGTTCTCTGCTCCCGTTTTCTCCCATCGTACACTAAGATCATAAGCTCTTTAAAGCAGGGGTTGTATTATTTATTATCTGCATATAGGGCCTAGCAGAGGGGAAACCTGATTCATGACTAAGATCCTCTTGACATGAAATAGAGATTTTGAACAGGCTTTTCCCAATGTAGCTGGGCTGATCATTTTTTTAAAAGCTTGAGATATGAAAATTAAGCTATAAACTCTTGATCTCATGCATTTGAAGGAGAGGAAGAAAAACAAAAACACACAAACCAATATCCATATTGTTCGCACAGTGCAGGTTACGCCAGAATGCAGCTAACAGATAAGCTAAGCTGATGAATCTTTGACATGCATTGTCTTAGCCTCTTTTATTTTTATTTATTTCTTTAAAGCCCGCCTATTGTGCCTTCAAATGACAAAGCAGCGAGGACACTCCAGCTTTACTTTGTCTTCCTTCCTTCTCTTTTGTATTTCAAGAATGTATTTCTTTTAAGCCACCCCAGTCATAATAGAAGCATGTCCTGATAAAACTATTAGGCAAAGGAAATACACAAAACAGCCCTGCAAAGAAACCTTCAAGAGGCACCATAAGAATCACAACAGAGGAATTAGAATTTAGAAAACATCAAAGTGCTGGAAGTACTTTAATCATGGCAGCCAAGAGACAACATGCTGGGAGGGGGAAGGAGCAGGAGGGGGGGTGGAGAGAGATTGTGTTTTCTGTATGATGATTTCATTTTGAAACTTAGCAACCCTCACACTTTAACAATTGCCTGGGAAAGAAAATGTAATTGTATTTCAAAAACACCTAAACAAATGTTAATAGGATGTGTCATTTTTATTTCATTCTGTTAGCTGTTTTCCCTTCGATGTGCCATTTGATGCAGATCTGGTTTTTTTCTAATAAAAAAAAACAGAGGCATTTATTTTATTTGTTTCCTCACACAGTCACTTTGGTTTGCCTCTGTTTTCCTTGTTTCGAATAAGGCTTGCAATTTTCTCTTGAAAGTGACTCTAGTGCAGAAGGGAGAAAAAAATTGGTGACCTTAGCTTACAGCGCCTTTGCTCCACTGTATAATGCAGTTCCTTCCAACTGATAATTGTCAGAAGAAGGCATTTGTATTAAAACCTTAATCTCTCTCTGAAAAATCTCCACGGATAAAAGCATATAATTTGTACATTCCAGTGCATCGAGCTGTCAGGCATGGATTTATTAGCTTTACCTGCCTTTGATTCACAGAGGACCACTTTCCTACTCGGCCGTTTTGGAATTTTGCTTTAATGATTAGAACCATTTCTATCATCTGATACCTTCTTGAGGATCCTTGAGAATCATGTTGGCAACATTTATCTAAATGCAGGATTCTAGCAAGCAAATACAATTTGAGTCTGAAACGTCGTCCCCCACCCCACTCCTGCACAATCTGGTCCCTTTGCTCCCGCTTCCTCTTCAGCATTTCAATTACGATACAATTCCCAGAAGAACTTAATAATCACAGTTAAGGTCTCTTCTTACCATGAAAGAATAGATAGGTGTATACACAATGAAACAATTCCATGGGGTTGAGGACACCAGAGGGAATCTCCCGCATTCGAAACAGCCAATTTAGTTTATTTGCACATGAAGCGTTCAGCAGCATTTTGCAATCAAAATGTGCATAGGTAGTATCAAGCACATATTTTCCTGCTATGGAGAAAGGAATCTAAATGTGAATAAAAGAGCAATCATTGACTGGCTCATTTGCCTACTGCAGGGCCAGCCAATCTGATGCCCTCTTGATGCTGTTGGACTCCAAATCCCTCCTGCCAGCATTGCCAGTGGCTAGGGATGAAGGGTGTTGCTGTCCAACAACATATGGAAGGTTCCAGGTTGGTGGTTTCTGGTCTATTGCAAGCCAGCCTCTTTGAAATGTTACCTATGCAAATTTGAGGGTTGCTTGTTCAATTGTAGGGATGCATGCCCACCCTACTTGCATCCTAGCTTGCCTATGGGCAGTCACTCCTAAAGATGATGTCACTGTGAGATGCAGCATAGCCGCCAGCAACACATGTGGGGGAGGGAGAGAAGCACGATGGCATTGTGGGATGAAATTCTAGAAGCATTCATCTTTCGGACATACAGGAAATGGTGAATGGAATATAGGCAACTGATTGACCAGTGTGCAAGAGTATTGGAGGAGGTGCCCGGTTTGGATGCCACAGTCCAACAACGCCAGTAAACTACTGCTACTGGGGACGTGGGTGGCGCTGAGGTCTAAACCACGGAGCCTCTTAGGCTTGCTGATCAGAAGGTTGGCGGTTCAAATCACCGTGACAGGGTGAGCTCCCATTACTCTGTCCAAGCTCCTGCCAACCTAGCAGTTCGAAAGCAAACCAGTGCAAGTAGATAAATAGGTACCGCTGTGGTGGGAAGGTAAATGGCGTTTCCGTGAACTCTGGTTTCCGTCACGGTGTTCCGTTGTGCCAGAAGCAGTTTAGTCCTGCTGGCCACAAGACCCAGAAAGCTGTCTGTGGACAAACCCTGGCTCCCTCAGCCTGAAAGCGAGATGAGTGCCGCAACCCCATAGTCGCCTTTGACTGGATTTAACTGTCCAGGAGGTCCTTTACCTTTATCTTTAGCTTACTACCATGACTACTACTATTGTTATCATCATCATCATCATCATCATTACTCAAAGTGGTGGTCCACAGATTGATGGCAGCCTACAAGTCCTCAGGTACTGGTTGGCAGCAACTCCACTATAGCCCAGGTTGGGTGGGTTTCTTCAGGGATCATATATGGTACTGGTCCCTGGCACATAGTAAGATGAGGAATCACCAGCCCACCACATCAGATAGCTTGAGAAGCACTTGAGGAGCTGCCCAGAGTGGCTGGGGAAACCCAGTCAGATGGGCGGGATATAAATAATAAGTTGTTGTTGTTGTGACGATTAATCCATCCAGCGATTGATGCACCTTCACTGAGAAGTTTCATGATGGAGAGTATTAAGATGGAATACAGCTGAATATAACTGAAGGAAGGGACCTAAGGCAAGGTTGCAGATGCAACAGTGGACAGAGAAATCGATGGCCACATTTCCATGCATGTCTCCATGCACATAGCTACCCAGCCTGGGAGCTAGAAGCAAAAGGCTGCTAAAAGTTCATCATAGTAATCAGTATGTAGAAATGGAAAGCAACACAATTTATGGCTGGCTAGTGGTCAGCTGCAGGTCTGAGGCAGTGGGGCATATTTTAACAAGTATTTTGAAATAGTCATTTCCAAAGCTTTTTATGAATATTTTATGTCTGCAAAATATGAATATTGGAGCCTACACAATTACATTGCTGCAGGGAAAGACTGCTGGAACCATCAAGGGGCAAATAATTCCACCTGCCTTGGTCCTAAGGGTGCATCTGTAAGTGTACAATATCTAGGAGGTGTCCAGTAAAATGCTCTCCCCGTTTATCCACCATGCCCTCCCTAAATCTGCTCCAGAGGGTTGAGGAAGCACCCAACACAGATTTACAAGGGAGCACTGCAGGTGGAAGGAGTGGGAACCAAAAGTCTTTAATGGAACCAATATGTTTGGATATCACCCCTGTGTTTATAGGTATAAAACAGAGCCATGGTGAACCATGTTACTTGCATGCAAAAGGTCTCAGGTTCAGTTCCTGGCATCTCCAGGTAGGAAAGGGGAAAGACGCCTCTTGTCTGAAGCCCTGGAGAGCAGCTGCCAGTCTGTGTAGAAAATGCTGGGCTAGATGGACCAATGGCCTGCTTCCTCTGTTCCTCTGTAATACTTTTTAGCTTTCTTGTGAATGAAAACTAGGCAACAAGGAGATGCTGCCATTTGGTGGCCTTCCATCCTAGCGAAAGTCTTGACATTCTGGAACATCACTTCTAATCAGGGAAAGCAGAAATGGGAGCAGCGTGTAGATAGGAAAGAGAAGGCATTCAGGGCAGAAGGGTCATTAATCTCCTTTCCTCTTTCTTGTCTTACATAAACATCTCTGTATAAATCTCCCATGAGTATATGTTGTAAAGTATCTTCTGAAGGAAGTTTTATCTCAAAGCTAAAGGTATCACAGTTCGATATTCGTTCCATGTGAAGGATAAGGATTGTAAACAGCTTGAGCTGTGCCAAAAAAGTTTATTCATAAAATGGATTTTCAAAACAGCTTATGGATGGCAGGATTTGGAACGTGAATAAACCGTAATGAGAAGGGAGATAGTAAATAAAACTATTAGGATCCTAGATATCAATATATTTCATAAAGGTTTATGAAAGGACAATGGAAACTGCAATCTTTACACATACAGTCCTACACATAATCCAACAGGTAAATCCATTAAGGGAGAAATCCTATGCTCCCTATAAGGACCTCCCTTTCCACCGACAAAATGGGAAAACTGGCACAGAAGGTCTCACTAGGGTGGCAGCTGTAAGTTCTGCCCCTTTGCTGCTCTACCAAAAGTGCTCAGGAACAGGCTTCATATTTTTGATTTTTAAATGAATAAATAATAATAATAATAATAAATTTTATTTATATCCCGCCCTCCCCAGCCAAGCCGGGCTCAGGGCGGCTAACAACAGTCAAATAAACAATCAAATAATAGCACATTCTAAAAATATTTCATTATAAAAATTAGTTAAAATCAAATTGATGGCAACCGATTAAACAAAATTCTGTGCAGGTTGCCAGAGGAGGGAGTCAGGCTGCGCCCTGACCAAAGGCCTGGCGGAACAACTCTGTCTTGCAGGCCCTGCGGAAGGATGTCAGGTCCCGCAGGGCCCTAGTCTCTTGTGACAGAGCGTTCCACCAGGTTGGAGCTGCAGCCGAGAAGGCCCTGGCTCTAGTTGAGGCCAGCCTAACCTCTCTGAGGCCTGGGACCTTGAGGGTGTTATTATGTGCAGACCGTAGGTTTCTCTGTGGGGCATACCAGGAGAGGCGGTCCCGTAGGTACGAGGGTCCTAGGCCGTATAGGGCTTTAAAGGTTAAAACCAGCACCTTAAACCTGATCCTGTACTCCACCGGGAGCCAGTGCAGCTGGTATAGTACTGGATGAATGTGATCTCGCAGCGAAGACCCCATAAGGAGTCTCGCCGCGGCATTCTGCACCCGCTGGAGTTTCTGGGTCAGTCTCAAGGGCAGCCCCACGTAGAGCGAGTTACAATAATCCAGTCTGGAGGTGACCGTCGCATGGATCACAGTGGCTAGGTCAGGGCGAGAGAGATAAGGGGCCAACTGCTTAGCTTGGCGGAGATGAAAAAATGCCGCCTTTGTTATAGCTGTAATCTGCGCCTCCATAGAGAGGGAGGTATCGAAGATTACACCCAAACTCTTAACGGACGGTGCTGGCACTAATTGCACCCCCGCAAGAGATGGGAGTTGCCCCCTCGATCCCATATCGTCCCGCCCCAGCCAGAGGACCTCTGTCTTCGAAGGATTTAACTTCAACCGGCTCCCACGTAACCATCCAGCCACAGCTTCCAGACATCTGGTCAGTGTGTCTGGGGCCGAGTTAGGATGGCCATCCATCAACAGATAGAGTTGGGTGTCATCAGCATACTGATGGCAACCCAGCCCAAAACTCCGGACAAGCTGGGCGAGGGGGCGCATAAAGATGTTAAAAAGCATCGGGGAGAGAATCGCACCCTGAGGCACTCCACACACCAAGGAGTGACGCGATGACAATTCCCCCCCAAGCGCCACCCTCTGTCCCCGATGAGAGAGAAACGAGCGCAGCCATTGAAGGACTGTGCCCTGGATCCCCACGTCGGCAAGGCGGTGGTCCAGGAGTTCGTGATCGACCATGTCAAAGGCTGCTGACAGATCTAAAAGAAGTTCATTGATAGATTACATATCATCTGCAGGCTCACAAAATAGAATGAGTTAGTAGCTGAATGTCAGCAGAGCAGAATCATCCTTGGCATAAAACTGAAGGTCTCAGATAGTCTACCCTGAGCTTTATAGGGTATTTCAACATTCAGCACTAATAAAAAATGTTTCTTAACATGTTTATTTGTGTTGGTACTCGTTGTCATGCTTCCTCTTAATCTCAAGGTGGTGGGTTTGAGCTCCACATTGGGCAAAGATCAGTTTTCATGGTGGCCAGTTAGATGCCTTTGGGAAGTCCTCACTTACGTTTCCCAGCAACTGGTAAGAGTGGAGATAGAACATAGCCCTTGTGGGCAGTAACCATCAACAGCCATATTCTTTTCAAGCCATCCAAGCTGGAACCTTTCACCTTATATAAGAATACTGTGTGAGCAGCATGAGTACCATGCAAGGAAGCTAGACTGGAGGGTAAAATAAAAGTTAATGTACCTTTTTGCCTCAGCATGATGTCCAGACCTTTCCTGGCTTTTATTTAAATACCAGGTGGAAATATGGCCTGTCGCGTTGTTTGGCCACAGAGTGAGGACATTTTCTAAACTTTCAGTATGCTGCCCTTCATACATTCATCCAAGTGCATGGATGCCTTTACTGTTATCTTTTGAAACTAATAAAAAAATCAGCCGCTAAGGAAACGTAGCAACATCAATCAAAAAGGTATAGATGCTCAAAACCTGTGAAGCTCACCATGAGCTATAGCGTGCATAAGGAAAATCTCACTAGGCAGAACTCGTGAACCATGTAATCCCACACACAAAAGCTGAAAAGACCAATTTCTGAATAAAGTAACATTTCACAGGACATGTTTAAGGCAAGGGAACAAGATGACATTGAAAAGAGCATTAAGATAGAATGGGACAGCGTGGGGCGCAAGTTTCACACTCTGAAAAGTCCTGTGGTTTGCAACAAGAGAGTTAACCATCCAGGTATGGGTAGAGACTTTTAGGGAAGACTCTGTGTCCCAAGCACAGGGGTGCTTGTCAATAAATGAGAATGCAGTCCAAGCGAAAAATGCTCCAGTTCACTCTTGACTTAAATTGCATTTTTGTGAAGGAATTCCACCTTGTGCTATATGTGTATAAAAACTTCATTTTGATAGTTCATCCTACATTTTTAATACCTTTAAGCTGTTCTTAGTTGCACTTATTGCCACAGACACCTGGCAACCATCTATTCTTATGAGTCTTCCCACACACATTTGAACAAAATGGTTACCAAATGTTAAAAATAAACTGTGAACTAGTTCACACAATTGTGCATCTGGCACTTTTTGTTACAGATGGTGCTAACAAATCCATTGGTAGGGCTGCCATGCACAAGAAATGTTAATTAGATGTGTTAATACCTGCATTTATGCAGTATTCAAGATCTTTCAACGTTTAAAGGGGATACAAAGAATAAATACATGTCTCCTTTGCACAGCTAATTTCTTACACATGGTGGTGAGTGTGTAGGGCCAGTTCAAGACATTTTGCTGCCTGAGGTGGACCAGCAATTAGTATTCCCTTCTCCATAGTCAAGAACCCAAGCATCCAAGGGTAGTCAAAATATTTTGCTACCTGAAGGAAAAAAACACAAGAGTACCTTTTTCTTCAGGGTAAAGATACAATAATAAAAAATAAAATAACTAACAGCTTGCTGCCCTTTCCATGTCACCCAAAATCAGCAATCTCTTTCTACCTAATGGTAGGGCCAGCCCTTGATTTTCACAAACAGTATATTTGAAATGATTCTTTATTGTCAGTCTTGGCACACCATTGCTGAGATCAAGGATGGGTTCTGACAACCACCAGCAATCATAGGAACTTGCGATAGGTGATGGTCATCATGGGAACTGTGGTTCAGGATGATGGGCTATCCCACATGACACTTTAGTTCTAAGGAACAGTAACCTACAGGTCTGGATTTATTAGTTCACTACAGAAGGACAAGTTTTCAGAGTGACAGTCTGAAAACTACCACCATAGAAAATAGCCACATTTTACAGTTACTTAGTTTCTACCAACAAAATAACACTCCACCTTAATAGCATATATCTAAAGCTTTTAGCCCAAATATATTCCTAGTGTGTTATTCCCCACCTGCTGAGGGGGGAATTAAATGCAAACAAAGAGGCATAAAGGAGGAGAAACTAATACAAGACACCCAGAGAGCTGAGAGGGTGGAGGAAGGTGCAGAAAAGATTGAAAGGATGAAAAAGCACTTATAGACCTAGTTCTGCAAAGGTCATTGAGCAAAGAGCCCATTAACATAAGAGTCATTACAATATAAAATAGCACTTTGCTACATTAGCACATATGTCCAAACTATCACCAAAATAGGAGAGCAGAAGTGAATGAACTATTGTGTTTCCCTACGCTTAATTTCACACTTTTCTAATACATTCAAATTAAATACTTCCTCTATGCTGTTCTGGGCTGGAATGTAGCCCTTTAATTTTTTTAATGATAGACACTCCTTTCTAATCTTGAATTTCATTGCACTTGTATTACTTGCTTGATGGCGAAGATTTGCATGTTAAATAGACATTAACAAATTTAGGTAATGTTAAAAAGCTGGACATCTGAAACAAGGCCTATGTTTCAGACCATTTTTGCCACTAGAGGAAGATTGATATAATTTATACATTGTTGTTATTTATAAAGCCAATAATGTGTTGCAAGTATTTGAAGAACCTTCATACCTGGGTCCTGATACAGCTTTTCTTATTGGTGGCATATCACATGCTACAATGGCAGGAACTGAGAATCCATCAGATTCAGTGGGGCCTCATCTCACAGATATCTGCATCAGCTGCACACTTCCTATATTGGGATGTTTTGTTCCAAAGATGGGCATGTTATGAATACATTACATACCACAGCAAGTGGGCTCTTTTAGTTTGGAAGGACAATTAAAAACAGGAGCTGTTCATCTGAACGATCTATAGGCTACTCTCCTTGGCCAATGTGCATCCCCATATTAACCTCCTTTCTCACACTATCGGTATGCAGGAGAGCACACATGTCCCCATGGTATATAACAGACCTAGGTGCATTGTCACCTCTGGCCAACCAGGTTCTGTAGTAGTAGTAGTAGTAGTAGTAGTAGTAGTAGTAGTAGTAGTAATTTATTACTTATACCCCGCCCATCTGGCCAGGCCTCCCCAGCCACTCTGGACGGCTTTCGACAGGATATTCAAAACACAATAAAACATCAAACATTAAAAACGTCCTTAAACAGGGCTGCCTTCAGATGTCTTCTAAAAGTCAGATAGTTGTTTATTTCTTTGACATCTGGTGGGAGGGTGTTCCACAGGGCAGGTGCCACTACCCGAGAAGGCCCTCTGCCTGGTTCCCTGTAACTTCGCTTCTCACAGGGAGGGAACCACCAGAAGGCCCTCGATGCTGGACCTCAGTGTCCTGGCAGAATGATGGGGGTGAAGATGCTCCTTCAGGTATACTGGGTCGAGGCCGTTTAGGGCTTTAAAGGTCAATACCAACACTTTGAATTGTCCTTGGAAACATACTGGGAGCCAATGTAGCTCTTTCAAGACCGGTGTTATGTGGTCTTGGCAGCTGCTAAAGTCTAGCTGCTGTAGGGTTTCAAAGCACTACAAAACTTACAGAATATGTGAACAAAGAAGAGTTGGCACACCACCATGGCCAATTATGCTGATCATCTTCAATTATCACAGGGAGGATTACTTATCTCTAGTCGTTGTGTGTCTTATGTGGCAACTCCCTTGGGCCTAGTTTGGACTTTATCACTTCAGATCACTGTTTGAGGGCTTATTTCATGGAATGTCCCTCCCCATGAAAAGAATTATCCCTACAGAACTGGCATTTCAGGGAGAAATCAAGGCTCTAATAATTTTTCCATTATCTGCAGCCTGAAGTCAAGCACCCCCAGACACCATTTTACCATCTCAGCAAAGACTTGTATCCTGAAGACTCATGTGTGAATCATCCGATTAAACATCTCAGGGATGATGAGACAAAAAACAACAACCAAGTGTTCATTTACTGCTGCTTAACATTCCAAACTCTTAAACTTCATCTTTTAGCAAAACTATACAAGTTTTTTTCCCTTCTCATATTAATGAGTTTTTATAGCAGCAATATGGTATCTCCAGGTGGTGCAGTTATAATGAAATAATCACACCCCTAGAGAATGCTTCTTAACACCCTAGAGGTGATGATAACTAGGCCCCCGTCATGCCTTATTGCTTACAGAGATGCTGATGGCAGCAACTAGAAAGAATTGTAAAACATGAGCAGCATGCAAAATTAAGCCGCACTGTCCATTTGTTAATTATAAAGGCCTGAAAACACTGCCAGCAAGCACCCCTCTTCCCTTTTACACTGTCATCATAATTAAAAAGTTTTACTATGTAGTTTTGTATTGCAACAACATCGATCAAAGTCCATTGCCTGACATGTGCAAGCAGAAGCAATATGTTCCGCATAGGTTACTTCTGGAATTGTGTTACTTAACGTAATAGAACCCTGTCATGTTACCGCAATCTCACCAAATATACCTGCCACAACTGAAGCAACCTTTTCTGCTTCCAGTTACAGTCCGCTGTCAAGCATGCCCTAAAAATGGAATTATTGGAGAATTGTTACAGAATCCTGAAGAGACAAATAAAACATCTCCTGCCCCTCAACTTTTATGCTCAATATTGTGTGTGTGTCTGTGTGTCTGTGTGTGAATCTCTCATCTCTGTAAGCTCCTATTGTAGGTCTTGGGACACCCAGTTAGCTGGCTGTATGGCTCAAGGGAGAATTTTAACACAGAGAGTGATATAGACTTCTGTGTGCAGCAGTCACAGATTTGTGGTGGAATTATATCGACTAGATAATGGTGTTGGGTAAAATTAAGCCACAGTCTTATTGGTTATATTGCATAGAGTAGGTTTGGTAGTGCAGTAGGGCAAGGATCTGGTTGTCATTCCCATCAGACCATTGGAATAGTATTTTGGTCACTGTTTGAGAGGCATTCAGTACACCCCTGGGAGCTGACCAGCGTTGGAGCCTGATGCAGTGCAGGTCAAGCAACCAGAATCCCACTAGGCAACTGGAGGGTGGTTTAGGCAAGGCCAAGCCTCATGCAAGCAGAGGGCATACCATGATCCTATCTTCCCTCAGGCCTCTTATACCACTTCCACACAGAGTTGTGACAAAAGTTGTAGAACATCTAGCAAAGGTTGCTGCCACTCACTGAGAAAAAGGCAAAAATCCCTCAACCCTTTAATCCAAAATCACATTCACACCATCAATGACTCCCAATCCTTCTTGTAGTTAACCAATTGGCTGCTTGGCTATGACCAGAAGCCGATGGAAGTGGGGGTCAGGGATGTGCAGCTGGAGATTCCATCCAGTGCTTCCCCCCCCAAAAAAAACCCCCTGCTTTATCAGACACCAGGAGCTGCTGTTATTCTTCTTCCCTTTTTCCAACCATCACCATCTGGTTCCATGCTTTTTTGGATGGTTCCAGAGTAGAAGTATTTTGGGGTGGGTGTTGGTCATATTCTGGCAAAGTATTGTTGCCCAGTTACAGCTAATTTGGCATCCTTGCACAACAAGCCCACTCCCCACCCCCAAAGAAACCAGACTTTTGGTGATCAGAGAAGTGAAAGGATTATGAGCTGCAAAGTGTGATATAACAATTGCTTTGATGCAACATCATCTAACCTCCCTCCAACCAAATCAGGGTCAGTGCTCAAGAAATGGCCTCGGTCTTCTGACCTTCCTGCAGTCTTTGGGCAAACTAATCAGGTTGAATGCTCAGGTCTTGCATTTTGAGGCATTTCTAAAAATGCCTCTAAAAATGCTTGTAAAGAGAGCATCTGTGGAGAGAAAATATCAAAACCCTAGACACCTATTTGGAAGATTGAAATCATTTGGAAATTAATAAGCATGGCTAAAAACAATGTGCTGTTCTAAGAAATGTAGATGTTATTATTTCAGAATCTCTGACTCCATCGGAACAGCCTAGCTGTTATCTTAAGCTGGCTAAAGAGCAACATTAGCATTGATTATACCAGCAGCCTTGAGCCCTCTGCTCTGCCTTTGGATTTAGAGGAGGAAAAATCTGTTTTGCAGTCAGAACTATGTGTATGCACAGGAAATGAATACTGTAAATTGCAGGACCATGAGGTCCAGTCGTGACCGACTCTGGGGTTGTGGCACTCATCTCGCTTTATTGGCCAAGGGAGCCGGCGTACAACTTCCGGGTCATGTGGCCAGCATGACTAAGCCACTTCTGGCGAACCAGAGCAGCACACAGAAATGCCGTTTACCTTCCCGCCGGAGCAGTACCTATTTATCTACTTGCACTTTGACGTGCTTTCGAAATGCTAGGTTGGCAGGAGCAGGGACCAAGCAACAGGAGCTCACCCCGTCATGGGGATTCAAACAGCCAACCTTCTGATCAGCAAGTCCTAGGCTCTGTGGTTTAACCCACAATGAATAGTGTAAATTGCAGGTAAGGTGATAACCAATAATTATAACTTCACTTTTTGTAATATGCATGCAAAACAGTGGGCCCAGGTTCTTGTAGACCTGATCTTGGGGGTTTGTTTCTGTAGTATTGAGCAGTTTTTCATATGTGATCAGAAAAGGATTGGTGACCAAATAGTTTTGATAACCACAGAAGCTCAAAAAGACATTGAACATCACTGATGTCCAGAGTTGTAGTGAGTCCTATTTTACCAACTTACTAGTCACAAACAGCTCATAAATCTGGCAATTTGTCTTCATTCTCATCCAGCTAATATTGTTCTGGTATGTATTCTTATATGATCATTATCTGATTACTTTGAAAAAGTCAGGTGTTTGGACAAAATGGGTTAAAAGGGCCAGAATGACTCGTTAAAATCCCCAAGTGGTGTCCAATTTAACCAGCCACATACTTTTTATGGAAATGACCCGATATGGCTAGAAAATGGTCAGGAATCCCTTAGAGCCCAGAACTGACCATCAGGCAAGACCAGAACCACTGTAATACTGTGCCTCCTAACCCCATAGATAGAAGGGATAGAAGAATATGATGATATCAAATGCCACTGAAAGATCCGACAGAACATAAGTGGCTCTATGGAGAAGTATTGTAATCTCAGAGTGTGGAGTTGCCCAGCAGTTCAATGCTGATACTATTTTGTAGAGGACTCTTTTTTTAGTTTTCAATTAAATGGATTGAAGAAGAACAGCAAGACATGAAATTATTCGCTGTCTTTATTTTTTATTATCACATTTCTATCTCACTTTTCCTACAAGGAACTCAAGGTGATGTACATCATTTGCCCTTCCCTTTGTTGTCGTCATAAAAACCCTAGGAGGACAATATTCTGGTCTGACACCACACTACACCACTACATCCACTATACCACAGCAATGCTCTCTGGGGACTCCTCTCTGTTTGTGTTTGTACTGCTGTGCTCCTTTCTTTTTCCTAAGCACATGTGTGTCAGCCATGACGCCATTGTGCCTTCAGGGCACTTCAAGCCTAGGTCACAATACCAGAGAAGCGTTCAGGAGGAACCAAAGTTCATCAGAATCTACCAAATTCATTCAGTTCCAGGCAAGAGCGCAGAACCTGAAAATGAATGCTTAGGGGAAGTTTAACAGATAACTAAATGAGAAATCTGGATCCACCACACTGTTCTTGTAGCAGAGTTATGCAATTCTATCTAAATCATTTTATAGTGAGTTCTGGATTTACACACACACACTTCCAGTTGTACTATTATCTTGAAATATGGCATATGTATTCTGCACTGAAGAAGCACATACTTTTTCTGACGTTCTACTAATTAGCATAAAAGGGTAGGAGAGAGCAATCATGGTGCTACTGGGAATATTTAATAGAGTGCAGCTCTGATCCAGAGGTATTGACATATATGCTAAATTGGAAAGGGAAGGATACCTAGAACAAGTCTCTATCTTCAACGCAACCTTATGCCAATCAGTTATTTGATGAGAGGCAGTGCATGCACTCCTTATGTTTCGTGTGGGATTCCCTCCACTCCTGTGTGGTTTGCACATATGGGCACAGATCCTTTGCTAGATGCAGAAAACGTGCCCTGAATTTTGTGCCAGATTCTGTCAAGGTGATTTCTACAATAACCTTTATTTGCATTCTTCCAAATGGCACTAAATTCTGCCACAATCCATTAAATATTGATAGCACACTGTTTCCTGTAAAGGCACTTGGGAATACTTAATTTTATCTACTGTCTGACACTATTCTCTTGCGGCATCAAAGCAGCAAGCTTTTTACAGTTAAAATGTTAATTGGATTTTTATAAGAATTTTTTATCGTTATGCTCTTCATCTAGATTGCTGCAAACATGTTTATTTACAATTTGAAAAGGCTCCTATTAATATTCCATGATAATCTGCCTTGTACTTGATAGTTAGCTGCACAACAAACCAATGAAATGCACTCAAGACAATTAACGCAGTTGACTAATTAAATATTTTTTCTGACTTCTGACCAGTTAATTAATTAATTGATTAAAATTAAAATAATAGATCTACACATTACTAAAAAATTAATATGGGTGCATTGCTCAGACAACTTACAAATTAACACTCAAGGGCTTGCATATCTTTTTAGAAGTAAGGGCCATCTTTAATATTTTCTTCCTTCCCTATGCTACCTCTGCTGTACTGGAAAATATAGCAGCATTTATTGTAAACTGAAACATGAACAAAATTCAGAGTCAGTTTTGAAACACTTTTATTTCCACCTGTACACACACAACCCTGACAACAGGGCAAGGAGGAGTGGGCAGAAGTGATGGTTACAAATTGTGGACACAGCTGTGTAAATTCATATGTAGGGCTATTATTTTTAAATGGTTGCTGAGACAAAGCATATCATGAAAAAGTTTAAAATGCAAAAGCCATTGGATTGGAACATGACTGCATAAGAGGGGGCTGGGCAAGGTTGCATAATTGTAGAATCAGATTATAGAGCAATTCCAGGGATCCCTAGTACAGTGGTACCTCGGGTTAAGAACTTAATTCATTCTGGAGGTCCGTTCTTAACCTGAGGTACCACTTTAGCTAATGGGGCCTCTGGCTGCCGCTGCACCAGCGCCGCACAATTTCTGTTATCATCCTGAAGCAAAGTTCTTAACCCGAGGTACTATTTCTGGGTTAGCGGAGTCTGTAACCTGAAGCATCTGTAACCTGAGGTGCCACTGTATACAAGTGATTACTGAATGACAACACTAAGCAGTGTTAATGTCTTTTGCCATCTTGCTCTACTTCTGAATATCATTTTGGTTGGAAAGATAACTCTGGAGTAACAGAGCCATTGTCTGATCCAAGATAGGCAGCCCTTATGTTCCTTCCATTCTCCAGACCTAACTGTATGATGCACACAAACACATATAACTAAACCTCAATATCCCTTCTATTTTCACAAAAAGCAGCTTTGGGAGAAGGCAATGGTGTAGAGAAGTAGCAGGGGGAGTCTGCTTAACTCTTTCCCCATCTCCTACTTCCTAAGTTGTCTTCCACAAAGCAACTTTTCCTGGAACAAAGTATGGGTCAAGGATTCAGCAAAGATCATTTGTGTGTATTATTATGTCTATACCTGAACTTTCTACTTGGCAGAAAGCAATTACTCAGATTGCATTCTTTAGGAAACAGAGACAGCTTCTTGCTTTCTGCCTTGGTGGTAAAGCATGGGGCGCTTTAAAATACTTAATAATTATAATAATACACAGATACTGTACCCAAAGGCAGCAACATGATGGAGGGGATCTACAATGAAAAGCTTCCTCCTTCCTTCCTTCCTGCCTGCCTGCCTGCCTGCCTTCCTTCCTTCCTTCCTTCTGGTGCATTCATATTTTATCACACAGAGGCAAAACAAAACAAAACCCCGTTCACCTCCATTTATTCAGCGCTGCATCTTGGAAATAACAGTAAAGTTTCTTCAAACTACATAAAGCATTTGGTGCTCGCAGTGAAATGTTATTATTGCCACGGCAATAATATTAAATGCACCTTTAGCAAAACAGTGTTCTTATTTGCATGAAGCCCATCTTGATAATAAAGCATCTTCTGACTGTGATGAAAAAGAGAAAGAGAGAGATTTCTTATAAGGCTCATTTACCCTTGGTCTGATGGAGCAGCTTCACAGAATTCTTGGCTTAAAACAGGCTTGGAATACAAATGTAAACCCCGGGAGATAAGGAGAGAAGAGCAATACCCAGGACAATCTGCAGCTGCTGCTGAACAGCTGCAATATCTGGAGGGCAGCCAGGCCAATCCTATGGTCCCTTATTTTCTAGAATAAGTGGTGTCAGAACTCAATATGAACACCTCCCTCATTCTCTTAGAATGGCAATGGTGCCCAACTGAGAGGTGCCAGAACTGAGTTCTGGCAGGTTCCAGCTGAAGAAAAGCCCTGGTCCTACAGCTGTTTTATCCCAGCTGGATCCTATACATTCCCAGCAGCAAAAGAGGAAACAATTGAATCTCAATAAGATTATGTGGGTGGAGAAAGAATGTAGCAACTATTGTTTTCTTGGTTCTTCCACAGCAGGGGCAAAAGACAATCTGATAGGTAGGATTCTGAATCACACCCCTCTAAGTGTTCTCCTTTCTCACTACCTTGGGAAGAGAGCCAGAAGCCACACAAAAGCATTGTTTGATACCATCAGAAGCAGCACGTCAGAGAATCACTGAGACCACAGGTGTATGCCTGACCAGGAAGTGCCCCACCACTGGGTTGCTCCTGCCACAACAGCTCAATCGCTCTAGCAACATGGTCAATGTCTCAGCTGAGTAAGACTGAACTGGAAAGATGGGGATGAATGGGCCTGTTGCTGTGACAATCAAGATGCTACCTCCTCTACCCCAACGCTGAATAACTTGAGGAGGTGGGGGGTACCCAGGGGTGGCCCATTCCATTTCAGCACCTGAGGCCTTTCCCCTCTCCTGCTGTCACCATGGCCCAACCACCCCACCACTTAAGCCAAAATGCCCGCCCCCACCAAATTTGGTGATACTTTAAAAAATCTGTGATAACCAGTAATGCAGCTTTCATTAGAATCATAGAATCATAGAATCATAGAATCATAGAGTTGGAAGAGACCACAAGGGCCATCGAGTCCAACCCCCTGCCAAGCAGGAAACACCATCAGAGCACTCCTGACATATGGTTCTTTGTTCCATTTTAATATTTTTTACCCTCCTGTACTAAGGTCAGCTTTAGGATAAAAAGCTTTTCTGATCGACTTGTGGTTGGTTGGTTTTTACATAAAAGTACAAATACCTATTAAATGCATACCCTTAATATCAAAAATTGTGGTGGAAATTAATTAAGCATTCTCTTTGACTATTCTGAAATGCTTTCTTCTCATCTCTGGGTTGTTCCACAGAGTTCAATACGCTGTTTCTGAATTCATCTACAATCCTAAAAAAAAGTAGTTTACGTGTGTGTGTTTGTATACTATTTTGCTTGCAAATCTATTTCTGAACAACTTCCCTTAGAATATCTCAGACCAATTTCACAGTAAATTTCTGCCCACCAGCAAATACCTATTTTTGTGCTGCTAAGTTTCAAGGCGTAGTGGAGCTATACCTGTTGCCCTGCATCATCATGCCAGCTCCATCCTCTGGTGACCATGCATTGAGTATGACTTTCTCCAAAGAAATCCTTTCACGTATGGAACTGCTGAGGCTTAGGGGCTTCACACCAGGTGCTTAAAGCACTTCACCAGCTTACCAAGCAGAACTCAAAGTGCTGGTGCTTATCTTTAAGGATCTACCAAGTTTAGGACCTTAAAATGTAAGGGTATCCATTTTGCCCATATCAACCATCCCTTACACTAAGGTCTTCTTCAGATGCCCTTCTCAGAGCACCTTATCATCTGAAAGGAAGTGCATAGGTACATGGCCTTTTCAGTTGTGGTATTCTGTGGTGTCCTGCATGTGAATTTTCTCCCTGGCGAGGCTTCCCTAATGCCTGTAGTAAATAATTTAGGAAGCAGTTGTTCTCTGGCTTTTCAATTCTGGTGTAATTCATGTTCCCCACAGCAACAAACTGTGATGGCTTTAGCACTGCTTTATATTGTTTTGTTTTGATTGCTTATTGTAAACTATCCCAAAATTTCAAACTGAAGAGTGATATGGAAAGCACATGAGGCTGAAGATAAGCAGGTCTGGAGTCAGTGCCTGGATGAGAGACCACCTGGGAAGCAGGTGTACGTTGTCTTGGGTTCCATGATGAAAGAAAGGTGAGGTATTAATGTAAGAAATAATGGATAGATAGATGGTGAAAGATAGATATAGATAGAAGATGATAGATAGATAGATAGATAGATAGATAGATAGATAGATAGATAGATGATAGATAGATAGATAGATAGATAGATGATAGATAGATAGATAGATGATAGATAGATAGATGATAGATAGATAGATATAGATAGATAGATAGATAGATAGATAGATAGATAGATGATAGATGATAGATAGATAGATAGATGATAGATAGATAGATAGATAGATAGATAGATAGATATAGATGATAGATGATAGATGATAGATAGATGATAGATGATAGATAGATAGATAGATAGATAGATAGATAGATAGATAGATGATAGATAGATAGATAGATAGATAGATAGATAGATAGATAGATAGATAGATAGATATAGATGATAGATAGATGACAGATAGATAGATAGATGATAGATAGATAGATAGATAGATAGATAGATAGATAGATAGATAGATATAGATAGATAGAATATTATGTCTGTCCAATGCCATGGTTTATATAGCCATGTGGGAAAAGATACCCTTTCACCAATATTTAAGACTCCATGTGATTATTCAGGAGCAATTACACCTTTGATCTGATTACCAGTTCTACACACTGAAAAGCTATTACTGTATCACCAACACTTAAGTGGGCCTTCCATGTATTCAGCTGGTGTGTTAAGACCCTAAGAGCACAAAGAGAAATAATCCCTAATCAAACAAAACCACAAAGCAGTATAAGTGTCAGGAACTGAAAACACTTAGCAGGGGTGCCATCTTGCTCTCAGGATTGTGGGTGCCCACCACTGCAACATGAATTTGCAACATCACACACACACACCTGCATGCAGTGCGTGTGTCATCACATGCACTATGTGCAGGTGTGTGTGTGACATCCCATGTCCGTGTTGTGGCAGCAGCTCCTCTTCCCTGTCCTCTCCGCAGACAGCGAGGCATGCTTTTCCATGGGAAGGGGCTTGGACTCTGAGGCAGAGAGACTCTGGTTCCAGGTCCAAGTCCCCTCCCCTATCCCCAAAAAAGTGTGCCTCACTTGCTGGCAGAGGAGAGGCTCTGTGGTTTAACCCACAGCACCATCCGCATCCCTGCTATGACACTTAGGGGTTAACAAAAATTAAGAAGTTTAGAAAAGCTTTTAAACCAATAAAATAAAGAAAGAAACTGTTACAATATAATACAGCAATGTGCACTATGATCACTGTTGCTGGTACAAAAAAAAGAACTTTGATACAATGCAGAAATGTTTAAAACTTTTTTTAAAAAAAGCTTCTCATATCTACTCATATTGTTGATAGAGTTCAATAGAGAAATAAGTCTAATCACCAATAAAAGGTATTTTAAAAAAGGTAAAGGACCAAAGTCCAGTCAAAGGCGACTATGGGGTTGCAGTGCTCATCTCGCTTTCAGGCTGAGGGAGCCAGTGTTTGGCCGCAGACAGCTTTCCGGGTCATATAGCCAGCATGACTAAACCGCTTCTGGTGCAACGAGACACCGTGACAAAAACCAGAGTGCACGGAAATGCCATTTACCTTCCCACTGCAGCGGTAGCTATTTATCTACTTTGAACTGGCATGCTTTCAAACTGCTAGGTTGGCAAGAGCTGGAACAGAGCAGTGGGAGCTCACCCTGTCACGGGGATTTGAACCGCTAACCTTCTGATCAGCAAGCCCAAGAGTCTCAGTGGTTTAGATCCCAACTGCCAGATTCCTCAACCTTGCAATCTTCTTCAGAAATGTATAAAATGTATTTATTGGGTTAGACTTGCCTAAAATCAGGATTCATGTTCATATATGGCTTTAAATAAAGCTATAATGGAAAATCCTCCTCTCACCAGATTCTCTAAATCTGGACAAACAATTGCTGATCCTGAGATATAAACCCCTAAAAGTGTCCATCTGAAAACAAAGAAGATAAAATGTCTGTTCTCATGAATGCAACTCCTGGCAAGCTGAATTTTATTCTACTCTGCTCTGAGCCCACTGAATATTATTTCTATGGCACTGAAGGAGACAATCAGGTTGAATAGCATCTGGCAATTGGAATTGATACTCACCGTGATTATTGGGCTCCTTGGGACCCTAGCATAAGGTGGGTCACAGTGGTGCCATCTCTACCATTATTTTAAAGGGGTGGGGAGAAAGAGGCCATCTGTACTCTAATTGTTGTATAGGAGAGCATGACTTTTCTCACCTCAATCCACTGTTCTATGCATTTATTAAAGGAGGGGTGCTGAACCTTTGGCTCTCCAGATATCATCCCTGACTTTTGCCCATGCTGGGTCTGATGGAAGTTAAAGTTCAACAATGTCTGGAGGGTCTCTGGTTCCCCATCCCTTTAATAAAATATACAGCCGTCCTGCCCTGCCTCACATGCAATAACCCCAGAAACAAAAAACAAGAAAACTGATTTTTATTTTTTTTAATGTCACTGTTGTGTTGAAAAGAAGGAATTATGTGGATCCAACCATTCTGGGCTCTCTTAATTTCTCATACTTTCCAAACATAATTCCAGTTCTCTATATTTGCAGTTTTTATATACAGATTTTTTTTTAAAGTTCTCCTGAAAATTCATCAGCATTTTAGTAAAAAGTTCTCCTAGTATACAATTGTTTATAAACAGTTTTGCCCATTTTTTTGCAGAGCAATTTATCTCACATAATGAATTGTTATACGTTATTTTCACCAATATATGTGTTTTAATGAATGCGTTATCCCAGCATATGCAATTTTGTACATACTACAGGCTGGAAAACTGCATTGCAAAATCTGGAGACCTGTGAGTTTCAAAGGATGTCTATGTTTTGATTCACACACAGTTTCAGGAAGTGCAAATTAGGTTTTGCCTTGAAATGTGAACCGAAACAATTTTTTCCTGGCATCCCAAGTACCAGGCTACAAAGGCAGAAGACACCAAACACATAAAATTAACAAAGGGTAGCGCTTTGGCAGCAGTGGAAAGCAATATGAATATTAAAAACTATATGAATACGGAATTGCATGTGTATCCACAGGTCTCCACAGATCTCTAACCAAGGATTTAGACACTGGTAGATCTAGCTCTGTACAGACTATGCTCATATTGAAGCCGTAGTTGCTGAAAAGAGACCCCAGCAGATTGCAAACATCGTCACAGAAAAGCACAACTGAGCTTTTAGTTTGGATGAAATGATCTCACGTTCATTTAGACAAAATCAAATATGTCTGCAAAATGTATTCTTTGCCGCAGAATCTATAAAAAGCAAACAACCAAAATTAAATTAAGTGCCTTCTGTATAGGGTAGTAATGCCAATATGTTTATCACACCAGAAAGGAAGCAAATATAGCACACAGGCAGATTAATTATACAACTGATCTAAAGCAACTGTGCAAGGCATAATTGATCATGTATCATTATCACAACTGTGAAAAGTGATACATGACACCTTCTTCACAGTCAGTTGAACATCACGCCTAATCACATCTCTCTGTGTTACAGCAAATAGAATGAACAAAAGTTTATTTGTCCCTGAAATGTTTTAGACTGTCATTTCTTCATGGTTTGTGCCCACAGGATTAATGGTCATCATAGTTAACAATGAAATGCCTGAATAGAAGAGCACTTGCCCCATTTTTATCACACATAATGCAGCAGTCATAATCTGTGGAAATCTAGGGCTATATCCAATGTTGTCAATGTACAGGAGAAACAAACCTTTGCTCAACACACTTTGGGAGGTATCCAACTAATACGTCCTGTCAGTGCAATGATTTATGCTTGCACAATGGGACTTCCCCACTCTCCCTGCATGTGTGCGCACACACCACAAATCTGCAGGAATACCTAAAGCATAGATAGGGCATGGGGGAAGAAGAGGGAGGAAAGCCCCATTGTGCATTTGTAAATCCTTGCACTGATAAGATGTGTTATCCAAATACTGTTCTCAAACATCTTCTCCACTATAATTCCCTGCACTTCATTGAAAACTGTTCTGGAGGACTCGCTGATCTGCTCTGAATGATCCTGGGGGTTGGGAAGGAAAGACGCTGAAGACCCAGAGGTCTTCTTGCACAATGTTGGTTGCCAGTCACAGGGTTGAATCTGTGCGACAGGGCTTTCCTGGCTCCTCCCCCAAGACACTACAGCCCCCTGAGAGTGAAGGGATCCTCAGGTGCCAAAATGTCTTGGGTCAACCCTGGTCGGGAAAGGTGGGATTTCTAATGATATCCAATTAGCTGCATAAGGCTTTGCAGACAGCCTGTTCTTGAATTGTCTTCCCAGAAGACCAAGTACAGAGCTACTGCCCCTCCTATACACATGAAGGTAGGGAGAGGATGAAGCAGTATTTGCATGTGGATTCTCATCCCCATCCTGGGTGTGCAACAAACACTGTACTGAAAACATTGACATTTGGATACACTCCATTTAATGCATCTCTTACTCACCTCCAGTTTATATAGTATCAAGCTTTTGGTGTAGACCCCCTGCCCCCTATGTAGGATCAGGTAAGGAAAACAAAAGTGAGATTGAAGAAGGTCTTTCTCTTTGCCCTGACTCTCTTCTTTCCTCTTTGCAATTTTTTTTCAGTCAACATTTTAAAATTTAAAGATAAAAGCATGGGGTGTTTAATTTATAGTTTAAAGAAGAGCAAAGTAGACAAACCGGTACATTTTCTGTGGCTCTACACTTGTGAGATATCCCCCCGCATGCTAATAACCTCACGTTTCATTTTTGTGGCTTTATTTTCATAAATTTCACTCACCTGAGTAAGTGTTGGGGTGATAAGACCTGACATTCTTCTTTACTACAAGGTAATTATTCCAGCCAAGGATAATTGCCTGATGCTTTCGTGTATGCTTTCATGCTCCACAGACTATGCCAGTGAAATGACAGATTTTGTTTTCCCCCTCTGGCTTATGGGCGTCTTTCACTGTGTGATTGTCTGTCTCTTCTCCAGAAGAGTCGAGAAGAGCAAAGGGAGTAATACAGGCAGTAGAAGCCCAACTAGCTCTCTGTGGGAGACCATCACACGTACTAGTATATGAAATATGCTTTCAGAAGGCTTGTAATGAACAAAATATGTTTTGCTAGTCATAATAATCCTTGCTGCCACAAGAAGAAGATCATAGCTGTGTGTCAGGACACTCTCTGGTGCGCCTTGAGAGAGGATGGCAGCTATGTGCTGATGCAGGAGAAAGTATTTCTTGAGTCTAATTAGGTTCTGAACTCATCATAAGATGGCCCATGAAACAATATTTCACAAACTATACCCACTTGCCCTACACCTAGAAACCCTTTCTAAAGTGGAACCTGAAGGGATCACTGATCATTAGCATTTGCAAAGCCCCCCAGGCCTTTGCCCAAGCATTTCATACCACACAGGCAAAGGAAAATGTGACATGTGATGTCAGTTACTTGACAGGAGGCCAATCCCAGCCACCTGTCAAAATGGCCCACGTGGTTGCTGGGTAACCCAAAGATCTGGCCCACTGGCTTGGAAAGGTTCCCCACTCCCACTCTAGGGTACCACAGAACTATATTGTATGTGTGGATCTGAGAGGGCAGAAAGACTTGTCTTCCTAGCAGAGAGTGCAATTATAAATATTAATATTATTGAATTTGCTCATGATATACCTGTTATGGCCTGTGGTGGCATGTAGGAGGTTAGACAGCTAGGCATCCTTTTTTTCTTTTTTTTTAAGAGAAGCAAAGTATTCAGTAGACGAGTTGCTTTGTTTTGGAGAAACCCTGTTGAGTGCAAGAGAGTGAAAGTAATCCAGGCCAGTTGCTTAGAGTGCCCTTCTTTCAGGTTAGACGCACCCAAATCCCAATCCCAAACAGTCACTTGTTTTTCAAGTTCACATTAATCTCCTAGCTTCAGAAGAATAGAAGAAGACTCACTGTGCATGCATTGCCCTGCAATTAATTGTTATCTTAAGCTAATATATCTTAAGATAGGGTTACCAGATGTCCCCGTTTCCCAGGGACAATCCCCAGATTTGCAAATCTGTCCCCAGACAAATTCCATTCCCGGAATGTCCCCGATTTCATTTAATGTCCCCGGGAAATGTGACACCCTACTCTCCTGGAGTAATATGCAGCTGGAAGGGTGGGAAGATAGTTTTTACGCAGGCAGAGGCAGAGGTGGGGGAGGATAGAGAGTGTGAAAGAAGGGCTTTGCACCTTGCCCAGCAGAGAAACCGTGCACCTTGCACCCCGTGTAGTGGTTAAGAGCGGTAGTCTCGTAATCTGGGGAACAGGGTTCGCGTCTCCGCTCCTCCCCATGCAGCTGCTGGGTGACCTTGGGCTAGTCACACTTCTTTGAAGTCTCTCAGCCCCACTCACCTCACAGAGTGTTTGTTGTGGGGGAGGAAGGGAAAGGAGAATGTTAGCCGCTTTGAGACTCCTTAAAGGGAGTGAAAGGCGGGATATCAAATCCAAACTACTACTACTACTACTACTACTACTACTCTTCTTCTTCTTCTTCTTCTTCTTCTTCTTCTTCTTCTTCTTCTTCTTCTTCTTCTTCCCTCCTGGGCAACGGCGCGCCACCTGCCCGTGACTCCCGAGCCTCCCCCGATCTCCTGCCCTCTTCGCCCTTTGTTTTGAGAGATTGCAGGTGGGCAGCCATTGCCCAGGAGGCACATGGTTTCTCTGCTGGGCAAGGTGCAAAGCTCTTCTTTTGCACCCTATGAAACTCTCAAAATGAAGGGGGAAGGGGGCAGGAGATTGGGGGAGGCTCGGGAGTCATGGGTGGGCAGTGTGCCGTTGCCCAGGAGGGGTGCAAGGCGTGTGGTTTCTCTGCCGGGCAAGGTGCAAAGCCCTTCTTTCACACTCTTCGATCCCCCCACCATTACCTCTGCCTGCACAAAAACTTATCTTCCCACCCTTCACGTTTTTCTAGGGAAGTGTGGCAACCCTAGGCGGATTGCACTCTACTGAAACATAGGGTTCGATGCCTCCCCCAATCTGTCAAAACAAAGGGGGCAGGAGATTGGGGAAGGCTCAGGAGTCACGGGTGGGCAGTGTGCAGTTGCCCAGGAGGGGTGCAAGTGTTAGGAGCATCTTACTCTCGTGTAGGACCCTGGTAGAGACACATTCCGAACTGGCATGTTCTCTCCCTCCTGGTTGATCGTTCGTGTGATGGCCTGGGATTCCGAGTCTGAGAGTGAACCGGAGGAATCCCAGCCGGCACAGGAGTCCCCGCCTCCAGGGCCGGCTGAACTGGGGCAAGGCCTAGATGCTGAGGAGCCTGCACCTGTGCCAGATCCTCAGGGGCAGGCACCAGGTGAGACCATTCTGGCCCCAGAAGTGCTGGAGGACTCAGTGGCTACAGGTGGGCCTCCCCCGGGGCCCAGTAACCCTTCGGCCTCTCCTGAACTGCAGAGGCTTAGGGCAGAGAGGCGAAGGGAACTGGTCTCTCCCAGGAGGAGTGCTCGCCTTAAGGCCAGGAGAGGCGGGGCTCCTGGGGGCCGGGACCGCCCCCGGCCTTAGAAGAAGATAAAGGTCAGGCAGCCCGGTCCCAGGTTGCGAGAGCAACGTCGTTGTGGAGTACCTGCTTTACCCAGACCTAGATCTGCACTCCCAGTGTTCCTGTTCCTCGCTCGGCTTCCTGCTACTACTCTCCGGTGTTCCTGTTCCCCTGCCTGGCTCCCTGTTTCGGACCTCGCGTCTCATCCAGTGTTCGTCTACCCTGCTAGTGACGCTAGACTGAACTTCGGCTACGGTATTAGTACCTTTCCCCCCCGGGGCCAGCACAGTTTGGGAGCTTCAAAAGCTTTCTTCTGCCCAAACATCACAGCAACTAATGCCAAAAGGCATTAGCACACTTAGGGATCCGCAGAGTATTCGCAGTTTGCGTAACAGAACCAATAGCACAGCATTTTGGCTAATCTACTTTATTTACCTATAATACACTCAGAGCATTCTGACTTAGCTCCTGCCTCTTTCTCATCAGACAGCAAAGAGATAGAACAAAAGACAATAGTGCCACTTCACGAAACACAGTAACACAAACATCCTGTCTCTGTCACTTCCCACACTGTGGAATGAAAATATAGACCGTCATGTGATAGACAACAATCCCATGACTGCAGACATGGGGAATGAATCTCCAACAGCAAGATGCGGGGTTTCTCTGCTGGGCAAGGCATGGAGGGGTAAGATGACTTCGATCCCCTCAGCCAACTGGAGCAGCGGCGGAGCTGGCGCGAAGCCAGGCAGTTGAGCGTGAGAGAGCGCATGAACAAGAGCGTGTCCCTGACGGCCGGGAACTGCAGAAGTCAAATTGGAGCAGGAAAGCCTTATGTTCTTTTAAGCTGAGGCTGCTTGAGTTGAGGTACCTCCATTGCAGGGGGTTGGCCTAGATGCTCCTCAGAGGTCCTTGCCAAATGTAATTTCTGTAGGAGGTATCCAATGCACGCATTCTGTTAGCACAAGGATTTCCACAATCCTTGTACAATTCCATTGCACAATGGAACTGGGCCTCTCTCCTCCCATACATTCCCTGTGTGCTCCCCAAATCTGCACTAGAACAGGGTCAGAAGACGGGCAGGGGAAGTTTTGTTGTGCAGTCAAAAGTTCTGGCACTGATCAAACAACTGTGTCGAATACGCCCCTGCCTGTGTCCTAGTGAGTTCTTCATGGAGTTTGGTGGATTTCCATTTCATATGGCTAAGTCTGGTGCATTCTCTGCTAACACCTTCTCATCCTCTGGGATTTTCCAGCTGTATTCAAAAACACATAGAAACATAGGAAGCTGCTTCAAAGCAGCTTTTGCTCCATATGGCTTAATATTGTCTACACTGGTGAGCAGCAGCTCTTCAGGAGCCTCTTCAGCATCTCAGACAGGAGTCTTTGCCCAGCCCAACTTGGAGAAGCTGGGGGTTGAACCTGGAAACTCCTACATGCAAAACAGTTGCTTGATCATTGAACTACAGCCCTTTCCCCCTATTGTCATGTTTATGTCCAGGATTATCTTTGTAACTTATTCTGCACCACTGCACACACGCACACCACATACACACAAATTCTTGTTAAATTTGTTGTAGGCAAGGAAGCAAAATGTTTTCCGAAGTACAATCACATGAAAATCCAGGTTTCTCATTATCAGCGAGTGCAGCTCTCTCGGGACAAATAAAAATACAATCTGACAACTATTTTAGTAAATCAAAGCTAACTATGCATATGCAGAAATGCACTTTAAGGTTTTGTTTTTACTCCAGCTTTGTGCATCATGTGAACAATATTTCAGCATGCAAAGAGAATGGCCAAGCAAACAGAGACACCACTTGCCTGCCCCGCCGTGATACAGTGAGTACTTGTCACGTCATTCCTTTGTGTACAAACACAGCGAGAAAGAAGCACACACTGGATCACTGTGGCTGCCCATACATGCCGTTAAACCCGCATTGCTAACCAAAAAAGGCATGAAATATCAGAAAACACACCTTCATTCCCCTTCTAAATAATCAAGGGTTTAGTCACATTGCAAGCAATGAATATAACGATGTCTTTTACAGGGTCAGATGTCTTTCCAAATGTGCAAAATTGAGTTTTGCCATTTGTTTGCCTGGTGCTACCTTGATGTGAAGTCCTATGCATGTTGACTTAGAAGTAAGTCCTTGAATATGGCTTTACTCTGTGCATAGGATCCCAGCCTCTAAGTGTTTATTTTCCCTCTCCTTCTCTGGCTCCTTTCATCAATTTTAATTTGATCGAAAATGTCTGCACTGATGCAAATCCTAGCTAAGGGCCAAATAAGACTTTACATTAATGTTGTGATCTGTTCCTGCATACTAAAAAGCACCCATGAGGCGGGGATTCAGACTGGATCTATAGCAGGGGAAGAGCAGACTTTAATAATTTGCCCCTACCACTGTCCTGATCCGGTTCGTTGCCATTGCTGATTGTGAACAGCAGCTGCAGATGGCCCTAATCCAAACAGTATAGTATAAGCATACACATATATGCACCTTTTTATATTTTGGTACAATTCTTACATCTCTCCAAACTGCTCTTTTGAGCAACTCATCGCTGAGATGGGAAAGGGACATTGAAAGCTCAGTGACAGAGCAACTTAAGTTGCGTGCAGAAGATCCCCGGTTCACTCATGGCATCCCCAGTTGGGCTTGGAGGGATCCCAGTCTGCTGAACTGCTGCCAGTCTGCATAGACTAGAAGCGAGGAACTTCTTTCAGTCTAAGGGCCACATACCCTTATGGGGAACCCAGCAGCGGGTTTGGCAAAAGTGAGTTGTGGCCAAACACACACACACACACACACACACACACACACACACACACACACACACACGCCTTTCCAGACTCCACCCACAGAGGTTCACAGTTCAAGGACACATTCCTGCCAAATGAACTTACTAGAAGAGGGCATTGAGCAAAACCAGTGAGAGGAGGGAATGGCGTGAACAGAGAGCCCTGAGGGAGGGAAGGAGAGAGAGAGAGAGAGAGAGAGAGAGAGAGAGAGAGAGAGAGAGAGAGAGAGAGAGAGAGAGAGAGAGGCAGGCCTGGAGGACTGCATTTTTATTTACTTTTATTTATTTATTTTTATTTTTTTTATTTATATGCCACCCTCACATTTAAAAGGCTGTAGAATATTGATCAGTCTAAGGCCGTGGTTCCCAACATGGGGTCATGCCCCACAAGGGGGCAATTGATTTTTAAGGGGGGCAATTTGAGAATGAGTTACTGACAGTGAACGGCCTTTTAGGCTTCCTCCACGTGAATAGGAGTCCACTTTTTGAATAATAAGAATCATATGCCACAGGGGAAGGGCATCAGGATTTTAGAGATGCTTAGGTGGGGCATGGCCAAAAAAAGAAAAGGTTGGGAACCACTGGTCTGGTTGAAGAGGAACGTTTTCAGCTGACACATAAAGATATATAATGAGGGCACCCAACAAGCCTCCCTGGGGAGAGCATTCCATATTTGAGCCCCAGGCCTGAGGTTTTCCCACTCTTGGTGTCAACAGTACAGAGCTAAATAAACACTATAGACGCCATTATGAAGCAGCTTCCTATGTACCATTATTTGGCTTGAGTGTTGTCAGTCACAGATTTTTCATGGTTGAAATCAGACATGTTAAATGCTACTGCTCCTGTTTGGGGTTTTCTTCTGCTATAGTCCAGTTAAGCATTACAGATGTGTCTTTTCTTGCGCTTTTGATTTGTTCACTCCCATGTACTTAGTCAGTCTCTTTTCTCTCTGTATCAAGGGAACCAGGGCTACAAGCCTCTGAAGTCAGTTCAGATGGTTATCTGCAATTTCTCTTTGTAGTGCTCTTCGAGGTCAAATCCATTACAGCGTACACTTGGGCAGACTTTGCACACTTAAATCCACTGGGCTTGCAATCAGGCACACAGCTGTGCTCCTAAGAATGTGCTTCTCATAGATATAAGACATGTTTTATATAGATATAGGCAGGTACAGAGATAGATAGATACCTATACAAGAGAGAAATATGAGTCATGCCCATAAATTAGGACTAAGCAATAACTATGTAAATAAAGGCAATTTTGCAGGCAATGTTACTGTAGCCACTGAGCAACGCCATTATAATCCTGCCTGTCCCAAAACTGGGTTTGGGTGGTATTCTTCCCATTCATAAAATGGGAATTAGAGGCACATGTTAATGGTGTTTCAATGGTATATACATTTTGCTAAATAAATAAATAACATATGGAGGGTTTACGTTCTGGGTGGAAGTCACTAGTGCAGCTATTTCTGACTTCACTAATGGCAAAATGTACTTCTGATTTCTGTTAGTGCTTCTGTTTTGATTTACTAAACACTCATATTCCAGTTTTTCAGCTTTCTTCACATTAGCTTCCACACCAGATTAGAATAAATCAAAGTGTTCTCTGCTGGGGGAGTTCCTTTTCAGGATTTCTTCTTTGTACTTGTTTTGTCTAATGTCTTCCTTAACTCTTGTAAGCCAAGGTTTATTGCTGAATATCCCTGAAGGTTGCTCTTCTTTTAAAAAGTTGACAATGAAATACTGTATCCAAAAGAAACTGAAAGCCAGCATACTACTAAAAGGCCCACAAGCTTTTTATTTCATGACTTGAACGTGTCTTGAAGAGGTAGGTGTTGACCAGACAACTTTTGCTATGTCAGCAGCTTTCTTGAATAGCTCCTTTTGAAGTAGAAACTCCCACGACCAAACAAATTATAAAACACAATGCTTGTTTCCTAGCCAGTTCTTAGAACATCTGTGAGTATCCATGAATATGCTTAATTTTTTTAGAAAAGAGGCCAAAATTGTCCTCATGAATAGATTTAATGCTATCAAAGCAACAGCGGATGTCTTCAGATCATCACACACAGATAGGCAGGTACGTTCTTCGATAGTCTTAAAAATGCTTTTTGATTATCCATCAAAGGTGCTTTGTAAATCAGAGTATAGTTTGGTGCCTTGATTTCATAGTGTAAAATGGTAAACACTTTTTGTCAATGGACAAGGCAGTAAACATCCATTCATCTAAATGTTTTGTTTTGAAGATATTATGTACCTATGGAGAAGTTGATTATACCTTTCACTTTGTAAAAATACATTTTTCTGTGTTTTTCCATTTTCATTAGCATTCCTCTGACATTTACTTAATTTCACACATGTAGCTTTTAAGTTGCTATTGCTGCGCATAATAAGTTTCAGCGCAATCCCTTTTGCCCAGATCTCCCATCTCCATATTTTCTATGTTGGAGATGCAATTTCATCATCTTGTAATTATATGTTATTTCCAAATAGAGTATTCATTTTAGTATATGAGCTTCTTATGGTCTCTTGTAGGAGCCTAGCACAGAAATAACGGAAGGGTGAGGTTATTGTGGGTTTTGAAAAAGGACCTGGAATGAGTGTGTTTTTAAGCCTTTGTTTATACTAGAAATATATTATCTGAAAATGAAACAACACACGGGGAAGTGAGATTGTTTAGGTTATTACTAGCTGCTGTATGCTTTTGTCTGCTCAGCCTACCAAGGATGAGGATTTTCCTCAAGCTTGTTCACACATTGCTTCTCTACACATGTAGAAGTGTTTGAGTGAAAGAGTGTTACACCTGTTGTTGTGTACTGCTCAACTATTGTGTACAAAAAAACACAGGCTGAGAGTTAGTTACATGTGAATAACTATACGAGTGTACAGTTCAACTACTGTATAAATGTACCCAAATGTGCAGATTATACCCTTGTTGAAAGTAATGTGTGAACAACCCAATGAGGTATGGGGAAAAGAAAGACTAGTAGACATTTTAGAGTACAGTGGTACCTCGGGTTACCGACACCTTGGGTTACAGACACTTCAGGTTACAGACTCCGCTAACCTGGACGTAGGACCTCGAGTTAAGAACTTTACCTCAGGATGAGAACAGAAATTGCAGGGGGGCGGTGCGGCGGCAGCGGGAGGACCCATTAGCTAAAGTGGTACCTCAGGTTAAGAACAGTTTCAGGTTAAGAATGGACCTCTGGAATTAAGTTCTTAACCAGAGGTAAAGGTAAAGGGACCCCTGACCATTAGGTCCAATCGTGGCCGACTCTGGGGTTGCGGCGCTCATCTTGCTTTATTGGCCGAGGGAGCTGGCATACAGCTTCCGGGTCATGTGGCCAGCATGACTAAGCTGCTTCTGGCGAACCAGAGCAGCACATGGAAATACTGTTTACCTTCCCGCTGGAGCAGTACCTATTTATCTACTTGCACTTTGACGTGTTTTCGAACTGCTAGGTTGACAGGAGCAGGGACTGAGTAATGGGAGCTCACCCCGTCGCGGGGATTTGAACCGCCGACCTTCTGATCAGCAAGTAAGGCTCTGTGGTTTAACCCACAGTGCCACCCATGTCCCATAACCAGAGGTACCACTATTCAAGTACAAAATGCCAAGTGACCTCGGGACCCCTGGAAACATGCAACCAGCTTGGCTGGCTTAGTGAAGAGCAAACTTGTTAACATGACAAAAGGTGTTGATGGGCCATCTGTGAGGAATCCTTTGGCCTGGGGAGATGTTACCAAGGTGATGGGGTGCATGTTTGAGGTGACAGGAAAAGGGAGTCTTGGAGCAAGGGTTTCTGGGAAGAAGGAGCAGGAAGAAGAGCTGAGATCCATCTTGGGCAGGTTGGCTGAATGCTGGCTGTGCTGCTGTAGGGTACAAGCCCCTCGTGAAAGGTCTCCCTCCATGCAGACTGAAGGTGTAAATAGGTGAATAAACCATATTTCTTAAGGCCACAACAATCTCTGTTGCACCTTCAACTATCCAAAGTAACACAGAACTTATGTGGGTGCCTGGGACCCCATGGGCTCTTGCTACAGCTTGGTAGAGAGAAGAGGAGGCACCCAACTTTTGAAACAATACCAATATGACTTGCCCACAGGGATATGGTAAACTAGGGTTGCCATATGTCCAGGAATCCCAAGACATGTCTTCTTTTGGGGGTCCTACATGCCCATTGGGGGGGATGTTACATTTTAAAGCAAATGTCCTGTATTTGGGGGTTTTATTTTTTAAAAAATGTGTGCACAGGCTCTGGTTCAGTCTCTGGATCTCCCATTGGCGCCCCAGGCTCTGGTTCAGGCTCTGTGTGGGCGACCCAGGCTCGGTGGCAGAGGGGCTATCAGGTGACTGCCCTAAAAAAGCCTGACAACTTTTTGGGTCTGGTTTTTTATCTCTTGAAATATGTCAACTCTATAACACAAGCTAGGGCCTGGGTCATATTCTTCAGGCCTATAGGCAACAGCAACCTGTGCACATTTTGCAAAGACCTCTCTAATCCTGACTCCAGTTTCAATACATGCTTCTCAGGCATATTTGGTGGGCATTTGGATAGTTATGCCATTATTTCTGGCCTAAATTTTCAACCCAGTGCTCAGTAAATTTTGCTTTCCCTGCCAACTCTATATGTGAGATTTAAGGATAGCAGCCTATGTTTAGTAATGCAGGTGAGTTTGGATGCTTCTTTCCATTTAATTACTTTCAAACATGGATTAGTTGTTGACAACAATAGAGTTAATTTTAAAGGGAGGGGAAATGAATTAGTGATTGCAGCATTATCTACAATTAATTACTTCTGATGGGATATTATGAAGAATTTCAAGTTATATTAGCCTGTGACTCATTTCAGGACAAAAATAACCCTACCTATCTTTTTTTTTTCCCCAACATGGGGTTTTTATGCCTGTTACGATCTCTTGCTGCAGTGCCATTTTTGAACTTAAAAAGCCTTTTATTATCTTTGATCCCAGCTAATCAGTGAATGTGATAAAACTTCAGAGCCACCGAGCCAATCGCATGTGGTGATGTGTTGACACCACTAAGAGCAAAAAAAGGAAGCCCCTGTGCTTTCACTTCCAGCTCGGAATCTGCAGTGAGATGTTTGTAAATACACACTGGAATGCGCACTTAAGCACACATCCAGGCACACATGTTCATCCAAGGGCACATCTAATCTGACATCCCTTGTTTTGCTGTGCTGCTAGAGAGTTTCATTGCTGCAGTACATCATGGCAAAACAAGGAGCATCAGCAAAGTTGCCAAGGCAACAGGGACCAATTCCCTCTTTCCTGCGTCCTTGTCCTTTTGAGTGGTCTCGGAAAAATCACTAAAAATGGGGTGGGGGCATTTTTTAAAGAGGCAAGAGATGTTTATGAAATCCCCTCTTTATCCTCCTCCCAACTCGGCTCAAGACTAATTAATATCTACCTTGTAGGTTGCGCTGTGCTGGCTCTCCCTAGGCAATATGCTGTCTAATTCAATGCTTTCTGGGCCTTTATTTAGAAAGGCATTTGGCCTGCAAACTTGCTGGATTATCGGTAAACACAGCGAGAGAAGACAGTTAATGCATGAAGTGCAGGGAACATCCCTGCATGCCAATGAGTTCAATGTCATGACAGCAACACAAGACAACAACCCAGCTTACCTTTTCAATAGAAACTAATTTGCCTTTTGTACATTTTCAAGTAGAAAATTACACCATTATTTCAAGTGCCAATCTATAATCTGTTTTGGAATACCTAAGCACATATGTACTAAACCATTTTCTTCACACCTTGTCAGGTTTCCCACAGCTCTAGACTTCTATTCAGAATCATCACACTTTTCTGTTTTTAAAGGTGTTGTCGTCTTCATGAACCCAATTCTATGCACACTTACTTATGAGTAAGCATCATTGAACTCAATACGACTTTCTTCTGAGTATATACAGAAAATATTGTATGATAATGCTCCAAGAACACTTTGTCATCATAAATAAAAGCTATTCTCTTCAATGAAAAAAAAGTGTGCTGATTTATTTGGGCACCTGTTGATTTTTATTTTTTTAAAGAAGAGTAAGATTGTGAATTTCTTGATTATATGATTAGAGGCCAATCCTATGCTTTCTTGGACAGTGGCTAAAGTAACATAGGATGCTACAAAACTCCCTATCTGCTGTTAGAAAGGGAGGTCCGTGGTCAGAGGAGAAGGTCTGTAGTTGGAGACTTCCCTCATGTGGTCATGAAAAACCATGCTGTTGTGCTGACCTGTCCTCAGTGCTTCAAGGATGTTTGGGATCAAAATGGGGCAGCCTACGGTCATGTCAGGGATGGATCTGGGAGGCATTGGGAAAGCTCATTTCACAGACACATGCCCAAAAGTGGGGGGAAACTGCACCAACCTTGGAGTTGATATAGTTGTTCTCCTTTCTGGTGGTGCATCAGCCAATACCAGGTCAAGTGTTCATATAGGCCTCTTTGCTACCTCCTCCATCATTTGTGATTTTCTGGGTGGTCATTTGTGGGGCCCTGGACTGCGGGACCCTGATCTTCACCCCTAAAGCCCAGCTCTAGCTGCACTGCTGCTCAGAAAAATAGTGGCCTGTCACTGCACACACAGAACAACTTCCAGAAGCACAACAGAGCTTCCCCTCCCTCTCCCTGTTGCCGTTGGCACCCCTAACAGAACCCCTAAATCTGTTCCAGAAGATGGGGGAACCCAGAGCAGATTTGGAGAGGCAGGGGGGAGGGGAAGTTCTGTTGCACTTGTGGGGCAGGCTGAATATGGGGACTATTGTTAAACACAATGGTTTCTGGAAATAAGTGCTTCATGAGCAGGACAAATAAAAATACTGTATTTCAGGTTCACTTGCCCTGGCTCCTGCCCCAAAACATGACAGCAGATGCCATTGCTTGTAAGTAACGAAAGGATTTTTCTTACAACATAGTAATAGCACAGACTCAGCTGTAGGAAAAGAGCTATTTCAGTCCCAGAGCTCTCAAGAGGGGAAGGGTTGGTTGGCATGGGATCAGTTTGGGAGCAAAGGCTGCGGTTCACAAATTCCAACAATGCCCCTCAGGAGGGGAGAGAGATGGAAGTTCTCTCTTCCATCTGTTCCAGCCTCCATCTCCCAGTCCTCCTCCTCTCCCTCTTCATCTTCCTCCTGAGTCTGCTGTTCCAACACCAAAGGAGTCGTGACATCACTATTATCTACCTGCTTTTGCTTTCCCTGCTTGAAATAGAGAAAGCCTAATGTGCAAGCAGGCGTTTTGCTTTTATCCAAATATGTCACAACACAAATCCACCTCTTAAATCGCACCTGGGTTATCCCATAGTTGCTGTTTGTTTTTGCACCTCACTTCAGCACTAATGAAAATGTTCTAGATATGAACTTGTGGGAGATGTTGTTTTCCATAGCCATCATGATGGGTTGTTTTTTATTTTTTAAAAAAATACTGTTATAAGAGCCTGGCTTTATAACAAAATTGTTTGCCTCAAAATGGTATTCTCTGTAGTCTGTGTGAGTGCTCTTTTCTTTGTGAATCCCGTGGCTCCAGGGTTGCCAACCCATTTTTTTACAGGTGATGCCTTTAACACCAGTATGACACTGGTGAAGCTTTTCCCAGCATGCAGGTGCTCATCTGCCGAATTTCCAACTGCCGTGTAAATGCCAAAGGTGAGAGAGTTCTGCAGATGTCGGCATCCCTGAGATTCTTTTAACTGTGGGGAGGGGGGGTACAATGGATTAAACCTGGGTCAATCTGATGGCAAAGCATATCCCCTCTGCATGGGGAAGGGTAGGGAAACTTTTTCAGCCCAAGGGCTACATTCCCGTCTAGCCAACCGTCCGAGGGCCCCATGCCAGAGGCGAAAATAGTTGGATCAATGAATGCAAATATTACCTTTGTGCAGCAGGCTAGTTTATGCACCCACCCCTCTCTATTCTCTATCCAGATAAGCACAACACTGCTCTCTAAACTGCCTTCCCCTCTTCCTCCTGGTAAGCAGCAATGGCCCCATAGCCATGAGGACAGGTGAGTGACCATGCCATACCCACCCACCAATCATGTTGTGCATTTTCCTGCACCCACTAGCAACATGGTGGAAGATGGGGGAGAGGGAGATCATTTGACCTAGAACTGCCATTTTGTATCAGATTAACAACCTTCCGCAATTGGGTGTCGGCTATATGTTTTGGACTGCAACTCCCATCAGCCCCAGCAAGCCTAGCCAAGGGTCGGGGATGATGGGAGGTGTAGTTCAGAAGGTCTGGAATGCACCAGGATGGGGAAGACTTGTTCTATACTCCTGGCAGGCAAATTATTCCATAGGTAGATTGTGCTGTTGAAGCAAGCAAAATAAATGAGATGTGGTCTCCTTTAGTAAATATACTTGTGACCAGTGCTATTTTTCTAGAAAAAGAGGTGCCAGAACTCACCATGAAGCCTCCCTTATTCTTGCCCACCTGAGAGATGCTAGAGCTGAGCTCCAGCTGGGCGGGGGGACAGACCCTCGGTATAAGCATCTGCATATAAATATACACTTAGCATCCGAAGAGTGAGCTCTGTTCAACAGTGAAAGTAGCAGTTCCGAACTGCTTGATGGAAATATGCACTCTAGGACTTGAGTTTTCCACATTCACTCTTACAGCCAGAACTTCTCAAAGAACACAGTTTATCAGGGTGGGTAGATGGGCACACCACTTCAGAGAATTATCCAGGGTGACATTAAATATTTTGAACTGCTGACTACTTAAGTGAGCACACTCTGTTTCAGTAATGAAGCTTCCTGTTGGACAGGAGAGGTAGCAAATCTGTCCATTCTCTGCATTGAAGGCGGCAAATTGACTCATTCAACAGCCATGAAACCCAGTTCTTCAAACAGAGCTTCGTATTTGTACTCAAGACAATACCTCCGCCTTTGCTATACAGTCACAGCTCAAATGGCATCACTCTCCCACAGGCTTTGTATTGTTGCCACTGAAAACAGTTAAATTAACCAGGCAATGCTTGGCACGAGGATCCTAGGAAGAGTCTGACAATAGCATCCCTCCTTCCATCAATGATACCACAATACTGACCGGGTGATTATGCTTTTAGTGAAAGAGGAAGCACAAGCCACATGCTGAGTCGCCCAAGACAAGGGGATGAACAGACCGCCACTGAGCTCCCACTTCCATTGTTGACTAAAAGGGTAGCCTAATTAATTGATTTCTTGGTGCTTTTGTTAATGCATCAAATGCACAAAGGACAGAAGTTAGCACTTCCAGTAAATGGCAATATCAAGAGCAGGCCTGGAGCTTTCCATTGTGTGCCATAGTTCATAAACCAGTACAGAGGCTGACATCATTATTAGCTTATAGTACTATAAAGCGTCGCACATACAGCAAGGGCGAGCAATAGCAGTACGTTTATGCACAGAGAAGAATGTGGGCTGTTGTTATTATGTTGCTAAAAATGTCCTGCCTCTTGATAGCAAGACATCATATGCATGGCCCAGTTCTCTTTATGTTTCTTGGAGGTAAAACTCATTGAATTCTAAGTGGGGTACTCCCAGGTAGCAGTGCATAGGACAGCAGCTCGCAGGCACTTCCTTGAGAATATATATTCCATTTAAATTAATAAAGTATACAACAGGTGTGGGGGACCTCTTTCAGCCTGATGGCCACATTCACATCTGGGAAGCTTCCAGGGACCACATGCCAGTGGTGGGCTGAGTCAGAAGCAAAAGTACCATTGTTCAGTAGGCTAGTTTCTACATATACTCACACACTCTATCCTCCATCCAGACAAGCAAGAGGCCTTCTCAGAGTTCAATGACATGTTCTAGCTAGGCAAAAATGCTGGCTGTGTGCAAGAGGGCTGGTGAGAGGCAGTGGCAGAGCTTCATGCTCCAGCACCGGCGGGCGGAGAGCAGGCGGGGACGGGGCTGGCACACGTCCCGGGGGCATGGTGCCCAGCACAGGCGGGGGGCAGCCACAATGGCACCCCACTGGGATCATGCTGCCGGGGGCGGTGCACTCCCCCCGCACTCCTCTTCCTCCGCCAGTGGTGAGAGGTATGGCCTGGGGCAAAGGAGTGTGGCATGGGGAGAGTTCTGAGGACTTAACAGAGAAGCATAGAGGGCTCAGTTAGCACACACACCCCAGTCCTGTGCTTCCTCATTCCTGGCATACAACAGAAGTCAGTGATAAGTCCCACTGTGTTCAATGGGACTTAGTCCCAGGTTTGCAAGCTTAATGCAGCAAATCTGTCTAGGGTCAGAAAATAGAAGATGCTTGACTCAGTCCAGAGCCTCATGGGTGCTGAAATATATGGTTACACACCATCTGTGAGCAGTGAAAGACACCAGGGGTTCAAGTACTTTTCCAAGGCTCTGTTTCCTTAGAATGAAGTTCCGCTGAGGCACAAGGACAACTTCTTTGGATTTGCTAAATCATGGTACATAATGAGTCAGCCAAAGCCATTCCCTTGGCAAAGGAACTGCTTTGACATCCTTCCCCTTACACATTCTACTCTCACAGATACAGGATCATGGGTTTGGAAGGGGACCTAGGTTTTCATCAAGACTGAGCCCCTGCCCCCCCCCAAAAAAAAATCATAGGTAATCTTATATAAGGTTTCTACACATGCATGAACCATATGCACATCCTGTGGCATCCAGAGTCTTGTCCACACAGGTTCTGGGTAGCAGCAGGCTTCCTGTGGGCACACCTGAAATTTTGTGACCTCAACAGCCTATAGAGGGAAGGGTGAAATACTATAATGCAAAATTATGAAATGTTTCATCAGCATTAAGTATCACATTGCTAATTCATTTAAACAGACTTAAAATATAGCCAATTTAAATATCCAAAATGTTTATGAAAAACACCAAAGTCCTGTGATGAAGTGGAGGGTGAATGAACTGATGAATACTAATTTCAAAACAGTTTGGAATAACACTGTTGACTAAGTCTTCATTCATCTGACTTTTCAATACTAGAGGGCAAAACATAAGCAACCCTTTGTGGAGTTGTGGGTTTTCTTGTCGCTGTTGTTGTTAAAAAGTCCCAAATCCTCTCGCATTAGTTATGACCTTTCAGTTCATCAGAACAGCTAATAAATTATTTTCCACCCAAAAGTAAATGTTATTCACATTCCCTCTTCTAAAGAAACGAAAAGAAGGAGGCAGTCTTTGATCTGTTTACCCAGATGAATTAAATATATTATTGGTGCACAGTGAGCTCAACACTGGGTCCTTCCTGTTTGCAAAGGCAAAAATGACAGCCCAGGTTTTAAAAACATTGCACCTGCAATGCAGTTTCTGCAAAGCTTGTGATTCTAAGTTGAGACCTTAGGACACTTTTGCAAACCATTAAGATTGCTTTCTCTCTCCAAGGAAAAAAGTGCCACCATTGCTCATTCACGTATTCTAAGAGCATGGTGTGACACACCAGATGTCATCAGACGTGTCATGACCTCCACCCACCCTTCATGTATATGTGCGTTTCTGTTCCCCCATAAGTCATTCACAAACATGGCAGAAAGGAAGTGTATGCCAGGATACCACCCCAAATTTTGTCCCTTGATATTCTGAGGTAACAGGGTTGCAAATGGATTGTTTTCTGGAAGCAATTAACATGTAAATGGGCACTAAACTTCCTCTGGATTCCGCTAGATTTCCAGAAGTGGGTTTAATGTCATGTGAAAGATCACATAAAACACATAAATTATCAGGTAAAGAAACATCAGGAAAACAGAATAAAGTGCTGTCTGAATGCAGCCATCATGGTATATGTGCTTTTGTGTACAGGGCCAGGTTGGGCCTGCCTGCATCTCCAACCGTTTGCAAATTGCAACTGGTGCAGAATGTAGCAGCCAGAATGTTGATGGGCACTTCTGGCAGGATACAATTAACGCTCAGCTTTTGAAGGATTTCAATTTGTTTTCAAGCCAAATTCTATGTGCTAATGCTAACATATAAAGCCCCAGATGACCTGGAACCCACACATCTAGGGGAACAGCTCCTTCCATATGTCCTGCTCCTGTGTTATGATCTGCAGAGGAGCCCCTACTCATGGTCCCACCACTAAGTGAAATTCAGGGAGTAGTGGTGTGAGAAAGGGCTTTCCCAGTGGCAACACAATACTTATGGGATGACAAAAGGTACCTACTTTGCTGACTTTTCATTGGTGGGTGAAGATGCACCCTTTCATCCAGGCCTTTCGGAGGGGGAGGAATGTGATGAGTCACTCAGTTTCAAGTTGTTTGTCATTGGCTTATCTTGTGTGTTTTATTTATTTTACATACACACAGAGACTCATTGTTTTATTGTTATATTCCCACCCTGGGACCAGTTGGTGAGGGTAAGTTGAAAGTACCGGTACATAAATGCATGAGTATGTGTGGTTTTCTGGGAAATAAAGGTGGCTCTAATGCACACATGCTATATTTTCAAGCAGCAGGACATCTTCTAAGCTCAAGTTAACCTTTGTAATGATGCTTCAAACAAAATCTTAGTGGAAGTATGTGGAGTCTTGGGGTGGTTTCTATTTTTCTTACAGCTGTCCTACAGCAACATCTAGTGGTATTTTGAATTTCATCTTCAGGCAGCAGTTCTGAACAATGCAAACATACATAGCTGGCTCAAACAGAGAATAAAACATCATGGATCATTCTATACATAAAAATACTGTTTTTTAAAAACTGTTTCTAGTAGCAAACACTGTTGGTGGCTGTTAAATTATTATTGCTTTAGTTGCATACTAAAAGTGGGTCTATCACATCATAAAAAGCAACTGTGTGTTGATGATATTTCCACAAGCATGCTAAGAATGTTCTGTAGCAGAAATAGAGAAAATGGAAGAGAACCATTTCCAAATCAAATGCATTTTGCAGCTAAAAGGTTGTGTCCAATTTAGTCATACTCAGAATAGACCCATTTACATTAATGGACCTAAGTTAATCGTGTCCATTCATTTTACTGAGTATGGCTAGCATGGGATACAAGCCATTGTTCATTTCCCATCCTGTCTTAACCCAAGGATTTCAACCTAACGAGTTCTGTACAGCCTTCACCAATAATTCCAAAGAGGGCTGGGTAAAAGTAGGAAGAATACTATTGTGGCAAGGCCAGTTCTCAGAGTGAGATAGTTTCAAAGTGGGAGTGAGGGCAGAAGTGAGATGGTGAGGTGAGACTCAGTTATGTCTATGAGGGATGGTTACAGGTCTCTTTGAAAAGAAATGGGATGGTGTCCCACATCACTTTGAGCACTGGTCTTGACACAGTAACAGTCAATAAGTCTAAGATTACCTTTTATTTGATGACCAAAGCTATACGAACCAGGAAAACCACCGAATGAACACTTGCAACAAGATAGGCCTACAGGAGAACCGTAGCTGCTGCACAAACATACGTATTTTTCGCTCTATAGGACGCACCCAACCATAGGACGCACCTTGTTTTAGTGGGGGAAAACAAGAAGAAAAAAATCTCCACCTCTCTGTGCAGCGCCCCTTCAGCGAAGCGGCAGGAGAAACGGAGCCCCTTCCATTTCTCCCCCCGCTTAGCTGAAGGGGCGCTGCACCTTAGCTGAAGCGGCACCTACCCTTCAGCGAAAGGAACCCGAAGCTTCCGGAGCGCAGCGGGAGCTCCCGCTGCACTCCGGAGGCTTCGGGCAGCTATCTTTGAAGCCTGGAGAATGAGAGGGGTCGGTGCGCACCGACCCCTCTCACTCTCCAGGCTTCAACGAAAGCAACGTGAAGCCTCCGGAGCACAGCAGGAACGCTCACTGTGCTTCGGAGGCTTCGAGTTGCTATCGCTGAAGCCAAGGAGCCTGCATTCGCTCCATAAGACACACACACATTTCCCCTTAATTTTTGGAGGGGAAAATGTGCGTCTTATAGAGCGAAAAATATGGTAGTTTACATTTCAGAGTTAACAACCAGGAAGCATTTGTGCATGCGGAAGGATTTCTTTTTGCACAATGGAACATTCTCCCTTTCCTCCCCATGTGCTCCCTAAATCTGTTCTGGGATTCTCAGAACCCTCTGGAGCAGATCTGGGAAGGGTGTGAGGCATGCGGGGGGGAAGTGGGAAGTCCCATCACACAAGCATAAATCTTTGCGTTGATGGGATTTTGTTGTTGAATCCTTAATCCTAAGGCATTAAGGTAGGGGTAGGCAACCTAGGGCCCATGGGCCAGATGCGGCCTAATAGCCTTCTCAATCCGGCCCATGGACGGTCCGGGAATCAGCGTGTTTTTACATGAGTAGAATGTGTCCTTTTTATTTTAAATGCATCTCTGGGTTATTTGTGGGGCATATGAATTCATTATTATTATTTTCAAAATATAGTCCAGCCCACCGCATGGTCTGAGGGACGGTGGACCAGCCCACAGCTGAAAAAGGTTGCTGACCCCTGCATTAAAGTGAGCATAATGGCTGTCTCAGACATACACACCAAGGATGAACTGTAGCTAAGGTTTTCAAATCAGATGGAAGCTGGTTTGAGGGGAAACACATCAAACAGCAGTTTTTATCAAGAATCTACAGGACTACAGGACAGAAATGGATTGTGGATAACACTATGCATACTCGGCTTCAAACACCAACAGTGGAAGCACACTGGAGCCAGAGTAAATTGTAATGTGTGCACAGTCAGATTCTCTGGAAAGAAAAGAGACAGCAGACAGAGTAAGATCATGAACTGCTTTGTAAGCAAACCAAAATAAAAACAAGATGAACTGGTAACTTCAGTCCAGTGTGACAAGGCATTTATCTGATTAAACTGGGGAGGGACCACAGACTTATACAATGTTAAGCTGGCCCCAGCCAACCACAAGATGACGCCCTCCTGGTGACATCTGTGATACTTTTAGATTAACCTTGTGTTTAAATGTATCTCTGTTTAAATGCATACTGAAGCTAAGCAACTTTGGGACTTGAATTATTGGGCCTGACATATATATACATGAGCATAGATGGGTTGTTGCTCTGAGAATGTTTAACTACTGTGGCAAGTGCATTTGGAAATCTTCTTGTCAAGTGTTATATTACAAACATTTCACCTCTTTCTATAACTTACCCTAAGGGGAAATCGTATTGTAATCATTTTGTGCCTGAGTTAAGTCCACTAGATTGTAATCTTAAAATTGAAATGGGTTAGGTTGACATTTGTTCCCTTCCTTGCTCTTGTTTATAATTGCTGTCACTTGGCTGGATTTGTTTTATCCCGTTATTATTATTTTGCCCTTATCTCTGATTCTGCCCAGACAACAAAGTTTAATGTTCTCACGTGTACTTTGAAAGATTATAATAGTCCCCCATTCTGCTTTCTTCTCCATTTCCCTAAAGCAAAGATCGGGGATCTGGCTATTGCCCTCAAGGTGCTATTGCTGTTGGACTTCAGTTCCCATCAGCCCCAGCAAACATGACCAAGGGTCAGGGATTATGGGAGCTGTAGTTAAGCAACATCTAGGGGAGCAACAGGTTCCCCCAATCACTGCCCTATAGTATGGCAGCCGATCAATCCCGTTTTCCTCTTTTGCTCCTTCAGTTAGAACCACAAGTCCTCAAACAACATTGGACATAGTGTGTGATATTGAAGGGCCAGTCTTGACTTTAAAATGCTAAATGATTCCTATTACAACCTATTATTTGTTGCATAATCCTTGGTTGTATGTGGTATGCCTTGCCATTATCCCACGTGGTCTACTTATGTGTACTTAGCAATGCCATGTAGGTTTAGCATTTTGCTTTTATCAAAACCCCGCTAAAATAAAACAAAGTGCCACTGAAAAGGTCTGAAAGAAGTCATCTATTCAGTTCATACTCTTGGGGCAATGCTTTATAAAATGTAGAATTCCATCAGTTCCTGAACTGAGTGGATTGATTTGCTTGTCATGTTGAATAGACTTTTTAAGAGTAGTTTAAAGGAACAATTGACCCTGAGCATAATACCAGCAAAGTCTTCTGGGCATCAGAATCAAGGCTTCCCAAAATGCTGGAGATATATTGTCTGCATTGTTTTAACAAAAAAAAGGCCTAAAAAAAAAACCCCAAACCTGCAACACTTCTCAGAAAAAAACATGAGGGATGGGGGCCTTAAAAGAATTTTCCTGGATAAAATTCTTTGCTAAAATCAGCCCTTTTAGCTGCATATATAACCTTACATCTTCTTTACACCTTTACATCTTTACACCTTTTAGCTGCATATACAACCTTACAATCTTCACAGTAGTCATTTTACATCAGTATGCTTCAAATGTTTAAATATTGAATATTTTTTTTCAAAAAAGCAGAGTGCAATTTTGACTATGTGTTAAGAAGAGAATGGCAATTTTAAAAAGGCTTCTGCTACTAGCTGTGCAATGATGACCTGTTTGGGGACTGCAACACCTGTGAAGCAGCTCAAGTGTACAGCTGGTCCAGAATGGCAAAGATGCTTTACGACTACTTTAACTGTTTGTTTGCTGTTTAATGTCCATGTTCGCCTGGTGATGTCTCTCTCACACAACAGCTTTCTAATTTTAACATCTCCCAACTCCAAAAATCATACTCTAGAAGAGCATGTGTGGTAAGGCCCACATGCCAACAAGAGACCCCGGACATTGTTGTTGTTGTTGTTTCTCTTCCGTGATAAAACTGGTGACAGATAACCACACTGAGCATCTTTAAGAGCTACTTCACACATTAACCAAAGAGGCACTTCATGAACAGACACTCCCATGTGCCAGAGCTACTGCAAGTGCCCACAGTTAGAATGGCTTTCAAGCCGGAGAAGGAATGTAGGTCAGTGATACAGTGTCTGCTTTGCATGCAGATGATTCTCAGGTTCAATACCTGGCATCTAAAGGTAGGAATGGGAATGTCCCTTGTCTGAAACCCTGGAGAGTTGCTGCCAGTCAATATAGACAATGCAGAGCTAGATGGACCAGTGATTTGACTATGGACTTTTCCACACCTGAGTTTAATGTGCATTAATGTGTTTTGCTTTTCCATTTAAGTAGTGAGTAACGTCACGTACCCCTCCCCTAAAATAGCTCCTATCCAACTGGTTTTCTCCTGTAAATTGGTATTTCCCTGAGCCACGGATAATACAGTAAGTGTTGAAAAGCACAACTCCAGACTGCTCCATTTGAGACAGTGGATGCATTTCCTCAGTTTTTAGTGGAAGTGGGTCAAGCAGCCATTTTTGCTACTTCCCTTTCCATATACACTACAAGCCCTTACCCTCAGTTCTGCTCTGGCAGTGGTGATGCCTATTTTCGGTGAGCTCTATGGACTTTTCTTTTCTTTTTAATGGTTTTGTGCTATACTGGAAAACTGAAAAACAAAGATTTTTCCAGATATCCCTGCTTCATTCCCCAACTACTGATTTCACTATATAGTCCCGTATTGATTTATCCAACAACAATTTTCCTGTATTGGGAAATACCTGTTGTTTTAGGATTATCCATAAAGTGTGTACTCAAGTTTATATTGAATTGGGAATTCCCAGCTTCCTGTTTCCTGTGCACCAGGGAATGGACGTCACCCCCAACACCACAGAAGAGAGACAGACGGAGATAATCAGAAAATGATGGGGGAATTTCATTCTCTGCATTCCTCCTCGGTTGGAAAAGGAACCAGGCTCTTGCCCGCAGTTTGCCTGGTGGTCTGGCACTCGCTTCCCCATGGAATGTGAAGGCAGGCAAAGGCACTGGGTGGGCGGAGCACTCTGGCTGCTGCAACACCTGCCCTGCCCCGCCCCCGATCCCATTCCTGGAAGCACAGGTTATCCTGTTAATTGGATTCCAATTGAAGTAAACTGCAGGTGCGTGCTAGGGACGATGAGATAAGAAACTGCAAAAACAACCCAGCTACAAGGAATTAAGAAGTTTGGATTGAGAGCAATTTTTTTATTTATACAGAGAGAGAGAGAGAGAGAGAGAGAGAGAGAGAGAGAGAGAGAGAATGGTACCTCAGGTTAAGAACTCAATTCGTTCTGAAGATCCATTCTTAACCTGAAACTGTTCTTAACCTGAGGTACCACTTTAGCTAATGGGGCCTCCCGCTACTGCCGCTCCACCACGCGATTTCTGTTCTTATCCTGAAGCAAAGTTCTTAACCCAAGGTACTATTTCTGGGTTAGCGAGCCTGTAACCTGAAGCATCTGTAACCCAAGGTACCACTGTGTGTGTGTGTGTGTAAATTTTATTGCTTTTTGCACATGTTTTCCAAACGTAACATCCCATCTTATACAATATAACAAACCTTTGGCTATCACTTCCGTCAACCTCGACTAATGCTTTTCTAACTGATTTTGCATTTTATTTTAATAGTTATTGCTATAATATCCAAATCCTAAATAAACTCCTTCTTAGTCCTTTTTTGCAATAATTCATATAGTTCTCCTTACAAAACTTCTTGCAACCCTACAAGCGATGTCAATTGATTACAATTGTCTTTCAAATATATCATAAATTTCTTCCAGTCTTTCAGGAAAGTTTGGTCTTGCTGGTTCCGAATTTTCCCAGTTAGTTTTGCCAACTCGGCATAGTCCATCAGTTTCATCTGCCACTCTTTTGTTGGTAGTTCTTCTTGCTTCCATCATTGGGCTAATAGTATTCTTACAGCAAATGTCACATATAAAAACATTTTTTTATCCGAGAGCAGATTTCATTCAGTAAAAGAGATGATGAGGGGAGGGGAGTCCACAGTTTGCTTATTTAAAGTTTTTTCTCTATGTTTATGATATGGCAAACCTCCTTGGAATGCAAGTTTTATTTTTGAAAATTGTACAAGTGAGGATGGAAGAAATTGGAATATAAATATGGAATTTAACAAAACTGGAAATGTGTGTGAGAGAGAAAGGAACTGAGAGGGAAGGGGGGGAACACTATGCTATGAAAATATAGAAGAAAGTGCTCCCTAACCGCTGTTATCCACAAAGGAACAGTCCTTTGAGATAAGGACAATTGGCCATAAATCAGCGGCAAGGAGGAAAGGAGTCTACCAGCTGCAGGAATAGAATTTTTTGGATTAACTCTCTGCAGTCTGGATTTAGACCATTCTTCCTCGGCTGGGAAAAATGGCGAAGACGGCTTGTTTACTGGAAGCCGAATCACGGGACGAAGCAATGAAGTGACTTTTGGAAACTGTGGGATAACTGCTTCTCCCGAGGCATGGTGGGAACCATCAACAATTGCAGGAGTGAAGGATACAACACCATATATGGACAGGAAAATATCATGGGGGGGGGGACTGTCACACGCAGGAAAGAATAAGGATTATAGTTAGAGTTCCTCACTTGAAACTTTATAAATTACCTAATATACCAGCATGAATAGAAATCACAAGACTGTAGCTGTTATATAAGAGATCATTATACCTGAATGGAATGGAAATTATTTAAATTTTAAAACACAGAAAAAATGGAGAAAAATGAAGTCATCAAATCTAGCATGTGAGAGGACAAGTTCAATTAAATTGTATAATTTCACATTTGAATAATTGATAATTGTATTAATGGGATAAAATTGGTATTGTTACAATCAGGCTGCTATTTGAACAATATTGGAAATTCAATTAAAAAAATTATTTTAAAAAAAAAGAATTAGGAATTCCCAGGTTTGTGCTATTGTGCAATTCCTGGATATGCACAATTTTTTTAAAAAAAAATGGTGCAGGCACTACTCATCTGATTCCTGTGCACATGCCCTGCTTGTGCAAAATGCCCTGTTTGTTGCTACCCTAATCTCTGAGCAGTGCAAGGAAGTTTTGCTTCTCCCATAGTGACAGCCTTAGATTAGAACAGAAAAGCAAGCATGGCTGTCACTCTCTGGCTTTTCCCTGCATCCCATCTCTCTCTCTCTCTCTCTCTCTCTCTCTCTCTCTCTCTCTCACACACACACACACACACACACTGTCCTTCTCCCTACCAGGTGAAGCAGGGAGTCCACCCATTTCCCCTGTGGCAAAAAAAGCTACCGGTACTTCCTTTCTTATACTAACAACCCATACTTAGGGGCCATTGCGGTCCTTGCCTGACTGATTCCACAACAGGACCCTCTAATAAATTTTAACCCTTGCAGAATCCAGAAATTAAAAGGGACTCAGGCATCATGCCGTCTAACCCCCACCCCAACTCACAATACATTTGAATGCACAAATCTGAAAGCTGGGACAAAGACAAAAGGAAATGCCTATAGGGATGGATGGGAACCAGCAGATTTGATATTCACCAGCATATGTTCAAATCTGGTTGGAGGAAAGATAGATTCCGGGTGAGATTTAGCTCAAATGTGGGCAAGCCCTCAGTATGAGGCAGCTTCCTGTGAGCTTCTAATTTGGCCCCTGATTTTGCCCCAAGCTCCTAGGAGAAGACACACATTACTCCGTGCTATGCTTTGCCTAACCTAGACAGCATCTTAAAAAGTAGAGACATCACCTTGCCAACAAAGGTCCGTATAGTTAAAGCTATGGTTTTCTCAGTAGTGCTGTATGGAAGTGAGAGCTGGACCATAAAGAAGGCTGATTGCCGAAGAATTGATGCTTTTGAATTATGGTGCTGGAGGAGACTCTTGAGAGTCCCATGGACTGCAAGAAGAACAAACCTATCCATTCTTAAGGAAATCAGCCCTGAGTGCTCACTGGAAGGACAGATCCTGAAGCTGAGGCTCCAATACTTTGGCCACCATACTTTGGAGCTGAGGCTCCAATACTTTGGCCATGAGAAGAGAAGACTCCCTGGAAAAGATTCTGATGTTGGGAAAGATGGAGGGCACAAGGAGAAGGGGAAGACAGAGGATGAGATGGCTGGACAGTGTTCTCAAAGCTACCAGCATGAGTCTGACCAAACTGCGGGAAGCAGTGAAAGACAGGAGTGCCTGGCGTGCTCTGGTCCATGGGGTCACGAAGAGTCGGACACGACTAAACGACTAAACAACAAATGCTATTGCTTAAACTTTCTGTGACTGAGAAAGTGGCCATAGTACAATATTTGAAGGGAAACTTGCTTGTTGTCTCAGGAGCAAGCTGTCCGACATCTGGAGCTTTCACATCTCAATGCAGCACAGATGCATCTCTCTTGTAGCATTACAGCAGAAGCGTGAAATGTAGGTGTACTTGTGCATCTGTTCTCTCCCACTTCGATCCAAAGCCACTGTACTTCTAGTGGCAATAATGCCAGTTTGCGCTTCTGCACTCAGGCTTGCTGTAAAACCAGAAAAGAAAAGGAAAAGGAAAAAAATGTTAATTTTGTCTGTTGGGATGAAATCATAGGTGCCTATTATGGACTGCCTACAACCTTTTCAAATGCTCATTAAGTCCATTAAGCATAGCATGTGAGGTGGGTGCTATATCTGTCCAAGAGACGATTAAATGGAACACGCAAGCCACATGCTTCTATTTGCAGGACATTATTTTAAATTTGTCTAATGAAGAATGAGTGCTTTTACATCAGCACAATCCAAGAGTTGAGCCACTTTAGGACGCAAAAACCCAATCAATTTAACAGACTGTGTTCCCACAGGCAAAGGGGAAAAAAGGGGGGGAAACTGGCTATAAAACTGCAGTAACATTATAGTGTTGGAGTTAGCAATGTTAAGGTTATGTCACTTGTGGCCTTTCAGTTATAAAACTTTGGGTTTGGGAGCAGGAAAGAGATTACTGGCCATAAGGCCTTATTGCAATTTCCCCATTCAGTGTCTTCTTAAAGTAATGAGTTTTCATTGACCAACATTGTTTTAAATTGTTTGCTACGTTTTTAAAAATTGATGTTTTCATCCTGTTTGCTCTCAAGGACTTGCACTGGAACAACAGAATTAGCCTTCCCTTTCCTCCCCTCACCCCCGTGTGCTCCTTCTATATCTGTTTTGGGGTTTTCCCAAACCCTACAGAACAGATTTGCAGGGTGGGGGAGATGACACAAGAAGATGAGAGAAAGAGGAAGCTACAAGATGATGTTAAAGGCACAGGCAATTGTTGGAGCTGAGTGAGGTGATTAAAACATGGTCTCAATTTGGTTTTCCAGTATAAGTGTGTGACCTTGAGCGGAGGAGAGAAGACTTGGCCAGAAGACCTAGTTTTTTGACATGAACATCCAGTTTATACCAGAAAGGGCATGGCTGAATGTATGTGGTTAACAGTACTTAGAGAGGAATTTGTCTCAGAGACAGCCCTTTGACTAGAATGTACACAAAGGATTTGTCTTGTTTCCTGGTCTGACAGGATACCTGGGATGATGTTCCATGGTTTTGCTAAAGGTGTTAAGCGAACCTGCATCTGTAGTTCAAAGTATCTATATTTCATGATCTTTTTCAGCCAATCATTTCATTGTTATCATTATTACACTCCAGTTATCATAGAGATTCCTGTCATGTCTGTCCAGCAAAATGATGCACTCACCTCAATGCACTTCTTTCGTTATGCCTACACAGTAGTGAACCAAAGTTAAAGTATCACCAAGAGCATCATGCTAACTTAGCCTGGTAAAGGTATGGATGTTTATTTTGTTTTGTTTTTCAAAACACCTTTTACCCCCAAAAGGGGGTAGAACTATCTCACAGCCTTAAAATGTTTTACCTGAAGATTTTAAAGGAATTCATCCTTCTTTTATATTATAGCAATAGTATATGGGAAATCATAAAATATATCAATATTATGGCACATGGTGAAAAAAGCTTAGTCTAAGTAGTCTGTCTATTTTTGTTCTGTTAGGATCTATCAGTCACCAGGAACACTGAGAAACACAAGTTCAAAACTGATGTTGTAAATTCTGAGGATGTTGCAATAAAATATATTCCAGGTCCATAGTTCACTATTAGAAGATGAAAGAGTCTAGAGGACGCAAAGTCCAAGTTGTTTTGACAGGTACCTCAGGAACAAAAGCAGTTCCATCCTGAAATGTGCCACAACCCCTCCAACACATTGTGGATTTATGATTTTGTTTGTACAGAGAGATTTACTGATCATGAATCGCTGCAGCTCTCAGTTCACCTTAAGGCATTTTGGGAATCCTTGCAATGAGGCAGCAGAACTCACACATAGAAAACTGACAGAAATATTGCCAAGGGAGAATTGCAGACCTGGGAGACCTCAGGAGGGGGTGCAGGAGATGGTTGGCGTGGAACTGCAGAATTGAAAGAGACTGAACTTCATCCAGCTTCATCTGAAATCAATACATTACCTCCACTGACCTCCACTGAACTTCAACAATTTAGGCACCACCTTTCTGTGTCATAACGGTGGCTCATCTGAACCAGAAAACTCAGTCAGTGAACCATTCTTGATACTTAGCAGTGGCTCCCCCTCCCCCCATGGACCACTTGAAAATTGCTGAGGGTCTTGGTGGAACCATGTAATGATTTCTCTGCCTGCTCTAGCCATTGTAATGTGCTGTGCATTTCCATAGAAAAAGTATTTCTTAACTTTTTTAAAAGTATCAAATTAAGTATCTTTCTTTTTCCTGTGCCTTATTTTCTTTTTGTCTGCCACAATTTGTAGGTTTTGGTTTTTTTATGGCTCAGGGTTTCAAAAGCGAGAAGTGACTTGGACCTCTCTGAACCTCTGAGAGGGCCTTTATGCATACACACAGGCTCAGCAACAGCCAAAACTCACTCCCAATCTGAGGATTTATATTCGTTGTCACCAAATTCATTTCAATTCTAGTTCAAGAAAAACCAAACTCATTGTAATTTAGCAGGATATTTGGCCTAAATGTACGTGGAAGAGGGCTATGCATAGAATATGTCAAGAGTAGATAAAATCAAGAGCATTTGGGAGGGGGGAGAATGCCCCTCAGATATGGAATAGCAATGGAACTCCAGCCCTCCTCAGTGTGAGCGGATGAATAAAGTGGGCAAGCATACATGCACCACGAGTGCCACCCTTTTGATGCTGCACACAAACTCCAGACAATGTGGAGCATCACTAGTGTCAGGCGTGGAGTATCCTCTCCTCCCCTGGCAGCCTCAGAGGCAAGAAGAACAAATGGTTCATATTTTATGGATTTTTATTCAGTCATCTGGTTGCAAGACAAAAGATCCATATCTCCACACATAGGAGACGTTGGCTACTATGAGCCCCTCCTCTGCCATCTCCCACAACATCCTGGAAACCTACAGGAAGTCACAGGAGTCACATCCCTCTGCATTCTCTGTTCTTGGATGCAGAGGGACCTGTGAGCCTTTGGACTAAGAGAGTCTCTCATATTCTCCAGGGAGGTCACTGCTGTCTGCTCTCTAACTTCCCCTTCCGCATCCTCCACTATCTCATAACTAGGGATTTCTTTATTCAGCTGTACATCATCCCTGTATCCCTCTCCTCCTGAAACTGCTGGAGACGGTGGGTGGGGGGCAAAACTTCCTACTCCTCCTCCTCTTCTGAGAGGAGCCAATCAGACCGAGGGCTCGTTTCCTGTTCCTCCTGTTCAGTCCAGTCCCGGAGGCTAGTCTGGAGAGGCTGCCTTACTCACATATAGGGTTTCCAACACAGGCAGCAAAGAAGAATCCCTTTGAGAATTCTGTCACAGTCTATAGGAGAAGCTCAGGAAAATATAGTTCAGGCCGGGGTGAATACTTTGAAACCCCATTGAGTTCAGTGGAGGAAAAATCCCAATTAAAAAACAGGTTTCCTAACTTACGCAAGTAAGTTAAGCCCCTGCAGAGCAATGAGGAGCATCCATCAGTTGAGGAGTGTCCTCACTGCACACATGATCAGTGTGGATACAGATCTCACCCTGTACATTCCCACTTTCCCTCCTGTGTGCTCATACTAAATCCCTGAGGAAGTGTTCTCAGTTCCCCCTCCCACCACGTCTATTATTATTCAGAACGTTATTTATGCCTTCCTTACTAAAGGTAACTCTTGCAAGATATATAGGAGCATTGATGAGGAGAGGGACTGCGGGGGGGATGGGACACTTCACTGTGTAAAAATTAAATAATTGAAGATCTGATCAAAAGAGCTCCTACAGGCAACTTGAGGTCATATTAGCAACATTTTAGGGTCATTTAATTTCATTAGCGTGGGTGCAATAGCTTCAAGTAATTTTTAAGACACAATTTGTCCATAAAATGTATGTTTTCATTAAACGCATCATTAGGTTTATGGTCTCTTCAGTCAATCTCCATTTCCCCCTGCTTTAAAGGAGAAAGAAATCAGAAACGGGCCCAAGCATTTCTGTTAATGAGTTCCTTAATAAGTGTGAGTGTTAGCTTGAGGGGAAGAGACAGAGATATTTGTTTGTGATATATGATGAATGCAAGAACTCTAGATAAGAGCTGACATACAAAGCATATATAATTCCACAGGCATAAGTGATACCGGCCCACACTTTTATTATGCAAAAACAGTTCCTTCTGTGTGTCCTGGGAGCCAAAGTGAGCCATCAAAGCTCTCTTTTTTCTAAAACTAAGCTAGAAACATCTGACTAAAAAGTGTCTGTGCAAGAGCAACTTGGATCTAGCTAGAGAAAAAGAAAGCCTGCATTTTTGAAAAATAGATACTGGGGAGTATTGCTTTTAGGGATTCTTCTGGAGTGGTCAGTAGCAGCCCATGGGGGTGCTCTCCTGACTTTCCAAAGGTGCTATTCACCAAGAGAAGCAGAATGCCACAGGAGCAAGAGTTCAGCTCAGCACAGTGCAGTGAGGCAGATCTGATACTCCTGATGTCACACCTTGACCATGCCTCGTTCATCCCACTCTTAGCAACTAGTAGTGATTTGTAGCATTGGAAAGTCAGGTGAGCAATGCAGCCGCAGTTGTGCTATGAGGACTATCCAGCCCATGTCTGATTTAAAGGGAACCCTGAAGTTGCCCATCAACAGTTAGCAGCACCAGGTCAGCAGAGAAGAGTCCAGCCCTAGTTAAGAAGTGCTTGAATAACTGCACTACTCAAGTTACAGGAGGATCAAAGTGGGCCAGCACCTATTAACACTTTTAAAAGGCTTTGGGGACATTATTTGCTTAAAACTGGGGGTGGGGGCAGAAGGTGAGGATTAAGGCATCCATATATACACTAATTGTATTCCAATTATGGCTTGACTATGCTGGCTACCAATTAATATCTGGGATCAATTGAAGTGCTGGGTTCATGGGCATGGGGCAGAAGGGGAGTATCCATTAACACCAATACATTTTATCACTGAGAGTGACGATTGAGCCACATATTAAATCTACAGTGAGGAAAGCAGTGGTGATGCAGCAGGACACACAAGGATCAAAACATAAAATCCTACAGCTACAGATTGAAAGTGTGAGGAAAGTTTGAGTGCCAAGGAGCTGTCAGATGGGGAGGAAAAGCCCAACACGGCATAGGGACATTATCTCTGACATGAAACCCCGCTGAGTGACACTGATCCGTAAGTAATCCAGAGGCTTTGGTGGCAGACTGGACTGCGACATTGAAACCATTAGGGACAAAAATAGAGGATTCAGCTATACAGCTTCAAATAAAACATTTTAAGTGCAATACATAATGTGACACTAGATGGTGATGGTGAGCCTTATGGAAAATTCAATGTATTTTTAAAAACGCTTTAAAAAAAAAAAAGCATTTTCAGAATGGTTTTTTATGCATGTGGATTCCACCAGAGTCCGCCTCAACCCAAATGCAAAAACAGCCAACCGGGCATGGAAATCACAAACCAAATAGAGGCGGAGCAGTTCAAAAATGGTGCTGGGAGATTTGGAGCTCTGAGTTTAGGAGCAGTGGGGGAATGAAGCACAAGTTGGGAAGTATTGTCTCTTCACTGCATTACATTTTTTTAGATAGCTCTGCAAGAACACAACTCGCATCACCTCTTAATTTCTTCAGTGGCAGCAAAGCCCGCAATGTCTGTTTACCAGTCTTCAGCTGTCAGCCGTACTCTGGAGTTTCACCTCAGCAATGCTTGTCTCTTAGCAACCACCAAGACTCTAATGAACAGAACTATTTTGCATTTATACAGATTGAACATGGTAGCTGTCAAATCTATAGTTATATAGCTAGGTTGCAGTTACCCAGTCTTTATGCTGCAAGCAACTTGTTTCTCAATGCTCCCTCTTTACCACTTTGGAAGAGATTAGCCTAGCTAGAATGTACCAAAAATGTTGTTGAACAAGACCATTCACTCATTATCTGAGGTAGCTGATAGACAAAAATAATATGAGTCAATATGAATAGGTCTCCCTTTTAACGCAAACAAATGAATATTCCTGTTCCCTGCATATGCCAGTTTTGGTACTCAAATTAAAATTGGGAATCACCTGTATTTATCACTCAAGAGATTTTGAGAGCAGAAGTATTTTTTAACCAAAAAAAAAAAATCAGAGTCCCACTAAGTTTGCAACTTTACTCTTACAAATTCAGTGCCTGCTTTTCTATCTTGCTGGCGACAAATTGGTCGCAATGAGGAAATTGCTGATTTCCTGAGCAGATTTGTTCATTCACGCAGCACCTTGTAATTAAAAAACAAATTATTTGTATATCATAGAAAGTTTCTAAAAGTACCAACAGAACGTCTCATGAACCATGCCAGGTTTATCATCATTTTGAATAAAAATCTGGCCATGTGGCCATTCATGGGCAGAGCTATGGCAGAGTGGGTATTGTGCTAGTGGAGTCTAACAGAATACTGGGTTATTTGGAGAGACTGTGTAGTTTGCTAGTAAAGGAATTGCTTTTTCATCTGGAAGGTCCCAGTTTTAATCCACAGTTGTAGTACACAGTACTAAGATAAACGGACAAATAGACGGATCTGGAACGAGGCAACTTGATATGATCAGAGATGGAGCTTTTCAGAAGATGGCGTTACTGGCTTTTCAGACTCCAGTACTGGTTAGCTGACAGAACATGGTTTTATGGATTAAGCCAATAAAATGTGACTGGATGACAACCCTGTCAAGTAAACAGAGTCTATATCAGCATCTTGGGTTAACAACTCTGAAACAGCAATCTCTGAATTATGATTGCACTTTTTTACAAATATGCATACAACATGGCCTGAATTTAGACCAATTTAGTCACCTTAATTTTAACATCACATCATTAAAAGCAAGTATTTGCAAAATAATTTCAAAAGAAGGAAGTTCCATCTTGACCTTTGAAGTGCGTCTGAGCTCTAGAAGTGTTTTGTCCACATTTACCTTCCTCCGGTCTTTCCCTTTAAAGCTCCGTGTCTGAAACCCTTTCTTTTGCTCCAGAGCTTTCCCCACTGCTCAGACACAGAGCTTTTAAGTGTGGACCTGTGTCTGGAAAGAGCAGGGCAAAAGGTACATGTGAATAAGCCTTTAGGCCAGGGTAGGTTGAAGGAAGTTTGCTTGTAAACTTCAGCTGACTAGCCATTTGCTGGGATTCTTGCAAGCAAAACTAGACTAGGTCTGATTCTGTAAGGCACTTTATGTTAAAAATATAATGCAAACTCAGGACCAATTAGTACAGGCATAGGCAAACTTGGCCCTCCAGATGTTTTGGGTCTACAACTCCTATGATCCCTAGCTAGCAGGACCAGTGGTTAGGGATGATGGAAATTGTAGTCCCAAAACATCTGGAGGGCCGAGTTTGGGGGTGCCTGAATTAGTACATACTGGTTGTGCTTTAACCATCAAAGAGCTCCTCAATGTGCATTTGCTGTATCATCTTTTGAAAACAGGCCAACAGGGATTATCAAGGTGGGGCTTCAAACTAAGCCAGTTAGACCACACAAGAAAGACCAAAGATAGCCCACCCCTCAGTTAGGCTATCAATAAGCTAGTCAAGCCTATGAATAGACACAGGCAGATCCCCAGTTAGAGCACCACTTGCCTTTCAGCAGCAAAGGAATGACACACTGGGTATAATTTGTAGTCTACTCACTGACTGTTTAATAGATTCTGAAGTTCTGAGCTGGAACCGATTAACATGAATAAATGTAAATGATGGTTACCTAAATTACAAATAAATGCTGGATTAACAAATCACCCTATATATGCTATAAAACCAGTCACTACTTAAATCTTTTGGATACTTTGATATATAGGCATGCCAAGCACAGTTTAAAGAGAATTGTTTGTGCCTGAACAAAGCTTTTGCTAACATAAATATCCTCAGACAGTAATTAAAGTGTTTCTCTGCAATGGCAAATACAATGCCAGCATATAACGCAGTAGGAGGAAGGTAGGTACCAAAAAAGCTTTCTATGGTCAATATATGAAGGAGAAAAAACATGATTTTGGCTCACTTTTAATCCTTTTCATTCAATAGATTCATTGATTCTTACTATGTTTGCACTTGAGATTTGTATAGATGATGATAAACGAGTACAAATTTGTCAGCTGCTGCACATAATTTATTTGAGGCCTTGTATTCAGGTCATAGAAGTGTATATTTGTGAGCTGTAAATTTTAAACAATGTCACCTAACAGAAGACATAAAAATGGACAATATTCTAGAACTTATTGGTGATCATTGCTTTTGTTTTTGAAATGTATAGGTGCTATGCTTGGTATGTTAACCAACAGTTCAAGTTGATCAAGGAACATAGAATGAATTTTTCAGGACAGAACTGAAAGAAAGATGAAAACAAATGTTTTGGATACTGAATGGCTTATAGCTTTATTTTGAGCTTTGCACAAAGGTAAAGATGGGCAAGTGAGAGCAATGACAGGTAGAAAACCAACACATTTGGTCACATTTACCCAGCACAGGTTTTTAAGCATCTGAGAAACAGAGCCTGTGATCATCTACCCCACATAAAAATTTTCTGGGTGTAGAGAATCTAATTTAGAATATGGCATAACCTCTGAATAAACCTGTGTGTTTTTCTCAGTTCAGAAAACTGTTGCTGTTGGCATCTGCCTCTCTCAAGAGACAATGAAGTGTGCCTCCGGAGGTGAAATCAAACCTCTGAAAAATCACAGCACCTGCTGTGGCTGCAATGTTCGGATAATCAAGCATTAAACATATCCAAGAGGTAAAACAGATCCATGCCTCTGGCCCTCAAAGATAGATAATCTGTGGCCTTTTAGATTTTGGGGGACATCAACTGCCATCAACCCACTGAGTGTGGCCAATCATCAGGAATGATGGGAGTTGTTGTCCAACAATGTCTAGAGCTCCACAAGTTAGTCATCCTGGGTTTAAGTCCTTCGGGAGGAGAGACCAAGTTGCTCTAGTCCCGAATCACATTGTACTGTATATTTTGTTCTATAAGACTCACTTTTTCCCTCCTAAAAAATAAGGGGAAATGTGTGTGTATCTTATGGAGCAAAAGCAGGCTGCACAGCTATCCCAGAAGCCAGAACAGCAAGAGGGATCGCTGCTTTCGCTGCGCCATGATCCCTCTTGCTGTTCTGGCTTCTGGGATTCAGAATATTTTTTTCCCCTTGTTTTCCTCCTCCAAAAACTAGGTGCGTCTTGTGGTCTGGTGCATGTTATAGAGCGAGGAGCTCTTTGATGGTTAAAGCACAACCAGTATGCCTAATTCAGGCATCCCCAAACTCGGCCCTCCCGATGTTTTGGGACTAGAATTTCCACTGGTCTTGCTAGCTAGGGATCATCGGCTGAATTCAAACTCAAGCAAATCGGGAAGAATGTCCATGTGTCATGTAACCCATCCTGCAAATAAATCAGAATGAATGCTCAATGAAGACTGGGCATGGTCTCACATCCATGCCAGCTTTGTGGAAGCAAATTGGGATGAATGCTCAATGAATTGGTCATAGGAGGAGCCAAAGTGAGTGGGTGAGTAGCTACCAATTTTAAGCAGGGCACAGGCCAAGGCTGCTGCTTTATGGAATCTGTTTGCATAGCTAGTTGCTAATCCTATAACTAGGTGACTGCCTATTGTGCCTCAACCAGCTTTTAATGCAGTTTGACAGTCTGGATAATCCTGTGCAAACGCAGAGCTTGACACAACAAAATGAAGCACCTTACAACTTTGTATTTTCTGTGACCAAGATGGCAACAGGCTCTTGGAGGACAGCTTTCTTTGCCAAATCTTGCATTGTGTATGTAGACATTTTAAGAAGCAAAGCTCAAGATTCTGTTAGGAGAGATGATAAGGATCAGGACCTTTTGGAGCTCACCCATCTTCATTTAGAATGACAGGAATAAAAACTATTCTTTTCTCCTTAATTAATGTTGGCTAGCGGATGAAGCTCCAAGAGATAAAAGCCAGAGCTTAAGAGTCCGCGCAGAAGACTGAGTCGTTATTGTGGAATGAATGCTTCAGTGAATAACAATCAAAAGCATATAATGAAATCTTTTTCCTTCCCTAATATGCTATAATGTGAGTGTATGCTGCACTAGAAGCCTTTTTCATATATAATTATACTCTTGAAAGCCAATTTGTTTTTAGTAAACTCTGAAGGCCATAGAAGGACAGATAAATGAATGGCAAATTCCACTGAGTGTTTTATCAGCATCCTGCCACTCTCCAAACAGCGTCAGACAAAAAAACAGGTGAACAAACCACCCCGTTACTAAAGGTCCTGTGAAAGGCCACATATCAACTTGAAAACAAGTTATTCATTCCATACAGTGTTGTATTATTTCCCCTCTGCTAGCAGTTGCATGAGTCAGACAGCTATTAGAAAGCTGAAGGAGCCAATCAGAATTTGGTGTTATGGGTATCTACTGCTAATGAGGTTGAGTCAGGAATGAACTTTGTTTCTCATCACTTCTCATATCTCCTTGTCGTCAGGGAGAACAAAAAGCCTCAGATCATTTATGTTATTCACTGAAAGTATAGCCGCCTTTCCATGTTATATAATGTCAAAATCCATATTAGAACAATATATTCATTAGATCAAAATGTCAGAAGATAGTATGCAAGAGTATAACTTCTCCAGAACTCTTCATCAGGTGAGATTATGCCGTGGTGAGGAGACCTGTGACCTTCCATATTTTGTTGGACTCCAATTGCTATTAGACCCAGCCAAAGCTGCATGCACAGAGTTCCACTCAGTTAACAGGACTTTCCCTTCCTCTCCTCTACCTGTACACTCTCTAAATCTTCTCTAGAGGGTCCACCAACCCTCTGAAGCAGATTTTGAGGGTGCCCAGGGGGCTGCGGGGAGAAGAGAGGGCAGCTACATTGTACAAGTAGAAGTGCATATCCTCCAACATCTGGGTGATCCAAATTGGGGTGCTCCATGTTTTTTGCTGTTGCCATTGTTGCTGTCCCAAGCTCTTGCGGGAGTCAGCTGACTCAAACGAGAGCATGACACCCCCAAAAATGAGACATCCAATCAGAGACTAGTTTCTGTTAATCTGGGATGTACCACTTAAAATGGGGAACTTGAGTGGTATGGAAATGTGTTGTGCAAATGGAATGATGGCACTGGATACAACACCAGGATTGTATCTGCAGAACACAGGATCCAAAGCTTTACCCAACCCATCCCCAGAGTGACCCCTTTTTTGCCTTTACTTGCCCCAGGATACTGAGCAACAGCAACAAAGTTTGTTGCAACTGATCTGGGAAGGACTCTGACCACAGAGGTCCACTCCAGCTGTGGACTTTCCTCTCTGCTGCAGCATTCAACAGCCTCCCAGCCAGGGCTGGATTAAGACCTTTAGAGGCCCTAAGCATTTAAAAGATTCTGTGCCCTCATATACGGTATTTCTAAATCAGACGATATGACCAAGTTAAGAACGATCACGTGAGCCTCATTGGACCGATTGGCAGTTTACCAGTTACCAGATTCTAATTTTCTTGTATTCCCAAGATTAATGTACATCATTAATTTTAATATTACTATTTTTTATTATTGTGCATCTATGTATGTCATTTTTTCATTTATTGTGGGAGCCTTTTTTGTGGAACCTGGTGCAGCTGCACCATATGGTGCATGGTAAATCCGGCAATGGAAAATTTCCATAGTGCCCTCCTTCCTTTGATGATGCCCTAAGCATGGACTTATTTTCCTTAATGGTTATTCCATCCCTGCTCCCAGCCATTCTTCCTGGAAATATAGGGTGGTTCCTTTGAGGCCTAGGTTATGGGATTTTTATTGATTTTCTCAAGGCATTTACAAAGTAATAATAGACTATTTCAAATCAGTTCAACCCTCAGACCCATAATTATTGTACAGAAACTCTAAATAAGGTTTTATTTAGAGGAGGTATGTTGGAATAACAGGAGGATGATTCATAAAGTAGATTTAAAATGTATGTACCTTTTCTTACACACAATGTTCATGATATCAGCACTGTGAGCTGCAAGTCACATGAATACTCAACTGATTTATAAGAACCATGTATAAAGAGAACAGCTGTTAAAACTCATGTAAAAAGCTTGCTGAATCAAGGAATTATATAGTACTCCTGATCTAAGCAGGTGGTGCACCTAGATCTTGCTGAGCTAACTTTCTTAGCTGTTTTTACAATAATTAATTTGCTTATAGCTTAACACCCATGTCTCTTTTTTGTACACTTAACAGTTTGCTCACAGCTTTTCCTGTCTTGGAAATTTGATTTTCAGCTCAGAAAAAAAACTTCCACAATGTTCTTGATCCCTTCTTCCATATTTTAGAAACCATCTAAAAAATGGAACAACATGCAGTATTTTCAGTCCAGACAGGGTCAGGCAGCAGAGCCGGCCCAGCCATTAAGCAGGATTAGGCCACTGCCTTAGGTGACAGAAGCCCCTTAGGCATCACCTCTATGGCTGCCCCACCTGCCTCACTGCCTCCACCAGCGGCAGAGAAGCAGAACTGCAATGGGTGCCAGCAGTGGATGTGGCAGAGTGGGAGGTGGTGGTGGCAGAAGCAGGTATGGTGGTGTTAGGAGCAGCATCAATGGTGCCAGAAGCAGGGTAGAGTGGCACTTCCCATTTCCTCTCCAGCAGCAAAACAGGATATACCACCCCTGGCAGACAGGCACATTTCTTAACCAATATGAGAACCGAAACACTTCAAAATTCACATTTCTCCGAAATTTGCAGCGCAGCTCTCCTGTCAAGTAATGTGTACAGAAATGCATATGCTGAGACAATGTGTGCACAGAAATGCATAATTTAGTAGAAATAATATATACAAAATGCATTCTATTAAATATGTTGTTTTGTGAAAATTAGGCAATGTATGCGTTAGATCGGTATGCATTGCATACAGACTTATGTATCTTTGCAACCATTTGGGCTAAAATGCCTGTACATATCCATGAAGACTTTTTAAAAAAGGAAAACGCAAACTGATATGGAAATGTGGAGTACTGACTGGCAAAGTGAGAAACTGAGAGAAACCAAACTTGACAGGTTTATACATCCCTGCCTGGAACCCCTCCTTTTCGCTACAATCTTCAACACAAGAGTCACTTTCATTATTATTTTAAATCTGTTTTCTTGGGAGGGGTTGCTGGGTCAAAGGGTGGGCAACTCCATTGTACCTTTAATTACAGAGATGGGAAACTGGTGGCCCTCCAGATATTGTTGAACTCTGGCTTCTTGCAGACCCTGCCAGCGTAGCCCAAAGTCAGGAATGGTAGCTGCAGAGCCACAGCTTCACCTTTAATAAATGCAGAAAATAGTGGCATCAAAGCTTACCATTGTGCAGAGAAAGTGTGATACCGATATGCTTTCAAACAAATAACCCCTCAAACACATAATGAGATAACCATTGCCTTTGAGAATGTACCACCTGGTCCTTCTAAATGTGTGGATTCCACTTTGTATATGCATAAGCCTAGTTAAAATCAGACCAAGAGAGGCTGCTGGATATTTCTCAGGCTTTCAATTAAGGGTGTACCCTGACCTTAAGATTTGGTTCAGACCCCAATTTGGTACTTCAGGAAACAGCCAGTGTCACTCCATTTGTCAGGCTGTCTAATTCAGCTTAGGGCTTAAGTTTAATTGCACTTTGTGGGGAAATGAGGTTTCCCCATTCATTACTGGGAAATCAAAATATGGCAATAACTTTTTCCCCCCTGGGTGAAACTTGCAGGCATAGTAGCCCCTGCTCAGTAGCTTCCTATAATGCAGGTCAATGCCCAGCTGGCATCTGCTGTCAAATCAAAATGATCTCAGACTATGCTCTGCCCCTTATTCCCAACCATTCTCTAAACTTGTCTTCTGTTTCCTTTATGCAGAGGTGAACGTCCCTTTTAAAATGCTGCAAATGTATAATCAATTTAAGGTAGAGTGGAGAATGACTTCCTAGGTCATCATTCATGCAATTTATCAGATTTGGAAGAATGATAATCAAGGCATGAAGTAGGCTTGAAAAATACCTAAATCAAAATTATGTTCTGCTTCGTTTATTAAACTAGGCTGTGATTTGTGACCAAGTCTAAGACGTATCTCTTTTCGACTAGGAGACTGAGGAAATCTTATCTGTTGGCAGAATACCTAACATAAACAAAAATGTTGAGAAGGTACTAGTAAAATAGATGTGAAAATAAACAATAAGAGATTAAACAGCCAAAGCCAATGTAATCTTTATTGTCATCTTCAGCATTGTGGAATTTGGATACATTGCTTGATGAGATATTTTAAAATATATCTGCTGTTTACTTTTATCTGAATTAAAATCATTGTTCAAAGTTAGGTTTCTTGAGAATATTTTATTGAGACTCTCCGTAATAACGTTTGGGAGCATTTGTGTGTTTATAGGTGATTTGGGTTTTTGTTTCCCAGAGAGGTACCCCTCTTCAAAGTAGACTTTCTGGGAACAAATTTGAAATCATGCAGTTAGCATATGACTATCTTGGTGAGATGTCCATCACCTGGTTTGGTCAACCAAAGCTCAATGAGGTGAAATGTTGTTTGTTTTACCTGTTGACCACACTTTTTCTGCTGTTGTTTCTGGCTTTCCCCTTTCCCAATCCTTAAAGCTCCCCTGATGGGCATTTGCAAGGTGCTAAACTATTGCACATCTAAGAAAGAATTTTGCCCAGTTCCTGAATTTATATCCTTTATATGTGTGCCAGGGGAGTGCTTCCTTTGCTTTCTGGACATTGTCCTATGGAAAGGTTGTTTATGGGATGACACCTTTGTTTCCAGCATCATTGTAATCTGAACGTCACAACTTTGGGCCTTCCATGTTCTGAGGGCATTGAGAAAAAGAGGAGTCGGGTTTGACTGGTTTTTTAAAAAAATTGGCGTAATCTGATTTCCGTACCTTAAGGGTGGATCAAATTCCTTGATGGGATTAGAATGGCTCAAAAGAGGGGAGGGGAGGTTGATCATTCCTCACTCGAATTCAAGTTTATTTATTATTCTGACTCAAATTGGATAGTTGGCATGCAAATGGCAATTACAAATTCCATACAATCTTGCTTAAGCCACCCGCTTATCAGTATGCGGTGAACAGTTTATGCTCCTAATCTGTCAAGCTCAGCTTGGGGGGCTTGTGCCTGCCTGGCAATGCTTCTATTTAACAAGGCATAATGATTGAGCTCTCTGGCATGTTAACAACTTATACAGAGAGCAACCTGACCCACTTCGTTCTTACAGCTCCTTTGAAATAAAGTTTCGGGCCTGTTTAAACCGAGTTCTTGGTTTCCTAGTATTCATTTCCACTTCCTCCTGATAGTAGATAAGAACAAGACTTTTTCCACAATACCCATTTGAGACAGAAAATATTAGGCATGCAGAATATCAACAACGCTCACTGAAATGCTAAAGAAAATGAGTAAATCAGACGTGGGGAACCTGTATTCAACCTGAGGACCACATTGGAGCCACTGGTGGCTGGAGCAAGAGGCAAAACTGGGCAGAACAGTGAATGAATTTTTTTACCTTTATGGCATAGGTTAGCTTCTACACACACTGACACAGCCTTCCTTATCCTTTACCCAGAAAAGCAAGAGGCATCAATAGAGCTCAAGGACACAGTGCAGTGAGGCAACGCTTGGAGAGTGAAGCAGGACCAGTAAGGGGTGTGGCCTGGAGATAATTCTGAGGGCCAAGCAGGGTGGCCTGGAGGGCCACATTCTGTTCCTGGGCCTCAGGTTCCCTATCACAGCATTGGCTGAATCATGTGTTGGGTCCAGACAGCCCCTTCTGCAAAATGAAAGGCTTCTTCTATCCTTGGAACGAACCCTGCTCCAACAGAGAAAAGGAACTGGGAGAGGCCCTGATTCTCCTTTCCTTCTGCAGTCACCTGCCTGTGCTCCCACACTTTTCTATAGGGTTTTCCCTCTCCAAAGAAACCCAAGCAGCTTTTAAAGGACACAGTGGGCAGGAGCTGGGGGTATCTTCTGATTTGAGGAACCCCATCCCACACCACTCCTTCATGGAACACTGCCTTGCTGTGGCAAAGGGGCTTGAATAACTCAGAGAAACTATGAGCTATGCCATGCAGGGCCACCCAAGATGGACAGGTCATAGTGGAGAGTTTTGACCAAATGTGATCCACCTGGAGCAGGAACCGGCAAGCCACTCCAGTATCCCTGCCAAGAAAACTCTGCACAATTGAACTCATTTCACACGCTAGCAAGGTTATGCTTAAAATTCTACAAGGAAGCCTCAAGCAGTATGTGGACCGAGAACTCCCAGAAGTGCAAGCTGGATTTAGAAAAGGCAGAGGAACCAGAGACCAAATTGCAAACATGTGCTAGATTATGGAGAAAGCTAGAGAGTTCCAGAAAGACATCTACTTCTGCTTCATTGACTATGCAAAAGCCTTTGACTGTGTCGACCACAGCAAACCATGGCAAGTTCTTAAAGAAATGGGAGTGCCTGATCATCTCATCTGTCTCCTGAGAAATCTCTATGTGGGACAAGAAGCTACAGTTAGAACTGGATATGGAACAACTGATTGGTTCAAAATTGAGAAAGGAGTACGACAAGGCTGTATATTGTCTCCCTGCTTATTTAACTTGTATGCAGAATTCATCATGCGAAAGGCTGGGCTGGATGAATCCCTAGCCAGAATTAAGATTGCCAGAAGAAATATCAACAACCTCAGATATGCAGATGACACAACCTTGATGGCAGAAAGTGAAGAGGAATTAAAGAACCTTTTAATGAGGGTGAAAGAGGAGAGCGCAAAATATGGTCTGAAGCTCAACATCAAAAAAACAAAGATCATGGCCACTGGTCCCATCACCTCCTTGCAAATAGAAGGGGAAGAAATGGAGGCAGTGAGAGATTTTACTTTCTTGGTCTCCATGATCACTGCAGATGGTGACAGCAGTCATGAAATTAAAAGACGCCTGCTTCTTGGGAGAAAAGCAATGACAAACCTAGACAGCATCTTAAAAATCAGAGACATCACCTTGCTAACAAAGGCCCTTATAGTTAAAGCTATGGTTTTCCCAGTAGTGAAGTATGGAAGTGAGAGCTGGACCATAAAGAAGGCTGATCGCAGAAGAATTGATGCTTTTGAATTATGGTGCTGGAGGAGACTCTTGAGAGTCCCATGGACTGCAAGAAGATCAAACGCATCCATTCTTAAGGAAATTAGCCCTGAGTGGTCACTGGAAAGACAGATCATGAAGCTGAGGCTCCAATACTTTGGCCACCTCATGAGAAGAGAAGACTCACTGGAAAAGACCCTGATGTTGGGAAAGATGGAGGGCACAAGGAGAAGGGGACGACAGAGTATGAGATGGTTGGACAGTGTTCTCGAAGCTACCAGCATGAGTTTGACCAAACTGTGGGAGGCAGTGGAAGACAGGAGTGCCTGGCATGCTCTGGTCCATGGGGTCATGAAGAGTCGGACACAACTAAACAACTAAACAACAACAATCCCACACCAGGTAAATGTCTTCAGGTAGATGTATGAGGAAACAGTAGAAATTGTTTTTGGAACCGAGAAACAGAGAAAGAGAAAAATGGAGGCTGAAAGTGGTCCAGGACTGTCTCTCTGGGGATCCAGTGTGGATTTGCTCCCTGTAGGATTGCGGTGCTATTTGCTTCTGCCTATGCCTTCTACTTGCATAATTGAAAATAAATCATATGTTTCAAAATGCCCAAAGTTTCCACATATTTCTCCTTTCAAAGGAAAACAAACCCTGGTAAGCAGTAGCCCTAGAACATGGGTAGGCAAACTAAGGCCTGGGTCTGGCCCAATAGCCTTCTAAATCCGGCCCACGGACGGTTCGGGAATCAGTGTGTTTTTACATGAGTAGAATGTGTCCTTTTATTTAAAATGCATCTCTGGGTTATTTGTGGGGTCTGCCTAGTTTTTCTACATGAATAGAATGTGTGCTTTTATTTAAAATGCATCTCTGGGTTATTTGTGGGGCATAGGAATTCATTCATATTTTTTTCCAAAATATAGTCCGGCCCTCCACAAGGTCTCAGGGACAGTGGACTGGCCCCCTGCTGAACAAGTTTGCTGACCCCTGCCCTAGAAAGTCTCACCCTTTCTGAAGTAGGGAGTGTGTGATAAATAAAAAGTATCCTGTTTTAATACTGTTCTCATCAACATCAATTAAACAAGCTACAAAAGCAATTGCAATATTGTGGCAGCAGATTATAGCTCAGACATTAATGGCAAACTCTCTTATTTAGGAACTAATTTACTAATATTGACTTATGAATTGGATGTTGAAAGCCAGCAGCACTGATTTTGCCTAAACATTATTCAACAACCGTAGGATGCAATTTAAGTAAGCCGGGATCTTTTGCCTCATGCTAAATTTTCACAACACCCCCCCCCCAAAGATGTACTGTATAACTATCAGCAGATAATGTTAAGAGCCCTTCAATTTATCTGCTCTATGTTCTCAATATGTGATTGGTGGGTATGCATTGTGCCCATGGGCTGAAACCAGTTGGGAACCTGACTCTAATCTCCTGACTGTCACTTTGGAATGCCACTTCAGGTATGCCATCATTAAAACAAGAAATATAGATTACAACATCCTTATGTACACACACACACACACACACACACACACACACAATACTGCCAAATTATGTTCTCTCTCCTTCAATGCCAACAATTAAGTGACCCAAAAGTTAAAAGCAGTCATTTAATTACTTCAATCTCCTCTTGTGTTGCATCACTGGAAAATATTTAAATGACAACGCACAGTGCTAAGGTTAAAATGCTTTAAAACAGTAATAGAAGCAGTCAAAAATCTTTTGGTTTTTATAAGCTGCTCCCATTTGCCATTTCAAAGGGAAATATATAGGTTTCCTCTTTTAAAATTTTATTTTTATTTTATTTTTTTACCACAGCAAGATATTAGTGACATTGGGGGGGGGGCAGTGGAAAAATGACTGCTGCTGAACAAGGCAATTATGTTACCATACAGTTTACAACGTTAAGATTTATTTTGGCTTGAGGCAAAGTTTAGATTAAGAGATGGGTGCCACAATGACTACAAATGCTCATAAAACACTAAGCCATTACCCACAACTTTAATGTAGAACTTAGGATTCAGGGTTCAAGGCATCTATAGTCAATCTTTCATTTTAAAATTCAGATCCAGTTTCTCAGAGCTCCGTTTCCAGTTTTCAGCTAAATGACCTTGAGCCCATAGTATTTATTGGGTTATTTTTGTTATTAATTATATGAAACTTATCAAAATTCACACAAGCTGAGAGTATGACCCCCACTCCCCTGAATCCCACAACAAAATCGCAAAGCAGCCCCAGTAATCTTCTGCCCCACAGACACAGAAAGCAACACCATTAATCAAATGCACACCAGTTACTTTACCATCTACTCAGAAAGCGATTCAGATATTCAGAATTTTATACTTTAACCTTAGTCTTTCTTTATTTTTATTTCAGTATTTACCCTGTGAATGGCATATCCACAATGTTTGAAAGGACATGGACGCAGCACTCATCTGGCGACACTTAAGATTTACAAGGGAATTATACAGATGGATACCTTGGACTAGCTGTTACCTCTTTTCGTCACAATTAAGGTTTCAAAGAGCTTATTCGCTATACTCAGCCATTTCATAAGATGCCAAAGAGGAATTATTTCTCCGCAGTTACTAGTGTCTAAGACCCACGCAATAGGCCAATTAAAGATAATGATGATACTGAAAGAGTCAATGTGTCGTTCATTTGACAACAGGCATTTGAAGAAGTCTTATAACTATGGACTACACATCAGTAATTATAGCCTGGATCTTTCTCATGACTATTCAGAGACTTGCCCAGAAATACACTGCTGAAAAATATGTAAGGCTTATAATTCTTGAATCTGAGTAGATACACATGTGCATTGGAAGGTCATGTTCTCTGATGGCTTACCCTTCTCACCTTGAGTTGAGGCATGTTACAGAGAGCGTAAGAACTATATATAATAGCAGCAACTTTTAATATATCTAAATTTATATTGAGTACATCTTAAGTTGCTATTAGAAAGCAGCAGCAACACACAGAACATCATACCTGTGGGATTCTGTGGGATTCTGAAATGTTAATGAGTAGCAGCAATCTTGCTATTTCAGTTACCCTTTCCATGAGATGTTTAAGACTCTAACTGCTTTATGTTATGGGAACACTTACCCACATTTCCTCATTAACATTTAGACAAGTGATGTGATGTGATGTCATCATGTTCAGCCTCCCCTTGCTTTATCAAGTTTCCTGCTTGGCAGGGGGTTGGACTCGATGGCCCTTGTGGTCTATTCCAGCTCTATGATTCTATGAAGTCTGGTTTCAAGGGTGCAGGGAATAATGCACAGCACAACACACATCCTGTTTAAATAAATGTGATTTATGTGTTCTCTTTCTTTATAATCATTTATTTACATGCCACTTTTTAGACCTCAGAAGAACCTCTCCTCAAATTGCATAAATACATTTTTTCCAGTTTTTAAGTATTTTACAGTATATCATTTAGTGTAAACCACTTAATACAAAAAAAATGATCAAAAGTTTAACATTCAAAGGCCTGCTGAAAGGGACAGACCTTTAGAAGACCCCTACAATTACAGAGTGTTGATGCCTGACCATTAGAAGGAGTTCATTCCACAACTGGGGTGCTTTACTGAGAATACCCTCCAGGGAGTCCCAGACCCCCAAGTTCAGCATAAGTACCCAATGCTTTTGCTGAAATCTTACATCTGTAATCAATAAAGTTGTAGCCATTTCAGTCTCAAGCTGGTGTCATGTCTTTCTTAACTGCATATACACTTTCAAGCCCCTCCCTCAGGAACAACTGGCCCTCTGTCCTGAGGGCCACAAATATTTTACATGCATGAGAGTGTAGAGATCTTATTGAAATCACACCTTAAAGATGGCATTCAAAAGAAAAGCATCTGACTGCCCAAAGGAGACATATGGCCCACTCACAGTTCTATGGAACCCAGAGAGTTTAACTGGGCAGCCGAAAGCTAAATTCAGATACGCTTGCCTACTTACAGTATCTTTTATGACTTCTTCTGGCAGTCAGTTAATTTCTGCTGGAGATTTTTTAGATGCAAATCAGAATTCTCCTTACTAACTGTACAAGCTTTGCCAGTTGACGGCACAACAATGAAACAGAGAAAGACAAAGATATAGCACTTCAGAGTTATTCTACCTTGACTATAATTAGTATGATTGCTGCCCAGAAAATCATAATGCCTCCTCTTCCTTCCATTCAGCACCATGTGTGGTCTCCCTCTCCCACACACCGAGAGCAGGAGCCACAAACCTAAAATTTGCAATACATTGATACACTGTAATTGAGGGGAGGTTATCTATATACTTTCTTCACAATCTTATTAGTATGCAATTAATCTTAAAAGTGTTGAAAAACCAGATTTGGAAATATTGTTTAAACAGCTAGCAACTTAAGGTGCTGCACTTGCATTTTGGGGGTCTCAAAAATTATGATTATGATTTTGTCCAACAAATTATGATTTTGTCCAACAGTTCTCCATCTATAATAGAGATGGAGAACTGGATCTAGCTGGCAGACTGGGTTCAGAAGTACTCAACCCTCCATGGGCCACTCTGACAGGTGGGAGGAGCTGCCCACCAGCCAATCACCTGACGGTATATGACAGCAGGTGAATAAAGCCACAGTGCAAAGGAAGATCCTTCCTTTGCAGTTTAAGCTTGAATTCAGCTTTTTTAAAAATTGGCTTTCCTTAGTATGTTCCCCACCACTGTTCTAGAGATCAACAGCAACATTGAAAGAGATAGAGACAGATATCTGTACTCTGTCATTATAAAACAAATAGAGCAGAATTCACCTTACCACTCAAAAAGATGAATACCAGATTCCTCTGGTACATCCGTAAAAGTAAACAAGATGACTTTTCCAACCCTCTATATTTAAGCACATGTCAATCTCACTCTCACTGAAGTTCACAATTCAGTCCTGGAAGCACAACTGACCATACGCAGGAGCTATTCCTTTCAAATGTATCCTAAAAACTTTATGTAACCCTGAAACCAAATTATTTTATTTAGATTTATAGCCCTTCACCTTCCAAATGTTTGAAGTGTTCACAGCAAGTCAAAACAAACATAAGAGGGAAAACTTTTAGTATTACAAAAATAATTCTACTCCTCTTTGTACATGGGTTTCAAGATGTCTGGGGTATAAAATTCCACTTGATGTTATTTTAGGCTATGTTGTCAAACATTCTGAATTTTCTACTTTATTATTGAACTGCTTGTGCTTCTCTTGTTAGCAGCAAATAGATCTACAGTGTTCCATAAAGTCTGGGATGCAGTTACAACGTGTGCATTGATGATAGTATGATAATCAAAAAATGTTTTACAAAATGGTGGTCATTAGTTGAAATGCTTTGAAACAAAAAATAAGGAATGACATCTGGCCCTTTTAAAATAAATGTATATTGTATCTTTTTATAGTTGTTGGCAGTTCTACTGATTTTTAAAACCCTGAAAATGTAAAGTAAGACACAATGGCTAACAAGTGTGTCAAGCAAACATAAATATCTGCCTGGAGTTAAAGCTAAAATGTTAATGAATTGGAAATGCGCCTAGCCCTATTTAGAGATAGAACCAATTATTTTACTGATTGGATCAAATCTTTTCTTAGGCTTGAGTAAGTTCAGCAATAAAATTGACTCACACTTTTGTCAAATGCTTTTCCAGAGGCGTTGGAGGTTCTAAACATTCTTAGATGGAAGGCAATTTAATAAGTTGATCTAATTTGCCTTACTTGTTGTTTCTATAAAATAGCTAAGTCAATATAAATTTGAATGAAAGGGCTGAGACCTAATTGATGTTTTAGCAATAACAATAATTTTGATCAGAGTAATATCTGTTCTTTTCCTGCTCTGATTAATATCAATTGTCAGGGGTTCAGGAGCAGAGGCAAGGGCAAGGGAGGAAACAGAGAGCGAGGGGGAGGAGGCAGAAGAAAAGATGAGTGATGGCGACGACCCGAGATCTCCGAGTCTTTCCAGTGAATCAGAAGATTCACAGAAAGGAGCACCAGTGGTCAGGGCAAGGGGGGAGCCTAGGGGGACACCCCAGGAAGATAGAGCCAGAGGGGACTCAGAGGAGAGCAGTTGGAAATCGGGACCAGCGTCACAGCCAGAGAGCAGGGAAGAGGAGGAGCGCCAGAGATCAAGCGCTGGCAGCTCGCAACAGGGGGGAGGGCACGAGTCAGGAGTGGCCACACCTCCATCGGGGAGCGAAGAAACGGTCAGACGGAAAGTGGAAGGTTGGGCGCGCGCGCCAAGTTCAAATGCACAGGAAAGTGACGCAGTAGGCAGCCAGGAAAGGGAGCCAGGTCCTAAAGCCCGGCGCAAGGAGACAGGGAGTTCCGGGGGGTCGGCGTCAGAAGAATCCCGGAAGGAAGAGACCCCGGGGGGCAGAGGGACCCAGAGGAGAGCAGTCAGGCGGAAAAGGTGGAGCAGGGCTAGGATATTAAGTTGGTGCACAAGGGGCGGAGACTCAGACGGAGCTTCGCCGATCTAGCCATTAGACGTAGAGTTGCACGCAGCAGCTTGGGAATGGAAACTGTAACTCAATAAAGACTTCTACTTAATGACCGCTGGCTAGCGTGATCCTCTGTGAGCTAGGATCTTGAAGCAGCTCTGACATCAATAATTAACTTTGTCTTCCCTCTTCAGTAGCAGCAGGATTCAACATTTATATTTTCTATCTCTTTTCTGTGAACTCAGTTCTATTACTGTGAACAGCTCCATCTGAAGATGTTCCCTAGAATCCTTCAGAGACTCTGTACCTCTCATCTTAACACTAAGAGCACCTCGGTCTTATCAGGATTAGGCTTCAGTTAATTGACTCTTATCCAGTCTATTACTGAGACTAGACATTTCTGCCACACTTACAGATGTAAAAGAGAAATAGAACCTCATATCATCAGTCTAGCACTGACAATGCAGTGAGAAACTCTGGATGACTGTACTCATGAAGATGCTAAGAAGAATGGGAGATTGAACCCTGCAGAACTAAAGGCTCCACAAGACCAAATAAGAGTCACCAAGCAATACCCTCTGAAGATGGTTGCCCAACTAGGATTGGAACCACCACAACAGTGCCACCCACTCCCAACTCAGAGAGCTACTCCAGAAAAATACCATAGTTGATGGTATCAACAGTCACAGAGTGATCAGTAATCCTCCTCCTCCTCCTCTTTTCCAGCAAAGCTCACCATACATTGTAACCAAAGCAGTTTCCATGCCAAAATGAGTCCTAAACCCTAATTGAAATGGATTAAAAATATTGGTTTCACCTGCAACCACATGTGCTGTTGCAAAAAGAGTTCTGGCAACTCACAATTACCTTTTCTGTAGTCCGCAGTAGGAAAGACTCACTTGCCTGTGCAAGTTGCTTTGCTAGATCATAGTCAAATTCACAACTTCAGTTAAATACTGTCTCCAACTATCACTTGAAGTGCTATAGCCACAAATTTATCATTTGCCTTCAAGGCCAATCCATTTCAAGTTCTGAAAGGGAACATGAGTCATAACTATTCTTTGCAGGATCACGTCTCTTCAAGCCATAAGCACACTTTGTTTTCTAACTCCATTTCTTAAAAATACACTTTTGTGGTTAATCATGGTGTTCTAACCTTAATAAGCAAAGTAGCCCTTTGAGTGCTTAATTATGCTACCAATCAATCTTTTTCATTAAAATCTGGTGAAGCAGACAACTAAGACAATTACTGCAGAATCATCCTAATTTAAATTAACCTCTAATTAAAAGTCATTGTTTACTTCTTTCGAAAGCCATTGAGATTCAGGACAGGGCTTACCTGTTTATTTAGGTAATAATAATAGTAACAGTAATACCTGTAAAAAAGGAATAAAAGATGCAAGACACACATAAGCATCATCTGTTGAGAAACATAATACCATGCTTATACCCCGAAGAACTGATCAAGAGTTTTGTAAATAAATTACGGGTGCTTTGTGCTGCTCATGGGTCTCTTCATATTTATGGGGAAATAATTTCCTTACGGATTTCCATTCATAAGATATGTTTAAAATAACATGGAAGGGATAAAAATAGCTTCATTACTCATCTGCTCCATTTGGAAATTCCAATGTATCAGCTGCTTATGCTATTCCATAAACATATTTTTAAAATCCAGGTAGGTAGATGTGTTGATCTGATGCAGTCAATAAATAAATAAAAATTTAAAAATTGTCCAGTAGCACCTTAGAGACCAACTAAGTATGTTCCGCGTATAAGCTTTCGTGTGCATGCACTCTTCTTCAGATACCATTTTTTAAAAATGATTGAAATATTCTTATATCTGTCTGAAATGACTATAATATTTTGTTTGATTATCGGATGGAAATCCCTAGTCTGAAATAGGTGCAGGTAACTGGCACATTTTCCCATTCCTTCTTACAACATAGGATGAATGCCGATGAGACCACACCAAGGCACAATTCCACAATGTCAAAGTCACTGGTATGAATAAAAATGCCTTATAATTTTTGAGCTATTGGCAGGGAAGGGGATGAAAATTAGGGAAATGTTATATACATGCATGACTAAAGTCACTTCTGGGGCCCCTCCAAAATTAGGGGGCCTGAAGCTTAAGCTTCATTAGTTTCATAATAGATCTGCCCTTGCCCATAAAGTTACATGTCCTTTCTTTATTTATATTGATGTTTACAGCATCATTCCCACATTGAGTAATAATCAGGTTTAAGGGCACATATAGGGACAATACTTTGGCCACCTCATGAAAAAAGACCCTGATGTTGGGAAAGATTGAGGGCACAAGGAGAAGGGGATGACAGAGGACGAGATGGTTGGACAGAGACTCTCATCCTGCAAAGAGGGAAGGGGTTGTGGGCGGGATCCAATCTCTGCCTCAAGCAGGGGGCGTTAGGCCCCTGCCACCCACTCACCTGGCTGGCGCACCACACCCATGGGCAAGCACCCAACCAGGCGGCTTGAAGGGGGCGTGGACAGCAGCTTAACTTGTTGCTGCGCCAGCTACGCGGTCTCACTTTTCGCCATCCCGTCGCAAGTCATCCACCCTCCACTCCCTCAGAGCTCAGGGTTTCAATTTCTCTTTTGGCCTTGCTATAGACCTTAGGTTGGTCGCCCAGGTTGTCCAGGGGGCCTGGTAGGAATTTTTCCATTTGGCATTAGGCTTTGTGGTTTTTTCGCCTACCTCGTAGCAACCGTCACAACTTTCGTAGTATTGGTGGGTAGGTTAGGCATTGGAATGTGTTTGTGGTGGTGGAAGGGCTAGCTGTGGCCATTGCCTATGCCTTCAATTTTGGGTATTCTGTTAAAGGAATCCGGCGGTTGTGGATCCTGTCCGATGCCTGTGTGGCGGGGGGCCATGGCACGACCCTTGGTGACATCAGGGGAGAGCTTATAGTTGGATTAGCATCAATAGGCTCCACCTACTGGTGAATAAACCCCCCTTTTTAGACTCACCCCTCTCCGAGTGGGTGGAGTCAAGTCACGTGATCCAATGCCTAAGCCAATACCTTTTCACTTGCTGTAATCAATAAAGTTGTGGCCTTTTCTTGACCCATTAATCTTATATTACGTGTCCTTGTGTCTTCATTTCACTAAGCGGGGATCGGGTCCTCGAACCACAATGTTCTTGAAGCTACGAACATGAGTTTGACCAAACTGCGGGAGGCAGTGGAAGACAGGAGTGTCTGGCATGCTCTAGTCCATGGGGTCATGAAGAGTTGGACACGACTAAACAACAACAACTTAGGGACAATTGTTATAATAAAATATTCCACATTCTTCATTGTATAGTGGACCTTTAGCGTTATTTGAATAGATAACTAATGGAACCCAAATTCGTGTATATTAAAATACACAACTCCTTTTCTTTTAACAATGCATATTAAGATGATTTCTTTTTTTAAAAAAAATAAGCAATTACATCTGGAGCACTGAGGCACAGGAAGGAAAAAGTGATGCATGAATTTGGGATATACGCCGAACATGAGAAACTGACATAAACGGTTCTGGGAATGTAGATTAGCACCAACTCTAAGCATACATAAAATGCCATATCTTGCAGTATTAACATTTAATTATGGAGGCAGAAACACTTTGTTTTCCTAGGCATGCCCCCAGGCTAACTCTAAAGTATCTGTGATGGTGGTGAAGCATGTACCTGTGTAAACAGTAATGGCAGCAGCATGGCCCTCAGCAGAGGGGGGGAAATAGACCATTGCTTCACACTGTGCAAGGGGAAGTGTAAGTAATTGGAAGGGTCAATGGCTATATCAGTCAAAGAAATAGTTTCCCTTGAGAAGGAGACTGATTGTCCTGCATTTATTCAACAGCTAACCAACACTTAGCAGGCTTCCCTTTGCATATTATTGGTGCCAGCCCAATGAGGCAGAAAATTGCATCGTGTCATTTAATTTCCCAATCTTTGTTTTCATTGTATTAATCTTTTGGCTTTGCTTCACTTCATAATTTGAAGGCTCAGCTAGAAGCAAACCAAATGGAAATTCAGCTTACTTTCATGTCTAGCTGAATGTGTTCGATGCAGTTTGGGAAAGTTTAATTCTGTGTAATCCCACCCATGAATAATAATCATTTGGTTTTCTATGCAGACATATTAGTGTTTATTAAGCCTGCCTTAACATTCTTGGGAAATATGCCTAAAAGTCAGTCACCAAAACTTGATTAACAAATCAGTTTCAGGAAGGGAGCCGATAGGGTTTAAAAAAATAAACCAAGAAGAGATGCGTGACAGTTACTGAGGAAGGGGCAGGTTTTAAAAGCAAGCTGTGGAAACGGATTTCAAGCTGGCATTTTTCAACTTTTGGGGGATGTGTATTTAAAGTGATGTTGACCTAATATTTACCTTTGTAGAACTGCAGCCCCATGCTTACCTACCTGAAAATATGCCCCATTGAACACAGTAGAGCTTACTTCTTTACTTGCGCCTGCCCGGTTGGCAGGACTTTCTCAGTGGTGGTCTCTTATTTGTGGAATGCCCTCCCTAGTGAAGTGCATCTGTCTCCTTCATTATTGTCTGGGTCATTGTTGCCATTCCTGTTTACTGAGGCATTCAACGACCGAAAGATCCTGTTCCTGGCAGCCCTGAAATCATTGGCTGAGAGAACATGATAGTTTGAAAACTGTTTTTAGTATGTTTTTAATGATGTTGGGAGGAACTCAACTTCATGTTCTTTCAATTGTTTCATCAACACAAACATTTCAGCTTGCCCAACAAAACCATCTCCCCCCTCCTCCACCCACACTGTTCTGGGATTCTACACACACACACACACACACACATACACACACACAGAAGTGAAAGTCGTGTTGTATTAGCTCCTCCTAGCACACTTTGTTGAATCCAGCAAAAACAAATAACAATGTGTTTGCCACACTGTGCTCCTTTGGGAGGAAGGGTGAAATATATACAAACACAGATACAAAACTTACTTCCAAGTAAACGTAATAGTTTACTAGGGAAGCATAAAATTGTGCTGGAATAGTCATGTTCTTCCAAATGCTTGCAGGATGTAATATTGAGCTACAGTCTAGAGATGCCAGTAGTTTTGACTGGTGCCCATTGGAACCAGTAGAGCAAAAGGCAGGGATGTCAAGAAGCCAGCACCAACGGCAGGCAAAACCAAATAATTCTAGTTTTGTCCCCCATCCTCCTTTCTGATGAGTTATACAAGGACAACACTCTGAACCACTTTGAACCACAACTTATGACCACAACATGAGAAGTTTTACTTTGAACAGGGTAATACATATTCAGACAGTCACAGTCAAGTTCAACAAAGCCTCAGCCTCATAAAATAACAGCTGCATAAATAAGCCTGTTCCAAATAAATTAATTCCAATTCATCAGAAAGCACCCTATATCCCTCTAACCCCCCCCCCCCCAAGAACTGTGAATAGGCCTGCTGAGTTTGCCAATAAAAACAACTGAAATTGTAAGCATTCAAGATGCAAGCTCCAAACCCTTGTCAGGAAAATGAAACTTGTTTCTTCAAGCCTCATTGTAAATGCATGCAACGGATGGGCTCTAGTCAGGCACTGTGGCATGGCGTAAATTTTAAAAGCCTGTTTCCCCCACCACCACAGGGGTAGAGGTGCCTCTGGAAGTTAATTACTTGTGCTTTCTGCAAACTGACAGGTAGATTTCAAAGCCATGAAGTGACGCGAATACTCCTCTGACATTTAATCACAGCCCTAATAGAGATAAGTGGGAATATGCATCATCAAGACAACCAAATTACAAACAACAATTATGATCACCAAAGTTAGGATTTAAGTTTGTCTTCCTATGAAGCTTGGCAATGGATTCCCCCACCCCTCTCATTTAAATACCTAGGGTGTTATTTGTGAAAATGGCTTTCCAGGTGCACTTCATTTTTACTGAATGCCCCCTTCTTTTAAAGCTAACGATTTAACTAGTCATTAGGATGTGTGGCAAATTCATGGAGTTTAATTAAATACAAAAAAAAAAAAAATCTCCTCTCGCCGGCAAGAACAAAATATATGTTGTCAAGAATGCAAAAGCAAAGGAAATAAATTGCTTGTGGTAGTTCACAAACAGAGGCAATATGCACAATATGAGACTGTGTGCAGAGATAAGACAGTGACAACAGACTTGACAACAGATATGAGGCGTAGAAGACTCATGTGGACTCGGTTTCCAAGTGCCCTGAATATGGGAGCTGAACTGACTCCACTGAACTGCACTGGAAGACAGTGAAGTAAAGTTCTAGCCTAGAACGTGCAAATTTGTCCTAAAAGACATTTTTGTAAAACAATTTTCCGCATGTATAATGCATTTTTTAATGTTATTGTCACTAAATACATGCATTTTTATGCCCGCTTTATCCTAGTATATGCATTTTTGTGCATATTACTTGGCTGGAGAATTGCACTGCAATTCAGAGAAGTGCACAGTTCAAAGGATGGCTGTGTTCCAGTTCTTGGAAAGTGAATTAGGCAGTTTTGTCTGTGAATGTGAACTGAATCAATTTTTCCCCCATGCATAGCCCACGTATGTTACTGTTTAGTTTAACCTACTTCATATAAGATTCAGGTAGGTAGCCATGTTCGTCTGACACAGTCAAAATAAATTAAAAAATTGTCCAGTAGCACCTTAGAGACCAACTAAGTTTGTTCTGGGTATAAGCTTTTGTGTGCATGCACACTTTCTCAGATACACTGAAACAGAAGTCACCAGACCCTTATATATAGTGGGAGGGTGGGGTGGGGGTTTTCTCAGAAGGGTAGAATAAGTTAGGGTTAAGACAAAAAAAATACACAATCCACCCTGGAGCTGAAAAAAATAGTTCTCCAATTTTGCCTGGTCAGGTAATGAGATTTAGAGCAGTTCTGTTGATAGCAGACACTTCAGTGCAAGCAGGGGAAGTGGATGGGTTAGAGCTGCTGGTTATTGCACACCCCTTTCATAAAATCACCACATAGCTCAGTGTTAGAGCACCCCACCCTGTTCTTTCCCTGGCATCTCCAGGTAGGAATGAAAATGTCCCAGTCTTTGGCCCTGGAGAGCTGCTGCCAATCAGTGTAAACAATACTGAACTAGATGAACCAATGTTCTGGCTTGATGTAAGGCAGTTTCCTATGTACATGGAATCAATGTAGGTAGGTCCTGTGAATGGCTCTTAACAGACAGTACATTTCATGGCACCTGTGCTCTGATCATCAATATCTCAGGATTTCTGCAAACATGAGGAAAGTGGAGCCTATATATTCAGCCTTTTCCTCAAATCCAATATGGGATCATATCCCTGCTTATCTTTACCTCATAACTACAGAAATAAAAAGACACATGTGAAATACAATGTGTCTTTTCCACACCCACGCTGAACTTTTGGAACTCGAAGTTCATCATCCTATATATATAACAGGGGCCTAATGTTTGGAGTCTCCTAAAGACCCTAAGATTAGACCAGTGAGGCACAATACGGTTTCAGAATACATATAAAAATAGCAGCTTAAAAGCATGGATACTTATATCCTCATCTCAGGCAGGAAATATACCAAATGAAGTTGTTAGCCATTGCAGTTAGAAGAAGTCAATGTAATTATATAAATTCTTGTTGTTGACTGATTTCATGTAGGCGTCACATTGGATGTGGGTCTGAAGGGGTGGGGGCGAATAAGCAGCAGGCAGTAGACTGCCAAAAAAAACCTCACAGAATACTTATTGCTTTTCTCTCCTATAATTATGGTCTATTTTAAAAAATAAGTAGCAGTAAATCACTGCACCTGTCCTCTTAGATAAAGGTAGTGGTCACCATGAAAACCTACCACTACTTGCTGACAAAATGAAGTTGTCAATGATATTTCTGAAATTCCACACTGAAAGTATAAGAATACACATTCTCATATTTTGAAAGGTCACACATCGCCAAAATCTACTTCATACACAACCCAGAGAGGGTGCTATTAAACTAAGTGCTTTTCTGCACAGGTCTTGATCCTGAACAATAAAGAACATGATAAAAACTGCCCACTAGAAGTCATAGTAATGCACATCTTTCCAAAGCAAACACTTGCTGTTTGTTTACTTCATCATTAGCTTCCAATTCGTATCACTCAATGCAAGATATAAGCACAGGGTTCTTCACACTCTATAAACTCAGAAGTAAAATAAGACATATCCAGATCTCAGGGGTGTGAAGGGATTTTAGGGAATATGGCCAATGTTTGCTTCCATTTCCCTGCAACAAAAAGAAAGGTAACTGGGAAGGAATGGACATTCAGGATGAACTGCTTAGAATCATAGAATTGTAGAGTTGGAAGGGACCCCAAGAGTCATCTAGTCCAACCCTCTGAAATGCAGGAATACTAGGTAAAAGGTAAAGGGACCCCGGACCATTAGGTCCAATCTGTGGCCGACTCTGGGCTTGCGGCGCTCATCTCGCTTTATTGGCTGAGGGAGCCGGCGTACAGCTTCCGGGTCATGTGGCCAGCATGACTAAGCCGCTTCTGGCGAACCAGAGCAGCGCACGGAAACGCCGTTTACCTTCCCAGCCGGACCGATACCCATTTATCTACTTGCACTTTGACGTGCTTTCGAACTGCTAGGTTGGCAGGAGCAGGGACCGAACAACGGGAGCTCACCCCATCGCGGGGATTCGAACCGCCGACCTTCTGATCAGCAAGTCCTAGGCTCTGTGGCTTAACCCACAGCGCCACCTGCGTCCCTATGCAGGAATACCAGCTGAGACACAAATTTCATACCCTCCAACATCTGGGTGATCCAAAGTGGGACACTAATTTTTATTTTGTTCCTGAGCTCTCATGGGAACCAGCTGACTCACACCAGAGTGCAAGACCAAAAAAGCAAATGCCTTGGCATGAGCTAGCTGACTCCCGCAAGAGCTCAGGACCCAAAAATGGGACATTCCAGGATCCCATCAGTTACAGTGAAGATTTTGAAATTCATACAAGTACTTTGGAAACCTCAGAAACAGGTGTGCTGCTTAGGAGGACCACTCACTGTCCAAGCCCCATTCAATGAGACTTACTTCCAGGTAAGTGTGACTAGGATGGCAGCCTCAAGCTGCTACCCAAAACACATGGAGAGGGCTTACAGAGGGATCCCTTGTGAATGGATTATGGCTCACTTTCAAACAGATAAATTATAAATACAATTTATACCAACATTAAGCACAGAGGAAGCATACATGGAATACTGATAGTCCATGATTAGCAACAGAGCGGCTCAGTTAATGAATGGCAGCCTGGAAACAGATTCCAGAATCAATCCCCATCTTTAACTATATATGCAGACACCTTCTGACCTCTTTACCTCTCCCCCTCAGGAAAAAAATCTATCCACAAGAAACAAACATTCAGTGTTAAGAGATGCCTCTTTATTTTTCATTGGCAGCACATTCTATGGCAGAAAGGGCAGAGAACTGAAATCGCAGAAGGCTTCACTCTATATGCAAATAGCAACCCATCAGGAAGATCATTATACATGACAGAGATGAGCAGTTTAATTTTCTATAAAGGAGGTAAACAAGGCGCAGGCGTTCATGGATGTGCCATGCTTGCATAGATGAGAGAGAACATTCCCTTTGCTGTGCAACACAAATAGAGGCCTGTAAATATGGAAGGGGTGTCAGGGAACACATTTCCCCCAAATAGAAAGGCAAGCTAATATGGGGGCAGGGGAGGCAGGATGCAATTGTAGTAAGAGGCAGAAAAGCAAGGAGCTTTCCTCCTTTTTCTCAATTGCCACTCTTCAGTCTACATTTCACAAGAAAGAGAAAAAAGAATCACAGAATTGCAGCCTTAGAATTTGTAATCAAAGAATTAACACTAAAGAAATGAGGAAATGATGAGCTGGATCAATAAATTTCTTTCCATGAATGGAGGAGGCTCTGACTCAGAGCTTTCCAGACTTTTCATGTTGGTGACATACTTTTGAGACATGCATCATTTCGCGACACAGTACTTCAGTTTTACTAGCAAACCGGAGGTTAAACTAACCCCTTAAAAGAGTGTCGCAACACAGAGTTTGGAAAGCTCAGCTCTAACTGGATGAAAGGGAGAAACCAGGTTTGATCATTCCCTCATAACCCTACAGTTCCTAGTGTCACCTCCCATTTTGCCCCAAAGGCTCCCCCAGCCTTTCTGGGCAGCTTTTCAGTGCACACTGGGCAGCAGGCTAGAACTCGCCTCCCACCTTCCTCCAACAAAATGCTCAGAAGTAGTGCCCCTGAGAAGTCTGGATGCAAGCCCATAAACTTATTTTTAACCCTGAAGAGGAGTGTGCACTGGTGGAGGAAGGGGGGCATTGTAGGTGCGGTCCACCCCGGGTGTCATCCCTGGGGGGGGTGACATCGGCCCCCCGGGATGCTCACTGCTCACCCTGCCCCCACAGGCGGCTCACCCCGCCAGCAGGTGCACAGCATGTGCCCCGCTCTGAGTGCCGGAGCAGCTAGCTCTGCCTCTGGGAGTGTGGTGTAGTTTTTTGTGTGCTGGGCTAGAATGTGGGAGACCGAAGCTCAAATCTGTCCTCAGCCATGAAGCTCACTGCATGACCTTAGGCCACTGTCTCTTTCCCTAATCTACCTCAGGGAGCAGGAGAACTGTGAGCTCCTTGGAGGAAAGGGTGTGTAATAACAAACAAACTTAAATATCAGATATATTTTTTTAAAGAAAAAAGGCAGAGAATCATAGAATTGGAAGGGACCACAAGGGTCGGCTAGTCCAATCCTGTGTAATGCAGGAATATTTTGCCCAACATGGGATTCGAACCCACAACCCTGAAATTAAGAGTCTCATTCTCTATCAGCTGAGCTATCCCTTCCCTTTGTCAATAGTGTTTTGGGTTATCTTTAGCAACCCAATGAACAGCAGAACATGCTTCAACAATTCCTTTCGGATATGCCATACTGGGTTGTAAACGGGTGACGAAAGCATTCACAAACTTGAGCCTATTCCTAAAACATTTCAAAAATGTTTGATGTTTTCAGAGTAACACTCCTGACTGATTTACTCTCTTGTGCACACATACATATTTTATTTTATATATGAGTATTTGAGGAAAAAGCTAGCTGTGAGATATGAAAGAAAGTAAATAAATTACATCTTATATGCAAATTGTTATCTCCACAGCTCTCCCAACTCTGCAGTATTCCCTGCATTAATAACAAATGATATTCTACTCAGCTCCTAAAAAATAAATATACCTTCCACTTTTTTTGTCCTCACTTTTCACCCTGACAGCAGTCCTTTGTTTGATTATGTTATTAGCCTCCCCACCACCATGGAAAACAATTTCTTTTTATTACAGTAACCAAGCCTTCTGTATTTCAGACAGTACTTACTAAGACAGTAAATATATTATAGTATTTTACTTCTTGTACAAGGCGAAAACAGCCACAAAATTGTGCCTGAGGCTCTTCAGACAATCTTCAGATTTCCCAGCAAGGACTTTCCAATACTATGTGCTCAACACATGCAACAAAATCATTGTGTGTAATTTCACATATGGGCCTGGATCCATAGAAATACTTTAAGGAATACACTACTAAAAAAAAAAAAAACAGGAAAAAGTTGCCCTGAAAAATGTATCAGCCATCCCAAAAGGAACTCTAGAAAAAACAGGGAGAAGTGTTGTGGGGATGGTTCAGGGATGTGAATATGATAAGGTGACCAGATTCTAAATCAATTCATCACAGGCTTTTTAAAAATTGTGTGAATGTTTCTCCCCCCCCCCCCCAGGGTTTATAACAACATTCACTACAGGCATGACAACCTTTGCGACTTTTTGGAACTGTAATGGCTTACCATACTGCTATAGAAGGTTCCAGTTCTATGCTGATAATCCTGACCAACAAGATGGCTATTCTTTTGAAAGGCATTTATTCGTTAGGTCCAGTCGTGGCCGACTCTGGGGTTGTGGCGCTCATCTTGCTTTATTGGCCAAGGGAACCGGCGTACAGCTTCCGGGTCATGTGGCCAGCATGACTACAGCATGACTAAGCCGCTTCTGGCGAACCAGAGCAGCGCACAGAAACGCCGTTTACCTTCCCGCCGGAGCGGTACCTGTTTATCTACTTGCACTTTGACATCCTTTCGAACTGCTAGGTTGGCAGGAGAAAGGACCAAGCAACGGGAGCTCACTCTGTCACGGGGATTCAAACCGCCGGCCTTCTGATCGGCAAGTCCTAGGCTCTGTGGTTTAACCCACACCGCCACCCACGTCCTGACTGGACCTAACGGTCAGGGGTCCCTTTATCTTTACCTTTAGGTCTCTTTACGTTGCTTGAAAGAAGCCCCACAAGCACTGACGGCCTTATGAATCAGTTCCCCTGCATTTATGGAGAGCCTCTGGTCCTCTAGATCGTGTTGGGTTACAAATAAATTTTATGTAATGCTATTGTTGTGGTCTTCCTATTTTATTTTTTCATTGTATTGTGAATTAAAACGGTTGTAAGCCACTCTGAGTGGACACTAGACGTGAGGGAAGTAAACTTTAATTTGACAAGAGAGATCCTTCTCCCACCATCTCTGACCATTGGCCATGCTGATGGAGGTCACAGTCCAACCAAACCTAGAAAGCCTCATGCTACCTATCTTTCCTATAAGTAGTCATCACAAGCTGTTTAGCTTCCACCCCAAAGCATATGCATCCTATAATAAACCTTCAGAAGCCTGTCCATTGAAAAAACCCTATGTTATAGTAAGCACTAACTGTAAGGATTTTAACAGATGCCCGCCTACTGCAGCTGTCAGTTGTATGTGCTGAAATGCCACTTTTGGCAGGTGTCTTTTAAAAGGCTCAGACACAGATCCCGATGCCGAACTTCACACTAACAGGTGTGATAAAACTAGAGCTGCTAAAGGGCACTGAAATTGCATGGAAAATGATAGTAATGAAGCAGCATGAAAGCGGTTTCTTCTGCAATTATGCTGCGCTATGCAGAAAGGCTGTCAACAAGGCTGACCTCTCTAGGTTGTCATGCGAAAAGCCTGATTATTGCTGTTTTCCCCTCTCTGGCACTGAAGAGAGACAAAGCTGTCAGGCATCGTTTCTTTATTATTGTCATTTGCTATGGATTCAGTTGCTTTGCAGAGTGAGTAAAGATTAACAAACAGAAACAGCTGGCCTGTTCCATCGCTCTGCTGAAGGTTAAGAGAACTGCAACCTTGGTGAAACTTTGCTTCACAACTCAAGATGAAAGGAAGTCGGGCTAACCAAGACCTTAACTGAGGGAAATGGGCCTACACTTCCACTTGAAAGCCTGTTTGTTACTCGTGTCTATTGCAGCAATGAGGAGCTTGTGGCCCTCCATAAATTGTTGGACTACAACTCCCATCATCCCTGATGATATTTGGGGCTGATGGGAGCCCAACAAGATCTAGACTCCCACAGGTTCCCCATCCCCAATTTATTGATACAAACTAGAAATGACTGGGCAATGAGGCCACAAGTCAGAGCTAGATAAATCGCTTAGAGATCACAAATATCTGAACTGGGGCAAAACTACAGCAGTCACATGAATACTTTGAGTTCCAGCATAATAGGGAGGATGGGTTAAGTTTAATAAATTTACAAATGACTTTTTAAAAAAAAAACTACACAAAGTAATGCACAATGAGAAAGCAACCACTACAAAATACTGCAATATAAGTTTGCACAATAGCTGGACAGGTTCACTAGTATCTCCATGGTGCTTAGTTTTAGATTTCTGTGAATAGGGCTACTACTGTGGATTACTAAGGCAATACAGTGGTACCTCGAGTTACAGACGCTTCAGGTTACAGGCTCCACTAACCCAGAAATAGTGCTTCAGGTTAAGAACTTTACCTCAGGATGAGACCAGAAATCGCGGCACAGCAGCAGCGGGCCCTATTAGCTAAAGTGGTGCTTCATGTTAAGAACAGTTTCAGGTTAAGAACAGACCTCCAGAACGAATTAAGTTCTTAACCCGAGGTACCACTGTACCTGGTCAGAGTCTTGGGCATGTCAAAGGAAGATACTCGGGTGATGTGTCTCCATGAAAATCAACATTAAGCTGCTCAGAATCTAAAACCCAACAAAAACCTTGGCAAGAAAGAAACAGCACAATCACCACATTCGGACCTTCTCTAGAAGATGAACAAGAACTCTTCTCGCTTTCCAAACAAGAGTCGTACACCTAGATGTTATTGATAGGAAAGCTGCCATTTCTAAACATGGCTTTGTTACCACTTCATCAGAGCTTCCTCACTTGGCAAATTTAGCTGATGTGTCCTTCAGACCCAGATATGAACATTTGCTGCAAGTATCTGGAATACCTAGGGGTGAATTCATTTTCTCCTGAAGCTAACAGAGGCAGATGTTTGGCATATATTTCCACCTGGCCAACCTACTGAATGATTTTGCAAGGTCTCAACTGCAGGCACTGGAGTTCTTTTCTCAAGTGATTTGTTGCTACCTATAATGTACGTTTTCCCATGAATGAGCAAAAGTCTTCCTGACCTTGTCAGTCTTTTGATGGCTCTGGAGAAAAGAGGAGCATTTTACATTTTCCAGCTACCTAGCTAAGTGTGCACTGTCTCCTCCACACCTCAGAGAGACTCACTAAGCCAAAAACTGTTCAGCATATCAGTTGAATGACTGTTATTCGATACTTACTCCTGAGTATTGGCGACACTAGCAAACCTGTGGGAAATAGATTCTGCCAGAAAGGTATTTTACATGTTAAATGCTAAATTTAACAAGAGAGTCTGACACATCTAAAGGATTCCATTTCTGTGGGAAGGGGAGACTACTTCAAAACTTATTTCAATAGCTAATACTTCTTTCAAACACCTTAAAACCAACTATATCTGGGCGCAACAATAATGTATCAGCATTTGAATTGTACTGAAAGGCATGAGCATATCTGACAGGTTTCAAAATAATTGTGTTGTTTAATTGAGAGGGAATAATTTAAAAACAGTGTGTGCATAGTTGCACGTGTGTTTGTTTTGTGAAGTTCCATTCCTGTGTTTTGCTCACAGGGTGGTATCCAATGGAAAGAATCTTGTCAGTGGAATGAGCCGGGTGGAGAGCACTTTTTGGTAATTCCTTCTCCTCCAAGCAGCTCCACACATATCCCTAAATATGTTTTTGGATTGTTGAGGGCCCTCAAGAGAAGATTTGGTATGTGTGAGGATGAATCACTGAAAAATTCCCCTCTCATTCTAGCGATAGATTCCTTCTGCCATCAGAGAGACTGCGTGATACCACCCAGAATGAATGTAACAGATGCTATGATTCTGTATTTTGGATCAGGGTAGGAATTAAAGTTTTGGTGTTGTTTATATTGTTGTACTTCAAAGGTAGAACGTTTAAAAAGGATTAAACACATTTTAAAAGCTGGTTTTTCTTCTGAAAAAGGGTTGTGCAAATGAATGTAAATGTTCTCCCTGTCATTCATTACAGAGACACAAGTCTACTAATAATGAGTTTATTCTCAATACTTTTTTACTTACTATTAATTTAAATTATTCTATATTGTGTTTTAGCATTGCCTTTCTTGTAAGCCACTCAGAGAATATTTTTAATAATCATTATTAACAGTAATAGTGGTAATAGTAAGAGATTTCAGAAATCTATTACTCTTTTGTAGCTTATTGCCTTTTGTTGTCTAGTGACAGAAGGATCCCTGGCTAATAAATCTGAACTAAATCTAGTCTCTCTTTTATACTATTTATGACCATGCAGAGTTGAAGAGCTATAATTAATGTAATGTTATACCAATTCAAATTACAGTATTGGGACAAAATATGGCAACTGATTATAAAGTCATACATTTCCACATTATAAGGCAGTTGCAGCTAATACACCAATATTATTTCCAGCTGCTTTTGATAATGATAACCTGTGACTTTTGGTTATCAGTGCAAATTGTTTTTATTGTACCACAAGAACCTGTGCAAGATTTTAATAATAATACTACGCCCATTATCCACTTAAACTTAATAAGTTAAAACAAGCAACATTTGTTGACTGCCAAGTTTTTGAGCTTAGGGCTTTGAATTTGAAGTACACTAAAGAAGTCAAAATAGATCCTTCCTTCAAATCATGGCCATCCCTGGTAAGTCTTAGGAACCATCAACTTCAGCAAGTCACAATGATGGACCAATGTTGATGACAAGGATAGAAAAATACAGCTCTGTGCTGTTTTGTGCAGAGCGCCTGGAACTTTTTGCTGACTCTCAGTGGCAGTCATAATGGCATCTTGAAAAACATAATATCAGCATGATAAGATGCTAAAGTGCAGAAAAAGAATACAAGATTGTTTTGCAAATATGGAATCATAACACTGTCAAAATAGGAATGTTTCAAAGTTGAATAAATGCCAGGTAAGCAAGGATCCCAGTTACACTCTTCTCTAGTTAGATTATGGGCACCCATGGTCTACAACTTACATGGGTTTGCCTAGTTAAGTAATGAACCTGCAGTAAAAGGTGTTTCGTGGTGGACTGCAGAGCGATAGGGGGGCAAATCTTCAATTAGAGAAATAGTAAGCTGAAGATTGTCATTCCGACCACCTTGATTGCTTTGCCAATGCAATTATAATGCTAGCCTTATGCCATTCTTAATCCGCATCATTTTCTAAGTACTATATGCTATCTTAAATTGCTTTCTGTTGCTGTTTTGCTTCAAAGGTCAGAATATCTTTATCTTCAGTAAGAAGATAGTCTTCTTATAGATATGTTTTGAATGAAGCATTGTACAGCAATTAGGCAACAGATTTATTTCAATTACCATCTTGAGTCTGTGATCTCTATTCCTGTTTATCCTCCAGGGTGGAGAACCTGCAACTCATCCCAGACCATGTGTCATTTTGAAGGAGGCTGCTGGGCATTCAGCAACAACGGGAGTGCCATGGGTTCCCACGCCTACTTTGCTCCCTGAGTTTCTAATGTGTAAATTAGAACCTCAATTAGATCACCCAATTAACAGCCCCCTCCCCACACTGTTCTACTACAAAGGCTCACTGTAAATATTTATACATATGGTAGAATGAAGAAACATCTTGAGTGAAGCTAGATATGGTGGACAACACAGGCTGCTGCGGAAATGGGGAACTGCATATTAAGTTCTTTTTCCTATTCAGAGGAATGTGTGATAATGGAAAAGTGGGATGTGATGTCATCCTGCTTGACACATACACAAAGCCCACTTCAAGCAGAAAATTATGTTCATCGTGGAATAGGGAAACACACATAACAACATACACTTCCATTGATACAAACTATAGAAATGGTAGGAAAGGATGTGGCGAGAATAGTGTTGCTCTGTATGATAGAGAGGACATAGAGTCAATAGGGGCTACCTATTCTGCATTGACGGATGGTCCTGGGAGTAATTGCTGAGATCGTCTTGTTGGCTATGGACACTTTCATGCTGCAGTTTCATACAGCCCTTGCTTTCTTTAAGCCCCAGGCTTCCTGAAGCTTAGACTACAACTCCCATCATCCCTGACCACTGGCCATGCTGGCTGAGGATGGCGAGGGTTGTGGTCTGTGAGGACTCAGGGCAGGGAAAGAGTGTTCTAACCTGCACCCCAGTCTCAAGAAGATTAGTACATCTGGACCAACCATTCATACCTGTGTCATTCTGCCTTGAATTCCTAAGTGTTTTGTTTTACACAAAAAGTGACGTACATGGTTCTCCCCTTCCTCATTTAATGCCTGGCAGGTAGGGTTAAGCTGTGGGGAAGTGACTGGCCCAAGGTCACCCAAGGAGCTTCATAGGCGAGTGGGGATTTGAACCCTGGTTTCCCAGGCACTCCCTGGCACTGCACCAGACACTGGCTCTTAACACTGAATCTATTAATGAGACACATCTTTAAACATGAGTTGGTCAGAGGTGTAAGAAACCTTACACTGGGTCTGCACTGCGTCTCAGGGGCTAGAAGTGCATCGGCAGAAAGCAGGAATAAGGAGTGGTAGACAAAAACATTTGAAGGACCATACTCCATATTTCTCCCAAGGCCTTTTTTAGGGGGGCACGGCTGGCTCAAAACAAAAACAGGGCTACTTTTAGTTTGTTTCAATATGAAGTAGCTGATCTAATGCATAACATCTTTTATCCAAGGCTTATTTAAGACATTTCTATCCACATCAAACTACTGGGGTGATAAGAGATTAGATATCAAAATCAATAAAGCTGCCGCAGAATATGGAACAGATTATTGAAATACATTCTTACAAATAAACAGCGCTGAAATATTTGCACAACTCTGTACACCCACAAATTTACACCGAGTGGTTATCAGGTATTACTGTTCAGTCGGTTTTCTTTCCACCTCCCGATACTTTTGGAAGGGTGCGTTATATGCCCAAACAGTTCTAGAGTTCTTTTCTCTCTCTCTCTGAAGTGTTTAAAATTCAACCAGACAGTAGCAATTTTCTTTTAATCTAAGCAAACTGATGTGTCAAAGACAATCAGTATACTGAAGCTATCCCCAGAGAATCCTAATAATCCTGATGAATAGCCGTGCTCTCTAGAAAACTCAACCATTGAACTCTCGCCACCGGATGTCACAAGTACTTAAAGCTGAGGTGGGCCAAGCAGCCCAGGTCTCGTTCCCACAGAGCCCACCAGGTATCCATTAAAATATTATAGAAATGCCACAGCAGGCCAGCCCAGCTAGATTTCAAACAAGAATTTGGGGGGTTCCAGCTGCAGTGATATATTTTGCAGGCTGGGGGTGCAAAGACGTAGATTTTTGCATTTGACACCACAGATGTGAGCTGCCGTATGTAGAACAGCTTTTTCCTACACTGCGCAAGAAGCTGTGGGCCACATTGGAGTAGCACACCCAAGCCAGCATCATTTATCCTGGAGCTCTTCCCCATGTCAGCATCACTTAACCTGAAGACAGAGTGTGTTCGTATGGGGAGGAAACCCAGTGTGAGATCTTTTTCATGCTGGCCAGGCTGTCAGATTTAACCTTCACAGCAAAGGAGGGAACCATGCTGCAGGGGTGGCTTCTGTGCTCAGAAGATAACGTGCAATGGAGACCTTACTGGAATTTGAATGTATTGCCTTAAAATGGGTGTGATCTGCGTGTGGGAATTGCCTCCTTTGGGAATATGCACTGCATGATATCCAAGTCACACTGACTTGAGCCATAATCTGGAATGACTCCCAGTTTCAGAACTCTTTCCAGAGGGCTTTACTGGGTATTTCTCTCTCACGCTTGCTCTTTTTTTATATATACTAGATTTTTCTAACTAACGTGTCAACAGTACAGTGGTAGCTCGGGTTAAGAACTTAATTCGTTCTGGAGGTCTGTTCTTAACCTGAAGCTGTTCTTAACCTGAAGCACCACTTTAGCTAATGGGGCCTCCTGCTGCCGCTGCGCCACTGGTGTGCGATTTCTGCTCTCATCCTGAAGCAAAATTCTTAACCCGAGGTAATATTTCTGGGTTAGCGGAGGCTGTAACCTGAAGCGTATGTAACCTGAAGCGTATGTAACCCGAGGTACCACTGTAGTAACAATGCAACTGATATGTTGTAAAAGAAACACCCACCAAAGTTTATTGTCGCTCTATCCAAGCCTTGATTCTCGATATGGCATGTAGAACATGAGTCATTCTTTAGTGCTTTTGCAAATTAGATGCAAAGCTTTCAGATCTAAAAGAGTCTTGATACAATTTCAATAGAAGTTCATGAATAAATACAATCTATGGTCTGACAAGACTCTTTTTTTAGGTAAGACACATAGCAAAGAATATATGTGGGAGGGATAGCAACCTATCAAACATTCTAAACTATAAGCTTATATAGTTAAGTTATAGTTTCTCAACAAGCTTGTCCTCAGTTGTTAAAAGGACACAGGTGTTCTAAAATACCCTTTTCAATACAATTAAATCCTATATTAATCATGTGTCAATATACTAGATACAGTCCACTTTATGCATGGCTATTACATAACCAAAAGTCACTTTGAAAACGCATATTGGTTTGAAATTCTAAAGTCATTAGAAATCTAGGTTGCCTAATTGTATCTCTATTCCCCAGTGAGTACTTAGATAAGCTTTTTGTGATACATATAAAATACCAATGACATCTTATGACTTTTAAGAAAAACCACTCGCCTGAAATAACTTAAAGAAGTTCATTCACTGTGCAGGCAAAGAGCTGGAAATAGGGTCTCTTGGAGGATGTCATCCATCCCTCAGGCTTCCCACAGGACAAGATTCTGCATTCTTCTTGAAAAGGAACAAGTTACAGGCTTCCCTACCTGCAGCAGTTTCACCACCACCAGTTTGTAACTGCACAGCACTAGTGAGCCCATTAGAAACCAGTGGTCAACATGCAATGAAAAGTCCAGTAGTCTAGGTACCAGAATCCAGCAACTGACGTGCAAACCTTTCCTCCATAGCAGCTCATTTCACTGGAACCTCAGTAGGCTGCAGAACACGCAGGTTAGAGAAAGCTGGTTTAGAGAAAGATGCAGCAATTCTCTATGAAAAAGATACAAATTGTTGCTGGCATCCGTCTGTCTCAAGAGACAATGGAGTGGACTTCAGGGGGGGGTGAAGTCAAACCGCTGTGTAAGCAGCACCGAAGTGACCTTCCCAGGGTGCAATCCTAGGCAGTGTGTATGGAGGCCTCACAGATATGGTCCAAGGGAAAGCAGAGCACGACATTTGGCACCAGCTTGGTGGCAGGAGTTGAAGGAAGAAGGCATACAAGATGCCATCCAACCATCTTAAAGTCCTCTTACAGTGGTATCTCCGGTTGCAGATGGGATCCGTTCTCCGTCCGCTCAGATCCCGAGGTTTCCGCAACCTGAGGACCACTTCTGTGCATGCGCAGACTGCTTCTGCACATGCGTGCAGGGCGAAACCTGCTAAAATACTTCTGGGTTTGCCGCGCGCGCATCCCAAAGTTTACATAACCAGAGGGTTACATAAACGGAGGTACGACTGTACTTGAGAACCATCCTACTCATTCTTGAAAGTGCAGTCTTGGTCACCTGCCCCAAAGTCCTGACTTAACAGCACCATTTATACCCCAAGTCATTTATTGGAAAGTAAATTCCACTGACACAAAGGGAATATGCTTCCTGGTTAATATGTTTAAGATATCAGGAGAAAGGTGTCAAACACTTGTTAGGTCCTAGGCCTTTATTTATTTTGTGCTCTGCTATAGAACCTGTTTATTTAAATAAGCAGATATGAAACTTTGAAGAGCATCTAAATAAGCATGGACAGACTCACAAACATGACCAATCAGTAGTAAGTTACAAGAAAATATTTAACTTTAATGCATACTTTTCACACAGCTCAGGCCTGAGAAATGTATTGTCCAAATAAAAGGATTCATTCCTTTAAAATATATACAAACTCTGGAGGGGCATGAAGTCACTGACGCTTCAGTGGTGCTTGAATAGTGTTGTACATCTGAAGTGTAGAATATAAATTATACCCCCCCCTCCAGAAGTTAAACTTCTTTGCTGACAACAGAACAGACTTTTAAAAATGTTTAGATCGGTATTAAAATACTATAAAGCTAAAAAAACTTTTTTTGTGACAGTTTCATTAAGGTAAACAGAACAAAAAATACATCAGATTTGGTATTTTGCATCATAGTTTTTTGAACTTTCTGTACAATGCTCCCTAGAGAAAAATAAATAAATGGCATTTTTTTTCCCATGCAAGATAATGCATGATCAAAGGCAGCAGCTGAGATTTTGCACCAGTTCCCCCCGTGCTTATTATTTTTATTTCAATGAAATAGATTGGGCTTAATGCATTGGCTCTCAAACTGCCCTTTAACTGTGACCCATAGACAAGGCCACAGGAAGTACATATCCAATACAAATCTATGGCGCAAACTAGTGACTGAGTGGCAGCATTGAAAGTTCCTGGTGGCCACGTCTGAGAAATCCTGACCCACCAAGTGTATACCAGATTGCAGCCCTCATGAGTAATTGGCCTTTGAGTAGGAGGGAAAGCACCAAGTTGAAAGCTCTGATAAAGAGCAGGCAGAATCATAATGGGGGAAACCTCATATTTGAGAGATGAAAGGGAAAAGTATGACATGCTTAATACAGAACTGCCAATTAAAAACTGAAGCTAGAATGTACTCGGTATACCATGAAACAGCTATCTCAAGATCAGGATGAGATACAGGAAGAGGGAAAACTGGATAAATTGCAATGGAAGTCAATCCCGCTCACGGACTGCGAAATCAAGTTGTTTTCCAACCAACATCATCTTCTTATTGACAGGTTGTTAGATTAACTTTTGCCACTCTGAATTCCACATCGGTAATCAGAGGGGTTGTCTGACTTCATTATGCCATCGTATAACCGTAGCTTCCGCAGTGTAACGCCACAAGAAGCCTGTCCTTAAGGATCTCTTTTTGGGGGTACTCGGGCAACTTCAGCATGTTGATACTAAAACGAAAGAGGAAAGCATCCCTTTAAGAATATGCAATCTGGAGGGAAACATTTGTCTTGCACAAGATAATCAACGCTAAACACCGCACTCTCAAATCTGCATTCAGATCCGAAAGCCTTGAAAATGAAGTTTACAGGGAGAAAACGCACTGCTGCATTGCAGTCCCCCTTAGTATTCAGATGTTCTCCAGGTGGGGGGAAAGAAATTTCTCTTAGCTTAAAAGAAAAAGAAAAGCAATATAGCAATTTAACATGAAGTATCCTTTAGTGAGATTGTACTGCTGCCCATTAAAACTATACAACAAGTTTGATTTCTTTCTTCAACAGTGTGGAAGAAATAATTGAAACACCTATAGCTTATGACTAGAACAACCAGATCTGCTTTGGCTAATGATACTGACCAGAGGCATTTCTCTGATGAGCTTATACGAAGATATAATTCTGATCTTGAAGAATTCTTGCCCCTCTCAACAAAAGGAAAACAAATGAAAAACAAAGGGATGTTCTCAATGCATTTAAATGAGGCTATTTAACCTACCATGTGCTTGATGTTGGTAGAAGATTTGGGGTATATGGCACAGCAGCAATTGTGAAATTTTGCAATCCACTACCACCCATTATGTGGGCGAAGCCACCATGGGGCACCCTGGAACTAGAAACACAAAGAAGGCATTAAAATTCGTGTTAAAAATTTATTTACTGCAGTTATGAGTATGCATGTTAGATATACTATCAGTATGTATTAAAATTCTGCCAATTGCATCCTGTTTCTGCAATACAAGTTACAGTGTGTGAGTCGGCCTTCCCAAACTGCTGCCCCCCCCCAAAAAAATGGCTGGAGACAGAGAGTTGTAGCATCGGCAGGGCACCAAACTGGGGAAGGCTAGCCTGGATCAAGGCGGCTAAGAGGAGAACTAGACAGAAAGGTGCGCAGAAGGGTCTCAAAGTTAGGACGGAGGCAAGGTCATATGCAGAAGCCCTGCCCCATATGTCCTACATTCATTGGGCCCCCACTGCCTCAACTCAGTTCCTAACTTTCCCCTTTTTAAAAAAAGGAGATGTGGAAAGCGCTTGAACATGAGTAGAGTCCTCTGTGAAATTAGGATCCCCAATAAATTAGAGCAAATGCCTGAGTACATCTTTAGTCGAGGCAAAAATAGCAACCTGATGTCAAACTAATGTGTAGCTGTATTTCTCAGTAGCCTTCAGGAATGTGAGGGTGGGGAACATAATGTCCCAGGAGAGGGAACCTTACAGAGATTGCTATTTTTTGCTGGCAATCCTGTGTTCCTTATCATATGCAGGTCAACCTATTATCATTCCCTCATTATACTAAAACCAGTCAACAGATTCCTAATAATTTCCTATGCAAAGGCCTCGGTTTTGTACAGAGCTAAAATTCGCATTTTAGCTTCCAGCGGAACTATGAAAGTTAGCTAAGCATCCTGTTATATCACTGCAAACAAACAAATAAGACATTAAAATACCCCCAAAGTGAAGTACTAACCAGTATCCAATGCAAAGGTTTCACATGAAATAGAAAATGGAATGCAAGATTTCCAGGTTTCAAAACTAAATTTTAACATGAGCTTGCTTTTAAAAAACGCATCCATATCAGCAAAGCAATAGACTTTGCAAGAGAGTTCACAAGGCAGGACTGAAAGTGGGTTTCATTTTCACCTCATAGATGTGTTTAGGAACATACAGAATTAAACATAAAAACTGGGTATTTGTTTTCCTCACAAGAAATATTTAGAAATATTTCACCCTTAATCATCAACAAAGTCTTCTTTTAAGAAAGATGTTGCATTAGGCATCCTGCAGTTTTCTCCTCCTATGACTTATTTTAGCTAAGTTCAGCAACGGTTTCATATCTAAACTCTTCAAGAGCTGGAATTTCAGCAGCTGGTATTCCTTTCCTATATTCAGTTTTACAGTGGTGCCTCGCAAGACGAAATGAATCCATTCCGCGAGTCTCTTCATCTTGCGTTTTTTTTGTCTTGCGAAGCACGGCTATTAGCGGCTTAGCGGCTATTAACGGCTTAGCGGCTTTAAGAAAAAGGAAACAAACTCGCAAGAACTCGCAAGACGTTTCGTCTTGCAAAGCAAGCCCATAGGGAAATTCGTCTTGCGGAACGACTCAAAAAACGGAAAACTCTTTCGTCTTGCGCGTTTTTCATCTTTCGAGGCATTCGTCTTGCGAGGTACCACTGTACAGATGTATCTCATAGATGCTTTTAATTATGGTATCTTTACATCATTCACTCTAGGAGCCCAGGGCTCCTAGAGATGTTACCTTTACTGACACATCACAAAGGGTTTTGTATTTATTTAAAAACATGTCTGTGCCACTTTTTCAAATGTTGGCTCACAGATAAAACATAGGATTATTTTTCATCACTGTCCCATATGCACAGAATGACAGGATCAGAACCCACAGCACAACCAACATTTATTTGTTATGTTTGTGGTCCTTCCATCCTCCCAAAGGGAGCCCAGGGCAACACACATACAATCCAACACAGTAGCAAAATGAAATGTTTGAAAACACTCACATAAAACCTGAAATAAAACAATACAGCAAGGTTTAGTTTAGTTCCAAACTGAACATGATTTAGTCCCAAAACTTCCTGTTTTGTCTGTTTGATTACCCTTTTAGTTATACTGCCAGAAAGCAACAATTCAGTTGTGGATACACTACAAGTATCTTTTTTTAGTAAAGAATGAAGCCAAGCATCATCTGTGCTTTCCTCATTTTCCTTCGGCACTCCCTTTTATACCTGTTGTCATAAAAAGCTTTTATTTCCTATCTGTCTGGTTTCTTGCTTCCAATCATGAGGTTTTTAAAAAAGATGATCCACATGAATTTGCTTTTTCAATTCCTTCCTGGCTTACGTTGCATCTGAGAAAAAGTTGGTTGCCATATGTGCCGTGTTTAATCCCCATTTGGAAGATGTTCACTTTGAAAAAGGTTTTACAGCTTCATCATCATTCTGGCATCCCTTTATGGATATGGATGTGTGTGTGCATTCCTAATTGGGATAAAAGTCTCTCTTCTCTGAACCTTTATTTCAGGCACTTTAAATAACCTCCACAGCCTTTCCCAATAAACAGCTCCAATTCACCACACAATATATTCATTCTAAAACAGTAACATATTCAAGCATTCCTTCTCTTGAGAAGCGCCAGCAAAAATATATTCCGCAAGTTTATATGTTCTGAATGATGCTGAAATATGATAAGGAGCTGAAGCGGTGTGTGTGTGTGTGTGTGTGTGTGAGTGAGTGAGAGAGAGAGAGAGAGAGAGAGAGAGTTTTGCTTCTTTTCTAAAACACCTCCTTACACTTTCTAAGACAGGCCCAGGGAACCTGTGGTACTCATGAAAATTTTCAAGCAAATAGGGGAAACCTGAAGTGAAATAAAGGGATAGAGCAATGAAAGAAAGAGGTAGAAGACATCCCACTGCCAATTTCAGCCCTTGACAGAATACCCTCGAGAGAATATGGGCCCTGACATGGAAGGGGAAAAGTTTTCCCGTTCCTGTTCTACAGCATAACCCAATAAAATCTTCCCACTATGACAAAGATTCCTCCTTCCCAGTTCTACAAGCCTTGCTTATTTCAAACTTTTAATGCCATTTTTGTCTAGAAGCAGTTACCTTCCAAAAGCTATTCTTCCTTTTTTTTTCACTGCTGGCTACACAGATGCTGAAAGAGTCCCAACACTTGGGTGGGGGCATTATTAGGCAATGGTCTATTATAATAATCCTTAAGCATTTCACTTTTAATGCAAACAAGCATTGGGGTGCCCTTTTCTTAATTTTTTTACCACATATTTGCATGGTGGTGGTGGTGGTGGTGCAGCAGCAGCATCCCATACTGGATTGCATTGTGACCTAGTAGCAGAAGTTCAATGGTCTACCAGGTTCCTATTTCATACATTAGAAGTCATGTACAAACAGCAGGGCATTGTTAGAGGATGGTCTATGGAAACTAAGCCATGGGTCTTTTGCTCCATGCCCCACATCTCCAACCCTAACCCTTCCCCACTGTAAAACTATTTCTTTTTAAAAAACAACCAGGGTAATTAGGCATGCTACAAACCACAGTGCTGGTAAGACAACCATCTGCAATTCTAATTCATCCAGAGATACTTGTTTTAGTTTTAAATTGTACATAAGCTGTCATTCTTTTCAACACATCACTGGTCGGTTTGAGGGGCCAATCCACACACAGTTTACTGGGCCCAGACAATCCTGATGACTCAGCATAGCTCAGAGTAAACCCAAGAGAAGGTTTTTCCCCCTCTGAAAGACAGTCTAAATTTGCAACTATATATATAGATTAGCTTATGTTTTGATTTTTCTGTTGTTTAATAGATGGGTTGCAACAGGCAGAGGGCCTGAGAGAATGAAACCATAAGCCAAATCACCTGGCCAGGTACACAGACAACAGTTTCTTTCACCTGTCACTGATCAAGGTGTTGTTGTTTTTTGGTAAAATTCCACTTCATAGCTAAATGCACCAACTGTTAACACGTAGCTATGCAAAAGGAAACTTGAGTTTGTAGCACCATATTGAAGAAAAAACCCACAATACCATTGCAACTAGGCAATTAGTTGGTACTAATAAAATCCCAAAGAGCATTAAATAACCAAAGGCTACTGGATATCTTCTGCTGACATTTATAGGGAGGAAGCAAACTTATGCCAGAATGCATATGAAACAGAGCAGCCTTCTAAAACTCTAAAGTCAAATGCATCCCCATGCTACTATTATATCCACAGTGGAATTACACTCTTATTACATGTGACGTAACAAAAATTAAAAGAAAGAGAAGCACAAGATATGCTTAGGACACTTCTGCAAAATAATACCTATCATTGTTATTATCTTAGATCAATAAAATTAATTTGATGGTTTCTGGCTGCAAAAGGAAATTTGATTGCTCTCTCAAGTGGCACTAAACGTTTACTCAGGTTTTAGGATAAACTTACGATCCAGATGCTGAACAGAGAGAGCCAAGCAGCTAATAGCAGATCTGGACACAATTCATAGTTAAACACGCACATACAGAGCTTTTAGAAAGCAATTTAAATGGGTTACAGAAAGACAGGCTTGACAAACATCAAGAAAGACTTGTCACACACAACACACAGGATTTACAAATGGGATTTTGCTCATACTGAAAATAAGCCAAACCCCTTCACAGACAAATTCAGCGTAGTGGAAGCTTAGAATATTTTTAGGATAGGAGGTGTACCTTCATTCCTCATCGATAATGAAGTCATAACTCACTGTTCATAAGTAGATTCATAAATATGCTTTATAAACAGTCAATTTAATGACCTCACAGAAAGCTTGCTCAACATTAATCAGATTTCATGTTTGAAACATGAAATATGACAATCCCCTTTTTGATCTCTTGGTCCTGTTGCCTTAAATGAAAACAGTTGCCTAACACATTTCAGATACCAAATGCATAACAAAAGAACATGTTTTAAAAATAGCTTTTTATAAGCAATTATAGTAGACCAAGGACCCAAGAAGACAATATGTGAAATACATGATTTCACCAATAGACTCTACATGGGGTGGGTTAAGTATATAAGAACCAGGACTATCGCAAGAAAGGGAGGTTAACTCTTTTCCCTCACTCAACAAAACTGCAAACAACAACAACCTACAAAATTCCAGCCCCCTGCTGCTATATTCCACAGAAAGGAAGTTGCATTAAGAGATCTTAAATGGGCCCTCTCATAGTTGCTCCTTAATAAAGCAACAGGAGAGGAGGAGACCAGAAACGGGAAATGTAATAATGCATTCCAATATCACCTAGCAACCCTAATAGTTATTTCACATTCAGCGGCTCCAAGGTCCAGTGATTTCTCACTCTGCTAAAACCTGGTTGGCCTCTTTAGTCAGTTGTAGTCTTTTCCATCAAATGTGAATAAGCTTGTGTAATACCAACAAAAAAAAACAATGTAAAGCTTGATTTCATGCTAGCAAGTGGACCACTGAACCAAAGGAAGAGGAGTAATATGGATTAATAAAAATGGAGCTTTATGGCTTGGAGAGAAACCAAGAAGGGGAAAGACTGAAAGAACAATTTCCCCCATTAACAGCAGTGAAACAACTTCAGCCACAAAGTCTAGAAAAAATTTCACAAGTTTCTTAAGGTTTTTCTTACTGCTACAAGAGCAGGTAACATAGGCTGCAACGCTAATATTACTTACCTGGGCATAAGCCTCATTAAAGTAAACAGAGTTTGGATTTGATATCCTGCTTTATCACTACCCAAAGGAGTCTCAAAGCAGCTAACGTTCTCCTTTCCCTTCCTCCCCCTCAACAAACACTCTGTGAGGTGAGTGGGGCTGAGAGACTTCAAAGAAATGTGACTAGCCCAAAGTCGCCCAGCAGCTGCATGTGGAGGAGCGGAGACGCGAACCCGGTTCCCCAGATTACGAGTCTACTGCTCTTAACCACTACACCACACTGGCTCTCAGGAGTTATGTCTGAGCAGACATGGTGAGGATTTCAGTGCTATGTGAAAAGCATGTTATCAACCAAATATTTCATAGAATCATAGAGTTGGAATAGACCACAAGGGCCATCGAGTCCAACCCCCTGCCAAGCAGGAAACACCATCAGAGCACTCCTGACATATGGTTGTCAAGCCTCTGCTTAAAGACCTCCAAAGAAGGAGACTCCACCACATGCCTTGGCAGCAAATTCCACTGTCGAACAGCTCTTACTGTCAGGAAGTTCTTCCTAATGTTTTGGTTGTTCCTCAAGGAAGAGGCCCCAAAGCACATTTATGCAGTTGCCAGAATACTAAAACTAGAACCTGGTTTTGTTGAAACAGGATTGGTAATAACTCCAAAAAGAGAAAAGCATATGATGCAGAATTAATACATGGGGGTTACAAAAGTTGATGGCAGAAAATTTTCAACCACTTGACCAAGGATTAATCAGCCATGATGTTGGCATATAAGTAAGATGGTGGACATTTCAGACCTGACAATCAATATGCTATTGAGTGGATATGACTAAATGAATTGCATGACACAACTCTGTGTATTATAAAGTATCCTCAATGAATGACTATCTGAAATGTTACCAATAAATGTTACAAAAGGGTACTCACCTCCCAGTGACAAACTGCAACAACAATACTCGCTCCTCCTGACTCAGTTCTTCTACAACTTCCCAAAACCACTAGATGAAGAAAACATATTAAAAAAATCTAAGCTGGTTTCTTTTTCGACTGTACAGGAGCCAAAAGATGGACAAGCTTATACATTTGATGTTTTAAGTTATGGAAATTAATAGCTGCTTGATTCAAACAACTCGGTTATGCATCATTCTCACAATACTATTTTAACCCAGAAGTTAGTCTTTGAAACGCACAATTGTTATCTAATTGCCCATATCCAGTTCATGGAGATCTTACCTGAATAACAGTGTCATCTCTTTCATAACCACTTGTATATTCTGTATTTTTGATCCAGTCACTGACATCAATTTCCGGCATGCCTGAAAGCAGCAGTTCCTTCAAAAAATGAAAATAACCAAACCAAAATGGTGAATTTGCCAGGCAATTTTAATTTGAAAACAGCTGATGTTAATCTGATACAATTTTAAGCTGCTTTCTTAAAAAAGAGCTCCAATACTATTTCAAATATTGTTACTATGATTCAAAATAGGGGGCATTGCAAACAAATAAATGTTTTCATTAATGGATACAGAAGTTCAGAGTCACGTGAACTAAACCAGATCTTGAGGGTTTAAAGAAAAACCAAGCTGCATAAAACACTGTACCCATCTCCAACAAAATTAAGAGAAATGCTGAGCCATGTTTTTCTTCAATGGTCAGTCAGCTGATGCCAGCCCCGTGCAGTATCAGATGAGGGGGTTGGGGACCTTGCAGTGCATGAGCAGAGGGAAATAGATTAACACTGCTCTCTTCCCCATTCTGCTAACAGAAGCCTTGCTACCAGCTGAGCGACACGGCTGGATGCAATCCTGAAACCAGATAGCTTCAATACCATCCAATTACAGACATTATGGCTGTTCTATCACACTGAATGCTATCTGACACGACTTAGATGGACCATTTTACTTACCAGTTCATATTCATCAAATAACTGTATCAGAGAAGGTGGAATGAACATATGGAAGCCTTGGAGAAATGCATTTATTTGAGGCTGAATGGCTCTTGTCATTCGAAGTTCAGTAACAAGTTGAACGTATTCTGCCTGAAAAGGTATATAGTTATGTGACACATACAAATCAAATCCAATTTGACCAGTGCTTTATTCACTCATCTGAAACCAGTTCTGGTCAATCTGTAATCTGGAAAGGCGTAAAAGTTAGAGGGAAAATTTAAGAATGTGTTTGGTACAAGGAAGGCCATTAAATACTGGGGGACAAAGTCTTGTGAAGCCCATTTATTTGACATGTATTTACAGACTTCTTTGGAATTATAACTTTTTTGGAATTAAAACATTAACTTATTTAACAACATGGTTAGCAACTATTTAGACAGTAACATTTATTATACTGTTTTAGATGCCTGCTAAAAACTTGTTTATTTGAAGACTTTCAAGATGCAATTTAGTTTTTTTGCTTTTATATTTTGCTGATTTCATCTGTGTACATAATTGATAACTTTATATAGTTATATATATATATATATATATACACACATATTGCTTAGAATTTTATTTAGAAAAAATTACAATGAACTACAGTGGTACCTTGGTTTACGAACTTAATCCGTTCCAGAAGTCTGTTCTAAAACCAAAGCGTTCTTAAACCAAGGCGTGCTTTCCCATAGCAGCGGGGGACTCAATTTACACTCAACAGGAAGTGGAACATATTCTGCTTCCAAGGCAAAGTTCACAAACCCCAAAACACCTACTTCCAGGTTTGCAGCGTCCTTAATCCAAGTTGTTCATAAACTAAGCTGTTCTTAAACCAAGGTACGACTGTACATAGCAGTTATGATACAATTATCAGAATACTGAAGGGAAGACTTTGGTGAGTGTACTGCATACCTATGATTGTTCACATACTTATGGTTCTTTATACTTCTCTCTCTGCACGTGTGTAGAGCTTCAGTTGCACAGACGCCAGTAAATAGTTTTTCACACTGTTTTCTACAAGTTCTGTTGGTACACTTCCCAATTCTCTCTTCCCCTCTGCTCAAACCTCTCACCACTGCTTAATGGGTCTTAGAGCAGAAAGTTTCTCAGTGGCCAGTCAGAAATCCAGCACTCAAGCCTAGCTTGATGTGGGCAGATTGGCCCCCAGTGCCTAATGAACCGGCGGTTCTTCCCTTTCTTCTATAAGGGTCTTTGTTGTTAATAAACCTGCAAAGCGCTTGATTTGAAGCAAGCAGAACTATATCAGTTTGAGGAGGTTTACTGTGCCCTCATGAACATTTACACTTGTCACAAACAAAGCACAGTAACTCTGGCGGCACTGTAATAATAACAGCAATGTATGGGGAGCTTACAAAGTAGCGTAAGCTTTAAAAGGCAGCTGCATTAAAAGAGCTTACTGCCCAAGCTCCAACAGAGGAGAGGGAAGGAATAGGCAACCGAAGCATAACGGAGAGAGATGTGTAAGCTGGCCTTTTCAGAAATAATTCCATTGTACAGGTAGTATAGAATTAACAACAACAACAACAACAACAACTATACGCTGCCCATCTGGCTGGGTTTCCCAAGCCACTGAGCAGCTTACAGCACATATGAAACGTAATAAAAGGTCAAACATTAAAAACTTCCCAATACAAGGCTGCCTTCAGATGGCTTCTAAAAGTTGTGTGGTTCTTGACATCTGATGGGAGGGTGTTCTACAGGGCGGGCACCACTGCCAAGAAGGCCTTCTGCCTGGATCCCTGTAACCAGTGCTTTTTTTTCCTGGGGGACACAGGGGTATGCATGCCCCTAAATATTTTGTGAATCTCTGTACTTTTGTCCATTTACTTTATTTATTTATTTATTTATTTATTTATTTATTTTTCCCAATTTGAACTACAGCATAAAATGAGAGTACCTCTAAACATTTTTTAAGAAAAAAAGCACTGCCTGTAACTACACTTCCTCATAGTGAGGGAACTGCCAGAAGACCCTCAGAGGTGGACCTCAGTGTCCGGGCTGAGCGATGGGCATGGAGACATTCTTCAGGTATTCTGGGCCGAGGCCATTTAGGGCTTTAAAGGTCAGCAGCAACACTTTGAATTGTGCTCGGAAACGTACTGGGAACCAGTGAACATCCTTAAGGAACAGTGTTATATGGTCCTGGAGGCCAGGCACCAGTCTCAGGGTTCTGTGCCCACCCTCTGAATGTGAATTTAGGCAAGATGCGCTCTTGGTTCACCCTTTCCCCCATCAACTCATGAAAGGATTTATCCGCACAAACACCTGCATGGAACCCCAAATATTACTTTCTCCCTTTTTTGAGCAGCATATTTTCTACCCTATTCTTCGAATGACCCAAATTATCTTCCAACCCCCCTATCCCCAAACAAACCAATTAATCACAAACAGCAGGAAAGGCATACAACATTCTAGTAAGATGTAACATTTATCCATATACAGATAGGTAGCCGTGTTGGTCTGCCATAGTCAAAATAAAAAAATTAGTTAGACTAACTTAGACTAACTTAGACTAACTTAGTTGGTCTTTAAGGTGCTACTGGAAGGATTTTTTTTTTTTTCATTTATCCATAGACCCAGATAAATGCATTGGCAGCTCAAAGGTGCATGTACTGTACATGCAAGCTCACATATTTTGCATTTTTGTAAGACTCAACCACTATCTGTTTCGTCATAAAAGTATACCATGTTCTGAACATTTGTGGAGATCCCCAGAGGCCCAGTTCTATAATCAACAAGATGTTCACATTTTAAGAACATCTGTACTTCAAACCTGTTAAAAATGCGAACACTTTTGAAAAAATATTTGAACAGCTTAACAGGTGCTGAGGCAAGCTATTTCAAGGTATGCAGGACCTAATTTGAAAAGATATGAAAATCCCTGAAGTCGTACAATTCTGGCTTATACTTTTAAAATATTTTACTCCTTTCTACCATGCCCAAAATAAGTTCCAAAGAAAAGAATCACGAGGCAGGATAAAGACAGAGCCAAAAGTGCTGAACTAAAAGCTATGGGGGTCCATGCCGAACTTAATGCTGCGTTTTTGCTGCATCTGACCTATATATGAGGCAGGTTCTTCAGGGGAAAGCAAATACTGAAACAGATACAAGTATTCCTCATCTATTCTGCTACTGCTGCATAATGCACGTAACACCTTTCTTCCTCGTGTTGCAGTGTTACAAGTCATTGCAATTTAAGCTTTCTCAAGTATTGTGAATGTAACTACCGATGTCTTTATCAGGCAGTGACATAGCAACAACCCCCAGTAGCTTGGTCCAATAGCTAATTACAAAAGAACATGAGACAAAAATTGTACAGAGGTTCCTACCACTAAAATGCAAATGGTGTGCTTATGATTTTACTACGTTCAGTCTGAACATTATACAAATCTGGTTTGCCTACAGTCATCATAGTCAGTGACCACAGATCCAAACAGCACTAAAGTTATTACTGGAGGCCACCACCTATGCGGAACAGGCATGGGTATGAATCTTCAAATCTGCAGTGAGATGAATAATAATAATAATAATAATAATAATAATAATAATAATAATAATAATAATAATTTATTATTTATACCCCGCCCATCCGGTAGGGTTTCCCCAGCCACTCTGGGCGGCTCCCAATAGATTAAAAACAGAATAAAACATCAAAGATTAAAAACTTCCCTAAACAGGAAAGGATGTTTGTAGGGATATAGAAAGGCCATTTCCAGAAGTCTTTCAGTGCTGAGAGTCACATTACTAACAGGTCCCAACAACTATACAGACCCTAAGGTCGGTATCCAACAGACGCATTCTGTCCCAGCAAGAATTTCCACTTGCACAAAGGAATTTACATCCTTTCCCCTACCCACGCATTCCCTAAATCTGTTCAAGAGGCTCCCCCAACCCTCCAGAGCAGATCTGAGGAGGGCACAGGCTGCATGCGGGGAGAGAATGTATCACTGCCCAAGTGGAAATCCTTGCAGTGAGAACAAGTTAGCTGGATTCTGCCCAGTGGCGGAGGAAACCACTCAGGCGCCAGGGGCGGGGCGAGCCGCCCACAGGGGTGGGGCACACTGCAGGGCCTCCAGTGTCTGCCTGCCTCCTCTCACTCAGCCACCCTACAGCTGGGGGGGGAGGCAGCGGGCAGACAGTTTTGGCAGCGCAGAGCCTGCGCACACCCTAGCCACCGCGTCTTTCCCAGGAGAGATGCATGGCTCAGGCACGCTGCAGGCCCTCGGGTGAGTGCCGCCCGGCATTTTGTCACCCCCTCAGTGATGACACACGGGGTGAACCGCACCCACCGCACCATAGCTGTCAATCGTCCCTTTTTTGGCAGGAAAGTCCCTTATCCCAGCGCCATGTCCCGCTGCTGTCCCTTATTAATGATGTCCCTTAAATTTCCCAGGTTTCAAAGGAAGCAGCTCCTCTCCCTCCCTCCCTGCCGGCCAGGGAGGAGGGAGGCTCCAACTGTGTTGCTTGGCTGCGTTGCTCACCCAATAAGGAGTCTAAAGAATGACTGGAGGGTGGAGCCTGCATGCCTTGTGCCAATCAAATCGGCCGCATTGCCTGTGGACTTGCCTATGCTCAACGCTTTCCAGGGGAGAGGTGACGGTGGTTTTCCTTGCTGCATCCCCTTTGCCGGGTTGCTGCGCTGTGGGAACCACCGTTTGAGGCTTCGTTTGGCTGCTGGCTGGGCTTTCTGCCTTTGGCTCGGAGGGGCTCAGAAGCTGAACATACCTGTGCTTGGAAAACCCCTTATTTTGGCAGCTGATCCCTTAATTTCGAGGCTGCTGGTCCCTTATTTTCAAATCTGTAAGTTGACAGCTATGCACCACACACCCACCCCTTCCTCTGCCCCTGATTCCACCCTTAAAATTTAAGGTCAACATTGAATTCCAGTTGTTAAGAACAGAAGCCAGGCCAATAGCCCAAGCAAGACCTGAGCGCGACAGCCCTCTACCCACCTATGATGCTCAGCAGCTAATATTCAGAAGCAGACCACTTCTGACTGTGGAGGTGGAGCATAGACTTCACGGGCAGCGGCTAGTAGTGGTAGTTTGATGCATCACATTCACCCTTCCTCACAAACAAACAGTATTATAAATACTGGAAGCAAGGACAATATTTGCCTTTTTTCACAGGCACTCTACAACGCACCGTATTTTTCGCCCCATAGACGCACCGGCCCATAAGGCGCACCTAGTTTTTTTGGGGGGGGAATAAAGGGGGGGATTATTTTTTCCCCAGGCACAGGGCTGGGGCGGGGGAAGCCCAAACTTCCCGGACCCCAGCCCCCAGAACAGGCAGGTCTCCGCAAGCCGTGGGAGCCCAGCGCCGGGCTCCCACCGCTTGCGGAGAGCTGCACGAAGCCTGGAGAGTCCGAGAGCGATGGCGAAGTTGCACGTAGCTTCACCGTCGCTCTCAGAACTTGCGGGGCTGGGGGCGGGGGAAGCCGGAGCTTCCCCCGACCTCAGCCCCCAGAACGGGTCCCAGAGTGATGGCGAAGTTGCGCGCAGCTTCACCATCGCTCCCGGAGATTGCCGGGCTGGGGGGATAGCTTCCTGAAGCCTGGAGAACGAGAGCCTGCATTCGCCACATAGGACGCACACACATTTCCCCTTCATTTTTGGAGGGAGAAAAGTGCGTCCTATAGGGCAAAAAATACGGTAACTCTTCAACGACCAGAATGTTCATCTTCATGCACAATGTGGAGAATAGTAGTCTACTTGGCTACCATAAAACATTAAAAAGATCAAGACACAGGATAGCACAAACAGGTATTACCTGCACAAAACTCTCTTTTGTTTCAACAGAAATTAGAGTCCTGCATTATGAAAACATCCAAAGCGCCAAAAACACAACCAAGTGACACCAAGTGGCCGTTGGCTAACATGGCAGGTGGGTAGTCTAAAAAGATTCAGCATGGAAATGTAAAACCAAAATGGATATCCACACGCAGAGATCTTCCTGAGAAGGATATTTAGGCAGAAAACATGTTGCCCTTTTGCCTGGGAGTAAGTCCCATGAATTCAATAGGACTTGCTTCGGAGCAGTTGTGTGCATTGGGTATGGTTACTCGGTAGTGAAGCAGAGATACTCTATGCATGATCAGAGGTTCTTAATCCACATTAAGGACACGAAGAGTCCCTAACTAAACCACAGCAAGACCCAGATGAAGTTAAGCCCTCTACATTGGCAGCTATTCTAGAATGTGCTAGGGTTCTTCTGATATTTGTTAAAAACATCTCTCTTTACTCAGACTTCCCCCAACGATCCCCTTCATTTGTCCTATATTTTCTGATTGTATCTGTGGCATGTGAGTTTCAGATGATGATTTTAATGAATGTGGCAAGTGATATAGAAATGTTTCTGAACAAGCTGCTACAGGCTCATCCAGCGGGCTTGCTGCAAGAAATTCAGATCGTACTGTGTACCTGTGCCTCAAATGTTGCTTTGCTTCAGTCTTCTGGAGAGGTCAAAATAGGACAGGAGCACAATCTCAGTAATAGGTCCTGTTTTTGTTCAGGGCACATTATACTTCATGGAAAACCACCCTGCCGCCACAGGTCTCAGCTAGAAAGGGTCAAGAGGCGTCAAATGCAAATATAACCCAAAACGACTCACTTTGTTTTCTTGCGTGACAATTATACTTGCACCCCCTGGTTTCAAAGGCACTTCCTCCATTGCTCCAAACACATCCGTCTCAACAGAAAAGGTCAGCTCCAGCCCCAAGTCACTGATGTCATTATCTAGAATCCACTGCAAGTTCTTGCCATACTCTGGATCAATAGATGCCACGTCTTGGTAGTTTACAGGAATGCCTTGGGAAAACGCAAAGAAAAATCCCTTCATGCCTGCTAGTTCAGGAACGGTTTTTGCTGTGTTCTGTTTTATTTGTGGTAAAGCACTGCCATCTACAGACACAGTGCAGGACAGCAGGGATAGCAGATATATAACAGCCATATAATCCATAAACAAATGTTTTCTAGTAAACTGTTAATTTAGCAGCTGCTCTGATTTTCCCATTCATTCCAACAGGTGTGAATTTGACCCAATAGTTTAGCAAGTTAAATTAAAAAGCCAAAACAAATCTAAAAGGAGGACGGGGGCAGACATAAAGCATGTTTTCATTTAAAAAAAAAAAAAAGTTCTGTTGCAAATTGCTGCTCAGGTCCACAGCATCCCTATTAGTACAGGAGGGTCTTTACAACAACCTAACTCTTGCTGAGCTCAGGAACGGGGTAAGAATGAAATTTAAATACAGTGCAAGACATCTCTTTAGCCAGACTGCATGATACACTGCGCATCACGAGAAGATTCAAGACTGCTGGAACCATACCAAGAATATGCTTGTAGAATGACCTTGTGAAGTAAATGTTGACCAGCTGTCTGTGATTCAGTGCTAAGCCCAAGATCTGTCCAGCAAATCTGAAGTAGTTCAAGTGATCAGGATTTACAGAAGAGTTGCTATTTGGCTGGAAAGTGGTTCCTATTGTCAAAAAAATGTAAGTATTAGGTTTCACTTACAGGCTTTCAGACTCTCTAAAACACTAACATTTGATTTGTTTTCTGTAATTCAGCATCAGTACAAAAGAAAATGTAGCCTGCAAAATTCCACTTTTTTTAAAAAAATGCAGTTAAAATTAAATAAAATAAATTTGAGAAATATAACCTTAATTTCTATTATACAGTCATACCTTGGTTTTCAAACAGCCTACTTCTCGAATATTTTGGCTCGCAAACAATCAAAACCCAGAAGTAAGTTTTCCAGTTTCCAGACATTCTTTTGGAAGCCGAACGTCCGCTGGGGCTTCCGTGGCTTCCGATTGGCCGCAGGAGCTTCCTGCAGCCAATCAGAAGCCATGCTTTGGTTTTCGAACACTTCCAGAACAGATTCCGTTCGACTTCCAAGGTACTACTGTAAATTTAATTTCACTCGGAAGATACCTTTTATTAAAAACAATCGGCAGTATCCAATGTTAGTACAATGATTTTCATTTGTGCAACAGAACTTTTCCTCCCTATCTGCTCCCAACATGTGCTCTGCAAATTAGCACTGGAAGATTTTGGGAACCCCAGAACAGACTGTGGGGAAATATAGGAAGAGGACATTTCATTGCTTAGCCAGAAGCCCTCACATTAATGGAACAACTTTGTTGGATATCACCCAATGTTTGCTTGTTGCCAACGTATTATTCCTTCTCCTACATCTCCATTTTCACAAAAACGATCCTGGTGTCAGAATTATTTTACTAGGTATTACACAAAACTATCTGTTCCACCTTCAGACCGAAAACACATAGTCCAGGAAATTGATCAATAAGCCAAATGGAGCTTTTGGCTGAAGGTTGGCAATTTGACCTTGAAACTATAGGGTGTTAAAGCAGCAATTTTTGGGAAACCGTGGTGGGCTGCGGTTTAAAGAAAAAAAGTAAGGAATATAATTGAATACATGTAAAAATTTAAAAATATAAATCTAGCATGGATGAATGTATAATCTCAAAACCCTCTCCTTTATACATTAGAAAGTGAACTCTTTTAAAAGGCTCATACTTACACTTTTTGAGAACCAAATGTAAAATTCTGAGAGTTTTAGATTATTTCTGGCACAGTCTTGGTTTGCTGTTCATGATTAGCTTCGAGCTATTGTAAGAGAAAGGAGATTCCAACCTACCATCAGCTGATTGAGTAAAAAGGCCATAATCTGGGTTAACTATCTCATTGGATAAGATATCAAACCACTCACGTACCACGCCTTGACCCTGTGTGCAAAACACAAGGTGAAATACTTCAGATAGAGTTTTGTATATTCGTTTTTCTGTCCTATTTTTTCTGTCCTATATTCTTTTTTCTGTCTTATACTTTTCTGTTAAAAATATCAATTCATATAATGTATTTTTTTAAGAGAAAAAAAGCCCATCAGGTCTTGTGATCCTTCTTAAGAAACATGGCTCAAATTTTTACACTGTGTTATCCTGCCCAGCACATTTCTGTATGTCTTGGTATAGGACAGGCATCCCCAAACTCGGCCCTCCAGCTGTTTTGGGACTACAATTCCCATCATCCCTAGCTAACAGGACCAGTGGTCAGGGATGATGGGAATTGTAGTCCCAAAACATCTGGAGGGCCAAGTTTGTGGGTGCCTGGTATAGAAAATGGTGAATCAATACTCGCAAGGGTCTGCAAACTACTATCACGAACAGTTGTGCTATTCACAACCAACAGCAAAAGCCCTAAAAGTGATACACTATTCTTCTGATAAGCATTTACTCTGCAAGGTCTTTGCTTTCAGACATTTTCCTGTCTTGATCTATCTACATCAGAGCCTGGCATATCCATCAGTGAGCAAACAGGCCCAGGTAGGTTTTCCCCCCTACTTAGCTTAGACTTGCTATGAGAGTTTCAGAACTGCTATCCTATTTTAAAATGCATCTGATAAAAACAATGCTTTTACACATTATATACAATTACACTCACCATGCCTTCTTCGCCATGGAAACGGACAGCAATTCCCTGTTTCAGCTTTGCACAATTTGCTTTAGATACAACTTCGCAGCTGCTCCTAAAAATAGAATCTAAATATGAAAACCAATTAATTCCTTTACTTTTGTCTGCACAGAATGGTTTTGAATAGAGAGGATGGCTCGAGTGAAATTCCTTACCTCTGTGGACCAGCAGAATATCATTTTCATTCACTGGCCTATGAACCATGTCCGAGTCTGGCTGCCCTGAATGCAAGTGCTCATAAAACCATTCACAGCGATCTTTAAAGGGCTAAGTGGAGGAAAAACACACACAAGACCAAGTGTGTCAGATGTATCATGAAACAGGAAGGAATTAAAGGGTTAAACCGAGTAATAGGCCAGGATCCAGAAGAGCCTTCCTTTGTGTTAGTCCAGTGGAATTTTTGACTGATTCTCTTAACAACTTGGGATAGCAATAGGCCAAAGATACTTTTTAAAACTTCCTCAGTTTACAAAGGTATTTTCCTAGTGGTATAGCAGGCTGATGCTCAAAGCTCCCGTAGGCATGCAGTACACTGAATCCAATTCAATTAAAATCTCAGGTCAGGATAACTCACTGAATAACAAGTCTTCCTCTCTCAACCAAGGTTCCTCATCTGGGAAAAACATGTAACTTACAATGCTTTCTTTCACACAACATTATAATGAAAGACAGGACCATAAAGAATTTTGTTCATTTGAATTGAAGTATATATGGTTTAAAAATTAAATTTACTTCAGAATATAGATATGGCTAGCTTTTCAGCAAGTCAATATGGCTCAGTCTCCCAGAGGTGTGAAATGGGAATAGTCTCTCTCTCTCAACAAGATGTAAATAATAAAATTAAACTATTGTATCAGTCATCATTTTTCCAATCAGTGGATTAGATGTACCAATAAACCTAAATGAAGGTGAATAGCATATTTATAAATTTAGCTTCATTTCTGGCTTCTAACCCACATGGTTTTTTGCAAACTGAAATATGTACCTTTAATATATATGTTTTAGAAATTAAGCCACAGATTGTATTGCACATTAAATATGTTTTCAACACTCACTTGTGCTTTTATGATGTGCATGAATCTGGACATGAGTTCGGGACACTCAAGAAGAAAGTGGAAGTGATCAAAAATAATTTTGGGATTTCTGGAAAAAAATATTAAGATTAAGAAACATGCCCAGTTTTGAAGAAATTATTATTCCTCTTAAACATGCACACATTACGGAGGGTGTGCAAATATTACCCCTGTGATTCCAAAAGAGTAAGTCCTCACAAATGAAATAATAGCACAGAAATAGACAGAAGTGGTTGACTTCCGTTTCATCCTGAATATAAAACAAATGTGATAAGAGATCTAATAGTAGTGAACATATTACGAAAATGATAACTCTCACATTCAGTGCTACCCTATGGTGAACTATAGCATTCAGAACAGCAGACGAATGTATGGAGTAGTACTGGAATATGAAGCATGGTGTTTTATACAACACACCAAGTTCCACAAACTCAGTCCATTAGACTGAAGTTTTTAATCTCATGGGAAATATTCATGAAAATGTTAATTTCTGGTGACATACCGGTTTACAAAGCATTTAAGAACATTGTCGTGTTTGCAGACAAACTCTATGAAGCGAGGAGATGTCATTCTGCAATTAAAAAAATCAGATTAACAAAGTATCCAGATCTAAAGACAACAACCCATCACAGCATTATCTTTTCCAGGAGGCAATCCAAACAATTTAGTCTGGAGCAGCTTTCTTAAAATCACTCATTTCAGATTAGAGAAGCTGTTTTTATAGTGGGGGGGGGACCTCAACCCCCTGCAGCAATCTAACAAAAGATATAATTTTAACAAGCATCAGACCCTGAACAAGACAGAGTCTCAAACTTTAATACAGTAACACAGGATTATAGTGAGCAATGGGAACCAACACCACATAAATCACACTGAGTTCTTTGGAGAAAAAAGAGTATGCAAATGTCTCCTGTAGCCTCCAGTTACTATGGCTTCAGACATTTGGACCAGAAATTGTAGTGGTTTAGTGACTCTCCTTCACTAAACCACTAAAATTTAAAAATGCTTCCCACCCACCCCAGCCAATTCTTTGAACCCTGAAATGTGTTTAAAAATATACTTTAAAAATGAAACAAAAAAGCCTTGAGCGCTAGTTTTTACAGTGGTACCTCGGGTTAAGTACTTAATTCGTTCCGGAGGTCCGTTCTTAACCTGAAACTGTTCTGGACCCGAAGCACCACTTTAGCTAATGGGGTCTCCTGCTGCTGCCTCGCCCCCGGAGCCCGATTTCTGTTCACATCCTGAAGCAAAGTTCTTAACCTGAGGTACTAGTTCTGGGTTAGCGGAGTCTGTAACCTGAAGCATATGTAACCTGAGGTACCACTGTATTTCCAACAATATTCTAGAATTCTGCTGGCATCACATTCGACTGAACATACACAGATGGGGCCCTGGAAGTACAGATATGTGGAGTATGTTTTTCTGACCTTGTATTCCAGTGATACAGATAACAGAAAGGCCATCTGCTCAGCTTTCCACAATACATGAAAAGATGGGAAGATACATACTTTTCCCCCAGGCACTGCAGAAGTGAAAAATCACTAACACATTCCTATGCAGTCAGGCCTGCATTTCCTTAGCCTCATAATTGGTCTAGATCAGTCCTACATGAGAAAGGCTAATTTGTGTAACTATCATGTTCTTTGTAGTAACAGTAAAAGTTTACACAAGCCAATTTATAATTTAAGTTATCCAATGACTCCTTTTGTCAAAGATACCTGCTCTCCATAAAAGAGGGCTGTTACTTGCTAGACTGCCAGCTTTTTATTGAGGGTGCCTTTTTCTCTTCTCAAATAAAAAGGTGGAACAAATGTTTCAGGTTAAACAACACTTTCTGTAAAAGTCCTGTCTCGTGCCTGTGCTGGAAAAACTATAGTCCATGAAGCAACAACCAGTGTAATGAAAAACTTTAATGAGGTTCAGCCAATTTGGGGAGAATTAGAAACTGGAAAGTTGTGAGGGATGGTAGGAACTGTTGGGAACAGCTGGTCCAAAAAAGTAGGAAGCCGCAGGAAGCTATTTGAACCTGCACAAAATGACTTATTGCTACACCATGATTGCTGAACGCTCCATAAGGGCCTATTGTACCCCAGTAAAGAGAAAGCTGTGACGTTCCAGATGTTGTTGGACTATAAATACAATAATCCCTGAACACCAGCCTTGCTGGCCAGGAGTGGAGTCCAACAAAATCTAGAACATGGCTTCCCATCCCTTTTCTAACCTCAGGTTTACAGCCGACATTTCAGCCTTTTAAAAGAAAAAAGCAAGAAAGAAAGCATTATGGATCTGGAATGTGTCAAAGAAAAGGTGTGCATGTCTGAGGCTTCTTACCCTTGAGGCATCTGACAGGAGCAACACATATAAAATGCTTGAATGACAGCACTCAGCCGGTTTGCTGTCACAGAAATAACATCCTGGCAATCTGCATAAGCTTCTTGCGTACTGCCAACGTCATACATTTTAGGGTCCCCCATGTCCATAGGTAATGCTGTGCTCTTCTCTGATGCGGCAACATCAAATATATGTGTAGGAGCGCCATCTTGTTGATCTGGTCCCTTTTGCTTCAGTAAAATAGAAGTGATATTGGCAGAGTCTCTTTTGTTTTTCATCAGTTCTGCAGATATTAGAGCTAACCATTCATCTAATGAGTGCCAGAGTAATTCCAGAGGCTGCAAAGCACAAGAGAAACTGAATTTAAAGCAGACCAACAGATGTATTTGCAGATTACTATAGAGAAGCTATTAGGATTCTAGTAAAGCTATATTTTTAAAAAATGAAACAAGTTTTCTCCCATATCCTCAATCTCTATGGAGCATCTACAAAGGAAAATAGTCAATTTGATTAAAAGCCATGCTGACATTATGGTTTTGCCAAAAAAAATCATTTCATATTGTTGCTAATAGTTAGTACGCAGACTATTGCTAAGCAGATAGAAGGGCTACAGAGATCCCCAAAGGTATAAATCAAGCCTTCATTATGGGTTATGCTGGTTTTATGAACACCACACCCTGCACCAAATGACAACCAGAATCCAGTCATAGCCTTGAATAGACCACAGACCAGAACTTAAAGTTAGCACAAGGTAAGAAGTGACCAAGACAAACTCCTACCACTTTAAATATTTCCATTTTTCTGTGAATAGGCTTGAGGTTTTGCAGAAAGAATGCCAGAGCAAAAATCAGAAAACGTTACTTTAAAGATTTAGAGGGAAATGTAAGCTTCCAATAAGCATGCCTTATTTTATACTTCAGATTTCTTAGGTATTCACTCCTAAACAAAATTCTAATTTTTTATGTAAAAAGAGGATTTTTATCAAATTCCTATCCATTTGTGTTTCTAGGAGAAAGTTATTTTTGCCTATTCCTCTTGTTTTCCTATAGTTTCGCACGGTGTAACTTTTTACATTTACTTTCTCCCTCCCTTGCTGGTTTTTTCTCTTTTCCCCACTAAGATTTTAAACTCGCAGACAAGATAATCTGCTACCCGTGAGTCTTGCTGACCCAATGATAAGCTTATTCCTATGAAGTACTAACTAACATAGCACTTCATATGTTTTGAGTGTGCTCAAAAACTGTGTAGTCCCGAAAGACAAATTTGGCAACAGGTTTTGGAGGCCTATAATTATATCCATATTAACGGTTGTATGAAGAAATATTGCAGTTGCCATACTTGTATCTTATGTGTCACTAAATATAACAGGGAAAAGGGCAAAAAGAGGATTGACTTCCACCATAGCAAGTATGGGGACAGTATTTGAAGCCTTTTGAGTAAGAAAACTCTTGTGATAAAGATTGTCCATGTGGTTGTGGTACCCACACATTTCTCAGAGGCAGCAAAGAAAAGCAGCTCTCCTTCCACTCATACATGTGCAAGAAAATGACCTTAGATTTTATGAAAAGAGGAAAAAGAGATCCATAACTAAAAAGGTCTACAGTTTAGCAACAAGGTCTCGATCACAGTAGACCCACTTGTTCAGTCTCTCTATAAACACAACATGAGGGGTTTGCAGAAAAATCAAGCACACAAAATTCCAAGTGTTTCCTAAAGTAAGGCTATCATCATAGCTGTCAACCGTCCCTTATTTGGCGGGAAACTCCCTTATCCCAGCGCCGTGCCCTGCTGCTGTCCCTTATTCATGATGTCCCTTAATTTTCCCGGGTTTCAAGCTCGCCCGGCTCGGGAGGGAAGCAGCGGCTTGGGGTCCTCCGCCACGTGAGAGAGAGCGCGCACAAGCTGTCGCGTGTCCGTCTCTCCCTTTTCCCCCTCAGGGGTGCACCGTGAGGAGCCGGGTAAGCAAAATCCCTTATTTTGACTGCTGATCCCTTATTTTCGAGGCCGCTGGTCCCTTATTTTCAAATCTGTAAGTTGACAGCTATGGCTATCATATCGATCACACTTCAGCAGAAGCAATGATATTTATACAATTAGGACTGGGATATGCAATTTTTAGGACACTCTGTTTCATGCTACACAGGATGATCTCGAGGGAAATAAAATGAGAAACATTTTGAAATATATGGCAATCAGTTAAGTTAAGCATTGATTATAAAGAAAAAGCAAGTGGTCCCAACTTAAAATGGGTATCAATAAACTTACGTCCTCCTCATGAGATGCCTGATTAATGAATGCATGCTTTGTGAAATTCATCTCTTTAAGGTCTATCTTCCTAATAACGTCAACTACTTTTCTGACCTTGAACACTTGGCTTCTTGGAGTTTTATTTCCATTGTACCCCATGTCATTTCCATTATTGGGAGTGGATGGCCCAAGTCGAAAGACATGACAAAATATCCTCACGATTCTCAGCAGGCTCTTCATTTGAGCTTCGTAATTACTTGACAAGCTGGAAAGCACAAGCCACGAAATGCTTCAATATAACGGAGAGACTTTCTTATGACCCAAATCAAAATCTTCAAAATAGCTACAGCCACAGACCCATCAATTCTCCACTGGCAAAGCACCACAGTTCTGCTCTTCAGCCTATCAATTGTTTAGACGTCTTGCTTTGTTCCCTCAACTCCGCATTTTATAAACAGGGAATTCAGGTCATGGCAGCAGGCCACACAATCAATTGCCATACTATTTTCCCTTTCCAAATGACCATGGGGCAGGGGGAGTGACACAGGCAGAAACGGTACATCTTACGTATCCACATACACAAATGCCACCAATGTAGTTGCACATTTGGCCGGCCTTTGTTTCTTCTGGCTGACAGCAGGAAAGACTTAAGAAGGTTAAGCAAATTAGTCAGCACCTTTCAACCTATGTTTAAGTAAATGTGCTTTGGTGGGAGTTAAAATATTCCATCGCAGGAGAAAAACCACACACACACACACACACACACACACACACACAGAGGAAACCTAAGAGAATAAATTATTTGTGGTGAGGGCCCAACTTACCTGAGTAGTTTGTGACCATTTGTTGTAGCCACCTCAGCAAGACTAGTCAAAATTTTAAGGTACTGGTTTTCATTCTGCTGAGACAAGTGTTCTAGGACTTGCCGTAACTAGATACAGGAGGGAGGGGGAACAGTCACAAAATTTTTGATCACACCAGACAGTAATTTAAACTGTTAAACTTACCAACCAATGTCAACCAATTATTTCTAACACAAGTAGGGCTAACACCAAACCGCTATAGTTTTTAAAGTATTATATGGGATGCAGCAATGTTTGAGCATCTCACCAGACACACGAGGGCAATTAAACGCATAACAAAAAGAGACACCTTCCAAGAAATGTGGACCTCTTTCTTTAACTATGTTAACGACCAAAATCAAGACCTTGTTATACCAACTGCTGAATCTTCCTAGTGGAGAGGTTAAGATAAGTAATATGTTTGAACACTGAATCTGTAAGCTTATGTCTAAAGTCAATGGATACAGCAAACACCATTAGATGGAATGCTGGATAAGTGGTTAATGGTTCTTGTTTTTGTATTTGTTTAAAAACCAATAAAACTTTTTTTTAATTAAAAAAAACTGCTGTAATTTGCAAAACCTAGCTGATTAACACATTGGGCTGGAGACTAAACATCAGAAGATAACTGAATTCACCATGTTTTCTCTAAGTTCTTCATTCTGTGTCATTTGAATAATTGTTTGGAAAAGTCTAGGATGATGCTGTATCAGGATTTCGCAAGTCTCTCCATAGCCACCCTGAAAAAGAGAGGATTTTTATTTAAGCAATAATTGAAATCATATCCTTCAGGAAATGGCGTAACTGAAATACATTGAGTATTAAATGAAACACAAACATAGACACAATTTTAAAGGGGTATGCTACTAGGAAGCAAGATCAATTAAAAAAACCAATAGCAGTGAAAAATAAGGGCAAGTGTTCTAACTCATATCTCAATATTGAAGCTTCCCTTTTCAACTCTTAAGTTAGGGAAGTCCATTTGTGTGAGAGAATATAGAGGCTCAGATCAAATAATGTATTTTAGGGTGAGAAGAGGAGGCAAGGACCCATTAGCACAATTTCTGCTTGTTTCCTATCACATAAAGAACTTCTACTCCAAATTACTGTGTAAACTGGCTTTGAATCTGGACCTTATAGAACTTTCTATTGTGAAAACTAAACAACTTGGCTCCCCAAAGAAAGCACACCTTACTGATAGACGTGCTTGTGCACTGAGATAAGCAGGTGTGGCCCTCTTGGTGATATCACAACCCTTAGAAATTCATCTCCAGAACACCAAGAAAATGTGGAGCAGCCTTCCTAAGGAGATACGGCAGGTGATGTCTATGTTTTCTACACATGTTAAAAACATGCTTGTTGATCCAGGCATTTGCCAACTAGAGGATACTGAAGATTTTGTTTTATTGTGATTACTATTGCGATTGTCCTAAGATTTTACATGATTTTATTGATTATGCTACTTCTTAATTGTGCTATAAAGTCGTACCTTGGTTTTCAAACAGCTTAGTTCTAGAACGTTTTGGCTCCCGAATGCCACAAACCCGGAAGTGACTGTTCCGGTTTGTGAACTAATTTTGCAGGCCATGCTTTGATTTCCGAATGTTTTGGAAGTCGAACGGACTTCCGGAACGGATTCTGTTCCGACTTCCAAGGCACGACTGTACACCACTTTGGATACTGTGTATATGTAAAGCAGTATAAATGCCTTAAAATAATAAAAAGCTTAATTAATATAAAATGTTGGACTTAGAACTCCAGTGTGGCATTTTTTAATGAATACATTAATGGCTGAATTCAGCATTGGTGGGGGGGACCTAATTTCCATGTAATCATTTATTTCATTGACTAGGATTAGATGAAATATCATTCAAGGCAGAACTCTGCACACAATTACTCCCGGCGTTCAGATTTGAGTTCTAAGAGTTACTTCATAAGAATTTAACATCTGCTTAGATTCAGTAATATCACAGGCACTGCACAGAACACAGAAGCCTCTAACTGGAGGCATATAATCTAATTAGGGCTTTGTATATTAGGATGTGGAACTGACACATGATGCACAAGTGACTCATGAATCCTCTTTCCATGTTTCCAGGCCCAAACTAATACATGGAGGGCAAGTCATGCATCTCCCTGTGGTACATTGAATACGCTCCTCTTGCATCAGAAACCTACACATTCTGCTTGGGCAAAGGGGAAAGCAGAGAAGAGACATAATTTTTACCGTTGCACAGAAACAGGAAACAACAGCCACTTACAACACTACCCTCCAACACCACCCTCCAACTAACAGGTAAAGGTTACAATGGCACTTAACAGCAGTTTTAAGCAAGATATGTAAACCTGAAGCAAATTTGTACCTGTACACAAAGATCAAGTGGTGTGACCCCATTTTTGTCTGGCAAATATTTGGCTCCTCTCATCAAAAGGATCTGTGCAGTGTCTCTTTGGCCATGGCTAAATAAATCATAAAGAAGTTATAAGATTCATTCAGTGCGTGTTCTATTAGCCTGCCTTCCTGAATCCACGCAATATTTCAAAAATGAAAGAAGTATTAAGGGCACTTGACTGAAGGGTGTTCAAGATTTTCTAAATATAAATCAGAAGCAGCAAGGGAATTGTTTGGATCAGCAAACAGAAGCAAGGTGTTTATAAATTCTGTCTAGCTTTCAAATATAAATGATACTTACAACCAAAAGGAGGGGGAAATAAACATTTTAAAAAGAAGAAAACATAAGACTTCAAGAAGTCCTAGATATGATTTTCTTGGGATGTTTAAACCTTGGACTTAGGGAAAGAAGATCCCATATTCCACTCTGCACCCCCTAAGAAGTTTAATGCATTTGATGAGAATACACTGAAAAACACTGAGTGAGTGCTGATTCAATGTTTATAATATTTATAAATTCTCAGTACAGTGTAATGGTCTACATCAGGAGTAAGCAAACTTTTTCAACAGGGGGCTGGTCCACTGTCCCTCAAACCTTGTGAGGGGCCAGACTATATTTTCAGGGGGGGAATGATGCAAGAGCAACATGAGCCCCGGTGGCTGCATACCTGTGTCTTGCAGGGGCTGGCAGCAGGGGCAGGAAGATGAGCGGCTCGCGAAAGGGCTCCGGAGAGGAGCTGCTTAAAATGGCAGCCACTTGAGCGCTGTTGCTGCTGGCACCAACAAAGCCCAGCCCCCTTCCTCCTCTAGGCAGGGCAGAGAGAAGCCGGGAGGAGGGAGGGAGGAGGCGCCGGCATGTGAGGGAGAAGGAGGGAGAGGGAAAGAATGTGTGCGCTGGTGATCCCTGGACCGTCCATGGGCCGGATCCAGAAGGCAATTGGGCCTGATCCGGCCTGCAGACCTTAATTTGCCTACCCATGGTCTACATCACACTTTGATTATGGCATTAAATAAAAAAATTAAGCTCCAGCCAAGAACCATAGTTCAGTTAACTCAGTGGCAGAGCGCCTGGTTGGCATGCACAAGGTCCCAGCAGCAAACCCTGGCATCTCCATTTGAAAGAACCTCTGTTAGCAAGGCCAGGAATGACCTCTGCGTCAGTCAGAGCATCCACTACCAAGCTGTGTGTGCCACGAGCCTGATTCAGTACCATGCAAGATTAACAGGTTCAAAAAAGCCAAGAGAGTGATTAATACAAGGTTATTCAGGGATCCTCGTAGTGAAAAACAGATTTTGCAAACCTAAAGCAACATTCCCCTGATTTCCTCAGATATTATGAACTTCCAACATTTAATAAAGTAATTTTAAAACAAACAAACCATACCTGCAAGCAAAGTAGAGTGGAGTTGCTCCCGAAACGTTGGGCCTGTTGATATCTGCACCACTATCCAGAAGACATTGAACTGTCTTTTGGGAAGGAAAAAAAACCTGAATGAAGTTAATCTACAAATATGCACAATTGAACTGCATTCCTATCCCATTTATTTAGGATTAGGGGAATTCACTACAACTTACTTCCAAGTATACACATCTAGGATTGTACTGTTACTTCTTAAAGTTACCCCCCCCCCAAAAAAAGCAGAAAATATATCATTTACAGTGGCATATTTTTTAAAAAACTAGTTCAACTTACAGATTTACCGTATTTTTCGCCCCATAGGACGCACTTTTTCCCCTCCATAAATGAAGGGGAAATGTGTGTGCGTCTTATGGGGCGAATGCAGGCTTTCGCTGAAGCCTGGAGAGCGAGAGGCATAGGTGCGCACCGACCCATCTCGCTCTCCAGACTTCAGGAAGCTATCCGCAAGCCTCGCGCGCCCGGCGGGAGGTCCCACCGGGCTCACAAGGCTTGCGGGTGGCAGCCTGCAGCCCGAAGAATGGGGCGCGCTGCGGAGCACGCCCCGTGCTTCGGGCAGATGTCTGCAAGCCGGGAGGTCCCGCCGGGCTCGCAAGGCTTGCAGGCAGCAGCCTGTTCTGGGGGCTGGGGTCGGGGGAAGCTCGGGCTTCCCCTGCACCAGCCCCATGCCTGGGGGGGGGGGGAATTTTTTTTTTCTTTATTTCCCCCCAAAAAATCTAGGTGCGTCCTATGGGGCGAAAAATACGGTAATTTCTCTACCACCTACATTTTCAAGTTTAACAGCACAGATTTATTATTCACTAATTCCAAGGGGACCAATTCTGAATTAACAACTGAATTTCACCCAACTGAATTTGGGCCCTTGTAGAATACGTCATTAAGTATGTGTATAAATCTAGTTTCCAACCGAAGCCTATTAAAATCAACTATGTATTCCTAATTATTAGACTGGTCCCAATTAATTAACTTTTGTAAAAGGCATTCATGAAACAATGATGCAGAAAAATATGTCATCTCCTAAGTAACTCATTAGCCTATTACAGAACCAGCTGCACTATAAAGCCGTTTCTAAGCAGAAGCGAAAGAACTACAAGAACAAGCAATTCCTTAGGAGTACCATCAGCTGAGAGTCCAAACACTTGATGTTCCCTGTTAATGGGCCTCTTTGCCACAAAATACTTACATTGCAAGCCCTTAAAATTGTAAGTTTTGCTCATCAGCCTACCGTCTTGTGGCCATTTTGGCAAGCCACATGAAGTGCTGTCTGCCCCATCGCATCTTCAACATCTACATTGGTAACATGCTGTACAAGATCGTGAAGCAGTTCTGTTCGCCCATTCACAGCAAGCCAATGGATCTGGATACGAAAAACAAAACGTCGACCAGGGAGAGAAATACATTCAGCAAGTAAATTCAATAAATCTAAATAATGAAATTTGAAGGAAAGGGAAATATTAGTATTAATGTTATTTGCAATCCTATAAAAGGGATTTAGGTGCCAATCAATGGCTTAATATTCATCAGTATTGAATCAACAAGCACTCTTAATAACTTGAAATTTCCAACAGTGCATGAAAGAGGGACTCACAGAAACCTGCACCAGGCAAGGAACACATTTTCCTCTTCCTTTAGGAAAACAAACATACCAGAAACACAGGACATCCAGATTTCAACATGCATGCAGAGGGTTGCAATCGAAGACATACCCTATGAAAAAGGGGATGCTCCAGGAACACCACGGGGGCTTTTTTTCAATTACCTTAAACTTATATCCCACCTTTCTCCAAACCTGCTGTACATGGTATTCTCTACACAAGTGCAATATTTCATGAACACAACAGTAACATGAGTTAAGTTAGACTGGCACAGTGACTAGCCTAAGATCACTGGCCTAGTGAGCTTCAAGTGAATTTCTCCCAAGTCCAACACTCTAACCAGTATGCCACACTGGCTCTTTGAACTCCCATACTCACATTGCAAACTCTTTTCATCTAGAACAAATGGCAAGAGTTTAATGACATCCAACTTCTGCATTTGCCCTTGTCTGTCTTTATACAGAGTCCTTGCCAGGTAAAGCTCAACATCTACCTAGCCCAGCTGTTCCAACAATGCTTGCCACCCCACCCAAGGAAACTAACATTCAACAGCATGCCTATTCTATTCCTTTGTTGTTGTTGTTTAGTCGTTTAGTCATGTCCGACTCTTCGAGACCCCATGGACCAGAGCACACCCGGCACTCCTGTCTTCCACTGCCTGCCGCAGTTTGGTCAAACTCATGCTGGTAGCTTTGAGAACACTGTCCATCCATCTCGTCCTCTGTTGTCCCCTTCTCCTTGTGCCCTCAATCTTTCCCAACATCAGGGTCTTTTCCAGGGAGTCTTCTCATGAGGTGGCCAAAGTACTGGAGCCTCAGTTTCAGGATCTGTCCTTCCATTAAGCACTCAGGGCTGATTTCCTTCAGAATGGATAGGATTGATCTTCCTGCAGTCCATGGGACTCTCAGGAGTCTCCACCAGCACCATAATTCAGAAGCATCAATTCTTCGGCGATCAGCCTTCTTTATGGTCCAGCTCTCACTTCCACACATCACTACTGGGAAAGCTTTAGCTTTAAGAATACGTACCTTTGTCGGCAATGTGATGTCTCTGCTTTTTAAGATGCTGTCTAGGTTTGTCATTGCTTTTCTCCCAAGAAGCAGGCGTCTTTTAATTTCATGACTGCTGTCACCATTCTATTCCTTAGCAGTGCTAATAGCAAGGCGAGTGAGCATGATGAGCAAACTTTACCCAACTTTAAAGCTGCAGAGATAGATGGAAATCATTCCAACAGTTATCCCCGCCACCTCCACAGTTCCGAGATTGGGAGGAAGGCTGGAGCTTGGCAGCCAAACCAGGAAAAGGCCCACCTATCAACCTTTCCAGCTCCAGACCAGAAAGGGACAGTGGGAGATGCTTGCTTGTAATCACAATGCATGAGATTGAGCACTGCACTGTTGCTTACAGTGGTGTTACTTCTTACTGGGACCAGGAGATTCTGCCAATCCACTGCTCCCCCCATCCTCTCCGCCACTCTCTCCTGAATTCTGGCAAGTGAGATTGCTGCTGAAGATGAGGGGGCAGTGTAATAGAGAAGTCACACAGAGAAACTTCTTACCCAAGCATCATTGGGCAAAGCCCATTCAAGACCCTTTGCCCAGTAGCAGTTAAGCTGGCACTCCCCTCCTCACAGGCACTTCCCTCTGGTGGCCAGTGGCTTGTTTGGGTGCTACTGTCTTAAGGCACTCAGAGCACCTGCAAACAACAGGCACTCTGATTCCCAGCTGAAGTGTTCATGGCAAAACCATTATTAACCTCTCATAGTTGTATTTTACTTCAAATAAGGTAAAAGACTAAGGATTTGGTGGTGGTGATCTAAAAAACAAAACAGCACAAAATTTTGAGCATAATGGATGGGGGGAAATTGCTGCACCAGTCCATGCATCATTGTAGATTATGACATTAGTTTCACATCACATGCCAAGTCAAATCTTTACAGTAAGAAGTCACTGCAGAAGGCTGCATTTTTAAATAGTACAACCCGGCGCACATGAACATATTTTACAGATTAAACAGCAATTCAGCATCACCAGCCAGAAATACAATTTTCAGAACACAAGATGTATTATTTCCATTAACTACCAAGGACTGTAAGTACAGCTCATTACATTTCTTGATTATCGGAAGAAGGTCAAGCAGTGAAATAAGCAAGTTTAGGGATGATCATAGAATGGCAATATTTAAGTGAAGGGTAATAGGAACAAAATTGCACGACTTACTGCTGTCAGGCCCTCATTATTACAAATGTTGACATCAGCGCTGTACTCTAGCAGCTTGCTCATACATTTCTTCTGGCTGTGTGGAAAACAAATTACGTATTGGCCACAAGCCCAATAAAACAAGACTTCCTCAGCTTCCTCCCTTGTTTCTTAGGGCTGGAATTTTATTGCACATGGCATGATTAGAAAGTGACCCGTAAAAAGCAAATTACATATTCTGCAAGCTAGGCATTCCGTAGGGTGGTCTGTGTACCTGGAGACCTGACTTTCATTATTATTTTCATTTTTTTAAAATTACACAAACTGAACTTATGTTGTTTATTAAATGTATATCAGGGCAAAAGATAACATGGCATAAACAACTAAGACCAGGCTCTCCTGGTCCAAACAGCTGGGCATAAGCACTCGTAGCCACAAAAGCCACTTGTGACTCCCAATTCAGTCTGTGGAGCAATGAAACAAATGTGGCTTCTGCTTGGCTACAGAGCTTCTGTAGGACAGAAGAACTACTATTATTGAAAGACTATTCAATTTAGGAATAAAAAGCTAAATGTAAAAAGATGCATCTCTTACCCATTTCTAGCAGCCAAATGAAGTGAAGTGCACCCTGAAATGTCTTGATAGTTAGGGTTTGCACCTTTCTTTAACAGTAGAACTAGGCATTCAACTGATCCACAGCTGTGGAAAGAGGTTAGAAAGGTTTTAACAAAAGGTTAAAGCAGCTTGGCTAGAAAAAGATAACTTCCATTACAAACAGCATTATGTAAAGCAGAATCAATGTTAACCTGTGGCCCTGCCAAGGTTGAACTACAATTCCCATCTACCCCAGTCATCATGGCCAATGGTGAGGGATGATGGGAATTATAGCCCAACTCCCATAATCAATGACCATAGTCCAAAACTGTCTGGAGAGCACCAAGTTGGGGGAAACTAATCTATATAGTGGAAAAGATGAACCACACACTGCAGCCTCCAACTTAAAGGTAAAGGGACCCCTGGCTGTTAGGTCCAGTCGTGGCCGACTCTGGGTTGCGGCACTCATCTTGCTTTACTGGCCAAGGGAGCCGGCGTACAGCTTCCGGGTCATGTGGCCAGCATGACTAAGCCGCTTCTGGAGAACCAGAGCAGCGCACGGAAACACCGTTTACCTTCCCGCCAGAGCTGTACCTATTTATCTACTTGCACTGTGTGCTTTCGAACTGCTAGATTGGCAGGAGCAGGGACTGAGCAACGGGAGCTCACCCCATCGCGGGAATTCGAACCGCTGACCTTCTGATTGGCAAGCCCTAGGCTCTGTGGTTTTAGGGATTAGACAAATCCATGGACGGTAACACCATCTATAGCTACTAGGAATGATAGCTGGATTAGTCCTGAATACCAGCTGCTGGGATCACAAAGTGCTGTACTAAATAAGCATTTGTTATGGCAACAACAGGGTTCTTTCTTATGTTTTATATGCACCATTACAGCCAAGCACATTCAACATGACAGACAAAAATAGTAATAAACTTAAAGCAAGAAACAGCAATCTAGAAAACTAATGTAAATCTGCCTTTTACACTGTAACATTCGCCGGGCTTTGGAAAGTTGGCTTACTTAGCTGCAATATGAAGCAAGCTCCTCTTCACACGTCCAAATGCATAATTGACATCAAACTTCGAATTTGAAAGCAACTCTGAAACAGATCTAAAGCAAAAGGTTCATTTTATTTAGCAAAATATCTGTGTTTTCAACTACTCGTAATAACGGGCAGCTGTCTGCTGTGTGTGCCACATCACAGAAGAAGAAAACAGAAACTCCAAACTACTACACAATATAAACATAGGAACCAGCCATATTTAATAGCTTCAGTAGAAATACTTCAAGAGAATTTATGCTCCCATAGCTGCACATAGAAATTAGGTAAATTGACTTCCTAAAAAGAAAACAATCTATTTTCATGTCACTATTGAATGCATTACCTGTTAAGCCTCTGAAGTTTAAACATCAATCCTAAAAAAGGTGAGTCAATTTGTACAACATAAGTATTCACTAGAAAATTATTATTTCTAATTTAATTTCCTCTTTCTTCTTCAATTTCTTTCTTCTCCCTCAAATCAAATAGGTACTTACTATTTGGAAGTGAGTTCGAATCATCCTTGTGTAAACTGTATCCTGTACTAGGGAATTGGGCAAGGGCTATACACTGACCCTGTGTGTGTAGTTACTAAGAAAGAATTCCTCTGTTTTGGGAGAAATATCACCAGAGAAACACAGTTGATTTAACATGTGTGTTTCTTCCGAACTCAGCTTAGCCAAAAAGCCTTTCATCCAGCTTGTTTATGCTTGCTCATGAAAAACAATAAGTTTCAGGCCTGGTACTATTAGGGCAAAATAAACCTGACCTGATTTCAAAATGAAACAAATGTGTATATATATACCACACTATAAAAAAAAAATGGTGCTACTGTAGATCCACTGTTTAGATATGAAGACTCACCTATGTTGGTCAGCCATTACCATTGGCATTAAAGTGTAAACAGCAGTTTCGTTATCTGTGTAGAAATTAAATTATAATTATGTCACATATGGAGGCACAAACTTAGCAAAATATTCTACCCTTAATTCCACCTTTCACTTGCCTTCTAACATTCCACACCACCACCTGACCATTACTCAAGCTTGTAACTCATAGAACACATCAGCAAAATTTGCGCACACATTTTTGTCAATAGCCATACTATTAAATATTGATTACTAGAAGAAACCCAGACTGCATCCTTACATACTCCTATTCCCTGCATGCCCTGGAAAACAGTTGCTCACAGTTGCTAGGCTGATGCTTATACTTTGTAGGCAGATTAGGAAGCCCTTTAACAACACTGTTTCCCAGCAGCATTAATAAAACACCTTTTCACTAGGCTACTGAAATGAAGAAAACAAACTAGGGCTGGAATTTATGTGAAAGGACTAAACTCAGTCACATTCTGATACGGAAAGAAAATTCCTAGGTTCAGAATATGCTCAGAGGCACTCTCTTGTTTATGTAGAACTGCTTGTCTCCTGCGCCTAACTCTGTTTGGTAGGTCCTGGGTTTTTAGTACAAAAACAAACCAAGCAGATCTGTGATGCCTGAAGTCTGTCCACCCTCGTCTGAAAAAAACCAGCAAGGACTGGACACCAAAACCTTACTGTATATATCACACATGTGCCACTAGCCCTACTTCACACATCCCAGCGCTGAAACCTGGCACCAGAAACACATCCCCTGTTGAAACCCTGATTCTGGGAGCGACACTCCGTCCACTCTCGAAGAGAAACCATCTGGAAACAGATTCATCTCGCGCGCGCGCACACACATGCTTCCAGCGCTGCTCTGGTCTCGCTCTCAAGAAATCACCACCGGTTGGAACCCGGGAACAGTCGCCAGAGCGCCTCTGAGAATGCACAGAGTGCATCCCCCTCCTAAAGAAGCAACGCCGGCGAGAGTGGGCTCCCTACACACCCGGGATTAGGAGGAAAGGACTCCGAGGCTGGAGGCCACAACTTTTGTGCCGTAAAGCCTCGAGGCTCCGGGACTGAGAAAGTGTCCCCTCGTGTTTAAGGAGTCGCCTTTCCCTTCTCCCCAGAGGATTCTTCCTCCTATCCAAGCTGCCAGCCCTCATCGAGGTCCCCGCTCGCCGCCTTCCACCCAACGCTTGCTCCCCGACCTCCGCCAAGCTCCCCTCCACTGCCGCCCCCCTTCGCTCACCTTCGGGCAGCTCGACGGTGCGGGCGCGGCGCAGGGACCTGGTGAGGCGGTTGAGCTGCTCCATAGCTCTCTCCATCCTCGGACAGGAGGACGAGGAGGAGACGCTGCCGCCGCTGCCTGGCCGCTCGTTGCCCGCCGGCAACTGCGGACTTCCCCAGCTCAGGCTCAGCCCATCGCCCCAGCGGCGGGGCCGCACCCGGTCCGGGTCCCGCTCCTGGAACCGTGGGGATGAATCGCTTCCTCTTCAGCACGCATGCGCCAGTCTCCCGAAGCAGGCCACAGAGCGAAGGGGGAAACGGACATGAAGCGCCGCGGGAAGCGCGCATGCTCAGACGGGAGACGACGCTCGGCGGAAGCTTCTGCCCTTCGCTTGCCAATACTTTCTGAGTTTGATTTTTATTGCGCTGTCGTATTGACTGCCTCGACACACTCCCCCTCAGCACCGCTGCCCGGCCCCGCAATTGCGCCATTCTGAAGGCACTTCTTCCTTATTTTAACCTCTATATACTGGTTTTCAGGTCATAGCTGTCAACGTTTCCCTTTTTTTAAGGGAAATCCCCTTATTTCGAATAGGATTCCTCGCAAGAAAAGGGAAACAGTTGACAAATATGTTTCAGGTATATGATGGAGCAGTTTACGAAATGCCCAGACTCTACAGTATCCTTAAAGAACAATGAAATGCAACAGAAAACTATTTTTGGGTTGAAAAGTATTTTATCAGCACAATCCTATTACAGTACACGTCTACTCAGAGAGTAAGGGGCTTTATATTGCAAACGGGTCCGAATGTGTGCGCGGGGGCGATTGGAATATTAACTTGCATACATGGACGTACCCAGGACTTTTGTGGGGGGAGGGGCAGAACCGACGTGATTGGTCAGTTAGTTGAGTATTTCTATTGTTTTACTTGATGGGGGCGCAGTTCCCCATTGGCCAAGCCCATGCTTCCATACATTGGGGGGGGGCGGTTGTTTCAGTCTTGTTATTCTTCCACTGTTTTGCGACTCACAACAGTGGTCGGGACTTGACAAGATAGATTAGATAGATAGATAGATAGATAGATAGATAGATAGATAGATAGATAGATAGTCCTTCCCCTGGATTACTCCTCCACCCTTCTGTTTCACATTCTTGGTACTGTACTGTATTTCAACAGTTATTTCTAAAAATATATACCATCTTCATTTATATTCATTAGGGTGTGCACTCAGGGATTTTTTCTTTTAAAGTGGTTGAATGCATGATCAAAGAGGGCATTTTTTAAAATTATTAATCAAACAAAGCTTAACTTTTTTAATTAACTACTAAACTTTACATAAAAAATAAAAAATTCCTCCACTCTTATTATTTCAGCTTGTGGCCCATGCCCCATTCAGCACCATAGACAAATGCAGGCAGAGACTGCAGATCTATTCCTTCCATTCTGCCTGTGTTTCTCTCCTATCTTCTTCCATCCTCCTCCCTTCTACATATGGTTGTGGCAGCTGAAGGAGCTGGGCTGCTACTCCATACAACATTAGGGTGTACTTGGGTTCACCTGGCACACCCTGTGCGCACACCTATAAGAATGTTTCTAAAGCAGTGGGGCTGCTCTGGAAAGATCTTTGGCATTCTCTACCCAAACATTCAGTTCTCTTCACGAGAGGGATTGGGTGGCAGGGAGTAGAAAGAGTTCTTCTAGCTTCAAGCAGAAAGCAGCTGCACATGGTACAGATAGGCTTGATCCTCCTATGGCACCCAGAAAACCTGTACCCACTCCTTATTCTTGGAACAGGTTTGTCCATTTAAAAAAACTTTTCCTTTTCTTTATGCATTAGCAGACAATGATAAATGGACAACCATACAGGCAGTCGTGCGGTTATTTTAAAACTACAAAAGCCATTGGAGAATTGCATGATTGGTTGCCAATTTTCAATTTGTTGGTATGCATGTCTTCTATTTCACTTGCAAAACCAGGAGAAAGCCAGGGTCCACCATATCGCTGAGGGATCACACTGTGAGCATCCTTTTTATATTATAGCTGCTTCATCCCAAAGTAACTGCACTGGTCACAAAAGAACAATGCACTGTAGTTCCCTGCTTGCACATAGGATAATCAAACATAGAGATGATGCTGTGGTAGATTTCCCACACCCTTTCATCCATTTCATGCTGCTATTTCTATTATCCAACCCACATGACATTTAACATTTGGGTTGAGGTTTCCTTTTTAGGACTATTTTGATTATTTCAAACATCATCATGCTTATACACTGTAATCTACTTGCCTTCATCCACATTTGTTTATTGAATTTTGAAATATATAAAAGATTGCACTGCATGTTCATGCAAGTAATTCATTGACCTTTCAATAAAGCATCCAGTACTATTGAGAATTAAATAGCAAATCCTAACCTGTACAGTCTGCTCAAAAAGAATGAACAATGTAATGTCAATACATTATATTGCCTTGCAGATAAGTTTCATAATTCAGTTCTGCTAATGGACCTAAAACTCTTTGAATAACACAAGTAGATAAGCCACTGCCATTCTAATGCAAATTCACAGTCACATCCTGATCCAAAATCTAATTATTAAGATTTTGAAGGTGCTTGCCATCTGCTAATATGTTTAAAATGTAAAAAAAAAACTTTATGCCATCATAAATATTTATGATTTATTTTGACATAAGAAAATGAAGTTTGCTTAGTCCATGATATCTCATGCCACAATAAACTTGTTAGTCTTTAAGATGGTACAAGACTTGTGTCTTTACTACAACAGACCATCATGAATACCCCTCTGGAATTTGCTCATGGTATGTCCCTTATTCGGACTTAACAGCTGCAGAAATGTACTGTAATGGATCACCCTTGCTTTATAAAAAGAAATTGTTGTTGGGGAATACTGTATTAAAAACATACACATAGCTGTGAAATTTTGAATATTTGCAAAGAAAAGAAAAAAGAAACAGAGTTCTTCTTCACTCTCTTTGAGCATCTGAATTAAGATCAGGGAGGGAAAATTTGTGGTATCTAATTTGTTACTAGAATCCAAGATCCACCAACTATAGCCCTGTGCAACAGACAAAATAAGAATACTAAATATCAAAAATGAACTGAGGTCACAGTCCTGCCATACAGAAACTGTCTCCTAGTTACCGTGCTCCAGCTTTCTTCACTTCAGCAGTATAACACAAAACAACTGGAAATACTTGCTGACGTACTTCAGATCACACAGAAATCTACCAGAAGATCCCAATCTATCAATTTAATACCAAAGACAAAACTAACAGCTCAATCTTATATATGTCTTCTCAGAAGTAAGAATTAATTCAATGAGACTTAATCCTAGGTAAGTGGATGTAGCCTGACTTGGCAGGCTTTTGAATGTATATGAGACTGAGAGTCACTGGAAGTGAATTATTCATTATTGTTGTGGGATGGGTGAACCAAGACAAAGTGAATCTGTTTCTGCAATATTTGCATCAAAACTTACAGCAGAAACACACATTTTCCCCATGATGACTTCACATCTATAAAAAGTCACTGTTTCAGTTTTTTTAAAAAAATAAAATCCTATATTAAGCCAGTTGAAGGAGACGTATTTTATTTTATTTTAGTTTGACTTTCCAGTAGAAAAGGAACAATGAAATTACCAGAAATTGGTTCTTTTAAATGAATGAGTTTCCTCCCCTAAATTCTTTCAATGGCTGATTAAACCATGGAATTCATTGACACGACAATGTGTCAGTGCAACAATGGCCACAAACGTAGATGATCTTGACTTATTTTACACACATCCACTAAGAATAAAGTTATCAGTGGCTATGAGTCATGATGGCTCTATACTACCTTACTATGCCTCTGAATAATAGTTGCTGGGAGAAAAACAACAGGGGAGAGTCATTGAACTTATGTGCAGTTGTGTGTTTGCCATAGGCAACTGGTTGACCAGTGTGGGAAACAAGATCCTGAACCATCTGGGCCTTTGATCTGATCTGGCAGGACTCTCTTGTCCATATGATCCAAATATAGAATAGCCCCTTGGTTGATACCACACCAGGTCCCAATAGCGGAAACCCAGTTCTCACTGAATACTGCCTGAACCTCATGAGGAACTGCCATTCTAATAACAAGGAGCAGGACTCCAGGCTACAGAGCTACCCCTTTAATATAGCAATTCTTCAGAGAGAAGACCACATCTGGCCTGGGCAATAGGACTGGTATGGAGTTAGAAAGGCTATATATAGCCTGATTTTTGTTTACTGTCTGTGGGCATCACCAATCTACACAACCCACACAATCTTGTCAGACTGAAAAGTCTACAGTCTCTCTCAAATTACAGATTCATATCAGTGACTCAAATTCAAGCACTGGAAAATAATAAAGACAGTGGAAGCTTTTAAAAAATATAAAATTATCCAAGTCACTGAGAGGATATCTTGCTAAGTATCTGTAAACTGATTTTATGGTGAGCTATTCTTCCATAAGCAATGTTTTGGGAGAATATTCCACCCCTTCAATTCATGGATTATCTATCGCCCTGTGGTGTGTGTGTGTGTGTGTGTGTGTGTGGTCCAGCATTTTATGAAAACCCTTTTCAAAGGGAGGGGCATGTAAAATCTGGTGATCACTTGATATTAGCAAGAATTCTATCAATATACGTACTATGTTTGGGTACTTCTGTTGCTATCTTCTAAAGCTTCTTCATAGACATATATAAGTTAGTGGTCTTTTTATATAAACTAGATAAAAAGAATTGTTATGCAATTCTTTGTTCTTCCAGATGGGTTTCCTTCGAAATCTGCCTTTAATCTTGCTGTCAATGTTATTGACAATCTGAAAAATGCAAGTTCAGCTCTTTTTTCTTTTTGTTTAGCCCACCTAGAAATCGATTGGCCTGAAATACAATCAATGCAATTTCACTCCGAAGTCAATAGGACCTTTCTACACAATTAACAATTCATATGGACTATGTTTGTGTCAATGGATATTGCTAATTGCAATTTGATCTGATGCATTGCAAGGCCTCAATCATCGAACCTTAAATTTGTGAAAAGCCACCCTTAAGCCATGGGGGCTGTTCTAAAAGTCTCTGGGTTGAGTAGTCCACCTCAGGCCTTTAGAATAACAGTACTGTGCCATGTTCTTTTCATAGTGTCAGTGGTCATAGTAAACTACTAGCCAAGGTGGCTGTTATTTTATTTTATTTTCAAAATACACTGTATATGTACTCAACATACCTTAGAGATCAAGCAGCTTCTCTCTTGTGTCCCATTCAAATATCCAAGATCTACTGAGAACTTTCTCTTCAGAACTCTGTATGTGGTACAATCAGTAAAGACTTGAAGAGCTCTCAGTGACCCAGTGGCGTAGCGTGGGTTGTCAGCACCCGGGACAAGGCAAGTAATTTGCGCCTCCTAACCCGTGGATTTTAGCACTCAAGTCTCTTCCACTAGATTAGCGCGCCCCCCTCAGATGTTGCACCCGGTGCGGCCGGGGCCCCCCTTGCACCCCCCACGCTACGCCACTGCAGTGACCACTCCCTTAAATTAAAGGAGACCTTCCCACTAAAGTCCAGACTTGAACAACTTTTGGAAACATTGTAAGATCTACATGTTTAGACTCTTAACATTTGAGGTTTGTTACTCAGTTTGTGCTACAGATGGGAACCCCCCTTGCTCTCGTGCAGATTATGTAAGTAACTTTAAATAAGTAAATTGGAACTGCTCGGCAGTGTGGCACGCAATTCAAAGCCACAAGAGCAAGTTGTTGTGCCCTCTATTTGTCAGTAACCACAGAGGCTGCTATGCCCCCTGGTGCCACAGTGTCCATAGTCTGGCTGTGAGATTTAGCCATGTGTGTTTGATTGGGAAGTATAATCTCATGGCTTGTATCCTGATCACCATGGTTCATCCAGGCCTGGCTGGCTGCTGGCTGGCAAGGGTTTGGCACACTTCTCCATGACTGATGCTTTTCAGCACTGTTGCCATGGTCACAAGGGGCGTGGCTGTCAGTGTTGCGATGCTCTTTGTTGGTTGATGCTTTCATTTCCCTCTCGCCTTTTCCACTGAGCAAAACAAAGCTACGTGGAGATTACATGGACATAAATTGTCTGTCATAAACTGATTGCCTAGAATGTCATTGACCCTGATTGATAAATTAATGATTTTTGTACATTGCACCCATGTGATTTTTTGTCTTTAAATGCTAATAAAACAAATAATCTAAAGTCCACTAACACAAATATTTCCCCACATATCCCATTACTAAAGTAAACATTTGCTACTTACGCCAGAAATTAAGTTTGGTCTTTGATTCATAAGGAAAAGAGGAATAATTATGGAAGCTTTATTTATTCAGAAATCTGCCACTAGATGTCAGTGTTAATGAAGTACTGGGCTTCAAATTGTTGATTCAAACATACACAGAGGAATATATATATATATATATATATATATATATATATATATAATATTCTACAGATTCTTGGTGAGAAGAACACAAATATTTATTCCTTGTAATTAATAAGCAGGTAAGGCAGCCAGCTTCAAAGTCAGGTGCTATGCATTGGATGCATTCAGAAGGAGCTATGCTTGTGCTTCAGCAGCACATATACTAAAATTAGAAGGAGCTATGCTTCACATTTCTGCATAGTTTTCTGAATCATCACATTATGCCATAGATTTGTGCAAGGTGTACATATCTCCATCCATTGCTGACCATTCTGCTTCTCATGCTCAATGGGATTTCTCAGGATGCAGAACCTTATTAATATGGGTTTTGTTCCTACAGCAATTTTACGAACAGCAATACCAACATATAATACAGGGTGTGTTTTCCCCTTATGAACAAGGGAATGATAACATCTTGCTGGGATCATCTAGGGGTGAGGAACGTTTTTAGCCTGAGGGCTACATTCATTCATTCATAGGTGACATTCCAGAGGCAACATATCCATTGATGGGCCAGAGGCAACAGTGACTGGAGCCATGGATTGGATTCTTACGTGCCTCATTGAACTCAGTAAACTGGACATAGGATATTGTTTATTATGTTCTGTCTTATGAAACATCTGAAATCATACATGAGAAAACAGGAAAACTATAGACCTCTTATGTTTATAAAACTCTAGCCTAGTTCTCACATGAGCAGTAAACCTGAGTCTGAGCTTCTGCATCACTTCAAACTGCAGGAAAGTAGCTCCGTTGGTAGAGCATGAGATTCTTAATCTCGGGGTCTTGGGTTTGAGCCCCACATTGGGCAAAAAGATTCTGGCATTGCAGGGGGTTGGGCTAGGTGACCCTCATGGTCCATTCCAGCTTAACAATTCTGATCCTGTGAAAGGACTTGCATGACTAAATGCTTCTCTGAGATAAACAACCCCACTGAGGCATGTAGGCAACACAAGAACAATTTATAACAAGTTTTCTACCTGAAGTACATTTTTTGCATGAAGAAATAAACATATGAACGGTCACATTAATTCTGAAATTGCACAGCCTAGGAACAGGTTTATCACCTCAATAAAAAAATTAGGTCTTTGTGACTGCTTATAGCATGCTGTTGCAAGTTACTTTCTACTTATGTGTGAATCATGTCTTCCTGTTCTGCTCCTTGTTTGTGGTTTGCACAGCTACAGTATAGATAACTAGCTCATACTCCAATGCAGAAGCCTCTGTGAACAGCTTCAGTGCTCATTACTAAGGAGATATAAAAGAGCTACAGTAGCTGAGGGTTGGATTAGCACTGAATATCCAATAATAGCTTGTGCGGCTGTTTAAGGTGAGAGTTTTGCCTTGGAGAAACAGGATTATGTTTACAACAGAAGTGAAATAAATAACAACTAGGTCTTTGTTCCTTTTATGTGAAGCAATAATAGTAATCCCAGGCTAGTTCATTTATTAAAGGTGTACCCAATGTGTAGGCAATGGATAACTTTAAAAGATGCAATATTTTACACAATTAGGTGCCAGTTTATATATTTACTGCTATTATGGGCTAAGCTTTTGCTGGTGGTGTTGCATATTTGTGTCTTTTCCCCTTTTAAAAGAACCATCTGTACATGAAAACAGACATATTTGAATAAAGAGGTCATCTGATCTAGAGCTATTCAGGCAACTGTTATATATATGAAACACAGGGTGGTTGTTGTTATATGTGAAACAGTGTGGTTACTGTAAATGTTTAAAGGGGAGCTAATATTTTTCTTATCACTCATCTTGTAATCTTTCTGCATACCATGGGCATAAAGGTAAAAGGTAAAGGGACCCCTGACCATTAGGTCCAGTCATGGCCGACTCTGGAGTTGCGGCGCTCATCTCGCTTTATTGGCTGAGGGAGCCGGCGTATAGCTTCTGGGTCATGTGGCCAGGATGACTAAGCCGCTTCTGGAGAACCAGAGCAGCGCACGGAAATGCCGTTTACCTTCCTGCCAGAGCGGTACCTATTTATCTATTTGCACTTTGACGTGCTTTCGAACTGCTAGGTTGGCAGGAGCAGGGACCGAGCAACGGGAGCTCACCCTGTTGCGGGGATTCGAACTGCTGACCTTCTGATCGGCAAGTCCTAGGCTCTGTGGTTTAACCCACCATGGGCATAGCCAGGATTTATGTTATGGGGGCAGGTTTTGTGTTGGAGGAGCAGCATCTCAGTTAGTTAAACATTTTTATTAATTTGCTTAATTTAGGGGGAAGCTCCCGCAATCTTGGCTACACCCATGCTACTTTTGCTTCAAGCATTTTTCTGTCCACACCAGCTCATTTCTGATCTCAGGAGTCTTCTGACAATGGTGAACTCTGTTTACTGATTCATACTTTACACTAAGTCAAACCTCGACTTAGGGAATATTTTTCATCAATTTGATATGCAGGATTAAGCTGGTGAAGCTTTTAACAGCATGGAGATAAATGTTTTGACATGTTACTTACTGCAGGTCATGCTACAATTAACGGCCCAGTTCTGGACACTGATGGAAAAATTAGTAATGCTGAGCAGATCAAGGGGAAGGTTTGTTTGCACCTATGCTAGCAGCCAGCTAAGAGACTAGGCTAGTCCCCTAAATCAGTGTTTCCCAACCACTGTTCCGCGGCACACTAGTGTGCCGCGAGATGTTGCCTGGTGTGCCGCGGGAAAAATTAAAAAATTCGAAAGATTTTTTTTTTTTAAAGTCAAATTTTCGATTGGGGCGCCGTCACTAGATGACCCCTGGGGTTCCCTCCCTCCCTCCCGCTCTGCGCCTCCCTCCTCCTCCTCCTCCTCCTCCTCCGGGGAGGCCCTTCCTGGCTCTCGGCCAAGGCTTGGCGGCTGCCACTCACTCACTCGCTCGCCCACCCGTCCCTCCATCCCTGCCACCGGCCTCTCCCCCTCCGTCCCCGGCGCGGGGGCTGCCGGGATCCGTAGTCCCCTCGCCCTTGGGCTCCGCGCCCGCGCGGGGTGCACGAACTACGTTTCCCAGCATGGCCTGGCGGGCCGGGCGTTTTGTTTGAAGCGCTCTTCTCCCGGCCATGGAATGAGCGCAGCGGCGGGGGCCGGGCTGGCAGGGGCTCTTCCGCGCAGACCCCGCGCAGCCTGCCTGCGCCCCTGCGGAGATCGGGCGGCAGGATGGAGCCCGGGGATCCCCGCGGAGGCGGAGCGGCGGAGGCGGAGGCTGCCCCCCAGGTAGGGCTGCGTCGGGGTTTTTTTATTTTTGCAATGCTGCATCCGCGCCGGAGGGGACGCATCGGACCGCGGGGAGACCCCTTGGCGGGCGTGCAAGGCAATGCATGCGTGCAGGCGTTGCATGGAGTGCAGTGCAATGCAATGGCAACGCGGCGCCCTGCATGCATGCATGCAACTTCCACCGGCGCTCCGGACTTGGCAGGTGAGGGGGGTCCCCAGTGGGCGGCAGAGAGAGCCAGGAGGGCGAAGGGGAGCCGGGGGGGAGCAGCGCTGCTCCCCGAGCCGAGCCCGGGGGGAAACTTCGGCATCGTTGCGCCGGGTGTTGGAAGCGGAGGCTGGCGGGGGGCCCTCACCTGCAAAACCTGGTCGCCTCTCATATATTTCGTGCATTGCATTCATCGCCAGCTTTCTCCTCCAAGGAGCTCCCGGGGGCGCGCGTGGTTCTCCCCATGTTATCCTCGCAACAACAGCCCTGCGAGGTGGGTCAGGCGAATGGCCCAAGGGAGCACCCAGGGATTGTCCTGGCCAGGTGGGGTGATTTGAACCCTGCTCTCTGCCCGGTCTTCGTCCTCATTTAGCCCCCACATGTGCATGACTGTGCATGACTGAGGTTTTCCCCCCTCATCTTGGCTATGGTGTGAGTCTGTGCTGTTAATTAATGGGGTTCTGCCTTCGGAGAAGATGAGCCAGCCCTCAAGGAGGTGATTATGTAATTTGCTAGCAATTCATGTCCCTCCCGGCATGACGCTGCGCGCTGACGTCACGGGGCTGTAATGGTGGTGTGCCTCGAGATTTTTTTCATGAAACAAGTGTGCCTTTGCCCAAAAAAGGTTGGGAAACACTGCCCTAAATGATACCCTGGCGCTTCCTTCCCAAAGCCCAGGAAGCTTCTGCCCAGCATAGGGAGCAAGGCACAATGTTCAAGTGCACAATGTCAGGACACCACAACATCACAAGTGCAGTGTTGCCCCCATATTGCCTTCACAAGCTGACACATCTGGACCTAACTGTTCCCCTACAAAAAAATAATAATATTACTGCATGCCACTGGGAGCCAAGCTACGACTCTTTTTGTATTTATACATATTAACCCATTCCCCTTAATAATATGTTCAGGGAGGTCATGTGTTAGCCTCTCTGTAGGAGTCTTTTCCCTGTAAGAGGATTCTACAAGAGTTTTACTGTAGAAGGGAAATAGATGCCTAATCAACAATTCTCATTATTTTAATCCTAGCCATCTAGATAAGCAAGACTAGGCTATGAGCATATTTACTTGAAAGACACATCACTGCAGCCCTTTTACAATCAAGCTTCAAATGGGATTCACATCTCTTCAGAAAAGATTCCTTTTGATCCCACAGATAATTAAAGTGATAGTTAATCCTTTATCTGCTTATGTTCACCATTTCCTACCTCATGCTTTAATGACTACTTACACAATGGGGGGAAGGGGCCTCTTCTCTATAGACTGACAGCTGTGTCTGTATAACTGCCACTTGGAATGTCCTTTAGTATTGCTTATTACAGCAATGAGATGAGAGCATCATCATTATTTGAGAAGCCTGTCCTTATATAGGTTTCAGTTCATGGTTGAATAACAAGAGGGATTCTAAATAAAAAGTTTTTCAGATTGCACTCAGTGTTCTGATTTAGCATTTTTACCTATCTCTCAGAATTTAGCTTTGTGTTCTTACGCTTGAATTTTTTTCTTCCAAACCACTTGGATATTTAAAAAAAAATGGTAAGCATGATATGAATAGTATGTATGAATAAATGGTGTTAGAAATGTAAAGCACTGAAAGATTTTCAGGAGGGTAATGCTATTTATTCAAGACTGAGGTGGGGGAGTATATAAGCATCTGTCCCCTATTTCATTGCTGTCAGATTGATGCAGATCAGTCCTTCTTGTTTGTGCTGGATTTAAATGGCATTTAATAAACCTCCAAGCAATCCATATTAAGGCAATCCTAAACCCCCTGCCACTATCATGGAGCCATACTTTGCATAGACAAGATGATTGTAATCAGCAGTGAAATCCTATGCATCAATTTTTTTCTGAAGTAAGCCTGTTTTCAGTGGTGCTTACTTCCAGGTGCCGGAGGAATTTAATATATGAATCCCTGTGGACCCACATGTGTGGGTAAACAGCTAAATAATTGGCTGGGTGCCTGGATTAAAAATGCAGGGGGTACATACACAGAGAGCTTCAGTACCGAAGTATTAAACTCATAAAAGTTGAGCAGTAATGTTAGGAAGATAGGTTGTTAGACCTTTCTTTTCCCATTTACAATGTTCCCCTCTTCCTACCTGCTTTGCAAGGACCACATCTCACACTGCTAAGTAAGTTTTAAATGCTTTACTTACAGATTCATGCATCTGATACATGTGTTGTTCCATACAGCTGCAAGGAGAAACACAGGCAAGAATACTCTTGGGTAGGAAGTAGAGAATATAATTCCAAACCTGTGCTATGCAAGTTCATACACATCTTTCTTCTCTGTTTACCTGATGCAGAGAGAGACAGAGGAAGTTCCTGCCTCTCTGAAGGAAGAGGAGTTTTCTCTTCTTCTCTCTCTGGGGGAAGAGGAGGCATGACCTTACTGAGTCTATCTAGGATTACAACACTGGTAAATATTTTCCTGATTTGACTTGGAAGCAACTTTACCCCTTTACCCCCTCATGCATTAACTAGCCCTATTCTGTATTTGACTGCAATCTCCCACATCAGGTAACTATGACTAGGATTATAAATGGTATCTGAAGAAGTGTGCATGCACATGAAAGCTCATACCAATAACTAACTTAGTTGGTCTTTAAGGTGCTACTGGAAGGAATTTTTTTTATTTTGACTAGGATTATAAAGTGTGGAAAACATTCTGTCTGATGCAAAATGTATTGGTATACCTAATTTAATAAATAATCGTAATCAGGGCTTTTTTTCAGACAAAACTCAGTTTTGTCACCTCTCAGATGGGCGCCATTGCCATTATAAAAGAACAAGGGAGGTATTCATGGTAAGTTCCACAACATCTTTTTCTAGAAAAATAGCACTGATAGTAATAGTAATAATAATATTCTGACACTTATATAGTTGCTTCCAAGTCAAATCAGGAAAATATTTACCAGCAAGTGCTGACAAGAGTTTCAGTAGCTTCATAAAACTCAATTTTTCAAGGGCTGTCAAATTTTATTAGCAAAACATTAACATCAAGATGAAGTATTTCCTTGTAGCATTAGGCTAAGGAGAAGGACTGTAGGTCAGCATGTGCTTTGCAAGCAAATATTCTCAGATTCAGTCCTAGGCATCTCCCTGTAGGGCTGGGAAAGACTCTGGTCTGAATTCATAGAGAACCTTTGCAGTTTAGACAGTACTGAGATGGTCTGCCTAACTATAAGGCAGCTTCCTAATGTTCCCAGTTAATGTAGCTGGATCCCCATTATCACCTGGGTGGATGTTCTCTGATGTGAAAGCAAGCCAGCTTACAAACTAAAGCAATATAATCAAGCATCTTGACAAATTGTATGGTGCTTTATTAAAGTCACTCACTTGTGCTGCAACATTTACATTGGTTTATCTATCTGCAACACCAGATTAGTAGAATAGTTTGTGACTTTGCATTGTTGTGACCCTTAACTACATACATTCCATCCTCAATATTTAACTTTTGGGGGAGAAGACAGACAGATAATGCTGATAATTGTGTATCTGACTTAATGATAAGCAGTTTCTTACCCTCACTGTTGATTACTCTTTCGTTAATCTTCACGGGTGTACATCAGTCGGTAGCTCTAAAATATTTTTTAATTTCACACAAATACAGTCCCTTTTGTCAATTGATTTGTTTTGTTTACACCATTCCCAAGGCTGCAAGTTCACTTCTACACCAATCCGACGATAAGTCGGAAGTTTCTTATATTATGAATAATCAAACTATTCTCCTTTAAACTTACTACAATTAATTATAATTAACCATGGAAGCAAACTCTTTAGGAGTTAGAGGTCATGATAATTGAGTCTGATTCCATTAGACAGCCAAGGGATGTTATTGTTATCACTGAATAAATCCATGTTCAAATGAGGATAATGCATTCATAAAAGTGGGCCACAGGAAATGATCACTCTTCCATTAATACAGGGTGACCTGCTAGTATTAGCTTAAATGAGGGTCATAACTGACACTGCCAATATCGAATATGAAAATGACTGAAATGAACCAGGAATGTAGTTTTATTAAAACAATTAAAGCTAGATTATAGTGCCCTTCATTTTAGGGTTATACTTTGCTCAAGGCCAAAGAACTTTGGCTTATTAGTAACATTCCCCCCTTCCTATGTCTCTCTTGCTTTTTTAAAAAAGTAATAAGTTAGTAATTATAGATATAGATATATAGTGTAAAATGATATGTAAAAACAAGGAGCACTGTAATTCATCTCATTATCACTATCTTTAACTTGCCCCCAACAACTTAAATTTATTTATGCTCTACAATTTCTCAAAATCTCTTTTCTTGAACCTCTAATCATTATCCAATGTTTAATAAATGATGTGATCCTTTTGATTCAGTTATGTATACAAAATTATTTTTAAAAAGTTAAAGCTAGGATAATAATACATGATTTTTTAAAAATGGAAAGCATACTTACTTACCCAGGCTTTTAAACAATAGCCATCTATAATCCAATGTCTAAACATATTTATGATTTAAGAGCACTTCACATCTATGTTGCATTGTGGCATAGACAGACAGACACATACAAATCATTTTGCTTCTTGTATAGAACAGCATACCAGTGCATTGTGTATAAAATATGCATGTATATTGGTTGATTAAAGTCAACATTGATTCAGATATACACATAAGTGCTTCAGTACAGATACATGCAGAATCCCATCTGTGTAAATAATCTGGCATTTGGGATAGCAAATAAGATAAGATTACTTCATGCATGCTATTTCTTTATTTCAGGTGGAAAAATAGTACTCACACATGGAGCATCATTCATGTTACTCCTAAAAAGATGTGATTAATGCAGATTTATGAAAAGCTTCTGTATGTGAAAGTGTCCCCTTCAGTTTTCATATAGGTATCATTTAAATGGGACACGGGTGGCGCTGTGGGTAAAACCTCAGCGCTTAGGGCTTGCCGATCGCATGGTCGGCAGTTTGAATCCCCGCGGCGGGGTGAGCTCCCGTACTTCGGTCCCAGCTCCTGCCCACCTAGCAGTTCGAAAGCACCCCTAAGTGCAAGTAGATAAATAGGTACCGCTTTATAGCGGGAAGGTAAACGGCGTTTCCGTGTGCTGCGCTGGTGCCGGCTCGCCAGAGCAGCTTCGTCACACTGGCCACGTGACCCGGAAGTGTCTCCAGACAGCGCTGGCCCCCGGCCTCTTGAGATGAGCGCACAACCCTAGAGTCGGACACGACTGGCCTGTACGGGCAGGGGTACCTTTACCTTTACCTATCATTTAAATATAAAGGTACTCACTCACTCTATATAAAGAACTCTGTGATATATATATCACACAAAGCCCAATAATATTATATGTATTTAGCACACTGTAGTGTTAATTATAGTTATATGGCTCAGTTCAGAGAACCTGCAATAGCCTCACACTATCTATTCTTCCTTCAACCTGAGCGATAGGAGATCAAAAGCTTCTGTATTAACTTTTGAGATAAGCACAGATTATTGTTATATCTAAACTTGGGAAACTGTGATTTATTATAAATATGGTTAGAAAACAAACCAGGACCAAATCATGGTTTGAGTTCCTGTTTTGTTGACTAACCACATGCTGAACAAACCATGGTTCCCTGATACTGGATAATCCAGAAGTGAAAACTTTCAAATAAGGAAGAAGACAATCAGACTGCGCCTGAGGTTTCAATAGGATTGTTCTCACAATGACAAACTATAACTTGTCGTTAACATCCGAAATAGCATTTTACTTTGTAATTCAGGAAGTGGTTGGAAAGTTCGTTTTTTAAAAGGAACTAGTTTTTTTAAAAAACCTCTATCAAAAGGAACCATTCTGAACTAGTTCAGTTCAAGTTCATCCAAATTAACATTATAGTTCATAAAACAATCATTTTTAACAAAAAGAAATCAGCACTCAGAATATTACAAGTTGCTGTGCAGATCTATGGGGTCTAAAAATAAATCAGGGGCCACACAGATGTAATAAGATGTCTGACTGGATGTCAGCAGCTTCCCCCACAATGATATTCCATACTAGAAAAATATTTACCCTGTTTAAAGGTGCAAAGTAGCATGCACATGATCAAGCAGCACTCAAGGTTTTTATGGAAATTGTGCAGCAGTTAGGCCACAATTTCTTTGATATCCCCCCCCCATACAGCCTCTACATTACTGTGAGCCCCCACTATTAGTCCTTGTATTGTATATTTATTCTACCTTGAATTGTTTATCAATGCCTTGAATTTTTGAGCGCCTAACTAAACTCATTTGTTCTGTTTAATTGGCACCATCCTTTTTGTGTGCAGGCTGTTGTTACAGAATTGTGATATTTCAGCTAAGTTAGACATAAGAAAGGTTGTTACATCTCATCCACCTTCCTTGGAAACTCCTCTAGATAGAAGAGGAATGCTGACTTAAATGGCTGCAATAATTTTGGAGTGATGAAAATGACTGTTGCAGATGACTCAGACAAAAAGCAAAGCCAATTCTATTAACCAGCAATGGTGTACCACCCACAGACACTTAAGAAGGCACCTTCTGTCTCTCCCCAAACCCCCAATAATCACTTCCCATCTTAATTACTGAGTGCTCTGAAATGCATTTTCCTTGCCAACTAACAATGTAGCCATTTTTGAGCAGGAAGTTCCCCAAGGCAAGTCACTTGTACTGCTTGAATTAGGCTGTAAAACTGTCTGCATGAAACAGTTTTCTTATTCTTATATAATAAAATGATTTAAAAATATAAATTATAGAACATTAATTATTTTTAGTAAGCCAACATTTTCACATTGGCTACTAAGTATAACCAAAGCTTGCCTACTCTGTATATCAGCGAGTTTTAAGGAACTATACACAGAATTTTAGATATCTTCATTGGGTTAGAATCCAGGGGTCAGCAAACTTTTACAATAGGGGTCCAATCCGCTGTCCCTCAGACCTTGTGGGAGGCCAGACTATATTTTGAAAAAAGTAAAGAAAAAAGAACGAATTCCTATGCCCAATAAATAACCCAGAGTTGCATTTTAAATAAAAGGACACATTCTACGCATGTAAAAACATGCTGATTCCTGTACTGTCCATGGACCAGATTTAGAAGGCAACTGGGCCGGATCCGGCCCCGGGGCCTTAGTTTGCCTAGCCATAGGTTAGATCCATACTTACCTGCAGAGGAAGTCCACTCTGGACTCAGCTATACAGCTGCAAATAAAATGCTTTCCATGTGTTGCAAAGTGCAATATACAATTGTGACACTAGATAGCAACTGTGAGCTATAGCAAATTCAATGCATTTTTCAAAACGATTTTTTAAAAAAGCATTTTCACAACATTTTTAACGTGTGTAGATTCCACCTTTAAGAGGGAGAATGAGAAGAAAGAAATTTTCCATTATTCCTTTTCCCATCTGCAACCCCTTATGCCCTTGAGAATATGATCTCAGGGATAGTTGAGGTTGCAAGCGAAATCAGTAAAAATGTTTTGCTCCAGTGGGTGCCTCTAAAGTCATGGCTTCCCCCAAAGAATCCCAGGGAATGTAGTCTGTTTGTCACAGAGCTGCAATCTCCAGCACCCATCATAATGTATTGTGTGGATATGACCTTCCATCCATCACATTCTGGATCAATGAAAGGCAAATCCTTTATGACTCATTTGTGTCAAAGCAAGTTGTCTTCTCCATTGCCCTGCCAAGGCATCACTAGTTACAAGTGATTGCTATTATTGCTGAAACTATGAGTCTATATGTAACCAGCTTTGTACCAGCACAAGCCATGAGAAGTTAAGTTCAGAAACCAGCAGTGGAGGTTATTCTGATCTCTTTCAGACTCTGATATCTAGAATCCCTTGACTGAAGTGGCATGGGGCATCATAAAGCCTTTGCTTTATGACTTGACGAAAAGTTAATTGTGAAGAGTTGCTGGGGGGGGGGGGTTATCTCAGATATGTAGGATTTCAGATTGCCATAGAGAGTTGGCAGAGTAATTTCAATAGGCCAGAGGGCAAGATTCTCAAGCAAGTTCAAGGCCCTGCTCCTGATTTAAAAACAAACTCAAGTGTACATCAAGAACATTTGATGTGGTCACTTAATAAGAGACCATGAGATGGATGCAGAGTTCTTGCGAACAGAAGCCACCTTTAAAAAGTGCAGAGGTGATTTTTGTTGATCCCTCTTTTCATCTGCAGTTTTTCCAGAGGGCTAGTAGTTTGCCCAGAGCAGTGTGGGAAGTGATGCTTGCTGCAAGGGGAATCCATGGAAATGGACTCCTCTCCCTTTTGCCTTTGATTAATTTTAGTTCTGTGAACACAAAAAGCCCTTCTGTGCATAGATGAGACAATCTGGTTCCAACCCTATGAAATAATAAAATCCTGATAAATAATCAAAGGTAATCCTTTATTGCCTTCTCTAAATGTTGTCCCTGGAGAGAGGAGTAGATCTACTATGAAACTACTGAAGCTTAATATTCAAGGCCCCTAATCTCAGAGGAGCCCAGAAGCAACCTTAGTCCACATTGCTTAACATTTTGGGTTTAGTAGACCCAATTTGAGTCACACAACTCAAATTGATTTTTTGTTGTATGTCCCAAAGTTTGAGAGTCAGTAACACAGATGTTGCAAACAACCCCATTGAAGAAGGTAACAGTGGTTACCCAGACCTCATTACTGGTTGTGAAGGGATCCCCTTGACATTTTAAGCCTCAGGGCCACAAAAAGGTAGGTCTGCCACTGCATGGAGATAGTAAATTTAGCCTTAAATTGCATAGCCAAGCTCAGTTCTGATGAGGCATCCCAGCACCCCTCATTTCTCTGTGGTCAACAGGATCTAATCATCCAAATAAACATAAACAGAGGCAAGAACGAGAACTGAGGAAAGCACATTACATGCTTTGAGAAATCAGGGGAAAGCATACTAGATGCATGCTTGGTGTTACATTTCTATTCCAGCCATGCTTGGAAATTAGTAGTTCCAGGAATGCCATTCCAGGGACTAGAGATAAAGACCAATTATCAGAAATTGCAAGGGAGTAGTGCATTTCAACTGGGGGGAGTTGTAACTTGGTGATATTACACATGCAAAGCTAAAGGGTAAAGGGGACCCCTGACCATTAGGTCCAGTCGTGATCGACTCTGGGGTTGCGGTGCTCATCTCGCTTTATTGGCCGAGGGAGCCGGCGTACAGCTTCCGGGTCATGTGGCCAGCATGACTAAGCCGCTTCTGGCGAACCAGAGCAGTGCACGGAAATACCGTTTACCTTCCCGCTGGAGCGGTACCTATTTATCTACTTGCACTTGGACGTGCTTTCAAACTGCTAAGTTGGCAGGAGCAAGGACCAAGCAATGAGAGCTCACTCTGTCGCGGGAATTTGAACAGCCGACCTTCTGATCGGCAAGCCCTAGGCTCTGTGGTTTACACCACAGCACCACCCACATATCTCTGAATCACCTTTTACCAACCTGGTGCCCTCCAGGTGTTTTGTACTACATCTTCCATCAACCCCAGCCAGCACTGGAGGCGGCTGATCAGAGGAGTACTACTAAACATCTGGAGGGCACCAGGTTGGGAAAAGCTGCTCTAGATAAAAACATCTATCTATTTTAAGTGGCATATACATATTTCTAAAGTATAGCACTGTCCCCAAGGCTAATTTCTACTTAAATGGGAAGCGGTGCTCAAGTAGCTACCATGGGTGTAGCCAAGCTGCCCCCCCAAAAAATAAAGTAAAGCAATACAAAATACTTAACTGAGGTTGTGTATTGTGTTTTTAATATTTGGTTGGGAGCCGCCCAGAGTGGCTGGGGAAACACAGCCAGATGGTCTGGGTATAAATAATAAATTATTGTTATTGTTATTGTAGTAGATAGGTAGCCGTGTTGGTCTGCCATAGTCAAAATAAAAAAATTCCTTCCAGTAGCACCTTAAAGACCAACTAAGTTAGTTCTTGGTATGAGCTTTCGTGTGCATGCACACTTCTTCAGATACTCCTCCCCCCAACATAAAGCCTGCTCCTCCAGCATAAATCCTGGCTGTGCTCATGTCTCAGGTACAAATCCAGAACCTCCTCAGAGGGGTTGCCTCACCCCATTCCGAAGTAATTCATGAGGACCACCTTAAGATGGAGGAGGAATGTAATAATAACAATAACAATACTGTAATAATAACAATTTATTATTTATACCCGGCCCATCTGGCTGGGTTTCCCCAGCCACTCTGGGCGGCTCCCAACCAAATATTAAAAACACAATACAGCATTAAACATTTCCCTAAACCTGGGGTCTAAAATAACCCCCTTGCCCCCGAGCCGGGCCACGGGCGAACTAGAGGGCAAGCTGCCTTGGGGGGTGGGGGGAGGCGTGGTGCGCAGAGGTAGAGCAGGGAAGATGCGCGGCCGGGCGAGGGGCGCCTCCGCTCTCGTCGGCGAGGCCGGGGGGCGCGCGCGCGCGGGAGGGCTTCAGCAGGTGTGCGCCCGCGGCGGCGGCAAATCAGCGGCTGCTGCAGCTGCGCCGCCTCAGCGTCGTCGCTCCCGCTCGGCTGCAGCCAGCGAGCGCCGCTCTTTCCTCTCGGCCTCCTCCTCCTCCCCTCCCCTCACTGCTCCTCCTCCTCCTCTCTTCCATCTTTCACGGCGAAGCAGCAGAAGCCCAACCCTACTCGGCCGAGCAACCATGGCGCGCGGGAGGTAAGCAAGCCCTTCGCCTCCCCGGCGCCCCTCACACGGCAAGGGGGCGGGGACAAGGAGGGAAGGGAGGGAAGGAGGGTGCGCGCGAGACGGTGTGTGCCACCCCCACCCCCTTGGAAAGAAAAGTTGTTGGCAGGAGCGAGCCTTGTGTTCCTGGGTGGCCACTGGGATGCTGGAGAGGTGGGTGCACTTCCGGGTTCACACCTATATTAGATGATTTATCATAGGACTTCTCCTGTCAGCCCTCAAACGCCCTGAAGTCAGGCGTGGAGTCCCGCTTGGTCTTTAAAGACTCGTGTGTGTGTGTGTGTAAAGACCAAGCAGAGAGAATATATATGAACCATATATAAATAATAATTATACCCATCCACACCAGGGCCGGTTTTAGGTTTGATGAGGCCCTAAGCTGCTGAAGGTAATGGGGCCCTTTATATGTCCAGCTGTCCTTTGTCAACAACAAATTGTCACTGTTTTTTGTGTATTGAATATATGGTAATTTATGGACCTGATAGGTATCTAAAACCATTTGCACATAACAAATAGGAGCCTACACAACACAAAACACTTGCTGTATGTAGTTTTCATTTTATATATTTTGGAAATGTACATCCAGGTTTTTTCCCCCTTTAAATTTTTTTTTTGGGGGGAGGCCAAGAGAGTGAGGCCCTAAGCTATAGCTTGTTTAGCTTATACGTAAAGCCGGCACTGTTTACACGCGCGCGCGCGCGCACACACACACACACACACACACACACTATATATATACACACACACATTATATATATGTGTGGTCTGCAGCCACGAAGCCAAAGCCTGCATCGCCAACGTGCATCTGAATGCATTAACTCGCTTGCGCCAAGGTTGTCTTCTTTCTCTTTGGAAGCCAGGTAATGGTGCCGCAAGTGAACGCCAGGGGGCGCCGCGTCTTCTCCTCCTCTGTCTCTTCTCTCCCCCCCCCTCCCTCCCACCTCCAACCCCGCCGTCCCTTTGCCTCGCCACTCCCCTCTCCCCCTTGTTGCAAGTAGATCTTCTTTGTATCTCCAAAAAGCCACCAAGGAAATAATATGAGCGGGGTGGGATGCTAAGGGAAGAACCGCAGCCCAGCCCTTCGGAGGAGAGAGCCTTACGCTGCGAAGGTGGTGGGGATGCAAGCGGAGGAAGAGAAGCGAGATGGGCAGCAGCTTATATTGTTTTGCTAAGCACCGCAGGGCGTGAGCCTTTTAAAAACTGACTGCAAGAGCAGAGAGGATGGGACTGGCCTTTGCATCGACTTTGTGCCCAAAGAGTCTTGTTGGTTTTGGTTCTTTTTTTTAGAAAACAAGCAAAACAAATGCACCTTCGTAACTAGCCTACCCTTTGTGGCTTTTATAGGGGAAGTGAGGGTGAAAGGCAGGTCGATGCTTGATCATTTGTGTAAATCGGGGTCCTCACTAGGATTGTAAAATGTAAGTAATAGGCCGCCATTTTGAACTGTTTCATGCAGTAGAAAATGAAATCCTTGGTCTTACGTTGTTTCTTTGTTGCTCCCCCCCTAATTCTTTCCTTCCTCTCCCCCCCTCGCGCCTGCCCCCATTGCTCCCAGTGTTGCTATTTCTTCCTCTTCTTCTTTTTCTTCTTCTGTTAAGTTGTTGCAGTGCTATGTAGCAATGATTCTAAACTCCTTGTGAAACTGGATGTATTGATGGCATGTAATGAAAGGGAAAATAAAGAACCTAAAATTATATAAGCTCTGTTGCCTGCTTTTCTCATACTGAAAAAAGGAATCTAGTTAAATTGGTCTGGTGGGCATAAACGGGAGTGCTTTGTACTAGGGGTAGGGTGCGCTGGATTTCTGTATTCCTCTAGTCAGGAAAAGGTTTGCTTTCCCGTTTGGAAACAAAAGGTAACTTAATATATCCCACAATACATTTGAAGTATTTAAGTAGGCTGTCTTCTGTCTCAGTGGTCAGGCTCCTGAGAGACTCTAATTAAAAGTTCCCTGGCCATTAAAGTCGTGTAAAGGTAAGTTCTAGTAAACCTGAAAAACAACAAAATCAAGTCAGAACTGAATTTGAACTACCTTCTTAAGGTGTTTTAGCTAATACGTTTCAAGACACTTGCAGCAGCAATAATATATATTTATCTAGATTATTAAAAAATATAAGCTGAATGATTGATGGTGTATAGTAGAGTTTTACATATGCTTTACTCTTTTCTTTTGAAAACTAGATACAGCCTAATATACCGTACATATCCTTTTATCAAAACATCTTCCCCTTTCAGAAGAGCTATATTGCCCATTACAAATAAGCCTAAAAGGGGTATTATCAAAATTAGGAGCACCTTAAATTTGCATTGTCTAAATAGTCTTCAGGAACAGTTCTGCTTAATTTCAGAAATGTCAATCAAACAAATTAATTTTAACCAAGCAAAGCCATTGGCCACTGAGAATAAGCTACTGATAAAATGTCAAGCACCACAGTACATAGAAATCAGGTGGTTGGGCCATTCTATTATTATTTAATGAAGCAGGGACACCTGACACTATTTGGGAAATGACTAATTTTTAGTTATATTGAATCTGGAGCCAATGTTAGTTAAATACATTGTCTCTACAAGAGTAGCCATATTGAACAAAAATGTACATTAAAAACACTGTTGTGATCTTATATTTTTGGCTCTCGTAATTTACTGTGAAAGAACTGACTTAATAGAAAGGCTTTTTATATTTTGCTGCTTAATATTACCCCCTTGCAGCCATACTACAAGGTGTGAAAACCAAATCTGCAGAAATGAGCATCTTAACATGCTTGTGAAGTGCATATTAAAAAAGGATATTTTTTTTAATGATCTAAAAGGCTGGAATAAAAATGTGATGTATTAAAATAAAAAAGGCTTGTGTCAGGATTAAAATCCTTCACTATTGCTACTGACAGAATGAAGTGCTCCCATGTAAACAGTATCCTCAGAGCACATCTCTTGAGTGGAAAAAATGAGGTATAAAGAGCTAAGCATTGCACATAATTCTTTGGTTTAGTTTTAAATTGTATGGTTTAGGGAAATGTGGCAAAGTCATCATTTTGCCTGATCGCTTTGATACATACCAGAGGATCTCACTGTATACAGTATTTACTAGATGGCAGTTTCTGGAGCCATTTTAAAGATTTTAAATCTGTCCTAGTACGCAATTGCTCCGAATGAATTAAGCAATGAATTATTGTTGGACTTCAATGTTAGTTCACCAAATTTATATAGCTAGTTATGGTTTGCAAAAATATTGGAGGATATGCATTTACACAATAGCCCCTCCTGTGACATGACGCTGTATGATGTCGCTGACCGGAGTGCTGAAGCAAGACAGCCATCTTGATCATTATGAAATCCAATTGCAAACATCCTCAAGTTCTGAAATGATAGCATTATTAGAGTAAGTCGCTGTATCTTTCATTTTATTCCCTTATTATATATTTAACAAATTGTATAAGGCTGGTTTTGCAAAAAGCAGGTATGTCTGCCTGGTGTATTGTGCTTTATACTTGGGTGTTGAATACTGTGACCCTTCTATATTGATAATAACTTATCATAAGAATGGCCACCTAAGAATTGTTTTAATCTAGCAAACTAAAGCCCTATGGTGGCAATAGATTTTAGGGAGGGTAGATAGCCTTTCAAACTCTCAAAACTTAGTCTATTATGAAAGCTTACATTGCAGGTCTGAACCTTAACAAACCCGTTGGGTGAGGTCTACGTAAAAGTTTCAGCAGAATTACGTGTATTATTATTATTATTCGCTTAAATATTGTGAAGCAGAGCATAATGTATTTTGGTGGAGAAGCTCTTAGAGAAACAAGCAGAATAAATGAATTTCATTTCATTTTTCTATGAAAAACACTCCATGCAGTTCACTACAGTTTGTGTTCTTTCCATTTTAAAATATTAATATTTAACACATGACTGCTTGAAATCATGTTTCTAAAAATAGAATGAATTGATATTCAGGGTCCTCAAATTGAAGGCCAAAGGTGACAAACCAAGACAAAGGTCACACAGCTCATTTTCAAGCAATCAGATTTAACTTTGCCTCATGCTAGAACAAAAACTTAACTATACAGAAAATAAATGTATCATGTCACCCTTAAATGAGAAATGCAGGTTGTTTTACAGGTTTTGAAGTAATAGCATTTACAACTCAAGGCTAAGTGTAATGAACTTGTTCATATCTTACATAGCAGCGTGTGAGCTTTAGTATTGCTATTTTAATGGGAAATTACCTCTAAATAGATACAATCTGTAAATGTTAATGCAACCATGTCTTTACTGATTTCATCATTACAGCACATGTCTTGTCACAATTTAAACAAGCTGAACTAAGATCTTAAACTTTTAGTACACGAGTACTAAAAAAAATAAATGTTTTGTTGAATGAATTTAACATTGTTATGTTTTACCACTAATTGGTAGCTTCAGGATTAAAATAGGTCCTTGTCCACAAAAGCTTGGGCCTCAATCAATCTGTTAGTCTTTGAGTGCTACAGACTTTGTGAGCCTGCTAAAACACTGGTACACCTCTCAAATTTGCTGTTTTCCTTCAGTCAAATAAAAGATTCCCATTATTACTGAATATTACAATAAGCCATCCACTGCGACTTGAATTACTTTCTAAACTTAGTCTCTCATTGCTCACCTTTTATTGTCAGATTCTAAATACAGTATCATTAAACAAATTAGAAATCTGTACAGAATAATGGGAGTATGTGTTTTGTAAAACACACCAACCACCTATCACTAAACTGGGGCGGGGGGCAGGATGTGTTTTTATTTATAATAGTTTGCATTAAAAAGAATTTTTAAATATGAACTTCAGTTGTTTGCAAGATCTGCATTAAACTTATGCTATGTGAATGTAAGTTACTAATTTTTCTTTTCAGTGGCTTCATTTTTGTTCATGACAACTGAAAATGTGTAAATTTAATGGAGACATCTTAATCCTGCATTTATACAATATTACCTAACCTTATTAAAATGTTGCCACTTGTTTAATGAATATACATAAAAATCAGCATGTTTTTGTTGAGTTTGTTTCCTTGTTTCCATTAATACCTGGAACAGTCATCAAGTGCTAGGATAACTTTTTAAAAAAATTAGCTTGATGTTTAACTTCTCAAATAAATGAGTTAACAATATTTGTGGCAGACCACATAGACATAGGTTCACAAGAGTACAAAAATATACAGTTATCAAGATATTAATAGGCTCATTTTCTAATCACGGGTAATAATATTTGAATATACTGTAATTACAAGATAAGCCAGGTCTTATAATTATCATGCCTAGCTGATTAGACAAGAAATCAATATTATTCTTCATATGTTGGGGTTTACTGCACATGCATACCAAGTCAATTTAAATATGACCATTTACTACTATTAAAATACCAGAAGCAACTCTTCTTAAATGTGTCTTCTCTTGAGACTATGCCATGGGCTTAAATAAAATTGGTTCAGTTCTTGTAAAATCAGATGGAAACTTAATGCAGTTATGTATTTGATTGACTAATTGTTAAATGTTAATTTAAAGGCTGTTTAGAAAATCATAAAAAGTGGAAGGCCCTTGATTTCTTTTCATTAAGGTATCCAAGAAATTTAGGTGTATGTTTTGAATAGACATTGGAAAAGAGATAAAGAGAGGGGTAAGTTGTTGTTCATTGAGTTCTACTTTAAAATAGCAATCTGTGTTTGTGACTATGCAGCTACACTAATATAACTCAATCCAGTTTTAGCCTCTCATTAAGTAAATTGGACTGGAGCACTATAAATGGACTAAACTATGTAATGCTAACAAATGTTGATTTGATAAATAAATTAAGTCACCCTTTTGGCTCTGGTGGTATAAATAGTCTCATTGATGCTAGTGCATATATTCCTGAGATATGGATCTCTCAATATCAATAAAACAGATTGTATTTGACTGCATATATTGAAATTAATGAACTTTATAAATTGATTGGTTCTCTTAACTATGCTAATTTCAAACTGTAGTTTCACTTGGCTTAATCTAACTGAATAATTTTAATACCTTAACAAGAAAGAGAGGTGACAAAAAATCAAACTCAAGATTTAACACACACACAAAAAAACCACCTAAAATCTTACCCTGATTAAAATTTGGTAAAGTAAATCCCATGGATTCTGATCTGAACAAAGGTTACAGTACAATCCAGTTTAAATGAAGTATGTTTAAATTCTATTATAATTGAAAAAGGAATATTTAAGCATTAGCATAACTATCTCTGTTGTTGAAAGCACATGTTTGCCTTAATCATAAACTGGCCTACGATGATTTCTCAATGTTTAGTGAAAAAATAAGCAAAAAATTGATATATTTTTCACCTATTTTGTCAGTTTTGAATAGACTTTAATTTCTTTTCATAGGACTGTAATATAATTAAAGGGTAAAATAATCCCATAACTTCTTTTTTAGTTATCTGATTTGTGGAAAGCTGCTTTAAAATGCAGTTGGTAAAATGCATATTTGCTTAGTTACGCGGAACATTAATGCTTTAGTTCTATACAGTACATACTTCCTTATGAGTAACTTTCATTTAATTTAGTGGGGCATATGTTTGAGTCAACATATATAGGATTGTACTGCATATAATAAAACCAGGTCCTTAAACCTATAATGTTGCTTCTATTACTATCGTTCATTAGAAGACAGTTTTCTTTTTCTTTTCTAAAATGCTTTAGAAAACGTAACAAACAGTTTCAGGTTTGGGGTGGCTTTACTGCATGCTATTCTAAACATTTTACAACTGAAGTTTATTTTCCATTTTAATCTAAAGACCTAAACAAATATTTTCATGTAGTTCAAATTCCTCTTAGCAGAATTTATTCAAGCACTAAAATTCATTTTCAATGAAATGTATTTTTAAAAGGGAACCTTCCAGCTTTCATTTTAGCCTTTACAAGAAGAATTACATTCATACAAATAATAGAAATAATAAGTGTTTATGTACATTTTAGATAGCTTAACTGAAGAATTTCCATCTAGGAGTAGAAGTGGGGGGAAATGAGCAGCAAGACAAATACAATATAACATGACCATAACTAACTAAAACAAGGTCTGAAACATGGACCGGGGTGTGTGTATTATGATGTATTTAAATAAATGCACATTCTTTCCTCACTTTTCATAACTGTTTTATTTGTCTCATTTTATTCTTACCCATCTCAATTTTTAAAATGTGAAAAATTAAACTTTTTCTTTAGCACATATTTTTAGGAAAATTAAAGAAGAATAGCTTTTAAGAACTCATAAATAATGTTACATTGTTCATGTTGTCTCATGTTGAATTAAATTTTAGGGCAGAGCATCTATTAAAAACCATAACTTTCTATTTTTCAATTGCCTTTGGTAGCAGAGGAAGAGTGCCTAATACAGGTGCTTAATATACAAGTTTCAAAAATATCAGATTAAAATGACATAAAAACGAAGTTTCAAATATGTATAATTGAAATGGCAAAACATCTAAACATATGACACGATTTGATGTAACACTTTGCCATCTCTTGTCCAAGTGTCAGGAAAACATTTTGCTGAAAAAGCTCTGGGCTGTCTTAAGCAAAATTTATAATATCATCAATATCTTGAAATTGACTGTGTCCCCAAACATACTTATTACTATACTACTTGACAGAATATAGCTTGGATTTTTCAGGAAAGCTGTGGATGTGCTTGTCTGAATAGGTTGCCTAGTTCTGCATTGCCCAATAATACAATGAAGATCTTTGTTCATTATCCTTTCTAGGTTATTAGTTTCTGTGAGAAACCAATTCTCACTAAACAGTTGGAGAAACAATATGAAATTGCAGTAGATCCATCCCATTGTGGTGCAGCACTTGCTGAGACCAAGGAATCTGCATTTGCCAACACACATCTCTTTTGTACCACCCCCACCTTATTGACTTGCTCTCTGAAACTCCTGTGCTAGTGCTGGGGATTATGTTAGCCTATTGATCTACATAATATCATGCAATACCAAAGCATACTGCTGCATGCAAAGGATAATGCAGGGGGTGCGAGAGGGCAGATGGAATTTGCCTGGACCAGAAGCTTTGGGTGGAACTTGGTAAAATCATTACCTCAGGAATTGTATTTTCCCTCAGGTAAATTACACTGGGAGGGCTAGCTCACAATTAAAAGAAATCCAGCAGCCCCCAAATTCTGTAAGTATCCATTATTATTTAGCAAATTTTCTGTTTCTTGATGTTTTGATTCCCTTTTAATTATGGAAAAATGGACTTCCTACCTGCTACATGAAACCGAGGTATTTTTCATGAGAAATGGGAACTTGCATTGAATTCGTCAAGGTAAAAGCAAGTACTGTATGTTTGCCTTGTAAATGTTATATAGTGAAGAAGAATCAGTCCTTTTGGTTCTAAGAATAATAAAAATGGTGGCTTAAAGAAAATCACAAGGCACCAAAGAAATGTGCTGTACAGTGTCAATCTTGTAAGAGTACGAGGGGGCAGGGAAATGCTCTCCACTCATGAGCAACTATTATATCACTGAAATATGCTCCAGTCCAAGATGGCTGTCGTCTGTTAAAGAAACAAAAGGTATTTTATTTGTATCATGTGAATTTTAAAGGTGTTCCAGTGTTGTAGTTTAAATTATACAAAGAATCATTTATATGGTGCGGTACTTTATCTCAATATAGTATTGCAGTGTAATTTAATTATAAATGTATATATTTCAATAACTATATATGTTGCTATTCATAAAAACATCAGAGCGGTTTATAACAATTATGCATTAGAACATACAGTGAAAACAATATAAAATAATTAAAAATCAGAAAGCAGATAGCTGTAATGGAAAAAAATGTATTCTTAATTGACTTCATGAGCCTGATGGATTAGAAAATTTTCAACCTTAATAATTCAACAAGCTTATACAAAATTAAATCTTAATTACTACATTAATTCTTGTAGCTTGCAGTATTTTGCATGACTTATCTTTCAAATGTGGAGTGACTCTGGAATTTTGCTGGGAGTGGGGTGGGGAGGTGCTGATAAGAAAGCTGTAATAAAACAAAAGGAAGTGGTGAAGTGCTTTTGGCATGTGTTAAACTATCAATTGTAAGGGAGACACAGTTATTGGAGTAGTCATTACATAGCTAGCTTCTGGACAGTCCAGAAAACTCAGAAATGGATTGTTGGAATGTAATCTAATCTACATGCATAACCCAGGTAATAAATTCACCCTTTTTAGACACCCAACATGCAAGCACTAAACAGTTTAAAAACAATATGTGACACCTTCCATTTATCGAAGCAAAGTTTTTGCTTAACGTCTGTATGAACAAGCTCTGAAGAAAAAGGCTGATAGGATTTTCATTTGTAACAGAGAAATGTGACATGCCTTTAAGTTTGTTACTACTAAGGTTTATTTGCATTTGTCTGGGTTATTTTATATATGTTCATCATGACTGTGGCTAAACAATGACATTAATTTTATATTGCATATAACATGCTACATCCAGCAAGCCATAGACTTTGAGCTGCTTCTGCCATTATTAATTGAACAACGCATTGTGTTATCCAGTTACCATTAGGTATCTTGCTTGTGGAAGAGATCAGTTAAAGAACACTTTTCATAAAAATGTGGGTGTCTTTCTCCCCTCAGTACATTAGACTGATTAGAACACCACCTGGTTATCCCATTGTGGTTGTGATGAGCTAGGTAAATCGCAACCTGTTAAAAGTTTACAGGTCACTTCATAGAGTCAAGAACAGACATTTTATGGCCTTCTAATGAGCCATTAAACTGGAGAACAGATAATTAAATACAGTGCTCTGGTAGAATTAACATAGTAGTGACTGCAGCTCTCTGATTTCCAGGTGCCTCAGAAGACTATGAAATCATTCTGGGAAGCCTCTTCAAGTCCAGGTTAGTCCTCTTTATTCCTCTCGCCACCCCATTTTGTGACTGTGCTAGTTTGCCCATGGGTGACTGGAATTGAGAACATCTTTCCTAAACTGATTGAGCCTAGTTTCCCTGAGGAAACACATCATTAAAATGTACCCTGATTTTTCCAAGGCTTGGCAGCCAGTTACCTAAATTAGGTGCCAGCTGAATCCAAATAAAAGTTAGTCATAATAGCCAGTAATTTCTGTAGCCTAGTTTAACTTACACTTCTTTGTTTTACCAATAATTACTTCCCAGGAAGTATTTAAAGATGCACAGAACCACTCCCCCTCGGAAGAAGAAGAGGCAGAGCCAAACTTGAGAAGCCATCACAATCCCCTTCTCATCATCCTTTAAAACCCCACTGGTCAATAGGGTTAATCTCTTGTAGATGTATTGAGGTTTGCAGCCTTACCCATAAGTCTAATGTAGTGTATGCTTATTGAAAAACTGGGATAGCTCTGTCAGTAGAGCATGAGAGTCTCAAGGTGGTGAGCTCAAGCTCCACATTGGGCAAAAAGATTTCTGTGTTGCAGGGGGTTGGACTAGATGACCTTTGTGGTACCTTCCAGCTCCACAGTTCTATGATTCTGTGATCTTCACAAGAATAATTTGTTGCCAGCCTAACATTAGTACTAATAAAATACAACATCAAAAGTGTCAATAGTGGCTTGATGCGGGTGTCCTATTTCAGAAAACCTTTTATCTTATATAGAAGAATTACATGCAGATGATATACTCCTATTTCTGGCACAGCCTTTCAGATCCTGTTGTTGGGTTCAAAAGTGCCATCCAAACATCACAGACTTGTACATGCTTACATGGGCATAGCCAGGATTTTTGTTGGGGGGGGGGGCAGGCCTTTTGTTAGGTAGGCAGAACCTCAGTTAGCTATGTATTTTTATTGATTTGTATTGGTTGGGGGGGCAGCTGCCCCTTCCTGCCCCCCTTGGCCCCATGCATGCTTATGCAGAAGTTGATGCCCAGTGGGACTTACACCCAAGTGTACACCCAAGGTATCTGAAGAAGTGTGCATGCACACGAAAGCTCATACCAAGAACTAACTTAGTTGGTCTTTAAGGTGCTACTGGAAGGAATTTTTTTATTTTGACTATGGCAGACCAACACGGCTACCTATCTACTACTGGACCCAAGTGTATGTTTGTAGAACTGCAGCCTAACAGGCTTCCCACCCCAATTTTATTCTGTATTCCCGCCCCCAGTGTTCTGCATACTCTCCCTTTAGGAATTCCGATGCAACATAGCCTGTTGAGATTGATATCAACCATAGACACGAACTCCACTCCATTTCCTTCAACTAGTGAAGGAAAAGGAAGCTGGGGTGGGGGGTGTAGATTACCGTAGTTCCAAGAGTTTGCTTTTTCATTTGCTGGCCATGGGGCTGCTGGAGTTAATTCTGCTGCTGTCTTGCAGATTGTATTAGGCGCTTGCAAAATCAAGTAGATTAAGTTAAAACAAAACCTTAGAGGTTTTAACTGTATAGAGCCCACACCATCTTATTTCCAGAGAATCTCTGATCTACGCTTACTAGCCCCGCTTTGGGCGGATTAATCGCAGACCAGGACGGGTTGGGGGACCACCCCTCCCAGCCAGTGCTAGCCTACCTTGCCCCTGATCCGCCTCTTGACTCGGCCTCTTTCCATCTCCAACCCCTGTTCCTAGTGCTTGCCAGCCGGAAGGCATCAACACGACTCCCCCCGCCCTTTTTTAAAGCTAGCTATCTTCCATGTTGCCGCAGGCCAAGTGGTGGTTCCTTTATTGCGTTCTTCCCGAAACTAGTTTACAGGGTCAAACTCATTCTCGCTCATCTGTTTTCTGAATTTATTGGCCCATAAAGCACGGAAGAATCTCCCGGCCGGCCGGCCAGCTAACTTTCTGGTCGACGGGTGGGTGGAACTCTGCGCGCGCTTACCTGGGAGCAAGCCTCCCTCCGCCAGAGTGGCGTTTATTTCCGAGTAGACAGTGCCTTGGCTTGCCCCCTGTGAATCCTGAACTTTCTGCAACTGCCTCTTAGCGCCGATCACTCTTCCCAGTTACTCTTAGCGAAATTCATCTTCGATGCCTCGACGGTGAGCCTCCTAAAAGGACCTCCTGCAAGATGCCCCCGCTGCTCCCCTGCGTTGAAAAGGCAAAAGTAAAGGCTGCCGAGGTACGCGGAGCCACCCTGGTGGAGCTCCGAGTAGTCAAAGCGCCCTAGCGCCGTCGTCTCCACTGCCCCGGAGTGGAGTGAAACAGGGTGACCGCATCGATCGCTTCGGCTTCGGCTTCGGAGGTGAAAGCTACGAATGCAGCTTGAACGTGTGAACAGGCTCCGCCGCACAACGCAGTGGGACAGGCGATGAATGCATTGTGGTGTTGCGGCTTGTTGCTTTCCCCTCACCTGCTTGTCATCGCTGGATGAACACGAATGCTCTCTTCTCGCACGGCATTTTTCCAGCATCGCATTTCCCCGGCTCTCCCGCCCTCTCTACCATGTGAACAGTGCAGTCTGGGGCATGTTCAATCCGAAGCAAATGCCATTGAGTTAACGGGGCTTGCCTTCCTTCCAGTGGCTCTTGAACGCCAACTCTCGTCAGCTCTAGCCGGTGTGACCAATGGTTACTGTCAAGGATGGTGGCAGTTCTAGAGAGGGTGACATCGTTGGTTCCTCCGCCCTCCCACGTATGTGTAGTGTTGCAACTAAGATTATACATAAATTACTCAAAAGTAAGCGTCCTTCAGTTGTATGCCCATGCATAGGATTGATGCCGTGATGTAGCAATGCTGCTTTTTCCTTTTTTGTTCCTTAGCCATAGCTAAGGAAGTAAACTTTGCGAATATTCATTTACTGATCTCTGAATGCATATCCCCATGTGCTCAGTTGTCGCCTTTGGCTGGAGCCACGCGGCTCCCTGAACTCTGATGTATTTGAAATATGACACTTCGCGGGGTTGGCGGGCAATAGGAGCCCCGAAACTGTCTCTCTTCCCCTCACTTTGGGCTTGGGGACTAAATTATCTTTCGAAAGGTGCTACGTTGACCGGAGTAACCACAGCTCGTGAGGTTAAATTAGAAACGGTGGTGGACGTGGTGCTTATTAGTATGGCATCGATTTCTCGAGAATATCAACCTGCAAACTCAGGCATGTTTACTTAGGATCCCATTATCTTACTCCTAAGTCAACGTGATTAAAGTTTTCAGCGCAGCTTTGCTAAATAGACCAAAGGTTTTGTTAGATTTAAAGGCGCTGCAGAAGGACTCTTGGGTCTCGCTGTGAGGCAACGTGCCTACATCTCCGATAGCTTCTGAATCGAATGGTTCCTTGTTGCTTAACGGATTTACCCTAATATATACGCACCTGTTTTGTGTGTGTTTGCTGGGAGTCGAGGGAAAGTAGAAATTGCGGAAAGGGGGTAATTGGTCCCCCCCTTTGCTTTTCTTACGCTCCAGATAAGGAAGGTTGTCTTGTTGCCAAGCTAAAATATAAGGAAAAGGAGAATTCTCCCAACATTCTTCAGGGTACTCGTTGCTTTGAAGTTTTTGCTTTGTCCGACGTGGGGTGGCTGTGTCGCCACACTTCTCTCGTAGGGAATCAGAGCCGCGTACGAAAGCACGTGTCTTTCGCGCCTCTTGTGCATTTCCGCGGACTTTGCGCAGATGAAAGACCCGTTCCTAGGTTTCTGAACGTCTTTGGCAATATGAAGACGCAGCCCCCTTAAAGCTATCTTACCGTGCGTAACACAGTAAAGAAGCGGCTCTCGCAACGGGTGGTTCCAGGAAACGGATCATTTCAGAAACGTCGAGACTTTGTTGTTGTTGTTTGAGGGGTGGCAGTCAAATATAAACCAGGAAAGGAGGAGAATAGGACTCGCGCTCCCACACACCCAAAAAATTGAGCCGATGATGGCCATAATTCAGCAAAGGCTAATGAAGACGGGGGGTGGTTCCTATGCCTTCCTTCGCACGGCACATTAAGACTTAAATTTTGAGAGAGAGGGACTGGTAACTTCAGGAAACAACTGTGCGTAGGTCGAGGGCGCTTTTGCTTGCGCGTTTGGTGTGAGCGGGGTGGAGCGGAAGCCAATTTCGTGTGGCCTCTTTTCTTCTTCTTTTTGAAACTTGCCTTGGGCGTCAGCGTAACGTACAGGCACAAATTAGTCTTCCCTGTGGTATTTAAACTGCCCTCCTCTGTCAACTGTCATTGGAGGGAGAAGCCGTTTCCTCGTACAGCTTCAGCCTCCCCCCGCCCCCTTGGAAAGTCCAAACTATGGACACGGACAAATTTATCTGTAATTAGAGGCGCATACAAAAGCGGACGAACAAGCAGGCGACGGAACTTGGTATCCCAAGGCTACTTTAGGAGAGATTCTACCAGGTGTTAAATATGGTGATAGTCGGACAGTGTAATTATTATTAATAATAATTTATTCAAAGGAAAATGTCTTTTAAAAATGCTGCAGAGGTTCTATGCGTTGTGAAAATTCATCGACGTAGACCTGGATAATATATAGTGCGGTCTGGGGTGCAGAGAAAGAGAGCGGTTCATGCTTTCAGGTCACTAAAGGAGAGCGGTGAATGCGGAACAGCCAGCAGCAAAGGGAATTGAAGAGGGGAAACTGAAAATCGGTGTGTGCAAAACAAGAGTGCCTCTGAACATGTGCCGATTGCTTTCCATTAACCTAACTTGGATGGACACTTTCCTTGCAGTAATGTTTTCTGGAGGAGCGCAGAGGAGGGGTGGGAGAAGGAAGCCTTTTCCAGGGAAGGGTGGCTTTGGTGGGCGCCGGCAAGTCTCAGAGGTCAGCTATGGAACAGTTCCGGTTTGTAGGAAGCCTGCGGGCAAGAGAGAAGCGCCCTCTCCCCGAGATTCTGCCGCTCCGGGTCTGCTTTTAATAGAAACCAGGGGCAAAATAATAATAAATAATAAAAACCCGGGATGCTCGGTTTCCTCTCTCAGGACCGCTGCGACGGCATCGGGGGTTGGGGGCGCTTTAGTTACAGGCTTATCCCCGCTTTGCTTCGACCCCCCCTCCAAACGGGTTCATGCTGCGCCGCCACCCGAGGATGCAGCGAGATGCTGGCCCGAAAGACGGGCGTCGAAGTTTTCTCTCTTTGATCTGAGCACGTGCATTCCCAGGGAAGCCTCGCTTAGGAAGGACGGGGGGGGGGGGTGGAGACTGGAAACGAAAGAAGGAACCCAGTGGACGCCGCTGGGCAACCCAACCCGATCCCTTGCAGACAGAGGCGCCCCTGCGCTTTGGAAAGCTCTTGTCCAGGGCAGGCGGGTCAGTCTGGTGGAAGTAACGTAAAAACTTCCTGGGTTTCTACACACACATACACACTTCCGAATTTTTGCTGGTTCTGCGCACTCTTTCTCCGCTTGATTTCTCTGCTCTCTCCCTTCCCCACCGCGTTTCGATTTAGGAAGTTTGCGAGAGTTCCCAGCTGGTTCCGGCTCTCTACCTTCCACGGAACTTAAAAGGCCGAGGTCCGTGGCAGGAAATGAATGAGCCGATAACATCTGACACCAGTGACCAGTCCGCTGACCCCCAACCTTAATTCCGCTAAGACTGGAGGCCTCCAAATTTGGGCAAGCGCGCCTTTCGTCGAATAGCGCCGCCTCTGCTTTTCAGATACTGCTCCTTATAGTTTCCTACGTCTTACTGTTGCACACTTTGTAATTATTTCCTGAGTTAAAAGGGAAAGCTACTCTTCAGAAATTAGTCATCGTTGCTGAATCAGACGCTAAATGTCCACAGTTCAAACTTCTCTCTCTTTCTCTCTCAACATGTCTTGGAGTTTCATTTTGAGAGAATTCCTAGAGTTCCTGCATGTTTACTCTTAAGTAAGTTGCACTGTATTCAGTGGGACTTACTGTCCTGAAAGTGTGGTTAGGATTGCAGTTAAAGGCGCCACTCATTGCACAGGTTGTCATTTCACACACACACACACACACAGAGAGAGAGAGAGAGAGAGAGAGAGAGAGAGAGAGAGAGAGAGAGAGAGAGAATGCTGAGGAATATTTTGAACTGAGTTTGCAAAATATTACCCGACAATTACGTTTTTGCCTTACCATCCCCTAGCCAAAGGAAGCACACATTGCATTGGCTTCTGAGTCAATGGAAGCCGGGCTGTTGCCGTTGTAGGCAACAGAACTGCATAAAGTGAGAAACCAAGAGTGTTGCTACATAACTTTATGGAAATCGTTTGACCTGCCTAAAGGTACTCTGAAACATAAGTATATTCATCACTTTCCTAAAGGCAAAAACCAGTCTTGTTTATTATGAGACATTCGGTCGTGGACTTGATGTCTCTAGGAAACCTCATGCTATAAATGTGCAAGTCTTTAGTGACGAAGATTCAGTGACACCAGACTTTGAGGGACGTGAAAGCCTGTCGTTCGAATTTCGCAAAACAGCATCCGGAAGAGAAGGCAGACAGATCCATTTGTCTTATCCCGCTGTTGCTAGAAGCGTGTAGGAAATAACTACAGTATTTGCTCCCCTCTGCCCTGCAAACAAACCATACTCCACCAGCGCGCATCTCCGCCCCGCCCATATCAAGCATATAGCACTTTTCATAAAACAAAGATCTGACTGTCCCCCGTCCTGAAAATGGAGAATGCACCTATCTGTCCAATTACACGCGCAAGGCCGGGCTGCAGAGGCCATGGATTTCAATGAAGCGCGCAGACCGATTCTGTACCTGGAAAGGGCAAGCTCCGTGGATTCAGCGCAGGGCACCACTCCGGCGACGCAGGGAGAGGAGGAGGGGCCGGGGGAGGGGCGGCAGTCGAAGCCGACGCCGCTGGGCGGAGGGAGGCCGGTCGAGCGCCACTCTTGAAATAACCAAGAGGAAATTTACAGCTGAAGACGGCGAAGGAATGTCCTGATCTCGGGCGCCTGCTCCACTGAAGCCCGCGACGCGTGCATTTCTTTCATTCAAGCAGAAAACCGCCCTCATGGCACGAATGTTAAGAGGGGATCACCTCGGTGCCAAAAAATAAAATCGCGGAAAGAATGCCCCTGCCCCGCAAAACAACCAAAAACGGTAGAGGGAAGAGTAAATAGGCTCTTTTAGCCAGTCCGGAGGCCTTCTGTGTTTGTTCAGACTGCCTGTCGCCAGTTCTAAAACAACGGCGGGCAACTTTGCAAACGCATAAAAGCATATTCAGGGCAGATCAGCAAACTGGGCGGAGGGAGGGAGGGTGGGCAGAAGAGGAAGGAGAAAATCTATCTTGCAACCTGTCAAGCCGCAACCGTCCAAACTTTAGGCTGGTAGAGCACGAGAAAATTTTTGTTTTCTTACCTGAGTGGTGAGACCGGGGGCCTGAGAGCACTTTATTCGGGTAGAAACGCCGAGGAAATAAATTGCGGGGGGAGGCTCTAGATCCATGTGCTTAAAAATGGGGGAGAGGGCTCACAGTGGAGCGGGAGGTGGGGACTCTGGAACAACACTTCCATTAATTTTTCTGAAATATATCGATCAAGATATCAATTTTTACCACTTACTTGTTCCAAGTGGTGAAATGAGTATTAGAATGGAGACCGAGCGCACGTAATTCCTGTTAATGTGGTTCGGTCTTTTATTTTGGAAAAGAGATAAATTTGGGACCGCACAGGGAAAGTGCTACGAGTAGTGTCACACGGGCTCCTTAACGCCAAGAAACAGGGGTGTGCGTCCAAGCGCCGCTCGCAGGGCCAACTTATTCTTCTTCCCTTTGTTTTCTCACTCCTCGCTCGCTAGTTTCCTCGGGATTTCCCCACCCACCCCCGCGCTTTGCTTCCACATTTCTGGCAAATTCACCCTTCCCCCCCCCCGTCTGCGCTTTTCTAGGGTCTCTCCCCCCCCCAACCTCCTGGAGAACAATCGTTGCTGATGGAGGCTCTGCTCCCTGCACCGCTCGCCTTGCAAGCTGGCCTCTTATTTAGGAAGTCATTAATCACATCCCCTTCCCCCGGAACGCGATGGCCGAGGAACCTGCGCAGCGCAACCCCCGGGCGCCTCCCCGCCCCCTGATGGCCGCCCTTAAAGGCTTCGGAACGCGAAAGGCGAACGGAGGTGCTATCGCGTTTCCGGTGGGCGTTTCAGAATGGAATAGGTAATAAGCTGGGGGGGGGGAGGCGGCTTTCACCGTGGATCATGCCTATACGCTATGCCTACATGCCATAGGAATATGCTTCATATACCATTTATGTTTAGCGCCTATAATTTGTATGTCAGTTCAAAGCTGCTTAAAAGCAGTCGCTTTCCTCCCCCCCCTTTAGCTCACGTGGTATGTGTCTTTTCAGCAGTATGTGTGATCTTAATGGGGCGGATATGGACCGTAGAATGGTCATCTAGTCCAACCCCCGAGGGTCATCTAGTCCAACCCCCATTGCAATGTAGGAATCTCGACTAGAGCAGATATCAAACCTCTGCTTAGAAACCTCCAAGGAAAGAGAGCCTACCGTCTACTCTATTCGATGCTGTGTCAGTTTGACGTGGTTTTTTCTTCTATGTATGATATATGCCCTCAACCCATTAGCGGATTTTGTGTACCAATATCGACAGTGGTGGGGGGGTGGAATATCTTTGCTTTCCCACCAACAGGCACCTTTTAATTTGTAATGCTCCCGCGCACCCTTATGGGGCGGGACGCTCCATTAAACTCGGTGGGGCTCACTTTTGAGAAAACATATAGGATTACGCTGTCAACCTATTAAGTTACCGATCCTATGCTTCGAAATAAATAAATGCATGGCCCTGCTAAAATAAGTCCCACTGTGTTCAGTGAGGTTTCTATTTTATTAGCATTCGTCAGGTAAATGCGCATAGGATTAAATCCCGGCCTCATACATCCCATAATCCACCGAGTTCCTTTCAACGGGATATAGTTTGCATCCTTACGCCAAGACCCTAAGGCTGCAGTCCTCAACCCACTTACCTGGGAGTAAGCCCCAGTGAATTGAGTAGGACTTATTTCCGAGCAGAGATAATGGCTAGGATTGCGCTGTAAATGGATGAAACAAATAGCACATTTAGGATTGCCCCTTTCCCCGGTTTCAGGCTAGGTAATTTTATCGACTACTTTGCGGATCAGCCTTCAAATATGCGATCTTCAGGCGCGCTTGCCGGCCAACGAGGCGCGCGCCCGCCGCGCAAGTGCCCCAAGCCGAGGGCCATTATTGGCATTTGCACGTGGGCAGCGAAAGATCTGCCACTATATTGGCAGCGCCGCAGCTTTAGTGCCCGAGAATCTCTCTCTCTCTCGGAGACACGCCCCGCTCCTCCAACCGGCGCCCGGATCTACGTAGCGAAACGTGCCCAGCCGCGGCCAGGCGAGGGTGTTTTGAAATTCCGCCGTTCATTCATAAATTATTGCGGTGTGTCAAGCCCGCTCGAGGTGCCGATTGGCTGCTCCTCCTCCTCCTCCTCCTCGCCGAACCCCCTCCGAGCAGCCGAGGTGAAATTAGTAGCAAGCAGGCATGTAATTGACGGAGTCACGTGCGCGCAGGGGCCCAGAAACGGAGCAAGAGCGCGGCCGGGGGCGGGGGATCACGAGAGGGCGAAGCGCAGGAGAGCGGAGCGGGCGAGCGCACGAAATCAAGATGTTAAGCTGAGTCAAAAGACTCCCGCGAGCCGGCCAGGGGGAGCTTTTCGGGAGCAGAGGGCCGGTGGGCAACATGGCCGAAGGTTATCCCCCCCCCCCATCCCCGGCCAGCCCAGCTCTTGTTTTGCCTAGGCTTTTTGTTGTGCTAGGTTTTTCTTTCCACCGTTTTCTTAAATATGCATACAAGAGAAGGAATGTACTACTGAAAAATAAAAATAAAAATAAATGATCGCTGGTGTTTTTTTAAAAAATAAAATAAAATCAAGGACGTGGAGGGGGGACTTCTGTGGTTGTGGGTGGGAGAACCTATTGTGGGCGAGCTTTCCCCAGTGCTCTGCCCCGCCCCCTTCGATTCACCCAACTTGAAAAGCTTTCCGAGGGGGCTTCTGTTCGAATTGTTCCTGTGCGATTGAGCAAGCAGTGGCCAGGAGGGGGAAAAGAAAGGCGGGGGGCAACGAGGAAACTTTTGTACACCTGCCCCCCCTCCTTGAGTCCAGATTAAAGTGATTCCGGAGTGGGAGGGGGGATTCGGCGGAGGAAGGCTAGGGAAAGGCGCGGAGCGCGCTTGGCGAAGAAGGAGAAACACGCCGCTCGCTGCTGGATGGGCCGCTCCAAGTGCTTGCGCAATCGCCTCCTCTCTCTCTCGGCTCGGCCCCCTCCCCTCCCCTCCTCCTCCTCCCACCTCGCCTGGCCAGGCAGGGCTCATTCGCCTGCGAATTCCTCTGGGGAGGGATGGGATCGGTGCTCAACCAGCAGTACCCAAGTAAAGTATCGCTTTCTGGGGTGGTTTATGTGGCTGAAAGATGGAGTTAAAGGGCAGGATCGCACGTATGTACAGAGCAAACGTGGGCTGGGCTGCTGCGTGTGGGGGGAGTGTGAGAAATAGAAGCGGAGTGAGTCACAGCAGATGCTGCCTTTCCTTCGACAGTGCCCTGAAGCTTTGGAGGTTATTGATGTGTGTGTGTGTGTGTGTGTGTTTAAATTTTTTTTTTTTTACTACTTCCTCTGTGACTTTGGTGTACTTAACGTTTTTGTGGGTAGGGGAAAAACAAAGGTTGGTTTCGTAATGTTTGTTCGTGCGTGCATGTGTTTTTGTGTGTCATCTGTAGCAATCGTTCTTGTACAAGCGCCAAGGAGATGTTACTAGAATTTAATTCTTTCCCTTTTTGTGTGTGTGTGTGTGTACGTACGTCCTTGTTCTCCCGCAATCTCCTCTTCAAATCAGCGGGGGCGCGTAAAGGTGGAGATGAGCCCGGGAAATTGCCGGAACAAGAAGAAGAAGAGGAGGAGGAGGAGGAAGAAGAATCCCAGGTTTTGCACGGAACAGGCCATTGCAAGTGGTTTAATGTGCGAATGGGGTTCGGATTTATTTCCATGCTCAACCGCGAGGGAAGCCCCTTGGAGACTCCGGTTGATGTCTTTGTACACCAAGTAAGCCCGTTTTGTTGTTTTAGTCGAATCTCAGCCCCTCCACCCCACCCCACCCATTTCCCTCTAACCCATGCCTTCGTTTTATGTGGTCTAAAAACCCCTTCTCTAAATGCTTCCGTAGATGTTTGTGAGCTCTGTTTAAACCCAGCTTCAGAGAACAGTTTCTGTTTGCCATCCAACCGCCCTCCCCCCACAAATGAGATCAGTATCCATGGCTTGTTGGTCCTTCAGAAAGAAAAGTCTACCATCTCAACAGGTTTTGTTTTTTTTAGTACAAAGTCTTGCTTTTGTTTAGCGTTCTCTTGCTTTGTTTGTGGGTGGATTGCATTTTAGTTGTTTTTCGTGATGGAAGAGATTCTTCTCTGCTGAAATGATAGTAGGAAAAAAAGCAAGTCACCTAAATGACTCCCAGGCTGCAGCTCTGTGCATACTTATCAGAGTTAACAGTGGGACTTAATGTTTCAGTAAACATGCACAGGATGGTGCTGATAACTTTCCCCACGGTGAAAATTAAGATCCTTTTAAGTGTTGTGGGCTCTTTCTTTCTCTTAAAAAGCTAGATAGTGTTGTAGTTTGTTTTTATGATGCTTATGTTCAGATCAAACAGTAGTGCACAACGTGTATTTGTTTTTCTGCGGTGTAGTGTGGCTATTGAAAGAGTTCGTATAGTGGACTATGATACATCAAAGGATCACTGGTGTTTTGTGTTTTTGTGTGTGTGAAGGTCTTCTGACTGGAAAACATTTTCCTGACATGTATAAGGCCCTTGTCTCCTTCAGGGCAGAGGGCTCAAAAGCCAAAGTACAAGAGGTGGCTATTGTCCTCATATATGTGTATATAAAAGCAAGACCAAGCTAATGTTGATATTTACTATAAAATCATTACAATAATAGCGGGAATGTAACAAAACAAAAAACTTGTGGCGTGTGTGTGTTCTTAGAACTGTCTTCTTTACCCCTTGATTTTCTGAGCCCAGAAAAGCAGTAGTTCAAACCTGAATTGTAGTGTTCTTTTTATTGCAGTAATCTCAAAAGGGTAAATTATTGGGTTACTCATAGAATGAAATACCCTTAAGCCTAAATATATTTTGCTAAACTTCAAATTGATTTAAATGGAAGTCATTAACCCCATATGTGCTTACTACTGCTTATAGTTTGTTTTCAGAACATGGATAATGTTTGAGTTGTGACCACATGAGAACTGCTAAAAACAGCCTTAAGTTTTGTAATGGTGGTAGTCCTTTTCTAGCAAACTGACACATTTTTGTGCTTGCCTTTAATCTGTGTGTATATATATCGTTCCTGAAACCCTAGTTTGGTCCAAGCACTGCACAGTTTGGGAGTCCGCCTCATCTATTTTGTGGGTCCTATTTATAATAATAGAGCAGACTTTAAGGTAACTGAAAAATAAGGACACGTGACCTCAGTTTGAAAACCACTTACTGTTGCAATATTCAGTGAAACTGCTCTGGAATTAGTGACTTTATAATTTCTATTTCTAACAATAAAATTGGATAATGATCTCCTGAGATTGGGTATCTGTTTTGTAATCTAGAAGTGTTACTTCCGTATAATTTTAAACTTTCAGTTTGACATTAGCACATGAAAGCTGCTCCTTAGTGCTGAAGCTGTTCTCAGTGTTGATTGCTAGCAGCTTCTGGGCTTTGCTCCTGTTCTCCCCTGCCACCTTGACCTTTCTTTAGGTCACTGTATTGAGGTTTACAATCCTACATGCTTATCATGGTATATATGAAGGAATGTTTTTCTGATCATATGCAGTATTATTTTCTTTGCTCTTCAGTATGAGAATCAGAAATCTTTACAGCATAAATGCGTTTGATAAGATCACTCATTGAGCTGATCATGCTGCTGGATCAGTGCATTCTGACTTCAGTGCTACTATTCTACTGCTGGAATAATATCTGTTTGTGGTGGACCATTCATTTGGCTTTGAGAACTGCAGTGGCAAGACTGGTGTCACACACAGCCCTCTTCCAGCGTTTTTTTGGATTCTGAACAATGCGTTATGTTTGGAGGTAGAATATACTACTGGCTGATACTATACATTTTAAAACAGACTTGGGTAAAAAAAGGATTAATTTTTTTAGAAGAGTGCAAGAGTGCATTTGGTATCCCAGCTTATCACTAACACTGAAGGCAAAAATTTTTTATCTCATATGTTCTATTGCAGATAGTGATGTAAGTCATATTTAAACCCACTATATAAAAATGGAACTGAGATAAATACCCTGTGTCACTCTCTCTGTCTCACTCAGTCATCACATGATAGATGCAACAATCACAATTGTATGTGAAAGAGCAATCATGGAATCAATTCCACAGTGTGAGATTTTCTATCACTTTAACTACAATCTCCACTGAAAGTTCACAGAAACACACACACTACTGCTTGTCAGATAAATTTTCAAATGGTGTAGGTGCATATGTGACCTGACACCCAATAATTTTGTAGTAAGTGGAGTATATGAATCCATATATGGAGCCAGTGTGGTGTAGTGGTTAAGAGTGGTAGACTCGTAATCTGGTGAACCTGGTTCGCATCCCCGCTCCTCCACATGCAGCTGCTGGGTGACCTTGGACCAGTCACACTTCTTTGAAGTCTCTCAGCCTCACTCACCTCACAGAGTGTTTGTTGTGGGGGAGGAAGGGAAAGGAGATTGTTAGCCGCTTTGAGACTCCTTAAGGGGAATGAAAGGCAGGATATCAAGTCCAAACTCCCTCTTCTTCTTCAATGATCCCTTCTCCATGCACTAAACCATGGTGGCTATAAGGAAGATGGTAAGTAAATAAAGCTCCTAGAAAAGATATTTATCTATTTGTTGCAAACATTTATAGTATGCAGTAAGCAAAGCAAAGCCAAAACCAAGAGATAAATATAAATGTGAAGGAATATGTTAACTCTCTATAATATGTGTTACTAGTATTGTCATCTAAATCAACAATAGCATCTCTTGAATACTGTACATTGGTACCTCGGGCTACAGACGCTTCAGGTTACAGACTCCGCTAACCCAGAAATAGTACCTCAGGTAAAGAACTTTGCTTCAGGATAAGAACAGAAATCACGAGGCGGCAGCAGCAGGAGGCCCCATTAGCTAAAGTGGTGCTTCAGGTTAAGGACAGTTTCAGGTTAAGAACGGACCTCCAGAACGAATTAAGTTCTTAACCCGAGGTACCACTGTATGTGTATTGTGAATGTTCATAATGGACTGTCTTCATGATACATGCAACATTTTGATGTAGCAGTTCTGTGCTACCAAGGGATTGTTTTGAGAAAATATTGAATAGATGGAAAAGTTGTTTTCAGTTGTGTTTAGCAGCATGTCTGGAAGTATTTAAGAAATTAACTGCTTATAATTGTGTAGGTTTTAGTTGGCATTTGGAGCTTGTGGAAAAATGTTCGGAAATAATGGCAATAGTTGGAAATAATGTTCCTGCATTGCCATGGTTTAACAGAAAGTATGTTTTGCCAGCATAACTGGGACAAAAACAGTACTGAGGTATTGAAGTGAACATGCTGAATTGGTCAAAAGGAGGATAATTTTGGAGGAGGGAATGAGACAATTTGTACACATAAACCCTAATTCATACGTTTTGGAGCAAACAGAAGTGATTTTAAAGTGGTGGGGGAATGAGGCATGCATGCAGCCCATACTCCCATTTATCCATGCCTACATCATCTCCACTTCAGACCTTCCTACATTCAATGTCAAGGTCTGAAAGAGGATTCTAAGTATGTCTGGGTGAACATGCTAATTCAGATATTCATGATGAATGCATGCAACATCGTTTGCATGTGTGGACATTGTGGAACCTCCCCACCTTAATCCCACATTTCTTTGACCTGAATTCATAAAGAGGGCTATATTATTTAAGATATAATCTTAATTTCAGCAAAATTGGAATGAATTATATGATGCTTCTTTCTAAATGGGATGCTTGGAATGGTATAATTTATCCACTATAGTTCCAAATAACCCATACTTGAACTAAAGATTGTGCATGTCTTCATTTATTGTAGCATCAAGTGGTTAATCTCGAAGGATGGGAGCAATGAGATTGTTGGGTTTTTTCCTGCTTATCCTACTTATTCCAAATTTATTACTTGGTGGTAAATCCTATTGATGCTAGCTGAATTTAATTCTGTGCAGTGGATTAAAAAATTTAATGGATAGACATTATGATTTCTTTTTTTAAAATAGAATGGCTTCTATGCTTGCTTTTCACATGTACCTGAAGTTATCCTACAGATTGACACAATCATATTTCCTATATATACTTGCATTAATGTAGGTCTTATTCAATACAATATGATTTGAGTTTTGAGTAGACCTGCATAAGATGATACTGTTAAAACTGCACTTCCTTCTAGGAGTATTTTTACTATCTTCAGTATTCCTAAATTTTAGGAATGTGGCATGTTTATTTTTTTAAAAAAATCATTTGAGGCCCAAAAATATTATGACCAATCTAGATTTTTTAAAGTATTGATGCTTGAGGAAGACATCCATCTTTATTATACAATCCTAAGTGTGCTTATTGAGAATCAAGTTGGATCCCAAGAGCCTGTGCCATTGACCAAATGAGTCCTTCTACTGGGCTTTTAAGGTTGGTAGAAGTTCCAATCAATTGATGAGTGGCAGTGACCCTCTCATTCCCTCTCCCCCTGCAATCTTTTCCACCACCTTCCCACACTCTTCCCTCCAATTATTCAGAGCAAATTGTTTAGGGCTGCTGTGGGGGTGGGAGAGTGCAAAATCTGTTAGCAGAAGGAGGAATGGAATTCTTTGAATGTAAGCTTAGCTGCATCAAGGTGTGTTGGTTACATCTAGTATGTATACTTGTGACTGCAGATTGCAGCTTAGCTTATTTGTAGCTCCTATTGTGAGAAGCACAATATGAGAACAATATGCTCTCTTTGATAAATGGATGGAAGAGCAATGTATCTTTTGTCATTGATGAATCCTGAGACAGAGAAGAGGAAGTCTTAAATGTCCTAGAGCTTCTTCTTCTTTGCTTGTTAATAGTTATGTTGAATTGGGCTTTATCTACAATTAAAGATTTATGGTTGCAGCCTATTGTGTCATTCTGTTCACTGAAAGCTCTTTGATCCAGCAGTGGCTTCCATGAATGGAAAGGAAAGGGAGATGATTTTTATGTTTAATGTTTAACAGACTATTGTATTTTAATATTTTGTTGGAAGCCGCCCAGAGTGGCTGAGGAAACTCAGCCAGATGGGTGGGGTATAAATAATAAATTATTATTATTATTATTATTATTATTATTATTATTATTATTATTATTATTATTTTCAATTATTCTTCCTTCACTTTGCACCTCTCCCAATTTGCTCTTGAAGGTTGGGTGATCCACTGGAATAGCATGGAAGGTGCTTTAAGTAAAAGAGAGAGAGAGATGAATTCATACAAATCATCTTTCTCCTATCTCTGGAAGCCATTCCTGCATCAAACAGCTTTCCATGTGAAAGTAAAACAGATTTAATTATTGTCTGTGCACTGCAATTAACATTAGCATCTGAGCCAACTGACAATTCAAAATAAAACTATTGAAACTATTAAAAATAAAATAAAAACAAAAACAGACAGTGGAGCTCAAGGACAAACAACCTTACTCGTTGCCACCTTCATCCAGAAGCTGTTGATGAACAAAACAATGCTATTGAACGCAACCCTTAATAATTGCACCAATTTAGACTGCAGTTCTAAATTGAATTTACCTGGAATTGCACCTCATTGAATTCAATTACACTGCGTCTTAATGGACATGTATAGTTTTGCACAATAGGTTGATTAAACCTTGTAGTTTTGGCTTTTTTCATATTATAAGCTGCACAAATGTTGGTATGAAGTGATCTGAAATATTGGAATATTTGCTAACATTGCAGTTGAGACATGGCTGTAATTTTTTTTGCCTACATAATTTATACCCAGTTTTGGAACATGTTTTGTCTGTAATTTAGAATGACCAGATAGTCTAAAGAGGTGACAAGAAACATCAGACTGATTTCTTAACATCTTTTTTGAGGTAACTATTGAACAGAAGTTTTCATGGGGGGAAATGTGCAAACCGTTTCAACACCCACAACTCATGAGCTTTACCACAAAGTTCCTTTTTAAATAGGCTAGAAGTGAGAGATGTCAACTTCTTTTCTCTTTCTCTCTCCTTTATAATGGGACTAAATCACACCCATGGCCAGATAAATTACTCAGGAGCACTTCACTTGGAAGATCCACATTGGGATAAGGGCTTAAAAAAACACACCAAAATCACTTATTTCCCATTAAAAGGAAGTTTCACTTATTTCACCTTGATTGGCCAGCTTCGCTTTGCCAGTGGTGGTTTGCTCAAGTCAAGAGAATAACTATTCAAGTCTCCTAGATTTCAAGCAGATAATTCCGTGTACTAAACTCGCTTCACCCAAACATAACCACAAATTATAATTTGGGTTTATTATGTGCTGCCTTTCCCTCTCTCCCTCTTTTTGCAGAAGAGGAGACTCAGTCACAGTTTTCACTTCATTTGAAAATATTTTATAGTTCAGCCAAAATATTGGATCTGGTCCACTAGAACCCAGGCCCTCCTGCTCTACAGATGAACATCCTAACCAGCCTTTGTATTCTTCCAGGACAATCTTCATACCTCATAATCTCACCCAAACCCCAACGATATAGCTCTGTATTGAAGACTCCTTCTGAGGAGCTGTTGTAGTGCATGACAGCTGGTTCCAGGATTGACCTTGGTTTGGATAACTGGGATAATAAGGGCCGAAAAGAGCCCCCCCCCACCCCTAAATTATTGACTAAAATAGTCAATAATGATAAATTAGTGCATGTAACAATGGTGTTTCTCTGATAATTGTGCACTTTCTTCCCATCCAGCTATGTCACCTCCATTTTCATGTTGGTAGATTACAAGTATCTGCTGGTTATTTACTTAAGCAAACACCATATTATCTCTCCTCCTCCTCTACCACCACCGTTAAACCATGACTTCTCAATACATATTAACCTGTGTTTACATTTGGGAATTGGGAATCTGAGCTTGGTTTTCAATAAGAATCTTGGAAAATGCCTAGGACATCCAAAGAAGGAAGCACTTGTGCATATTGCCCATTCTCATCCCTATCTTCCTTCCCAAGGTGGAAAATAATACAGGATTTTTTCAAGGTCCTATTACTGGAAAGAGAAAACATTACACTATTTAGCAAGGATTCATTGGAGATTTGCTAGCAACTCTGGTGCTAGTAGCCATGGTGATTCCAGCTTCAATAGCATATTATAACAGCTGAAGTTTGAAAACTCATAGTCAGCTCTTTGAATAGAGTTGTTGGTCCACCATGAATCCAGTTGGTAATAAGTGAGCATCCCTGGTACCTGAAATATTTATTTGAAAAAATAAAGCAAGCCAGTTGGTGGAATGATCCTGACTATTAAGGATATACGGCTACTGCTGATTTTGTTAGAATTTTCTTAATTAGCATGTGTGACATTATGGGGCTCACCATACTATCAGAATGTATGATTGAAGTCAGAGAAGAATTACGGTAGCTGTTGGGACCTCCCATATGCATTCTTTTTGGCTGTCTCTTTCTTCCTGGAGGTGCAGAAGCAATGCTGGGTGCAAAACTACTTTCTGAAAACCGTACATCTGAAAACAAGTGCTCTTAAAACAGAGGATTATTTGAACAATATATTTTAAGAACTATGCAAGTTGACATAACTGAATATGGAAATTTAATATCTTCCATGTTGTGGGCCCTTTGTTGAGCTTCTGGTGTCTCATACACACACACACACACAAAGTTTGGTATCATTGCTTCTGTACCACTAAGAGATCCACTTTATGTGCATTGATATAAGAAGGGGGCAATGACAATAAAGATATTCTTATTCTTATTCTTAACAAGTAATTTCCAAATCAGGCGTGCATGACCATCTCTTTTTACTTAATTTAGCACTGGTCTGTGTTCTTGATCTGCTTAAAAGTTGCTGAACTGCAAATAGAAAATTATTTTTAAACAGTTTGCAAATGTATTTAAATGATTTGAACATAAAAAATGTAAAAGGAAAATCTATTGAAAATGACAGCAAAGTGGAAATGTACATATGTAAATTGGTGGTCCAAAAGCATGAAGCAAAGATCAGTGAAACAACAATTTTATGTCTCATCTACTTTTCAAAAATTCTGGCACTGGATGACCCAGTCCACAGCTCACTTAGGTGGAGAACTCTGATTTAAGCAAGAGAAGCTCATTAACTCACAATGCAGTAAAGCCTACTTGTACATCTGATTGTTAACTGTCTCCTTGAAACGTGAGAGCAGATTCCTCAACCAAATTTGCTAGTGCCTTTAGACACATGGCTGCATAATAACCACAGATATTTAGTATCATCTCTATGTAACTTAATACCTCAAGTTATATAGTTAGAAACTTGCAGCTTGTTCTACTAAGTCACAATATAAATTGAAATTTAGCTTTTGATACTGAGTTTGTTTTTTCATATTTCAGTTTGCTGTCACTATGTATTAACCATGTGTGCACTGCAGTAATCCGCTCGGGTTATCAAAGCTTGGGTTGAAGCTGGTAATAGACACTTATTTCTATGGAAGTTGTTTGGGCTTTCCATAACAAAACTGAATTCAGGAGTCCCCTCACACTATAGACCTGTTCTTTCAAGGGCACTGCATGATCATCCAGAAGAGGCCATCTGCCTGATTTCCAGATCTGAGAACTGTCAGCCCACAGCATCTCTTGTCCTGGGCTCAGTTTAAACAATGATCTCAATGGCATTCAGCCTGATTAGAAGTAGTTGTTCCTGTGGCAATGGCACTTTTCCTTATTAAGACATTTGCATTGTGAAATTACTGCTTTCTATCTTCCATGTTGCTAGTTAGTATGTGCTAGTATCTTTTTAGGTACCGCCTGTGGACGGTCCGGGAATCAGCGTGTTTTTACATGAGTAGATTGTGTGCTTTTATTTTAAATGCATCTCTGGGTTATTTGTGGGGCATAGGAATTTGTTCACTATTTTTTTTCAAAATATAGTCCGGCCCCCCACAAGGTCTGAGGGCCCCATGCTGAAGAAGTTTGATGACCCCTGGCTTAGGCAATCAAGAGATAAAATAGTGGGCTGAAATTCTAAACTTTTCTTTTGTAAGTGCCTTGCACTGAAAGTAGTTGGATTGCCAATGGATTAATCTGTTTCTGCATTATCAATCCACCTGCAGAAAGATGTTACACATGGTGTTATTTTTATTGTGGGAAGTGGGGTTATTTACAAGCTGTTGCCTCTGGGGGGAGAGACTGTATCCTGTGCTAGGGCAATGCATATGCAATGCTTTATTTTGTGCAGTAAAAGGTAAAGGGACCCCTGACCGTTAGGTCCAGTCGCGGATGATTCTGGGGTTGCGGCTCTCATCCCACTTTACTGGCCAAGGGAGCCGGTGTACAGCTTCTGGGTCATGTGGCCAGCATGACTAAGCCGTTTCTAGTGAACCAGAGCAGCGCATGGAAACGCCATTTACCTTCCCGTCGGAGTGGTACCTATTTATCTACTTGCACTTTGATGTGCTTTCGAACTGCTAGGTTGGTAGGAGCAGGGACTGAGCAACGGGAGCTCAGCCCATCATGGGGATTCGAACCACTGACCTTCTGATTGGCAAGCCCTAGGCTCTGTGGTTTAGACCACAGCGCCACCCGCGTCCCATTGAAGTAGGCGTAGTCATTGAAATCTATTTAATCATGCTTGCGGTGAAGCAATATGATCAGATATTAGAGTTTTGAAAATTTTATCTTGGATCCATCCATTGCTGTTTGCAACCAACTATATTTAGATTTATCCCAAAACTTCCTAAATTTTAATTCACGTATCATTTAAAAGAGAAGGAGCAGAATCCGATGGGACACCAGCTAACTTTCAGTTATGCACCTTCATCTATCTCCACCCCCACTCACCACTGCAGCCCTCCATGTGTGCTCAAAAGCTGCTCCAGAAGGTTTCCCTCTGGAGTATATTTTGAGTAGACATGTTGGAGTGCAAAAGTTGCCTTGCATGTATTGAAGCAGCATTGCACAGAACCCACGTTTTCTATTTTACTAACAATCAGATGCATTTTCCTTTAAAAAAGACATTTGCTTTCTTAAGTGGCTTAAAAAAAAATAATGTTTCTGTTTACCCTGCACTATTTGTTTTAACAGAGTTTCCTAATTTTAATGCAGTTTAAAATTGTATGTATTGCCGTTTATGCTGCCTGGAGTACATTAGATGCTTACACATCAGTTGCTATAATGGTTGATGGGTTGCTGAAGATGCAGAGAAAAACGAGTTAACTAAGGAATGAAACAGGAACCTGTCAACTTCCAGGAATTTGTAAAGCTTTAATTTGACAGCACTTGGTACTGCAGCAGGAATGTTGCTGATCATTGTGTACTTTATCATTAATGTTTCAGATAGGAAGGGCAAAGGGTTTCTCTTAAAGCCTCTTATTTCATCCCAATAAGAGAACTGTGGATTTCTTAATTATTCCCAGATATCCAGCTAGACAGTTCTTTGGTATTGTACTGTACTCTGGTTTTTGTAAAAACTAAAATAACTTGGTTGTGTATAGTAGAGGAGTCCTTCTTGAAAACCAACAAAATCAAACTACCCTGAATTGCATTGGCTTTGCACACCCAAGCAGCAACTGTTATTTCATTTTTACGACATCATTTGGCAAGTTCTTAACTCAAAGGTCTCTTGAGATTTTATTGGCTAATTTCATCAATATTAACCTATTGGCTGATATGCTGCCCTTGTAAAGTATTTACTGCACAGCAATTTATCAAGAATGCTTACTTGTACACTTAAAAGTGTGACTACACAAATGCTTAAAGATTTACAGTGGAGGAGTCTGTTTATTGATTTTTAATAGGCTACTTATCAAGACCATAATGAAGTCCTAACATTTTTCATTCCTGTGCTGCCTGCTTTGCAATGTAATACTATGTGTATAAACTGGTACAAAACTATATTTTTAGTTCCCCACTCCACCCCCGAAATAGATAGGGGGAAAGTTTACATAGGCTTAAAAGTGAGTGCTACTTTGGTGGCTTAGGACAAAGACGGGAGAGAGATTCCAGAACTTGACCCTTGCTTTGCCCTTCCATACCTTCATTAACCACAAAGATGGATGGGGAAGAGAGAATGCAGGACTCTCTCCCTCCTATTAGTCATTAGACCATTGACCTCTATGGCTCTTTTTGGGGGGCAGGCTCTAGATCAGAGATGGGGAATCTTGGGGCAGCCCTCCAGTCTTCTCTGTTTGGTCCTCAGAATTCTCCCCACATCACTTTCACCCTCCTTGGATGAAATGTGTCCTTGAACTTTGATAAAATAGGATAGAGAGGTGCATTTGTTGCCTTGTGTACTTTTGCCTCTGGCTTTGCTCACATGGTGCTCCTGGAAGGGAAGGTCCGTTGGCTGAAAAAGCCTCACTACCCCTGGTCACACTTGTGACACACTTGTGGTTGGTCTGAGCAAAGCCTTCCAGGAACAACAATGAAGGTTAAGCAGAATAGCTGGGGAGGTGGTGGTGGACAGGAAGAAGTCAGAGCTGAAATTGAAGCTGGAGGTAGCTACATCCTGTTTTGGTAACCAGAGGAATACTACCTCTATGAATATAAATAAAGATTTTGTTCTAAGCCATCATGACTAATGACCAGCGTGTTGTGTACTGGAAAAAAATTAAACCAAGAAAAAGTGGGTTTTGTGTCCTGCATGAATTCTGTACTCTATTTGTAACTTTGCATGGTTTATTTTGGTTTTGACAAGCATGAGGAGAGAGCATTGTTATGTTCAATCACGTTTCCCTTCTTTGATTTAAAATGACATTGGCTGCACTTTCAAGCTGCAACACCACTTCTTTCTCTAGAACTGTGTTTCTCAGAAAGCTAAATTCTGCACTCAGTATCAGATTCTGCACTCAGGGATTTTGTATTCTGTGAAATTACTTTCAGTTACAAACCTTACAGCCAATCAATATTGATGACTTCTGGTGAATAAAATTACTTCCAGTGGATCACACTTCCTTGCGTACTCCTTCCTAATTGCTTAGCAACCTTCTAGCCTTTTTAAAGTTCAAAAAGTGGTGGGAATCAGCCCCGGCAGCACAGATCTGTACATTATGGAGGCTGCATAGGCACAGGGTTCTTTTCCTTCAAATTTCTGGAACCTGGGATCAGAAAGGGGAAACCAGCCCTGTGCTCAGTTTTCACATAGCAAAGAAGGCCAGTCTAAGGGCTGGCTTTATCTCTCCTGCATAGGGTAAATGGCATGGGCCACAAAACAGATTAGCACAAAGTGTGAGATATTTTCTCTCTGAATAATTATTTGCAATCCATACTGGCCGCTAAGCAGCTTCCTAGTTGGGTGAGGGAGAGGAACCAGTCCTCTGAAATCAGCAAGACACATTGAGTAAGAGTGGTTGCTAACTGGGCTCTTCCAGTACTGGTTAGTATGCTTTTAGCACTTCCTTAGCACTACACATGTGTGAACAGTTCAGAACTTGCTGCCCTTTTAACACTAAATACTGCATCAGGCTAAAAGCTCTGTGCAAAACACATCCTCAGTTTCCTCTCTCTCTCTCTCTCTCTCTCTCTCTCTCTCTCTCTCTCTCTAATGCAACACAGATTTTGCATTAGAGAGGCCTCTCCAAGATGGTGTGGGGGGAAGGGAATATGGATTTCTTTCAGAGCTGGAAAAATATTCACATTTCCGTAGTGTTTCTATACAAAGTACCCAATTAAAATATTTTTCAAATATGCAAAGCATGAAAAGAAAAGGATTGCAAAAACTACAATATTGGCATAGCTCTTCAATACATTTCCAAAACAAAATCGTAAATAGATTCATTCATTAATGAATATTTTACTTAGTTTTACAAGAGTAACAAACGTAATGTGGGTGTATGTTTAAAACCTCCTGTTGGTGAGAAAAGTAGCTATCCAGACAAAATGTGTGAGCTTGAATTCAGTGTTGAGCTTGGATTTGGTTTTCAGTGGGTGAGATTCAGCTAATGAGACCCACTAATGGAAACCTGTGCAAGAACTTCCACTAATGCAACCTTTCTTCATTCACCAAATTGGCTTGGGGGTAGGCAGAGAACTACTAGAGCAAGCATGTGGGATGAGAGCAAGGAAACCTTCCAGCTGGCGAGCTGAAATGATTCTGCTGATGGAATGCTTGCCTCTCAGTTTCCCCAAGTGACAGTCAAATGGTTGTGGGCTGGATCCACAATAGTATTCAGTGAAGTGTTCCACTCATAATGGAGGCAGGAGGCAGGGGTGCAGTCTTTGCCAATACCTCCTGCAGCTCCTTGCCCCTCCTAAAATTTTGTTTCAAAACACTGCAGGGTCTTCCAGAGCATCACGAGAGGAGGCACAGGGGAGGAAGGATTGGCAAATATGACTTCTTGCCCTAGTCCAGCGCCAAAGCTTTTGCTGTATCTTGGTGCCTTGGTCACTGGATGGCCAATCTGGATTTGGTCCATTGCCTTTTTGGTTGACCAACAAGAGTGATATTTGAAAATAGATTTTTCACAGGTGCAAACAAGCATAAGCCTACATTCTACCGGTTGAATAACAAAGCATTCCAAGGTTTTGCCATTTGTAATGTAATAAGGTTGTATATGATGACTATTGTCTGATTCAGAATATGTATGTGCTAACATTTGTAAAGGAGCCCATTACATTTTTTTTTAATTAGAAAAAATACCGGCTTGGGGAGGCAAGTAAGAAAAGTAATGATGTCATTAAGCTATTTTTGTTCATTTTTCCATGTTTATAAGCTGTTTCCCCCCCTTTAAGTATAGGGACAGCATCACACAACTGTATGCATAATATCATTAAATTCCTTAAGTGTGATCATTCTCAAGCATTGTCAGAAAATCATAAGTATTTTTTGCTTTTGGTTAAATAACAGCTGCTTAAAAGATGCAATTTAATTTTTATTTGTTTTACAAATGAGAATTAACAGAACTCTTAAGGTGCTTTCTATTGACTGGACCCTCCTGTATGCTGGGCCCTCCAAACTCTAGTCTATTCATTGTTAAAAAAATAATAATAATAATTTGTCCAGTAGCACCTTAGAGACCAACTAAGTTTATTCTGGGTATAAGCTTTTGTGTGCATGCACACTTCTTCAGATACGAAAAAAGAAGGCGCATGCACGCAAAAGCTTATACCCAGAACAAACTTAGTTGGTCTTTAAGGTGCTACTGGACAATTTTTAAATTTATTTCACCTGTGTCAAACCAACACAGCTGCCTACCTGAATCTTTATTCATTGTTAATTTGTGTTGCATATAGCAATGGGAACGCAGACATTTTGAGACTAGGCAATGGTCAAGTATGATGGTAGATCTACAATGTCTGGAGGGCACCAGAGCTTTGTGCACCAACATGCTGCATGCACACCTTAAGGCTGACTAAACTGTACTTTGTGACTTAGTGTTACATGCAAGCACAGCCATTCTGTATGTAAATTTTAAATTATTTGTGAATGCTTAATGAAATCCGCTTTCAGCCTTTATGCAAAGGTCTGTGGGGATTTAATCCTGTGAAGTAGGACTTTTAATGTAATTGCCCCATTCTCTTTTTGAATCTTGGTCTGCATTCCTGTTGGATGTAAATGTATGTGCTGTTAAGTTTAAAATTCAACAATGCAATGTGATTCTGATTTAGAAGGTAGAAGTTCAGAAAGGAGACTGCTATGACTTTTGATATAACATGATGTGCTTTAATATTTTGATTGTTCTACAATGCACAGTGAGTTTGCTTGACTTCATTGGCTCATAATTTCTCATTGGCAGAGCCCCAGTTACATGATGTATTATTCCATTAAGTCATTATATGTTGAGATAAAATATGATGCAGGTTGAGAAAAGAGGTAGATAAGCCTTAAGAAATGTATCCTACTAAGTTATGTCTGGAAATGCGAACTTATCTGTGTTGGGAGCTACTGAGTTACCTGCTCTAGAAAGGGATGTGCACGTCTGCAATATGCATTAAACAGGTTTTCCATGTGTGGGTCTGATTTAGAAATATCAGCTGTGCATAGGTTGCCTATGCTGGGTTAAGTGAAAAGGTGTAAAAACATGTTGGTATAGGAATTTCATACATGTCAACACTAATATGCTTCCCCGTCCACTGAAGGGACCAATGGGAGGGGGTGGGGAATGTGGATGAAACAGAAGGGGCGGAGACAGAAAGATGCAGCCACTCCCAGCTTATACCTTATTGGCATGATGTGTTCCATCAAATGCCAAAAGTGTCCTTCAGCTCTCTATATTGGACAAACAGGCCAAACCTTACGCCAGAGAATAAACGGACATAAATCTGACATCAAGAATCACAAAACAGAGAAACCAGTAGGAGAACACTTCAATCTCCCAGGACATTCTATACAAGATCTCAAAGTAGCTGTTTTACTACAAAGGAATTTCAGAAATAGACTGGAAAGAGAAGCTGCTGAATTGCAACTCATTACCAAACTCAAAACCATGGAGAGACCTGGTCTGAACAGAGACATTGGATTCTTATCTCATTATACATGACTAAGCCATGTTTCACCTTCTCACCCCTTACCTTTTCCTGTAAGACCTATTGCAGTCGTTAAGAGTCGTCAACAGGCTCATCTCAGCTATCTGCCAATCTCCCATTCCCACCACCCTTCTGAGTAATACCCCTCCCCACCTTCTCACTATATAGAAGGATCTGGCAACTTCTGTTTCAGTGTATCTGAAGAAGTGTGCATGCACACGAAAGCTCATACCAAGAACTAACTTAGTTGGTCTTTAAGGTGCTACTGGAAGGAATTTTTTTATTTTGGCATGATGTAGTAAGACTTTTTGGATTTCTTGTTTCTTCACCTCAACTCCATTTTGAAAATAGCATGAATTAAAAAAATGCATCCTTTTCTTGTTTTGTGGATATGAAACAAAATATTTGTAGCATTTAAACTTAAGACTATAAAGTATAAAGTTGTCATTTGCCTACTGTTCAGATGCATAGGATATATTCCAGCCAACACTAAAGCTCTTCATTTCATCAGTTTCAGAGGGAGGGATGAACATTTGCTTAAAGCTATCCCATGAAGTCAATATAGCACACATCAAGATCATGTGGGAGGCAGACATGGGTATAGAAATAAGTAATGGGAAAAGGGAAGGAAAATGGAGAAAGCAACCCATTTAAATCAATTTCACCTTCTATCAAGGAGTCTCTGAACACCTGTGAAATTGCAGTACATACATAGGAATTTATTGTCCAATTGTTGCAGGGGAATGTTGCCAGGGCAGCATTGATGCACCTCTTTGGGTAATGCCCTTGAGTTGTCATTTGCTTCCAAAATGCACATTTTCAGTTTTATTGTCAATACTGGGTAACCACTTTCACATAGAAAGTTGGTGGCACTCTTCTTACCTGCAGTAAGGATGCAGATCTCTTGAGGGTTGGAAGACTTCTGATGGGTATTCACCATGGGGGTTCATTCCGGCCGCCATTTTGTTTCAGCATCTACATGCAACCACCCGGTGGGGTTGTATGGAATTTTGGAGTGCTTTGTCATCAGTATGCTGATGATACACCACTCTGTTTCTCTTTTTCATCTTCTGCAGGTGAGGCAGTGCATGAGCTGAATTGATGCTTGATGGCAATAATAGACACCATGAGGGCAGCTAATCTGACTCTCAATCCAAACAAGACTGAGATGCTGTTAGCGAGTGGTTCTTCTTTCTGACTTGAGTGGTGTGAAGCTCTAGATGGGATCACGTTGCTTCTAAACAGGTTCATAATTTGGGAATTTTCCTGGATTCCTTGCTTTCATTTGAGGCACAGGTGACTGATGGTGGTGCAGAGTGCCTTCCACAAGCTTAGGCTGATGGCCATGTTACAAACCTATCAGGACAGGTAATATAATACAAACTCTGTCACATCTGCACTGGTTGCTTGTACACTTCTGAACCCAATTCAGAGTGCTGGTTTTGACCTATAAAGCTATTTATGGCTCAGGACCACAATATCCTTCAATCTAAGGGTCTGTCCTCTGAGAGACGTTTGTTGGATTATAAGGGAGAGGCTATTCTCAGTTTTTGGAACATTCTCCCCAGTGAGATCTGCCTGGTGCCTTCAATGAGATGTTTTTGGGCTGCAGGTAAAATTTTACATCCTTTCCCAGGCTTTTGGTGGAATACAATGATATTGTTTGCTGTTAGCTGTGCTGCTAAAGTTTCTGTAGTTGTTCCTGGGCATTGCTTGGGGATTTTTATGAATTGTGTGTGTTTATATTTGTGTGTGCTCTTTAAAATGTTGTATGTCAATGGGATACCTTTTGTTCGTTGGCAGGGGGGAAGTGTAACAAGCGACTATCAAGTTCCAATAATAATTATCACAGATTTCATTTTAAACCAGGTTGATTTTAGAGACATTTAATAAGATCAACAATGAAAAACAATTATTAAACAATTGTCTATTCTTACCTACCTGACTGTAACAGAAGCCTGAAAAAAACCCATTACTGGTTTTTCTCTGTTTGCTTCCATCTTGCATTATAGATCCATAAAACTTTAGTTGAGATCATCTTTATTCATATTGGCATCAAGTGGAGGCATCGTTACTTTAGTACTGCAGCCCTCAAAGCATTCAGGGAGGAATCCTCAAACTTTTCATTGGTATAGCCACACTGCAAATATAGGCCTGCCTCAAAAGTAAGTTGTTAGAGGTTGATATAGTCACCTTTTAGGAGTATAGCATATATCTCTGTACGCCTTGCTATTGTCTAGGTTCCTGTCATTAATCCCCCACATTCTTCCCAAAGTAGGGCTTAGATTCTAAGTAGTATGTGCCTACAGCTTTAGGTGATAGGTACTTTGTCTTCCTTAAAAGCAAATATGCTTAGGGTTGCAACCTTACTAGGCAGTTAGTTACATTAAAGTTGGTCAACTTTATCTGGAAGCAAATTGTGTGCTGCATCAGGGGTGTGCTGTTCATTAAAGACTCTTCCATGTATGCTCAATCTTTTATTTCTTCAGGCTCCCTGGACTTCTCTAATAGAAATTATCTGACCTATATAAAGAACTGAATACTCTCAAACAGCACGAATAGCTAGGATATTATTTTCAGCCCTGCAGTATTTCTGATTACCAGAACAAATAGCTGGTGGTTCTGTAATCCTAATATTTTACTTGAGAGTTGGGCCCATTAATTTTAGTAGAGCTTTTTGCACTCCCATATTGCTTAGACAATCCTTGTAGTGCATTACAATTGCTGGGATCTACCGGTACTTCCAGGTGAAAGCATTTAGGATCAAAATTCTGAGTTGCTGTCTTATCCACAATGAATTCTAGCATTCTTTCTGAGTTGTACTCACAATACAAGCCACATTGGTGATACTTGAACTTGCTTGTAGATGGTGCCTAGAATTGTGCTCTGATCAAATTCACTTGGAGGCATGTTCTGTTAGTTTAAATGAAACTCTATTCCATGTATCCATGCTTAGGGTGACAGTCTCTGACAATTTCTTAAAAAAACCTCTGAAACATCAGCACACAAACAGCTCTGATATAGCTTCATTGAATCACTAACTAAAATGTTGCAAATAAATCTGTATTGTTTTATAGCAATTGTACCTACATATACCTATACCAGACAACATGCTAAACCACACTTCAGCACTATGTGAATGAGCTTTTTATTCCTGATGGTTTCTCCCCTGCTCAAATTGTGCTGGGATTCCCGCTCTTCCATCCTCATTGTGTTTTGTGCACCATAGTTTGCTGCTGAATGTGATTTCTGCTTACTATGCAAAACAGGGTTAGAAATTGGGAGCGCACTGTGGTGTCTACTCCTGATTTTCAGGGCAAGTAGAAACAGTTTCCCCGATCAGACAAAAGGAGAAACCATTATTTTTCCTGAAAAAAATGAGGGAGGGCATAAGAGGCCTCTGAAGTTCATTTATAAAATGCCAACCCTTATAATTGCAAACCAGCCCTCACTGTTCCGTAATGCAGTGCTAAAGCCTAATGATCCACAGATGTTCTAAGAGGAATGATTTTATTCAGAAAAATAAATGACTTCATATTCATATAATGATGATATTGGTGCATTGTTGCTGTTTACTGTTTTGGGTGCCCCTCCCCTTTTGTTGTATACAGCTTTCTTAACACATGCTAGCAAGTAAGCAAGTCTACCCAACTCTCCTTGCTATCCTGCTTTAATTTAAAAGTTTCTTTGCTGACCAAGTGCTTCACCATTTGTGCAAAGTCAGCACTGGTCTTTCTCATCCAGTCAGGCTTTTCTTTCTTTCTCTCTCCCCTCTCCCACCCCCTCCCCTCCTTGTTGCAATGAGTGGCATGGCCATCCCCTATTCAGCAAGGCTTTCCCCTCCTCCATTTTGTGGAGATAGGATATCTCTGTTTAGGCAGTATTGTAGTACTAAGCATAATGTCAGGGTTTGGTGTGTTTTTTTAAAGTTATAAAAAAAATCTGGAAAGGCCATATAAAACCATTTCCTATTTAACAAATTGAAATACTTGCATTTGAAAACAAAACAACCAACCTTGTGGCTAAATTGCGGTGGATGTAAATTTGTAAGTGCTGAGTTGAAAGCTGCAGTCTGCCTTACGGGTCCCCTCCCCCACTCTACTCAAGATTTAGAAATGGTGAGGAATTTGCACCCTCTTGACTCAGGTTGCAGATCCTCTTGGTAAAACCAGGGAAGCCGAGAGGTCACAGCTATTCATTGCCTATTATTTCCACAGGCATTCCATTGCTCTGCAAGTTGTCAGAACTTTTCTTTGCTATTGGTCTACAGGAGATTTTAGAATTCCATTTTTGTTAGCCTATTATGATGTGCATTGTGTGTAAAAAAAATGCAGCAATTCTTAATATCAAAATGCTTTTCATGTCACTGCAAATGCATCTAAAATACATGACTTTAATTTTTTTTTTAAAAAAAGTAAGTTGCATTAAAGCTGTGTACATAAATATAAGCATGGTGTATCTTTTGGATCAAAGTAAATTATTATTGCACACTATTTCCAATAGGATATAATAGACAGGAAGTTGGAACAGGAACTGAGACAGAGATGGCTAATCTATGTGTTGTTGGGGTCCCAGCTCCCACCAACCCCCAACCATCACAGCCAGTGGTCAGAAGTGACAGGGACTGTAGTCCAGTAATATATGGAGGGCCACTGAGTAGCCACCCTGATCTAGGAAATCTAGGTTCAAAATCTGCCTTTGCCGTGGCTATATAGCATTTTGCCTTGGATATGACTCAGTATTGTATGGATGAGCATGATCTTTAATGTTTCATTTTGGCTGAGCCATTTTGAGCACAACTTTGGAAAAGAGGTGTGTCTATATTAAATCAAATCAAACTTTGACCGCAATCCTATACACACTTACTTATCCCCCATAGCTATCAGTGAGACTTCTGAGTATGAATGTAGACATTCCCTATGTTTAAGATGGGAGCATTGACCCACCAAGGAACTGATTTTTATAGTGTTGTTAGAAGCCTTTCACAAGGATGGTGAAGCTGAATGTGTATCAATATTCCTCTCCACAGGGCTATTGTGAGGAAAATTAAAATCTCTCTGTAGTGTAAATAATAGCATAAGACAACCATAGGCTTTTTAAATTGGTAATATTACTAGGTTGATAACACTAGACACAATGTTGCAAAAGTTAAAAATGTGAAAATTTATTTGGTTTCAATTTAATGAATAAATAAAATTATTAGGAGGCATTTTAAGCGTGTTCCTAACTCTACCATTGAAATCAGTGCTGCTCAGCATGATTAACACTTGCTAAATTGTGCCCTCTGCTTTAAGAAAATTGCCATATTGAGGAAAAGGCTGTCCAGCTGATTAATATACCTGCCCCCTCTCTACTTAATATTTGTCCTGGCACTTCCCAATAAAGGGTTGTTTACATGATTTGGTATTAAAGTCGCAAATACTGTAAACCGAACCCAGATTGAAACAAATGTCCAATGTTTTGTTCTTATCTCTGCATCCCAAACACAGCTTTGGTGCAAAACCTTTTGGACCACAGGTCTGCCTAGTTATCGGATACTCTTATTTATTCAAGAAGCCTTTGAAGCAAACACATGGGGTTGGAACGGGGAAGAGCTTTTTTTACAAAAAAAAAAACCATTTTTATTTTTTTTTAATGGCAGAACAAGTTGAGGTGACTCTCCAGAAGTAAAGAGGTTGTTTTGTTTGGAAATGATGAATTGATGTCCCAACCAAAGTCTTTTGATTGTAGCTCTGGCTTTAGATAAAATGCCTGAATAATTGCTCTTGCAGTGGGCCTGGGGAAGATGCCGTTTCACTTTTTTGTTTTGTTTTTTTAAAAAATTGGGTGCATTCAAAAGGTTAAAGTGGGGCCTCCCGATAAGATTAACTCTGCTCCATTATAGCTCCTTGGCATGCAGGCCCCACCCTTGAATAGCCCTGTGCTGCTAATACCATGCCTTTGTTTCTTTTGCTGGAAGGGTGTTTTATAAATATCCCCTCCCCCAGAAAGGAAAGAAAACAGCTCTTTCCCTTTCAGTGCCTTTGGTCATGTGACTTCCCTTCTCTCCCCCCCCCCCCAACACCCTGTGAGTCATGGCTAGGGGTTGAAGGTGAATCAGAGAATGATTCAGAGATCAGAAATCCTATTTTGACATTTATAACAAATTTGGGCCGAAAAGGCTTGTAATTGAATTCATAACAACAGACTAATAGACACACACACACACACACACACACACACACACGTACCTTTATTGATGCTTATCCTGAAATGCCAACATATTATTTTTAAGGGAGAGAGAAATATAAATCTACTACTTTTTTATTTTAATAAGGCTTAAGCTGTAGAACTCAATAAGAGTTCAAAGGGAGGTGGGGAGGGAGAAACTGAATTCTTTCAAGTATACACATGTATGTGGGGGTGGCGCATGGAGGGAGAAGGAGAAATGTTTCCTGTTTCTGGATAACTTGAGGTTACTGAATGATACCATATTTTCTTAGAATGTGCATGGATGCTGAAGTGGGGGAGGGGCAGCAACCCACCCACCTAGCTGGTAGTGGATTTTATGTCAGACTGAAATCTGAAGACAAAAAAGGTTTGACCGACAGCATTGCAGCCTCTAGATCTTGTTGTTTTGCTCATTACTGATAATTTGGTTTGGTTAGCTGTTGTTGGTTTTTTCCTTTTAAAGGAAATGTTATTTCCTAGTCTAATTAAGTACTTCTGTCATCTAAAATCATGGCGCTGTTGTAGGCTAGAATCCTAGTTAAAGGCTCATTTTGAGGGTGGCTAGTTTGTGATTGGGTGTTTTCTGTCTTGCTTTTTTAATAAAAGAGCAGTTGGTCATATTTCAACATCAAAACATTGAAAGATCTCTGCCGGAACCCTCCATTCATTTTTTCTTGGTTTGTGTGTTTAGTTTTGTTTGTCTTGGTTTTGAAGGTCTTATCTTGTATGATAAAGCTAATCGGATTGATTGATGATGAGACAGGCTGATTGTTTAAATGTTTGTGCCTAGCTAAGTATAAGTCAAGTCAATAAGCGACTGTGTTATGGTACAGAATTATTTTAGATCTAAATCACCTTTGAATATTTTCCCATAAATATTTTTGCTGAAATTCAGCAAAGATTTAATTATGTACCTGATTTTTTTTTGGGGGGGGGGTGTTCATGTATTTTTATGCTCAAATTACCCTTCTAGACTTCTGTATATACTCCAAAGCAGTTGGTAGGCACTGTCAACTCTGATAATCTTGGAGCAGGGTGGAACTGAATATAGTTTTGCGGCATCCCATTTTGCAGCAGGTGATTAAGCCCTGTCATAACTGTCAACACCAATGACATGGTGGAGGGGGAGGGGAGTAGACAATAAATATTTGCTAACTTGTTTTCAGATTTCAGGCATGGATTTGTGGAAACTAGCACTTGAAAGAAACTGAGTCTGTGGGGTGTGCCTGTGTTTAAGGAAAGCTCTTTTTAAAAAAGAGTTCAAATAATTTGTTCCTCATTAAGAGTTCATGAATGAATTAGAAAACAAAGGAAAAACTGTTCCATGAAGATCACTTTGGTTTTAAAAATGTGATCTTTTTACCCCTATTTTCTTTCCTGGGATGTTTTTAAGTGGAACAACGCTACTGGTATGGTTTTTGTTCTTTCTCTGTTTTATATTGATTGTTTAACGCAGCTGCTTAGGATTTTAATTCTGTGTTTTGTTGTTCTTTATAAAGATATATTTCTTAGCTGCCTAATAGCTAATGCTTTCTGGGTGAAATATAAAAAGTAAATAAGACTTGTACCAGTTTTAATGACAGTAATGTTTGTGACTAAGTTAAAAATAACTGTATATTTTAGTATGGTGGGGAGTGGTAATTACTTCTTTTGGATGTAGGTCTCCAAAAATTCTTCATGTGGTAATGCATAATGTTTATACTAAATTTACTGTGTGAGTCAGTCTAATCACACAAACATGTCTTGAATGGAGGGTACCTTCCAGAATTAATGGTTATACTTTGCTAAACCTGGGCAGCCAGAATGCTTAATTCAAGTGCAACATTGTAAGCAGATCTTAACGAGTAAACAAGCTGTATAGCTTGCAGAAAAGTTCAGCTGTGTGTGTTTTAACTTTGGCCGCCTTCATTTTAGCACTATCTGATTAGCCCTCAGAACACTTTACTTTTATATTGCTTAGCAACCCAGAATGAGGGGGAAGCTGATTAGAACAAAGGCAAAGTCAGGAAATTTTCAGAGTAGTAGAGAGGGGAGAAAGAGACAGAAAGTGTTTGCTATATCTATCTCTCCATTTCAGTATATTCCATTCTCCCTCTTGCATTCTAAGAGCAGCATCGATGGTTTTCCCCATCACGTCCATCCTTTCAACAACTTTGAATGTTAGGCAAGACCCTGGCTTGCCAAAGTCTCAAAGGGAACTTTATTGAGTAAGGATTTTTTCCCATGGCCTAAGTCTTCAATGCCCAGTTCCACAACATCTGATTGATGCCTGTTTTAAAATCGAGTGTTAGATAGGGAAACTTATCAAGCCTGCATTTGGGATGTAGTTTATGTCTTGTAATACTACTTCGAACCACATTATAGTTTGTGGTGGTTTTTGTTTGTTTTTTTGCAAACTGGCAAAACTATCCCATTTCTCCTTTGATCTTGGAAGTTAGTCCTACTGAGATAGTGGTGTTGTCAGATCTAAAGCTTTTCGGGCATTATAGCCAAATCCATAATGGGTACATGTCAGCATCACCATGATACCGGACAAGGCAACATTTACTGTATATTGAAGTCAAAGGTGAAATCATGGCAGCTCCTGACTAATCTTTTCTCACATAAATCCAGTGAAGTCAATATGGCAACTCCTTTAATTAAGGCTTCATGAGATCGACAGAGTTAGAAACATCAAGCTTTTGTTTATTAGAGAAACAACAGAGATATATTTAATAAGAGCCTGAAAACTCCTCCTTAGTTTTGTGTTTTTGACCACAAGATGATATTGACTCTTTTGTTGATTGTTAGGAGTAAACATTTCTATGGTAACTTTGAAACTGTGATGCTCCCGGTGTCCATCTTTAGTAAGAAGATGGATAGTGAATTTCATGTTTTGCTATATAGTGTGTTGGTAGATCTGGTCTGTGAATTTTCCCATGTCTTCTCCAATATCCTGCTTCACTGAGAATGAAATTGCCAATTAATTTCATGGCATGTATAACCCTGTCTTTTCTCTCAAAATGAATCCCAAGATGGCAAACACAAAAGGTGAAAGGAAGTGGAATATTCTAATGTCATCAAATAATGCTCTGTTAGGGACATAACTGGTATCTGGTGTCCATATTGCAAAGACAGAGAACGGAAGCAATAGATTTGAGCTGTGAGAAGGTAGTTTTAGGTTAAACACTCAGAGCAGGTGCACAATGGAAAATCTTTACCTCATTTGCTAGAGGCTTTTAAGGAGAAGCTGGATAAAGCTTTTAGTGACGACAGTTTTAGCAAATCATTCCTGTTTTAAAGTACAATGTATAGTATATAAAAATTCTAAAATGTATGATGAAGATGGGCATGATCTTATGTATGTATTTATTCTAAAGTGTGAATTAAGTCTTAAAGTATTTTTCTCTATTCATGGTAACACTGAACTTCCTAACTTATTTAGGAATATTAATATTTGAAATGTTTGAGAAAGCTGAATTTATTATTCTCCCCTATACTCCTTACGTATGTGAGTTTGTTGGGTGCAAGTTGGAAAGGAATTAGTTTTTTTGGGGGGGGGATTCTCTTTCCTGTAATACAGAACTTCTTTATTTTGTGTTTTTAAAATTTTCATTCATGAATCCTTCTAGATTGATTTTATAATCAGGGTTTTGTGAGGATTCTTTTTCACTCATGTTTTTCAAACGCAGATGAATGGTTCAAGTGTAACACTAAAGTTTAGCATCATAGCAAAGCCTAGGCTCATTTTTGTATTTTCAGTTAACTACAGCTTGCTGTGTCATCTAAACCCAGACAAAGCAGATAATTTTAACAGGAGTTGATGGAGACAAGCCAACTTCAGGCCAGTATTTGTGAAGCTCACCTGTTTTTACTAACCATAGTTAAGGTTAACCATGGTTTAGAGTTCAGAAACAAGGCTAAACTGTTGTTGCTTATAGCAGTTCTGGAGAAGGAATGCATGTACCTGAGGCGCATCCTCTTAATGCTTAACGAAGACTTATAATTATATATGAACAGGGTCACAAGTTCCAGTGTCAGTTTGGGATTTTTTGCATGTTGAACTGGAACCAGTGTAGCTTTGAGGAATAATAGTGTTGCAAACATGACAAGGCTAACTGTGGTAAAGAGAGCCATTGTGATAATGTATCAGTGGGAAGACTGAAGGAGATGGCAGCAAAGATAAATCTGCAGAAATCTGAAGCAGTGTGTGTGTGTGAAGGGTGTTTTGAAAAGCAGGATGAAGTTTAAGGGCTTGACTACACCTGTGTATTACTCTGTTCAATTTTTCTGAAAACTGTAGAGATTCAAGTGAGCCCTGGAGTTACATGATGATCAGTATTTTGTTTAACTCTTTATCTTCCCATATGTATTTTATTTAGAAACATAGAATAATAAACATAAGAATATAAGACATGGTGCTTTTTTTTTTTTTACTTGCTAACCTGATGTCTTTGGGAACTCCAAGGACAGACTATGAGGGCAACAGCACTTCCCCAGCAAATGGTATTCAGGGACATGCTTCCTCTAAATTTGAAGTTTCTGTGTATCTATAATGGCTGATAGCCATTGATAAGAATATTCTCCACGTATTTGTCTATATCGCCTTTAAACAAATCCATCTAAGTCACATGGTTCAGTCACGTTTAAAATGAGGCAGGAAAAAATGAACATGCTGTCCAGTTTGCTTGTTTTAAATAGCAATAACAACAAATTAATAATAAAAGGGAGGATTTTATGTTTCACCAATCAAAATTGATTGTTTATTAATTTATTTATTCAATAATCTGTTCCAGTATTTTAACATTTGTATGTTTTAAAGTATGGTTGTAAATTTTTATCTATTTTGTTGTTTTATCTTTTTTGTAAACCACTTTGAGGGTATTTTGTCACTCATGTATAATTCCTACTATATAAGTACCGGTAAGTATATAAGGTGTGTGCATGGGCCTCAAGATTCACCTTGCATCTGTTTATTTTTAAAATGCTGATTTATTTCTAAGATGCTCTGTACATTCTCAATTTCCATGTCAATTTTGGCTTTCAAGACAGTTTGTATTCTTCCAATCATTGTAATGGGGAATCAAAAGAACAGCTCCAACTTTTTCCCCTTTTGGCAGAAATGGATGATGTTTACAACCACAGGAAGCCCTTCCAAAGTGCCTGGGATTTGGGGAAAGTGTTCCTTCCATAATTCATATTAGGGCAATATCTTTATTAGACTGACCAAAATTCCTAAATTTATATTTTCAATGGAATTGCAACCATTTGCTTTTCTCAAGATAAGATGTGGTTGCGTGGTGTATATTCTTGCTTGTATATTTTTAAAAACTTTCTAATGCTTCTTGGTTCCTTCACGATAGCCTCATGTTGTAAGCCTGGAGTTCTATCTGGAATGCTCCCTTTGAAATTCTGAAGAGCTCTGGGGCAGGGGGAGCAGCAGCAGCTCAGGGATTGTTTATTAAAGCAGAGCAATGTAGGGTTTTTGTTTTTGTTTTTAAATGAAGCTTTTACCTTTCAAAAAATCCTTAGTGGCTGTTCAGTAATAAAAATAAATACAGAACTCTTCAGTATTTGCAGGCCACATTCAAGACAACCTTGAAAAAGCCCATGGACCTAGAGAAACACAGAGATATAAGGAAACATAGAACGAAACAACAAAAAAGCAACATGAGACATTCTGCAGGCCCTGACTTGGGGAGGTATTGACACCATGATTTAACCTTGGGGAGAGACCCCAAATTATCCCAATTTATCTTGTTATTCTGCCCCCTTCAAAACTAACGCACACACCAGTTGACAGAGGTATTCAGTGGATACCAGCACTGAACATCTCTGAGTTTTATTTTAGTTTTTAAAGTTTGCTCTTTTTCTTTTTGAAAATGAAACGGGGGGGGGGGGCGGACTCTATGTGTCTCAGAGAACACCTGAAGAAATGTTCTACAGGATTTCAACATATTAAGATTTCCTCCCCCAGCCCAGGTTACAGTTGTGTGTGTGTTGTTTTTTAAAAAAGCAATGAAATTTACTGTTGGGGTGTGAGGCAATATAAATCGGTTCTCAAATGAGCTTCATAAAGACAAGAATATCTGTATTAGCACATACATCCTTTTGCCAAGGGTGAAAGAAACTGCTGGGGTTTGAGCACCTATCTGCCATTCTATATTATCTTTAAGCATCCTGCCCAGATGACTGTTGTAAACAAAATATAGATCTAGGAGGTTTGTTGATTTGACTCTTAAAGGTTTTTCTGTGTGGTTCGGATTTTCTTTATGAAATAGGAATCATAAAAAAACCCCAACTAATCAGTGAGAGACATTTTGTACCAACTAAGTATTTAGATTTTAGAAAATAATATATTTCCCTTGTTGTTTACACAGTCTGGCAATGGCAACATCTTAGTTACACCTAAGTCAAAGTAAGAGATTGCTGTTAGCTTTGAGAAATAATACAAGGAGCGAAATTTGAATCTTTAAATCTCCCTCTCCCCCCCCCCCGCCCCGTCTGTCATTCACACATGATAACCTTGTAAATATAAGTAGATCTGAATAGTTTCCTGTTTCCAGAATTGTTACACTATTACAATGAAAAGACAAGATCATAATAAAATAGAATGCAGAGTTTTAAAATGGCAGCCCCAGATCCTAGTTGTTGCCACGTTGTTCCCTCTGGTGCAGCAAACTAACAAATAGCTGCTTAATTGACTCTGCAATCTGTGAAGTCCTTTGCCAGTGACTTGCTTAGAATTCAACCAACTGTTGCTCCTGTTAGGCCTTTGCAAAGGAGATTTGAAGGTCAATGGTTCAAATCTGGTTTATGTCAGGAGATGTTAAGTGTACATGTGTTTTTCATTCTTTCAACTTTTCCTGTGGAATAAAACCCTGGATTTAAAAAAATTCAACGGCAACCTTTTTTTATATAAAAAAGTGCATAGATTGTGTATTTATATGTGCATCTTCAGATTTGAAATCCTTGATTTTTGTTACATCTGAAAATTCTACAACTTTGTCAAACTGATGGAATACTGGGTACATTAAATGTTAACTGTGCATCTTCACTTTTCTGAATCTTACAGAAAATCAGATTCAGCTCCTGTAGCCCTCAGTCCCCCACCCCTCTCTAACACACACACACACCTCACATGGGAATAGCATTTTTATAAACTTAGTTGCATAGAAAGCTCTGTTTTTATTGAATATGCACCAACTGATTATTATTATTTTTAGGTTAACTTATTTAACCATCTCATTGGTGTTAGAGTGGCCGACTGTTTTGTTCCATATGGTTAAATTAGTGTACAGCCATATGGAATGCTGCACATAACATTTGTTTACAGTAAGGCAAAGCTGGAATTGTTTGCACATGAAGGCATGGGTGTGTCCCCCGCCCAATAGCTTAGAAAAGGACATAAAATGAACCTGCAGGATCAGGCCAATGGCCCATCTAGTCCAGCATCCTGTTCTCACAGTGACAACACAGATGCCTGTGAGAAACCTCACAAGCAGGATTATATTACAAGAGCACTCCCCACCCTGTTGTGGTTTCCAGCAACTGGCATTCAGAAGCAAGGCTGTCTCAAACTGTAGAGGCAGAGCATAGTCATCTCATGGCCAATAGCCATTGATAGTCTTCTCCAGGAACATGCCCAGTGTTTTAAAGCCATCTACGTTGGGGGCCATCACTGCTTCCTATGGAAGTGAGTGCCCTAGTTTTAACTTTGCACTGCGTGAGGAAGTACTTTCTTCTCTCTCTCTTGAAACTTACAACATTCAGCTTCATTGGATGTCCCGGAGTTTAGTGTCATGAGAGAGGCAGAAAAGCTTTTCTCTATCCACTTTCCTGCACATGGTACCTGTGGCCCTCCAGATGGAGCTGGACTCCAGCCAACTTCCACCAGCCCTGACCCTGGGCATGCACTCTGGGGCTGATGGGGCGTGGAGTCCCAGCCTCTAGAGGGTGAAAGGTTCTCCACCCCAGCATATAGTTTTACTTGGCTAATGTTTCATTAGGGAACGTGCGTTGTTGAGCTATAAATATTTCTCCTTTACTGGAGACAGTGTATAGCAATGTTCCCTCGTTAGATGAATAATAATGTGTATTATTTTTGTAGCACTTAGCATCCCGGTGTTGTGCAAAAATAAAGCAGATATGAAAAGAGACATTTAAGGGGTTGATGATAAAAAGGTGGGAAAGGGAGATGCATGAGTGGGAGTTTCAGAAAGGAAGACTGAGATAAAAGTTGTAGGCAGGTGAAGAAGAAAGAGATCCTTGGCTGAGAAAATAGAAACTTGGCACTGAAAGGAAAGAACTGAGGAAAGTCACAGAGAATCAAGGAAAGGATGGTAAGTGTAAAAGGAATGTGATCACTTTTAAAGAAAAGGGATTTTAAATTGAAGGCACCAGGTCAGTCAACATATAATTCTAAGCCAAGCCATTGCTTTTCCTTTGTTTACAGCTCATTGCCTGTCTGGAACGGACAACGCATTAAGCCTAAGCATGGCTTAGTGGGCAGCAGGAGGAGCAAAACAGCCACAGTCTGCTCTCTAGGAAGCTGCACATTCATGCTAAGCCATAGTGTGGCTTAGTATGACATGCAAACTGGGAAAAGGGAAGACAAAGGTTATACAATAAAAAGGAAATGCATGGTCAGTGTAAAAAAAAAAAAGAATAAAGTGAGTAGCATGATGGAGATATAACTGGATGGAAGTGAGAAAACTGGAAGATGAAAAAAGCAAATTGCAGTAGTCAAGTTGAGAGAGAATCATATAGTAATGTCTTGGCAAAGGATGAAATCTAGAAATGTTTTAGAGTGCAATAATACTGTATTGCAGTAGGCTAAAGGTTTCAGGGGTGAGGATCAAGACTGTACACCTGAGTAAAAGGGTAGATGATAGCAGAACCAATAAATAAAATAAGAGAAGGAACTGCTGCCAGAAAATCAGGAAGACAGTTGAGAAGTTCATTTTTAGATGTGCTTAATCTAAGAAAAATGTGAGGAAGACAAGATTAAACAGCAACAAGACATAACACAAGATTGAACAACAAAGCAGAAGGATATGGGCCAAAAAACGACTTGCAGTTCATCTGTGGGAAAATTAATAATCCCACATGAATGTATAGTAGTAGCCAAAAGGATAAAAAAATAAACACAAATAAGCAAAAGTCCTAGGACTGACCCTTGGAAGGACAGCAGGAGAAGGGAGGAAATAAAGAATATGAGCCAGAAATAAAGGGGGGGGGGAATGAGTAAAGAGCAACCAGATTGCATACAAAAGCAATCCATATAAATGTTACTTGAAAAACTAATGGAAGATAAAATAGACAATAAAATGGTAAGATCATTTGTGTAAAAATGAGATAATTCTAAAGGACTCTGAAATTATCACCAGTAATATATTACTAGTGATGAGTCAAAGCAGATTTAGTGGAGTGGCAGGCATAGAAAACTGACTAGAACAGGCCAGCTAGTAACTAATCATCAAGAAAAGACAGACAAGATGTTGTAGAATTTCAGAAATACAAGGAATAGTACAGAGAGTGAAAAGTCCAGCAAAGAACAGACAGCTGTTCTTGATCTAAAATATGCAGAAGATGGAGACTTGAAATATTCAGAACAATGGCTAAAGTCAAAGAATTAGGAGAAAAAATAATAGCTGGTCAGCAACTTGTCTTGCTAGAGTGCTACTTGAGAGAGTCTTGGGGATGGCTGGTGATTGTGAATGGGTTTCTGGGCAATCTCCATATTGAATAGGTGTGCCACAATAGTTGCCCTATTGTTGTGTAGACAACTCAAACTCCTCTAATGTTAGATCTTGCTTACTGTTATAATGTGCCAAATCAGATTTGGCAAAGACTGGGGTGAAGTGTGTGGTTTAATTGGTTGTTTAATTTGTAGCAGGGGGACATAAATAGTGAAAGTGGAGGAACAGAGAATTGGAAAAGGAATGGTTCAGGATTTCAGGGCTACCATATGACTATCATTCACTGGGTTGGTCTATCATCTCAAAGCAATTTACAGCATTTGAATCCTACCTTTCTAACAAACTACTCAATAATAAAAGCAATAGATATTGATAAAAATCAGGACCGCAGTGCCTCAATGACCACCTATCCCTATATAAACTGACACAGACTCTGTGATTATCATATGAGGCCCTTCATATGCCTCCTCCATGAGAGGAGGTGGAAACACAAAAGTGGGCCTTTTCTGTGGTGGCTCCCTGTTTCTGGAATGCTTTTGCTAGAAAGGCTTGTCTGGTGCCTTAGTTACATATCTTTAGGTGCCAGGTAAACATGTTCCTCTTTGGCAATCTCTCTCTGTGTGTGTGTGTGTGTGTGTGTGTGTGTGTGTGTTTTGTTTTTTGTTTATTTGTTTCTGTAGTATGTATTTTTTATATTTTTATATTGTAAACCACCCTGTGATCCTTGGATGAAGGGCAGTATAGAAATTTAATAAAAATTAAAAATTAACATTGACTTACTATACATAGCAAGACATACGCTGGACTAAATGCTCTTCACAAGGCAGTTTGGTGATCTATACTTGGAAGGATTTTCAATAATCGAGTTGCCATAAATAGATCACTTCCTGGTGATTTTTAGACTCAGTGGCCTTGACATTTTGCAAAGAGCAAATGGGGCAAATTGGGTTGGTCTGTCTTGGCGATCCATGGATTCAGGCAGAGGGAGTTTGCAGTTGGTATGGCTGATGTTCCTGTTAGCTGTGGAATGCAGAGATGACACTGGTGGTATATATCAGGGATGTCCAACCAGTAGATCGCAATCCACTGGTAGATCCCTGGCTGATCCTGGTAGATCATGGGATCCTTTTTTATATATAAAATATTTATTAAAGGTTTTCAACAATATAATCAACTTCACATTCACAACCAAAGAAAGAAAAACACCATCACAGTCAATCAAAAAAACCAAGAAATACAAGAAAAACATATGAAGCATACAAAAAAAAACCAAAAGAGCATAAAAAGACATGTAAAAATTAAAAAAAGATTCAAATTCTTAAGTATTATTTGCATAACCCTCTTTCTTGACTCCCTCACATCTCCCTTTTCTGTGTTCCCATTTACAAGATCTTATTCAGCAAAACTTCACCTTCTTTCAAATCTTATTTTATATTATACATTTCAGCTATCATGTCTCCAATTTTCCCCCTTTATTATCAATTATTTAAGCTTGACATAATATTGTTCAAATTTCACCTTTGTTCTTATAAACCAATTTTACATACTCCTCTCAAATATGTCACTAATGCCATTTATCTTCATATCCTGCATCATTCTAACATTCATACAGTTTACAATACTTTTGCAAATAATCTTTAAATTTCTTCCAGTCCTCTTCCACTATCTCTTCTCCCAAGTCTCGGATTCTGCCAGTCATTTCTGCCAATTCCATGTAGTCTATCAGTTGCGTCTGCCATTCTTCCAACGTGGGCAAATCTTCTGTCTTCCAGTGCTTTGCGATAAGTATTCTTGCTGCTGTTGTCGCATACATAAAGAGAGTTCTGTCCTTCTTTGACACCATTTGGCCAGCGATGCCCAAAAGGAAGGCCTCTGGTTTCTTAAGGAAGGTATATTTAAATACCTTTTTTAGTTCATTATAGATCATTTCCCAGAAGGCCTTAACCTTTGTTAACCTTAGTTCTGTTTCTAATTTCGATTTTTCCACTTGGAAGCCTGTTTTTTTGTCCTTATTAAAGACCTCCCTGATCTGACCATAATGTAACCAATCTCGCACTTTGTCCTTCAATTTCTCAAAACTCTGCAATTTCCATGTGTCTCCATCTTTTTCTACTATCTCCCAATATTTTGGCCAGTTGGCCTCCATATTGAGTCTTTTCTGAGCCTGATCACGGGATCCTTATCGTGTACAAATGTTACAGGAAAAAAGGTTTAAAACTTAGTGCAATCCTCCCCAAAAAAGCTCAACAACTCTGGGCAATCCACCCACCCCACCCACGCTCCTCCTACCTCCAATGACAATGGGTAGATCACGGGCAGTTTTTTTTATACTGGGAGTAGATCACAGTCTCTTGGGAGTTGGACATGCCGGGTATATATTATTGCTCCTAAGTGCCCTCTCCTGGGGAATTGAAGCCAGTCAGCTCCTTGGTTATATGAGGGAGCTTGGAGCACAGAAGCAGCTGGGAAGATGGCTAGAAGAGAAGCAGATGACCAAGTCAAACCCAAGTACAGTCTTCATAGTCTGCTGTGGCATTGATGGCAGCAAGAAGGGAATGCTTTTTCAGTCATCATTTTAAGTGGAAACAGTTTCACAAGTGGTGTGCCTGTATTCAGTTAACAAAAGCCATTCAGTTAAGCATATGCCAATGGCTCTCCCATGTATGCCCAAGCTCCAAAATGCTGGTAAAGTGCAGCTGGTTATGCTTGTAGTGGATGTGTTATTTATGCAATGTGGATATGGTATCCTATGTTGTGGTCAGGTCAAGCCTTGCCTTGGAGCTGTATGGTTGTCAGTGGCAGAAAGGAGAGAGCTTTGCTTTTAAATACTTTTTGAGTTTATGGAACCCTTGAAGCTTTAGGTTACTGAACTGAATTGTAACTATGGTATATGCAAACATAGTAAAATGTAAGCCAGACTTGGAACTGAAAATGAGAAACTCAATGGAAAAAGAAGAGAAGCATCAGGATTAATAAGAAATCATTTAAACCACGTGGCTACTCAAATACTGTAGAGTCATTCTCGATAAGAAGAAATTAGCATATTTATAACACTGTTTGCACACATGCAGAATTTGGAGACTATGCTGCTAAACTAGTATGAAGGGCCTAGAATTCATGGGGAAATTATGTTTAGGTTTGTTAATGCCTCAATTATATTTATGGTTTTATCTGATTTGTTTTTTTAATGGTAATTCTATATGATAACAGAATTTAAATCCACAGCCCACACATCACAGTAAAGTTACCAATGTCCCATATAATTTTAAATCATAGCTACTCAAAATAATGTGCTTTCCTTTTACCCTGTTACTTCCTTCAGAGCTTCATGGAGGAAACAAAGCAGAGACTGACTTCAGGTTCTATGGGAACCAGAAATCTTGGTGTCTTTTCCCCAACCAATCCACAAGAAGTGTAAGCCAAGCTTGCTTCTTCACTGCAGCTAGCTCATGGTTTGTTTGGTGGTGGTGGAGGGAACCATGAGTGCAGATTAGCATGCTCCATGAAGCCAGTCTCTGGTTTGTTTACCCCTGGTTGAGAACACGTAGGAGTGGTGGATGAGCTTAAATGCTCATTTTTTTGAATAACATGTCATAGTTTATTTTAAACTATAGTTTAAGCGATGTGTGAACTGTTTGTGTGAAGAGAATGTATTGGGGCTTCTTGGCAGGGGTGTACGCTGACAGCAAGTCTTAGTCTGGATCCTGATTTGTTGCTTTGGAAAGCAGCCTGCCTCAGTCTGAGGCACTTTGCAGTTCACATACAGTGGTACCTTGGTTTATGAACTTAATCCATTCTGGAAGTCCGTTCTTAAACCAAAGCCATTCTTAAACCAAGGTGCACTTTCCCTAATGAGGTCTCCCGCCACCAGTGCCCTTCCACCATTCAGATTCCATTCATAGACTGAGGTAAAGTTTGCTAACTGGAACACTACTTCCGGTTTTGTGGAGTTATTATACTGAATAGATCATAAACTGGACTGTTCTTAAACCGAGATACCACTGTATTTGGCTTGGGATCCATTCAGATCTGCTCAGTTGTTTCCCCCGTTTTTCCCGTTTGACAGAAATGAATGAAATTTGCAAGCATCCTAACCTTTCCAAAATGGATAAAGCCTGTGACATAGGTCCAGGAACTTTTATTCTAGACAGCATTTAACATCTTATTTTATAAAGAAATACAAAAAGAAATGTTACCCCTTCTGAGAACATAATTCTTCCCTAATTCTAGGACAGGTACAATGATTTTCCTGCAATGGCAGCTGATAGCTTTCAGTTGGTTAAAAAAAAATCACTTAATCTCCCTTAGTTTTATGTGGACGGTTGGCCTGAAAATTACAGGTGTGAGATAAATGCTCCTGCAGAAGAAAAATGGCAGATTGCAGACATATTGATCCAGGTGCTTTTTTGCTAGGCATATTTAATTTTGAGATGGAAAGAACTGCAAGGGATTTGCTTCCCAGATAAAAGTAAGCACACTGATTACAAGTGTGCCCTATTGGGCTCAATGGAGTTCTTCCTCTGCTCTGTCCCCACTTTGGTGTTGCTCTCCCTCTGTTATGATACATACCTTGGTGTTATGAAAAGCTTAGAGAGATTACTTTCTCTTTCAGCGGTTGCTTGTCTGCAGCATCTTAGTGTCTGGGTTACCAAGGTGCCACAAAGTGCTTCAGGGGACCTGGCTTCACCTTAGGCCACATTGTCCATGTTGCCTTTTGCAAACCAAAAATCCCTCTGTGGCATCTTGGCTTACCTTCAGAATTGGTCCAAATCTGATGCATCATTGCATATGTGATCATTAGGTGGGAAGTCTATATCTTTGCTGTTGGAATATAACCTCATAGGGTCTTTCTTTGTATCCATCTGTTGGATACATTTTTATTATTATTATCTATAGCAACTGTCATTTTTTAAGCCCGGTAGTAAATGCCAACAACGACGAACTCTGCTCTAAAGTTCCCTTATGACCATTTTCATTCACAGACTGAGCTGTAAGCAGTGATCTTCTATTCATGCAATGTATTTATTTCATTCCAGGCAATACAATATTCTCAGTTAGAATGGAAGAATAGTGCAGGCAACTTTCTCAGAACTGGCTTTATAAAAAACACATTGGTTGCAAACTATTATCATAAATGAAAATATTATGCAAATTATCAGCTTGGCTTGGCATTAACCAGCAAGCCTAATACACTATATACTTATTCGGCAACAGCTTCAAATGAGGAAAAAGTTAATCATTACTTGAAAGATGTTGATACACATGGGCATAGGCAGAAATGCCATGTCCAGTGATGGAGTGAAAGTTGCACAACTGTGCAGAACATTACAGCCTTAGTAATAGGTAGGTAGGTAGGATTTCCTTTTACTTGTCTACAGTTCTTATGCAAAATTTGGCATTACATCTTATACTTCTGTTTATGAGTTTGAATTACTTGTAAATTAATTCCTGTACTGCAACACATTTCCAGAGATGGTTAGTCACTATTATAAGCTCCCTGTGTTCAGATACCTGTTAAATATTTTAAGTGATATGCCATTTCTATCAGGCAATTGGCTCAGGCTAAAGTATATATTACATTGTTTCTAAAAATGTAATATATTTCTACTACTAATTTAGTTAAACTTCTGAAAGAACAAATTATCTGCCGTTTCTGTAAAACCATTATCTCTGAACTAAATACATAATTAGTAAAAATTGCTTTGGCCAGAAACATCACTAATAATGCTATAGAAAGCAGTGAATCTATCTATCTATCTATTTATCTATCTCCTGTGCTTCATATGTACTTTCAGTCACAAATTTTTCTACATTTGATAATGTTGATAAACTGTAAGCTGGGATATAAAATTAATGGGTATTCAGCTTGTGTTTTTTAAAAACAATTATTACTGTAACATAAACAACATGAATCTGTTTCATGTTTAGAATTTTACTGCCATATTTAATATTTCAGGAAAACAAATTTGGTCTCAAAATATTGCTAGCTGCACTACACAAAATTCTCAGAGACTATTTATCCAAGATGTTTTAAAAAAATTATTCCATGATAATTGAGAATCATTTTCACTGAGAATATACTATTTTAAAACATGTAATTTCTTTCTTTTTTCCCTTTCTTTTAAAAATAATAAATATACTAACCTAATATAATTTGCTAACTCTTTCGTTTCTCACGTAATTTATTGGCTTTGTGCAGACCTGGGCTTTAATAGACTAGAATCTCTATCAAGTGGGCTTTAAAGAGGAGCAGAATCCCAGCTGTTTCATGTGCACTGACAGATGTGGCCATAATGTACAAGTAATTTCTCTTGTGAAGCCTCTGAAAAGGCTTGTGCTGTAGAAGAAGCAAAAGCACAGTTCACGGCACAAGGAGTGTTTGGCTTCTTTGTTGCATAATATTTGCAAGTTCGTTCTTTTTCCACAAGCACATGTAGAGCTCTAGTTTAGGTTGGATGTCTGGGTAGACTAGTTTGGAAACTGAATCATTAGCATCATCATTAGCAGTAGTAAAACCCAAAACAACAACAGAATGTGTCTTTGTATGTGTGCTGTAAATAAAGATGTTTTTCCAGGAGCCTGAGCCATAAATGTACTTCTTTTGATGCAAATAGTTTGCTGATTCATTACCCTTGCATTCAGAAGATCCTTCAGTACTGGCCAGAAAAAAACATGTTAATAGTTAAGCTATGTGGATTCATAAGTCTTAGTATGCTGCCAGCTGCAGTTTGCTTGTTTGTTTGGGAATGCTACTGTCTTTTTCAGAAGGTGTGTATGGTAAGCAGGGAGGCAGGCAGGCACTGTGATCCACTTCCACACAAAAGCAGCGTATCATGTGATTAGGAAACTCAGATATCTTGGCAGTAACAAGCTCTGTAGCCTCCCAGTGCCAATGAAATACGTTTTTGAGATCTGCAGAAAAATGCACACCATGAATCCCTCCTCTGCATATGTTATATTGCCTGTGTGGATGTAGACAGATATGGAGAGAAATCTCCCTTGCACACAAAAAATGGCCAGTATAAACTATGAAGAAAGATTTAGGCACTATTTGCTTATTTTTATATTTAAAATTTATGTTTAAGGCTGGCTGTGAAGTTGTCAAATATGCTAATTTAATGGTATAAGGTTGTGCTTCTCAAACCACTGAAATAAAATGCAAGGAAAATATTGAGTGCAAGGTGAATTTCTATAAGCGAAATGTGTGTGTGTTTTCTCCAGAGCTTTGCATGGTGCATCAGCAGGTGTTCGGACCCTGACTGGAAGCCCACAAAAGAGAGGAAATTCTGAATTAAGGCTCATTATGGGAGCCCTTTCTCCCTCCCATGCTTGTATGCTAATAGGACTAACACAGGCATATAAAGAGGAGAATAGATAGCCATAAAGAGCCCCAACTTGGAGTTTCCTTCCTTTTGTGAATGTAAGTCAAATTCTGAAGCACCCACTGACACTGGGCACAATGCATCAGAAATGTCTTCTGTAGAAGACCACTGAAATTAATGGGACTCTCAGAAGGATGAGGATGCTCCTGGTAGAATATGTAAGGCAACACTTTTTAAAAACAAAACAAAACAAAACACTAAGGGATAATTTTATCAGGCATTGTTTCTTGCTCAATTAGCAATTATTGCTACAGTAGCTAACTGGTGAGTTAAGCTTAAGCAGCCAATCGACCAGAGGGTAAGTAACACTCATTTATCTAATTATTTAGTTAATTAAAGCATCAGCTTAAACTAATAAGGGCACAGGAGCTAAATCCTGTAATAACTTATAGCTCTGAAGCTAAATCTGTTGAACGGCAGACCTGTAGAAACCTAGTTTTCAGTTCTACCCTAGCAGGCAAGTTTTGGGAGGTCACAGATACCCTTTATTATTGTCCTTTTGTTGTTTTCCATTGGTTTAAATGTAATGTAAGTTGTTTTAGTTGCTGTGGTGTATAGCTGGGGGCTTCAGCTCTTGTATTTGCTAGCTGTTTTTAGCCTATGTGATTTTTATTGTTTATTTTATTGTGTTGTTTGTTTTGAGGTTCTGTGCAGGGTTGTATATTTATTTCTTTATTGTGAAATTTTACTGGCTGGTTATGCATACCATCCCTGCTAGATGGTATGCAGTAACAGACAGTATTGCGAGATATTGACATGTGAATGTGGTGCAGGTGAATGGCTAATAATAATAATAATAATAATAATAATAATAATGTTATTATTATTTATACTCAGCACATCTGGCTGGGTTGCCCCAGTAGTCACTCTGGGCAGCTTCAGTTTTCCTGCCATTTTCCTAGCTGTAAACTTTTTAGTGGCATTTCCATGTTATATGATTATAGATCAGTTAAACTAATGCAATAAACTCATATTTGATTGTGGTCCTGATGTCTACTGATCTTACTGCTGCTTACAAGGAGGTAGAGGAGGAGGTGGTGCCAGTGCACTGGTTGGATTTCCTCTGCCAGCATGTTTGCGCTGCGCTGACCTTACTATCACCTGGCCTCTCTTCCCTCTCCTTCCCAGGAAGTAGCAACAGTGCAATTGACCAGAGTGGCTGCACTATATCATCCACTACCAATGCTATCTCAGTTCAGACATTGCATTGAGCTACAGCACACAAAGCATGGCTTGCAGATCCTCTGCAAACCATGGTTTGTCAGTTGGGATATTAGAGCTAACAATGGCTCAGTGTAATGTCCTGAGTCAGAGCTTGAGTAACACTTAAGCAAAAATAGTCACAGTAGCCAAAAATCCCTCAGGCCACTGTAAATCAGTCCAAATTCATACCTGAAAAGCCAGGCTTGAGGTGCATTGCTAAAAGGCCAGTGATTGTTGTGACAAAAGTTGTGACAAAACTGTATTTTTATGAGGTAAATACAAACGCAAGAATGTTGTTAGGATATGAAAGCTTTTTGACATTTAAAAAATGGCTGTGTGGTTGTTTACCCCTGACTATAAAGCCAGAAAAGATGCAATATATGTGGTTCTGCTGGCAGTCTGCCAAGAAACAAATAGGTTGTTGCAATTTCAAAAGATGTGTTTTGCTCACATATTTGTATTTCAGTTACGGCAGTTAATCTAATATACTAGCTTTTATATGAGTATTATAGTGGTACCTGTAGTTATGAACTTAATTCGTTCTGGAGGTCTGTTTTAACCTGAAACTGTTCTTAACCTGAGGTACCACTTTAGCTAATAGGGCCTCTTGCTGCTGCTGTGCCGCTGGCACACAGTTTCCATTCTCATCCTGGGGCAAAGTTCTCAACTCAAGGTAACTCTTCCAGGTTAGCGGAGTTTGTAACCTGAAGCATTTGTAACCTGAGGCGTTTGTAACTCGAGGTACCATTGTATATGGCAATTGAAAAGGAGTTGAATTCTGCTAGGTCCTTTAGCAGATGTTCCATTTGAAATCATTGGTTTGGTTATAGTCCAAAAAGGATTTGGAATTCCAGGAAGAGCCAGATGATTGGCTAGAGGGTTCTGAGTAGAGTGGATATAAAGGCAGGCACAGGGTGAGTAGTGGGGAGTTGGTAGTCAGTCATTTGGTCAGAGGCTGAAGAGTATAGGAAGAGGCAGATGGGAGCAGAGAATCGCTGAGGGAAGCCAGGCAGGAGATTCCAAAGCAGTTGCCCAGGAGAGCTCCTGGCCAGAATGACAGCAGCTGTCATGTCAGTTGATCACAGGAAGCAGGAAAGACTTCAGAGACACAACTGTGACATCTGTCTGGCTGATTTTCCAGCACCTGACCTGAAGAGGGACTTCAGAGGAAAGCAGAAGCAAGCCTGTCAGGGAGAAAGTAGCAACCTCAAGTGGCGGAGTCCAGTGAGTGACAGCTAAGGGACTGTCCTACCTTGTAATCTTTCAGTGAGCCCTGATCAGAGAGAGGCCTTCACTTACCTAGGTATCTGTGAGTTAACTGAGGGAAGAAAAACTGAGAATTGGGTTCCTAGTTTTGCATAAGGCCTGAGAACTAGGGCAAGTACCGTATTTTTTGCACGATAACACTCACTTTTTTCCTCCTTAAAAGTAAGGGGAAATGTCTGTGTGTGTTATGGAGGGAATGTCTACGGGTGGCATGCCTACGGATTTTCCTCCTCTAAAAACTACGTGTGTGTTATGGTTGGATGCGTGTTATAGAGCGAAAAATACGGTATGTAGCCACCTTTCTGGAAGCAAAAATTATCAGTTTAAAGGCAACGGTAACATCTTTTTAAGTGAATGCAACAGATTAAAAGTAACTGTTACCTATTAAAGCAGTTCTCAAAGTGCTGTTAAATAAGGTAACTGCAAATAAATCCTATATATCTTTTTTAAAAATACTATGTTATATTTATCCCCATGTAAACTGTGCTCCTCAGTCACCAAACACTTCTCTCTTTTGTGGTGCATGGAGAGACATTACCCCGGCAGGAAAAGACTTTGAAAGCAAAGATTGTGCGATCACAAGCATTATTCCTGCTTGCAAAAGGTACACATGTGTCAAGGCCACAGCACTGGCAGACATCCCCCCCCCAAGTGCCCACCCACCACTTCATATGGCCATTAAACCCTGGTTTATAGCGCTACTTGCACAAACAGGAAAGAGCTGCCTTGAAACCTTGTGCTCATATGCTGCCCACTTCCCTCTCCTTCTCTCACATATCCAGGAGAAACGCTTTCCTTGAATTATCCAGGGATTGTGGGTTAAAAACAAAACTCTGATCAGAACAAAACAAAAAAACCGTGAACTTCAATCATTGGTTTCTGATGCTGTCTTGTTAAACTTAACCAGAGTTTGTTTTTAAGCCATGATCCCTGGCCTAGGTGAGGGGAGAAGTTGGCTAACATTCAGGGAAAGTGAAACTAAATTCTGGCAAAGTCCTTTCCCTGCCCATGCTGGAGAGAGGAGAAGGGGAAGTACTGTATTTTTTGCTCTATAAGACTCACTTTTTCCCTCCTAAAAGTAAGGGGAAATGTGTGTGTGTCTTATGGAGCGAATGCAGGCTGCGCAGCTATCCCAGAAGCCAGAACAGCAAGAGGGATTGCTGCTTTCGCTGCACAGCAATCCCTCTTGTTGTTCTGGCTTCTGAGATTCAGACTATTTCTTTTTGTTTTCCTACTCCAAAAACTAGGTGCGTCTTATGGTCTGGTGCGTCTTATAGAGCGAAAAATATGGTGTTTGAATCTTCCTGCAATGCTAAGGTATGGTTTAGCGCTGTGTGAGAACTGGGGCACAGTCCTTATAAAGGTTTCATTCTTTTTAGTTTGTAAATGGCATTCCAGCTATTTATTTTCTTCATTTAGAAGTTGACGTTAAGTTTTGTATTTTTAGGAAACTGACAGGGTTCCTAATGAAAGTAGATCCTAGAAAGTCATTGAAATTGCTGTTCCGCTTCATAACCTTAACAGTAATAAGTTTAAAATGTATGCTTTTATGGATCAAGCAAAAAGAAAAAAATCTATACTGAACTCATGGTAGCATAATAGATTTACTGGTGATTAATTGTAATGTGATTTTATTTGCCATTTTCATGAGAGGTTTTCCCACTTCTGTTATGGATGTGTATGGAAGTTGTGTTGGTTTGAAAAATTGATATTTCCACCCCTTTGCCTTTGTTCTGAAAGTGCTGTTCAATGTCTAAATAAGAAAGATTCAAAAGTGAACCTTTTCTACTGTTGACATTCCATTTTAGGAAGTCTTTTCACTTCTGTTTGTTTATCTAAATAAATAATATGATAATATGAACCAGAACTTTTTTTTGGCAACACTTTAAAATACACTTTAGCTAGCCAGTGTTTTTCAAGAGTTTCTCTGTGTATATATTTAGAGCTTATGAACCAGTTTTTCACCAGCAGGTACCCAGTTGTTCATTAAAAAAAAATCCATAATAATTCTTAGTTACATCCACCATGAAGCCCTGCTGAAATCCACATCTAATCTGCAAACACAATGAAATTGCAGTGTAGTGTCCTAGGTACTCTTTGTTCTGCTAGAAGTTCATTTAAATGAATTAAGCAAAAAAGATAATTAAATGTCCTAAGTATGTTCATAAAAGGAGTCAGTTTTTATATTTCAGAAATATAATTATGTTGTCAGGTTTTGTTTTGTTTTTTTGGCACACTTCAGTATTGTTCTATTTTCTCTAAGTCTATGGTAACTAAGAATATGTTTCCTGTTCACAGAGCAAGCTTTACATGGAAGGATTTAGAAGCCTAAAAGAAGGAGAACCAGTGGAATTTACTTTTAAGAAATCTTCCAAAGGACTTGAATCAATACGGGTAACAGGTCCAGGTGGGATTCCCTGTTTAGGAAGTGAGAGACGACCCAAAGGAAAAACAGTACAGAAAAGAAAACCAAAGGGAGATAGGTAAATATTCCCCACCCCCATTTTTACTTCTTTTGGAAAACTTTTATTTGCGGTGCTTCTCTGTAGACTCAGATGCAGCTGATAAGGATGTGAATGGTTTAACTTGTGATTCTGGAAATGGCATATTCTGATTCCTTCCATGAGGAAGAGCTGTAGCTTGGTGGTTTACATGCAGAAGGTTTTGAGCTCAATCATTGGCCTCTCTGGGTAGGACTGGGTGAGGCCTGATCTGAAACCTGGGAGAGCCAGTTCCAGGCAGTGTTGATAATAATTATCAAGTTGGATCAATCTGTCCCAGATGTACAGCATGTGTTTGCTTTGTGGGACTTTACATATGTGTAAGAGCGCTCTTGCCATGATGATTTGTTGCATTTCACATTAGGTTCTGGTACTGGAAATGGGTTCTAGTTTTCCTCACATACATGTACTGCGCTGAATATATGTCCTGCCACATGTCTTTGGCTCATAAAGTAATTTTAGTGTTACATGCAGAGGTCAGCATGTTCTGCTACCTCATATTGGTTAAAAAAATTCTTTCGTATTATGCAACAGAATAATGACAGGTCCTAAGTATTTCAGGACTTCAGGCGGGCTAAGAATAGAGATAGAAGGGGGCAAGGCAGAGAGAGAAAGAGCTCCTACCAGAGGCAGGTGTGGTGAAAGAATGCTCAGCTGAGAATGGAACCTATTGAGAAGACTACTGTGTAGATTTCTGTAATAATTATTCAGATAATGTCAGCTGTTGCGGTGTTATGGGCAGAGCGTTTGTGTGTGTTGAAATCTGAAAATGTGCTTCTGGCACTATTATTAAGATCAAGGAAAAGCCAAAACAGAAAATATAGAGATCTAGGTTGGTTTATGGTTGGTTTCACTAAACTTTAATGTAGTGTGTTTTATCCATTTTAAGTTAAAATTATAATAATATATATATATATATATTATAATTTTTTATTTATACCCCACCCATCTCTCTGGGTTGCCCCAGCCACTCTGGGTGGCTTCCAACACAAATAAAAATAATAATAAAACATCAAACATGAATAGTAACAACCTGATATCCAATATAAAAAGTCACAAGAACTTTAAATTAAACAATTTATATCAAATAAATCAATATTCAATAACCTGTTAGAATCTAATAGTAAACAGTAAAATTAAACATCAGCAAATAATAATTAAACAGTTTACAATTATGATAAAGAATTACTAATCCATAATCAATAAAAATAATAGAAAATCACAATGCATAAAATACCACAAAACCAAGTCGCCCAATGAAATTATGTGGAAGAAAATTAAAGGACCCATCACTAGCACAAGAAAACCTGGAGTCGCCTGACAGGGGCTTTGACAGGTGCAGAGATGCACTTAGTCTTTCTAGAGGTCTCTTGTTTCCCATCATAAGAAGCTATAGCTCTGACCTATAATACATAACTAAACCTGTTTTCCAGAACAGAGTGTCTACACTTTGGGCTTCCTGTTGTTTGTAGACTACAGCTGACTATGAATCCCTGACAACTAGCCAACAGTATCTGGAAGACCACATGTTCCCTATTTCTGGTTTAAACAGAGTCATACTATTGCAAAGGATAATTTTATGTATGTTTGCTAATAAATGTAGGCATTTCCTCCTTTCCTATGTGCATGTTGATGCAGACACTACCCACAGTGCCCATTTACTCCCAGTCTTTTGTCTGTGTCTGTCTGCATCATCCATTCGTCCACCTAGTTATCTTCTTCCACCCCAGATAGTCCATTAGTCCTAACCGGCTTAGCAGTGGGTTCTGCAATGGCCAGGCGGACCAGATTTAGGACCCTGGTGTGCCAGATCTGGCCTGCGGACCGTAGTTTAAGGACCCCTGAGTTAAGCAAATTCTTCTCTTTGATTCACATTTATTTATAGTATTTAGTATTTGTTCTCATAGCGTGGAGCCTTTGTCAAGAAGTGCATTCAGAGAAGGGTATGAGAAATGATTAAAATTACATCGTTTTTCAAAGAATAGTCTTCGGTGGCTTTAGAGGTGGGTAGAATTGCTTTCCACCCTTTAGGTTTTGGACAGTTTAAATGCTGATCAATGTAATGGAGTTCAGACAGGTTGGCAAACAATAGCAAACCACAGACTGCTCTCGTTTCATTGCCTGCCATTAATGCTGCAGTACCCTTTACATCAAAGTTAACTGGGCTACTTTGATTTCGTCTGTCATATTGATATGTCTGATACATGCGCTTTAAATGGCTTGCATGTTGAAAGATGATTTTTTAAAAAAAATCCTATTTAGAATTATCACAAATTGATAGAGCTGCATCTGCCAGCATTTATGTTGGAGAGAGTAGCCGCAATCCACATCCCTGTGCCTGTGGCAAAAGTCCTGTTCAGCTAATACTCCTTGTGGAGTGAAAGCAGATATTTATTTATTCTATACTAACAAAACTAAACTACCATTCCCATTGGCTCTACTAAACCTTCCTGCCACTATTCAGCCATTTACATTTATTTATCACAAGATTATTAGGTACGCAAGTTGATCTGGTTAACAGTACAGTGTTTTTTTACACTTCAATGACTTCACACTGTCGCTTCACACAACTTCACACAACGTATATTCAGCTATTAATGTTTACTAAAATGGCATGGCTTTAAAGGAGCAGTTACCTACTACAGTCATACCTTGGATCCCGAATGTTTTGACTCCCGAATGCCGCAAACTGTTCGGGTTTGCGAACTGTTTTTGGAAGCTGAACATCCGATTGGCTGCAGGAGCATTCTACAGCCAACCAGAAGCCGTGCTTTGGTTTCTGAACATTTTGGAAGTCGAATGGACTTCCAGAGTGGATTCCCTTCAACGTCCAAGGTACTACTGTATATTCAAACCCTCTAGCCAAATTGCCCATTTTTTTGTCTTCATGCCCCTTAAGCTTCTGCAGCTTAACTCACTGCTGGCAGGTCCCACACTGACAGTTAAACTGGACCCTAACCGCACTAGACAGAAAACTTCTCACTTCAGATGCATGACAGTGTACTTTGTAATATGAAGGTCAAAACACATCACACAGTGCCAATTAAGACTTAGACAAACAGTCCTAAATTAAAGCTGAGAGCCTCTTCTCTCCACATGCACCATGAATAAAAGGGAAGAAACAATTCTTGAGACAGGATGAATACCTTGTGGTCCTCTGGATGTTGTTGGACTTCCCATCAGACCCAAATAGCATGGTCTGTGATTAAGGATAATGGGAGTTACTGGGCGAGTCCTAATGTTGGTGGGAATATGATCAAATTTGGGCACCTTTTAACATATGTGGTGGTCATGCGACATATCAATTACTGTGGTCTTGGGTCACGGTATCCTGGAAGATTAGTGTAATAATCACAGGATAGACAGTCCCACGTGTCCCTCAGTTAGTGCTGTTAACTCTGCTTGAGGGAAGATTAAAAGAGCTGAAGTATAAATAACGCTATAACTCTGATCCTGGTTATAGTAAGACTTGTTATAGCTCGTAAACGGAGAACTTTAGACAATGTCTGCATGGAAGCTTGGCTACAACAAAATGAACTAATAGGAAAAAAATAACCGAACCCCTGAGATCATTGCGAGAAAATGAGGCTTTCTGGGGAACTTGTTGCAGGCTTGTTGCATATAAATTTAGAATCATCCAGGTCCACAACACTTTCTGTTTTGGCTTTAGAATTCAATGCCATGTTGATGTTTAGGGGCGGGGGACTTGAAAAAGGGATGATAGCAGTTGTAGCCCAGTAACATCTGGTGGGCCACCAGTTCCTTATACCTCAGTTAAAAGCAACAGATGGGAATTGGCTCCTTAAGAAGGCTATGAAAAGAGGTTGCTTTGCTAGAATTGGGAGTAGATCTCAGGAATTCAACTACTTGTGTGGATTTGATTGCCTTTGCCTCATAATTTTAGCACATGGTAGTAGTGAGGACCCAACTCTGGGAAGAATTAAATGTCTCACTCTTCCAATCATTCCCTCTTCCAGCATTTTAGCTTGCTAGATGGAACAATTCCCCTCTCTTTTGCCCCACTGTTCTGGGGGTTCCCCTGACCCTCTGAGAGCTGATATTGGGGGACAAGAGAGGTTGGAAAGTCCCATCACACAAGTGGGCTTCTGTTGATGGAGCTGGTTATGTGAACCCTGTTCTCTAACATGCTAGTCTGTTATATCTGTGAACTGAGTAAGCGTAGTGTTGAGGACTTGCAAAATTGCTGTGGAAGGGTTAAAGTGTGGCTGGAGTTGATTTTTGCTTTTTTATTTTTAATTAGAAAAATAGAATGCTGGGTTTTGATGTGGAAAGCCTGTATTCCAGTCCCCATTCACTAGATGGCCTGGCTAGCTTGCTCCTATCGATCAGCCTGACCTACATCAAAAAATGCCAAAACACTACTTTGAGCTCCATAGTAGACAGGCAAGATGCAGAATTAACTCTTCATAATTTGGAAACCAGAAAGTTGATTGCTGGGTTAGCTAGAGCCAAGCAGGATTGATTTCTAGTCTTATTAAACATAAGCATTATAATGATTTATTAAGCCTCTTTTGAAGGAGTGCTTAGTTTTTCTGCAAGCAATCCAAAGAGAAGCTGCATAATTGTTAAAATGCAGCTAAAATGAAACTGGTTGCATTGTCACTGATAAGCAGACTGGCCCAATGCCCCAACATTTTAAAGGAATCCATTGTTTAGAAATAAATAGCTCTAAAGACACATCATCAACAACTGAAAACCTCAGTAAACAGAATAGAAGAAAATAAAACATGTAAACCCATTAAGTGACCTTAATTAGATTTCAGAATTATTAAAGCACAATTGCAGTTCCCCCTCTCCCACCCCAGGTATAAAGGCAGATTTTGGTAATATTTTATAACGAATATGTTGAAATACTGCTTAAAAGTGCTAGCCATTTTAGGCATTTAAAAAATAGGAGAATTTCAGCAAGTTTCAATAAATGTTGTAGTGGGCTTGTGCTTTCTAAGACTTGTTTTGTCAGATTTTGGAATTTGCTTTTTAGTGGTTTCTTTTGTAGGAGAGAAATCTTTCAGGCATGAATTGATAGTCCAGATCTTTTGCGGTCTGTCTCTTCTAACCTATGACCCTTGTTCCTACAAGGTCAACATCTGAGGGCAGGAGATTAAGATAGTTTAAAGACTGGAATGGGAACTGGAATGGAAAAATTAGCCAGCCTATTTTGGTTGCAAAACATCAAAGTCTCCAAACCATTTACTTATTTTTCAATGTAGTTTAAGAGTAACAAGTTAATTAATTATACTGTGCTTGGCAAATATATGTCTGGAATTAAGAGGACCATCATGGAAGAATTTTTGTTTTGCATTAAATATAGCAAGCATATTGTGTTACACGTACCGTAAAGAGTCTTTAGCAGTTTGCAATATAACTTGGAATCTGGTCTTGCAACTTCTTTGCCCAATTACTTCTCATTCTCATTAACTGCAACACTGACACCAGTAACACAAATTTCCTGTGTAAGGATCTAACCACGATTGTGTACCCAGTGAGTCCTGAGATCGTGTGCTGAAATTGCTAGTATGTTTCCTAATTAAAGTTTAATTATTAAACCAGTGCCTCTTGTGCTGTTTCTTTACAAATGCAAATGTTCTCTGTGTAGTGGCATTGTCCATTACATAAAGAAATCAACCCCAACCAATACATTGGTAACAATTTATGTGCCATTACATGAAATATTGGTCCTCCATCTGCATAAGTGTGTTTAAGGCACATGCATTATGTGCATGAGTTTGTATATGCACATGTACATAGACTCCAAAATCAGTTGTAGAAGCAGTGTTTTTTTATGAACAAAATGCAGGCTGCTAGTAGTTTCCTTGCCGTTGCTGTTTTTAAAATATAAATCTCACATGGGCAGAAAATACGCTTTGTTCTTTCATGGAAAAAGGAGGAGACTATGCTCAATATATAAGCAATTTTTATGGAAAAGTGCTGTTTCTTCTATCATTCAGAATCTGACTGATATCTTTATAGACTTCGGTGGTTTTCTGATTGTTACTCTGCCACCAAAAAAGATTTCAAATTTAAATAGCTTAAACTACTGTTGGGAAATGTATATATAAAGAGGTTTTGCCACTGTCCCTGTAATCACATGGCTTCCCCTGCCTCAAACAATGCATGGGCAGCTGCAGGAGAAAACGTTTCTGTATAAATAACTCATGTTTGGTAGAATCCTCCTTTCTCCTGATGGTGCGGATGTTGGGAGCTTGCGTGTCTCCCAGGCAGGGCCAGCAGCACCCAAAGCCTCCCCCCCCCGCCCGCGCGCTCAGTGCCTCTTCACATACAAAGGGTAGTTTATAAGGAGCTGTGAATTAGGAAAATATAGGTTATCATGTATAAATTCTGTTGGCCCATAAAATGTTTGAGAATAAGTTTGTGCATAGTTTTTCACAAGAGCTTGTGTAAATTGAAGAACTTGCTTGTATTTGCAGCCCTTTTGTAGATCCATCTAAGGTGCTATATTGTGTTTTGTTTCAACAGACTAACATGGCGAACATTTTGGAATTATGCCCTTAACTACCAGTGACTGAATAACATTAGGGTTTGGATGTGCACATAAAAAAGGAGAATATGTGTGACTTGTTTCCTAAATGGAGGGTGTTCTAATAACGAATTATTCTATTATAGAAGTCTAAAAACAAAAACAAAAACAAACAAACCCCTAACTTCTTAATTCTGCCTTTGCAAATTGGTTGGCTTTTTCCTCTAGCCTGCGCATCTGGAGAAAGGGCACCAGTGGTTCTTGCTTTTGTATATGCTTAGCTATTTAAATGCACATAAATTAATTGCCTCTGACAGCAGTTGTAAACTAAGAAAACACACTGGGAGGTGGTCCCTAAAGCACTGTTTCTCAACCTGTGGCCCATGGGCTTCATATGTAAACCTGAAATAATTATTGCTTACAGTCTTTAACTGGTATGATGAATACCTCTTACAACTTTTTTGTTATGTTGGCATGTTTTGGCCCTTGCAACCAAACACTAGAAAAGTCTTACATTTTGATACTTGAGAACCACTCTCTGGCAGCTAGTGATGGTTCCGATCCCTGTTGCACCACGAGGTGCTTGCACAGGGACCTCCCCCGGAGTGTCCCCCACAGCTTGCCTCTGATGCACGACCTTCAGCACCTGAGCATCAGAGACAAGCTGCAACAGTCACTAAAACCAACTCCTTGTACAAACACCTGCACTGAACCACCACTGGATCTGCTGCTAGTGTTCGTTAACCGTGTGACCAGGAGTGATTAGAATTTGGGGTGGGGGAGTATCTAATGCTCCTTGAGTAACTGGATGCTTTGTAGAATAATTTTTTTATACCTTAAGAAGCAATATCCTGCAATCAGATGATTGGTGTTCTAACATTCCTGTAACAAAACTGTGAATAACTCTTAAATATTTAGAAGTACTCTAAATGTTTCAACAAATTGCACATTAATAGGGGTGATATGTCCTTTTTTTGCTGGGATGCCTCAAGTATAGGTTATAAAACAGTCAATGTTGCAATTAAAAGGCATGAAGCCGATGGCTGTTGAGGGAAGTCAGCAATTTGGAAGGTCCAAAGCTCATGTGACAATAAATGGATGGGACATTAAACCTAGTGAACCTGGACTTGTAGATTGCTATCCCTAAAAGACTGGGAACCACTGTCCTAAGCAGTAATTCTAGAGTAGTTTTTAGTTGCAAGCCCTGAGTTCTTACAGGACTAGAGGGAAGAGGAAAAGAACATCATTTGAACCGTGTGGTTTCTTTTTTATACAAAGGTGATGGTACAAAAGTATTTGACTTACTATGTGATTGACAAGATGCTGTAAAAGGTTGTTCTCATCAGATGCAGGTGAGGAAAAATATTGCTGCTTCCAACCATTCAAGAAAGATAAAAAGCCAGTTTGTCAGAGAATAGAGCTTGATCCTTTTCAGACAAACAATATATTCAAGGGATGAGAATTCATGATGCCCTAAGGACCAACATTATGGAAAAATTCAAAGCTTGAACAATGAGTGACTCTTGGTGGTTCAATCTGACTCACCACTAGTACCCTGAGATTATTCAGATGTTTTCTTTGGATGTAATGGTAACGGCACTTACTGAAAACAAGTTAGTAAATATAGGGAAACCAAGATTTGCTGAATGCTTAGTAGAATATATGAAAAAGGAAATTTTCTTAAAATAAGACTGGTGTTCCCACCCACATCAATTTCAGAAACATTTTAGGTGTTTTGTTTTATCACTTACATGTTTGCTCCTTTGGGAGAAAGATGGCATATAAATAAAATAATAAATATGAGTCCTTTTTAGCAACTGCTATGTAAAACCAAAGCTTGCTCCTATCGATCAGCCTGACCTACATCAAAAAATGCCAAAACACTACTTTGAGCTCCATAGTAGACAGGCAAGATGCAGAATTAACTCTTCATAATTTGGAAACCAGAAAGTTGATTGCTGGGTTAGCTAGAGCCAAGCAGGATTGATTTCTAGTCTTATTAAACATAAGCATTATAATGATTTATTAAGCCTCTTTTGAAGGAGTGCTTAGTTTTTCTGCAAGCAATCCAAAGAGAAGCTGCATAATTGTTAAAATGCAGCTAAAATGAAACTGGTTGCATTGTCACTGATAAGCAGACTGGCCCAATGCCCCAACATTTTAAAGGAATCCATTGTTTAGAAATAAATAGCTCTAAAGACACATCATCAACAACTGAAAACCTCAGTAAACAGAATAGAAGAAAATAAAACATGTAAACCCATTAAGTGACCTTAATTAGATTTCAGAATTATTAAAGCACAATTGCAGTTCCCCCTCTCCCACCCCAGGTATAAAGGCAGATTTTGGTAATATTTTATAACGAATATGTTGAAATACTGCTTAAAAGTGCTAGCCATTTTAGGCATTTAAAAAATAGGAGAATTTCAGCAAGTTTCAATAAATGTTGTAGTGGGCTTGTGCTTTTTTTGTTTTATCACTTACATGTTTGCTCCTTTGGGAGAAAGGTGGCATATAAATAAAATAATAAATATGAGTCCTTTTTAGCAACTGCTATGTAAAACCAAAGCATTGCTTTCAACAACATATATTTTATTTGATGTATAAGGATGCTGGGATGGTTGAGAGGATGAAGAACTCGAATTCTTGAGAGAACTAGAGAACATTTTGCTTAAATTTGATCAGTTTCGTAAGTTTAGCTATCCATCTATTGCTTGCTCTTTAAGAGAACCATACTATTTTGCTGATGTTAATAATACATTTTCATGTTATTTCATGAAATCATTGTCCCATTAAAACTGTTGTGCACTATCCTATAATAATAGCTCCTTCAAGAACCATAGCATTGTGTAAGTGTTTAGTACATGCTTGAAAAGCATGACACTGAATGACAGGTAACCAATAAATAAACAATCCCCAAACCAAGCAGGTGGATAGAACTTACCCCTTCCTGACATTATTCCTATGCCTACATCAAGATTTGTTAAGATCAGAAGTTATTTTATATTACAGAAACAAACATTATTTTAAAGTATATATATAAAGTATATAAAGTATATATTACTTAAATATATAGAAAGCTGTCGGTGATGCATTTTGACTTGCAAAAGCCAGCAAGCCTTACTTGGGGTGAGCATCCCACATTCGGAGAATCATCGCAGAAAAGGCCTGTTCTCATGTTGTCACCCTCGGGACCTCTCACGGAGAAAGCTCCCGAAGAAGGACCTCAGATGATGATTGTGCAGGCTCCAGGTTGGTTCATATAGGGAGAGGCGGTCTTTGAGGATTATAGAACTCGGCATGCGTAATTGCTTTGCAGCCAGTTGTATCATCTTCAGTGTTATTGCCACCCTTGTATTGTCAAATTGGCAGAATAGAATTAAAATACACTATTCTTAGACAAGCCATTGGTCACTTTCCAGATAGTACATAAATGTTTCTGGAAGAAGGGAGATAATGGAGAAAGCAGTCAAATGGTTTTTAAATTTACTCTTGTGTCTGTCTTTAAATATGGAAGATGGAATTCTTCTTGGATCCCTGAAATCTTGTACTCTGTTTCCTGATGGGAGCTCACCAAGCCTTCTGTTGGTTGTGTTGCCTATAGGATAGCTGCACTCCTCTGTTCACCATTGTTTCAGGATTCCTTGCCCTGCCATTTATAGATGCTGGCTATTCATTATGTGTTCAGGAAACCTGTGGCAAACAGCATTTCCACCCTGCCCCCCACCTTTTCGCGCTGCTTATTCTCTCCAATTTATTGGCATTGGCCTCTCTGTCTCGCCAACATTCAAGATCGACTTGTCATTCTGCAAACTGCATTTTCCGTTCAAGGGAGTCTCCTGCAGAGGATCCCAGCTGCTTCCACTTAAAACACCCAGAAACTAATCCTCCAGAATCAGCTTGAGCAGGCCAGAATCTGTCTTTCACATTTTGGTCCCCTCGAGGTGCCTCAGATAATGCTCTGCACCACAGTCAGGGCTGCTGTTCCTACCTTTTGGCCAGCCTTTTGATTCCAAGTCTGTTCCCAAACCCTTTTCTCTCTTTCTTCCAAGTTTTACTACAGTCAAAGTAATAAAGCCATTTTCTCTTAGGAATATTCTGGTTTATAGACAGGTTTTTAAACCCACTAGCTTCAAGTCAGCCTGCCTTCATTATGTGGTTACCACAAGATCGGTTCATTTATGAACATCCACTAATTTGTGGGTAGGAAATTTTTTTGGGAGAATAACATTCATGAGAAAAGGGACTGCCCAACCTTTTAGCAAGGGCAGCATTTGTACAACCTGTTTAGATAGCAGACGCAGTGTGTGTGTGTGTGTGTGTGTGTGTGTGTGTGTGTGTGTGAGAGAGAGAGAGAGAGAGAGAGAGAGAGAGAGAGAGAGAGAGAGAGAGAGAGATGCATGTTTAGCTGTTTTGGGGATATGGCACCTAGAGTGGTTTAGAACTTTTCTGGTGCAGACTGGCTATGTCAAAATCCTTACTATTAAGTTTTTATTTCATTTAGCTAATCTATTTTCACAAGATTACACACACACACACACACAGTTGCCTATTCTTATATTTAGATCAAGGCCAGACGCTCCCAAATTCAATATATTTTTACTAGTTTGATTATCAAAGTGACACCCGTTTAGCTCAGTTGGTATGGTGCTGATAATGTCAAGGTTACTGGTTCAATTCCTGTAAGGGACAGCTGTATATTCCTGCACTGCAGGAGGTTGGACTTGATGAGATCCATAGGGTCCCTTCCAATTCTGTGATAAGGAAGAACAAGCCAGTTAACACACTTAAACTCATTCTCCTGCAAGGCTGGGAGGAGTACTGTTTCAGAGTTTAGTTTCACTTTTGTGTTCCCAGGGACCCTGGTTTATATAGCAAACTCTCTTAAGTTTCACAACAAGGAGATAACATGTGTTGTTATGAAACTAGCTTATTAAATTAACCCACTGTGTTGAGGGTTTTTTAAACCAGGACCCCTGGTTGAATGTAATGCTGATTCAGAGTTCAGTAACGCTAAACTCTAGCAGAGTCCTCTAACCAGCCCTGTGCAAAGAGGGAGGGCACCATGGAGCCAATGGCTACAGTCCAGTATTCCTTATACCAAATCACCTCCGATCTGGGAGCTGTAAGAAGAGGGGTGCTGGCAGCGATTATAGCTAAGACACAACTGACCTATCCTACATTTTTGCAGCCTTAATTTTCTGTTGCAACTGGTTCCAAGTCCATTTTAATCTCTCAGACATAAAAAATGTAGCAAAAGTTTAATCGAAACCAGTTGCATTGATTCTTGAAATTAGAAACAAAGGAATAATTTTCAGAATTTCTAAAGCTTGTCTTCTCCTTATGCTATTATTCAGTAAATGTTTCAGTAAAATAAAACTGATTGAGATACTGTTTCAGTTTAAAAGCAGCTACCTGGTTGTCACTTTGTTTTTAAAAAAACTGTTTAGAAGTTTTGCACATATTTATGGCTTGAATGCAACAGTAGCTGAATCTACCACAGTTCTGGGCACATAGGCTAGAAAGATGTGTTTATTTCTATGGTCATTGAATAAAGCAGCCTGCAGATAAGGATTGAGATGGGGTTACCTGCCTGCTACTTTCTCTGGCTGCTAGCTCTTATTGCTGTGGCTGTTCCACCTGTGTGAATGCACTTACGCAATGGTGGCAAGGATGCATGAAAAGATTAGGAGGCGTCATCGATTTACACGAATACTTCATTTCACTTTTTCCTGAATATACATGCATGTATGGCGTGGCAGCTGCGGCTGCCCTATCCTTACTTGTATTGCTCTAATCCCAGGATAAATTGAGGTAACTGAGAAGCAGCAGGTGCAAGACTGAGCAGGTGACCAGGCAGGCAACTGCCTTATTGCAAGGCTGGAATAAAATTTTGGCATCACATTAACTTTCAGTTTCTTGCTTCAGTGGCGACATTTGATAGTCATTGATAAAAATGAGGAGAACAGTAGACCTTTTAACTTGGCAAGATAGCTACCCAAGCGTGGCCTACTTAAACTTATGTTGTTGTTTCATGTATTTAACATTATCTCCCCGAACCCATTATGTGAGGCAACCAGGAGAAGCAGAATTCTGTGTGCAAAAGGCACATGGGTGTGTATCTTAAATGCATGTTCACCTGCACTGCAGTGCTCACATGAGTCCAGTTGTGCTGCTTTGATGCATATGAAGCTGCCATTATATATAGCTAGTTGCACATGCTTAGGGTTGGATCAGGTAATTGTGAATCAAATTCGCATTATTTTCATGCTGGATTAGATTATATTAATATCCAAGAACAGTAGATCTGTTGTGGGACGCATGCTTGCTTGCTTGCTTGCTTGCTTGCTTGCTTGCTTGCTTGCTTATTTATTTATTTATTTATTTATTTATTTATTTATGGTAGTGTTGTATTTTGAACTAATGTTGATGTCCTGTGGCTTTAATTTTAATATTGGAAAGTGCTTCAAACTCTTCTTGGTGGCCTGTGAAGCACTGACAGTTATTCGTGTGGCCTGCTGTCATGATGACATTTTATATAGATATATAAAATTCAGAATGTTCCTTCTGTGAATGGAAGGGCTTCTTTCATTTGCAGAAGGAACTGTGATCATGAGGGGCAATTTTCATTCACTTCTCCTCTCCATACCACCTCTCACACTGTTCTGCTCCCCCCCCCCCCGCTATTGCACAAGTGGGATTCTGCACATAGGAACTCTGGATCCAAGCCCAAATATATAGAAATTAAGTCAACGCCCGCCCTTATTCATGTATCATTTTTCTTGATGCAGTTGTTTCAGTACAGCTGAACTGAAAATTAGATCCTAATAGAAGAATAATGCCATACCTTAAATACTAGTAATTGTAATTTGCCAGTTCAGATAGTCCAAAATGTTGCAAACGCTTTACAACTGTTCAAAACAATCATCATTTCTTTTCCAGTGGTCAGTAATCATTATTAGCATTAAACTGACTAATGTGCAGTCATTCCTACAAATTTTAAACTGAATATTAGCTGAATGCTAGGTTGAATTGAAAGATACCGTATTTTTCGCCCTATAAGACGCACTTTTTCCCCTCCAAAAATGAAGGGGAAATGTGGGTGCGTCCTATGGGGCGAATGCAGGCTTTTGCTGAAGCCTGGAGAGCGAGAGCGGTAGGTGCGCACCGACCCCTCTCGCTCTCCAGGCTTCGCGGATCTCTCCCCAAGCAGCGGGAACGCTCCCGCTGCTTGGTGAGAGTTGCCGGCATCCCGAAGCCTGCGCGCGCTGATCTCAGCGCGTCCAGGCTTCGCGGATCTCTCCTCAAGCAGCGGGAACGTTCCCGCTGCTTGGGGAGAGTTGCCGGCATCCCGAAGCCTGCGCGCGCTGATCTCAGCGCGTCCAGGCTTCGCGGATCTCTCCTCAAGCAGCGGGAGCCACCGCTGGGCTCCCACGGCTTGCAGAGAGCTGCCTGTTTGGGGGCTGGGGTCGGGGGAAGCTCGGGCTGCCCCAGCTCCGCGCCTGGGGGGGAAATAATTTTTTCCCTTTATTTCCCCCCCAAAAAACTAGGTGCGTCTTATGGGACGGTGCGTCCTATAGGGCGAAAAATACGGTACGTTCTGTTCATGGAAGTCTAGCAGTTGTTCATCAACCCTCTCCTACACACTAGAAGCCTTCAACTGCTCTTAAGATTTGTAGGATTCTCTGTAATTCTGGGAGGTCGTGCAGGGAGTTCAATAGATAGAGAGTGAAATTGGGAAACCTGCCTTACAGGAATGCTTTCCGCTTGTATGAAAGCACCTTTTCATACAGTCATTGATTTAAAGCAGGCATGGTCAAACTCAGCCCTCCAGATGTTTGGGACTACAATTCCCATCATCCCTGACCACTGGTCCTGTTAGCTGGGGGTGATGGGAGTTGTAGTCCCAAAAACATCTGGAGGGCCAAGTTTGGCCATGCCTGATTTAAAGTAATTGCCTTTTTCATCTTATACTTTACATAAAATCCAAACTTCCATTCCAAATTGTAACTTCATTTTCTGTGGCTACTTCACAGCCTTCATCTCAGTTCCATTAAGAGCCATTTAAGAACTAAGGACTATAGGAAAATACTATGTTTTGTTGTTAGAATTTGAAGAGATATAAACACGGGTGCTTTGGTTATCTGCGTTTATTATGGTTTCTTAACCATCCCTTTCAAAAACAATGCGATTTAATTTTCAAGCTTCAAAAAATTGTGTATAGTTCAAAGATTTGTACAAAGATGTATATGAAATGACCCCTTCAACCTTTTTGTTTTATGAGCGCTTGTGTAACACAGTGGCTTAGAGCAGTGTTTCCCAAACGTTTTTGGGCAGCGGCAACCTGTGTACTAAAAAAAACTCTCGCGGCACACCACCATTAAAGCCCCGCCCCGTGACGTCAGCGCGCAGCGTCACGCCGGGAGGGACGCACAAAAGTGAAGGTTTTTTCCCTCGGCAGCTCCTCTCAGCTGCGCTCAATCCGCCTCGGAGCGCAGGAGCGATGCCTCTCTCTGGCTCTCCCTCCGCGCAGGCTGAGGGAGGGAGGGAGGTGCGCGTGTGACCCGTCTCTGCTGGGAGACCAAACCCAGCGAGACAGAGTCGCGCGGAGGCGCCCAGGCAGCGCTGCCGGCTGCGAGGAGGAGCGCCAGGCAGCAGCAGGAGGCGCGGCCTCTCCTCGCCGCCCCCGCCCCGCCTCTCGCCGCCCGACTCGCCCGCCTCCCTCCAGGCATCTCGCGGCACACCAGCCGGTGTCTCACGGCACACTCGTGTGCCGGGGAACACCGGTTGGGAAACACTGGCTTAGAGGCCAGGTTACAAATCAGGAAGTTGCAGGTTTAAATCTCACCTCTGCTATGAACTGACTAGGTAGCCCTGGCTCACAGTAGCTGGACTGATGGAGAAGTAACAGTTTTCTGTCCAGGAACCTATACATTCATTCATGCCAAGTCCTGGCTTGGCTTGGTGTTATCACAGGAACAGGATCACTGGATGGCCTTAGGCAAGCCACCCTCTCTGACTTTCCCATCTGCAATGTGGGGGAAAGTAATGATTGATTATACAAATTTGCATGGTTGTATACAAGCATTAAAACGAAAGAATGCATGTGCGGGTCTTTGAGCCCCTGGAAGTGTTGGCAAATGGGAAGTGCTGGTAAAGCTCGTTGTGAGACTCGTAATCTCAGGATCATGGATTCAAGCCCCACATTGGGTAAAAGATTCCTGCATTGCAGGGGGTTGGACTAGATGATCCTTACGGTCCCTTCCAGTGCTACAATTCTGTGATGCCAAGTGTTGTTGTTTTCTGAATAGCAGAAAACAAGAGAGCTGCACCAATTCACATGAAAAGGGAGGGAATTCCCAAAGGTTCAAAATAAGTCTGGGCTATCAGATGCGCTAAGTCAGGCTTGTTGCTCTTTCTCCCATTACTCCAACACAAAAATACATAATAATAATTTATATGAATTAACATATCTATATTATCAAACAAATCTTTATAAAATGTGTTGCCCTAAAAGCTATCCCCCTTTTACTATAAAATACTAGAGTTATTCTTTTCCACCACCTGTTTCAAAGGGTTATCACATCTTTACATGTATAATGCTTATTTTTCAAATTCTCACCAGGAAAACAAACTTTTTTTCACGTGTGTGTCTCCTTTCTCATAAAAGATTACAGAACATGACAAAATATCATTGAGTGTTATTCACAAACTGTTTATCAGCAAATAAAATAGGTTCTTTATTCTGTCTTTATAAGGTCCTATCTCTCATTATTCAATACAGCTAGAACTGTCTTCATTTCTTTATTGAAATGATTATAATATATTTTTCTCTGTAATCTGCTTTGGAATTTATTTGTAATAGTAAGCAGTTTAAGAATACTGCTTACTATTTTTAAAAAAACCTTCATGTAGAAAACTTTTAAAACTAAAAAACAGACATTTAATGCTGCTATTGTAACAATGTATTCTAACAGAACATGAGTAGTTGTTTCTGCATAGTGACAGAAAAGTAATACTAAAACTGTTTAGGAGCTAAACATGCAGATTTTTATTTTTTGCCCCAACTCCTTTAATAGTAGAGAAGCCATCTTCTTTCACTTGCTTTTTCTTCCTGCAAATGTATTTCTTCCCAACTGCCATACAGATGCTTCATAAATTCAATCATTGGCTCAGTTGCTGAATCTCTCTTCTTCTTTGCATAAGTTTAAAACTTTATTTACCAGCATGTTTCCATGTAGACGCCATGAGTATATCACCAAGAAGCCATTTCCCAGAAGAACATAAAGATGGCTATATCTTCAGCCAATGCATGTGTTCCAGTGATTGGCTATTATCAAAAAAAAACACTTAGCACATGCATAATTTTAATTGAATTAATTAAAATGGAATTTGGTACTATTATGATATGATTTAATGTCATCCAATATTATTAAAATGCAAAGGAGGATTATAAGATGTGTGTATGGTCGAAATGTCTGAGGAAATATGTATGAAATGAAGTCCCTTATATTTACTTTAAAGGGGGCGGGATAATTGAAAGCCCCTAGTTTGCAATTCCACATCCAGAAACTTCCATGTACCTTGTGAATGAAGGACAAAAGGCTTGTAGGCACATGCAAGATTTTATTTGAACTTGTCGTGTGCAGTTGACAACCAAAGCAATATAGAAATGTATGACAAACTTTAGCAGAGGTAATCTGCATGTTAACAACAAATTAAGATGCTAAAATATCTGAACATTCTTCACTCAAGTGTTTTTGCCTGGAGGTAAATCAATAAAACAGAGATGATTAGTGTTCACTTCAGTTCTTTTATTTGTTGCATCAATTATATATTCAACTATTATAATAGTTAAAACAATTCAGTTTTCTGTTTAAGAAAACATGGGAATAATCCTGATTAACTGCGAACAAGCTTCATGTCTCTTGAATTTCTATTTTTCAAAATCCCTGTGTTCTTTTTAAACACAGGTGAAGGCATTATTTTATACAATTGTTTCTTGTGCAATGCATTACACTTTCTTAAAGGGAGTTTTTAAACAACAACAACAACAACAACACTTTCCTTTATAGTATTCTAAATGTCTTTATGGAAAAGGAGGAAGATAAAGAAGCCAAACTGAATGTCATACAGAATCTGGAGCCAACATGAATTCCTCTCTTTTCTTCCCCCTTCCCCCATCTCATTGTAAGGTTCCATCATGCGTGTCTCTTCTGAGGCTTCTCAATTGTTCACATAAAACTTGTTTTGTTTACTTGGGGGTGGGGGGAACCGACCAAAAGTATTTGTGCTTTAGTAGCAGCATTTGTCTGTTTTTTGCTTGTTGTAAAACTGGCTTTCAGACGATTTTCTTTTTCAGTGTTTGTAGTGTTTGAACTATTCATATTAATCCCCATTGCACTTGCTCTAAATGCAAATGGGATTTACAATTAAAACAATTATGTAAATATGCAGAACAATTTTTTTTTAAGGCTCTGTTACGTGTACTTTGTGTCTTTTAGATTAAGAGGCATGGGCCATAATACTAAAAGTTATTTCCTAATATAAGCAATTAAAATGATCAATTTCTTCAAAGGAAAAACTTGCCTTCTCATTATAACAAGAGTTTTGTTTTTGTATAATGTGTTAAGGTGCAGGTCCAGGAAATTGCATGTCAGATTTCCTGATTTAAAAGATCATACTGTGTGGGTGTTATTTTCCAGTGTTTTTTTTTATTGAGAACCCCATTAACTAAGCTGTAATCATCTTAATATTATCAAATGTCATATTAGTGATATTTGCACAGTAGCATCTCTTTAAAAAAAATGAAAAACAAAGCTGTTTTGGTGCTAACTGAATTCATTCGACAGAGATATACTGTTATTTATGAAATTGGCTTAACTAAATTTTTACTTCTAAGCAACACTGAACACACTAATGGCTGTTGTTGTTTTTTTAATATTATAATCTATTTTGTCATTCCATCTTTAGTAATGTATGTCTGGAACCAGAAGAGGATAATTATATAAATGTTCCTGTGTTTTGCTTTCTCAAACACTAAATTTCCTTCAGATGACATTGTGGAGTTGGTGGCTTAACACATATCTTTATTTTTATAAGCTGTGCTGCCGGATATTCATTGATTTCCATTAGTTACTCCTGAATAAATGTGCATAGGATAGTAACTTTCTTTTTAGTTTTTAATTTATTCAACTTCTTAATTTCCCCCAGCTTTTTAGAACACATGACACATTTTCTGAACATCTAATTTGTACTCCTTATACACATTTTGACAAAGCTTTTAAAACTCTTTAACAGCAGAAACTTTTTACAGATCAGTTCCCCCAGATTCCATTTTGTGATCTGCTAGCATTTAAAGAGAAAAGAGTTTTTGTTGGAGAACACTATTGAGTAATTCAAAGCTGTCTGCATACTGTCACTAGTGGATAAGTCTGGCAAAAATAAATAAATCTGGCAACAAATAGTATTGTAAAACCACACAAATGATAAGGCTGTTTGCCATGTATATTGGATTAATGGTCCAAATCGTATAATAGATCAGCTTGAAAAAGACTATAGTGCTTGCTTTCCTTTTTGCTTAAATCAGCTGAGCAGTAATTAAAGCCAACTATTTACAAGTCCCTTTGCACTGGAAAATATAGGCCAGAGGTGATGTAAAAGACAAAATAAATGTCATCTTTATGCTGGAAACAAATGTTAGCTATGTGCAATCCACTTTCAGCTTCAAGTTCAGCTTTTTCGTAATAATTTATATTGACTTTGCTTTCTCTTAAATTTTCCACTGCCCAATTGCCAGCAGCTCAGGGTAGGAAATAGAAGCATCTTCCCAGCTCAACAGCATAAAACTTAATCACATTTCATGAATGAATTCGTTTTTCTTACCTGACTTGATAGACAAGCAACTTCTTTGGTCCAGTGGTTGACAAGTTTCAAAATGGTTTTAAAATAGTTTCAAAATGTGTATCAATTCTATTATCTCCAGGAACTGGAGATATGATGAGTTCTGTGATATGAAAATAATTGAGAACTTTTTTATTGTTGTGTGTAAGAATTCCTTAAATGTTTGGATTCAGTAGCTCACTGTCATTTACTGAGGACAGAAAATTCAACCTGTTCTTATGCAGGGAAAGATGAAAACAATTTTAAGGAACCGCAGAAAGAGGGTGAAGGAAGTCGAGGTTCAAAATGTTAGAATTACTGTTGAATGACTTGTGAAATGTTTTCTTTTTTTGTTATAATCTAAAATAATAACTAAATAATAAAATAATAATAAAAGAAAGAAAGAAAATACAACCTGTTCCTCTCCACTTTGAAATATGGATATCTTTTACATTTACTTGCCATTATTTATACAAATAATGAAGATGCTTCACTGTAGCTTTCAGAATCAGCCAACATGTTAATTTTTGTGTCAAAGAAAACAAACTAGTACTGTATTCACTTGTTTTGTATACACTAATAGGTACATTTTGAAGGGATATATTTAGAGATCTGGGGCAAATCAGCAACAGTGTAAATATATAAGTGGTTATGTTCATTTTCTCCAATATTTTCTTTGGATATGAAAGGCAACCTTGAATTAGGGTCATGGCTTTAGGTCTGATGAACCAGTTCTTAAGTGCTTTTTAAGATATCTGCCATCTCTTTGTATACTTTATCTTTTGAATGTTTTGGGGAAAGGGGCTGCATCTCTTAGCTGGAGTTTTTTCCCCCCAGTGAAACAACAAGAGAAATAATTTCCCCCTTTTTATTTTAGAAACGTTTAGTGTAAAATACAAGTCAAATGACTTTGAGTTTCTCTGCTACATAAACCATTAAATTGCTATTTTTAAGGGCAGGGTTTACTCTGATGTTTCTACACATGTCAGTCCCATTATGGTGCATAAAATGCTCAGTATAACCTTTTATATAACACATGAAAAGTTAAACTGAGTATTTGATGTGTTGTAACAGTAATTTTCTGAAGCTGCAGTATATATAGTTAAGGAACACTGTCTAAAAAGAGTTCATTTGTTTTGAACCTTTATTCCCACTCCTGCCCAATTTTATTAATTCACAGGTGATGCTACGATGCATCATTTGTGCATTCAAAGCAGTAACCCATTTTCACTTTGGTTAAATTCCTAGAGAATGGAGATATTTCAGGAAATGGCTGTGAACTGATAGGAAAACAAATCCTAACATGTTTAAATCGGTGAATGTGCGACACAATGCAGTCTTTCAACCACAAAGTCTGTTTGCTAAGTGACAAACAAGAAGTACTGAATCTTAATTACAAAGTGTTTTATTTAGAAGGGAAGCGGAGAGTCTAAAATTCAAGCTGCATTTATTTGCAAATGACAAACAAACCCCTACACCTCAAACTTTCTTTATTTTTATTTATCTGTCAAGGGTAAACCCATGTGATCTGCAAATGTTGATGAGGCCCCCTTGAGTAGAATCAAGAGCCCTGACAGCTGGCCAATTGGGAAGGTGAAATGGTTCAGTGAATTGGATAACGGCAGTACATACCATAGTGACTGATTAAATTGATTTGTCCATGGCTGCTGCCTACCTCTTTTCTGCTGCTGAAACACTTTAGCCTACTTTAGAACTCTCAAAGAAAAGAGTGGGGGCTGTACTGTGTTTCTAGGTGTATATGAACCTAAACAAAAGCAGCTGACCTAAATATGTGTTCCCATAAAAATGTTAACTTTATTTTGTCATTTAACTGGAGTTTATAGATTTTTCAGAATGAATTTGCTTCCCTAGTAAAGGTAATACGTTGAGTCCCATCTTCTCTAGCACAGGAAGAAAATTGAGGGTAGTGATATTGACTGAACTAATTATTTCCTCGTACATTTCAACCTAGGCATTTATATTTCCTTCCTTAACAACCCTTAAGAAATGGGTCTGCTTGCTGTGGTGAAGGGGATGGTTTTAAGTTGTCTCGCTGTAACCAAATAGACACAGAAGCCAAAGTAATAGCAGAATGTTTAGTTGAGAAAGCAGGGAGGGCAGGCATGAATCCTTATTTAGATAAACAAATGAAATTACTGAGGAAAATCTTGCAAATATATTTACTTAGATATTCATGCTGCATGGAGTAAAGATATAACATATGAGCAAATTAAAAATGGTATAGTCTAGAAATGAATTTTGCCTATTTTGGGTTCCACTCCAAACTCAAAGAGCAGTTATTTATTTGGTTTCTAGTATTTGGAAAACAAAGATCTTGAGCAAATGTTAGTTGGGAAGCAGTAACACAGAATATGGATTACTCTGAATATGCACAGGTGAATGTGGTTTTATTTTATTTTATTTTATTAAGCAAAAGGACCATGATCTGCCAAATTCAGTTCCTGTATCACATCAAATTTTTTCTGCTATGTCATATAAAGTAGATTTATTGCCTTAGCTCATGAGCTTCTAGGCAGGCAAATATGCAATTTGGTTCACACTAGTCTATAAGATGTTGTTCCACAGCATTGCTTCAAGTTTTGTTGTGCATTGTAAAATCTTGGTGGTTTGGAGAGCAGGACTGAGGACAGTTTTATCAACAAGGCTTTCAGAAAGTAGTATAGCCACCAGGGAGCCTACTACAATACGGCAAATGACTAAATTCCCTCCTGTTTGGAGATGCAACTCTGATCCTAAAATTCCTCACTACACAGAGAGTTGTGGGGCTGCATAGAAGGTACATGGTCTCCTGCTACACAGTGAGCCAAGCATCCATATGTTCCCAAAAACCTTTGGAAGTCTGAAAAAGGGAGGGAGGGTAGTGGGTGGCTCACCACATCACCAGCGTCCTTGTTCTGTTACATAACAAAGGCCAACAGGCAGCATAACGGATAGTTAATGCCCCACTTGTCATGTAGAGAGTGCTACTTGCCATGTGGAAAGTGTCAGTATTTTGATTCTCCATCTCTCATCTTCCCCAAGCTCAATCTCCACCCACCCAGACATGTATACAAGCATATATTTGTGTTGCATGATTCCTCAAAAAAAAAAAAAAAATCTTCAGAGTAGTCCTTACAAAATATCTGATATAAATCCCCCCCCCATTTAAAATAAGGACTATTTGTCCACATCTTACCTGAGAATCTTCTGCTACTCTATTCTATTTAATGCAACAAATAATTTTAGTAGTAGGCCCTGGTTTTATTGTATGCGTGGTGCCCGATGATTTTTATGGTTATGGTTGTTTTTTGTTGTTGTTGTTCTCCTCCTGAATGATGCCATGGCCTATGGTTAGTGCAATAAAAAGTTTAATTGGATTGGACTAGTTGTCCATTCCCCCCTTTACAAATTCAGTTTCCCTCAAGGTTGTATAAAACCGTATGAAGTTAGCAAAGTGGACCATGCAACTCTGCATCATATGAAGGTTGCAAGAGTTGTCTAAGTGTTATGATAAGGTTTGTTCCTTCCGTGGAAAGGAAATGCCCCCGCCAGCTGCTAAGGTCCCCCAGTAGGGCAATGTGGTCAGTACAAAAAGCAAGCCTTGAGAAACAACTCCAAAACTACTTCTAATTGCAGAGAGATCTTGGGTTCCTTCGCTGGACTCTGAGCAGAAATGTAATCTCTCTGCATATGTTCATTAAAAGGTGAAGGAAGCTTAACAAATATACTGAAATTGAAGGGAAACATCTATCAGAGAAGGTAGACAAGCTAATCTTCAGTTCTGGTTTTCTTAATGGATCCGTAGGACTCAGCATATTTAGTAGGGGACAGTTACTAAATCCAATTTAAAGAGGGCTCCTAACCATGTTATAGTCCAGGGGTGGGGAACTTTTTTGGCTTGGCCCCACCCCATGGGCCAACTTTGGCAGGTGGGTGGATCAACTCACTTGTCAATCACATGATGTCACTATAACACCACTATGCTAATCAAAATGGGTGGGACGGTTGCACTTCTTGTCCTTCTATCTTTTCAGTTTATTTTATAAACCTATTAAGTGTTTCACAGTTCAGGGAAAGACTATAAACAAATATTTTCAGCAGCTGTCTAAACATCAGGATGTTAATTGTCTGTCTAATTTCAGCTGGCAACTGATTCCAGGGGGCTGGAGCTGCAACACTAAAAGCCTGGCTTGTAGTACTAACCCTGTCAGAGGAGTAGTGTTGTTAAGCAGGTGGTAGAGCAGTAAAACTGATAGCACATTTTCAAAGCTAAGCAGAGTCATCCAGCCCAACCCCCCCTCAGTATGCAATCCCCCATCCAGTTTGAAACCATGCCAGACCATGCTTACCTTTGCAAATGTGCTAGCAGTTTTATTGCTGCAGAACTAGGATGAATTTATCATTACACAGTGGGGTGGTGCTTACAGAGAAAGAGAGTGGTGTATCATCCGCATACAAGTGACACTTTGCTCTAAATCCTTTAATGATCAGTGGCTTCATATAGATATTAAATAGCATCAGAGACAAAATAGTGTCCTGACGCAACCCATAACACAGATGCTAGGGAGCCAAAGATCATTTCCTCAGTGCTGTTCTCTGGAACAGACTCACCATGTAAGACTGGAATCAATATAAAAACAGTGCCCTGGACGCCCACCCTGTAGAGCTAGTTCAAGAGGATACCATGGTCAATGGTATCAAAACATGGAGAGATTGAATAGAAGCAAGGTCTCACTCCCCTCGTCCCTCTCCCAATGAAGGAAATACAAAGGCAACAAACTTGGGCATAGCCAGGGGTTATGTTAGGGGGGGGCAGACTTTGTGTTGGGGAGGCAGAACCTCTGTTAAGTATTTTTATTAATTTACTTGATTTGGGGGGGGGAGCTGCCCCCCTGGCCACCTTGGCTACACCCATGGCAACAAAGGCAATTCAAGCCACTGAAATGGGTCTAGATAATCAGTTTCAACTAGGAAGGATTGCAGCTGCTCCAACGCTCTCAATCTCCTTCCCAAGAAAATGCATATTAGTAACCAGTGAAAACCCAACTATCACATACTAGTGGATTCAAAGCAGAAGGCACCACCCCATCGTATAATGATAAGTTAACACTCTGGACCCATCTAGTCATGCTCTGCCTGCTAGTTTATATCAACCATAAGGAACAGGGATCATGCAGGCATGTGGTCAGGTGCATAGCCACAAGCAGCTTGTCATAGAATCACATAATTGTAAGAGTTGGAAGGGACCACAGGGGTCATCTAGTCCAACCCCAGCACTGCAGGAATCTTTTGTCCAACATGGGGCTCGAGGCCCCCTGCCTATGACCCTGCGATTAAGAGTCTCATTCTCTGCCGACCGAGCTACCAAGAGATTGTTCCCATAAAACTTGGTTAAATGTGGGTTGGCATCTCATGTGGTTTTGCACTAGCTATGGTATCACAGCGCCCAGCAATTTTACCCTAGAATGCTTCCAAAAACTTTACTCCCTCGGGGGCCAGTAACCTCCAAACCACTCTGAAGAACTCCGCTGGACTGCTGGCAGCAGATGCAACACAGGCAACAAACAATGCCTTCACTGTAAGGTGCTGGGAACAATTATATGTGCTCCAACCAATGTTTGGAAAGCTTTGGTGTGATATTCCCACCACTTGCTCTCTAGCAGAGTGGCCTAGGCATCTTTTAAATCACTGAACAAGCATATGAATAGATAAAATTAATCCGAACCCTCCAACGTGTACCAATACTATAATGATGATTTTAAAACTGCAAGAGAGAGGCAATTGTTTAGATTCTTGCTGCCCTCTAGTGGAGTATGTGTAAACATTCAAAAAGATTAAACACATAAAGTATCTTTATCTCAGTAACTCCTGGCCAAAGATTTCCTTTGTTTCTTTTATTACTGACCCCCTGGTACACTTTCTCTTGTTCAGTGGAGGCCTATTCACACTCAAAATTAATGTATAATGCAATACAATGTGTAACATTGTTTAATACGTTTCTGTGAGAGTTTATACTGGCATTATTGTTATCCTATAACTTAGTGCTGTTCATGCAAAGTTCCTTTGGTATAGTTTGTTTCAAAATTATTGCAGTATTTTGGATGCTTTGTTAAAGACATGGGCTTGCTTGGATCATAAGATAAATTGGCTTAAGGAAAGTCACAGAAATGTCCTGTTGCCACTGACGCTTTGAGAACAGGATCAGGTACCTGGTTTGGGAATGCTCATTGGTACTAATAGATGCTAATTGATCTTGCATTGCCATTAGAGGCACAAATCATCTTAGTAACGCAAATCACCTTTTATTAACTGATTGTCCAATTGCCAACTATGGCGATTCCTCAGTGGCAGTAACTTCTGTTAACCTGTTTGGAATATTGTGCTGCTGTATACATGGGATTGCACATAAATTTCAAGTGGTCCAAAACAGTATTATTATAGCAATTTTATAATTAGGGACCGGATGATCTAGACATATGCTATTGGTTTATCATCTGTACTAGTCCTTTGCCCATTTCCAAGCTCAATTCATAGTTCCAATTTTGACCTTAAAAGTTTGAATGGATTGGGACCAGGGAACTGGAAGGATAGTCTTCTCCCAAAGGTAAAGGTAAAGGGACCCCTGACCATTAGGTCCAGTCGTGTCCGACTCTGGGGTTGTGGCGCTCATCTCGCTTTATTGGCCAAGGGAGCCGGCTTACAGCTTCCGGGTCACGTGGCCAGCATGACTAAGCCGCTTCTGGCGAACCAGAGCAGTGCACGGAAACGCTGTTTACCTTCCCGCCGGAGCGGTACCTATTTATCTACTTGCACTTTGACGTGCTTTCAAACTGCTAGGTTGGCAGGAGCAGGGACCCAGCAACGGGAGCTCACCCTGTCGTGGGGATTCAAACCGCCAACCTTCTAAGCTTTGTGGCTTAACCTACGGTGCCACCCACATCCCTCTCTCACATGTACCTATCCCTTTATTTTAGGAAGATCTCCTCTGGGTGCCCCAGCCAAGTGAAGTGTAACAACTGATCACAGGAAAAAGAGGCTTTTCTGTGGTGGCACCTACCTACCCTCTCTAAGCAGGCTCTCTAGAAACTTTATTTTTCCTCCACACCAAGCGAAGACCTTTTTATATCCTCATGCTTTTTAGATACATCTATTATTATTTAATTAAATTTATATGCCTCCCTTATACCCACAGGTTTCAGGGCGGTCCACAAGATACTTTTAATCCATTGCATTTTATATCATCTTTGTGCTTTAGGTGATACTGTTTTAATTTGCTGCTGCTGAAATCTTTGCTGCTTTTGACAATTGCTGACTTTTGTGCTGTTTTAATGTTTCACTCTTGGAAGCTATCCAGAGTATGAGATTGTTGGGTGGCATACAGATGGCAGCACAGAGAGGCAGCAGTGCTCATCTGACCTCCAGTCACTTGGGTTGCTGCTGAATACCAGGATGGAGAGGGGAAGGGGGAGAGGTGAAACAGCGGGCAGGTCAGTGCAGTGCAAACACACCAGTGGAGCCAGTCCAGCATTCCTGCTGGTACATTGATCTTCTCCTTCCTGATGATGCTTACAGATAGTGTAAAGAAATAAACAATTGAAAGACTCAATACTTATAGTATCATTTGCTCCCATGAACCCTTGTTATCTTTCCCTCTCCTTTCCCTCCCCCTCTGCTGCATCTTATCTTCACTGATCCCTTCCTTGTTCCTCTGTCATTTGTCTTTCCCTGCCTAGCTCAGCTAAAATTTAGCTTGAATCTTCTACACTTCTTCCCCTACCCATATTGGTCTGTAAAATAGCATGTAGGAAAGATAAACTTAATGGATCAGTTCATTTTTATAATATGCCTACGGTTCTTTGCTGACCACCATCCATTCCATGATTCATTGTATATTCTGAATTTCATATTATTTGTAGACCGTGAAGTGGTTTTCTTGACAGTATTTTTGAATTGGGACTTCGTAAAGAGTTAGTTACTGCCAGTTCTTCTTTTAATTCATTGTGTCAGTGCCTTGTTTCTGGTGGACTAAGGTAAACACTAAGAGAATTGGCAAATCTCCAATGACAGACATTGCTCTGGTAGATTGGAGATGGCATGTCTTTGAATACCAGTTGCTGGTCCTGTTCATGTCCTGCTTTCAATCCTCGCATAGGTCACTGTGAGGAAAGGATGCTGGAATAGATGGGACTTTGGTTTGATCCAGTAGGGCTATTCATACATTCTTGTGTAAATATACAAGCAAACATGCACCAAATATATGCTCACATATGTCAGCCTCAAACACACTCAGCAGACAGTCTCTGGATATGTAAATGCCTGGCTGTTCACCTGCAACTGTAATGGACAACTGCCTAGCTGTGCAGGTCCAATACACTTTGTTTGTATTGGAAAGGAGCAGGAAAGTGGCACACTTCTTACTAGATTATGAGTAGTTAGAAGAAGCACAGATGTATGAGAGTTGTCGAAATCTCTTTGGTGGCATGAAGCGCAAATTGCACAAGCATGTACAATGACCCATAAATCCTTTTTTTTTCATTTGAGGACACCTTTGAATAATGAAGAAATCATTTCCTTTTTAAAATAAGTCTTAAACATCTTGGGTCACCCGAACAATTGCAGATAAGGCATCCCCCTCCCCCATTTTTTGATGCATAGAGCAAAAAAATGCACCTGTTAAGCCTCTTATAGTTTAAGAAAATATTTATCTTTTGCAGATGCTACAATTGTGGTGGCCTCGATCATCATGCTAAGGAATGTACACTACCTCCACAGCCAAAGAAGTGCCATTACTGTCAGAGTATCATGCACATGGTGGCGAACTGCCCACATAAAACTGTTCTGCAGCAGCCCACTAGTTATCAGGGAAGATACGAAGCAGATCCCCAGCCCTCAGGGGCTTATGGCTACACATCTCCATCCTATTCTCAGGAGGGAAGAGCAGATGTCTTAGAACGCTCAGGCAGGTCACCGCAAGAAGCTGGAGCATCGACTAAATTATCTCCATCGCCCGAAGAACAGAGCCGGAAGGGGCCTTCTGTTCAAAAAAGGAAAACGACTTAGAGCTTTTGTCTTTCATCTCCTTTACCCTCTTGGGACGTCTACCTCATTCAAGCACAAGGAGAATAATTCCACATATCATACAACCAACTTCAACTTTTCACTACTGCTGAGAAAACTGTGGTCATTCTGAAAACAACCAGACCAGTCACTCCAAGCAAACTTCATTTGAACTGAGTTTCCTCTATATTATTCAGCTGCTTCAGACGTCACAAGAAACCATGACTTACTGTGATGAGGATAAGCTGCAGCAAGCCTTAGGATCACACACTTCCCACAATTCCCTGTGACCTCCCTCCCTGTCCAGCACAGCTGCAAGGAGCTGGGAAGCTTCTGGTTTTCTTCTTGATTATTTGCAGCTTGATGTTTTGTCCAAACTGGGGTTAATCTTAACTGGCTTGTTTGAAATGAAACAAATTCAGATTGAGGGTTATGAGCTGCTAATTTCAGTAAACCATAGTTAAGATTAACCGCCATCTGTTTATTTTTATTTGTAATTTAAAATGTTTTTCGACTGCATTTATGGGCGAATGCCCATTCAAAGCCGCTTACAAGCAGAACAAAAGATTATAAATAGTACAAGTTTAAACCACAGGACATACAGCTGAACCTGCAGTTAATCAAACATTAGAATTTCAGCCTTGCCAGAAGGGGAGGTGGGGGTGGGAGAAGCAGGCAACCTGCAGCTCATTTCTGTCCTCATAAACCATCTCTGACTCTGTGCATGTCTTGAATGTATACATGCAACACTCTGTTTCCTTGGATACCCATTGGAAAGCAATAGTCTGAGTAATTTTTGAATAGGCATTCCTGGATTTTTTTCTTTAATGTATCATTGCTATTATGGAAGAAAAAGAAAGGGTGGGGAAGAGATCACAACTGTTATTTCATGGAAGCCCAAAGAATTTTTGCTACTTAAAATTGCCATTGCCATGGCCATGGTACTGAAGATATTAAGACATCCATGTAGGGTTCAGGGTAAGGCTTTTGAAAAATAATAATTTCTTGCTCCTATTATCCAGGATAGCGTTGCTTTTTATAAACTTCTCACCTTGGAAGGGTAATGTCTTGGTTTAAATAACCCTCAGAATTGCTACAAATGTTTAAAGAATAAAGGTATTCCCCTCTCTTTCCCCTCCCCCAAAGACTATGAATGTGTAGTTTTCTGTGCTGGTATCTCAAATATTGTATTAAATTAATATGGTTTAAATGCAGGTGAGGTGACTTTGAGGCAGAATGTATACATTGATATGATTGTTTAGAGTTGTATTGAGATACCACCTTGAATCTTTATTTTGTGCAAATCTTGAGGCGTTATGAAGGCAGCAGTAGCAATTAGCATTTTCTTCTGAGTCCGTTTTTACTGATTACATGCTATATAAGTGAATAGATTTTTACATCTTTTGAAAATTGAACACAGGTAAGATTTCCTTTTTGCGTCTTGATTCTATTTTGAGAGACTGGACTTAGACCACTTGGCCTTTTAATGTTACAAATGTCAAGCTTTAATATTTACAGTGCAATGGGAATTTTGAAGCAGGTTTACTTAGAAGTAAGTTGCATTGAGTTCAGTGGGGCCTACTCCCATGGAAATTGGGCGTAGCAATTCAGCCTTTTTAAAAATTCAAAATTGAATAATACTAAAATTGTAATCTTCATGCACACTAGATTATTAACAGTTTCTGAAGGAGTTGCCAAACTGATTTGATGTTGAAAACTCCAATTTATAGTGAGATTAGAAAGCCAATCAATCAATTGACTGCCTATTATTTGATCATTAACCCCAAAATAATGCCGTGTCCACCATAGATATGTTTCTTCTACTCAGCTGTTGATCATTAGAATATTTCTTCATCCTATTGAACATAAAGTGTTCTTTTTAAATACTTTGCAACCAATCCCCTGTGTTAATATTAATAGACATATAGGCTCTGGAATATTCATTAAGGCTACTCACGGTTAATGACCTTGGATCTGTAGCCAGTGCTTGCAGCTAGCTGGAGTGTGGTTTCTATAAAGCCACATTACTAAATTGTCACACATCATTATGCATAAAGCTCCCATGTGCATTACCAGCATTTTCTTTGAGGTGTTTGCTGCATTTTTTGCCATTCTGAAAGATGCAAGCATGTTGTTGTTGTTTTCTTTTTAAGTTATTTGCCTTCTAGACAGCGGCAGCTGCTGTAGGAACAACCCAATGAAACCTTGGTTGTGTGTAAAATAATTCCCATGAAAATCTTGCCGGAACATTTCCCCTCAACCCATTGCTCACCTACCTGAGAGTAAGCCCATGCAAACTCAGTGGGACTTCCTTGTGATTAGACCTGTGTAGCATTGCACTGTGAAATGCTTTGACCAGAATCTTCCAAGCACCATTTATCTGTTGTTTCACTGACAGCAATATGACTTGTTTTGATAGGCCTCCAGTCAAGTCTGATGTAACTCCATTCGCTGCATCGGAGTTACGCAGAGAAGACATTTGTTGCTTGCTGGAGGACCCAAACCCTGAATTATTCCTCCTGCTGCTGCTGCCGCCGCCACCTCTCTCCCCGCCCCCCACCTCACCGCAGAAAATGTATATGTTTCAGCGACCTCAGTAACAGGCACAAAACCTATGTCCCTTTGCTTGAATTCCATGACAGTGTTTGAGGGGGGCGGGAATCTCAATGGTTTATACTGAAGTTATTGGTGTGCTACGATGAAAAGTTTTTTGTTTGTTTTTTTGACGATACTGAATGTGATTATATGTATAGAGGAGTACTTCCTTGCCTTATGTAAGGATTGTAAACTTATTTAAGTTATGTAGACAAATCAAAGTGGCATTGCATAACCTTTTAGCAGGTATGATAACTGGGTTAAACAGCAACAATGCTAAACTTAGGTCACTTTGAAAATGTAAACCAAAGTTCCTTGACCATTACATATAGTAAGATGGAAATGGTGGATTTGAAAACTGGCCATTCCTCTGTTTATATACTTTAAAATTCCAGACCAGAAATTATTATGAAATGAATAAATTCTAGCAGCCACAGACTGAATTGCTGAGAGCCTATCAAACCTATCTTATTATTAAAAAGTTTACATTTTATTTTTATATATCGGAGGATGGTCATTATTACAAAATAGCCTTCTCAGGACAAAGGACCTTGCTCAGGGAAAATGCCATGTTAATCTTCTTTTATTTTTGTTTTACAGATCACTTGCTTTTACTTGCTTGCTCAAAACAAACCAAAAAGAGACATTTTATAATATATACATGTTATGTGCTGATGATAGTAGCTACCTCTGTTTACATATAAAGGAGTTTCTGATAACTCAAAATATCAACCTTTTGCATTATGCTTTCCCGTTGAAACAGAAGTACAGTGGTATTCCTGTTTTTAAGTGAACGTTTATGACTTGGCATTCACAAGTGCAGCTGACTTTCAGAATTGTGAGCAGAGCAACTCCTCACCATTTCTGAAATTCCAAGCCACATTGTTTGCATAGGGGATAGCAAATTTATTCTGTTTACAAGCAAACAACTACCTCATACTTGCCACAGAAGCAACACCTTTATGCTGTTTAGGACTTAAAGGTGGCTGTTGATCCTATGGTACATACCAGTTGTTGTTTTTGAAATTATTCTGCAATTAATACAGCTTTCACTGCAAAATGTTAGGGCAAATATGTATGTAATTTAAACACGATGTGTCCATTTGAAATGATGTGAGAGTCTCTTTAAAGTTTAGATTTGCTTCTCTGCCTCAAAGGGAAAAGGGGGCTGTTTCACACACAAATGCCACACGTGAAGGTAACCGATTTTCTGGGGAAGAAACAGCATGTGGCAATTAATTGAATATCCCTCGGTTACAATTAAATTACAAACATGTTGTTGTTGGTTTGGGCCAACAATTACTCAAATTATCTGCTTTAAATAAATATAAGCAGCACACACACACACACACACACACACACTTGGGTGTACTCCTAAATGTAAGGAATATTACATTTCCACTCATGCCCCACTTCAGTTGGTGAAGTAATTTGCCACCCAGCTGTGCCACACCAAAAATTCTAGTTGCTTTGAAGCAACTCTTGAAAATATGCACTCCTGGCTTTTAGTATTTTGACTATGGGCAAGCCCAAGTAAGCAGTCAGTACCTGGTCCAGATTTGAATAACCATTTCAGACAAATAGGCCATGTTTTGTCAGACTTGAGAATGAGCCTTGTCCCTGTACTCTCACTTCCCTCTTCCACTTTTATGCTCAGCTTTGAAGAAGATACCATGATTTGTTGAACCAGGAAACTGGTTTAAAGATCAAACCAGGATCAGATCTTTGTTTATAAGCAATGCTTTAACTAGGAGACTGGTTTAAGAAACCACATTAGCCCCATTCAAACATTCTGTTTCATGCAGTTATGGTTGCATAGAGTGGAAGAGCAAGACTGTAGCCACAGCTCCTGTTGTAGCCAGTGTTAGAAACTCAGATATATAATCTAATCACCAACTGGCACCTTAAACCTATGTTAGTCACCACAATGGAATGTCTAGGTGCCTTTCTCCCTGTTTTTGTAATGGAGTTTATTATAATTATCATTATTAATTTAATATCTAGACCAATATCTCAAAAGTGGTTTACAAAATATTAAAACATCAAATAAAACAATCCAGAATAAAACAAAATCAAGCTTCAAGGAAAAAAATCTAGATCCTTCTCTAAGTGATAGTTTGCTTTCCTCAGTTGCCAGCCTAGCATCCAGAGATCTCCACATGGTCACAATTGGACCCACACCAGTCGCAAAACATGCCTGGCCCCTGGCTAATTTCTGACATTGGTTGTAGCCACTGCCAACCCTGTGTAGGTTCTATGCAGTCCTTATTTTCTGGGGTACGCATACCCCTAAACATTTTGTGAATCTTAAGTTTAGCCTCATTAAGGGACAGTATTTCAATATGAGTAAGAAAATGAGAGCATCCCTAAACATTTTTTGAGGGAGAGAAAGCACTGGTTCTATGTATGTATGTAGCTTCCATATGTAGGTTCTACATCTGTTGGTTCCCCTTTTGACTGAGAACCCTGTGCAATCTGGATTTTAAATCCTGAAGTGAAGCTTGCATATTTAGAGTGCACTTCCTTCTTCAGACCTCACCTCTCTGGATGGCAGCACAGGAGCATGGCCAGCAGACAATGACCTGCTCTCCCTCTCATGTTCTTGAGCATTCTTCCCAAATGCACTGACAAACAGGGCTAATATCTTCTTTGAAACTGGTCTCGAGGTGGGAAGGGGCAAGGCTTGTTCTTGGACCATGACTGTTGCATCTGAATCAGGCCAAAATAATGATCTTAAGATTGGTGTCAACATCTTGAAATATTTGTGTGTACACACTAGCAGCAAAATTCAAATGGTCAGTTTTCCATTTGAGTATCATGTTAAGGAAACTATTGGACTCTCATTCTGGATGGTATCCTGAGCTTCTGTTGAAATTCCACTTCGTTAAACAGCATGAACTTTGAACAGCGCCCCTGGGCCAATGTTTCAAGCAACAAGCTTGTCAGATTAGATGAAGTGGGGCTCCCAACCAGCACATGTCTCCCCTGACCCCAGGAATGGAGCCCCTCCTCCCCTCCACAAACATATCATAATTGATCTTTGATAAAGTGATAGATAGACCCGGAGAGCCTCTCCAGACACAATATTGAAGTCAGCAGGGGTTGTGCCACTGAATTGACCCCAAATACTATGTGCACACTTGCATAGCATCTCTTGGAAAGACCATTCTGGAAGGGAAAAGACAACAGGATGATTACTTATGTGCTCTTTGGGCACTAAAATTGGCTCTAAAAATGTGATATTTTGCCAAATAAAGGCTACTCAATTTTTTAAAACTTTCTTTCATTTGTGCTAGTGCTATCCCAAAGTTACTTCTAGTATGTAGTTTTGTGGATGGAGACCTATGAAAGTGTTTATAGACCTTGTGACCTTCTTTGTAAGAAAAATGATAAAGAACATGGGAAGATCTCATTAAGTCTTAAAGCTAATTTAAATTAATTTATCTCTAAGAAATGTTTATCATAAAAATATATGTGTGTGTGTTTTTCTTCCCCATGCGTTATGGTTATAAAAGTAATTTGGGAAAAGGTGTAAGTGTGTGCGGATGCACTAAATTTAATTTTACTAGATGTCTTTAATGAGATTTGATTATTTTGTCTTTGCTCGCTTTTGAAGACTTGTTAAATGTGTCTTTTTTCTGTTTTATATGAACAGCCTGGTTGTGTTACTTCTGTCATCATGACTGGTTAGTAACAAGATGTTGGCACTGGAAACTCTTTATTGTGATCATGGAGCTGTGTGTAGTTCACTGGCTCTGTTAAGCAGTATTTGTTGGGGAAAACAATTTGCAATCCCTTGGCCAAATTCAGCCACCTGGAGGTAGTAGGATCTGTCTCTGCCGCCCCCCAACTGCCAAGCCCAGACACAAACCTGGGGTGTGGAGGAGCAGATACAGTAGCATCAGGGCCTAACAAATGAACATTTTGAGGGTGCCCTAATCCACTTGGTGCCCCTCCAATAAAACTAGTTGCCAACTAGGCTTTCTGACGTTCATTTTGAGGAGACAGCCACTACAATAAACTGCATATTAGAAAGTATTTGGACACTTGCTACAATTGTTGCTAACCTAAAATGGGCAGACTAACTAAGGAAGAACATGATGATGGTTTTGACTACCTCTTGCATTTTACTACTTTTTAACTAACAAACTGGTTTCACAAGTATTACCAGAGTAGCTTGACTCTGTATGTTGCTAATGGTAAACCCATAGCCAGAGACCAAAGTGAACACAGATATCTATGCGTCTTGAATATTGTCTTTTTATCTAGTGCTTTTAAAACTATCCTCTGTAGTATATAGATTACCTTATGGCCCATTTTGATTCATATTTTGTTTACAAGGTATAATTTTTTTAAAAAAAAAAATCACTTGAATCGTTTGAGTCTTTTAAAAGAAAAGACAGGGAGTTGTTGATTTTTTAAAGGCCATTTTTCACATGTTTACTGTCTCTGTCTCATTGGACTGAAGCACTGATTGCCTTTCTACATATCCTGTATTTTATATATTTTTGTTTAATGCCTATTGCCTACTGTTATTATTTCTATCAATCATCGATTTGTGACTGAGGTTTAAAAAGATTACATGATGAAAAATAAAACATATAACGTTGGCATTTACCAATGGTTTCTGAAATTTTGTTATGACGTGCATGAAGGATGGGAAAGAGAGAGTGTGTTTATCTTTTTTTTATATAAAAAAACATTTGCATTAGCTTAAATTCCCTGTGTTTTCTGAACATTTTCTTGATGTAAATTCATCCTCCTTAACGCTCAGTTAACTAGAGGAAAGACAAACCAAGTTTGAGATTGTTAACACTTTAGAAATACTACATGAATGCTTTGGTTTTGAGAATGGTAAGGAAATAGTAACCAAGGGACGTTAAGGGAGGGGGGGGAGTGCTTGGATGAACCACTGTGGCTTCTTATTTTCTTATTACATTTATGTCCCATCTTTTCCTTTGTGGAACTCCAGGTGGTGTACATGGTTCTGTCTCTCCACCCTGTGAGATAGGTTAGGCTGAAGGGCAGTGACTGACCTAAGGTTGCCCGGTTCATGGCTCAGTGGGGATTTGAATGCTGTCTTGCCTCCCATGTCCCATTCCAAAACTGATCACTCATAATGGACAAAGGTTTATGCATGCAGAGGAAAAGGGACATGAAAGGGTTAAGTTAGATGGGCACTGCTGGTTCATTTTGGGTATGTTTTTCCTGCACCTGCAGCTAGTTAAGCATGTGAAAGTGAGTCAGCACAATCTCAAGTATAACTACACCTGTGTTTGAAGCAAGCTTGCACTTGGCCCCTGCCCTTAGCCTAGTCTGTGTTGGAACAATGCAAGGAGACTGTATGCTGCTGCTGCTGTGGAAGGACACTATATTACAGCTGTAGGTAACCTACAATCTGTGAAACTGCTCTAGACTGTCAGTAAAGGGACTGACCTTACCTAGAACTGTCTGAAGTTTTTCTGTTCCATTGGCACACTCTGCAGGCGTGTTGAATGGGCACTCTGCACATACCCCAACAAGGTGTGGGGCCCAGCACAGTGCTTTTGGACCCACACAAGTGCCAGAAGTCTTGTTCCAGTTTTTCCTCTCCTGGACTCCAGAGGTTGCAGTGGGGAGGAAAAGCTAGTGGTGAGGCTGGTACGAGCTGGGAGCTGCTTGGGTGTCTCTGGCTGCCAAAGGCTTGGAGAAGAAGCAACGGTGAGGAGGTGAGCACAATACTGTATTGCAATATTGTATTATGTTTTACTCTTTTTGTTGGGAGCTGCCCAGAGTGACTGGGGCAACCGAGTCAGATGGGTGGCATTATTATTATTATTATTATTATTAAGCATATGCATACATTATGATTGCTTAATAAATTGAGTATACAATTTAAATAATGTTCGAAATGTAGCCTACAACTGCATTAACATTTTTGGGCAGTTGCATTCATTACCCTGCAGATTAGACTTGTGATCATCTGCAGTCTCAATATCATTTCCACATATACTGCTGCCAAGCCAGGTATCCCCTTATCCTATACTCTGTGTGTGTGTGTGTGTGTGTGTGTGTGTGTGTGTGTGTGTGTGTACGTGTATGTGTATGTGTACGTGCACATAAGTGCAAGACTTTGCAATTGTCTTTCCTAAAAAATATATATTCTTGTTCTCAGCCCAGTTTTCCTGTCTATCAAGGTCAATTTGAATTATATTACTGTCTTCTGAAATGTTGGTTGTCTATTTGTGTTTTGTGTTCTCTGCAAATTTAATAGATTCTCTCCAGTGTCTGGTTTTTAAATAAAATACTTTTTGTCTTACTGACCAAGTCCTGTGCTGTGATCCTGTGATCCCAAAATGTTTGCAACACAAGATCCCCCCCAAACATGACTTTTAAAAAGAAGGTGAGCCATCCCTATCTTAGTCATTGATTAAAATATTGAAAAGTATCTGCCACGGGTGGCATCCCACTGAAAATCTCCCTCCAGTTGATGAGGACAACCTTGATGAGCACTTTGAGCACTGTGTTCCAGTCAGCTGTGAATCCACCGGCTATTACTATCATTTCCCCTCACTTAACAGATTTGCAAACCAAAATATCGTGGGGGACTTTTAGCCAATGCTTTGCTGAAATCGTGATAATTTTTGTCTGTGGCTTTTCCACAATCCAATAAGCTAGTAACCCAAACAAAAGAGATAAAGATTAGTCTGGCAGGATTTATTTCTGACAGACCCATGCTAAAGTTTTCAAATGCTGGCCTTGTTATCAAGAGGCTTACAAACAAAACTCCTCCTTAATCTGTTCTGATGTCTTCTCTCATATCAAAGTCATATTGGCTCAAAAAAATAAGAGGAAAGATCACCAAACCAATTCAGAGACCATTGGATTTTGTCAGTCATTTGAATGTGAATTTCAAGGATAACGTGCCACAATATTTTTCTCATTCTTAACAGATTTGCGCCAAATGTATTGCTCTGCTTTCCTTTGGGCCACATCAGTGAGGCTGAGTCTTACTGTCTAGCCAGTCCAGGACCTCCATACACATTGCCCAGGCTTGTGACCTGGGGAGGTCACTTCACTGCTGCAAACACAGCTGTTTGACTTCACCTCCAGAGGTGCACTCCTTTGTCTCTCAAGACCGACAGATGCCAGCAACAACAAAACAAAACATATTTATTAAAAATAGGGTGAGTTTCCTAAATTGCAATTCCAGTAGTTGCAAAAGGAGATAAGAATGACAAGTCTTTTAAATGCTAAGAAATAAAGATTATCTGTTTCAGCAGAAAAAAATAAAGAGTTCTTCCAGTGAGGTGAATTTCATAAGCAGGTTTCCTCTTACCTTATCAATTCTCATTGGTTAAGCAATAATGTGTGTTCTCTGCTTAAAAGCCATAAAGAGGTCTCCAGTGCTGTTGTTTGTGTGCACAGAGGAACCACGTAAAGCAGTCCCTGGGATGAATATTGCCACCTGGAGAGCCATTCATGTGCAGGGCTAATCAAATTGATAAATGGCTTCTTCACATCACTGCAAATGGCTTTAAAAAGGAGATCTGAAATAATGGGGGTGAGGCAGAGAAATAATCAGTTTATCCGCATGTCAAGTCACACTACAAAAAAGGGGTAGTTCACATATCTTCAGCTATAATGGCTACTCTGATCCAGGGCGTGTGTGACTCTCTGGAATCCTCACCCGATTCTAAGGCACAGTTAGTGATCTGTTCTGGATGGGAACTGCTTTCCTATGCGTTTATCTCTACACAAAAAAAATATGCTTGTGTTTATGCCAATCTAATTGTTCTGGCATCCATAAAAGAAATTTATTGTTATCTTAACAGAGTAGTTGTGACTTCAATGCAGGGATGTAGCATAAACCATTTATAACACAAAGTAACTTCATAAGAGCAAAAATGTAGCATGACAATTGAGCAACAACCATAGCTTTATTAAATAAGAGCAAAAATGTAGTATGACCATTCAGTCAGCTGTCCAAATCTGTTGACTGTCATACACCCTACCAGTCACATGGCTCACTCTGATTCTAGTCTTCTAAAAGTACTAATAATTTTATGTTGTGGTTATAAGCATAGCAGCTGTCTTATTTTTCTTCTCCCTGTAGCAGCCCTGCCAACACCACCATAAAGGTAGGGACCCTCCAGGGCAGATTTTCAGGCTGTGCAAAGGTGGAAGAGAGAGAAGGGACTCTGAAATTCCCATTCCACAAGTAAACCTTCCATTGTGCAAGCAGGCTGCCACAACTGAATCTCGCCCAATATATTTCATTTGCAAAGTGCCTAAGAAACTAAGCCCAGTTCACAATACCTACAAGGACAGCCCTGCCCAATAGGTTTGCAGTTTAGTGTAGGCGGTGGCAATAACTTCAGTGCAAAAGCACTGCTTAGTTGAAGGTGCTGGGAATTCATTTAGTCTCTCCAACCAGAAATGGTGCCCTGGGGTGGTGGGATGATTCTTAAGTTAGTCTGGGTGTGTAGCAATTATGAGATGGACAATTTTCCACCCGCCTACTGTATAATACACTGAGCTTCAGAGTTTTACACTACATTTGATTGTGGTTTTATATCTTGATTTTAGTCTGTGAACTGCCCTGAGACCTCTGGGTATAGGGCGGTATATTATTAATACTATACTGGGTATAGGGTGGTATATTATTATTATTATTATTATTATTATTATTATTATTATTATTATTATTAAATAATAATAAATACATGATTCATGTTAATTCTGTGTTGCTGTTCTACCCAGCTTCTTATTGCCTAGGCTAAAGGTGCTTCCAGATGACTTGTTTATTGACCAGTTCAGCCACCAGTTCATGACCAGTTCAGCCACAGGGGGGTGCCACAACAATGCTGTAGAATGGAGTTTGAGAGGCCACTGAAATTTGTTGAGTTCCCCCTTGTGATGAGTCATGGAGCTGTAGGTGGCAGCTTCTCAGAAAAGGATCTCCAGACCCTAGCCTAGACCAACTCTGCCCACACAACGTGACCATTGTTATCTTCCTGGCCAGAAAAGAGTTGTAAGAGGGTTTCCTGTTGAGCCTTGCTTGTGCAACAATGGGGTTATGCGTATGATTCAGCTCTATTCTTTGGTGGAAACCTGCTCATCAATCCTGGCGTATTTCTTAGCCCTGACCCCTGCTTTCCTCTGTTTTTACTCTTAGGTCTTGACTACTAGCCTGTCCCATGACCGTTGGCTCATGCAACACTGTTGCCCATGGCCCAACCCTGACAATACAATATATGCAAATACTACAAATTGTGGATAGCTTCTGGGCAAGTAACAGATGCATCTTAGATGGGGAAATTGAAGTCCTCCCTATATTTTGGATTGCAGTCCACAACATCCCTATTCATCCCTGGTCACTGGCAACGCTGGCTAGAACTGATGGGATTTGGAGCCCAGTAACATCTGGAGAGCCAATTATTCCCTATGCTGACATGAAAACTTTAACCAGGAGTGTATACATTTTCAGCTACACATCAGTATAATACTACCATACAGTGATTTTCTTCTGGGGAGGGGAGGCACCGGTACTGCATACCCTTGAGTACCCACAGAACCACTGCTACTATACTTGATTAGACTAATATCAATTTGAAATTGTTGTTACATATTGTTGTTTTTATTGTTGATGCTTTTCTTAATTTTTTTTTATTGTTTCAGGGGAAATGATTCATAAATGAAATGAAACAAATAATCTCTCCAATTACAAGCAAGATTCCTGTGCCTTTAACATCCGTGACAGGCAGAGGTTCCATAGAGGAAGCTTTCCCACCAATGCAACTGTTAAAATCACATAGCTACTGAGGAGTCCTTCCATATTTTTTAAAAAAGGTAAGCTCTCTACCCTGAAATAAAAGGTCCAGTTAATGGAACAAACTGAGGTTTGATGTTACATGCTTTATACCTATAATTTCAGGTTCCCACTAGAATCTACTGTCAATGGCCTTTTTAGTCACTAAGGTGTTAACTGCTCATGCACTGGTACTCCTGAAACTGGCATGCAATACCTGTGACTATTTTATAGTGGTCCTTGATACTCTATTACTGTTTGATCTGCAATAGATGCAGGCAAGCACAGCAAGTTAACAGCATGCTAGCTTGGTCTTTGATTCAGTGGTTTATTCTGTTTTGAGTACTGATGCAAAACACCACATGTACAAAGAATACATTGAATTATTTTTACTGTTTGAACTCAGAAAGTATCCCCACTCCTTCTGCCTTGGTTTTTTAACACAAACACAAAGCTCCTTTGTCAAAAGGCAGGATAAAGAGAATGAACATCATTGAACTCAGTGGGATTTACTGTCTAATCCTATGCACTCAGAAGTAACACTCCAATCTTATGCACAGGAACAAATCCCATAAAACTCATTGAAACTGTAATCAATCTCCCCCCCCCCCCAAATCCCACAATTTGCTGTGCATGTAATACGTGGAATTAACTTCCTGTGACTTTTCTGCTCTCAGACCTTCAGCATTCAGAATGATGTTTTAGACCAGGAATGTGGATCAAGAACCATTCCCCCCCCATCAAGGGCTGCATTCTTTCAGGGGGAATCTGTTGGCAGTTGCATGCTTGCTGTGGATGGAGGAGCAGCCAAAAGTGGGTGAGCCACCCCATTTTTTTAATGGTTTCATCATGTAGCAACCATGTCTTCTCTTTCCTTCACTCTGTCACACACAATATGGAAGAGGAAGTCTTCTCCACATGGTTGCCTGGAAAGCAAGAGGCCAGAGGTCTTCAGGTCACCTGGCTCTGAATTAGACACTAAAAATAAATTAAAACATGTGGTGTCGTTTGGAACTAGCGCTGCCACCTCCAAACTCTTAAGTAATATCTGCAATTTTGAAGAATTGCATAGAAATCAAAGACATCACCATGATGCAATGATCAGAGAAGCCTCTGCCCAAATATTGCCTTTTACTAAATTTTTCAGAAGGGTAGTAATGGTCCAGTTCTCAATTCTCCGAAAGCACCTTTTAGTGGCTTGTCTCTTCAGTGTTTGGGGTGCATAGTCTCCAAATCTGCTCTGCAAACAGAAGACACAGTTCAGCGGCAATAGCAAGCAGATACTGGATTAGTGATCCAACTTCTATGCCTTTAGTTTGGAGTAAGTGGGATGCAGCAGACCAATGGCCTTATTCTAGTTTAATTACAGGGAGTAATGAAATCCCATCTCTCAGATATTAATGCATGTACTCAGTGGGATTACTGCATTTGTTTTACACATACAGATGCATTAACACTTTGATTTAATGTGGCTCTGTATAATATTGTTCAGGCATAATGTACAGGCTCCTTGCTCAGTTGCCAGGTCTGGGCTGGTGACTAGAGCATTTCAAGAATATTGTCTATATATTTTATCTACTTTTTTTTTTAAGTGTAGCAATGTCTGTGAACAGAGCAACCTCTGCTTTGCATGCTTTTTGTGTCATAGGTGCCTGGGCTGATTGTTTTAGCTTAAGTCAATCAGTAGCTGAAATTTCGTTTCTGCATCACCTTTTACTACAGAGGATGAAGGGGAATTCACGTCCCAAGAGTAGTTTGTACAGGAAAGCAGGATGTGGTCTTAATATTTTATTAATCTCCAAGGAGGAAATTAAGGAGAAGCATAAGTGCTCAGTTACTAGAACCGGATGGTATTTAGCAGAATACTTTGCTTATAAGCTTGTTTGTGGGGGAGGTTCTAGTACATACAAGATTTTCCCGAGTGCACTTTTACTGCGCAATTCTTACAGTGGAAGAAATCCTTATGCTTCCGTCTCTGTATCCTTAGTAGCCTTGAAGCTTTTGAAGGAGGCTTACCTTCTGCTTAGGAAAATTCATTGTTGTTGTAGGATTAATATTTCCATTTCCAGTGCATGTTCTGACAGCTTTCTATTCCAGTGTAAAAAAGAATGCCAAATGCAGATAGGTGGGCAAGAATTTTGGGTGCCAGATGACATAAAAGTAATCTGATAATTTGCAAAGTTAGGTATTTCAGGCATAAGAATAGGTATTTTAACCGTAATAAATACAGCTAAATTTATTACCTTTTATATAAAATAGTATATTTACTGAATACTTGAACTAGTATGACCCTTTGTAACTTTTCCTATGCTGAAAGAAAGCTATTAAAATGTTTAAATGTAGGGTAGTCTCTGCCCCCCCAATTATTTCCAATCTGACATCTGTAATAATTCTTCTGTCAGAAAGCTGAAATTGTTTTATTTCCCCTATTAACTTTTTCAGGAGAGGGGGTGGAATATGTTGCTGTTCAGACGGGTGACAACTCCCAGAGAAATTGGCTATGCTGGTTGGGACTGCAGAGTTATAGTCCAAAAAGATTCCCTCAGAGCACCTCCACATGGATGGTACAAGTCCTACAGCAGATTAAGTCAAGGATACTGTTGAGGATGTTTAATAATGTGGTTGTGCATTACAACAGGACAGAACAAATTCCCTATGCTGCTAGTGTTTCATATTAGCTGGTGAATAAAGAAGAGGTCTAAAGAAATGCAGGTATGTAATATGTATTTATTGTACAGAAAAATTAAATCTCTCATATATACGCTTTTCAAAAAGCTTTATTCCAGTTAGTAACATTGTGCCATATATGCAGCGTCAATATAGCAGTGAATTATAGCTGAATCACACTATAAACTTGTATAGTCTAGTCCAGTTACATTCATTTTTAAAACATCAATAACAACCATACTGGAAAGCAGTATTTCTCTGAAGGATCAATCCAGCAAAGGTGCAATTCTAGCTACTTTACATAAAGGGAAACACCTACAAGTGTGAGTAAGGCAGATCGTTAAGCCAGCTCCTGATGACCATGTGGTTATTTGAAAAACTGGAGAAGAGATCTCAATGCTGCACTTCCTAGCAACCTTCAGTTACGTAAGGTATATAAATATCTGTATGGTGCAGTCCTCTAGTCCCTGGGTGGGTGGTCCCTGGGACCAAGGAATCTTGTAGGTCTCCCTCATGGCTGTAGCCACTGTTATTCAATCATTGCCTGTGTTCCAATAGCTAAAGGCAAAAAACAAAACAAAAAATGTTATGACGGAGGATTGGAGGTAGTTTGGGATCTGCTGGATGCAAAATGCTGCCGTTTTCTGGATCCATTTCTGAAATAGAGATGAAAGTTTGCCAGCCCTGCCTAGGGCTAGTATGGTTATTTTCTTCCTAATGGGTATGGATTAAAAAAAAAAAAACATGCCAGCAAAGCGGGGGGGGGGGGGGAGGATGACTCCCTCTTGTCCTGCTGGCAGAAGTCCAGCAGGACTGTGGTTTGCCCACCATGACTACTACTTCTCCCCTCCCATGTAAGATTCTTTGCTATTTAAACGAGGTTCTCTTTCCAGAGACTTCTGCTAATGACATCCCACTCTTGTAGCCTTTTCATTATGATGCTTGCAATTAACAAATGTTTGCAACAGCCAGCTTAGAAAAACCACAGAGATGACATTCAACAAATGAGCTAAAATTATATACTTCCATTATTTCATTGGTAGTTAAGCACATCTTTAAATTTTCCGGTTTTAATCTATGGAAGTGTTTAATTTGGGATGAAGAAATCTCTGTATTACCATAATTTTTTTAAAAAAGGCACTGTGTTATTCTCTCCATCAGCATTTATGCCAATAATTCTACGTTTGTGCAAAGCCCAATGAAAAAGCAGTATTGGATGTATTCTGTTCTTAGAAAAGGAGTGTAATGTAAGCACATATCAAACATTGATGCACGTAATGAAGTACAACCTACAGCAGTGATAGAAAACTTTGTGGGCCTCCAGATATTGGAGAACCAATTTGCCTTAGTGTGGTGAATGTGCTATATAATGGAGAATTGTTGTTCAACAACAATCTGCTGGGGAACAGATTCCCCACCACTGCACTGGCCAATATCCCACTGAGGTCAAGGGCAAACGCCCACTCATTTTAATGATTTGAGACTAATTAAAGCACTGTGACTCTGCCCTACCACATGAAATGCTGGTGCATTTACCCAAAAGTACACCGCAAATCAATTTCGTTGCAATAGTATTTTGAATTACTAATACTACAGGTTTTGTGTCCAGTTATAATAAACATCACATTATAGAACCATTCATAAACATTACACATGGCTGAAAGGGGAAAAATGTGGTTACAATTAAGCTATCTTTATGACTGCAATATTATTTGTACCAGTTCACAAAGAGTGCCAAGATTAAGAATAGTCATACTTTGGAAGTCAGACAGAATCTGTTCCAGAAGTCCATTTGACTTCCAAAGCGTGGCTTCTGATTGGCTGCAGGAAGCTCCTCACTTCCGGGTTTGCAGCGTTCAGGACCCAAAATGTCCGAGTGCCAAACGTGCACATCAGCACAAAATGGGAGCTAGGAGAATGTGGAGCAACTCCTGTACCCCTCCTACAAATAGACATATAGTGTGATTATGACACACAACACAATAGATTGATTACATATTTCAGCTTTGACTGTGCTCAGTCTTAATATTATTAGGCAGGGCTGGTGAAGATGGGAGTTGCCTCAGCCCAGATGACTGCTTTCCCCCTACTGACCCAACAGGTGGCCTAGGCAGGTGAGCACCTCTGCAAGTGCAGCAGCAACAGCCGATTCTTGCGCTTCCAAGTCCCACAAATGTGAGGTCAAAAGAAGGCTCAAGTGACAAGCTTATCTGTGAATCACTACTGCATTTACTGGCTTAAAAACCAAAAAACAAAACAAAACAAGTTTTTAATGGCACAGCTTTGCAAATGAATCAATTTGATTTGTTGGAACATAAACTGAAAACCAAAGATTGACACCTTGTTTAAAACCCCATTTCCAGACACATTTGCTCCAGTCCAAGAATCCACCGAAGCTGTAAGGATTTTCCCATTCACTTCAAAAGAGAAGCTGTTCCTGTGCAGACTGTTCCATTACAAGCACAGACAGACCTTTCTACACTATTGCTTCAAACAGGGCATTCTACTCCTCCAATCACACAAAGCTCCAGAATGGGGCTTCAAGTCCCACTAAAACCAGCATTATTTATTTTTCAGGTAATATGGTTAAGGGGTTCACTCACAGTCTTTTTTCTGGCATCTCTGTATGTGGCCAAATATACATATGTATTTTAAAAAATCAAAAATTAACCTTGTGTGTTTTGGCAAGTTTTCTGTGTCTGCCACACTTGTAGTAGCTCACTGAAATTCCGCTCAGCAAGATCACTACTAAACTTTAGTTGATTTGACTGATGGGGGATGAAAGACATCATCTTCCACACTTTCTTCAATTGGTTTCATTTTTGCTGATGTTGTTACACAAGGAGATGCCTGACCTGTCAACCATGAAAAAAGGAAATAACTTAAAAATAAATTATTACACTTCAAAAAGGAAACAAAAACCAGCACCTCCTCCCACCACTACCACCCATATTCTAAGTAAGAAGGTATGTGTCCTCTCAAGGAAATGGAGTGTTTCAGTTTAAATCTGAACAGGCTGGTTTAGAGGGAATACTGGTGCTAGCCAGGCAAACAATAAAAAACAGAATTACTTAGTGCCACCTATGGTTCATTTTCAGTATTGCTCCCCATATTGAGCAGTACTATTAAGGATGTGAGCACTTTCTCAGTCTTTTGGAATCTAAAATGCATGTAATAGGAACATTTCGGGGAGGAGGGGGATATCTTAAAAGGATGCAAGCATACAAAAACAAAGCATTATATCAGTTCAGTTTGAAAGTAAAGCTGGATGGAAAAAAGCAGAATTATGAAATCCATAGCAGATAGTGTTTCTTCAGTCATTCAATTATAAAAAAAATCTGTACTCTCCAACCAACAGTAGTTCTTGCTCAGATCAGCACCTAACACAATGGGGCACTGCATCAAAGCTTGCAATAAATATTACAATTCATGGCCCTTTAAACTACATTGGGGGGGGGTACTGTGTGGTGTAGTGGTTAAGAGCAGTGGACCCGTAATCTGGTGAACTGGGTTTGATTCCCCGCTCCTCCACATGCAGCTGCTGGGTGACCTTGGGCTAGTCACACTTCTCTGAAGTCTCTCAGCCTCACTCACCTCACAGAGTGTTTGTTGTGGGGGAGGAAGGGAAAGGAGAATGTTAGCCGCTTTGAGACTCCTTCGGGTAGTGATAAAGCGGGATATCAAATCCAAACTCTTCTTCTTCTTCTTCTTCATTTGTTAGTATGTTTTGTATTTTTGTGTTTCTATATTGTAAACCACCCTGTGATCCTCAGATTAAGTAGGATATGGAAGTTTAGTACAGAAGTTTAATAAATAAAGTAAAACCTGCATAGCATTTGATAATTTGCAACTGAATGTAGAAACTGTGGCACACTGAGAAAGATGAGATACAAGATATGAATGATGAGCCTGTGAAGTCTGAACTGCAATGTCCCATTCACACATGAAAATCATTGCTTGATTGCAGTCACTGTGCAATGAGCATGAATGTGAGGACATAATTTTTTCTTAAAAATCATGGCCTGAACCCACAACTAATGTCTGAGTGCAATGGTATTTCCCCTTGTGCTAAAGTATTTTCCCCAGAACAGTTGCGATTGACTAGCTGGAAATGTAGGTTAATGACTCACGAAGGGTTGAGGCAGTGGAAGTCCCACGGAGAAAATGTTGCAAGCCATCTTCGCCATCACTTGAACTAGCCATGCTGTTTCTCATTTGCATCACAGAAAGTTGTGAGCACAAACTGGGCTGTCGATCTATTTTCTGGGATGTCTGTAGAGAAGCAAGTTGTACCAAATAGTTCATCATTACTAAACGTGAACATATATTTACTTCTTTGCATTTCAGTACCAATCTTGCTTCCTCCAAGGAGCTCAGAATGGCAGACATTTCTTCCACACACCCACACCCCAAAAGCGATTACTGTTTGTATGCCACCGTATAACCATAGATCTCAGAATGGTTCACAATAAAGAAAACCCAATAATCCCCCCTTCCACAACACATTTTAAAAGGACATCAGATGTCAATCAGTCAAAGGCCTGGTTAAAGAAAAATATTTTCACCTGGTGCCATTAGCTGGGCTAGGCTAAGAACTGGAGAATGGTCCCAGGATCACCTGATGAGCTCCATAGCTCTGTGAGGATTTGAAATTGCTTCCTCCTGATCCAAGTCTGACACTCTGCTACATCACTGGAGCTTGCCATATATGTGATAGGGCATACATACCTTTTCCAGGGAACTGGGATCAGCTATTAGCAGGGCTCATTTAAGTAGACCCCCCCCCCCTCCGGCTGGATTTATAGTATATTTATAGTTTCAAGGGCAGGAATTGGAAGATTTGGATAGATGATTTTTTTGAGATGCTCTGCTAGTAAGAGGCCTTTAGAGATAATTATTTGTGGAATTCTTACTTTTCACATGTGTATGCTAAATGCCGTTTTCCCGGACACTTGAAAATGGTACGACAGTCATCACTGTGCTCTTAGTAAACTGCACGCTAACAAGAGTCATGATGCAGTGTGATGCAGCAGCAGCAAAAAAAGAGCTAATACTACTCTAGGCTGCATCAACAGAATTATAGTGTCTAGATCAAGGGTAGTAATAGTTTCGCTTTATTCTGTCTTGGTCAGACCACACCTTGAATGCTGTGTCCAGCTCTGGGCACCACAATTTAAGGAGGATATTAACGAGCTGGAATGTATGCAGAGGACGATGATCAAAGGTCTGGAAACCAAGTCTTAAGTTGAGGGAGCTGGGCACATTTAGCCTGGATAAGAGAAGACGGAGCAGATGATAGCCATCTTCAAATATTTCAAGGGCTGTCACAGGGAAGATTCACTGTTAGGCTCTCCTTCATTGGAGGTTTTTAAGTAGGGGTTGGACGAGCATCATTGTTCTGAACCATAAACCGAAACTGGCAGGCTGCTTTGCCGAAAGTTTATACTTTTTTTAATAAAGCACTAGAACTGGCCATTCTGAAGTTTTTGGCATCCTACTTCAGCAAAACTCCACCCAACCATTCCTACAAGCCCTCCTTTGGGCCTAGAGTTCAGGACAGTTGTGAATGATCTAGTTGAGATTACTGCATTGAAGGGGTTGGGCGCCTTTCCAACTCTACAATTCTATGATACTATTATTCAAAATGTAACAAATATATTAAAAAAGAGGTAGCATAGAAAGGGAAGATGCGTTTTTAAGAATTGAGGACAACAGCTACACAGTTTCCAACAGCAGAGATGGAAACCCTTACCTTATCATTTAGTGTTGGATCATTTAATGAGTACAACTTGTTAGTAATATCTTTTCCAATAAGGTACTTAAATATTTCAAAGAGGAATGGTTCAGATTCCAGAAAAAAGGTAAGTCTCTCTCTGGACCAGCATAAAAATTTGCAGTTATCATCAGCAGTAATGGAGACCTGCAAAGAAAGTATATTCATAGAATTAGCACTGCTTTAATATGTGCCACTGACCACAATACATTTTAGTTTGGGTGTTCAGCAGAAAGAGACTTAACACAAATGTATCAATAGTGGTTTCTCCTTCAAACACTGCATCCACAGTCTGACACAGAATGTGCTTAATAGATAGGTCATGGCCAATGGGTTCCCAAAATTTCACAGAAATTTGCAAGGAAAATTCTTCTGACGTTTTGGACACCCGCCTTCCAAATCCATTTAATTAAAAGCACCCTGTGAACAAGTCTATTGCATAAAAGGAATGAAAAAGATGGATACCAATGTCTGGGATTAAACAGGCCAAATTTGAATAAAGGAACATAGATTAACACGCTATATGCAGGCCCAAAACTTTGCTGTTGTATGTGGTCTTGCTGCTTCTACCATCGCGGTCATATCAACAACAACAAAAATATATTCACTAATGCAAGATTTAAAAATAGAAACCAATTATTATTTTTACTTTCAATATATACCAACAATAATAATATACAAAATGTTAAAAAAGAGAAAACATTGAAATAAAAAAATTAAATGAATACATTAATACCACCCTTTTTTGACCCCTTTTTTTACTAGTGCTGCTGTTTGAAATTGACAATAAAATATTAAAACATTACAATGTTTAATTGTCTTGATCTGTTGCACACCATCTTTATGGCTTAGAGAAAGACAGCACTGACAAATTTAAAAACGAACGAACAACATCAGTTTATCAACAGTGCAACAAATGATGATACAACTGGACCAGTATGAATGCAGAAGTCTGATGGAACCCTACTGATGAGATTGAGATGCATGTGTGTAGGATTGCAGCTCAGTTCTAAGGGATGATTCACACATGCACCATCCAGTAAAAGCAAAAGGTAGCTCGTTTGCTAAGGTTGACATGTGTCCAGCAGATGGCACCAGTGTACTAAGAAAGAAAGACCCAAAGTCAAAGCCCACCCCAGACTCATAGGGAAGAAATGATCAGTGATCCTGACAGGGAAGTGAATTATGAATGTGCTGTCTCCCAAAATATGTTACAGCAAAAGGATCTATGCCCAATATAAAAGCATGCCAGGAGCATGAACCAGTTTTTACTTGGGTGTACGTATTTAGTTAAGCTATTCATATACCACCTGCCAAGTAAGCATCTTCAGGTGGGCTACAACAATACAATTTCCATCCCTGCATATATTTAGAAACAGAAATTTGGAAATGTGTACCCGTCAGTCATAAAATGAACATTTTTCATTTTGTGTCAAATAAAAAATCCAAACCCTGATCTAAATAAAAGAGATGCAAAGAACTACTTTAAAATTAGGTGGTTTCCTCTCAGCTCAGAACAAATCAATGACCAAAAATAATCTATTAGGAATAGTGTTAAGTATCCCATGACTTCCTTCCAGTGTAGAGATGAATATATCTTGACAGCTACCTCGCTTTGGCTTTATGCCCAGTTCTTGACTGGAACATATTACATCAATTACCAGTTTTAGACACTGTATCAACGCTCTGTCCTGGCTTTACAATCAAGTAGATACTGCATAGTCATAGTTAAAAACAAGAACTCACTAAAGATCTGCAGCCCCAAAATTGGGTGCTTGGTACAATTTTATGTGTGAAATTCAGTTTGCCCACTTCACAGCAGCCACCTTTGGGGAAACTGAGGTATCTTCACAACTTAACTTCCAGATGTACAGTGACTTTGCCTCCAAATACCACATTCTGAGAGACTGCCTTCCTACCAACAGTATACAACATCCACGGGTGGGAGGGTTTTCTCTCAACTCCCCTCCCTCGTTTCCTATTTTTACCATATCTACTTACCATCGAATCAAGTCCCTACTTCTCAAGCCAATACCTACTCTGCTTCCTTTCCCTTTGAGCAGCCACTATTCCTCTGGCCTCCCCTTTTACTTAGGAGGTGGAGAATTGTCAGCATATATATTTTGTGTGTGAGAGAGAGAGAGAGAAAGAGAAAGAGAAAGAGAAAGAGAAAGAGAAAGAGAGAGAGAGAGATTTTCTTGGTTTACAAAAGTGCATGCCTCGTCTCTTTTTTCAGGTTATACAGTCTTTTCTACAGATCAGTTACATTTGTTACGAGACATTTTAGTGTTGAGTACAGTTTAAGGTCAGCAAGAAAAGGGGGAGGGTGAAATTAATATTTACAATTTACATCTTTTTATTTTTTAAAAAATGGGCCTTGGAGTTCAAAATCATTTTAGAACATGAAAGAGCGAGTACTATTGCTGCCCTTATTTATCTTCAATGCTTCTTTTGAAGTAGATTAGTGTTCAGATTAACATAGGCATAAGCAGAGTAGGTATTGGCGAGAGTGTGATACTCATAACATCAAGGTTGCAGGTTCAATCCCCATATGGGACAGCTGTGCATTCCTGCAGGGTCCCTTCCAACGCTACATTTCTATGTTTCCTTAGTCCCACAACAGATTCATATGATTATTTCATCCAATATTTATTATGGTACTTGCGTTAAACCTTTAGAATCCGAAGAAAGAAACTATATAATTTTACAGCTCTCAACAACACTGCCACTTTTGCATCGAGAATGATAACGATTATATTCTCCAACATTAACATCTGAAAAGGCTATATGAAAAAGTTAACTCTACAGCACCACATATTTTTTTTTCATCAAGAATTGCATTCACACCCAACAGAACAGTTCCATACCTGGAACTTCTCACCTCGATGCATCTGAGTTGATCGAAATTCAGGAGAATCTATAAAGGCACAGGGGTAAATATTATGCAGAAAATGCCCTCGATAGGAGACCTTCATTCTGATGAAAAAAATATGAAAAACATATGAAAATACCAGAGGCACAACAATTCAATTCATACCGGAATACAATAATTTACTGTGTTTAGAAGCCTGGAAAGTTGGAATTCAAAAACAGATATGTTTTTAAATATAGCAGGCTTCCCACTTTAGAAGGTAGACTTGTATATCATGAAGTGCGGGAGTGGGGGGGAAACGAACTAGACATGGAGAATTGTGGGAACTCTACTTCATTAACAGTCACAGAGCAACACCCTTAACAAACAACATTCCCCAGGGTTGTTAAAGTGGTATAATATTGCTTTAAATGTGTGGTGTGGGCAGAACTCTGATTTAACACTAAGGTATAGTTAAACAAAGTGAATCAACAACTTAGGAATCATGGTGGCATGAGAGAGTGTTACAGCTCACTGTCACCAAAAAAGTAGGTGAGATGCCAAGAAGCAATTGGCTCAAGCATTGCAGAGATCAGTAAAGGTTACCGCTACCTCAAAGCAGTATCTTAAAGCAATGGAGGAAAGCAGCATTGAATTGCTACTGCATACATTCAAATTATTCAAAACTAATGTTATGTATAAAAGAAAACACAAGTAATTGTATATTGCAGTCCCTTTAAATTTTCATTTCTACTTTTCCACAATTCAATTATGCCATGAAAAGGACTACTCCTGTTCAAACTTTTTCAAGCACGTACTTTCCTTTTAACAGGATGCTTAATCGATCGTCCACTGATGTTTTGTCCTCTGCAGCATACGCCTGACCTGTTTTTAGTGTCTGAATGTTGCAGAATTGTCCTGTCAGTCTTTGGAACAACTCTGGAGGCACATGGAGTGGTTCAAACATTCTCTTATACAGACTGTTGAGCTCCTTATCTATCTTTATCTATAACACAAAAAGTAAGTATTTCTTAGCATTGACTCTAAAATATACTTTTTACCCAAAACACATAAACATACAAACCAGTGACAACTTTATTCCAATGTAGCATCAAAGAAACTGACAAACGGGATACATCTAACACTATAGTTATACATATTAGCAGATGTGCTTTTACCATAGAAATTTAAATAATAATATCAGAGTTAGAAGTTGCATTGTATTTTTCTGTGTGTGGAAATACCAGTTTCTTCCAGCCTACATTTAAGCTAGGAAGTGCCTATACAAAGTTTAAAAGGGCATGGGTGACATTGTGGTCTAAACCACTGAGCCTCTTGGGCTTGCTGATTGGAAGGTCAGCAGTTTGAATCCACGCGATGGGGTGAATCCCATTGCTCTGTCCCAGCTTCTGCCAACAGAGCAGTTCAAAAGCACACCAGTGCAAGTAGATAAATAGGTACCGCTGCGGTAGGAAGGTAAACGGCATTTCTGTGTGCTCTGGCTTTCATCACATTGCTTTGTTGTGCCAGATGTGGTTTAGTCCTGCTGGCCACATGACCTAGAAAATGATATCACACTCATGTCTACAAGCAGATGTAACCAATGCAGTAATACAGATATAAATGGCAATAGAATTATATTCTAATAAAATAGGTAATCAGATCTTTCCTTATTTTCCCAGTTATTTCTCTGCCTGTTGTAGCATAGAGCTGGTGAAGCACAGTGACTAAGAGTACAGTCCTCTAAACGTTTACTCAATGGGACCTGCATCTGAGTTCAATGAAACTTGCTTCTATCTAGATGTTTATAGCTGAAGAGACTGACCTACAAATCAGGATGCATTCAGGTCAAATCTCAATTTGGCTGTGAAATAGCTAGGTGACCTTCAACATGTCTCATTATATCACCACACACTCCCAACTGCAATAAGGGGGTAAAAAATTGTCACAGGGCTAGAGTGAGAAAAGCAAGTTATGTGAAGCACTTTGAGCACTCTACAGGTAATGCTCAAAAGCAAAGTACTAATATAATTATTTTGGTTCTTTGCTAAGAAGCGGAAGATGGCCAGAGAGCCATGAAAACAACTCTAAAGGCTTGCAAAAGCCAGTCCATTATAAGATGCTGTAAGAAAGAGAAAACAGTGTCTAACATTCTACACTCATTTATGCACCAAAACAGGAAACAGGGTGAGGAAAAAACTGGCACATATCTAGCTGTGCTCCTGAATCAATAGAGTTACTACCCAGGACACAGTGTCCTACCGTATCTAAAAACATTAGCAGATTGAGCAGAGACCAAATTGGTTTGCAAAGAGTGGAGAAAGTGGGTGTCATGAAGAGCAAAAACAGGAGAGGCTTCAGCACTAGACAAATAAGTATCGAAGGCATAACAGAGGCCTTCATTCAAGGGAAGAGAGAGTTTGTCTGTAGTTTAGATTATTTCTTGCTAATAAATAAGAAAGGAAAAAGAGGTGTATGCTCTGTGGGGAAAAGAGCTTTGCCCTTGGGTTTAAAGAGAAATGTGAGTATTCATTTGTCATAAAGATGCTAGGAGTCTTGCAAGCTGTCCTCTGTTCTCAATTTTTTGCCAAATAATTAGACTAAACCACATACTGGATTTTCTCCCTTATCCTTTCAATTCATTTAGGTCAAAGTGTTATTTCATGCTTCATTTTCATACTGCTCACTCATGCCACAGTGAACAGATGCTACAGAACAGCTGTAGAAAGTGCAGTGTGAGAGGACTACTCTAGATGAAAATTATTCAGTAGTAAAGGAGCAAATATCATGTACATCTCCATATAAACTGTGCCCATATGCAATGGATCGCAGAACTAGAATGACTATTAGCAGGAAATAAAACCTATGTAACTTGCACTTTTCAAACAATATCTGAATCAAAACACAACCATGCTTTGAAATTTGAATTTCTCTTAATTTTGCCATGCAATTCTTCAGCCAAGTAAAAATGCATAAATTAAAGCTAAGTGTGCATATATATGGAGAGATAGCACTGCAAAAATTGTGCAAAATAGCATAAAAATGTGTGTATTAGGAGAAATTAACACTAAAACGCTGGTGAATTTTCATGAGGACTTAAAAAAAATGCATACTGGCAAGGAAATGTTGAGAACTGAGTATTAGAAAAATGAGAAACAAAAGTGACAGATTTGACCATCCCTACTCAACATTAAAGGCCACCTTTTAAAGGCCACCTTTTAATAAACTGCACATCAAATTCCTGTTTTCCCATGCCAAAGCTTTCATTTGCATTGGTGTTCTTCTGATGACATATTCAGCTTAGGAGGAAAGAGAAAAGCCTGAAACACTAAGTTTTTGTGCAATGACTGTAAGAATGAGTCATCCAGCTTGCTGTGCTGTTTTTATTTTTTATTTATATATTAAATCAAGTCTAACTGGATTAAATGAAACACTCTTAATATTTCAATTTTGATGTGGGTTTTATATTCATCATGAATAACCAAACTGTGAAGGATGCTGGAAAGCAGATGAGCTATTGAGTTATACACACACACACAGCAAGACAGACAGGAAGAATATTGATAGCCAGAAAGCAAATCCACTGTCTAAAACAGGCAAACAATCACAGTCACATGAGTCTTCAGTCTTTTGAGAGGTGGCTTCAATATTTCATGCCAACATTTCAAGGAGGGAGCTGCAGCCCAAGATAGGAAAAGAGGTGGTAAAGGAACACCTAGCTCCTTTAAATGAATTCAAATCTCCAGGGCCTGGTGAGCTGTACCCAAGGGGACTAAAGAAGCTTGCAGATGTAGTGTCAGAGCCTCTGCCTATAATCTTTGAGAATTCTTGGAGAACAGGGGAGGTCCCTGCAGACTGCAGGCAGGCAAATGTTGTTCCCTATCTTCAAAACAAAAATGGGGGGAAGACGACCCAGGTAACTACCAACCAGTCAACCTGACACTAATACCAGGAAAGGTCCTAGAACAGATAATTAAATGGTCTGTCTGTAAGCCTTTGGGAAAGGATGCTGTGATTACTAAGACCCAGCATGGGTTTCTCAAAAACAAGTCATGCCAGATGAATCTCTCTCTCTCTCTCGAGTTACAAGCTTGGTGGATCAGGGGAAAGATGTGGACATAGTGTATCTTGATTTGAGTAAGTGCCTTTATCTTGTAGATAAAGGAACTGTTAGATGGATTTGTAGCTGGCTGGCTGACTGAACCCAAAGAGTCCCCAAAGGAACTAATAGTTCTTCATCATTCTGGAAAAGTTACAAGTGGGGTGCTGCCGGATTCTATCCTGGGCTCATTGTTGTTCTATGCCTTTATAAACCTTGAGGAGGTGATCATCAAATATGCAGATGGCACCAAACTGAGAGGGGTAGCTGATGCTATAGAAGACAAAACTGGGATTCAAGGTGACCTTAACAGTTTGGAGAACCGGGCCCAAACTAACAAAATGAATTTCATTAAGGATATATAGGCAGGAATAACCAGATAGGGGGACACCTGAATTAGGCAGTAGTACATGTGAAAAGGTTCTAGGGTCTTAGTAGACCACAAACTTAACATAAGTCAACAGTGTGATGCAGCAGCAAAAAAAATAATGCTTTAGTACAGTACCCTAACCAAGGGAAGTAATAGTCTCACTCTATTGTGCCCTTGTCAGACCACATCTGGAGTACTGAGTCCAGTTCTGAGTGCCAGAATTTAAGAAGGATATTGATATGCTGGAATGTGTGCAGAGGAGGGTGACCAAGATGACCAGGAACAGTTGAGGAAATTGGCTATGTTTAGCCTGGATAAGAGAACACTGATAGGAGATATGATAGCTACCTTCAAATAGCTAAAGGGCTGTCACATGGAGGATGGAGCAAGCTTGCTTTCTCCTGCTTCAGAGGGTAGGACTCAAACAAATGGACTCAAGTTATAAGGAAGGAGATTCCGACTAGACACTAGGAAGAACTTGGTGAGGGTAAGAGTTGTTTGACAGTGGAAAGGATTCCCTAAAAAGGTGGTGGGCTCTCCTTCCTTGGAGGTTTTTTTTAAGCAGAGGTTGCATGGCTGTCTGTCAGGGATGCTTTAGTTGAGATTTCTGTATTGCAGCGGGTTAGACCCTTGGGATCCCTTCCAACTCTACAATTCCACGATTCTATGCTCCAAATATACCAATTCAGACAATCACAGTAAATGCAACATGGAACAAAACTCTATAAAATTTCATTACATGAAAACATGAGAGAACCTTTCTCCCTCTCTCTGCCCTCCCCAAAAGCAAACTCCTTTCCCCCTTTTTTTTAAAAAAAAAGCAACTTCACCAGTGCACAACATGACGGAGAAAGGAAGGGCTTAAACTTTCCCAGTCCAAATCATTCAAGATGGTTCCTTCACCCACCTAATGTTCCAGATGTGGGCTGCTCAATCAAACATGTGTTTAGGATCCAATGGGTGGAGCACAAGCAGGTTTACAAGAACAATTTGGAATGGGACAGTAATCTGCAGTGTGCATGCCCCTCCCCACCCAGCAATCTGCTTTTGTTCAGACAATCCCAGAAAAGAAAACCACACATGTATTACTGTAACATATGGTGCCAAAGGGGGCAGGGGGCTGGAGCACTTTCCCTATGACAAAAGGCTAAAATGTCTCAGGCTTTTAGTCCGGGGGGGGGGCGGGGAGCTCTGAACCAGCATGTTCTTAAGAAAGAAATCAGGCTACAGTTAAAAGGAGTTGTATGAAAAATGTAAAGCCTGCGTTAGGCATTCATTTTTACATGTGGCATAGATAGCAAGAGAGGGCCAAACCAGCTTTTTAGTTTCACACATGACAAAGCAGCAAAACATCAATGCAGGTGCAACACTTAAAGGGAAAGTCAATACTGAGCAACACAGAATCAATTTTAAAAATCTTAAGAGGCTGGAGAACAGCTTCAGTAGGGGCTGCTAGGTTATATTGCTAGGCACTGAAAGATGCAGAGTTGCCCTCCAAAACAAAATAGCTGAGGAAGTAAAGTACACCCATCACCTTTTATAGAATTAACTGCTTGTCACTGATCTATAGTAACTGAAATTTGGCACTCTACTATAAAGAAATAAATTATTTGTTGATGGCTCAAGATAACTTTGAATGACTTGCAGCATTGTATCTTCCAACAGGGCTTACTCCCAGAGAAATGTTCATAGCCTTAATCATGTACTAGGAATTTTCCAGCTTATTTCTTAATTGATGCCTTTCAATCATATCTTGTAAAGCTGGTTACAGTATTACACAGAAAACAATTTCATATTTGATACAACAAAAAGGTCATACAATTCAGTGATTACTGGTCACCTGCACAAACTTTGGTTTAAACCAATCTACTTTTCCTGCCGGGGTAACTGGTTTAACAGATGAGTGGAGGAAATACCCAGACTTGCTAGCCTAGTCATAATGAGCCAGATGCTCTACATCATAAAGAATCAAGTGTCCAGAAAACTGAAAAACAAATACCACCACCATAATGGACACATTGGATTCAAGTTTAACCAAGATGGCAGGTTACACAAATGAAAATTTGGTGGCTGTATACTAAAAAATAAATTTAAAAAATAGGAATTCATAAATAATTAAAGGCCTCTGTACGAAGGATTTTTATGTTTAAAAAAACCTGAAAACAAATACTTGAAAGCAAAGCTCTTGAGAGTTATAGAAATGATAATTCATGTATTCAAGTTAGTCAACAAGCCCAGTATAGACTTGTTAGAATCAAGATGGAAGAGAATGGTCCTTTTAAAGTAGCACCTTAGACATTTTATCAATAGTTTAATGGTGATGTACATACCGGTCTTCTCTTATATAGCAAGTATATAAAATGCAAAAGGTTGATAACAAGGAATGTTGTATTCCAGATCATTATATCCACAGCACAACGGAATAGTGTTGCCCAGATGATGAATAGTGTACATCCTGCCAAAAACAAAGTGTGCCAAATGACTATGTATACACACACACATGTCCAAAGAACTATGATTCCAACAGAATGCTGCAACTGGTTTTTCCCAGCCTCCTCAGTTACGTATTCCAAGAATAAAAATATTCTGTTAGTTTACTTCCAAATAATATTATTAATAATAATGCTCCTCCTTAGGGCAATTAAGCTGCAAGTCATACACTGGCCCTTCGTAGGCAATGAATGCAAATGCATTCCACTGCAACTACAATATAATGTGTGCCACAGTCATAAGCATGTATGGACAATAAGCAAAGCTCTTCACACTAAAAAAAAAAATCCCAGAAAACATAATGGCTGGCAGAAGGTCGCTGTGCATGCCATTTACATGTATGTGTGTCACTAAGTACACTGGAGGTGTACTGGGACCATATAGCTGTTTGTATGTACAGGCCACCTTTCTATTAAAATAATATCTAAAGTAGTTTACAAAAAATACTACAATATCAGAGACAACTAAAAACATTAATTTAAGACAGAGAATTAAAAAAAGATGCATTAATACAATCAGTATAGCAGTATTAGGAATTCAATTAAGTCATATACACAAAAACACATAATTACTAAAAGCTATGTAAAATGACAATAGTGTTAGTGGTTCCTGAACCTGTCAGAGAGCATTCTACAAGCTGGGTGCCACCACTGATGAGGCCCAGTGTAACCTTACTAGTGGGGACACCCAACAGATCAGATACACTCTAAATCAATGCTCCCTCACTATGACAACAGAGCAGTTGCGTATGAGCCAGAGTTATCTCTTCTGGCTTTAACTCTTCCATGCCATACTAAACTGTAGAATCCTGTTCTGCACCGCAAATTACTTTTGTACTTCAAAAGCAGTTTGTGTTGTGGAATGGAAGAAGGGGGGGTGCTAGTATGCAATAAGAAGAAAATCTATTTGGCATATAAAAGCTTTTGCGTATTCCTAAATATTTGTTTGTCCTACCTATTATTACCATGGCTCGTAGGACAATCATATGAAGATGGAAAGTGGTTGGAATAACCAATCCAACAGCAAAACAAATATTGGCCAAATGAAACACGAGATGGTGAATCTCTCTCCAGTTTTCACAAAGAGTTTCATTCAAAGGCATAGAGATGGGATTGTTGACATCTGGGTTGAAACTCAAAGGGGTCACCATGATTGAATTTGCTTCTGTAGGATTCATCTTGAAGTTGCCTGTTAAAATGTTTTTTTAAAACAACAACAACAACAAAACATTAAAATAAGAATTGGAAGATACAACACATAGTTTCACACTTGCAGCTTGAATCAGTCTTTTTCAACAGATACAAAAGTACTGGAGACCATATTCACAGATGTTAAAAACTCTTATATTTAACATTCCGAAAAGTGTGTGTGTGTGTGTGTGTCACTATAACTCTATTTTTAAATAAGAACAAAAGACAACATATGTATCCAAGCTGCTCCAAACTGTTTTGCTATCCACGGCAAAGTATCAGCTTTCTGCACGCATGAAGTGTATGCCAAAGGTGGCTTCTATGCTTTAGATCAGTATTGGCATGGGATGCTTAAAAATAAAGTGAGTCTCCCTTATCTATCCCACACCTATCAAACTGTCATGTGGCAGCGACATTAAATAGTTCTACTAAATATAGCACTTTACAACGCTTGAGAGGCAAAAGGCTGCACAATTTTTCTGACAGCCAATTTTAAGTGCAGCAGAAACAGGTTTACTTTATCTCCAAACACGACAGAAGGGCAGATAATGCATCTGACCAGGGAGCAGAACTGTCCATGCATGGGCATCAGCAAGGGGCACTTCTTAATTAGATACACAACCAGCCCCTAGTATTGAAGTTGAAAACTTCATAACAGGGACATAACTGTTTGATTCTCTGCACTGTTTAGTTTTAACAGTGGCTTTCTTGGCAGTTCCTATTCAGTTTTAATTATTTTTTCTGGTTTGTATTCATGCTTTTCAACTTGAGCCAAGTACTTTTTATTGCCTGGTAATAATAATGTCAAAATACAACCAACACATACAAGACAGTGAAGGAAAAGAACACAAATGTAACAACTTACAGGGTGGAATATTTGTTACCTTAAGTCATATTTCCTTTTTTAAATAATTTGAATTGAGTTTTCATTTTCCTACATTTCAAATTAAACATTTTACAAACTTTAAAATATCCAGTGACTTCCCTTCTTCTCCTTCCATGGTTCATATTACATATCATACTTTCTTGCATATTTTACAATAACCATTCAAATCAATTTTCCACTTTCACATCAATCAAATATTGTTTACACTGTTGAATTTATCTTAATGCTGCCAGTGTTTTCAGCTGTGTACAATTATTTTCCATATATTCAATAAATACTCTTCACTCTTCTTTAAATATGTGTTCTTCTTGCACTCTTATTCTGGGGTTAAACCTGAAAGTTCTGCATATTCTAACATTTTAAGTTGCAAGAACTATATATACAATTACCATGCAAGCACAAAGGTGGGGTGGCGGTTAACTATGCAAGAAAGCACATCAAAATTAATTTGTCGAAAGTCAGGCCACATTAGATTTTGAATTTTAAAAGCACAGGTGTTCAACAAGACATTGAAAAAGCTTTCAACATTATAAGCATATCAGAATCCAAACTTCTTTACCTTCAATGTTACTGTAAAACCTGGCATGGGCTAGAATGTAAAATCTTATTATCACTTGCATTTTATCCTGCACTAATATTTTATTCTTATTTATTTATTGCTATTAATTTATTGGGATTATTTACTTATGCCTATAAATATTTACACATGACACAAATTGGTCAGTACAGGATGAAATACACCTTTAAGGTTGCAGTGCTTACTAGAGAATAAATCCCACTGAATTTCATGCCTAGGCTTGGGCTGCAAGTAGTAGGGTATTTTTGCACACTAGCACAAGTCACTGGGAAGAGGAAAGCTATATATAACACACCACACACACACAAAAATCCTAAGCTCTATCCGGGCACACTGCAAGCATTAAAAGCCTACACACAAGCTCCACTCTCTGCTTTGCCCTCCAACTCATGGAGGGCAACTGTGTGAAGTGGGGAGGAGTGGGAAAGAGATACCGGTAAACTCTGAACTTTTGGTATCGTGCAGTACTGATCCCTGCACAGCATCACAGATAAACAAACCGTTGGGAAAATTCCCCATGGGATACCTCTGTTTTCTGAATCACCTGGCTTTGTGCTGCTTCAGAACAAGTGTCCTTATAAATAGCTGATGACCTGTAATCAGACAAAGTAATGCATTAATTCCACTCAGCCTTAAAAAAAATAAAAAATGACAGTAGCCAAACCCTTGACTCAAAATGAACATCAAACCAAGGTTTTATACACCCCACTCCCCAAATATAATCAGCAAAACACATTTTATTGTTAATGCAGTTTAGCAGGCTTTCAGTATGCTCTTGTAAATCATAACCATAAACCTTTGGCAGGGTTATTTCAAGCAGATCGCGACTGCATCTATTTGTATAAATTAATTCAGTTTGCATTTATTTTGCATCCTATATTTGCTGGACTTCAAATATAAAGTACACCACCTTTCATATACCTGTGAGCGGATACTTATTAAAGAATATATTTGAAATGAAAAGGAGCAAAGCAAGGAGCAACAGCAGGAGTCATCTCCTCAGTAAGCGACTGAAGGCATCCAAGGAAACAGGGGTGGCAGATAAGCCCATAAAGCCCGACTGCCAAATTACAGCAGGCTCTCCTCACAAAGGACCCTGTAAAGAGATAAGCAGACCACCACTTGGGGGCGTCTCTGCTGAAATGTTCCTTGACATTCCAGGCTGTGACAGAGCTTTCCACACAAGCGCACCAGAAAGCAGGAAGGCCCTGGCTGGGGACAACAACAGGTGCTCAGCTTAAATGGAGCCAGGCCTCAGAAAAGCTTAGGGCTTCCCCTGTTCAAGCATCAGGACTCATTCAAGATGGTGCTGCAGGAGTAATAAGCAGGAACAATTCAGCATGTGAAGACTGCCTCTCTCAAGGAAAGGAAGCAAGGGGCTCTACACTCCAACTCTTAAACTGCAGCAGTGTTTTGTGTGTGTGTGTGTGTGTGTGTGTGTGTGTGTGTGTGAGAGAGAGAGAGAGAGAGAGAGAGAGAGAGAGAGATGACCCAGTACGTCTTGAAGGAACCAAAATATTATTTTGCACTTGTCACACTTTGAGCTCACCTCTGGCAGCGTATGAAATTGACCCTGGGATAGCTCAGTCAGTAGAGCATGAGACATTTAAAATTTCGGGGTTGTGGGTTCCAGCCCCACATTGGGCAAAAGATTCCTGCATTGCAGGGGGTTGGACTAGATGACACTTGGGGTCCCTTCCAGCACTCCAATTCCATTAAGTTACTATGTCTCTATGGCACAGACTAGGCAGATAGGTGACCCTGCTAAGCTTACCCAGGTCTGGGACAGAAGGGACTGGTATGCGCCTTGCGCTCTACTGAGGAAGCGCGGGAAACGGATTCAGCTGCGTCTCTGAGCAGGCGCAAAGTGAATTTCTGCCGCCCCTCCAGAAAAACGGCCTGGAATTCCTGCCGTTGTTCGAAGGGGGTTTGCCTGCGCGCGAGAGGGGCGCCCGACTCCCGGGGAAACTTTCTCCTGAGCAAGGGGAGGCGAGCCCGAAGGGCCACCAGGCTCGCGGGAGCCTCTCCCGCATCCGCAGCTGGTAACTCCGCCGCCAGAGCGGCCCCTGCAGCGTCCCGCCTCCCGTTTCGCGCGCTTGCTGCCGCCTCGCCCAACTTTTCCCGTCGGGACTGCAGCCTTACCTGCCGCTCGCTTCTGAGGCGCCTCTGTCCCGCCGTGGGTCTCCTCCAGCGGCAGCTCCTCAGAGGGCGCCCTCTCTCGCCGAAGGAGTCTAGGCGAAGCACGCGCGAGCCCCCGGGGCGGAGGTTTTGACTAAAATAGGCAGCGGGCAGCAGCCGCCACCAAGTTGCGGGCGGCGCCAGCTCTCCCTTCGCACGCCGCCTGCTGCGACCTCTCGAGAGCCGCGGCGGCGGCGGACGCAGCGCGCAAGCGCCGGGAAGGCGACGGTACAGCCCCGGGCAGGCGGGCCCTTCCCTCCCTTCGCCGGCTGTTGGACGGCGGGGACTCAGGCAGATGCAAACTGTTCCGTGGCTCCCGCCGTCGGGAGGCGTTTGAAACGAGATTCGGAGTGCCTCTGAACATGGGCCGAGTGTTTCTTTTCAGCACTGAGTAGCAGAGAATCTGTTAGGTCCCAGCTCCTCCTCCTCCCCAAAAGACCAATCAAACGCATAAAACAAGGTTTAATTAATGCTTCTGTTGCAGAGGGTATTGGGCTGCTGTGCTTTGGTTCAGGAACCGATGGCCACCCGAGTAGCCCGACAGGTGTGAAATAGCCTGCTAATTTCTCAGGTGAGGGAGGAGCTACGAATTAAAGAACGAGGCGAGTCCCACATTTACCAGGAATCCGTATTCTCCGACTAGATGCCCTACTCCCAATTCCCAGTTAAGGGAGCAGGATTTGGACGCAATGAGGAAAGTGGAAAGGCTGTAGCTTCAAAAGGTCCCAGATTCCATCCCTGACACCTGCAGGCAAGGCTAGGAGACACACCTGTCCTGAAACCAAGGAGAGTAAGTGCAGGCCACATTGAGGTAGATGGGCCCCTGGGAGTAGCCAGGATTTATTAGGGGAGGTGCAGAACCAAGTTATCTGCCACACAATTGGTCAGTTAAGTATTTCTATTTATTTACTTGACTGGGGGAGCAGCTGCCCCCACCGCACCCCCCTAGCTATGCCCATGGATGAGCCATTGGTCTGACATGGTTTACTATGTCCCTGTGAAATATGATGAAGTGGCTAGGCAGCAGAGCTGGCCTGCAGGTGAGACGGGGTGAAGCAGCCGCTTCAGGCAGCAGAAATGCAAGAGGCAGCATCCTATCTTCCCCACCACTTCAGACATCACCGGAGCAGCTGTACTTTGGTGCTAGTGTCCCCCCCACCTTGCAGTGGAGGGCAGCCAACACTGAAGCTCTCCAGAACAACTCCCTCTTGGCCAGTTTGAGCAAGAAGAGGGGGTGTTCCAGACAACCTTGCAGAGTTTTGCCCTCTCCCTAGTGATGAGGTTTGCAAAGGCCTTTCCTTTCTGGTCCACATGTGTCTAGCCTTCTGTCTTTCTCTCCCCCCCCCTCCCTCCCTCTCATTCCCCCTATAACTGTATCTAGATTTTCTCTTACTCTTCTTCCCATTTCTGACAATGTACGTACTCAATTGCCTCTTCTCACTTTCAATCAATACTCATCTATCTAAATACATGCTAATAAAATAATAATCTGATTTAAATGCTTTGGAAGAAGGAAAATGGGTATACATGTTTTAGAATAAACTGTAATAATAAATAATATTTTGTAATTCCCATAAATGTGGCAGGTGTTTTCATTTTCCCCTACTCTCTAAATAATCGGGAGTGTCTGTAAAGGCAATGGCAGGCATGAAACTATTAAAATTGTAAATCTACACCAGGGAAAGCAGTGTACAATAAATTGTTATTCATGCTATGCATCAAAAATACATCTAGAGAAAGGATCAATGTATCTCATTAATTCAAAGCCAAGGAACAACCATTTGAAAGTATTATGTCTTCATAGCTATTAAAATATTTATAGCAATTGCTCATTTTTCTTCTAACGTTTCTGAGCATCTTGCTGTTCATCTTGTATTTTCATCTTTTGGTAGAAGACATTATTTCACATCATATATAATAGTGAATGTATAAGAGAGAATCTTCTACTTCCTCATGGAAGTGGTTGCGGATAAATTTACTCTTGTCTCTTGACAAATTTACAAATGTCTCTTGACAAACCCAATACTGACAAACCAAGCTGCTGCAGCATGTTGGAAAGGGCCACAGGGAGGTGGCAAAACATATGCAGAAGTTCCCAGCTTCAATTCCTAAAAGTTCTAGGTAGTAGGGTTGGAAATGTCACGTACCTGAAATCCTGGAGAGATGCTGCCAGTCAGTGTAGACAATACTGAACTAGATGGACCAATGGTCTGACTTGGAATAAGGCAGCTTCCTATGTTCCTGTGCATTAGGAACTACAGAAGAATCGTCTGTCCACACAGTTCATGTAGGGAAGATGCTTCTGCATACGGGGGCCAAACATTTATTTTGTTGACCACCCAACTGCCCAGCCAACAAAGTCCTCACACTAAGTTCAAATGAAAACACCAAGTTTAATCAATAGCTAGTCTTCAGATTTAAATGCTCTACCACAACCATGATGGCTATTATCTTAAAATTTCAAAGTGATGTTCTAAATAATCTGGCTTATTTTGTGCGGGCAATAGCATAGGTGCAGAACAGACCTGCCTTATATAAAGGTCTGAAATATAAAGTTGCTACGAAACTACTTCTGAAACTTTCCACATATTATATCAAGTACATGATGTAAAACTATTCTGGACTGTTAAGAAAATAAGGTACTCTTACTGAACATTATATCCCAACATCTGTAAAATATGTATTTTTACAACCTTGGTCAAACAAGTTCAGTACAGAAAAGTCAAACACAGGAACATTTTATTTAAAGCTGATAACATATATAAAATTACCTTTGCCTATTTCTGACTTCCCCTGAGTATGAACAAAAAAATGCAACAAAATCTGTAATACTACAAACCAAAGATTGTCCCATCTGTCAAGGAATCTGAAGACAGTCACAGAAGACTCAGATGTGGCAAATGTTTCCCACCAGAGGTACCATCCTCAACACTTCAACTCTCCCATAAAATAACTCCTCTATCTCCTTCCTCTGGCACAAGTGGGACTGTGCTGAGTGCAAATCTGGATCTCACCATGTAAATCTGGATCTGGATCTCACCATGTATATTATACTACTGGAAGTGATTCCATTTGGATTACTCCTAGTCCAGTATATTGGGTTTGATTTGAATTAATAAGTCTAGAAAATTCAGTTCCTAAGAAGAAGCAAGAGTGTGGACAAAATAAGACAATCCAGATCTGGCACAGCAGTGCTTTCAAAAATATGGCTTGAAGGTACAGGCTGGAATGTAAAAAGAGTGTTGTATCCTACTAAGATATAGTCATAGTAGATGCATTGAAATTAATGAACCTAAGATAGCCATGTACACTAATTTCAATGGGTGGACTCTTAGTGGGAATAACACTGGATACAACCAATCTCTCAGTGGGATTAACACTTGATACAACCAATAATCATGAATGAACTAAACAATTTTAATTGCATATAAGAGCCAGGTGCCAAGCAGATCCAGAATGGTGCACTTTTTCATTTCCAAAAAGCCTTGGCTCAAAATGTTTACAGGGGCAGACCTTCACCAAACAGTCTCCAACTTTCTGACAGGGTTAAAGAAATTATGGCATTTCTCATTATAGACTCTTCAGTATTGCTCCATAAAAACTAGTCATTCTTTTTGGTGTATCAGACATGTAAGTAGAAAAGCCTTTACACCTTTTCCTCCTTAAAAGAAAAGTAACTACAGGATGAACTGAGCAGTAACATACGCAATAGATCATCCAGCCCCATAACATTAATAAGATCAAGTCATTTCACACATACTTAATGTTTATGCGATTGTTTCTCTTTTCATCACTATAAAGTTTATAGTATAAAATATTGCGGAGTTGTCTTCCTCCTTGATCTTTTATATAAAATGGTAAAAATAAAATCTGGCATCTTTATAAAAAAATAAATGTAAACCAGGTTCTAATGAACAAGCAGCAAACTAGTTTGGCACGACAAAGAGGGCTTGGGACTTCAGTTTCTCAAGCAGTAGCCCCATGCCCCATGCCAACCACCAAGTTTTGGAACTGAGGACCATTTCATAAACAATTAAAATTGCATGGGAAGAAGGCATGCTGTTCAAAGTAAAACATTCCACTAGACTCCCAAATCTTCTAGGTGCACTCAAAAGAGCTCATCATATCCCTTTCCATTTGGGCTTAGTTAGTTAAGTGCACCTTCTGTCCCTTGAAAAGTATGCCCATCTCCACCAAATTTTTCCATTAGTAGGCACTAAAACCATGGAAGTGAGAGCTGGACCATAAAGAAGGCTGATCGCCGAAGAATTGATGCTTTTGAATTATGGTGCTGGAGGAGACTCTTGAGAGTCCCATGGACTGCAAGAAGATCAAACCTCTCCATTCTGAAGGAAATCAGCCCTGAGTGCTCACTGGAAGGACAGATCGTGAAGCTGAGGCTCCAATACTTTGGCCACCTCATGAGAAGAGAAGACTCCCTGGAAAAGACCCTGATGTTGGGAAAGATGGAGGGCACAAGGAGAAGGGGACGACAGAGAATGAGATGGTTGGATGGTGTTCTTGAAGCTACCAGCATGAGTTTGATCAAACTGCGGGAGGCAGTGGAGGACAGAAGTGCCTGGCGTGCTCTGGTCCATGGGGTCACGAAGAGTCGGACACGACTAAACGACTAAACAACAACAAAACCACCACCACCAGCTGTATCAGAAATCTCACTTGCTGCGTTGGTATAACTATCCATATTAGGTCACTGATTTCCTGCATAAAGATAGGTGAGCAGGACTCTCTTCTGGCATACAAGCAGAAGTGTTTTGCTGTTTCATTCAACACTCTGATGTATAAAGCGTTACTTATGGACAACAGGCATTCAAGCCATCTTACTATCACCATTTACCGTATTTTTCGCTCCATAAGACGCACCAGACCACAAGACGCACCTAGTTTTTGGAGAAGGAAAACAAGAAAAAAAATATTCTGAATCTCTGAAGCCAGAACAGCAAGAGGGATCACTGCGCAGTGAAAGCAGCAATCCCTCTTGCTGTTCTGGCTTCTGGGATAGCTGCGCAGCCTGCATTCGCTCCATAAGACGCACACACATTTCCCCTTACTTTTTAGGAGGGGAAAAAGTGAGTCTTATAGAGCAAAAAATACGGTAACCAAAGTGGCCACACCTGATGACATAACCATGGAACTGGGGTAGTTAACCTTGATATGGTAACATTCAGTATTTATAATGTACCATATGATAATGACATTAGTGGTGCTTGGATCTGGATTCAAACCTTGGGGGAAATCACAATCTGATATTTCTGTCAAATGGAAATAACAAACAAAGCTGTTGTAGGGATGAGGAGTTATAATTTAAACCATGTCTCCCTGCATCACATGTTTTATATGAACATTCACAAATCTGCTATATGATCTGATGGCTTGCTTTTGTATCTTCTTTATAGACATGGAAGCTGATGGTGTTTCTCTCTCTCTAAGAGCTTGTGGTAGCATGGTAGTAATTGCCCACAGAGCAATGTTGCTATTTCAGTTCACAGGTTCAGCAGGTTTTTGCAGTGCTTAAAAACCTGCAAAACCTATTTGACTAGAGGCAATAGTGGGTCAACAGAAATGAATGTATATACCATGGGGAATGTTGCATTTATCATACTACTACCATTCTTAGAAAACTGCTCTCTCTCCACAGCTAGGGTACCTGCTGCTCTACTTTCAATTAAAATACCTGAATATTCTTTCCCTGCTACATATGTTTCAGCAATTAAAGTGACTGGCACATACTTTGTACTCAAAGTAATTACATTAGTGCCTTTTGTTTTCATGTATAGCCTCTCTGCAATATCCTGAGAGAAATCTCAAGTCATCACTTCATGAATGTATCCAAGAAAGAAATTATTGTTAGCCTTCTTTCAGGTTTTACAGGCTGTGCAGTTTCCTGTTTCATGTGTCATCTTCTGAAAGGCACTGCACAATGAGACCAAATTTATGCATTGTAATTACCAAGTAACAAGTGAGTCAAGATTACTTTTTAGAGATGGTCTGCATGTTGCTGTTCTCTAAGATAAAACTGCTTGCATAATTCATGATGACAAGGAGGCCTCAATAAACATGAAGAGCTCTGTGCAAATGTCATTTTTGAGACCACAATATCCAAGGCACCACAATTACAACAAAGCTTTATCCCATAATAATTTATATCTGTGCCCCCATCCCCCGCAACTTAGTAAGATGAGCAGAAGGAGTAAACAGAAACTAATCATAACGCACGATCAGTCAAGATGGGCATCCTGGTAGCTTAGACGCAGTGAAAGGAGCTGAGCTAGTTTTTTCTCTTCCTTTCCGCTGGAAAAAAATCGCTTTTATTTTAAAGTTGCCTTAATGAGAATCTTCCATTTGTTTTTTTATGAAACTGCCACAGTTCATTCCAGGTGCAATGAAGGCAAAATGCATCATGCTGAAACACAGTCACATTTTACAATATTGGTTAATGTTGTCTTGAACTGTGCTGAATCTGGTTTACAGGTTGCATTTTGGGTGCCTCTGGAATGGACACATGATAGAAGTTTGGTAAGCGGATGTCACATCGGAATCCTTTCCCCAGGTTCACTCTGTCATTCAGAGCATAGAGCTTATCGGCAATGTCATTCCCAATTAGAATCGAAAATATCCGTGAGATGAATCGGTGTTTAGCAAAGAGTAAATACATTTTTTTCCTCCTCCAGGCCACATATCGACAGTCTGTTTCTGCTGTGAGGGTTACCTGAAAGAAACATTGGGAGAGGGAGAGGGAAGGGGAGAGAGAGAGAGAGAGAACACAGAAAGTTAAAATTATATCCGTGCACTGATGTCTTTACAACTGAGATCCACCTTCCTTTGGTGAAGGAAAATGGACCATTATGTGTTTCCTCATTCTGATGCAACGAAGAGATGTGTTCCCAGATCAGTTATTGGATCAGGAATTGAATGCACATCCAAATATGTGTCTGAGCATGGATACTATATATGGGGGCAGCAAGTGGGGACATCTTTTGAGAGACCAATTGAGGGCATACACTCTCCACCCTACTCTGTAACCTTTTATACTCCGGGGAGGATCCATTATTACAGTTTAAAACAGAGGTTTTCAACCTTTTGAGTCCACTGCTCCCTTGACCAACTAAATTCTTTCTGTGGCACCCCTGTGGGGCTCAGGAACCCAATTAAGTCACCCCTTGCTTGCAGAGCTAGCCGCCTCTCACCCTTTTACGAACCCCCTCCCTTGTGGAGTGTTCCCTCAGCCTCCTCTCCCTCTCCTTGGGAGTCCTCCAGGCAGCTGCCACCGCTGATCTCTGAGCTGTCCCCCTTGCCCCAAAAAGAGGTGCCTCCTCCCACTGCCCCACAGGGGCCTGGAAAGTACCTCCTGGCCAGCCCCAGAGGCACCATTCACCTGGGGAGCTTGTAGCCAGGGCTACTGCAACATACAGCTGTGCAAGTCTCTGGGAGGCAGAGATGCAAGAGGGGCATCAGAGGAGGGAGGGAAAGAAAGAGGGACAGTGTTGTCCGCAGCACCCCTGACCATCATCCAAGGCACCGCAGGGTGCCACGGCACACTGGTTGAAAACCATTGGTTTAAATAATGCTGTGCATGTGCAGACAGGAGGAGGAACATGTGTTCTGTACAAATGGCAAATCAATAGATCTGTTTCCATTTATATCAGCTTAAGAAATGGGCTTATACAGTGGAATGAAGAGCAAGAGGAAAGCTTTCAAAATGTTCTCTCTGGATCTGGAAATCTTTTTACTTCCATCATCATTTTTTTTAAAGGCCTCACTATGTTAGTAACAGAATGCTTGGCTCTTTGAATTTGTAGCACCTGTGTAGAGCAAGCCTCAATATCAGGGAAACCTCACTGGCTGGCATTGCAAGCTATCCAAGATACGAGTATTTACAGAAATTCTCATGTTGAGTGTTTCTGCCTGTAAGCACCTGTGATTTCACTGCTTCTGGATGGAAGAAGGAAATAAAAAAGATCTAAATCCATAGCATCCTCAAATGTTTACTCCAGTTTGAATGCTCTACATCATTAGAAAGGACCTTTGTCCCCAAGCAAGCTTTAATTTTGGCTGAGCAGTTGCTGGAGTCTCTGCATCTTGGATTCTGCGAAAGAGAGGATGTTAGATTATCCATCATATCTGCAAAATCCCCCTACCTGAAAAATGCCTTCTTCTGTGGGTCTTAGTGAATCCCATTCAGGCGAATCCAGAAACTGGAGTGGGAAAATATAATGCAGAAATTCCCCATCCACTGTCACTCTGATCCTAACAAAACAGAGCAGTGTGTTAATATTGTTAGCACAGAGAAAAGGAATTAGATTAGTTCTTTTAAAAAAGCAATGGCTGGGTATGGATAAAATTTAGTTTCCACAGATTTCATAACAACCAAAAGAGCTTCATTTTCATTTTGGGTGCATACTAGACATACTGCAGGATATCAAAGAGAGCAGATATTAAACGTTATCTCACACAGTTCAAAGTTTTCCATTTTTATGCCAAATTATGTTGGGAAGTTGCATAATAAATTTCATACATAAAATGTTCATCTTTCAAATGTTATAAGCAGCAAGTGACAATACATTAATAATACCATTTGCACATGCAAGGAACAAAAAATAATTCCAATTCATGTCTTCTTAAAGAGTTCCTGAATCTCCTTTCCACTGAGTTTTTCAGAACACAAAAATGTATAAAACAGAGTCATCCATCCCAAAAGATAAGCCTGACTCATAAGCTACAGCGCCAGAGGGATAAGGGAGCTGCATTGTGGAATAATGTGTCTTCCGGACTAACCCAGCCTTTTTATCATTTTATCATTTATCATTTTATAACTGAGATGCTCCTTCCTTTGGTGAAGTTTTCCAAAACTGCACAAAAGTGAACCATTATGTGTTTTCGCACTCTGATCCAACTAAGAGATGTGTTCACAGATCAGTTACTGGATCAGGAACCGAATGCACATCCAAATATGTATCTGAGCATGGATACCGACTATATATGGAGGCAGCAAGGAGGGGACATATATTTCATGCATTGGGTGTTAACTGATGGATGTTGTTACCATCGAGATGTGGTGGCACCATGCTTAGAAAACCTTTTTTAAAAGGATTATTCAACATTATGGAAGGTATGGTCAATCCATTGCTATTGGCCAACATATAAATGAAACCAGTATTCAGAGTCAGAATGCCTATGAGCAAACAGGAGAGGACTCGCCTTCAAGCACTGCTTATGAATTTCCAAAGGTACTTGGCTGACCACTGCTGGAAACAAAATGGTGGCCTTGATTGGCATTTGCCAGTTTCAGAAGGGCTACCACGTACAGGCAGCAGATCCCTGCTGACACACAGGGACCAGAAAATGTGCCATATTTTCTATCTACAATGTGACAGATGGAGCTTCCCCTAGATTGGTGGCACATTAGGCACAACTCACACACCAATTTAAAGATTAATATATTTTTTAAAAGATGTCTCAATTCCCAGATCTTCAAAGAGATGAAACTGGTCACATAGGCAGCAGTGTTCTCCTCCATTACCTTGCACACTCATAAAGCAGAATGGTTTTAGAGAATACATAGTGGTGAACAAGGTTACTGAATTTAGTGTTCAGAAATATCCAAGTTAATTTTTAGACTTCACATTACATAGCAGAAAGCATGGCTGAGGGCAAGGAGGGAGGCAGAGCAATGTAAAAAGGGAATCTGCTATGAAGAGGGGAAAGAGAAACACACACTGCCTGGTAATCCTATTTTCTAAAACTCAATTCAAACTTCCAAGCAGTCATTTCTCTTTACATTTTTCATTTATATAGGTGCTTTTTATAGAAAAAAGAAAGAAAGAAAGAATAATTATGAAAGCTATTCTTCCAGGGAAGCTAAGTCTTACCAGAAGCTGCAGAGTTAATGTTTTTTGGCACTTGCATGGATTTGTAGACTACAAGTGATAATTAAAACACACCCTTCTTCCCCTCCTTAAGCTGTGGCACCTTTGGTAGTAGAAATGTTTTTGCACTCAAGTTTAAAGTGTCAGAAATGCTTACTGCATTCAGTTTAAACAGGAACAAAAGAAAAACAAAATACAGCATTCTTGATTATTGTTCTGTTTCTAAATTTACAAGCAGGGTGTAAGAATGATACAAACCTTCCTGACAGAAGCAAGGAGAGCTTATCAATTGGTGTTTTGCCTTGCACGGCATAACAGTGCTCCTTCTCCAGTGTAACTACTTCTTCATCACAGCACAGGATGATCTTTCTAAAAATTGTCATTGAAATCCCCAGGGGCCGGAACATAGCAAGGTAAAGCTCCTGGAATTCTTTGTCAAAGGCAACACTCCGGACTTGGTAGGCCACATAAATGAACTGTACAAAGCATATCACAAACAGTATAAAATTCCAAGAGAAAATGTCAGCTGCACAGACATCCAGCCATGACCAGACAGACGAGCAGAGAAAACCTAGTCCAAGCAAAAAGAAGACGTAGAGCAGGCCAAAAATGCCACTTCCACCCATGTAGCCAACAACAAACAAGATGCTGGCCAAATGATAGATTGATCCTTCTGCTTCCGACTTCCAGTTGACACAGATTGGGTGTGCATATATCAAACTGTCCCAAAAACTTGAGTTGTCTTCCATGGCTGGAACATCCAATTGATCGGTATTGATTGTCATTGTCTGTCTCTGCGATTTCAAAAACTCTGTTAAAAAAATAAGGTTGTGACAGAATAACAGCCCATCATTTCTCCAACTTTGCCTTCATTAGCTGGTCCATGCATTCTATAGCTTAAAGAGATGCAAAGTTACTCAGCTAGGGAAACAGTCTTCTTAGACATCCATACTGTTCCAAGTTGTGTCCTGAGACTTCCATGTGTGCTTGGTTCATGATGTTACTGATCTGTCCAAGAGAAAGAATAAAGAGGAAGGGAAAGTAGAAACATAGAAAGGAGCATTTATACAACTGTTTTGATATTAAGCCACAAAAAAAGTTTGCTTAGCTCAAACTATGTATTTCCAAGGCTTGGTACAGACCTTTATTCGATACAATATTATTATTCATTTGTATAGTATTTTCACTGTTGACTCCTGTGCACGATTACTCAGGTTCAGCAAGTTCAATGAGGCTTGTTCCCAAGTAACAGAAGAATCCAAAGTATAGAAAGCTGACTGAAGGTGGCATACATGGTTCTTCCCCTTCTTATTTAATCCCTACAACACCCTGTGGGGTAGGTTAAGCTGGGAAGCAGTGACTGGCCCAGGGTTACCCAGCAAGCTTCATGGATGGGTGGGGATCTGAACCCTGGTCTTCCATGTCCTGGTATGACATTCTAACACTACTCCACTCTGGTTCTCTCTTATCTGACAACATAAGTAGCAGTATTTTTTTAATATATATTTTTAAAGCAAGCTAAAAACTGCCAAAGTGGGCAACATTTACAGGTCATCCTTAAGTTAATGGCAACAACAATAACTTGGTCCCAGTGTTGTACACAACCTTCAATAATATTCTTTAATTGCTCTTATTTGTCCCAGCGTGAGGTGGTTAAGTAAATATTAAAAAGAAGCACAATGGCTTGAATCCAGACTTTATCTTCCTTGGACCAAGGGGCTCTTTCTGCCCATGGAAGTGAATAAGCAAATAAGAGTAGATGTGACTTTTGCAGATATCCACCTCCCCCTGCAGCCCCCAATGACCTTTTTTGTTTTTTAAGGAGGGGGAGAATTGCAAAAGTTGCCTTCCCTCTGCCCCACCCTGCTCTATCAGCAGAAGCAAGGACTGGATCCAACCCAATAAATAATGGCAGTTCTAATATACAGGGCATGTGAAAAAAAGTGAGTGGAGTTTTCCAAAGGGATCCCCTCCCCAAAAGTCTGAAGGCATGCAAAGCATATTGGGTGAAACCCAGGGAGGTTGGACCTGATGGCCCTTGTGGTTCCTTCCAACTCTACAATTCTATGCTTCTATGAAAACAAGTCAGCTGTTGAAGTCCAGCAGGTTTCTGGCCCTATTGTCTGCCAGGATGGTAGTTGAAAACAATATCTAAGCCACTCTGCCTGCTTTGGAAGAACATCAGGATGGTATAGTAAATGAATTAAATTTTAATATAAACAGTGTTGTAAATTTACATGCACCTCAACAGTCTTCTTATACTTTTAAAATATAGTTTTCAGGAGCAGCTGCTGAATGTCTGAGGTTTTTCTTCTTGTTCTGTTGAAAGTGTAAAGCCCCACTGGCTTTGACTCAGTTCTAAGAGTAAAATTCACCTGTGCAAAATGACATCAAGCTGCAGGCACAGCAGGAAAGCAAAAATTACAATTTGCCTTTGAAATAATTACCATCAAAACCCCCGAAAATAGAGCAGTTTTAAATGTCAGTGCTTTTCTGTGTTAAAGAAACCAATCATCCATTCATTATCTTCCATGGGGAATCAATGGAGCTTATTTTTCCTCAGCCACTCAATCACTTTGCTCTCTGAATGCTGAGAGGATTCAGCACTTCAAAAGTGCCATTGCTGTGGTGAATGCAAACAGAAGCTCAAGCAGGGCATGGAAAATTATCAATATCACATTTCTCAGGTGATATGTTTTAATTCTTTTATGGGCTTCTCAAGAGACCATTCATAGCACGATCTGAACAAGCTGTTGCTAGGCTTATGTTCACACAAGCAGAGTCTCTGTGTAACAAAGAGCTCAGTTCTGCTTCAGCTTGTGTTGCAAATAGTTTGGATGTAGAACAGAAGAATAAAGGCACGGAGGCATCTTGATAATGTGGAGTAAAATATAAACTGCTTCAAAATACAATGCACAAAATAATTATGGAAAGGGAAACACCACAGGAAGTATACAACAATTCAAGAGATAAAGAATTGTTTGGACCAGTCAATATATGTTACAAAGGATACCTGAAGTGTACCTAGCCATCCTTTAGAAGAGGGGTGGGTAACCTGAGATACTCCAGATGTTGACCATGCTGGCTGTGGCTGATGGGAGTCCCAGCCTCTAAATCATGGAGCCTCAGTTTAATGAAAATAGAATCTTATGAGATCAGATCCCCCCCCCCATTTCGTGCATTTCAAGAGGGATGACCTAAACCTGTCCTTACTGCATCAGCAAATAGCCCTTTTGACACCAAGGTATTTTAAGAAACTGGACCAAACCTTAGAGGAGCTTTTAAGAGCATTATAAATGGTTAATGCCTCCAGAACAGTCTGTTTTAATTGCATCCTTCATCATACTTTACAGGCTCCTTATTATAGTTTTTGCAGATTCAGTGTATTCATCTCAGAAGTCCAATCACAAAACAGCCAAGTACTAATCAAAGAATGATAGTTAAGGTGGGATAAGTCCCACGATTGGAATGTAATAATGGAGGGATACAATCTATTTCAGAGAAACAGACCAGACAAAGTGAGAGCATTTGGGTCAAAATTAAGGGAGAGAAGAATAACAGAGACCTCATTGTGGGAGTTTACTATAGATCCCCAAGCCAAACGGAGGACATAGATGATGCCTTCCTGGAACAGATGGCCAAGCATGCAAAAGGAAGGGAGATAGTAGTAATGGGGGACTTCAATTACCTGGATATTTGTTGGATGTCAAACTCAGCCAAGAGCATAAGGTCAAACAGATTCCTCACTGGCCTTGCAGACAACTTCATTGTCCAGAAAGTGGGAGAAGCAACAAGAGGAACAGCTATTTTAGATCTGGTCCTAACCAATGTTGATGACCTGGTTAGTGGGGTAGAAGTGGAAGAATCATTAGGCGCGAGTGATCATGCTCTTCTGAAGTTTACTATACAGCGGAAAGGAGCAGCCAAGCATACTAGGACTCAATTTCTTGACTTTAAGAAAGCATACTTCGTAAAACTTAGGGAAGTGCTGGGTGAGATCCCATGGACAGTAATACTAAAAGGAAAGGGAGTTCATGATGGCTGGAAGTTTGTTAAGAGGGAGATAGTAAAAGCAGAACGTCAGGCAATACCAATGAGACGGAAACATGGAAGGTGCCTAAAGAAGCCAGGGTGGCTATCTAAAGAACTTTTAACTGAGTTAAGATTAAAAAAAGATGTGTACAAAAAATGGAAAAGGGGGGAAACCACCAAAGAGGAATTCAAACAAATAGCCAGCACGTGTAGACACAAAGTCAGAAAAGCTAAAGCACAGAATGAACTCAGGCTTGCTAGAGAGGTTAAAAGCAACAAAAAGGTTTTTATGGATATGTCCGTAGCAAAAGGAAGAACAAAGAAACAGTGGGGTCACTCAGAGGAGAAGATGGTGAAATGCAAACAGGGGACACAGAAAGGGCTGAACTCCTCAATGCCTTCTTTGCCTCAGTCTTCTCCGATAAAGAAAACAATGCCCGACCTGAAGAATTTGGAACAAATGATTCAGCAAAGGAAACACAGCCCAGAATAACTAAGGAGATAGTACAAGAATACTTGGCTAGTTTAGATGTATTCAAGTCTCCAGGGCCAGATGAACTGCATCCAAGAGTATTAAAAGAACTGGCAGATGTGATCTCAGAACCACTGGCAGTCATCTTTGAGAATTCCTGGAGAACAGGCGAAGTCCCGGCAGACTGGAGGAGGGCAAATGTTGTCCCTATTTTCAAAAAGGGGAAAAGAGAGGACCCAAATAATTACTGCCCAGTCAGTCTGACATCAATACCAGGGAAGATCCTGGAGCAGATCATTAAGCAAACAGTCTGTGAGCACCTAGAAAGGAATTCTGTGATCACCAATAGTCAGCATGGATTTCTGAAAAATAAGTCATGTCAGACTAACCTGATCTCGTTTTTGGACAGAATTACAAGCCTGGTAGATGAAGGGAATGCAGTGGATGTAGCCTACCCTTGATTTCAGCAAGGCATTTGACAAGGTGCCCCATGATATTCTTGTAAAGAAGCTGGTAAAATGCGGTCTTGACTATGCTACCACTCAGTGGATTTGTAACTGGCTGACTGACCGAACCCAAAGGGTGCTCATCAATGGTTCCTCTTCATCCTGGAGAAGAGTGACTAGTGGGGTGCCACAGGGTTCTGTCTTGGGCCCGGTGTTATTCAACATCTTTATCAACGACTTGGATGATGGACTCAAGGGCATCCTGATCAAATTTGCAGATGACACCAAATTGGGAGGGGTGGCTAACACCCCAGAGGACAGGATCACACTTCAAAACGACCTTGACAGATTAGAGAACTGGGCAAAAACAAACATGATGAATTTTAACAGGGAGAAATGTAAAGTATTGCACTTGGGCAAAAAAAATGAGAGGCACAAATACAAGATGGGGGACACCTGGCTTGAGAGCAGTACATGTGAAAAGGATCTAGGAGTCTTGGTTGACCACAAACTCGACATGAGCCAACAGTGTGACGCGGCAGCTAAAAAAGCCAATGCAATTCTGGGCTGCATCAATAGGAGTATAGCATCTAGATCAAGGGAAGTAATAGTGCCACTGTATTCTGCTCTGGTCAGACCTCACCTGGAGTACTGTGTCCAGTTCTGGGCACCACAGTACAAGAAGGACACTGACAAACTGGAACGTGTCTAGAGGAGGGCAACCAAAATGGTCAAAGGCCTGGAAACGATGCCTTATGAGGAACGGCTAAGGGAGCTGGGCATGTTTAGCCTGGAGAAGAGGAGGTTAAGGGGTGATACGATAGCCATGTTCAAATATATAAAAGGATGTCACATAGAGGAGGGAGAAAAGTTGTTTTCTGCTGCTCCAGAGAAGCGGACACGGAGCAATGGATCCAAACTACAAGAAAGAAGATTCCACCTAAACATTAGGAAGAACTTCCTGACAGTAAGAGCTGTTCGACAGTGGAATTTGCTGCCAAGGAGTGTGGTGGAGTCTCCTTCTTTGGAGGTCTTTAAGCAGAGGCTTGACAAGCATATGTCAGGAGTGCTCTGATGGTGTTTCCTGCTTGGCAGGGGGTTGGACTCGATGGCCCTTGTGGTCTCTTCCAACTCTATGATTCTATGATTCTAACCTAAACCACTAGCAGAATTCAAAGTGGAAAAACACTGCACAAGTGTTGCCTGATGCTCTTAATCCAATGCACGTTACACAAAAGGTTAGAATGGTTAAAACTTAGCCGCATTTTGAAGGCCAAACTAGACCAGGAGCAGGGAACATTTTTTTTAGGAATGTAAGTGCCTGCAGCATCTTGTTCTCACTATGGTAGCCCTCAAACAGGACTTGAGCACAATAACACTCTCCCCTCCTGTGGTTTCCAGCAACAGGTATTATGAAGCAAAATTTTCAGCCTGAGTATCACATTCATTTCTGGGCCACATTCCAAGGGCCACATTCCAATGGTGAGGGGCCAGAAGCAAAAGTAGGTAGAGTCTAGCTTCCATTCATTACACCTGCTTAGATGCTTCCTTCTATGTGATTTATCCATTTTTTTGTTTATTACGTTTATATCCTCCCTTTCTTCTGAGGAGCTGAAGGCGGTGCAAATTATTCTCACTCTGCGCCTTCATTTTAATGTCACAATGATCCTGTCATGTTGGCTAGACTGAGAGACAGCGAGTGGCTGAGTCATAGCCACAGACCAGGACCCTTCAGAGGTGGAGACCTCTGGTAACTGCAGCTCTGAGAAGGAGATGGATCCACACCACGGGCTTTCCCATGTGCATCCACAGGCACAACTTCATGCCCTTGGATCCTGATGAGCCACATCTGCCATCAGACTCTGATAGCTAGTCCACAGACTCCTCAGGGGATCAAGAGAGCCCTGAAGAGAGATCCCCCACAGCCAGGTACCTCAGGACCCCAAAGGAACCTATGTCTGCAGAATACACCAGCCATTTAACTCACCAGGGTGCAGCACTCAGAGCTGGGGTCTGCTACCTGATATTACTATAAAACTCAACTAGCTGCTCCAGAACAAGTTCAATGTTTTGCCTCAGCTACAGGAGCATTATTTGTGGTCCTGAACCGCATCTTCTTTCTTCCTCCAAGAGACAGACTTTGCCATCCTGCCTGCCTGGGCAACCAGGCACTACTGACCTTCCCTTTTGGGGGGGGCATCACTCCTTCCTAGTGATGGGCATCACTGCAGATCATAACACTTCATAGCTCATATAAATTACCTTACCATAGTTTTTCTCTGTACTGTATTTTTTGTTTTTATATATTTATATTCATTTTTCTGAGAAGCAGCTGTATGAAACATGTTTTCATCCCTAGGAATGCATATTCTGATTAGCAAAACCTTGAATGCTCTTGCATTATTTTGAGGAAATACCCAAGATTCTCAAGTTACTCATGAAATCCAGGAACAGACACATTAAAACAGGACACAGTAAGCAGTTTCCCAGAGTACAAAATAATCTAGCAGTTAATCAACAGAAGCCCATAATATATAGAGAGAATGCCAAATTATTCAGAGCTTGTGAGAAATATTGATTTAGTGGTCTTGTCTGTGTTGACTATTTGTTATTTTGAGGCATGTGCCAACTGCATAATTGACATAATGTACACAAAGGGGAGCCCAGTTCTTGGGAGTTGAATTTGCAAGTTAAGAATTTATTATTGCTTCATTCAGAACAAAAAATCTAAACACAACTCCTGTCAGCATAAGTAGAGTATGCTCTGGGAAATCAAATGTGGCACAGTACAGAAATCAACGTACTGCTGATGGTAAACAGGACTGACCTCATCCAGAGAAACTGAGTTGCACTCAGACCAGGTTGAAATTCACAAGACATGCTAGTTCCAACTGACTTTAGTTCCAATGGTTGTAAAAAGATTGAAGAAAGATTAACTTCTCTGGATGGGGCTTGTATGCTTTGAAGAGTTCTTTAATCAATAGACAGCATAGGGGGGGAAAGACAGAGAAATGTTCTGCTGAATTGCTTGCACTATCACTTGTAGAAGCAAATCCCAATTCAGTAATTTGCTGCAATCTAATTTAAATGGTTTACATCTAACAGTAGAGTTTAACAATTTACAGCTGTACAGCTGTCTCCTCCAGTACTGAATTAGAATCACTTTTGTCCAACAAGAGATAACATAAATGTTTCAGCCGTTTCTTCCTAGAATCTTTATCCAATTATTACAATTTTCTGGCGCAACAACACATTAATTGTACCAGGAGTATTTTTATAAACACAGACACATCCAGTTTGTCCACGAATTGTTTGCTTGCTACAGGGAGAGATAGGGAATTGCAGAAAATTGCCTCCCTGTTACCATTTCCGTTGCTGGACTCCTTCCATCAGTGGACAGACACCATTGGATACCACCATTAGGTTCATATAGTCATATTATGGCAGTGAATTATGAGAAAGTGCACTTACACATTACCTTTTTCCATTATGTGTTTTCTAATTCAATTGTACACACATTATTTCATTTATCATAGAATAAATAGCATTAACAGAATACAGACCTGCTTCTTATTCACAACCTCTGTTTCCTATTCCCAATCTTATATTTTTTCTACCACTTCTTGTTTCTGTACTTTGTCCTATTACATGATTTGAACTTTCATTGGAAACTTGGTTTATTTAAAAAACAACAACAAACCATTTCTATTATGGCAAGGTATTTTCTACACCTTTATCTAAAGGTAAAGGGACGCCTGACCATTAGGTCCAGTCGTGACGTGACTCTGGGGTTGCGGCGCTCATCTCGCTTTAATGGCTGAGGGAGCCGGCGTACAGCTTCCGGGTCATGTGGCCAGCATGACTGAGCCGTTTCTGGAAAACCAGAGCAGCACATGGAAACACCGTTTACCTTCCCTCCGGAGCGGTACCTATTTATCTACTTGCACTTTGACATGCTTTTGAACTGCTAGGTTGGCAGGAGCAGGGACCGAGCAACGGGAGCTCACCCCATCGCAGGGATTCGAACCGCCGACCTTCTAATCAGCAAGCCCTAAGCTCTGTGGTTTAATCCACAGCGCCACCTGCATCCCACACGTTTATCTAGCCCTTTATAAAATTTAATCCCTTTTGGGATAAGTAATCATGTTTATTTAACTGGCTGAAATGGCATAGGTGCAAATATATATTTAATTACATTTTAAAGAAAACCAACCCCCAACTTGCCAGGAACTACTCTATGTCTCAAATGTAATGTTTAAAAGCTGCTTGTCAGCTAATGAACTGTGATTGAACCCTGTAAATTCAATACAGTATAACTTTGCTGGTATGTTGCATAACCACATGATGTTCCTCCAGGCAATTTGCTTACCAACAAATTAAGTTCAGGAAGCTTTTCTGTTTCTAAACTAGAGACCGAGGAGCTTTTCTTATTCTAATTTGTGGGTGATGGGTTTACTTTGTAGAGTATGAGTTTGTTGGCTATTACCCAATGTTTTACAGTTCAATCCTACACATGCCTATTTAGATATAAGATACATTGAGTTCAATGACAGTTGCTCTTTGGTAAGTTTGTATAGTGCTGTAGCCTTAATCAATACAGGGGAAAGTAGAAGTTAAATAACAGAAAAGTGTTCTGTGTTCTGTCAAATACATGCTAGTTATAACTAATAGGTTTAATATTCATGTGAATTGCACAGAAAAAGCTGGTAGTTTTTAAAGAGATTTAAAAAATACTGTGAAACAGGAGGTAGGAACCCCAGAAATAGTCCACTTTTGAAAACTGATCAGGATGTCTTCAGAATCATTTGGTAGAATGTGTCATAGAATCATAGAGTTGGAATAGACCACAAGGGCCATCGAGTCCAACCCCCTGCCAAGCAGGAAACACCATCAGAGCACTCCTGACATACTGTACTCTTGTCAGATACTCTTACGATCATCCTCTAGATATGCAAAATGATGTTTCCTCAAGTCTTCTGTACAGCTGTTAGTTTAAAGGGCTTACTTACTGACATTTGTGTTTGGTGGCTATCAGTGACTGCTCAAGGTTGAATGCAGCTAAGTCCTACTCAGAGTAAACCCACTGAAGTGAAGAAATGAACAAAAGTTAGTCATGTCTATTAACTTCATTGGTTTCCTCATTGGGAGAGATAATGTTGAATACCTTCCAGTAAGTTTTGTTGCTGACTAGAAAGAGTAGGTTGTTGGTTTTGTGAACTGATGGTGCTTTGGCATGCAGAGAAGGGGACCAAGATGATTAAGGGTCTGCAAACCAAGCCTTGAGAGAGCTGGTATGTTTAGCGTGGTAAAGAGGAAACTCAGAGGAGATATGATAGCCATCTTCAAATATCTGAAGGGCTGTCACAAGGAGGATGGAGCGAGCTTGTTTTTTTTCCTGCTTCAAAGGCTAGGACCTGAACCAATGGATTCAAGTTACAAGAAAGGAGATTCCAACTAAATATAATGAAGAAAATTCTGACAGTAAGAACTGTTTAGAAGTGGAATGGACTCCCACAAGAGGATTCTCCTTTCTTGGAGGTTTTTAATGTTTTTAGCAGAGGTTGAATGGCCATCTGTCATGGATGCTTTTGTTGAGATTCCTGCATTGCAGGGGGATGCACTAGATGACCCTTGGGTTCCCTTCCAACTCTACAATTCTACGATTCTATGGTTTGCACATGAGCACCACCTGACTGGCTGCCTGTCTGCTCTCTCTACTCCCACGCTTAACTTGTAGATTTGCCAAAAAGCAAGTATTTCCAAAAAGTGTCCATTAGTCTCCCAGAGCTCTGTTCTTAAAGCCTTCATGCTTCCAAACAAAGTAACTTAAGCAACTGCCACACAGCCTTGGATCTAACAAAGTGAAATGTCTCAGAAGCTTACAGTTGTGACCTCGGAAGATCCATAAAGGTGGTGGTGATGAATCACCCAGTTTGCGTTGAAAATACTGCATTCATTCTAAAGCAAGTACTTCTGAGTTATTGAAGAATAGTGGGGTGTTGTTTTTTGAAAGAAAAGTATGTGATGCAAAGTCACTTGAGATTTTCCTTTTATCAGTTTTGTAAAGCCATTCTTATATTATTTTTAAATACATATCATCAATGGATGTGATGGGACTTGCCTTCTCCCCCTTCCTTCGCAGCCCTCATGCCTCAATCTGCTTCAGAGGGTTCCCCCACCTCAGGAACAGGTTTCAGAGGTACATGGGGGCCACAGGGTGGAGGAGAGGAAGGGAAGGTCCTTTTGCAAGCAGAACACCATAACTAGATTTCACCATGTGAGATAAAGGCTTTTTAAAGAAGCAAACGAACACTGTAATAATATAAGACAGTCATAATGTTTTTTGTTTGCAGCCTGAATGTTTTTTGTTTGCAGTTTTGCTATGCTGCATTAAACCTGACCAAAAAGAAAAAAAACCTAATCAGAAAAAATTGAAACACAAACATCCGATTTAATCTGTGAACATGTGATAGCAAGAGGAACTGTATGATTTTTCTTCTGAGGTTTTAACAATTATCTGAGAGTAAGTTCCACTCAGTGGGGTTTACTTCTGGATAAACATGTGAAATTTGGTGCAGAAACTCAACATGGTTCTAAGAAGTATTATAACTTACATCACGGGTCAGCAAACTTTTCCAGCAGGGGGCCATTCCACAGTCCCTCAGACCTTGTGAGGGGCTGGACTATATTTTGAAGGGGAAAAAATGAATGAATTCCTATACCCCACAAATAACCCAGAGATGCATTTTAAATAAAAGCACACATTCTACTCATGTAAAAACACGTTGATTCCTGGACCGTCCATGGGCCAGATTTATAAGGTGATTGAGCCGGATCTGACCCCCGGGCCTTAGTTTGCCTACCCATGACTTAGATCTTGGCTTAAGGGACGGCTTGCAATGCACATATATGTACCACAGGAAATGTAGCTATTTGCATATCCTATTTCCTACAACTGAAAGGATACAATGTAGGATGGATAGTAATGTGGAGTGATGAGTTCAAATCTTGGCTGCTCCAGCTTCCCAAGAAGGAGCAAGTGAAATGCAGAGCCAAACGGCAAGTACTTGCCCTGCCCTGTGCTCTCTCAGCTCGATGTGCTAGTGACACCCATTCATAAAGCTTTTTTTCTGAAAAGAATCCAGCTGGACTGGAGATGTTATATGCACCACTGTCACATCATAAAGCAATAACCCAAACTTTATGATTATTTTTTTTTTGCTATTGCAGATAACCTCTGCAAGGAGCTGGCTTCCCCTCTGCTATTAAACCAAATAAATCATACACCTCTCCCGGAATTCATATGCAAGTCAACTGCCATCCCATCAACATTATCACAAGAATGCTGGCACCCCAGGTTTCTCTAGTGACAGACATCTTTACAGCATTACCAAGTGGATCTGAATTCAGTATTATAAAAGCTCCCTTGCTGAATGTGTGCTTTGTTTTGTTTTCTAACCTACGAGCAAGCAAACTGTGGCAAGTGAAAAAATAAACAACTAAAAAGCACTGGTGCATCAAATGTATCATTTTCCTGCCAAGTTTTACAATGTTACGTATCTTCAGAGCTGTTCATACATTTTGGAGAAAAACAAATACTTGTTTTATCCCTCTATGTAGGTTGGTATACAAATTAAATTTATTATTATTATGTGCTAGCATCCTACCTGAGAGTTTCCATGTTCACTGACACTTAAGAACCTTTTGCATTGCCAACACCCATTCATGATGCAAAGAATGCCTCTGGTCTTATGTAAGAGTACATTTCTCTCATTAGACCACAACCAGACTCCGCATACCCTGGAAAATGGGCAAGTGCTTCCAGTGTCCCTGCAACATTTAATGCTGTTCTGTCTCTTGTTAAAACCTGTACCCACTTGCTGAAGGAAGTGGTGAATCTGTGGTTAACTCCCATCAGCCCCAACTAGCATGGCCAATGATGGGAGTTGAAGCCCAACAAAATTCTGAATGGTCAGATTATCTATCCCCACTGTAAATACGCCATGTACAAAATTGAACCGGATCTACATAGAGTTGAATTGAAAATCCCAAGTCCTTTCTTATATCAATGGGGCAAATAATTATAGCCACTGTTGTGTAGTGGTGAAGACCACCAGGAGACTAGGGTTCAGATCTCTACTCAGCCATGAAGCTCACTGGGTGATCTTGGGTCAGTCACTAACTTACCTCACAGGGTTGCTGTGGGGATTAAGGAGGGAGTGAACCATGTATTCTATCTTGTGCTCCTCTGAGAAAAGGGTGGGATATGAATGCAGTAACTAAGTAAGTATTTCTACCTCATGGTTGGCTTCCAACCTACAAAATGAAAACATGGCTATGCTTCTTATTATTTATTTGTTGCATTTATATTCTGACTTTCTTCCATCATGGAGCTCAAGCAAGTGTGTGCATGAGTTTCCCAGGTGATCTCACACTGAGGAACTCTGCTGCAGGCAGCTGATTGTATGTCATATGCCTTCAGACCATGCCCTTCCTTCTAAGTCCCTACTGGACTCTGTGGGACTTATGGTACTTCAGAGTGGCATAAGATTGGGCTGCAAGCATGAGTGTAGCCAAGGAGGGGAACAGGGGACAGCTGCCATCCAAATCAAGTAAATAAATAAAAATACTTAACTAATTGACCAATCACGTTGCAGATGGCACAGTTCTGACCCGCCTAACATAAATCCTGGCTAGGCACATGGATGCAAGTGAGTCTTATCTAGGCCATGGCTCAACAAAAACACAACACAATCTGTTTGTTTTAATGTGAGCCTCCTTGGCTTTGTCAAAGAAGGTCAAGAAAAGAATAAAATCCACAAAAGTCTTGTAGCACTTTAAAAAACTAACAAATGTATTACTGCACTAGACCTTTGTTGAATCTAGTCCACTGAAGCTTATGTTAGTTTTGAAAAGTGCTGCAAGGCTGTGGTTCCTGCTGCAGCAAATTAACACAGCAAGCCCTCTCTAAACTGAGGTAAGAAAACGTCTTAGTGAATAAAAGTGTGTACAAAAAGGCTGAAGTTTCGATCTTGGACTAGGTACACATAAATTTTAGTGTTATGATTTGGGAATGCCCAAAGACTATTTTTGGTATGCGCTAATTTGTAATTGTCAGATTAGTGTGACAGAACCATAGTTCTAGACTTGGAAGGGATCTCCGAGATCATCTAGTCCAGGGTTTCCCAAACTTGGGTTGCCAGCAGTTTTTGGACCACGGTTCCCACCATCCCTGACCCATTGGTGCTGCTAGCTAGGGAGCATGGGAGTTGTAGTCCAAAAACTGCTGGAGACCCAAGTTTGGAAAACCCTGATAATCCAACTCCCCGTTTCAGCCCCGTTTCAGGCACAAATTATCATTTCAAGGAAGGCCTGTGGTCCAGCACTCCTCATTTTAGAAATTAAACCCTGCAATAGGGACTGGGACCATTTAAGGTCAACTCAGAAGTGGCACCCATGAATCTTAATTGTTCCCCCTTCAAAATACAGTGGTACCTCGGGTTACATACGCTTCAGGTTACATACGCTTCAGGTTACACACTCTGCTAACCCAGAAATAGTGCTTCAGGTTAAGAACTTTGCTTCAGGATGAGAACAGAAATCGGGCTCCGGGGGCGCGGCAGCAGCAGGAGGCCCCATTAGCTAAAGTGGTGCTTCAGGTTAAGAAGAGTTTCAGGTTAAGTACGGACCTCCGGAACGAATTAAGTTCTTAACCTGAGATACCACTGTATTCTTAAATAGCATGACATACAAAGTAACGCCTGCTCCGTGCTATCCCCTGCCCCAAGCTGGGCAAAATCGTCCCTCCGTGCTTACACTTCCTTTCCCTTCGCTCCCGGACTGCCTCGCTCTCTTATCTGCCCGCGGCAGACGGAAGGGGCCGATCAGTGCCTCTTCCCGCTCCCGCAGGAGCTCGCCGCCTCCCGGAGTTCAAGGGGAGCCAGCGCCTGAGGCGCTCAAGGCGGCGACCGCAAACCCTCCCAGGGGGCTCGGTCCCAGAGCAGCGCGCGAACTCGGGCGAGCCAAGTTCAGAGGGTGGGGCTTCCCGGGAGCCTCGCGCCTCGGCAGCCTTTCCCAGCACAGCTCTCCCGAGAAGCGCCCTCGGCAGCCGCGCCAATGAACCCCGAAGACACACACACAGAGAGAGCCGCCTCGCCTTTCCTTCCCTCGTCTGGAAAATCCCTCCGCGTGTCCTTTCCCCCCTCTCTCGTCCCCTTACCTTGCCACCAAGTTTGCCCGCCAACGCCGGCGACGCGCCTCCGTCGCTTCCTCAGCCCCGTCCCGCCGCGCGCCTGGCAGCGCTGCCGCCGCCGCTGAGAGAGGCAAGCCGAGGCTTTGACTAAAATAGGCAGCGAGGGGACCGCCACGAGAAGGGCTGCGGGCGGCGCCTGAGGAGAAGAGCGACCCCCAGCGCGCAGGCTTCCTGACACAACTTCAGCTGCTGCCGCCGCCGCCGCCGCCGCCGCCGGACGACTTCTTGGGCGGCCCCTGCCCGGGCATGTGGCGGCTCCTTCTGCCGCCACTGGGACGGAGCCGTCGGTGCACGCGGAGCGGGGATTGGCTAGAAGGCCCAGCAGCTGCCTATGGAGGACTGCCTCCCCCGCGGAGCCCACGGCTGTGGACTCACTGGGGGGGCTGCCTGACGCGGGAAGCCTGTTGTGGGGTTGATGGCAAGTGGGAAAGGACACGGGAGTACCCAGAATGCATTTCCCCCTCTGTAATACCTTTTTTGCCCGCCACACACACATGCAGCTGGAATACAGGAATTCCACAATATTTTATTTATTATTATTATTTATACAGAATGGTTTCCCCAGCCACGCTGGGCGGCTTCCAACAAATTTTAAAATACAATAGTCTATTAAACATTAAAAGCTTCCCTAAACAGGGCTGCCTTCAGATGTCTTCTAAAAGTCTGGTAGTTGTTTTTCTCTTTGACATCTGCTGGGAGGGCGTTCCACAGGGAGGGCGCCACTACCGAGAAGGCCCTCTGCCTGGTTCCCTGTAACTTGGCTTCTCGCAGCGAGGGAACTGCCAGAAGGCCCTCAGCACTGGACCTCAGCGTCCGGGCAGAACAATGGGGGTGGAGATGCTCCTTCAGGTATACAGGACCGCAGCCGTTTAGGCCTAGGGCTCTAAAGGTCAGCACCAGCACTTTGAATTGTGGTCAGAAATGTACTGGGAGCCAATTTAGGTCTTTCAAGACCGGTGTTATGTGGTGTCTGTGGCCGCTCCCAGTCACCAGTATAGCAGCCACATTCTGGATTAGCTGTAGTTTCCAGGTCACCTTCAAAGGTAGCCTCACATAAAGCACGTTGCAGTAGTCCAATCACTATTCTGAAGCAATTAACAATTACACACACACACACACACACACACACACATATATGTATCTCAAATCCCATTACAGATGGAGACTGGAATAAGGTTTCATTAAAGGATTTCCTAGGCTGCTTGCTGAAAGTGTCCTGACAAAGGATAAAATCCAAACAACTATTTAAAGCAACAAATCAACAGCTGATGAAACTATATTGTTATAGCACAGCTAAAAAGTTGACATCCCTACTCTATTTTTATTATTTAGATGTTCATTTTTTTCATTTTCATTTCCTTAATGCTATATTTGAAACATATGATTATTTTCATTTTATTTCTTTTATGTCTCTTCAAAGGCCCCCAAGTTCCCATCACATCTTTTAGATTACGAACCTAGCACACCTAATCTGCTTTACGACAGCAGCTGTCACACTTGCTCAAACTGATGGCATTTTCTTTTCTTCCGAAATTAAACATTTCCTTGGAAGACTTGTGGAGAGGTAGATAGCTTCTACACCCCCCCTTTTTTGTAATGATATTTTGATCCTACAATGTATGAAACAGGCACCTGCCCTTGACTTGCAGGCTTCTTCAGATCCTTTCAACCTTTTCAGACAGGAATTAAAATGAAGCTCCAGTTTGTAAGGAAGTATTATCAGCTCTTTCTAAAGGGAGGATTTCCACAATAATTCATTTTTAAATCATGCTGAAGCCTCAACAAAAGTTGACTATTCAGAGGATTCTTGTAAATGTTCTGAACATAAGAAGAGCCCTGCTGGAACAGAACAGAAGTATCCTATTTCCCACAATGCACTTGGCAATGCACAACAGGTGGAAATTCCCCTTCCTTACAGTTATTCCCAAATAATGGGTATTCAGAGGCACACTGAGCCTGATACCTGGAGTTTCCATATAGCCACTGTGACTACTAGCTGTTGATACATACTTCATGAGTTTGTCGAATACCCTCTTAATTTCAACTAAGCTTCACAACATTACAGAATCCTAGAGTTGGAAGGGACCACAAGTAATCTAGTCCAACGCCCTGCAATGCAGGCATGTTTTGCCCAATGTGGAGCTCAAGCCCATGACTGAGTGTGCTTGGTCTTCAATTTTTCCCACATGGTGCATTACTCTCACTAGTTTGGAACATATGACTGCTGTTTGCAGTAAGTGCATACACCACCATTGCTTTGGCATTCACAGATGTCAGCTAACACCCAAGATTAGTTTGGAAACAAATCCACAGGTAGCAATGGTATTGTTGTGTTTAATTTAATGGTCTGAAAACAGGAACACAGCCCATTTAAAAGCCCACCAGGTTTATTATGCTGCTAATGAACAATAAAATTTATTAACTTTGAGACAATGAACGGCTTTGAGACTGCTTTATAATGAATCACTCTTAGACAATGTGCTTGCTATGTTACTGATTAATTTTCTGCTTTGCTTTGTTCTGAGACGCAAAATAAAAACACTTTTGTTAGAGGAACATTCAAGCATCAGATCCATTTTATAGTCTTCTTTTCTTTAAGCTATTGTCTGATGGAGTAGTTTGTGTTACAGTTTCGGAAAACACTGACGGTGCCGAAGATTTAAACATCTTAATCCTGTGAGATGAATTTGGAGGATGGTATACCATATTACTGTGCCGGCAAAGTGACATCATATCGTGTTGCACTGCAGATTGACTGAGGTTTTCTGTGCCAGTACAATAGTGCTCTGTTGTTTGGGGCTACTGTTGATTGGGGCTACTCCTCTGGAAACAGCCGTGTGCCCCATAGCAGTCTTGTACAAAACTATTGCATGTCTCAAAAACTGGGGGAAGGGAGGTTATAACTGCACGTGCTGATGTGCATTAGGCTTGTTGGTGCAACTCCGAAAGTTAAACTGTGGTGGAGCTCAGTCCTGGTGTTTGATTTCAGCCTCAGAACTCAGCCATAGAACATATGAAGAAGAGGTGATAGTGTCCCAGAGTAAGAATGACTGATTCCACCGCACATTGGGGATTATGAAGAAGGGAGAGGGACCATACTTCAGATGAAGTCTTTTGAATGCAGAAGGTCTGACATTTGATCCTTAGGTAGAAATGATCAGGTACGAGGTGATGGAAAATACTCTTTGTAGAGAACAGTTAGCCCATGCAGTGATGTCCAGATGCTGTGGGCTATGCATTCCCATCATCCCTGATTAAAAGTAGTTGTGTAGCAGTTAAGAGCGGTAGTCTCGTAATCTGGTGAACTGGGTTCGCGTCTCCGCTCCTCCACATGCAGCTGCTGGGTGACCTTGGGCTAGTCACACTTCTTTGAAGTCTCTCAGCCCCACTCACCTCACAGAGTGTTTGTTGTGGGGGAGGAAGGGAAAAGAGAATGTTAGCCGCTTTGAGACTCCTTTGGGTAGTGATAAAGCGGGATATCAAATCCAAACTCTTCTTCTAACGAGGGTCACAATCTGTACACTGTGAATCCTTTTCACTGCATGCACTACAAATTCAGCTGTATACGTATTTGATCTATAGATATGAGTGCAAACCCCTAGCACTCTAGCTCATGCTGTTGAAGTCAATCCTCTCCAAATGCATGCACTTATTTACAACCCCTAGGAAGAGTAAGGTCCTTAATATTCCCCAGTCAGAGTTGCACAATACTGTTTCTTGAAGAGATGCTATGACTCTCGTTTCTCTGGAAACACTGAAGGAACATGAACAGCCTGCTACCATATACTCTGGCAGTGGCTCTGCAGGACAAGTTAGATTCTTTTTAACTGGAGATGCTAGATATTGAACCTGAAAATTTCTGTTAATGGGATTGTTTGTTGTATATTTTATTATATTTATTATAGCTTGTATTTTATTATATTTTAATTGTGCATTTTTTATTTTAAATCTTATTTTAATAGCATTAAGTGGTGCATTAATCAATTCATAACTATATAACCCTAACTCTCCCCTTCATTGGAACAGTATCATGGCCAATATCTTATTGATTTTGATATGATTCGTTTGTGAGCGCAGTCCAAAGCTGCATTTGATCTTATAAAAAGCAGTTGTATTCCACATCCTTTCTCAGAGTCTCCATCCTTGTTTATAATTCTGAGGTTGTGACAGCAAATATATGCTATCATATCATCCCCCTGCCCTGCCCAAATCCTATACCTCAGGTTAAATACGCTTCAGGTTACATACGCTTCAGGTTACAGACTCCGCTAACCCAGAAATAGTGCTTCAGGTTAAGAACTTTGCTTCAGGATGAGAACAGAAATCGGGCTCCGGCAGCGTGGCAGCAGCAGGAGACCCCATTAGCTAAAGTGGTGCTTCAGGTTAAGAACAGTTTCAGGTTAAGAACGGACCTCCGGAATGAATTAAGTACTTAACCCGAGGTACCACTATACAGACATTTATTCGAAAGTTTAATTCCACAGATGACAGCTCAGCTTATTTTGAAATGAGCTACATGGAAATTAGTTGAGAATGAAGCATTGAATTGAGGTGATTGTATATAGTAGGATTCCATGTTAGAAGTCATAGAATCATAGAATCATAGAGTTGGAAGAGACCACAAGGGCCATCGAGTCCAACCCCCTGCCAAGCAGGAAACACCCTCAGAGCACTCCTGACATATGGTTGTCAAGCCTCTGCTTAAAGACCTCCAAAGTAGGAGACTCCACCACACTCCTTGGCAGCAAATTCCACTGTCGAACAGCTCTTACTGTCAGGAAGTTCTTCCTAATGTTTAGGTGGAATCTTCTTTCTTGTAGTTTGGATCCATTGCTCCGTGTCCACTTCTCTGGAGCAGCAGAAAACAACCTTTCTCCCTCCTCTATGTGACATCCTTTTATATATTTGAACATGGCTATCATATCACCCCTTAACCTCCTCTTCTCCAGGCTAAACATGCCCAGCTCCCTTAGCCGTTCCTCATAAGGCATCGTTTCCAGGCCTTTGACCATTTTGGTTGCCCTCCTCTGGACACGTTCCAGTTTGTCAGTGTCCTTCTTGAATTGTGGTGCCCAGAACTGGACACAGTACTCCAGGTGTGGTCTGACCAGAGCAGAATACAGTGGCACTATTACTTCCCTTGATCTAGATGCTATACTTGATCTAGATGCTATACTATCATCCCTGACCCTCCTGACTTCTAAGTTTTACCCTTTCTTGCCTTGATAAAGATTTCACAGGAAGCATCAGTGTCTATTGCTGTATCTGATCTGGTGGAGCCCTATGCTGGAGGGGAGGGGAGAGTTTTCTTCCTCTGCTAGTGCTGGATCCTGCACACTTGAGCCTTTGAGCCGCTGCCTCAGTACCAAATCTTATAGGATCAGACATATGTTCTGGAATATGGTTGATTTTCTCTCTTCATGTTCTGCCAGCCTTAGACTGATGTGATATCCTGCACGATGGTGGGATAATTATTATAACTTTTCGTAGACAGTTTTGTCACCTGTGACTTGAGTTGAGTTTACAGATTGTCATCATACTATATGTGTTGATTTTCTTAGCGATGCCAGGATCACCAACACTCCCTTTTAAATTGGCCACTGTAGTAATATTGCTTTTATGTACCGTAATTATCACTGTCGGTCCATTTTGTGTTTCACCTCACTCTACAACATGCACACAAACACATGCCAATCATGTTTACACACACTTGTCAATTAATTTATGGTTACACTTCCTGCATATGAAGTTCCTGCTTATGATGAAATGGACTGCGGTCCACAAAACTGATGATAAATTTTAAGGTGCAAAACTCTTTCCTATTTTGGTTGCAACAAATTGCAACAGATTATATGGCTGCCCCTCTAGAAATCCAGACATAATTGTTTTCTATATTCTATATTTCTCCTACACAATCTAGTGGGCTTTTCTTTTCTTGGTCATTCATTGTAATCATATGGACAAAAAAGCACCACCTGAGTGTAAAAAACCTCAAACCTCAGCTCCACAATACGGTAATGCACTGGTGTAGATGGTTAGATATAGAAATTAGATAAAGGTAAAGGGTAAAGGGACCCCTGACCGTTAGGTCCAGTCGTGGCCGACTCTGGGGTTGCGGCGCTCATCTCGCTTTATTAACTGAGGGAGCCGGCGTGCAGCTTCTGGGTCATGTGTCCAGCATGACTAAGCCGCTTCTGGCGAACTAGAGCAGTGCACGGAAACACCATTTACCTTCCTGCCGGAGCGGTACCTATTTATCTGCTTGCACTTTGACATGCTTTTGAACTGCTAGGTTGGCAGGAGCAGGGACCGAGCAACGGGAGCTCACCCCATCGCTGGGATTTGAACCGCCGACCTTCTGATTGGCAAGCCCTAGGCCCTGTGGTTTAACCCACAGCGCCACCCGCATCCCAGAAATTAGATAGAAGCAACCAAATATGCAACATCCTTGGTAAGCTAAAATCATGGATAGGCAGACTGTTGTCATCCTGATATCAGTGAGAAATTCCAGGGGCTATAGTCCAAAGTTTAGGGTTTAGATTCCTTCCAATGCGAAAGCACTGGACACACATTTTCACACTTTAATAAATGCTTTGTTTTCAGATATAAAAGCAGAGACAAGTGAAGGGAAATACACTGCTATAAGCAGCACAGCCTGCACCATATTTCCAAATAACGATTTGTACAGCCCCACCTCAGGGCAAGGCTGTATGCACATGGCATCTTTCTATCTCTAGCTAGAAACCTTATTCCAGAGTGGGGGACATTTAGACCTCCAGATGTTGCTGAACTACAATTGGCCATGCTTGCTGGGGCTGATGTGAGCTGTCCTTCACAACACCTGGAGGGACAAAGGTTTCCCACCTCTGCCAGAGGTGGATTGAGGGAAGCATGACTGGTTCGATCTCTCAGGGGGTCACAACTATTCTTTAGGATGGAGCGCAAGAGGCAGGGGGCGCTGAAATTTGAGACCCCAAGGTCTGCCACTGCCTCTGCTCTAATCTCTCAAGGTTAAACTAGATGATATATCGGAGACACTGTGTGTGTTAAGTTATTTTTACATTGTCGGCAGCCAGCAGAACAATTCTGAATCAGGGTTGTGGCGCAGTGGGAGGGGAGATTTCACCTTTTGTCCCTGTACTGATTGCTCATTGAAAGATCACTGTGCTGCTGTAGCAGCTATTAGCTGCAGAGTGAGGGCATGATGGGGAGAGGACTGGACCAGGGCCACAGGGTAGGGCAGGGGTTGGTGCAACCTGTGGCCCTCCAGATAATATTGGACTACAAATCCCATCATCCCTCCCATGCTGATAGGACTAGGGAAGTTGGAGTCTAATACATGGAGCACCATGCTTTTGCTTCCTCTCACTTTCCCCCACTGAATTTTCCCCTTTCTGTTTCCAGTGAGTTGACTGGAGATATAGCTATACATTGTCATGTTTCTTAGCCCATCTGTCTCTATTTCAAAACTTCAGAACCCCCTTCTCTTTCACACGCACACCCTGCCCATACTCTCTAGAGCAGGCTTCCTCAGCCTCAGCCCTCCAGATGTTTTGAGACTACAGTCCCCATCATCCCTGACCACTGGTCCTGCTAGCTAGGGATCATGGGAGTTGTAGGCCAAAAACATCTGGAGGGCCGAGGTTGAGGAAGCCTGCTCTAGAGCACCAGTCTGAGATCCCGCTTCTGTATGTGAATTGCAAGTTCAAGGAACTAGCTATATGCCTTGAGAACATTAACATTCTTTTGTTGAATCCCTGAGCGCAATCAGGCATCACTTTAGGGAAAACCACAGTTAGAAACACACTCGCAGCAATCAAGCAGCAAACATCACAATTATTTTTTACAAGGTATTTAGTGTTCTCTACAACCTGTGCTATTTAGGTAAGTTACATTCGAAATATATAAATTCTCTTTGCAGAAGTGTATCATCTCCCCCCCCCAACTATTCTTGCAGGTATTTGTTTATGCAGGAAAGTGGAAGCTGATGTAATTACATTTTGCCGTAAACTGTATCAAGCTGCATAATCATTATCTATGTGTGAGCATCTGGAAGCATAAGGAAGAAGGTGAAGAGCAGCAAGCATGAGAGCATTTTAATTTATATTCATGATGACAATATTGGTGCTGCAAAATATATGGAGAATAAATATCTCGGCATGTTGATACTTGTGGGACAGATGGTTGCAGAAAAAAGCAGTTGTGGATATAAGGAAATATCCCAGAGTGCCAAGTATATATAGCTAATAGAGCCGATAAGGCATCTTGCTTGAAGTTTACAAATCTTTTTTAGTTTATCTTTTAAAAGCATCAGTAGAAAGCAAAAGGGACGTCTTCTTAAAACAAGCAGAATTTTTCATGTCTATGAATTCATCTGCTGAGAAACTTTCCCTTTCAATTTCAATAACGCTTTTTTTAAAAAGCTAAATAATGATAAAGATGATTTGTGATTTTTTGAGAACTCCCAAACAAGGTGCCTCATGAGCTGTATGTAGCGGGTACAGTGATGTATTTTCTTCCATTCACAGCTGTTTCTAGACACATATTGTGGTAGTTGAAAACAATAGTAAACATCTTACTTCCAGCAAGCAGGTTAGCTACAAAAGAAAAAGATACCAGGCATAGCAGAGTTAAGGCTTAGGAGAATGGGAAGTCTAGTCAACATATTTTCTCTAACATTCATGAAACCATATAGTTCAAAATAGTCTCATGTGTTCAGTCCTTGATATTGTTGTAATATATAGATAATATGTTCATGAAAGGGTTAACCAGAGCTCAGGTTGCCATTGGGATGGAGCTTAACCGCACCAGTCATACTCTCAGAGGAAGGCGTGTCTATAAAAGGAGTGTCACCACCTAGAAGGCCCTGTTCCATGTCACCACCTGATGAAAGTCCCCTAGTGATGGTACAGTGAGAAGACCTCGCTCTAAATCTAAGGACCCAGGTAGGCAGACACAGCAAGAGGCATTACTTTGTATTCCTGGACCCCAGATGCTTTGCTTTAAAGACCGGATTTACCATATTTTTTGCTCTATAAGACTCATTTTTCCCCTCCTAAAAAGTAAGGGGAAATGTGTGTGCGTCTTATGGAGCAAATGCAGGCTGCGCAGCTATCCCAGAAGCCAGTAAGAGGGATTGCTGCTTTCGCTGCGCAGCAATCCCTCTTGCTGTTCTGGCTTCTGAGATTCAGATTTTTTTTTCTTGTTTTCCTCCTCCAAAAACTTAGGTGCATCTTGTGGTCTGGTGTGTCTTATAGAGCGAAAAATATGGTGCTTTATTTTTTAATAAATTATTGAATCCAAAAAGGCCTTCCTTGTAATACTTACATAGTGCAAAAAAATGGCAATAATGCTACACACATCTGTCACTTGCATAGCTATATCACCAATGTGAGCTGTTCGCTTCATAAAGGATCTATTTTCCTGTTTAATTGTTTGGAAGGGAACCAAAATCTAAAGCCCCCAGTTCACTCCAATGCAGATTGAGCAGGCAAATAGCCCATCAGCACAGCTGTGAGGAAAACCTCAGAGTAAAAGTACAATATGCAGATCAGGACAGGAACTGGTTGCGGCTAATATAATATTGGCTGAGGTTCTGTAATTGTATTCTGAATCTGAGAAACTGTGTGGCAGCTGTTAAGTCTTCTGTTCTTCTTCACAGATGAATTTTCTTTAGGTATACATCTAACAATACACTTGGTGTAAAATCAGGATTTGCTGCTGTCTGTTGTGTGAAATAGCCCTGTACTTTCACTATGTAGTCCTACAGCTAAGTGGTGCAGTATCTAGGGATATGAAAAGATGTGTATCTATTAGATAAGATGATTGAACAGTATGGTGGGTATCGTAGGAACACCACTCTTGACAGCCAGAGCCTGTGTTGAACTACCTGAAGGTGTGAATTGGGTTGCCACCTTTTACCCCCACATTGTCATTTACATTTCTAACTGGAGATAATTTTTATTCTTCCCACCCTTCCCCTCTATGGTCCTGCCATCCATTTCTTTCCTCACCTGTGGATTCCAGGTGGGCCACACTGCAACTGATGCAGGTGACAGATTATAGGACGGTGAAGGTAAAGAATGGAATAAACTGCAATAGCCTTTTCTCCTGCATCTGCTAGAGTTACCTGATCTCTGGGATAAGAGGCGGCAGCCCTAGGTTCAGACAGCAACTATGCATGTACTTCAATCCAAAATATCTGGTCAGATTGCATCCTGGTCCACAAGATGATTCGGAAGCACTCTCATCAGCTGACAGAAAGTCCCAGCAAATTGAGACAGTGCACATCCTCACTTTCACCATCACTCTGTGACGGTGTGAGGCAAGAAAAGGCAACCTTCTGCAAGGAATTAAATGTTGCCATCAATAAAAATCCCACAAAAAGTACAACTACCAATTCATGCATATTTTAACATCATAATAATGCCACTTAAATCCTATCAATTATTTTAAATTATAGACCTTGTTTTTATTAAGTTTGCAATATTAACGCCATGGAAAATTCACAGAAGACAAACTGCATCCTGTACCCAAAATCTGTGGGTCCCTGCCTACCACTGATGAAACTTTCAGAGCACTTCCGACGCATCATTTTTCAATAGAATCTGTGGTACTTTCAGCTTTGAGTTATTGAATGGTAGTTCACACTTGGGTGCACTTCACTCGCTGACACAGGATGACTGGTAATTTGAGAACTGTTTCAGTTTCTGTACTTGGAATGGGGAGAGGGAGGCCATCTGATCCTCAGGGCTTGCCTGGGACGTTGGCCAGTGGATTTGACTGACTGCGGGAGCATTTGAGCATTCTGCCTCCACCTGTGCACAGCCTTTTTATTTGTAAACAAACTCAAATATTCCAACACACCATAACAGAGCAAACCTTAGCTCTCAGGGTACTGTGGAATTCCTTCTCTGCAGGAGCAGAAACTGGATTCTTCCCCCATTGGATGCTTCAATGGGAGAGATTTAAAATTTAAAAAATGGCAAGGAAGAAAGCATAAAAACTCTGCCACATCACTGCAGATCTCTCCCAGTTAGGGGGTAGAATTATTTTGTAAGGACAGATCCACACTATACATTTAAAGCATATCCAATGCACATGGCCCCAAAGATTCCTGGGAACTGTAGTTTGTTAAGGGTATTGGGAATTATAGCTCTTTTAGGGGGAAATTACAGTTCCAAGGATTATTTGGGGGAAGTCATGGGCTTTCAATGTATGTTTGATGTTCCTTAATATCCAAGTTGTGAATCTGTCCTTGGTCTCCAGTGATCTCGGCACTTACCAAAAACCAGATAAGTGCTGAGTCCCTGGACCTTCTGCCCCATCAGATAACTGGATCACCTATAACAATATATTTAGATAAGATATCATATAAAGAATAAACCCACTGAGCTCACACACTGATTGCATAATAATTTCTGGTCAAATGATGATGGTTGGGTTGATAAATTAAGCATGCAATCCATTATTTGGTGAAATGTCATGTGCGTTTAAATCCCAGGTAAACCCGGTCTCATTCTAATGCTTAAAAACATAAATGTGAGAAGAAATTGTAACTATTTTTAAACCAATACAATTATCCATTAAAGCTCATAACTCTTTGCAGGCATGCACATTTGAAAGCATAAAGAAATACAATGTATATACACTGACTTGTAAGTGGATTTGAAATATCCAGTTGGGAATAATTTATGATTTTCAGGAAGACAGCTGTCCTCTCATTTGATGGAGCTACTGCAAGCTTTTAAGGTGGAAAATTCATTTGTAAGCATAACAGGCGATGACCTTCTCCTAGCAGTATATTGAAAACTCGACTAGAATTATGTAGGGCAGTTTTTCTTCCAAATGTGGCATATTATGAAGTACATAACCATTTTCAGAACTAGGGTTGGGAGGCAAGCAAAGCTCAATAGAAAGTATAATATGTATGGAACAATCTGAAATGGAATTTCTCCACTCTATTAAATATTTATTGCTTACAAACAGGGCAGTGCTTGATGGTCAGTTTTATGATAGCAATACACCTGCAAAAAGAGAGCCAGATTTTTATAAGCATAAGATTCATGTTATAAATTTAAAAAAACAGAATTTTGAAGGTTTGGAAATTAGTAAATTCATTTTGCAGATTTTTGAAACAGAGACACTAGTCAGTGGAACAAAAAAAAAACCTGCGTACCTTTTGTAAAGTAATTATTCTCTCACACTATGTTCAGAACTCTTTAAAAACTATTTTTGGTCTTCAGCTTACATACAAATATAAAAAATCAAGAATCACCAGAGAATTTGCAGTTCCAAGGAAGAAGCCAAGAGAAATCCAGACTTAATCAGCTGAACTTAGGTCTCACTCAAATGAATTTGACAAGTAAGTCAGGGTTTAAGTTAAGACTCATTAATTTCAATGGAACAAAATTCAGCTAACTTTTTGCTTCTACCCATAGATTCTGAATCAACAGCTTTTGCATGCAAGGATCAACTCGACCACACACATCAAAGAGGGTGTTAAAACTATGCACAGTCTCACGCCACCCATGACAACTATCCATGCATCTGTGAGTACTGGATGCAGGGATCCAGCAAGAAGGCATACCGGGAATTATTCTTTTGAACATGGAGATCAAGGAGGGAATGGGAGCATGTGTGTACATGGATCACCCTTGCTGAATCAGTGCAATAATAATAATAATAATAATAATAATAATAATAATAATAATAATAATAATAAATTTTATTTATATCCCGCCCTCCCCAGCCGAAGCTGGGCTCAGGGCGGCTAACAACAATAAAACAGTACAAAAGTACAGCATAAACAACATTCTAAAATCATTCATTATAAAATTAATTAAGGTAATAGAACAGTTCATCAAGAGCCTTTGCAAATTTACGATTCCATAAACTTGGGGCTCGAAAGTATTCCTGTTCTGGCACTTAGATATACTCATAATATAGGATGGCAGCTGAATTCAAGCTAAGCAAAGCATTGGAGAAATCTCTGGCCCCTCTAAAACTGTCACCCCACCTTCCCTTGTCAATGCACTTCCATTTATTATGTATGAAGTTTAGGAGAGCATCTTCAATCTTGAGTGCAAAGGTTCTGGTAAGAGTCTTCTAAGTGACATTGATTAAGCATGCGGTAATTCAGGCATAAGCTTATATAACTCTGGCAATATTATGATTCTAGCAGTATTATGATGGGAATAAATCATAGGCTGAGAATACAGGAACAATTTCCATAACAAAACCTATTCAGGGCTATCAAAATACTTCACATCCAAAATCTAGGGCAGAGGTGGGAACCTATAGCCCTCCAGATGTTCTTAGGTTTCAAGTCCCGTCAATCTCAGCCAGCATGGCCAATGGATAGGGCAGGCAGATTAAATAATATTGTCATGAACTGGCAGGACAATGGGGAGGAAGAGAATCCCAGGGAGGGGTGTAGCTAGGACTAGGTCACACCGGGGCAAGCTGGGGATGGGGAAGGAGAGTTTGGTGTAGACAGTACTCACGTGGTGATGGAGGATGATGAGGGGATGGAGTTCAGTGCACAGGAACCAGAGCAGTAGCACCCGTCACCAGAGCCAGAGAGGCCCTTGTCTCCATGAACACAGCAGACTATGAGGCATAGGGAGCAGCGAGTGGGGTACTCCAGAAAGCTGGCCCACAGTCCAGCTCTCTAGCTCTGGGAGAAGGTGTGATTCCTCAGCTGGAGTAGGTTCAGAACAGGTGCGGGTCATATGCCTCATCAAGCCCCAATGCTGCAATCAGCCTGCAAAGTATAAAAGGGAAACAGAGCTGAGGGGCTAGGTCTGCTCAGCTGCCCACGTTGGAAGACCTCAGCTTGACATCTCCAGGATATTTGTGGGACTGTGCTTTGGTTTGGACTTTGGACATGTGGATTGACCCTTGAGTGGGGATTTGACATACTGACTTGCTGCCAGGTAGGCCTGGGTTTGGGACAAATATAAACATAAGGGCAGTTCTGTTCAATTAGAACAAAGGTGCATTTCAATCCAGCATCTTGTTTCTCATAGAAGCAAAGTACAAGCTGGGCATGAGGGCAACAGCTCTCGTCCACGATTGCTTCCCAACAACTAGAATTCAGAGGCATGCAACTTCTGACCCTGGAGATACCATATAGCCATCCTAACTAGTAGCCATTCATAGTCTCAACTTCCATTAATTTGTCTGCTTGTTAGGTAAGATAGGGGTGAGACTTCCATTTTTCTATCTGCCTCATATCTTGTAGTTGCTTGCATCATTTGTGGATATTTGTTCTGTAGTGAGCATGCTCCTGTTCTGATGTGTGTTGTGATTACTTGCGTGCACATGCTTGTGCAGGTATGTGAATGGTCCAGGTTGGCAGAAGGATGTTGCATTAATCAATTGAGTCCCTGGTTGTCTATGATCATCATGCCTAAGCCAAAAACAGTTTATTCAAAGAAGAGGTATATGGGATGTATGGGGAGGGGTAGTACCTCTGTGATAGAGGATCCATAATGCTCCTCCTGAGATGGCTTGCCCACCTTTGGTCCCCACCCTGCACTCAGCTCTCACCTGAGGCTCCTAGAAACTGTCAGCATGTGACAGTGATGACACCCCAGTAATGGCTTTGACTGGCCAGCTAAATCAGTTGAGGTTAGCCAATGGGTCTCAAACCCTGGGTGAGTTAGGGACTTCCCCTGTGAAGATAGGCTCCAGGGGATTGAGCAGATGAGACCAATAGTGGGTCCAACAGTCAAGAAGGCAGTCTCTGCACATGCTGTAGAGGGAAGTGAGGGACAGATGGGTCTCATCACCCTGGGAAGGTAGCCCATCTAGGAGAAGGAAAACTTTGATCCTAAAACTCCACTGCCTTGTGGGATGTTTTTTGGGAGAAGAAAAGTCTAAGGAGTAAACCCCACACAAATCTGGAGTGGAGTCACTAAGATAGTTGGGTGGCGCCTTGTATGCCTCCTTCCAGCAACTCCTGCAGCCAAGCTGGTGCCAAACGTATTTATCTTCCATCCTTTGGACCACATCAAATGGAGCAGTGTTGTTGTCTGGACAGCTCAGCACCTCCATACACACTGTCCAGGTTTGTGCCCTGGGGAGGTCACTTTGGTGCTGGTAACACAGCAGTTTGACTTCACCCCTGAAAGCGCATTACATGGTCTCTTGAGATAGGCAGATGCCAACAATGAAAATCAAAGACCTTTATTAAGTAGTAACAGAAGAAGAGAAAGACTGTGCTTTTGTTTTGTTAGTTGAGTTCAGTATGAAATACGTTAAAACTCTCTCAATTTCAGCATAAGATGTCCAGTGGTTTTTATGCCAGAGAGCAGTCACATCCAGAGAGAACTCTGCGATACATTTACTATCTGCTCCTGATCTTGCAGGTGTTGCATAAAGAACGTTTTTAGTGTGTTGCTCCCCTCCAAAAGAGAAAGGAAACACTTTCCAGAGCAGGTGCCAACTAGTCCATGGGTAAGATGCTACAGCTGCTATTTTTCTCTCTCAGATGCTGTGTCATCTAGTCTGCTCCCATCCATCTCTTTGGGGTAGTGATGTTCAGCACTGCTCACTGAAGCAGTGACAGTATCAGTTCTGTTGATTCAGCATGCCTGTCACTTGGCAAAGTCTCCATCTGGAAGCCCCTTGATGTCTGACTGTGTCCTTATGTCACCTGTAATTACCCTTTGCGAAACCACAGCCGCTATAGTATTTATTTCTTTTACTGTAAGAGAAACACTGTGATTGTTAGCTCTTAGTGGTTAGTTGATGGTATAGTGAGCTTTATTAAATAGGAACCCTGAAGTTTGGAATCCCTTCCAAACTGATGCCAAAGTTTTGTACTCGTTTTGTACCACCAAAGCTGGTATAGTGTATATTCAATATTTCTTTGACTAAAAATTCATCCACTGTTGGGGGCGGGGAGATGCTAAGAAAGAGAAATCAGGCCAATTTATTCTATTTTGCAGCTGGAAAGGAGGTGATAATGAGGACTACAGAGAGTTATGCATAATGGAGAAATCCACAATAGGCTATTTTGGTGGTTTCACACATCTGAAGCAAAAAATGACGATAATTAGAAGTTGTGGAGACCAAATCAATGCTGGATCCAAACTTTGTTCATTTGTCTGGGGAGGAAAAGTGAAGTAATAGAAAACAATGCTGTTTGTCCCTGCAGATAATGCAGTAATGAAGGAGTTTACATAGTAGATTAGCGGCCTCCATGGCCAACGTAATTATAATGACAAAAGACAGCCAAGGAAGCTAAATCACTATTTGTTCCAACTCAAGGAGCCAAGAGGAATTAAACAAGCCAGGAGGTTCCAAGTAGCAGATGCCTGCAAATCTTGTATGGTTTTACAATCCTGCAAGTCCAGCCAAACATCTGCAGGGAAGATCACTTAGGTGTTATTAAACATGTTAGCTGATCGTCATTTCTTTTAAATCAAAGGTGGCAAACCTTTTCCAGCCTGAGGGTTGCATTCTCTCCTGAGTGATCTTGCATAGGCCACACGCCAGTGGAGGGCAGAGGCAAAAAATGGGTGGAGTAATAGCTGTGGCTTTTGGTACAGTTGGCTACATTCCAGATGGGAAAAGCACTTGGAGAAGGCATGGTCAGTAGCAGGGTCAGTGAGGGGGCATGGCCTATGGGAGAATTTCAAGGGCCACAGAGAAAGGACTTGAGCGCCCCATGCTTAATCCCTATGCAGGGTACAAAAATAATATAAAACAATAAACAAGTATTTTAACTTCTCTCCCCCAGCAAAACAGCATTAGACTGATAAAACCAGAAACAAGGGTGTTTTTTGTTTTTAAGAATTTCAGAAATAATAGGGTGTGAAATTTGACAGGGATATTGGTCAAAGTGTCAGCATTCATAACACAACAGGTACTGCAGTTTGAAAGGAACATCAGAAAATGGGAGAGAATCAGGGTTTTTTGCAGCACCTCTCAGGTGGGCACCATTGCCATTCTAAAACAACAAGGGAGGCGTTCATGGTGAGTTCCGGCACCTCCTTTTCTGGAAAAATAGCACTGGAGAGAAGCACTAGCAGTATAAGCAGGAAAACTAACAGAATATTCGCCACATCTGAATGTACCCTAAGACATAGAGATGACTGAAAGTAGGAGAAAAAGTAAGTGTATTAAAAAGCACTGATAGATCCTGATATATTAAAAAAATCAGCTTCGTTGACTACTACAGCTGGATAGATACATTGCCTTGGGGTTAATGAAGTTGCCATTGTAATATGTGAATTACTAATATGAGGAAAAAGGAAGAGGAAACTGAGAAATGTATTGTGAAAGAAGGTTAATCTGTGAAGAAGTTACTACTCTAAAATTCAGGGTGCTAATTATCTCAATAATTCAAGGTGTATACAAGGTGAAAACAGCTAGAAGACTAGCATGATAAATTAGAGCAGATAATGTTGTAAAAACAAATGAGAGAGAAAGTGAAGGAGGGCAATTTGTTGAGCTCAAAATAGCTTACAACAGCACACTTACTGCCTGTTTTTCTACAGGTCGATTCAAACAATCAGGTAAGGCTAATGATAGAATGCGAGACATTAAGTTAAATAACACTGGGGAATATGCATGACTTGAAAAAAGCAGGACCGTGGTGCTTTTTTATTTTTGGTGAAGTGCTTACAGGAATATCTCCATGCAGAGAGAGAAATGAGATCTCTTGAGATGTTAATTAAGAGATATATTGTGTGATAATCCCAAACAAACCTTTGGTCATTTGTGAGGTTTGAAAATTGGGAAGAATTATTTAGAACAATTGACTCTTTGAGCAATGCCTTGGGCAGCAATGTGGGAAGTGTGGCAAAACCAAGCTCATGCAGAGATCAATTTAAATGTTAACATTAAAAACAACATTGTGGAATCCAGTTGCTACCCTTGCACTCACAGGAAGACTTTCCATCTAGTGGAGGTGTCCACTACTGGAAGAAGATGGGAGGTGTCTTTGCTAATGCCAGCTCCCATTATTCCCAGAAATGTGTTCCAGTATGTTAGAGGACTCTCCAGAACAAGGAGGAAAGTGGCATGAGGTGCTGCAGGGGAAGGGGGTGGGAAGAGAAAAATCCATCTCTTCTGGATTTGAACCAAGTATTATCTTGTCCAGCATTTGGTGTACAGTCTTGGCCAACCAGATCACTTCAAGCTCTGCCTACAACAGAACCTGCCCTCAGTACCTGGTATTAAGAGGTATGCTGCAATTTTACATAGAAGTTCTACCTAACCATCATGGGATAGACAAATTTAGGCAGAATTTAAAACAGGGTAGATTAACTTAGGCACCGAGACATGGGTGGCGCTGTGGTATAAACCACTAGGCCTTGGGTTTGCTGATCAGAAGGTTGGCAGTTCGAATCCCCGCGATGGGTGAGCTCCCGTTGTTCAGTCCCAGCTCCTGCCAACCTAGCAGTTCAAAAGCAGGTCAAAGTGCAAGTAGATAAATAGGTACCGCTCTGGTGGGAAGGTAAACGGCATTTCTGTGTGCTGCTCTGGTTTTTCCAGAAGCAGCTTAGTCATGCTGGCCACATGACCTGGAAACACTGTCTGCGGACAAACGTCGGCTCCCTCGGCCAGTAAAGCGAGAGCCGCAACCCCAGAGTCGTTCGCAACTGGACTTAACTGTCGGGGTCCTTTACCTTTTTTTAACTTAGGCAACATTGCTCTACTAATGGCTTTCCAAGCTAATAGACATCACCACTACATATGCAGTTAATTATGCAATATGTGAAGAATATATTCTTTTGGCTGCTGGCAATCCAATGTTATTTATTACATTTCTATATTGCCTTTCCTCCAGGAAACTCTAAGTAGTGCTCCTGACCCCCCCCCCTACTTTTTTATCCTCACAACATCCCTGGGGGACTTATTAGGCTGAGATAGTGGCTGTCCCAAGGTGAGGTTCATGGCTGAGTAAGGATTTGATCTTGGGTCTCTCCAACCCTAGTTTAATTCTCTAACTCCTATGCAACCCTGGCTCTCCAGTTCATTACGTGACCCTGAATGGTAGCACTGCATGTGTCAGAGAAACATTGCTCTTTCCTCCAACACCATTCAAGGACAAACTAGATACGTGAGAGAGCCATGGCTATCCCAGTTCAAACAATTTAAGGTCCAGGAGTGCTCTGGTCCATTCTGTTAGTATCCTATCTTAAACAAGCTGGCATTCCCCTTCTAGCTAGCCAGCCTGGTGACTCAGTGCCTTCCAAATTCAAGCTTCATGTTGAACATTCAGTGCATCTTTTGTGTACAACACTGATCCCCAATCAGCAACAAAACCTCGGTGTCATATTGTTTTGGAGAGCTATATAAAACCATGAAGAGGTAGATAGCTTGGAGACAGAGCACATGCTGTGAATACATGTTCCAGGTTCCAGGTTCCGTTTTTAGCATGTCCAGTAGAAGGAAAGAGCTCTCTGCCTGAGACCCACCACCCATCAAATAAAACAGTACCAGGCTAGAAGAAGAAAGAGCATCACCTCATTTAAAGCAGCTTCCTATGTTTTTGCTGGCAGCTTGGACTGACTTGTTTTAAAATGTCTGCATCAGAGAAACCGGCTTCCCACTCAGAGTCAGTCATGAATACACAAAAGGCTTGTGCGTGAATGGGAATATGATTCACAGTGAACACAAGAGTTGTCAGCTTTTCCTTGGAGCGTATTTCTTTCTCTGAACCTTATGGTGTATTATTTTTTGTAAGGAGGAAGCGGAGAGTGAACAGCTTATCAGAGCAGCCAACTTGAAAAGACAATCATACCCCCTGGCGTCTCTCAGGCATGCACATTGGCACACTACTACTGTCAGCCATCAAACATTCGCTTAAAAGAAATTGCTCTGAGGATTGGATCGTGGGCAGGCTTTCTGTTGAAGAGAAACAGGGGGAACACTCTTGGTCTCCATACATTCCATAATCTGAGAAGCAGTTTATTAACTGGCTTAGAACTCGCCTGTTCCTATTAACTCTTGGATATCCTGTTAACCAGACAACAGAAGCATTGTGTGAATGGATCTGCCAGCAACAAGCTGCCTCTCTCCATATGAACCTATCTGGACTCTTGAGATCATCTTCTGAGGGCCTACTTACTGTGCCCCCTCGAGAGGTCTGGAGGTGGCAATACAAGAATGGGCCTTCTCTGCCATGGCTCCCCATCTGTGGAATGCTCTCCCCAGGGAAGTTCGCCTGGCACCTTCATTATACACCTTTAGACGCCAGGCAAAAACATTCCCTTTTAACCAGGCCTTTGGTTGATTTGATTGACATCCTATGCCCTTTTAAAATGTGTTTTTTGGGGGGGAGGCTATTGGGTTGTTTTTTATTTTGATTATGCATTTGTGGTTTTATATTTTGTTTTTATTTTGTGAACCGCCCTGAGACCTCAGGGTATAGGGTAGTATATAAACTCAACACATAAATAAAATAAAATAAACAGTTTTCCCACGTGGGCTGTAGTGCCAAAAATTATTCTCATACTGTTTATTCTTTTGGACACTGCTGGTCCAGCAGTGATCAGGATACTGAACTCGCATCTGTCGTCACAGGTCAGACTGGGTTTCTTGTTCTGAGCCCAGTCTTGGTGAGAAGAGGACACCAAACATGAAGCCAGCAAGCAGTAACCTATTGAACTAAATTCTGCAGCATTGAGTCATGTAGGACCAGAACAAAGACCTCTGGGTCTAAGGAACTGAGGGCCTCCATACTACCTCATCATTCCAATGGCACAGTGGATGCACCAGGTGGGTGGCCAGGTAACACAATGATTGTCTACATGTCAGACAGTTGATCCTTTAATAAGTTTTCCAAAAGGAGGTGGGGCATTGGAGAGGTGAATGGGAGCCAGAGGCTCAAACTACCTTATTTCACGTCAAACCATTTTTGGAGCACATGGTCCATAAGGAGCTCTCCATGGTGCTGCAAGAAGGGAGCTGCCCTGGCACCATGGTGCCTTGGTCCCTGAATATCATGGGAGCACATGTATGTTAGCTCATTTTCCACATGGAAAGGTGGAATGTAAATGTAAAAGCAAAGAAATAAACTCAGTCCTCACAATTTCCAGGTGTTTTTCATGCACACCAAGCTGCCTCCACATAAGAAAGGCGTTTTGAAAGTTAAATAGCAGTTACACAATTATACTAGGTTGTTTACTAATCACCACCTATTTCTCTGACATGTAAGATTGTCACTTGCATTTCTGTTTTTATAATATGCCTTTACTGGTTTTTATGTTGTATTTTTGTATACCACTTAAAAGCATTTCTGAATAATATTTAAAACTCTCTAATTAAAATAAATTATTATTATTAACAACAACAAACATTTCCATCTTCCCAGTGCACATTTAGGACTCTTTAGGTTAAGAAGAACCGTTTAAGGCTTTATAGGTCCCTGTCCAGAAAGGGGCACAACTGGGCCGCCAACCAAAGCTGATGGAAGGCACTCCGTTCCATTGAGGCCACCTGACAGCAAAGGATCCAGAAGCCGCCCCCTCCAAGCTATGAACCTGCTCCTTCAGAGGGAGTGTAACTCCGTCAGTATCAGGCTTTAGGGAGAAAATTCTGGGGTGGAGGGAGAGAAAAGGACACATCTTCACCACCCCATTAAAACAGCATTTGTTATTTGCTACCGATATGACAAGTTGCCTCATGCTAGGAAGTAATGTAAAAAGGGTAATGAAGTAGAAAGTGCTGTTCTTCATTTAAGTGTTGCCAGCTGACATTCTGAAAAGCTCCCTCAGTTTGTGGTAAAGTAGCAAGACAAATGGCTAATGCTCTTCACAGCTGGCTGGCCTGGATGGGCTAGAGACCACCATTTGTCAAATGGTAACTTAAGAGCAGCAGGCACGGAACGAGTACTTTGTAAGTCAGGGGTGGGGGAACATCATTCAGCCCAGTGACCACATTCCCTTCTGAGGGACATGTGCTGGTGTGGGCAGCGCCAGAGGACAAAACCGACATAGCAATTAATGTAGCCATTTTGGCAATTTCCTTTTCTTCTTTTAGCACACTTTTCACTCTTTTGTTATCCAACTGCCTCCCCAGCTGGTTTCCTGCTTCTAGTGTTGTTTTTATGATATGATTGTTTGAGGTGTATGAAGGTGCTAGGGGAGGGGCAGTGGCTCTGGTGGGGGGCAGACCAGGTTCCTTCTGGGGTAGTTTGCCCACCTTTGGTCCCAGAGCAAACTCCTTGACCCCACTAGAGGCTTTTTAAAAATCATGCCAAATGGTAAAAAAAAACATTTACCAAATGGTAAAGAGAACCTTACCGTGTCACAAGGCAAGATAAGTGATGGTGGACTGGGTGTTAAAAGAGTTGTATATGTGCTTTGTGGTAGCGTATCTTGGATCACTAACATATTTCGTGACTTTTTGGTTTTCTTAGCGAGGTTTAGTCAGTGGCCTGGATGCTCCAGAGACAAATAAATATTCAAATTTTTGGAGTATGATACTAAGATCTAACAATCCATTTCTTTCTTTTGAGAGAAAATATGAAAGGTCTAGATTTTCCATAGAGATAAGCATCTGTGATTTTGCAGAGAAAAGAATCATGTCAGTATATAAAAATGAAGTTGCTTGTAAAACACAGTTGTATTGTTGTCAGCTTTAGATCAAATGGTGCTCTAAGGTTGATTGTTTCCCAGCATTATTGTATCTATTCTGGCAGTCAATGCATAATCATTCCTCACAAAAGGAGGAAGTCTTATTTTTAGCTGGTGGGCAACAGGCGCGCACTCCAATACCCCAATACATCAAGGGGAGAGATATCCTATCAATATGGCTGCCATATCCTACACACATCCATCCCAGAACAGGTGGGGGAAGTCACAGTGCTCTGAAAAGCAGAGTGGTAACAGCAACAACCTTCCACCCCGTGTCCATGGCAACACCGCCAGTGCCCACCAATCACATCCAGTGTGGTGATGTCATGGGGATGATGTCTCGAATTGTGGAGATAAACGTGGTGCAGTTTTGGAGGAGGAAACCGCAGTAACTGTCAGCATATTTTTCCCTTTCCCCTTAGGGGGGTTGCACTGGATCTCTGGCGGGGGGGGGGGGAGGGGATAGCTTGTTCTGTGTCCAGGCTACAGACCTGCAAGGAAAAGTTGCTCATTGAGTGTTTGGCTGGCAGTGGTAATGGTTAGACTGCCTGGTCTTCCCTGGGAACTTACCTGCATAGCATGGCAAGTACATACGCTTTGAAGAGACACTTCTCCCAGCTGTTGGCAGCTATAGCCATAGCTTGGACAAGACACAGCATTCGCATACAGCTATGAGGAGGAGCAGATGGTTGCAGGAGATAAAACTTTCAAATTCACTTGGTTACCTGGCAAGTGCTGTGTCCCATCACCCTTGTGTGCTCTAAGTGTGCATGATCTGAGGCTGGATAAATATAGGTAAATGAATCTCACTATCTAAGGGACACGGGTAGCACTGTGGGTTCAACCACAGAGCCTAGGACTTGCTGATCAGAAGGTCGGTGGTTCGAATCCCCATGACGGGGTGAGCTCCCGTTGCTTGGTCCCTGCTCCTGCCAACCTAGCAGTTCGAAAGCACATCAAAGTGCAAATAGATAAATAGGTACTGCTCCGTCGGGAAGGTAAATGGCGTTTCAGTGTGCTGCTCTGGTTCGCCAGAAGCAGCTTAGTCATGCTGGCCACATGACCCGGAAGCTGTACGCCGACTCCCTTGGCCAATAAAGCGAGATGAGCACTGCAACCCGAGTCGGCCACAACTGGACCTAATGGTCAGGGGTCCATTTACCTTTACCTCACTATCTGGAGTTATGGTGTCTCTCTACTGAAATCGGGTGTCGACTGATTCAACAGCATATGACACGGGTGGAACAAGAGGCAGGGGAGAGGGGATTTCCCCCCTCCCCCTTCTTTCTCCTTTCCATTGAGTTGAATGGCGAACATTTCCTTTTACAGTAGCTCTGTAGCTGGTGGAAAGTTTTGCCAGTATTGTTCAGGGTGCACAGAATTTTGCTTAACTCTGCTCCTCCCATGCCCCACCATCTCCACTCATTTTGGCTGGTGGAAAGTGACAGCACAGCGGACCTGGTATGGCAGTGCATTAGTGTGTCAGTGCAGTTACGACATACAGTGGTGCCTCGCAAGACGAAATTAATCCGTTCCGTGAGTCTCTTCGTCTAGCGGTTTTTTCGTCTTGCGAAGCAACCCTATTAGCCGCTTAGAGGATTAGCGCTATTAGCGGTTTAGCGGCTATTAAAGGATTAGCAGATTAGCGGCTAAAAGGCTATTAGCGGCTTAGCCGCTTAGCAAAGGGGGGGGGAGGAAAAAAAAATCGGAACACTCGCAAGACGTTTTCGTCTTGCAAAGCAAGCCCATAGGGAAAATCGTCTTGCGAAGCAGCTCAAAAATGGAAAACCCTTTCGTCTAGTGGGTTTTCCGTCTTGCGAGGCATTCGTCTTGCGGGGCACCACTGTATCTGATGTGACCATGGTGGGGGTTAGTTCTGGCATACCTAAAGTTATGGGGTCATAATGTGTCATTATTATTATAAGCATATTCTCTAAAGAACAATAGAAAGCAGAAGAAATGACAGGTGCTAATCAATCCTCCTTTCTTTTTGCCCTTCTCTTCCTCCAAAGATTATTTACATCCTTGGTATTTCAAACAAAAGGAAAGGAAAAACAGTGCCCTGCCTTGGACAGATGACATTTCCAAATCAAGATTTTACTGTAGAGAAAAACATTTACTATTTGTCAATCAAGAGTATATCAGACATTGAAAAATATTTCATTATATTAAAGGGGAAGCCTGATCTTCTCATTTAGCATTTAAGTTTGTATAACTTAGGCATATCTTGAGAAAAGACCATGTCTTAATGGCAGAGCATCTATTTTGCACACAGGTCTCGGGTTCAACCCCTGCAATCTTCGGGAAGGACTGGAAAAAACCTCTGGAGGACTGCTGTTGACAATAGTGTGCCAATGATACTGTACTAGATGGATCAATGGTCTGAGGCAACTAGGACAAATTCTTATCTTCTGAGAAAAGGCCTGAAGTACCAACTCAGCCAAGAGAAGCAGAGGCTCTTCCAGTTGCATTGCTACTCAATTTGCAGCACCTCCTTTTAATTGTAACAGCCCAGAGATTATAGCTAACAAGACTGGTTAAAAATAGATGTTAAAAGGAAAGAGGTGTGAGTGTATTGCACTGTGCGAAACAACGCAACTGCGTACTGATTCAAAGCAGTGCTGCATAAAAGCCAGACCTTTAAAAGAACTGACACACAACCTGAAATTACTCCGCATTTGTAATATAGTTATTTTATTGGAGAGGCATTGGCAATAATCCCAACACTCATCGTGGCTGTAAAGAAAATACGAGTTGACAGTCTATACTGGAACAGTACTTACATTTAATTACGAGAGCGTTGGATATGTTTACAAGGAGAAAAACCACATTAAAACCTTTTCACCACCAACACCTTTGACTTTTAAGAATTCACGTTAACAGCGTCATCTGCAATCTGCCTAATTATCCAAACATGCTATTTAAAAGGTATGACTGGAACTAAAATGAAGAGCCAAGAGTAAACACTGAACAGAAGCAGAAGAGAGACAGAGTTCATGGGAAGCTGGGCGTGGCAGTTCTTAAATGTAAGTACTACACCAAGTGCTCCTGTATAGTTTTAAAAGGTTGTTCAAGCCCTTGATTTAACTGAGACAGTAACGGCCTATTCTATCCATTCAAGATTTAGGCATCTTGCTATAAAGGCAAACATGTCAGATGCTTCCTCTATAACTTTGGCTGTGGGCTTCCCAGCCCCGTGGCCAGCCTTGGTGTCCACGTGAATTAGTAGTGGGTTGGTCTGCTTGGGGCTTCGGCCTACGACATATTGTAGAGTTGCAATAAACTTCAGGGAGTGAAGAGGCACCACACGGTCATCATGATCAGCTGTTAGAAGTAAGGTGGCAGGATACTGAACTCCTTCTCCTTCTGGAATTTTGATATTGTGGAGTGGAGAATACCTGTTAGAGGGACACATATTTGTTGGAGATTTGATAAAATGCTGCCAGTTGGCAGGAAAGTGGAAAAAGAATAAAGAATCCTAGGGGCTGGGAACATGACTGACTTATTCAAGACATTTCTATACCGCCTAATTATTTGCATTTGTAAGTGGTGTAAAACATAAAAACAAACCACAAAAATGAGACAATAGGACAATTATCACAAAACTGAATGCTATCTTAAAATGAGGAGGGAAGGAAGGGGAGCCATGGATCCTCTGCTCGCAACTGCAGCGGGATCCCACCATCGTCGTCTGTAGGCATTCACTCCATAAGACGCACAGATATTTCCCCTTACTTTTTAGGAGGCAAAAAATGTGTCTTATGGAGCGAAAAATACGGTAAGTCTTAATCACCTGCATAAAGTTGAGCAAGGAGGATGGTGACTAATCTCAGCTGGGGAGGTTTTCCACTGGCCTGGGCCCATCACACTATATGAACGACTTCTATATTGAGCTGTGCATCTGAGCCACGGGGGACCACCAACAGAGATTTCCCCAAAGATCTCAGTGATTTGGCCAAGATATAATGGCTAAGGCAGCCCTTAAGATATCCTGGAGCCATGTTGTTAGGCTCCTTGTAAATTAATGCAAGAACCTTGAACCTGGCCTTGGTGACGCATGGGGAGCTAGTGTAAACGTTTAAGCGCCCAAGTTATGTGCTGGTGCTCTGAGAATTACTTCTTGTTGAGGAATGGGATGTCTGGATCTAGAAAAGGAAGGCACATGTGGCCTACTGACATATACCCATTCCAATCCAAGAGTTGGCAGGAAAGGCTGAAAGGAAAGGGGCTCCTTAAATTTTATGGTAGTTTCCGCCTCCTCCCTTTTGTGTCTGTATATGGCTGAGAACAAGAGGAGGATGTAAGAGTACACAGGGCAGTTAACTTGGGGGTTAAAGTGGCAAATTTTATTCCAGGGATTGCTAGGAAATGACACTGGAAATAAAAACTGCCATTATTGTAGGGCCCTATGGCAAGACCACATTTCAAAAACTGTTCTGTTCTGATCACATCTCAAAAGGGGAAACTGCTTATGATCACCAGCTGTTCAGAACACTTTGTTGGCTTTCATAGCTGATTAAAGGTTGTAGCTGTAAAACACACCCCCATGGTAAAACTAAGTGGAGTTAAAATGTTAGCTGCATTTCTAACATATTGGGAATACCTTTCATATTTATTTTGAAGTAATTTCTGCTGATCATACAGAGTTTATCTCCAGGTCAATGTACTCAGAATTGCAAGCTAAGCTGTCTACATGTGAGAAATTTACTGAACTCAAGAGATAACGTATAAATGAATGCATCCTGGATTTATGAAGTCACTTAACGATGTGATTTTCAATTATTGAGAGAATATAAGGGGCGGGTGGGAAACAAGCAGCTTCTACATTATTGTTATTCAAGAAGGCGGTGGTGAATATAAACTAGGAAAAAGAAAACAAAACTTTACTTACTTGTATAGCCAGGCAAACTGTTCTTTATAATCAGAGCAGCCAAAGTCTGTTGTCCAAGCATGACCAATGGTGAATTTGTGGAATTTTAACATGTCCATCACTCCTACTTGAGCAATAACACAGCCAAATAGATCAGGACGCTGATTGGCACAAGCAGCTGGAGAGTGGAGGAAAACACACCCAACCCAAATTGAATCTAATGTTTAAAGCAGCTAGCAGTGCTAATATCTACAAGTAACAGTTATAAAGATAGCAATCAGAGGATGTCAACATTTGAAACATGTACGGGCAAAGCTGCAAAGGAACAGATCAGTTTGTTGATTTAGCACTAAGGCAGAAGTTTATTAGGGGGGAAAGAGGATGAGATGCAGGAACACCTGCTTCCATTCTGTGGGGAAGTGGAATCCATGAAGCCGGCTTTATGACAAAAACAAATCTGCATGTTTTAGAACGGGGCCACTGCTGAACGTAAAGGAAGGAAGGGCAATTTCATGCAGACAAGGAGCAACTGGGGGATGGTGCAAACTCTTCCTCCATCTGTTCCAAGGATGGGGACCCTGTGGCCTTCCAGATGTTGTCAAACTTCATGTGTTTGGCCATCCAGTTGTTACCCTATTAACTTTAGTGGCAAAGTTCTGTGGAGTCAGTCCAAAGCAGTGCCGATAATCAGTGCTGCCTTTTGTGTGCTGAGCTCAACAAGTGAAGCATCGACACTGAACAGCCATTTGAAAAGCCTATTATTAAATAGAGTTTGTCCTTGTGTTTCCCAAGGACTTGAAGAGGAAGAACTTGAAACAGAAACAAAAGATTAAGGAAACGCAGCATTTTTAGAGCAGCAAGTCTAGTGAGAAGAGAGGGGTTACGGGCCTTCCAAGATTTCAGACATTTTCAATGGCTGGTAAATTAACTGGAACCGTATGCTCAGGTTCTGGGGAACTGATATGCCCAAATATTGGAGAGTGTCAGAGCAGATCTAAATACCCACAAGCCATTTTGCAGGCCAAGAATTCATGAAGTAAACATGCCAGTGCACAGACTCTGTTTTACTGAAATTAAAACAAAAACCTGAGACAGTCCCAGATTGGTTAATTTTCTCAAAATGGGATGGAATGCAGGGGTGGTCAGGAAGAAAAACACACTTGTGTGAGCAGTGGGTTTCCTATGGGCATCTGGGTGGCCACTGTGAAAACAAGATGCTGCTGAACTAGATGGGCCATTGACCTGATCCAACAGGATCTTCTTATGAATCAGTCCCTAGTTATACACAGCTCCAGGGAAGCATTCATGCCTTATATCACAAAGAATATTATAGACTTTAACAGTATGAATGTCTCAGGTGGAAGGGGAACAGACTTCTTGGTACCATCAACATGGTTTTGGGAAGGAGACAGACTTGGCAAAAGATGACTGTTTTGAGATAAGGCTCTTGTATTAAGAGATTTTTCACACTAATTTTGGAACTGTTTTCTAAATGAAGCCCTAAAAATTCTGCCGTAGGCTTAAAAATGGTGAGGTTGTGTGGATTTGGGGTATAATGCTACAGTCACATTTCAAATGTAATTCCATGACTATGCAGTTAGACCCATAAGAAATAAAGAAAAACTGAGAATGGAACTCAAAACTGTAATGCTTAAACCCAATTAGTGCCTGTTGTGTGTGTGCTGCTCTAGCAAAGATCTACTTGTTGCTGTGGTGGTGTTTTTTCAAGAACACAGTGTTCCACTGTGCATCAAAAGGGGAACAGGTGATAATCTACCATTGCCGTATCAAGGCTTTGGTCCTGGATAAACATAAGGACAAAATACTTCAAAATAGGAGAGTGTGGGCTGAAACAGAGTTAGTGGCAACTAGTGATGCAAAAATCAGCTCTGACTAGCTATTTTTTGATATGAATTTGCTCTTTCCTTCCCTAACTAAAATAAGTGTTTTGTATGAAGCCAGTTCTACCCTACAGGAAGAAAAAGACAGATGCCTCAGTGCAGTAATTATGTGTGCAGCTCATAAAGGCAGATGTTTTCTTAAATGGCCAATTGGTATTCTGCAGGCTTAGACAATATTTGGGTATTGCACTATTACTCCAGTTTGTTAACAAATGGTGCAATGTCCAACGTGTGGGGAGTGAAACGTCCTTCCAGAGCTTATCCTCTGAGTCCTCCATTTACTTGACATTAAATTCACTTAGCTTTGTCATTTAAAAAAAAGGAAAAGGAAGCGGACAGCCTCTTCTTACCCACTAAGAGACCCCCATTTGAACCTCCATTGATAGTCAGTTTCTTTGGAGAAGTATACCCCTCTTTGATAAGATACTCAGCTGCACACTGAAAGTCATCAAAGCAGTTTTGCTTATTGGCCAGGATACCACCTAAATGGAAACAAAGAAAACAAGCTAGTTAACCCTTTGAAAACACACAGATACGCACTTTTGATATTGCCGATTCAGAACATGCACTCTAGGGTGTATGTACACACAAGAAGAACTGCTTGGATTGAATTTTTCAGTTCCACAAGTATTTTAATAATGTATGCAGTTGAGGAACACAAAAAACATAATGAATATCATGTGCAACAGAGACTTCAGAAAATGGTCTTGCCAGTACCTTTAATGCTTTCAGAAGGCTTGAATAATACATACACCTATGCTAAAGACTTCGGGGGGGGGGGTGAGAAGGAAGGAAAGCACAGACCAGGTAATGTTCCTAATAACTGATCGCTGTAGATTGCAGACAAAACGGTCACGTGCATTTCTGACTGAGGTTTGTCTTAATGGGAAATCGACAGCATCCAGCTCGTTTATGGTATTTTAAGCTTATGGGCTTATAAAATTAATAGTTCCAAAAAAGAGGTAAATGAGCGCTTTTCTTAAAAACAACAAATCTTTCATTCATGTGGTGATCAGGGCTAGAGAAATATATCTTCCTTTTGAGATCTAGCATTTATCTACCGCAGATCAACACAGAACTTGAGGTGCACAGCTAAAGGTATCAAAACAAAGAAAAGCACAACACTATCACAGACACAATTGTATAGGAATGAAGAGATGTTTAAGAGCTAGTGTGCTTTTTTTGCCGTGCAGCAAGATTTGTTTTCTTGCCTACCCCGCCTTTCCTTGTTCCAAATCTAGCAAACATTTTATTCCCTCCTTTCCATTCAGTAGATAGGTTTTTTTCCAAGTTAATAAAAATAAAAAATACATAAGCCTGTACATAAAACTGTACATAAGCCTGCGGAAAGTTCTCATAATGGTAATTTATTATAATATCCTAACATAGTCAGTAAATTTTCTGGATCATAGCCACAAAAACAATTACTGTGGCTCGATCAAGGAAAATTTCTACAATTTATAGTGGTTAATATAAGTTAGGGTTGCCATATTTCAAAAAGTGAAAATCTGGACACAAAGGTTTTTGTTTTTTTTTAAGGAAATTCGGACAGGGGTTGCCATACGTCTGGAGTTTCCTGGACATTCCAGGTGAAGCTCAGGCCACAGTGGCAAGCTCCATGAATATCAGTAATAGCTGCCCATGACACTTAAGAAACAACAGACTTCAACCTAATGCCAACACACAGTCTTGTGTGCAAAAGAAACAGAAAAACCAGAGCCCCCCCACATAAAGGTTAACTTAATTAAGAACTCGTTAAAGGTCTACAGCTAATTTCCTGTTATTGAAGGGCACTTTGTTTTGGGGCAGTAATACAGTGTTTTCTCTTTCTGAAAACCCCAATTACTGGGAAACACTCCAGACTACAGAAGTAATTAAAATAATAATGAGGAACAAAACTGATGCAGTAATGGAGAAAATTATTTTGTAAATTAAGAAATATGGACATTTTCAAATAAATCTGTGATGGTGTTCCGGAGTCAAATTAAGGTAATAAAACAAAAACAAAACCAGACCTCTGCAATGGTTTAGCATGGAGACATGCAAACATTTGACCTGTGGAAACACAATCACAGTGCAACCCTTTACATGACTACACTCAGAAGCGAGTTCTGCTGAGAGTTGTATGTGTCCAGGATTGCAGACTGTTATTGAATAAAGCACTTTACGTATGTTCTTGCACCAAGGAACTCTTACCTTTGTGCCAGGTCTCTCCATATTCACCACCTCCTCTGATATTAGCCACAGCTAGAATGCCACCCAGGTGTCTTACAAAAATGAGTCTTGATACACTGCAAAGACAATTAATTGGTAAATATTTTCAGTGCTTGGTCTATGATGCTCAAAATGTAGCTGGAGGAGGAATATGTTTCCATTCATAGAATCAAAGAAATGGAAGGGACTCTGGGAGTCAACAGGATCAACTACCTGTGATGCAGGAATCTCAACAAGATCATGCATGGTAGATGGCCATCCAACCTCTGTTTAAGAACCTCCAGGGAAGGAGAGCTCATCATCTCTCATGGAAGGAAAGAAAAATGAGAGATGTAGGAACATAGGAAGCTGCCTTATTCTACAGGTCCATCTAGCTCAAAATTGTCCACAGTGACTGCCAACAGCTCTCCAGCATTTTAGACCAGGTTCTCTCCTAAATCCTACCTTGGAGATGCTGGGGATTGAACCTGGGACTTCCTGCATGCAAAGGCAGGTGATCTGCCACTGAGCAGCAATGCCTCCATTTAGACAAGCAGCTGGATTAGAACCAAGCCACTTCCTGGTCTTCCTACAGCATATTCTACAACGTCAGTGGCTCTGATGTATGGCCCAGGGTGCCAGAGATTTTTACAGTTGTGAGGAAGGAAGACACAATACCTCCCATGGGCCCTTGGACACTATCCAAGGGGTCACAGGAATGCAGTCTTAAATGCTATTCAGTCCGGCTAGTTTTCCAAAAAAGACACGCCAGGTTAATTAAAAAAGCCAAAAGATGAGTGATATTGAGGGAACAGAACCTCTAATGCCATTTTAATACTCAGGATACTGCCTGCCAGTTAATGATCCCTTTTTGGCAGGAGGTATTTAGATGTTTTAGCTCGACTCTAGGAAACTGATCTCAGTTTCTTCTTTTTCACCCAACTAATGTTTGGATAGTTTCCTGCAACTTGGGCACAGTCAGTCCAACAGGAAGCTTGGCAGCACAAGATGTGTTTCTTTTTGGTGGTTATGAACACAATACAAGCCAATTGGGGGCAGCGGTAGAGGGTGGGAGGAAGCCCTGTGACACTAGCAGAAGTCCTTGCATAAGCTTCTGCTGATGTAGCTGGTTAGAGGAATCTGGTCCAGAGTCTTTTTTTTTAAAAAAAGTGTGCATATTACTGTATATGTATGTATATGTATTCCTGCCAACCTAGCAGTTCGAAAGCACGTCAAAGTGCAAGTAGATAAATAGGTACCGCTCTGGTGGGAAGGTAAACGGCATTTCCGTGCGTTGCTCTGGTTCACCAGAAGCAGCTTAGTCATGCTGGCCACATGACCCGGTAGCTGTACGCCGGCTCCCTCGGCCAATAAAGCGAGATGAGCGCCGCAACCCCAGAGTCGGCCACGACTGGACCTAATGGTCCGGGGTCCCTTTACCTTTACCTTTATGTATATGTATGGCCCTCAAAACAAAGGCTAGGGTGCCTTTTTGATGTTCTTGCTTTCCATTGGCCAGCAGCTCTACTTCCACACTGGCTTCCAGCCCTTAGACCAGTTACGGGGAATGTTGCTGAGATACAAATCCCATCAGCTCCAAGTGAGCATGGTCAAAGGCCAAGCTTCCTATCCCAGACTGCATTCTGGTCAAACACACCACCTCCATTTGCCAGCATTCTACATCTACACTGAGCCAACCTGGTAGCACTAAGACTGAAAGGTACAGGTGAGCTGCTAGTTAATGCTTCATGTGCCCAAAGTGACTATGATCTTTGACTTTACAAACGTGGCTGCAAATAGTCTGCGACACAGCGATGCACACGAGAGACACTTACACACATGCTGCACACACTGCTTGTTATGTGTACTAAGATCACTGTGTGCACCAAGATGATTTTTGATTCTAAAGCTGAGCTCAGTGATAAAATGGGGAAGGTTTGAAGCTTATATATTATGGAAGTGGGTTTTTTTGTTTGTTTTTTTAAAGTCCATTTAAGCAGGCATTTTTGGTTCTCTGCTTCTGGGCTTATGACTCATTCATTTGGGCTTTATTGTCAGGTCACATCTGCAAGGTACATAGCTGAGTGACTGGCTGCTGAATAAAAGACATGACAGCAAAATATGGAGAAAGCCCTTGGGATGTTGAGAGGATAGTTTTCCCCTGGTCACCTGTTCTTGGAATCTTGCAAAGAGCGTGTTTTTATTTCAAGTGTTCTCTTCCATGGTATTGAGTACCTATGAGCCATCTGCTCATCTGCTAGAAAATAGCCCCTTCTTCAAAGGCTGACCTCTTTTTCTAGCTGCTAAGTGAACACAAGGATCTGGTGGGGGAACACTCAAGGCCTGAAAACTTGAACTTTTGCATTAAAAAACTGTCCAAATTTTTTACAAAGGGAACTTCATATCTGAACTTAGAATAAAACAAGTTAACTATAATAAAGCTTAAAAAAAGAATCAGAATTGTGTACAAATGCTGAAAATAGCAAAGCTTTAGGAGTAAATGGAAGTGAAGTAAAGGGAAGAGAAGGGTAAGAATAACTGGCAAGTAGTAGTTGTGCATAGACGTAACAATGGCTCTTAATTCAAGTCAGCAGAGCAAGAGATTGTCTTTGCTAAACATCATTGACTGAGAGCACGGATCTTAAGGCATGGAAGGATTCAATAATTTCAACTTAATGTCACCCCCATGGGAGATGTATAAGAACCTATTTGTGACATTTACAGCACTGTTCTGCTAGCCTCCTGGAAATTTAAGTGAAGCTTTTCTCCATTTATTTTTTTATTTTCGAAATGTATACTTGATCTATGGCTCAAAGCAGTTCTCAGGGCAGTGTAGAGGTACTACTTAGGGCACAGCAGGGTTGGCACCCTCTGCGTTTGTCAGATTATCTCTCCTAAACACACAAAGATCATCTATGTAAGAAAAGGAGTGTGACTTGTAGTTTGGTCATGACAAGCTAGCACAGAAACTGCCAGACGAAAAATAAGAACTATAGGCATGTTAAAGGAGACAACAAAAGGTGGTCAACAAAAATTTGAAAGCAGAAAAGAGCCAGTAAGAGGTGACAAAGCAGGTTGCTTAATTAGCAAATGATCACTCATGTTTTGGGAACTCCCTTGACCTGGGTATTTCCACTGGGTTTAAGTTTCAGTATCAGTATCCATTAGCTGCAAATTCAGGCTATATAACACACTGCACAACTTCTTAATATAAAATTACTGGCACTATTACTATTCTGACAAATATTCATAAGCACCCCATCTCTGCTTACCTGTAGCTTGGTGTGATTGATATGTTGAAGCCACCATAACCATAAAGGAAAGCAGGATGAGACCCATCTAATTTGATTCCTTTTTTGTGGACAACAAACATTGGAATCTTAGTACCATCTTTGCTGGGGTAGAAAACCTGGGACAGAGAAAAAAATATATGTGTATCACTGGTACAGTCAGTCTGCTTGGATGGATCTTAGCCACAGGCAATCATTCTAATTTATAAAGGAAAAGTATGGGAAATAGAAATAAGTAACATTTTTATTGTTAGGAAGGACGCAAGAATTATAACACAAGACAAGCACTGCTAAATCAGACCACTGAGTCAAGTATTCTGTCCAACCAGATGCCCTCAGCAATTTTTAAGTCACCCATTGGGGAAAAACACTGCTGTAAGCCACTTTGGACACTGTTCAAAAAAGTGGATATAAATCAATTAAATGAATGAATGGAGCAGAGTGGGGGATGATAGTTTTCAGATTATATTCCAAAAGCTTGCTTGAACAAGTGTTTCTCTGAAATCCAAAACAAATGAGAACAAGGGGGGCAGGCTTCACTAGAGAACTGAGGCTCCCACTGTAAAGAGCCTGTTCCTAGTTTATTATAGTATTAGTTTATAGCAGGGGTGGGGAACCTATAACCAGATATTATTGGATAGCAACTTCCATCATTCTATACCATTGGTTGTGCTGGTTGGGAGTGATAGGAGTTGGAGTCCAATGACATTTGGGGGGCGGGCACAGATTCCGCTCCCCTGCTTTACAGGGAACTGATACCTAGACTAGAGGCTTCCCTGCTTATATTAATGAGCAATAGGATCACACATAGGAAGAAGTACTTCCTAAAGCAGGCAAGATCCAGGCTATTTAGGGCTTTAAAACCAGCACCTTGAATTGCTAACTAAAATTTCCCAGTAATTAAGGAACAGAATGCAATATTCTTCTTCTTTTTTTAATGCTTTATAAAAATACACACAGACAGCTTTGCTGAAATAAGCCACGCAGAAAACTAGGGGAGAGCTATTTTTGTAGCTAGCAGACAACTTCAAGAGGAATACGATCCCTCTCTCCCACATGATATTTAGTGAGTATATTTATCACTGTGCCCACGGTTGGTAAAATCAAACACCACTACAGTGTCTTAAATTAGCTCCTGCTCAATCACAGCTACACCGGGGGGGGGGGGGTGTGCTTTCAAAAGATTGGAGTGGGGGCGGAGAATGCAAAGGGGGGGGGGACGGCGGGAAATGGAACAAGGTTTCCAAAGCATCTATTATTTAGTTACACTGCATGCAACAGGTGACGACAAACTCTTCCAGCCCTGAAAGCAGCCTGCTTTAACATGTCTTTCACAAGAATAAACACTTCCATAAATCAGCATCAAAGGCTTGCACAGAATAACAGCCTCCATGCATGCCTGTGATAGGAGCTATTGAAGAAAACTGAGCCAGTGTTGGCTGCAGTACCAGAAAGTGGACATGGAGAAAGAGGAGGAATAAATCAACTGGTAGCCTCTAAGCAAAGCAATTTTTCACAATCATTTAATTCTTCACACGGTACAACTTGGCTGGCTCTGAAACGGGATTAGACAAAATTACGGAGGAGAAGGCTACTAGCCATGAGAACTATCACCTGCCTCCACAGTCAGAGACAGTGATGCTTCAGAGGACCAGTTGCTGGAAGTCTCAGGAGGGGAGACTGGTGCTTAAATCCTGCTTGTGGGTTTTCTACAGGCACCTGGGTGGCCACTGTGAGAACAGGATGCTGGACTAGATGGGCCATTGACCCGATCCAGCAGGCTCTTCTTAGATTCTTAAAACCACCTTCCATGGCAAAAAATAGCAGATCTGTCCCCTATTAAGGATGCATCTTGTCTCCATTCAATATGGGATAATCTTCGTTTCCTTGTACTGATCTGAATATGATAGCACCAGGGAAAAAGGGGTGTGAATTCAGTTCAAGTCAATGCTTTAGACCTATTCTGTAGAACTCAGGTATATTGGATACCCATTTGACCAACTGATCACGACGGACCCCCAAGGACTGTTTTACTGCTTTATCCCAATGAAAGAACAGCTGACCTAATGTTGCCAGCCTTGGTGCCAAACCTGCAGGTAAATAAAGGCTTCTGTCAAGGGATATGGTCAGAAAAGCTGTTACAGAAAATAGCAGAAGAATTATAAATAATCAAGGAAGACTTCAGGTAAGTTTCTTTCACCAGCCACCCATAGGGACATGAAGCAGCAGTGTCATGCTGGTAAAAGAAAAGTGCCAGGAGTCTTTTCTTTTTCTTTTTTAGCCCTTGTTAGTGAGCCTTGCAGTCGAGTAGCAAATGGTTGCTGGACAGAAACTCCCCAGGTGGCAGGAGAGAGGGGAAAAAGAGGTGCGGAAGAAAATATAATTTTCAAAAAAAAAAAAAAAATCTGGCAGAAATCCTGCAGCGAAGGCATAGAATAAAGTTTTTTTTCATTGTTGCTTAACCAAGTAAGGAAAATAGTTTAATTCCCTCCACACAAATATCAAATGTCAAAAAGGTTTGATGCAAAGTGGGTTAATCAAAAGCTTTTGAAGGCAGTCCTTTTATTGCACTTCTTTTCTTTTTGAGTTTTTGCAGAGCAAACTGAAGATCAGTGAGCATTCCTTATACTTTTTGAAAAGGTGTCTCATTGAATGCATTACTAGGAAACCTGAGAAATTAAAGTCAGATCCCTTTCATTAAAGTAGCCCTTAATGCCAGAACACAACGTGATGCAGGCAATTATTGAAACAACAGTCGATAGCAAAGGGGAAAGTGTCAAAGGAGAACGATATAACTGACACACACAGAAGTCTTTGCAATATAAATAATGGATGTTGTTTAAACTGTGGCTTGGAATCTTGATCCCCTTCCTCCTCCCCACCCCAGTATCTTCTCACCTCTGACACTGAGTGCTCTTAACAGTTTCCCAGTTAGAAGCTACAACAATTGAATGAATGTGCTAATACCTTTTAGCATCTTCTCTGTATCACAAGAGACCAACCAGCCCAGTAGTGTCAACTTTGGCTGCCAGTGACACTCCAAAGCCTCTTATGCAGAGATAATTCCTAACCCTCCTGCCCGAAACATTTTACCTTATACTGTACAGTTTCCATTCCTAGCTGGGGATCAGATATAAGCAAGTCAACTTGCCAAAAAGGATACAGTGAAGGTGCAAGCCAGATGTCAATAGGCAGGGGGTTTCCAAGTGGGCTGTCACAGTAAAAGATCTAAAGCAGTACCTTGGGTTAAGAACTTAATTTGCTCTGGAGGGCCGTTCTTAACCTGAAACTGTTCTTAACCTGAGGTACCACTTTAGCTAATGGAACCTCTTGCTGCTGCTGCCGCACCACTGGCACGCGATTTCTGTTCTCATCCTGAAGCAAAGTTCTTAACCCGAGGTACTATTTCTGGATTAGCAGAGTCTGTAACCTGAAGCATCTGTAACCTGAGGTACCACTGTATTTCATACAAGCACGGAGCAAGTTAGTATGGGGCATCTGCAGCAGTGCCAGTTCCTCAGGTCTAAGTGGTTGAGTGGGCATGCATGGGGTAAAGATGTGATCACAAGCAAACTGGTCCCAAGGTGTTAAGGGCTTTATATACCAGTAGTAACACCTTGAACTTGGCCCAGTAGCAGACTGGCAACCAATGCAGGTATCTGAGCAGGGGTGTTAAATGCTGACAGGGTTTTACTCCTGTTAACAATCATGCTGCAGCATTGTGTACTAACAGAAACTTCCAGATCAAGCACATCCAGTTGTGATTTCGGCTCTCCAGGATCTTCTCCTTTAATTAGTTATGCTTAAAAAAAAAAGTCTCTTTAAATCACTCTTTGTTTCAAGAACCATCACAATCTTTTTCTTGAAAAAGTGATTTTGTTGTCAGCCTATTTATTAGATTGTATAGTAGCTGCTGCCAAGAAGAACATCAGTCTATGACAATGGAGGCCACCTATGGCTTATGATCATCAATCTTAGGAGTGGGAAAGGGAAAGAGGAGTTGTGTTGAGATTAATAACGACTTTTTTTCTGCAGTCACCCTACTTTGTAAGTTTCATGAGAGATGCTTCAAGGACAAAGGAGTAACAATTAGCCTGAGAAAGGTGACTGACTTTGAATAACTCATAGGCACATTTCTCACAGCTCAAGTTAGTAAATTCCCCAGGTGAAACTGAAAGCAAACATCCCTGTAATAAAATTGCCCAGTGCTTTATACTAAAAACAACGTCAGGCTGTAAGAAATGACAGGACAACAATAAAAATGACAACTTCCACCCTAGATCAAAGCTAATTCTACAGCAAAGTTACAAAACTCACCCCATTTCATTTATTTTTTCATGCTGAGAGTAGAAACACTGGATGGTATAAAAAAAAGCTGTCCCATTTACAAAAGTACTTCTGCTGGTGCCACAGAACCTCCCCTCCTTCTCTCCATTTATCGCCAAATATGCTCTGGATGGTTGTGGGGGAAGCCCAGAACAACTGTGGGGGGAGGAAGTTCCATTGTGTAAATGGAAATCCTTGTAGGAACAGGACGATTTCACAGGATACAAACCACTGGCAACACCATGAAATCTCTACACATTTTAAACGTGTAGCTACAACTGAATGGGAGATCATCGCAGTTACATGTAAGAGGTGTTTTTGCAAAGAAATAACCTTTGAGTCCTGTAAGGTTTTATTTTATACGCTATGCATTCTACCATCTATATGAAGTCACTGGGTTATGTCATTCTGGGATCTGAAGCGAGGTCATCAGTATGCAGATGACATCCAGCTCTTATTTCTCCTTGTCATCAGCGTCAGGCAAAGCTGTGGTTTTTGCTGAATCAATGCCTGGATTTGGTTAGAGGCTGGATGAGCCAATAAACTTAAGCTGAATCCTGACAAGATGGAGGAAGTGCCCTGCTTAGTTCCGGAAAGCACTAAACACAGCCTTCCCCAACCTGAGGTTTTGGACTACAATTCCCATCAGCCTAAGAGAGAAGGCAGGTGGTACTCAAGATTCCTTAATTACAACATGGCGTCATTATTGTTTTACATTTTTTGTGAACCATGTAGAGAACATAGTTGTCTATAGATGCCTACCCATAAATTGAAGGCATTCTTAAGACATTCAATAAACTGTTTATGCACAGTACGATATAAGCATAAATAGAACTCTTTCAAGTGCAGGATTATATTAACTATGCAGGGAACTGACATCTATAAACACTTTGTAAGCAGCTGGGACAAATGATTGGAACTTGAGTTGCTCTGCTAAACAAAGACTGTTGCTTTCCAATTAAGATCTAATTTCAAAACCCAAAAAGCTTTTAATTTACTTTAACAGGCATAAATAACCCTTCTGAGCATATCACCTTTCTTTATTAAAGAAGTACTGTTACGCTAGATTCTAATGCTAATTTAATACTATTTGTTGGACTGGCATAACACTACTGAGCTCAGTTCAGAGAAGCCAATCTATAATTTATCTTCTCTTAAAGAAAGATCTCTAATGGGATTTGCAACGTAATACATTACTTCTCCCATCCAGAATGGAACCACACACCTTAACCCCAACCAAGACAAAGACCTTTCTGTTGACCAAATTATAATTGAGGACCCCATTTCTGCGCTGCTCAGAGGTGTAGCTGTCCCAAGATGGCTCTTTCCCTCCCTCAAACTAGGGAAGAAGGTTATCTTTCCCTGGCTCCACATTTCCTAAAACTACTTTTGGATGGATTTTGATAATGTGTTACTTTAAATGTGGTATCCAAATTGTGAAAACCAATTCAAAAGAAACCCCTACAGTATATCACTCAGACACACCATACAGTCGAGGTGAAACTTTTTCCTCTAAAATTGAGAACCAAGATGATATTCTAGCTACATTTACACCGATATGTTTTTGGCACTGGTTTCACAACAGTCTGGATTCACCCTCCTTCAATTCACATGGAATAAAGTGAACTCACAATGATGCGCTCAAGTTTTCAACTACTGAATTCTAATTCTAATTCCAAGTACAAACTACTAATCATGTTCATAATACTCAATGACATTATAATTCTAGCATCGTTTTTTCAAGAGTTCTTTTCTGGCTCAGATTTTAATCCATGCTGGTGAGCATCTCACTCTACCCATCTCATTCCTGAATGTTGTCATGTCAGAATCCCAGGTACCTGGGAGCCTCACATACAATTTCCAGGGTTCCTTTGAAGGCTTCTTGTGCTTAGGATGCAGTTAATCCTTTGGATCTGGCTTGCAGGGGAAGTGGAGGAGGAAGGGAGTCTAATTCTGAACTGAGGTGTATACACCCTCAGAGTAAGCAACAAGGATTTCATTCCAGTTTATATAAAAAGACATCATAGGGCAGGAATTGACAATATACTCCAAAACATCTGGAGGGTATCACAACTCCCATTAGCCTCAGCGGGCATAGTCAATTGTCAGGGATTATGGGAGTTGTAGACCAAAATATATGGAGAGCACCACATGAGTTATCCTATGCCTAGAGCAATATTCCTAATTACCCAGATGCCCATCAGCAAGTGTTTTGTTCTGCCACTTTTATGAAATATTTTGAACTGTCAAACAAAATAAATTGAGATCCACTTGCTAATGTAAGAGGAAGCAATTCTTCTCTATCTTGGGAATATGTGAAATAATGTGTTGATTGTTAACTCACAAAGGCAAGATCAATCTGTATTCCTAGATCAATGTTTGTGTTAGCTGCAAAACTACAATTAAAAAGGATGAAAGTTTTACCCATGCTCCATTTCAGAAATGATACTGGAGGGGGAAGAAAGGACAAATAGACTTTATCCTTCCCATGAGTAAAGATGAACTCAATTACTTACAGTAAAAGTCAAAATACATCTTTATTCAGAGTACTTTAAAGACTGGAAAAGCTTTCATTTAAATTGCCATTAAAAAGCTTTTCCTGTGTAGTAAGCAATTTGTAGAGCAATAGGATCAATGGGTATGGATTGAAGCAGATCTCCTTTCAGGACGGTCTTTTAACAAGCGGCATCTGAAGGTTTGGAATGAAGCCTCAGATTATCGCAACGTCCTCATCCATCAGTCAATATCTCCACTACTCACTGGAAACAAGTGGGAAATTGGAAATACTACCCAAACTATCACGACACATTGCATGCAGGTATGCAGCCCAACATTACCTGTTCACAAAAGTGTTCTGACGTCTCATCTGCAATGCAGGATAAGCAGATTCATACTTTTAAAGCAGCACAGAAGAGTGACGTTTGGTGGGTACAACTCCTTATGCAACAATAAGAGAAACTGCACATGCTGATATTACCTGTATCGTCCATTTTATCTGGGCACCCCAGGCTTCAAGATGTTTGAAAAGAAAACCACGTTCAACAACAATTCATGAAGAGACCAGTCCTTCCTTACTTTCAATTTGGGCTGCAAGCCTCCAGGGGTTTTTACTGGTATTTGTTTTAAAACAATGGTCTTATTTGTACATAAGGGCAAGGAATGGTCCAAAACAAACCCACGGTTTGCTGCTCAACTGCATCCCTCTCTCCTCCCTGTGCTGCACTGGGAAGAAGCAAACCAGTCATCTTCTTTTGCATTATGTGCAGACGAGTGTTTATGCTTTGCTATTCTCCAAACAAACCATGAATGGAAGCCAAAGCGTATTGTTTGCTTTATTGCTTGTGGTTTGAAGGAAACAAACCGCAAATGCCATTTGCCAAACCAGCACTCTGGTTCCTTTCCTACTGGCCTGGCAGTTGGCGCAGGGAGGAGAGGGACGGGCGCCAAGGAACAGCATGCATCAGTAAACTGTATACTTAAGAGAAAACCATCCATTTATGACTTACCATGGTTTATGGTTTATTGCTATGTGTGAACCAGTTCCCTGGCACAGACTTGGAAGTCGTAGCACTGCTTGAAGAAATATGAATAGGAAAACTACGTTCACAGGTCTTGTCTATGATCACAGGTCTTCCCCAGAAAAAGAAACAGGCAACGGGAAGAAAAGAGTAGGCTAAGAAGCAGTTAGATGCCAGAATTGGGGAAGAAGAGGGGGAAAAAACAACCAACCTATAAATTTTCTTCTAGAGAAAACTTATTTCTTGTTCCTGTGCTAGCTAGCAAAACACTCAGCACACACTAAGAGGCAAAGGCTTCTGTATTTATCACCAAGGCCAACAAGAGAAGATAACATGTTTAGGGAAGCTTTTAATGTTTGATGTATTACAGTATTTTAATATTTTTTTGGAAGCCGTCCAGAGTGGCTGGGGAAGCCCAGCCAGATGGGCGGGGTATAGTAGTAGTAGTAGTAGTAGTAGTAGCATCGTTATCATCATCATCATCATCATCATCATCATCATCCCAACTGTTCCCAAATGGATGGAAGTAGCACTACGCTGAAAGTAGTCTTTTTTTTTTTTTTTTTTGCTGAAAAGCATGCCTTCCTCTAGTGACTTGCATTCTTTTAGATTGCCCTCAGTTTCACTTGCCCCTCTCAGTGATGTCATCACATAGCTAAATCTAATAGGCCGCACAGCATTATTAGAGCACATAATCTCCAATGGGTAGGATCATCCATAGGACTAATTAAGGCTGATTGGAGCAGCAGTAACAGCTGGGGAAAAAATTCTCTGAAGAAGTAGCTGAACTGGAGATACGATAGGCCAAACAGGATTGAGAGGAGGGAAAGAGGTGAATTTTGGCAGAGAAAAACGTTTCACATCATAACATTTAATTTCTACTTGAACACTAGCGTATTTGGCAGAGCTCCAGAGAGCAGGCCTGAGCATACAGGGCGGCATCCTAAACCTGCATTCATAATAACTACTACTAGAATTTGAGACATATCTCAATGGTAGAGCAGCTGCTTTGCATGCAGAAGGTGAAGGTTCAAACACTAGCATTCTCCAGGTAGGGTGGGGAAGAACCATGTCTGAAATCTTTGTGAGCCACTTGCAGTCAATGTAGACAACGTAGGAGACATACACCAGTATAAGGCAGCTTCTTATGTAAAACCAGACCACTTGTTTGAGGGGGGCAACCAATAAGTTGAAACACCAACAGAAAGCAAAACAACAACAACAACAACAATTTTATTATTTGTATTCATGCCTCAGCCACTCTGGGCAACTCCCAACAGAATATTAACTTCCTAAAGAACAGAGCAAGGCACAGCTCTTCTGAAATACGAATATTTTCAGTCATCTTAAGGGTGATGCTCATTAGCAAGATTGCAGAGCCACTGAACATGCGAATTTTGAATCCCAGTGGACCACTTATTTGGAAAGATACTAGGAAAAAGAACCTTCAATATATTCTCCCATAAAAATTGTGATCTGAATCTCTTATTTTCCCCCATAAGGGCAATCAGGAACTTGGTTAGTACATTTTTTAAATGGAAAAAAGGCTTTCATTTAAAAACAGTTTGCACATTTAATACTCACAAAGTGTCACACCAGTAAGGATAGCATGATCCAAGAATGGTGTGGGAAGATAATTGTGAAGAAATTTCTCTTACAAACTGCCAATTAAATTCAGTTCTGACTCATCCTCAACCTTGTCGAGATTACCACATCTGTACCTAATACAGGCAATTCTGTGTAAGGGGCAAATATTATTTTAATATCGTTTCTACTCCTGAATAAACAAATATTCCAGTCTACATTGTTAAATGTAGTAAGAAAGGAGCTATACTAAGTTCACTATATAACCCAGACCTTTCAGAGGGTTTTCCACAGACATCTGGTTTACCACTGTGAGAACAGAATGCTAGATCAAATGGGCCTTTGGTCTGATCTAGCAGGTCTCTGATATTCTTATATTTTCACAATATGGCCCTTAATCTATGCTATTCCTTAGAATACACTGTCATGCAACTTTCCTTTAAATAGAAGTTCACAACTGCCCAGACAATTCCTGGAGCCTGTCATTTTGTATCTGTTTAACTGGCATTAAGAGCAATTGAACTGGTCTCAACCACACCGTTCCAGCACCTGTAATCTTGGCCTGCCAAAATAAATGTACTGAATTCGGAACTGGAACAGCTGGAGGTGTAATCTATGATGAAATATCACTCTAGGGTATAAATATGATGAGCACAGGGCTCATCACAAGGGCTGAAAATGCATAGCTTTTACCTAAAGAAACATATGAATGATTTACAATACCAAACAGGAAAGCTCAATTAAACAGAACTGTGCGAACTTGTCTCTGTCCCTACATAAACTTAAGGAGGAAAACAGTGTTAATAATGGGGAGTAGGGGACTAGTATTCAAAGGCCTGGCTGGCTTGTCTCTTTAAACCACATTTAAGCTTAACAGTAGTTAAAAGGAGAACATGGTTTGGCTTAGCATTACAGCTGAACTCAAACTTTCCCGTCCCCCCACAACTGGCAATGCATGCAAAATCTTCTGCAAAACATTTTGCAGGATCCAACGATCAGAATAGCCACTTGCAAAGTGAGGCCAAACCATCAACTAACTCAGATCTTGCAAAGTGATTTGTAAGGGGCATTACAAGACCCAAATGTCAGTTCATTGTCGGCGCTTTGAATGTTGGTTGGATTTGTGACATAAAGCGATTGACAGGTGGACAGACACACCCAACAGTCAAATCTGGTTTACTGGGGATGCTCCACTGTTTATATCTAGCTCCCCATCCCTGCCACAGCAGGTAAAGCCAAACAGTTGTCTCAGTTGCTTTCTTCTACGCAGATGAAAGAACAAAAACATCAACAACAAACCAACCACCCAGCCACAAAATCCAATCATATTTGAGAATAATTTGTTCAAATTATACATTTGTGTTTAATCTACTCTCAGTCCTTTATGGAACAGTGATGCCAGTTCTGTACACTCATACACATATTCAAAGATTTTCTGAGCGTTCAAATAACAGACATCAACATAAAACAGAATCACAGTACATCTTTTAATCTTCACTAATATATGCCATGCTAGCAATGATGGGCTTAATTGTGCTTATCAGAAATACTATGTCTCAATAATACTGTGTGTTCTAGCAACATGAGTATATTGTTAGTCCTATTAGAGATACCTAGTTTAATGTACTGAAAACAGCCTAGCCATAAAAATGTTGACATTGCACATCAGTGATGACTTTAAAGCTTCAGTCAAAAGGATAGAACTATTGGTTCCTTTTTAAAAACAAATCTCAAAGAACTGATGTTGAATTCTTCAAATGTTTGTGTAGTTTTAACACTGGAACTTGAGGCAAGTACAGAAATGATTTTAGATTCTACAAACATTTTCCACCTAAAATTCCCATTAGCTTTTCCTCCCACTGAAACACTTTAATTACACGGGTATTTGAATTCAATTACTGTCATCTCACTGAATGTAGGAACACTGTATACTTATTAAAGTTACACACCCATGTCCTTTTTACAAGAACACAAGATGGGTCACAAAAGTGCATGTACACAGTATACTTGTATTAAGCAACAATGGTGGCACCTTTGATAATCTCTCTTGCCCATCTGTCTGCAGTGGAATCATAAGATGGGTGGCTGCAGTCTTTCCGTCCCTGACCTAGTCCAGCACCCCATTTTCACAGTACCCAACCAGGTGCTTCCAGACAAGTTCACAAATAGACATGGAGGCAAGGCCCTCTCCCCACTGTCTCCTTTCCCCACTCCAGCAAGGAGCAGTCAATGGCATGTGGCATCATGAAGGTTCTTTTCAGCCATCATGGCTGAGAGCCACTGACAAGTGGAACTTGCAAGAAAATGTTGCTATGGATTCTCATTCTAACATAATTTCACCTATGCAAGGATTCAGCCAGTAAGGCTTCTCCTAAGAGCTGAAGAAGGAACTGTGGGGCACAGAGAAAGATGGGCATCCTAATTCCCCTCGGTGGGCAATTGACTCCAATTGGGGAGGGGGATAGTGAGAATTTCAGGTGGAGGGCAACAGAAGGACGTTAATAACCGGAAAAAGAGGGGATGGTACCCATACTGTTACGTTAGCGCAATGACTTTTCAGCTACACCATGTAACTTCCTGACCTTCTCTCCCTGCAGGCCTTATGTCCCTGCCCCATCTACTCCAGAGAGTTGGGGAAGCTCCTAGAGCAGATTTAGGGGTGTCACGGGAAAAGTGAGGAAGTTACACTGCACAGCTTAAAAGCTGCTGCAGCAGCCTAACTGTTCAGTTGGATACTGCCCTGTGTCAGGAAGGGAACAGAAGGAAGGAGCAGTCCAAACTGCTGGGAAGGTGGAAAGGGAAAGTAGACTCAGGGTCCCTCTGGCACTGGCACTGTTGAAATTCCAAGTAAATGCTTCAAATTCAGTACCTGTTCTCAAGGAGTCTCACCAGATTCCCTTTTAAGTCACTATAATTGGCTAGGGACACTTGAGATTAAACTCTTAGGATAGTAAAGCATGACTCATAGCAAACACCAGCTACTGTTCTTAACACCACAGAATCACAAAGTATGGACTTTAGGGTGTCTGCCCAGGTGGCACATTCATTTTCACAGGGTACTGTCACCATCAGCATGAGATCAAAATGTCCTGTCAATTAATGGGCTCCATCCTGTAACTATACTTGTAAGGGTGCAAAATCAACCAAAAGGTAAATTCAAATCAATTGTAACCAACAGCAACTCTTGCCAGCCTTTTACAGCAGTTGATTAGAATCTGTAAGAAAGGATCACTGCTCTTTACTCACCTGCACTGTTTGGTAAGCTGAAGGATCAAATCCTTTCACTGTGACCTCTCGGAAAACTCTTGGCTCCAGTTCTTCTTTGGTCAGATCACAGTGGTAGATAATACCTGAAAATGTGATTCAAGTTGGTCACTTACTGATTCAGTGCCTCTTCAATGAACAGAATTCACAAGAGTCTGCAGCTACTATTGGTATACCAATGAACAGGCTGTATAAGCAACCAATCACCACCTACAATACTCATGTGTGTGTGTTTGCGCGCATGCGCACGCACACACATATGAAGCTTTGAAAATACAAATGAATAATAATTTATCAAGGCTCAACTTTTTAGCTGATGCAAAGTCTTTCCCTGTGGATCTAGTTGATGAATTCTGCTAGAATTCTTACATTTCAAAAAGTAGCTCAAATTTTCCTTTCTTTCTTTATAATTAAATGGTAGTTGAAACACTCGTCTCCCCTCTAGAAAGCCCCAAGGCGTTCTGGCTTTTGCATAAGATGCACTTAGGAATCAACACTTTGTATCCTCACCATCAAGTAATATCACCTTTAATCTTCCTTGGCCTCATATAACGAAAGGCTTTGAAATGGGATATGTTTTTAATGACATAGCCTGCAAAAAGTGAGTAGAGCACACCTTTGAAATTTCCTGATATGCCATTAAATGCACACTCAGTTGTGACCTTTCATCTTGCTGTAGAATTCTCAGGTGACTGATCTTTCCCTGCTCAGCCCTCCAAACTAAGTCAATGTTTTCCTATTTCCTACAACATAGTGAAGCATTAGCTATGGTTTAATGTGGCCTGTGAACACAGCTGGTACCTACTCTTTGTGTTTAATTGCCTGAACAGTGATATGTCACATAGTGAATAAGCTGTCTTTTTATTTTTATTTTGTTCTTAACACAAAACTGGGCAGAGTGTATTGTGCTACAAGTATGACAGAATTGCTCATCAAAATAGTATCTGACACACAGTCTTTCAGCTCCGATTCAGCAGGCTTTTCAATTGCCAAAGTTTAACAGTAAGTTCAAAGCAATGTACAGGGCTCCAGCAAAGACACAGATTGTTAGGGATCAAAAATATCTTGCTATATTTTTGCATACTTGGGGGGGGATTATCCTGGGCTCCTATTCTTCCTTTTTTAGTAATTACTAAACTTGCTGTACATGGACATTTCTCCTTGAAATAAATTCCATTTGCTTACAAGGCTCTCACAGTCGAATGTACTTAATACTTGTCTATATAAAGCAAACTTTACATGAAGAAAGAATGATAAAAAGTACTCTTTTAAAGTAAGGCCAATTTTGTAATTGCTTTCCTTATTAATGGCCCTTCCTTAAATCACAAACAAATGAAGAGTAAACTAACCATTTCAACAAGAGCCTTCTACCATTTACAATGGTTAGAGTGTTGGACTGTAGTTTGGGAGGCCAGGGTTTGAATCCCCACTCAGCCATGAAGCTCACTGGGTGGCTTTGGGCCAGTCACCATCTCTTAGTCTAAGCTACCGTACAGGATTGTTGTGAGGATGAAATGGGGAGGAAGAGAACCATGTACACTACCTTGAGATCCTTGGAATATAAAGGTGGTAAATAAAAACAAATAAACGAATTTAGATTCATAACCCACATTTCCTGAGGGGCCTGAGGAGGGCATCCCTACAAGCAATAAACCAACCACCCAGACCTACTTCATCTAGCTTCTCCAGTCTGTAGCTTTGCAAACTGTCCTGGAAACAGGATGGATGGGTGGGTGGCATTAAAAAATACTTCCATTCTCATACAACTGATTTCCCCTTAGCAGAGCTGAGGTCAACAGCAGAGGTTTTTCGCACAGACACAAGTGATGGGCATTCCTGCTTAGAACATGTTGCCTCACTCTGCTTTTGTCCTCTTTTTTATTGTATGCTGGGCTTGCATTTAGTCATCTGCCCAGTTGAGGAGGGAAGGGTCACAGACAGTGGGAAACAAGAGAACAACTAACTTAGGACATTACTAGGTGCAGCATACTCAATGGCTGTTTCAGTTTCCATCTTGGAGAGGAAAGAATGGGAGTGCTGATAGTTGGGAGGGATAGACAGCCAACAATGAATTATTATGTGAAATCAGTTGTGTTGTTACGAGTCCTAGATCACGTGTCCACCTCCCCCTGCACCTTTCTCCCTTTAACATCACAATATAACATACTTTTTACTTTCTTTATAGGGTGTGCTGCAAGGTATGATCCCAGGGTAGACCCCAACCACTTTCTCCCAAGGGAATGTGGCCCTAGACCCTGAAATGGGCACCCACCTTTGTCTAAAAGACCATAATTAAGGAAAACTGGCTTTCAACTAATATCTTGTTGCTAATACAGTTCTTTTCTTGCAGTTACATTTCTCACTGCTGCAGTGATTTTCACACCGCCTCATTTGTGTGTTGATGTATTTTGATTTTACAATGCTTCCTTAACTCTGAGGATTTTGCTAGCTTCTGTCTGGCTTTCTGGGGGGGGAGGGAGGGCTGAGTATCAAGGGGTGATAAGGAACAAGAGCTCTTCACAGTTAACAAGAGCTGCTGGTAGTCAGTATCTTGCAAGACACCAGGCTGGAACCAGAATGTCAGAGTCCCGGCTCTGCAAACATTCAAGGCACTTTACTAACGTAAAATCAACATGTTCAAGAATACAACGTTGGCAGCACAAGCCATCATTCTATAAAACAACAGAAGACACCGTAACGCTTCTGCAAGTGTTGAAACACACAGCTACAAGAAGTGCAAAGCAGAAACTGAGTGCAAGAAAGATGATGATGCTATTAAATGTTGCTGGCACAACTGCAGTCAGCTAAGAGCAGCTTCCTGACTTCTTTCCTCTCTTTTCCTTCCCACCCCCTATCTGAAGGAGACCAGAAATGGAACCACAACTTGAGGCTATCAACAGGAAACAAATTTGTTGTCCAACCAATTCAGGAGAATGAAGAAGAATGCAATTTTCAAGCTTGTCTGCTCAGATCCCCTTGGCACAAGAACTAATCTGTAAATTAGTGTTAAAAGAACAAAGTCCATGCACTGATCCTACTACTGGGCTTTGAAAACACAAAGTAAGCTTTCTTGCTAAAAAGCCATGGTCCTTTAAAAACTATGCTGATAAAGCCACATGAGAACAGACTGCATGCTGGACTAGATGGGTCACTGGGGCTTTTCTTATGTCAACATCTTCCAGCTTATTCATGTGGCCACTGCCACGATTGTTTACAAAAGCCTAGTGCAAGGTATTATGGCTACTTATGAAGTGAATACTGGAGAAAGAGCCCCTTTATCCATTTATGTAGCATCTTTTGTATAGGCAGTAGTTTCACAATAACTGCCCTCAGAGCCATTTGGAGACAGCCGCTTAATTCTTTACAAATGGACAACCATTTATATAGTGAGCAGCATGAGTACATGAGTACAACCTTATCTGAAATGTACTCCTTCAAGCTGCTCGTCTGAATGGTGGGAAACTGCATGTTTAAATTGTTCTATGTGCACACACGAAGGTCTCCCTGCATATAGAAAGTATAACAGCGGGAGGAAATATTGAACCCTTCTCCATGGCATGCTACGTGCAGAGAGGCTTGCTATTTTTTTAGCTGAGGAGCCATTTGAACTTGGAATATCCCACCCACAGGAAGAAACAGTATTGTCTAAAAATCAAAACTTCATCTTATTATTTGACTGACTTTATAAACAAGCCATACCACTCTGTCCAATGACCACATCACTTACTTACATCAAAATACCTCCTTCTTCACAAAATGTAAATAAGCAGGTTTTAGAATAGGTTGAGTTCCCTCACTACCTTTTGCTTTTCTCTATATTGAAAACTAATATGGTAAACTAATTACAGGATTTAAAAAGAAGCATTAATTAATCACCATGAATAAAGCTTTCCAGAAAGCTATGAAAAATAAAGATTGCACAAGGCACTAATTGGCAAACTATTTATGAAGATGGTAACTGGTCCCCAATAAACACTGAGCACAAATCATTGGTGGTTTAGACTTTATAGACAGTCATCCTTGATGCAACACTCAAGAGGCACACGGACTGTTTCCATTGTCATCATTCTATTGTCAAACTTGTTATTTTACAAAAGCCAGATTTCCATATGGTCGAATAAGAATCTTACAGTTGAATATGGGATTGATTTAATCTGTACAATAGATTGAATGAGAGCACCATTTAAGTACAGGTCCTTTCAATATATCATTCAGTCTTAGTAAAAAGCAGGGTTATTTGCCACACAGACATGATTCAATTCTGCAAGATCTTTGGGTATTGCAAACACTCCGTGCTCTGCATGTACACAGTGACAACCTGCTGCCATGCTCCACCAAGCATGTGAAACAAGTTGTTCCAAAATAAGAGACTTGTGAAATAGGTGCTTGCAAAAAGAATTTCCCTAGACTTGACTAACATTTGTGTATGGGAAGTGTCATGTGTGAAGCTGCCCAGAACATAATGCAAAGGCAAAACAGACTTACCAGGTGATAAGAAGGAAGTAAACTGATAAAATATTTCACTGTCTTTCTTTTGGCCACTATATCCCACAATGCTGCCAACGTCCAGCGGGAGTGTCTTGAGATGAGCTCCAGTTGTAAGGTCATGAAGCTGCAGGACGTTCTTCACATCATGGAGGTAACACAAGACTAGGAAGTTGGATCTGACACAAGCTGCCCATTCTGCCCACAGGAAGGGAAAGAGTCCATTTCAGAATAAGCAGTAAACGTCACCATAACAGAACACACCTAAAGTCACTTTGTGTAAAAATGCACAACAGTTATATAGATTTCCTTATCTCTTAAATCCAAGGGCCAAACACTTTAAACCTCATGCACAAGATCATTTGTTTTAATCTGATTACAGGCATGGAGGACCCAACTGAACAGCATCACAATGCAGGGGGAGGGGTTTAGCCCCCCCCCACAAACCCCCCCTGCACATTTCTGATGCCTAGGTCACACCCACACCTTACATTTAAAACACTCTGATGCTTCCATCCAAAGAATCCTGGGGACGGTGGGAATTGTTGTTAAGGGTGCTGGGAACTGTAGCTCTGTTAGGGGTGAACTATAGTTCCCAGAATTCTTCTGGGGCAAGCTATGATAGTTGTAGTAGTATAAATGTGCTTTAATGTAAGGTCTGGCTGTGACTTTAGAGCAAAGGTTCCAGCAGGTGCCAAAGCTTTGTAGCCACACTGGGGAGGGGCTGTAGCTGAGGAAGGAAGGAATAAACTTCCCTTCCTTGCACATCATGATCCTGATAACTGTGGGGGTTGGGGGTCATGCCTGTATTTAAGAAGAAAAAGAGAAAGCTGTCTACTGTGCATTAAGTGTAGCATGTAGCTTGGCCCTAAGCAAAAACACAAGTTCAGTTAGATTCTGAAAGCTTTCCAGACCTGTAAATGTAGTTGTTTTACGTACTGTAAGCAAGAACATGAAATGTTGGCTTGTAAGCAAGCATATGGCAGACTGTCTGTATGTATTCTACATTGTTATTAATGAAACTTTCAGATAGCCCATCTGGGTCCGGCAAAGTTAATAACTTGTGGGAATACTCAGCATGTAGAAAGAGCCTACATCTGTTCTCTCATAAAACAACTGAAGCAAAGATGCACTGTGATCTGCATTACTGATATCACAGAGGGATTACATAATACATACCTAGCACTCTTGGTGCTTACTCATGGCAGAGAGTGAAGGAGTGCAAGGTAAGTCAAAATATTTTCCCCACAACCCTTAACCACAGTTGGCCTCTTACATCAATAGGGATTTGAACTAACCAGGGTTCACTCTTAAAGAGGATTTATTGACATTAAGCAATATTAACGTCAGTGCACTTCACATGGCTAACCATGGCTATGGATAGTGAGGGCACCACATCTCTCAGACAGGAAGCACACACTGTCATGGCCCAAATCTGATCCCTTCAGGATTTGGTAGCATTAATTCTCCAGTGAACCTTAACAACTTTAATTCTTTTAAAATTTATATACTATCCACTCAACATCAAGACTCCGTAGGCAGCTAAATCAGATTATTAATTTAAGAATGTTAGATTGAAGGGAGACAGACAGAGACCACTGAAAAACATAACCACATCTTATTTACTCAAAGACTGCTACTGCTGAAGCAAGTTATCCCATTTTCTTGTCAACCAATTCCATAAATAACTTATCATACAAAACATTTTGCAGTAATTTCTGGCTTAGTTCAACTAGCGTTCTTTGCCCACCAGACCAACCAAAAGAAAAAGAAAAAAGAATTACAAAACAAAAACACAGGCTGTTTTATAATGCCAAAATGGGGGAAAGGAAAGGAAATAATTGCTTCTTTTTATAGTACTGTAAGCTCTAAACACAGGACATCACTGCAGCGGCTGTGCCCATATCTCTCCTTACTTACAGCAGGAGAACCTGCCTAAAGGCAATTTTATTTATCGCAGGGAGACAGACAAATAACTAAGTTGACTTGGCACAGGATGCAGTACAAGAACAAGGGGTTGTCTGAATTCAGGGACTCCTCATTTTCAGAGAGTTCCAGTTTCATGGGCATGGAAATCCTGAATGGCAAGTGGAAGGATACAGATACACCTGCCAAAAATATGTGCTTTAATCTCTAGCCACAAATTGTATTGATAAAAGCGACTCGCAAATAAAAATTATGCTGCAGAACAAGAAAACACTGCCTATTCAGGCACAGCCTTCTCTAACAGCTTCTGTTAGTATTAATGTGTTTAGATAAAAAAGCAAGGTTGAAAAATATCTGAAAATAATGCCAATCATCTTAAAAAAAAAAAGCTCTCTAAAAGGAACAAATATTCTGACCTTCATGAATTTTAGATATCCTGGAGCTGCCTTTCAAAATCTATGGTTCCCCCTGCTTCTCAATTCACAGAATTGCATTCTAAATTTATCTCAACTCTGTGTGAAACCTCTCCTTATAACCCAACTCTTGTTTTGTGCTTTGGGGTAGGAAAAAAATAACAATGCGTCAGCTGAAAGAGAAAAGTGGCATATCTTTTTGCCATTTCTACACTTTCATCAATGAGAGCAGTTTTTTCCTAAACATTATGTTGTTCAGCAGCAGCAGCTACTACAAAGCATAACAACAGTGTATTGTTATCTAAGCAACGCTATTGGGGGGGGGGAGGATTGGGGAGGTAATACTTCTGTGTTGATGCTGATGGCAGCCCAGCCTACAGAAAACAGGAGATGATGATGCAAAGCTAGATTTCTCAAGTGGCTGTTAAAGGAATCACTACAAGACTGACGGTATACCTGCCCCACTGGAACATGGCAATGTACACTTAATAGAAAACTCTCACCAACGGCTAGTTCACAGAAGGCGTATCCTTTACATGCAAACACTTCCCCAAATCCTCAGGTATGAGGACAATATCTTGTGTCAGCCAGGCTGTAGTCAGCAGAACTCCCCACAATGAAAAGAGCTGGAGAAGTGCCCTCCATGATCAGGGCAAAGACTATATAGATCAGTGGCAAAGCATTTGGCTTACATGAAGTAAGTTCCAATTCCTGGCACTCCTAGCTTAAATGATCAGAGAGCAGGAGATGGGAAAGACCTCTCCTGGAGATCATGGAGAGACAATGCTGGGACAGATGGGAGAAATGGCCTGACCTGGTTTACAGCCACTTTCTATGAACTGATGTTGCTGGCTGGAGCTGCAACTTTTCCAGTTCACATGCAGTGTGTGCCCACATGAGCATACTAAAGACTGATCCAGTAGGGAGCAAAACATCTTAGTGTGAATCAGTCTTAAAACCCATTTTTAGCAAAGACCAAAACTTCATTCCTAAACATACTAAGGAGTAAGTCCCAACAATGGATACGGTGGATTTGTCTGAGCTACACAGCTACAACTACCAATGGCATCAGACATCAGTTCCACTGTTTTAAATGGGATTTGGCCACTATTAACTTTGGCTTGGTTAGGAGCCTAGGTCTGCCATCAGTTGGCTCTGTTTCTGAGTACACATGTTTAGGATTGGATTGCAGATTGGTAGGCCTTCCATTCGTATGTACTTTGCATTTATTTTGCCTGAGATGTGGGAAAGGTTTCACAATATAAAACATCCAAGGCACTTCCAAATAGTGGCACAGGAGTAGTTTTCATGTTTCATAATAATAATAATAATAATAATAATAATAATAATAATAATAATAATAATAATAATAATAATAATAATACAACAATAATAACAATAACAATAATTTTTTTATATCCTGCCCATCTGGCTGGGTTTCCCCAGCTACTCTGGGCGGCTTCCAACAGAATATTAAAATACAATAACCTATTAAACATTAAAAGCTTCCCTAAACAGGGCTGCCTTCAGTTGTCTCCTAAAAGTGCTAAACCAGAAAAAAGAAGCCTTAGTTTGTGTGCTTAAATAAACATATAAAAGGGCTAAAGAAGAATGTTTACAACCATTGTGCTATCTAGAATTTGAGAGCAGTGGTGTCAAGTGCTGATTAAGCCACGACAATGAATCACTTCATGCTAAGTAACCATTTAACCTTTGAATTCTTACACATCTTGTTGTTGTTGTTGTTGTTGTTGTTGTTATTATTATTATTATTATTATTATTATTATTATTATTATTATTATTATTATTATTATTATTATGAAACATGAAAACTACTCCTGTGCCACTATTTGGAAGTGCCTTGGATGTTTTATATTGTGAAACCTTTCCCACATCTCAGGCAAAATAAATGCAAAGGTTTCACAATATAAAACATCCAAGGCACTTCCAAATAGTGGCACAGGAGTAGTTTTCATGTTTCATAATAATAATAATAATAATAATAATAATAATAATAATAATAATAATAATAATACAACAATAATAACAATAACAATAATTTTTTTATATCCTGCCCATCTGGCTGGGTTTCCCCAGCTACTCTGGGCGGCTTCCAACAGAATATTAAAATACAATAACCTATTAAACATTAAAAGCTTCCCTAAACAGGGCTGCCTTCAGTTGTCTCCTAAAAGTGCTAAACCAGAAAAAAGAAGCCTTAGTTTGTGTGCTTAAATAAACATATAAAAGGGCTAAAGAAGAATGTTTACAACCATTGTGCTATCTAGAATTTGAGAGCAGTGGTGTCAAGTGCTGATTAAGCCACGACAATGAATCACTTCATGCTAAGTAACCATTTAACCTTTGAATTCTTACACATCTTGTTTTTGCAGAAGGCACTTCATTAATATGTCATCTTTATCAGGTAAAATCAAAAATTAACTTGACTGCAAAGCCTTCAGAGTGATAAATTATTAACTGCCTTCTGATATAATTATTTCTTTCCAAGGCAAATCTGGGAAGAGACTAAAGCAATGTGACACAACGGCAGCTTGGCCTGTTAGCATCAGGACAAGTTGCTCTTTAGGGATAAAGCGCTCTCACACAATTTGAGTATTATAGTTTCTGCAGTTCTGGTATACAGGAATCTAGCAATTGGGTGGGAGAAGATTCCCCCCCACAGTGCCTAAAAGAGAATTAGCTGGTTGTGCCCTGCTGTAAGGACACCTTCCCAACACCAGCATTGCTGCTGCTTACCTGGATGGGATTATGAAGGCACAAAGGACTGGCTCTCTTGGTGCACCCAGATCACTTCAGCCTCGCCACTGCCCCATCTTTGCACCATCCAGATAAGCCATACTCTGAGCACACTAATTTCCATGGGCCTACCCTAAGTATTACTTCGTCAGATACAAATTAAAACAACTATTCTGTTTCACTGTGCGCTACTTGTTTGTGGTTCATATGCCATGGTTGTAGAACTGCTGTTAAAAGACAACCTGCAATCCCGCCTCACAACGTTTCTTAAACTTTAGAGACTGTTGGTGCAAGTCCTTCTGAGTTATTACAAAATTTAGTACGTGGCCTCTCTTTCTCCTTTGTAACTTAATATTCTTACCCAGAACGTCTCTTCCATGTTCAGGAACCAGCACTTTCCACTTGGATTCCTCAGGGTCACTAAAATCAATGTTAATTAGTCGATAATTTGGAGCATGACGGTTTGTCTTGAAGGTGAACACAGTTCCCTCATTGGTGACATATTCATATTCTGCATCGAAGTTGTCTATCAGTTTCACCCAGTGCAGAAGACCTACATTAAGAGAAAAAGGAAAGCACTTACAACTGTAAAACAAAGTATACGGGATGAGGATATTTAATAGCAATGGGCTGCATTCAACTAACTTTAACTCAGAGTAGGGCAATAAGTTAATGACCATGAGTAACTTGGTTGACTACCACTCAGTGTTCTTCTGATCCTACAAGATTCTTTTTCCTGCAAGCATCATAGCTTGTTGGGTCTAATGAAAGGAGGACTTGCATTATGGATGTCCTGTTCATTCTAATATTTAACCACACATTCAATCACACATCCAGACCTGATGTCTTGCAAAATCCTCAGTCATCATCATCATCTATCCCCACCTTTCCTCACAAGAGTCCAGGGCAATTGAAAAAGTAACAAAGTAAAATGTTATTTTGACAGCAACAGGACGATACGGAAAACCTTACAAGGATTAGAATTATGTTATAGAAATGAATAATGTTAATGCTCTTTTGCTCCAGAAACAATAATTGTGTTCCTTTTCAGAAGCATATGTGTCCATAATCATGTATGGCACAGAAATGTCAAGTATAACTCAACATCTCCTTGCACTCCGTTGCAACTTAATAAAAAGGAACATACTAATTAGTCCTGACACATGCAAATATGCTGAAGTAATAATTAATCTTATTCTGTCTATCAGCATTTCTGAAATCTTATACTGTGCATGACAGCAAAGAGCTTTGTTGCCTAACGCTGCTTGGAGTGGAGAGAACCACATTCAGACAATCTATCAAACCATGTTGACACGAGTAGCAACTAGCCTTGGGCTTGTGTGCTACCTCCTACTTGTCCCCAAACAGGAGAGATCAGAAGCTTCTGTTTCCACTTAGTGGCAAACCACTGTCTGCTGTTGCCTCTGAATACAGCAGACTATAGTTGGTTCAGATCTTAACTCGCCTGCAAGCCAGGTTCCCAAACCAAAATCAAGTGCACTGCTGTAGACTCAAAGGAGGTTGGAAAAGAGTTAAGTCAACCACTGCTCACTGAAGGATCGGCAGTACAGGTTAAATCCCCTCCAGGGACCAAATATTTTATTCATCAGAGAACTTGGCCGAAGTTGCTGCCCTACTTTTGTAAACCAAGGATTGGCCTGTGAAACAGAGGCGGCACTTTTTGAATAGCTGTACACCCCCACCATCACCGGTCCACACACATGCCTCACACAACTGTTAAGATAGTTCTCAGATGAAAAGGTTTTCAAAATCAAAAGCTATATAAGGAATTTTCAGATGCCCCAACGTACCCCATGCAGGACAGCTTCGCTTTCTCCCTCTGCAGGCCTTTCACAGCCATGCCACTGCTAAGCAAAAGGAGCAACAGGAAGCTGGAGGGTGAGGAGAGAGAGAGAGAGAGCACACGGGGCACAGCTTCTCAGAAAAGTTAACCAGATGCTTTGCCTGATAGCAGAAATTGTTAACACAAAAAGTTGCCAAGGTACTGTATCTCCCTACAGAAGACAGAAAACAAAGAGGCTGCTGTGTTGAAAAGAATTCCTGCAGCAGAATCTCTCACTGGAAGGAATGCAAGTGTGTGTGTGTGTGTGTGTGTGTGTGTGTGTGTGTGATGGGTCACACATCATGCAGAGTGAGAAGGTGTTTGAAAAGATGCTGCAGATTGTCTAGCAGCCCGTACTCTGGCACTGAGCTACTGCCAGAAGCCTGCAATGAAAGGCAGATAACACAGAGGATGAATGAAGAAAGCTGAACAGAACACACTGCAGAGAGGAGAGTGGGAAAGATTTACACCTCTTCTTCTCAGGCCAGTAAGAAAGAGAACATGCTGTTAAAAACAAGTTCAGCACCATCGGATGCTTCCTTATTCTGAGTCAGACAGGGCACTTCGCTTGGCACCAGCTCTTCAAGGGCAGATGTTCCTTGATTCTCCTTAGCCTATGACCCCAGAGACGGAACCGGGGCTGCTGTGCTTGTGAAACAGCTTTGCTCTACACTGAGCTGCAGCCTTCTGAAGCAGACAAAACAACAACAACAACCCAGATGGCAGCAGCCATTACAGAAGTATCGTGGTGGAGATGCACTTTCGTTTCAGGTCCAGGGCATCCCATGAAAGGCACGGATTTTGACTTCCCATATTTCAAGATGCAGAGTTAAACTTCACTCTCTTGCGATTCAGGGTTAAGAAATTTGACTGATGGTTGTTCCTCCTTTGGCTGGGCGTTTTAACATCCAGGATACGACGGCTGTTTGGGGGTGGGGGGTTACAACTAAATTTCACGCTGCTTTAGCAGACAGTGAGTTAAAAGGTAATCGCGCACAGCCTAATCTCAGGAGTCAAATCCATTTTCTACCAGAGACAGAATGAGTCAACTTCACAGATCCCAGGCACATCAAGGATCAGTGAACAGACAAGACACAGCTGCCTCCTCTACGGTAGAACTAATAAAATGTCACACTTGCCTGGAACCTTTAATGGTGGACACCCTTCCCTTCCCTTCCAACAATTTAAAAGGCAAAAGAGCCAAGACAGCTTTGCAAAGCAGGCAAGGCATGGCAGAAACAAAGACTCCCACTCTGAAAGCTGCTGCCAGTCAGTGTAGACAATACTGACTTAGATGGGCCAAAGGCCTGACTTGCTATAAGGCAGCGTCCTAACTCATAGCAATAAATTATATATTAAAAAATCTTCATAAGGGAAATGGGCTGCACAGAATATAGGATGTTTTCAGCAGAGTATAAAGACTATGGAGACTCATACCCTTGCACTCAACCATGCTGTTAAGTCAAGGGTCTATGGGTATAATTAACTCACTCAGTGGTAACCATCTGGTGATATATTTGCATGTTCCAATGGTTGAATATATAAAAACCTAATACCTAATCACAGAGTATATTTTAGATGCTTATTAATCCAGTTTAGAGAATGCCCACTTTGCTAATTGATCTATGTTTAAAAGATCAGCATTGTTTCAGAGGCTATCAAATGAAAGCATCGTAACCAAGACATTAAACTGATTAGATTCCCATCTCTATATTCCTACTTTTCAACATCTGCTTCCTTTTAATTTGAATCTAGTTCACATAAGACTTCTATCAATCAATCAATCAATCAATCATTTATTTATTTATTTATTGTATTTGACTAAAAGCCATTACAAATCCAGTTACAAAACCAGCACTGGAATATAAGAGTTATATGGGTTAGGCAAAGGGAAAATCACATCTCTGTTGGTTCTCTGTGTGAAAAAATAATTACTGTGGGCTTTTTAGAATTTGAGATCATCAGTATGCAGAAAGATCTACTCACAACAGTGAAATTACTCAAGCTACATATACACTGTGCAGTATTGACTTTTCTATAAAGATGGGCGAAATTGGCTAAAATATTAAAAAACCCAAAGAAATTAACAGTAATTACAAGGAATCTTTTTACTTTTGCCCTTTATTTCAATGCGAATCAGAAATGCTATTGCCAATACTTTCTACTACTCTAGGGGTTTTTTTGGTACTGCCAATGCTCAGCGATATTACAATGCATGACACTAAGAAAACAACAGGCATTTCTGTTGGGTCAGGATCGTGTTGGGCTAATTCAGCCATCATGCCAATCCATGATTAATTATGCTTTACTTTGGTTTGGCGTGATGCCCGAATTGACAAACCACAGTGTGTGATAAGCTGAAAAAGAAAAGGGGGCAAGGAACTGTAGTGTAATGTGGGTTTGCAAACTATGGCTTGGCTAATCATGGCTTGGTATGTCTGAATTAACAAACAACAGCTATGCCTATTGTTTTGGTAGAGTTGGTACAGTTTTCACTTTAATGTACAGTGTAAGCACCAGCATTCTCTGGGATGCAGCACCTTCTTCCACCCTGGCCAGCACCTCTTTAATGTTCTACCCTCGGGCAGGAGATACAGAAGTATAATCAGTCGTACCAACAGGCTAAAAAAACAGTTTCTAGCTGTGGGCTGTTAGGCTGCTAAATGGAAAATAATATAGTGCAACTGACTTTCGGGGTTGGTGACTTGTGCGACAAGCACACAGAGTGCAATGAGCTCCTTGGAGAAAAGGCAGAATCTAAATTTAGTATGAAAATGAATGGATTTGTAGAAGAAGAAGAAGAAGAAGAAGAAGAAGAAGAAGAGGAGGAGGAGGAGGAGGAGGAGGAGTAGGAGTTTGGATTTGATATCCTGCCTTTCACTCCCTTTAAGGAGTCTCAAAGCGACTAACATTCTCCTTTCCCTTCCTCCCCCACAACAAACACTCTGTGAGGTGAGTGGGGCTGAGAGACTTCAGAGAAGTGTGACTGGCCCAAGGTCACCCAGCAGCTGCATGTGGAGGAGCAGAGACGCGAACCCGGTTCCCCAGATTACGAGACTACCGCTCTTAACCACTACACCACACTGGCTCTCAACACACTTTGTCAGTCTCACTCTTAAGTACAGAAGCCAACTGTGGTCCTTGATATCAATCTGAGCAGTCATTAAAGAAAAGAAAGCAAAGTTGAAGTTACTCATTGCTTACAGTTGTGCTCAGACACACACATACAAACTTTTGGCAATCGTGAAAATGTATAAAGGGATTTGCTCTAAAGAAAGGATGAGTAAAGGTGATGAATTAAACTTATGAGAGGTACAGATTTTTTAATTAGCTATCATGTGCACAGCATGACAGAAATAAAGCTTATTTTAGAATTGGGTTTTAAATCCCCATTGGGGAAAAAGGGACAGATTGTGGAAATGACTTGGATAATATTCCACATCCTTCTCCCACGTATTTTTTCTCATGCAGTTCTATCTAAGGTTAGAAATGTTCTTATGATAAAATCTAATTATGATACAAAAAGATGCAAGTATACAGTAGAGGCTCAATGGTTTTTTGTTTTAGTTTTAGTCTTACACTGAACAAGTTATCTATGTTTTCAAGCCTACACTGAAAGTATGCTCTGAATCAAGTTCACTGGTTAAAGTCTCCTCACTGATTCTATCTATCTGTATAATATATGATGGGCTGTCCCCTGAGCCCTCTAGATGACATCACAAGGGATCGTTGCCTTAGGAGAGCGAGAAATATATGGACTAGATGACTGTTGGGGTCCCTTCCAACTCTTCAATTCTACGACTCAGGTTGTAGTAGGGAGTTATTTAATCACATAAGTTGATGGAACTTCAGATCGTGGGGAGGGGAAGTAGTCTACAGTGGCAGCCATAAATGCAATTTTGAAAATACATGCATAGACAAATTCAGAACGCTTCTTCTGCAGCAAGCAAATAATATGATGAAAGCAAGGGGGAAAGAGAAAAATCTACAAGTCCCAAGAACAGTTTATTGCTTCACAAATGCAAGCATTCTAAGAGAAGGGGTAAATTCTGTAGCAGGGGTGGGGAATTCAAATGTTGCTGGCTTACAGCTCCAGTCATCCCTGACTATTGGCCATGCTGTCTTACAGGTCTATACGGGGGGGGGGGGGGAGAGGTATTTGAAGTAACTTGGTCCCAAGCTGTTCAGGGCTGTAAATGTTATTGCTGAGACCGTGAGCATGGTCTGCTGGCCAACTGTACTGACTATCAGTTGCTCAGCACAGGTGTAATACACGTGCATCCAGAACTCAGCTACCCGACTTGGGCCCAACCTTCAGTGCAGACGGAGCCACAGAGGGTGGAATATGTACCAAGCTACCCCTTCGTATGCTTGAATAATCCTAAAACAACAGAAGGAAAATCTGTAGCAATCCAGAATGTGACTGTTAAAGACAACTCCCGTATGCAGCCTAAGGAAAGAATGTGTGGTTTCTCTGTTTAACAAATACTGGCTGGAGAACAGGGCAGCTCAAGCAGCCACTAGGAACATATCCATGTTTTTATTCTTCGTACAAGATTTGTAACTTACTGTTATACGTAAACTTGCAATGTATTTGGAAATAAGCCATTTTACTTTGACACGAAGAAAGCAGCCTCTTACCAGTTATCCCATTTGATTCCTTCTGTAGATTACAGTACCACAGCCTATTAACTGGATCACATCCTTCTCGTATGGACAGCAAAGCGTACTGCCCATCATCAGATACCTAAAATTTATCACAATGAATGAAACATAAATATTGACGTACACCAAACCAAAAAGTTACTAACAATTTACAAACCAAAAGCAAAACAGGTGTGTCAAATTATAAAGTTACAAACATATGTAGGACTACTGATATGCTTTGTGCAGATGTGTTTGGAGCCTGTGATCTTCCAGACGCTACTAACATGGCCAATTGTAAGGGGTCATGGGAACTCAAGTCTGTCAACATGTAGAGGGCCACAAATTCGCCTAGTCCTTCAAATCCGTTCTATGTCTCAGACACATACAAAATGTGAAGCAAATGTCAAATTCAGTGTTTCGATTCAACAGTGCATTCTGAAAAGCAGCAACCCAGTGTATTTTGATAGAAGCACAAACCGCCTGGAATTAAAGCCAAACTAATTTTAAATCCCTCTCATCTATGAAGCCCTTATATTATGGAAAGTCATGCCAAGCTGATGATGTTGTGCTAAATTCAAAGTGACAGCAGACAGTGTCAAAAATTATACTGGCAGATCTTTATTAAATATACTCACTCCACAGAAAGCATCCTAAATTAATTATATCAACACTTAAATACAAATTTTTAATGATCAGCAGGTGCAAAAATTTTAAAGCCATGTCCTAATTCTTCCCCTTCCCCTCCCTCTGCTGTTGTTGGTAGTGTTTGTTGTTATTGCTGCGTATGTGGCTTTGATATATCTATATATATTTTGTATTACACATATATATTTGTAGGGGGAAGCTCAGGAGTCGAAACATGCTCTGTATGCAGAAGGTCCCAAGGACAATTCCTGGCATCTTTCTTTGCTTTGTTCAATTGGTGCTAGGCAGATAGCTCCGTCTGTCCTCTCCAGACTCCCTCAGAACCAATTTGAGGTGGGTGCGAGGGGAGAGGAGATGGGGCCCAAGTCCCACTGCACCAAAAGTTCTTACTGGTCTATACTGGTCTTGGTCCAGTATATCTGAAGGAGCGTCTCCACCCCCATCGTTCTACCCAGACACTGAGGTCCAGCACCGAGGGCCTTCTGGCAGTTCCCTCACTGCGAGAAGCCAAGTTACAGGGAACCAGGCAGAGGGCCTTCTCGGTAGTGGCGCCTTCCCTGTGGAACACCCTCCCACCAGATGTCAAAGAGAACAACAACTACCAGACTTTTAGAAGACATCTGAAGGCAGCCCTGTTTCGGGAAGCTTTTAATGTTTGATGTATCACAGTATTTTAATATTCTTTTGGAAGCCGCCCAGAGTGGCTGGGGAAGCCCAGCCAGATGGGCGGGGTATAAATAATAAATTATTATTATTATTATTATTATTATTATTATTATTATTATTATTATTATTATTGCTATTGCTGGTGGGGCTTGTTAGTTGAATCCTGTCCCAAAGAAGCTTTTTTTTAAAAAATAAATAAATATAAAATTTCTAATTGCTTTTTTTTGGGGGGGGGGAATTACACATATAAAACAAAACCATTTCCAGCATTAAAATACAGAGTTCTTTCAAACCCTTAGACCTCTTCCCTCCATGGGTTCCATCTTTCAAAGAAGCTTTATATCAAGACACACATTGGTCTTGTATCACCTCCGCTGAATAAAAGCTGCTCTTTCCCATCCTTACCTGAAGATGCTATGGATTAAGCCTGGAACCTTTTGAAGGCGAAGGAAGTGATCAACCATTGCACCTTCCCTGTCTAGTACCCAACATTTTGAGTTAATGTCAATATACTACAAACTTGAGAATCTTCACTGCCTTCACTCCATCAAAGCAAAAGCAATCTTTGAAACTTTATTTTGCATGATGGCAAACAAGAGCCCCTGACAGCAGCAATTTTGAGCATATCTAATGAGCTTCTCAACATTCCCCGCTGGACTGGTGAATAGTTGATAATAGTTTGCTTAATGTGATTCCCAGAACACATTCTTAATCTAATTTCCCAACACACATTACGGGTAGGGTGCCAATTAAGTCTGTCTTCATTGCTACAGCTGTCCTTACATCAATGCATTTCAAAACTCAAAGGAATTCAAGAGTATTAAGGCAAAACATTATTGACAGCTGCATTCAAAAACTACACCATCAGATATTTTACTGGAGAAAAATAAAGACAAATATATGTCTGTATGTGTGTGTGTGTGTGTGTGTGTGTGTGAGAGAGAGAGAGAGAGAGAGAGAGAGAGAGAGAGAGAGAGGGCGCAATGTGAGACAGAATAGCCTCTTTCCTGCCTCACCTGCCAGCCGCTGGCCCAGCAATGTGCTTTTTGGTCTCTGTGGTGCTGGATGGCCACCCCTGTCAATTTGCATTTCATGCTATGCTGAAGCAGTATTCTGTCCACAGGTTTCAGAGTCACTCAGGTCCCAAATTAAATGTAGTTTGATTCAGGGGAAGGATTAAATTAAATATCCTATCAATTTCAGCGGAAGAACTGAAATTATACTGTTTTCTCCATCCCTTTGGTTTTTATAGTATTTTTTTAGTGCCAATCTGGGTCTTTTTTTCTGAAATACAAAATTAGTATTGGGGGGGAGGGTCCCTATTGTTTTTAGAATTCATAACCACTGTTTCTTGGAATGAAATTCCCTGATATAATACAACACTCCCTTGTCTTCTGGTCGGTTTTTTAACCAGTGCTCTTGAGAAAGAGAAACCAATCAATTAAAAACCTTTCTTTTTTTGCAAGAGCCTGTAGCTGCTTATACGCAGAACTGATTGAATCCATATGCCCAAAACCTGTGTGCACTTTCTAACCACTGTACCTTATTAATTACTTCCTTGCAGGTGTACACAGCCACCGCCACCACTCTTGCCAACTCCTGTATTTGTAATAATCTTAATTTATCAAATCCATTAAACCAGGAATGGGAAGCTACGGCCCTCCAGATGTTGATGGGCCACAACTCCCATCGTTCCTGACCACTGGCCATGCTAGTCAGCTGGGGATGATGGGAGTCTGAGTCCAACAACATATGGAGGGCACCAAACACTTCAACCATGCATTAAACTCAGTAGCAATGCTGGTTCCTACTCAAACGCTATCATGTTTTCCAAGAGGAAAGCAGTAATTAGCACATAATGCAGTCAAATGAAGCAGGTGTATAGTATTGGGTGCTACACCCTCCATAAAACATAACTGGGAAGATCACGTTCCTTTATAAAATGGCCGTTCAAATTATGCTAGGCAGGAAGCCCTGTGGCCACATTTCTAAGATAGATCCTGGGATTCAGAACAACCAAGAAGTCATGCTCTTTAACCTGCGAGCTGTTTCCTACCATAAAATATGTCAGAGCACAGTTGCCTGCTCAGTAATTATCACAGGGATACCCCTAAATTTTTGGTCCCAGGGGCAGGAACAGTTAGAAATCTAAAAACACTGCCATGGGCACCATGAAATACAAAATGATCTTCAGAGAATAAAAACTAGTGATTCTCATAATCCCTGCCCCAAAGGTCAGACATACCTTCAAACACAAGACAGATAAAAAGGCCCTTGCAAATAAACACATTTAAATAATAATAGTGGGCCCTTGGTAATCTCCCTTCCTCCAGCCTGTTGCCTGTTTTCAGTCTCTAGGACTCAGGATGTTTGTGAAGATTCTAGTGCTTCACAGCAGCTCGTGCCAGACTTCAACTGCTGCAAATCCCACAGAACATTACAATCGAGATACTGCAGCAGTTCTTGTTCTGATTACTGGTATTTGTTTTGAGCAAAAGCACAAAGGTGATCCTTCAGGTCAGCTCATCTAGGTTGTGCAGCAGGTAAGTGCCTCTAGCTGAAAGTGAAAGCAGTTTTGCAACAGAAACCTTTAAAATGCTTCTGAAGCAAAACATACCACCTATACTGCTGTTGTGTTCACCAGTTATTTTTGAAGGGAGTGCGGAATGCAATATCTATCTATCTATCTATCTATCTATCTATCTATCTATCTATCTATCATCTATCTCCTAATTTGATACTTTTGATGGCATTTCTTCTATTACCCCAAGCATGGGAACTTGGTTCTAACAACGTGTGCAGCACAGGTCCATTTAAGATCATCACTGCTTTCCCCACTTAACTCAGATAACACACACGTGGCTTCAAATCATTATTCTATAGTGCCCTCTTCTGGGAACTGCCACAAATTTGCTCCCTCTGCTTCCATTCTAAATTCTGGATACAGTATAGCGTATAGGGGGAAAACAGGGCCACAACATTTCTGGTTTTAGTTAGAATTGATGCAAATACAGACACAGGGACGGAGGATGAGGCTGGGGGGGGGGTGCCTTGGATGGCTGCCAATGGAATGAAATTTAGTCCCTTCTCTGAAATGTAAAAGCACCATGCTGAAGGAAGAAGTGTGAGAGTTTGGCCTGGTTTCTTTATTTCATTTACCTATCACACCCTACCTTTCATCCAAGGAGCTTAATGAGGTGTACACTGCTCTCTTTCCTCTCCCTCCCTTGCACCCTCACAAGGATAAGATATAGCGACTGGCCCAGCATCACCCAGTGAGTGTCACAGCCAAGTGAACCTTGACGCAGGATTCACTGAATGAGACACGGCAGTGGACGCCCTGCACCAGGACTTCTGCTTGTACAACAGGGCTTCCCCCCTCCACGCACCCCCCAAAATTGGCTCTGTGGTTGTCAGGAGAACCCCCAGAACAGTACACAGGGAGAGGAGACAGGGATCATTCCCCATGGCAAGCTGACATACTTGGGCTGAAGGAACAATCAGAAGGGCACGACACTGAATTCCTCCTTATGCATCCCCAGCACTAATCTGACCGCCTAAACACTAGGCAACCCTGTCTTAGACATGACATCTAAGGTTTGTCATACTTGGTAGGCCCATTGAAACTGATGGATATTAGGGGTGTATTCAAAGTAGTGGTGAGTAACACATACGGTGGTACCTAGGTTCTCGAACGTAATCCATTCTGGAAGTCCGTTCGACTCCCGAAACCATTCAAAAAGCAAGGCGTGGCTTCCTATTGGCTGCAGGAGCTTCCTGCACTCAATCAGAAGCCGCGGAAGCCGTGTTGGACATCTGGCTTCCAAAAAATGTTCGCAAACTGGAACACTCACTTCTGGGTTTGCGGCATTCAGGAGTTGATTTGTTCGGAACCAAGCCATTCGACTACCAAGGTACCACTGTACCAGTGCAAATATTTCCACTTGTGCAATGGGATCTCCCCCCCCCCCCCATTCCTCCCTTCACATTCAACCTAAATCTGTTCCAGGGATTCCCCCATCCTCCAGGGCAGATTTAGGGAGGTTGTAGGGTGTACACAGAGGGAAATCCTGTTGGACAAGTAAAAATCCTTCTGCTGATGAGGCATGTTGGATACTGCCAAGTAACTTAATTCCATTAGGTGGAATTCAATGTAGCACTAAGGATCAGCGCAGGTATTTCTGCTTGTCCCCTGCATGCTCTTCTGGGAGCAGGAATCTCCCAACTCTCCAAACTATATCTGGGGGAGCTATGGGGTGACATGGGGGGGAGGGAAGTCCTGTTGCACTAGCAGGAGTCCTTGTGCTGGCTTCCACTAGCAAAATAGGATGGTTGAATCCAGCCCATTGATTTCACTTGGCCTACTCCAAGTATGAATTAGTTGAATTATCAGCTTTAAGAGAAGAAATGCTAATTTTAATGAGGAAACAAGGGGATGGCTTTTGTTAACTCCTTTGTTAACTCTTTTGGTAACTCCTTCCTAAGCCACCTCTCTTAATTTCTAAACGTTTGGAAGCCAAAACTGTCTCCTTTCACGTTGGCTCAATATTGTTTGTTACTCAACCTGAATATTGTTCAAAATGATAAACAGTGGTACCTCGCAAGACGAATGCCTCGCAAGACAAAAAACTCGCTAGACGAAAGGTTTTTTCGTCCGCGATTTGCCTCGCAAGACGAATTTCCCTATGGGCTTGCTTCGCAAGACGAAAACGACTTGCGACTTTGTTAAGCCGTTTAAACCGTGCTTCGCAAGACGGAAAATTCGCTAGACGGCAAAAATTGCGGAACGAATTAATTTCGTCTTGCGGGGCACCACTGAATAAATACAAGAAACCAAGAAGCAACTTTTAACAACATTTACATATGATTGGATGGGCTAAAAGTTTCTAAAGGTATAAAACTGGACCCCACTACAATAAAAGGACTATATTAGATATTTAAAGGTAGCAAAATCATATAGGTTTGTGCATCCTGTGGGCTTTTAAAAACTATTTTCACAAGGTCATTTGCCAGAAACTGGCAGCAGTAAGAGGGGGGGGGGGGAGTAATAAAATATTGTAAACAGCAGGCAAAGCTGGTAAATGCTTTTAATTAACAACAGATGCTGGGTGTAAGAAGCCTCCTGCAGATATGTAATCAAAAGTTATTAATTTCCTCAGACAAACAAGCACCTTGAGAAGTTTATGAGCTTCTGTCACTAAAGATTTATGACCTCGTTTTATATAGCAAAATGAGGCATACTCCCTAAGTTTGATGGTGAAATGTGTTTTGTACGTCAAAACACTATCATACTACACTAACACTACAATCTCCTGAATTCATTGAGACTTACTTATGAGTAAGCACATGCAGGATCACATTGTCAGGCCATGAACCTAAGCATACTTGTTTGAAATCCAACCAACAGAGAGGATTCATGCAGAAATATGTTTTTGCACAAACCACTCACCTGCATGCAGAAGGGACTGCTGCAGCACATGGACAGAAACACCCATATCAAAAACAATCCAAATTCTGGACACATTGCCGGTTCCAATCAAGAGACCCAAAAGCACAAAAGTTGATTTCACTCTCATGAAATTAACTGCATTAGGAAGACCATACGTTCCCCATCCCTGCCATAGAGGGCCTGTTATGGTACGGTGGATTGAAGGTGGACTTGGATTAAGGAGACCTTGATGTGGCAAATGTGTTTGTGGTGTATACATCACAGTTATCACTAGGTTTCCCACAGCAAATATATGGAAGTGTGTACAACTTACAGAAATACAGTGGAACATCTGTTTTCGAACGTAATCCGTTCCCAAAGACCATTCGAGTTACGAAACATTCAAAAACTCAATAGAAAGCCTCAAAACGGAAAAATTGATACGGAAAACTCAAAACGGAAGCTGCCTCGGAAGTTCGACTTCCAAGGTGTGAACAAAAACGGAAGCATTTACTTCTGGGTTTACGGCTTTCGAGTTTTGAAACGTTTGTCAACGGAGATGATCGAAAACTGAGGTTCCACTGTAATAAGTTTATAAGCATTATCTGACAGTAACGAAGTTAAAAAACATGTTTTAAAATTCTACAAATGTTAATTCCACCATATTTTTAAGGCTGAAAATGTGTGTGTCCAGTGCATAGCAAACATAGTTTTCTTTTTAATATTGTTTTCATTGTGGTTAATGCCCTTTCAAGTTTTTTTTTTAAAGTGGTACTACAATAGCATCACATCAAAGGAACAATGGCTGAGAACAGAAATTATTTTGTTAAGTTGGAGAAAAATGGAAGGGGTGTGTGTAGGAGGGCTCTTACTGAAAACTGATCACCACAAAAATTCATTGTAGAAGAAGTCAAAATGAGTTCTCACCAATATACCGAGTCACCATTTTCACATATTTAAAATAATGTGTTATATATTGGTCCTAGGTAGTGCAATAGAGGTAAAAAGAGGCAGCGAGAAACCTTATTTAACAACAAAGGATTGGGCCTATAATCAACTTTTCACTTTTATTATCTACTGAGTTTCAAAAAAGGTGAGATGCACCATACCTCAGCTCCACCCATCCATTTTGGCTCATGAGGAAATTCAGCACATAAAACATCCTTTGATTGGTCAGTTCCCAGGACATGATAGTACAACTTCTGGTGCAAGTTTGTCGACGTCTCAGTGCCTGGGGCAATCAACATATTTAATTACAGGAATGTAAGTTGTGACTTGTTATTAGTTCTAACAACCTGAAAGTTTCAAAACCTTAACATATTAGAAGCTTCTTATTTGACAAGGTAGCAGAACCAGATTTAATAACTCATATGTTTTCTGGAAATACTAGTCCTTACGACCAAGAAGCTAGATAATATCTACAAGGATAATTTTTATTCCTATTATTCCATGCATTTTTCTTTGCATTATTTTTCTTTATATAAATATAACACATTTGGAATAATATGTTCTTTACATAATTTGAGATACGTTGCTAAAGTTAACTGTATTTTTATTTTTGGTCTGTGTAAAATGTTTAGCTATGCTTAGCTTCCAGCAATATGTAATATTCCCTGTCAAGGAAGTGAGATGTTACTTTGGCTTGAAACTTGACAGCATTTTGTGGACAGGTGGACAGGCAGAATAAGAAGTCCCATGAGCCAAAGAAACTAAGCAACTGAGAGATACTGGCTCTAACCAACCTGTCCATTAGCATTAGCAAACTGGGGTCTCCTGCTGCTTTTGGACTACAACTCCCATCACCCCTAGCTAGCAGTACCAGTGACGAGGGATTATGGGAATCTAAGTGCAAAAACAGTTGGAGACTCAAGTTTGGGAAACCCTGACCCAAAATACCCACAAGAAGGAAGCAGAGCTAGTAATGAGATAAAGGATTCTAAAGTTAATAAAGGCTATAAAGGCCTGAGGATGAGACGGGTGATTGTATGCCACTCACCATCACTTTTCCCATCTTGCTTTGGGTAGCAGTTGTAGAACATGCCTTTGCCATCATGGGTCCAAGCCATACAACTGAATTTTACCATCTCCAGTGTGTCTGCCAGTTCTTCAGTACCATCCACTTTCATAAATTTAATTGTTACCCAATCTGACCCACTGGAACTCAAGCCATATGCAAAATATTCGCCATCTTCACTGAATGCATAACCTGGTGATTAAGAACACGCTGTGTATTAGTTTACGTTAGTTACAAACTTTACTTTCATGGTTTATGCTTCTAACGCTTGCCTTCACCATATAGGCAGCAGCTCAAAGCATGTTTTACGTTTTCCACAATTTAATATTTTCACACGTAGATGTGTATAACTCAAAACAGAGAAATTTTATGTTGGCTTCCAAAATTATGCATTTTCGAAAAATCTGCTACACTGACCTCGCAGAGCCACAGTGCCATCATCAGACAGTTTATTTGGGTCCAAAAATACTTTGGCATCAGCATCCAAGGTATCTTGCACATATAATACTCGTTGATTCTGAAGTCCAGAATTATAAAAGTGAAAATACCTAGAATAAATGATATAATTATTTGGGGGGGGGGTTATTTTCAACTATAGTATGAGACTGAATACAGAATTATGCAGGCTAAGACTTTCAAGAGTGGCAGATTTATATAACAGAGGAAAGCAGCTTCTTCCTGGTGGAAAAATGCCTCATTTCAGTAATTTAGCACACAATTTCACCCATCAGGTTGCATTAAGTCAACATCAGATTCAATTAGCAACTCACAAGTTACGTTAAATAGTTCATTATAACAGTTAGAGCTTTTGACATTACTGCAGTATGTAATGAGACAAATCATTAAGATTTCTCAGCCATGCACTTACTTAAAAAAATGGAACAAAAATCCTCTTCTTCATCTGAGTGTCATACTGCAGCAGTTTGGCATTTCCATGCATAAGAGAAGCCCCTTAAGGAAGTAAGTCTAAGGCCCTGAACACATAATACCAATGACATGGTTGCCACAAAGACAAACCACAGGCATACCTTTCTGTATAGGAAACTGTTTGTATGAAGTGTCACCCACATGGTAAACCAAGTTTAATCATGCCAGTAAACCAGGAATGGGGAGCAGGTGGACTACAATTCCCATCATGCGGCCAACCATCAGTGATGACAGAAGCTCTAGTCCAACAAAAGCAGTGCGGCCACAAGTTTCCCAATCCCTGTAGTAAGTCTAAACCTCTCACTTTTGTAGAGATTTTGCTAGCTTAGCTATAACAACCCAAAATATATGCAGACTGCATTATCGCCATATACACAAGCAACCATTCAAATTCAACTAAAAAAAAAAAGGTTCCAAACTGCCACTTGTAAACAACTTTTATGAAATATTCTTCAATGCTGCTGAACCAGTTTAAGCATAAACCATCATCTGGCTTAGCATTAATGTAAACAAGCAAATGTGTGGGTTTCTGGAGAGGATATCACAACTGCTGTGTTCCTTTCCCGATTCCTCCTGCTGCCACACTACCCAGGGCTAAACCATGGTTTGCCTTGGCATGTCATCTGAACCCCAGTTAGTGCTTTGTTCTGCCCAAAGGTTTCTCTGAAGTAGTGTAGCACCATAGGACAGATGGTGAGAGACAAACAATGGGCAAGAGCCTATGGACAACAGTGCAGCCTTTAAGAGCTCATGACCTAGTTGGGCTCCAATTCTGGCTCTAAGCAGCGGATCACAAGATAGCCACATCTGCCAGGAAAAGGAGCTTGACAACTTTGTGGAGTTGGGAGATGAACTATCCTTGCCAGATGGATTTTTCTTCTTCTTGTGTATTGAAGGGGAGAAAATGACCTCCACACTTTGATGTGATGAAGGACTAGTGAACGGAGTAATCTTAAATAGATATTTTAGCGTACTGGTTTTTTGTCCTTTTCTGCTTCAGACCTTTAATTCTAAGCCAGGCCTTTAGTTACTGCCAGGGATATTCTAAGCCAGGAGTAGCCAACAAGGTGTTGTTCTGATGATAAAGAACTACAACTCTCAATATCACCAACAACTGGGAAAGCAGGCTTGGACAATCCATCATCATCTGAAGGGAACCATGCCTCCTCTAGGCCTTTTCCTGAATTTTCGGCTTTCATTAAAACACACACACACACACACCAAAAAAAACCTTTTCTGACTCTATATTAAGGAAAATGGAGAAGCAGTAAGCAATTGCTCAGTAAGTATTAGTAAACCTTCTCTCACTTCCAGTATTCTAGTAAATGTAAGCAAAGGCAAGAATAGGGCTGAAAAGTCACAGAAACAGACATGTCCTCTTTCATTGCTTGACAAAACAAAAGGTAGGATTTCTGTATTTTCCTTAATTATTACAGCAGTTGGTCATGAGTTTATTTTATTTTTTTGGCGGTCTGGCTGTTGATTTTCCTGGCTCAATATTTAATTAGTAGAAACTTTCTCTCTCTCTCTCTCTCTCTCTCTCTCTCTCTCTCTCTCTCTCTCTCTGTCTGTGTGTGTGTGTGTGTGTGTGTATTTGACCTGAGAATCACTTGGTGTGAACGCTTAGCACATAATTTATGATACCCCCACTACAAAATGTCTGGCTATAAACCATCCTGCAATAATCCAAAGGCACACACAGTCTTTACATACCTTTTCCCTTTCTTGAAATGACAACTATACTTGGGGTAGTCATAGAGTTCTGTCATTTGCTCTTTAAATAGTCCCCGGACAGCACACTGCTCAAGAAAGGGTACTGTTATCTTATTTTGTGCCTCGACAAAAGCCTGAAAGAGAAGAAACAAAACATAATGAAATAAAACAAGGGCTTTATAAAGCAACAGTTTGTATTGACCTAGATCAGGGATGGGGAGCTGATGAACTGGCAGGTGTTGTTGGACTCTCAACTACCTGACCAGACAGAGGCAGAATAGCCCATGATCACAGGTTGGGAGTACAACATCTGGAGGGTCACAGGTCCCCCCCCCCCGGTCTAGAGAGTGCAATGATTTGGATGCAACTTCATAACAGTCTTAGAGTAGAACTGAGCATATCACAGACATTATTTCAGGAATGCTGCTGCTCGTTTCATTAAGTGGCAATGGCACATAATAACATGATAACTAAAGTGGCTTTCTAATATTCAAAACATGATAGCAATCTGTCCAGTCCACCTATTACTGACTTTTAATTTCAGCATCCTGCATTAAAAGGGGGAGGGTGACTTTTGAGATGGATTCTTCCTGAGAGAGAAGTCTACAGTCTGCCAACTTGCTTTGCAGGTCATCAAAGGATTCTCTCAAGCAGCTTTCGGATGAAACCACTTCATACATTCAAACACAGAAAGAGGTAACTATTTTACCACTTGGTCACCACACCCTGGCTGAACAAGTCAAAAAAGCAGGTCATCACAGGTATGAGTCCTGATGAACTTTATGGGTCTCTTTGATCTAAACTTTCTCATTTGGTGTTTAAACCAAATTGCCAAGATGCCATGAAGACAAACAGTTCAGCCACCACTGAAGCGATATATGAACAGTAAAGTGAAGCACTTTAGTTCCAAGAGTAAAGTGAAGGCAGATTACTGCTGCTTGAATGGTATAAATGGATGGCTTAATAAATGAGCCAACATAACTGTTGGTGAAAAAGTTGCAAGAATCTCTATAGCAAGGCTGGGCTATAGCTTTTGTGCAGGCTGATCCCGTGTATGCCAACAGGATAGAAAGGCCATTCCGATGAAAATTTACTCAGAAGTAAGTTCTGCTGAATGTAATAAGGCTTAGTCCCAAGTGAGTGAATGCTGGTTTGCATCAATACAAGCAGTATCTAGTTTGCGGAATGCTCTCCCCAGGGAGATTCACCTGGCACCTTCATTACATTATCTTTAGATGTCAGCGGAAAACATTCTCCTCTTCTCCCAGGCCCAAAGCCCTTCTCCCCGCGCCAGCCTTCGGAAGGCTCCTCCGAAGGCTGGCGGTGGGGCGGAAAGCCCTTCTCCCCGCGCCAGCCTTCGGAAGGCCCCTCCGAAGGCTGGCGGTGGGGCGGAAAGCCCTTCTCCCCACGCCAGCCTTCGGATGGCTGTCCTGAAGACTTGCGGTGGGAGGAGGGTTTTCCTTCCCACCGCCAACATTCAGAATGCTGTTCTGAATGTTGGCGGTGGGGAGGAAAAACCCTCCTCCCACCGCAAGCCCCGGGAACAGAGGAGAAGCGCTGCGCCCCTTCCCCTCTGTTCCCGTACCTGTCCTGAAGGCTTGCGGTGGGGAGAAAAGCCCTTCTCCGCACCGCCAGCCTGGCAAGCGGTTTCCATAGGAACGCATTAATTGATTTTCAATGCATTCCTATGGGAAACCGTGCTTCGCAAGATGAAAAACTCGCAAGAAGAAAAAACTTGCGGAACGAATTAATTTCGTCTTGCGAGGCACCACTGTATTGTGTTTGTATGGTTAATCCTAACAAGCTTTCTCCTTAAAGGTTTGCAAATGCTGTTCAAACCCAGATTATGAGAACAGTATTGGTTCATGCTGGTGCAGATGCAATACTAAATCACAGCTAAGGCTGTATAGAAAGGGAAAGAGAATTTGCACTGGAGAGGTGACAATGGTAAGGTGGGGGGTAATGTCCACAAGCTCATACCCAAATATTTAACTGTTGCTAAATGATTAAAACTACTACATCTGCACTGCTTTGTAAGTATCCTGTCTATGGCTTGTACTTATATATTATTTACTTATATAAAATATACCTTAGTATATTTTAAGTATCATTTACTTGTGAAGATCATGCACGTGCCAACTTTGTCACTTACTCATGTAAACTTCCTTTCTATTTTCCAGCGCATGCACAAAATTTGACCCATTTGACCCAGGCAGCTCCCACCTTCCATAAACCGACATGGATCCTGAGCAAGGTCCTTTCTTTAAGAAGTTTGTAAAGTCACCGCATGCAGAAGCCTCTAGGGGGCATACAACTGCTCAGCTCAAGCCACTGCATCTTCCAAGCCAAAAATCTCACCCTTCAGCCATGCCCACAAGTGATCATAGAAGAAACGTCAAGCCCAATTCTATGTAACAGTGTCATAGCTCAGTGTTTCCCAACCGGTGTTCCGCGGCACACTAGTGTGCCGTGAGACGTTGGCTAGTGTGCCGTGGGAGGGAGGCGGGCGAGTCGGGGAATATGAGAGGCGGCGGCGGCGAGGATCCGCGTCGAGCCGGGGGCGGCTCCGCGGTGGTGGTGCCGAGGTTTCTCTCTCCATTCTCCCCTCACACACACACACAGGAAATAACACAGGATCAGCTGACAGGACCCAGCCAATGGGGCGGCGGCGGGGCAGCGCGTGCAAAAGGGAGGAGCGCGAGACAGCGGACGAGGAGGAGGCCGGCATGTCCGGGCAGCAGCAGCAACAACAGCAGCAGCAACTCCCGGCGACGGCTCCTCAAGCCCCGGGCAACCCTACTCCCTCACCGGCCTTGGCCGCCCTCCTGCTCCACCCGCCGCCGCCTCCCCCGCCGGCCACCTCGGCCCCGCCGCCGCCCCCTCCTCCGCCCGCTATCGCCGCCGCCGCCTCAGCTGCCGCCGTCCCTCAGTCCCTCGCTTTGCTGCCTCCTCCCCCCCCCACCCCCAAAGCTTGGAGGTTCCCCGGCAAGGGGGAGGGGGAAAAATTGAAAACTTTCACTTTCGTGCGTCCCTCCCGGCGTGACGCTGCGCGCTGACATCACGGGGCTGTAATGGTGGTGTGCCGCGAGATTTTTTTCCTCAAACAAGTGTGCCTTTGCCCAAAAAAGGTTGGGAAACACTGTCATAGCTTATACAGATCAATATGTAACATGGATGTTACTGGATGTAACAGCAAGCCAGAAAGTATGCTTCGTCTTAACCACAGCACCCACAAAGAAACCTAGATTTCAGATTGTCCCTTGTTTAGAGAGAGAAACAAGCTACAAACTCTGGTTCAGAAACAACAGAAACGGCCTTGGTCCAGTATATCTGAAGGAGCATCTCCACCCTCATCGTTCTACCCGGACACTGAGGTCCAGCACCGAGGGCCTTCTGGCAGTTCCCTCACTGCGAGAAGCCAAGTTACAGGGAACCAGGCAGAGGGCCTTCTCGGTAGTGGCGCCTTCCCTATGGAACACCCTCCCACCAGATGTCAAAGAGAACAACAACTACCAGGCTTTTAGAAGACATCTGAAGGCAGCCCTGTTTCGGGAAGCTTTTAATGTTTGAATGTTTGATGTATTATAGTATTTTAATATTCTTTTGGAAGCCGCCCAGAGTGGCTGGGGAAGCCCAGCCAGATGGGCGGGGTATAAATAATAAATAAATTATTATTATTATTATTATTATTATTATTATTATTATTATTATTAAACACTAAACCAATTGCTCCATGGTTTGTTTCCCTGCAGAGGGGAGCAAAGTGCAAGAGCTCAGACTACATGTACCAACGTGAAACATTTGCACATTAAGGCTGAAACAAACTGTATCGTGAGCACTCTCGCTACATGTGAATATGGCCATTGAGTCATACCACTGTTCCACCGAGTCTAGTTCAGTATTGCCTACACTGACTGGGAGTGGCTCTCCAGGGTTTCAGATAAATCTTTTCCAGTTCTACCTGGAGATACCAGGGATTGGACCTAGGACCTTTGCTCTCTCAATGACATTCAATCCTCCCCTAGTATTTTTAAATGGAGATGTAGTGAATAGAACCTGGTGCCTTCTGCAAGCAAAGCATGTGCTCCATCACTGAGACTTTCAGTCCCGTCCCATCCTTTCAGCCAGAGCTCCAAGGCCCCAAACCCGAGACCACTGCATCCAAAGCTTGTGCTCTGACCATGAGCTGTGAGACATACAGTCTAGGGAAGCTACCCCACTGTAAATACTAGGGGTCCTGAACCAGGGACTTGGGTCATTCAAACATTTCTACCCTGCACAACTAACAAAAAACACTACAGTGGTACCTCGGGTTAAGAACTTAATTCGTTCTGGAGGTCCGTTCTTAACCTGAAACTGTTCTTAACCTGAGGTACCACTTTAGCTAAGGGGGCCTCCCGCTGCCGCCGCACTGCCACTGTGCAATATCTGTTCTCATCCTGAAGCAAAGTTCTTAACCCGAGGTACTATTTCTGGGTTAGTGGAGTCTGTAACCTGAAGCATCTGTAACCCAAGGTACCACTGTACTCCAATCACAGCAATTGCCTGTGGACCAGTAAGACTTCCTACAAACACAAACCTTTCTGGTGTAAGATGATCATTAGCAGAAAACTAGTTTTTGCCTGAACTGATGTTTTACCTGAGACTAGTATCACATTTGAACAGTACCATATTTTTCACTCTGTAAGACACACTTCCCCCCTTTAAAAAGTAAGGGGAAATGTGTGTGCATCTTATGGAGTGAATGCAGGCTTTGCGGGCTATCCCAGAAGCCAGAACAGGGAGAGGGAGCGCTGTGCAGTGCTTCCTCTAGCTGTTCTAGCTTCTGGCTTAGCCGCACGAAGCCTAAGCAGGGTGGCGGGGAGCCTTCATCCTGCTGCCCTGCAGAGGCTTCGTGCAGCTATCCCTGGCTTTTGTGGGAGGTGGGGGAAGGGACAGAGCATGCGGCTCCTTCCCCCACCTCCCAGAAAAGCCCTCAAGAGCCTCCTGAGGATAGCCCCTCCTGAGGAGTGCTACCTCTTCGCTCAGGAGGCTTCCTATTTCTTGTTTTCCTCCCCTAAAATCTAGGTGTGTCTTATGGTCGGGTGCATCTTATAGAGCGAAAAATACGGTACTTTGCACCTCTACACTGCAAAGGCATTTGCCCCAAGATGTCCAGAATTATAAGAAAGGCTTACCTTTGTTTGCTCACTATCAGGATCTTCAAGCCAGCTGTATGGATCACATATTTTACAGCCATGATAGTCGTCCACCTGATTTTAAAATATACAGAGAGATTTGTTTTCTAAAAGAATGCTTTACAATCACTTTATGAGTGGCATTAAATAAGTTGTTACAGCTTAATACACTGCTGAAAGCTGGAGTATGCAAGAGGCATCTAATTTCATCAAGCTGCCCTGACAGCAGAATAATAGCCTCTTCCAAACAAATTAAGTTAATCGAGCATAACTAACCCAGAGAATTTATGTGCTGATGTAGTTTGTGGACCTTCTGTTTCTATTAATAAAGAGAGAACTCTCAGCCATGGATTATAACTTGGAATGGGAAAAAAGATGGGAAATGGAGATCAATACTATTAACAGCTTCTAAAAACACAACAGCAGTTTGGAACAGAAACCAAAGATAGGACTTCTGCAATCGCTATACTGAAGCCACAGGTGTCTCTTTGGATGTACTGTATGGCTTTTCACTCCCTAGTTGCCTATTGTGCTCTCAACACAGTAGACATGGTCAGGGATTTCGAATTCCAGAAATAAGTCACACTTGCTGGAACAGGACATCTGGGTGCATCTGCAAGGGAAAGTGCTTGTGCTCTTGGTTTGGTGCTACAGCACTAAACAGCAAGCACTAGAATGATTCAAGTGTCATAGCAGTCTGAAAGGACATTAGGCAGGGATGGGGACTCCAAATATTGCTGGACCAAAACTCCCATCATCCTCATGGGAGTTGTAGTTGGGCAATATCTGGAGAGCAAGTGTTTTAGGTGAAGATGTCAGCACCTGAACTTGGGAGAACATCCTTCATGCAAAGCCTATACATGTGGCTCTCCAGATTGGACTCCCAACTTCCATCATATTAAATGCTAGTACTTCAGTGAGGGAAGACATATCTAGCTGTAAATTTAAACACAGAGAGCCTAAAGAAATGAGCAACATTCTGCTAACAGGTTATAAAAGACTGCAGTACGGCTGGAAGTTCTTTTGTTGCTAGTGAAATTCTACTACGTAAAACTCTGGGAGGGACTTCTGAACAATATCAGCAATTTTATTTACAAAAGGCATTTGGAATGTTTGTTACCAGCACAGGGCAGAGCAAACTTGACCCTTCTCTGCCTAATGAAATATTTGATTAAAAGTATTATTTTCTGTAGCCTATTAGCCTGAGAATGTTATAATTGGAACAGAGTCACAGATTTTAAGAAATGGGGAGTACAATTAAATCTATCATTTAAAGGCTGGTCAAATTCTTTGGTTATTTTTGTTTTCCTTCATAAAATGCACTACTTTTTCCATATCATGGAAAAGTAAAGCTGTTAACAGGTATTGTTTGTCAACCTTCCAGTTAAGATTTCCAACACAAAACTACAAGAACATGGTAAGCTGGGAGCGGAAGCTCCCAAATTAATAGAACTTGTGCTACAAAGAATTAAGAGGTAGTTTCTCTAGACCAGGGCTGAGAATCTTTGGTCTGTAAGATCCAACTCCCATCAGTCCCAGCCAGCAAGGCAAATGGTCAGGAATGACAGGACTTGTAACAAAATATTCATCTTGAGGGTCACAGCTTCCAACACCTGCTCTAAATCAGGGCTCACCCACACTTCTGCTTGTGCCATGCCTAGAAAGCATGTGTCTGAGGAGTTTCCTGATTGCCCCACGCTTTCTATGCACGGATTGGTTTTCCCCTTGCCCTGCTCCTTTCCAAGGGAAAACCTGATCAAAAACCTGAACTGCCATTTACTTTGATTGAGCGCTGAAGTGTGGTTTTCACCAGTTGGGGCGGGGGGGGGGGGAGCAGCAGGACAAGAGGAAGTGTGGGTTAAGTCCTTTCTCTTCTGCTGCAAGGAAACACCATCGGTTTCTTTTAGAGATTTATATACCGCTTGATTTTCAGAATTCCAAAGCAGCACTATCCATACACCAGCCCCAGCTGCACAACCATCCCTTCCACCTCTAAAGTTCTATAATTTTATTATTCTAACCCAGCCCATTGTGCACCCCCAGTGGAGAGCCACTGTGCTGCACAAAGCTATTTACAGGGCATATACAGGCAAGCCAATCTGGTTACTGGCCAATCTGATTTGAGGAAATTATGTCTTCTTGCTTGAGCAACAGGTGCTTGTTTTTGGGGCTCGTAGATTGTGCAAGACAAAAATATGTGCCAACATTAAACTTCTGCAGCTCACACTGTGTCGTTGGGTGGCAAAAGTGGGCCCCGATCCTCTCCAGGCATGCCCACACCTGCCGAAATAACCCCCGGCGGCCGTCCCCAGCAATCCCCACACCCTCAAGTAGTGGAGAGAGGCAGGAGATAAACGACACGGGTGGTTTGAGACCAAACCGGCCAGGTTGGAAAGACTGGTGTGTGGATGGGTGTGCAAAGGACACGGCCCTGCATCACACCTGCACCCATCCCTTCAAACACATCTATTTCCGCATCAGGCTTGACGGGGAAAGCCCGCAGGGCGTGATAGATGCGGGAAGCCTTTCCATACCGGGTCGCCGGTGGCCGAGGAGGAAGCGAGGAGGCAGGAAGCCACCGGGTCCCGGGAGCTGCCCCAGTGTTGGGGGCGGGAGATGGGGGTCAGGGAGCTACTCACGGATGTCTCTTCGCGGTACACCTCGGGGTACTGGAAAAGCTGCATGCTGCTGCTGGCGGCGGCGGCGGGTTGCGGGGAAAGGCAGGCGCCGTGGCGGAGCGGGCGGCAATGGGGCGGCGTGCAGGAAGAGGAGGGGCCCGGTGGGGCGAGGCGCCGCTCGGCTTCCCCTTCAGCCGAAGACAGGCGGGCTGGAGCTCCGCCGCCGCAGCCGCGAAAGGGCCCTCCCACTCGCCAGCGAGGAGCTGCCACCTCCGGCAAGAGGCAAGAGAGGCGAGCGGAGCAGGCAAAGGAGGCCGCGCGGCTCCCCCTGCAGTAAAGCGCCAGCATGGCCGATGCCGTCCATGCATTCGAGGCTGGTCTTTCTCCCAAGGCATCCTGGGAACTGTAGTTTAGTCCCTCAGAGAGCGGCCGACGCACCTGAACCCAGCGCAGCAGCAGCTCCCAGGATTCTTGACGGGGTCGGGGTGGGAATGTGGTTTAAATGCACGGTGTTTACGCAACCTCGCCCCCCTCCCCTGAAAACTCAGAAGGGTTCAAAACCATGCTCGGTATTCTGGTCAGCCTGATAAAATGTCTCGCCCTACTACGTTTTTCATAGAACGAGGGAGGGGACTCCAAATGTCATCTAGTCCAACCCCCTTCAATGCAGGAATACAAAGAGACTGCATATATATATACTCCCCCATCACTTTCAGATAGAGATAAATTAGCCTTGTTCACGTGAAACAATAAACCATGAGTTTGTGAAATAGAAATCTCTTGCTTTTTTATGATACGGTCGTAGAGTTGGAAGGGACCCAAGGGTCATCTAGTCCAACCCCCGGCTGCAATGCAGGAATCTCAGCTAAAGCATCCATGACAGATGGTCACCCAACCTCAGCTTAAAAACCTCCAAGGATGGAGAGTTCATCACCTTCCGTGGGAGACTGCCCCCCTGTCTTTAACAGCTCTTACTGTCAGAAAATTCTTCCTTGTGTTTAGTCGGAATCTCCTTTCTTGTAACTTGAAGTCATTGGTTTAGGTCCTCCCCACTGAAGCAGGAGAAAACAAGCTTTCTCCATCCTCTATGTGACAGCCCATTTGATATTTGAAGGTGGTTATCATATGTCCTGTCAGTCTCCTCTTTTCTATGCTGCTACCCAGATCCTTCAACCACTCCTCACATGTCTAGGATTCCTGTCCCTTGAGCATCTTGCTCACCCTCGTCTGCACACACTTCAGCTTGTCATTATCCATCTTAAACTGTGGTGCCCAGAACAGGACACAGTATTCCAGGTGTGGTCTGACCAAGGCAGAATAAAGTCGTACTATTACTTTGCTTGACCTAGACACTATATTTCAGTTGATGCAGCCTAGGATAGCATTAGCTCTTTTATTTTATTTTAACTGCTGCATCACACTGTTGACTCATGTTAAGCTTGTGGTCCACCAAGTCCCCTAGATCCCTTTCACATGTACTGGCAAGCCTGGTGTTCCCCATCTTATATTGATGCAGCTGGTTATTGCTGGCTAAGTGCAGAACCTTACATGTATCCCTATTGAAATTCATTTTGTTAGTTTCAACCCAGTTCTCCAACCTGTTAAGGTCATCTTGAATCCTGATTCTGTCTTCTGCGGCATCAGCTCTCCCTGCCAGTACAGTGGCATCAACAAATTTGTTAAGCATCCCCTCAATTCCTTCATCTAAGTGGTTTATAAAGATTTTAAACAACAACAAGTCCAGAACAGAACCCTGTGGCATCCCACTTGTCACTTTTTTCCAGTGACAAGTGGGGTGACGAGGAACCATTAGTGAATTTAGGGATTTTCTGAATTTGCCATAAAGTAAACACCTTTGAGGGACGCGGGTGGTGCTGTGGGTTAAACCACAGAACCTAGGATTTGCAGAAGGTCGGCAGTTCGAATCCCTGCAATGGGGTGAGCTCCCGTTGCTCGGTCCCTGCTCCTGCCAACCTAGCAGTTCAAAAGCACATCAAAGTGCAAGTGGATAAATAGGTACCACTCCAGCGGGAAGGTAAACGGCGTTTCCATGCGCTGCTCTGGTTCGCCAGAAGCGGCTTAGTCATGCTGGCCACATGACCCGGAAGCTGTACGCTGGCTCCCTCGGCCAATAAAGCGAGATGAGCACCGCAACCCCAGAGTCGGCCACGACTGGACCTAATGGTCAGGGGTCCCTTTACCTTTACCTTACTGATAATTTTATCAGTTTATATTCATTGCTCCACATGCATTCAGGTGGAGCTCTAAAGATCTGTCACTCCATCTTCAACTTTCATTCAGTCATTTTGATATATCAGTAACTAGAAACTCTTAAAGAATTTTCCTTCCATTTTAATCTAATTTATCATTCTATTTTAAAAAGTTATATATTAGTATGGAACCTGTGCTTCTGAAATGTATCAGGAGGTGGCAGCAAAACTACACTGTTTCTGTTTCACTGACAGCAGTCGAAACATCTTAATTGTGCTCAGGTTGCCCTGACGAATACTTTACATTAGTATTTAAAATATTTAGAACATTTTGATAAGAACAGCCAGCTTGATGGCTGTGTGCCTACAGATGTTCCCCTCCCAGTAATTAACCTTGCTTAAGTGGTTTCTATTTAATTGATTTTAACTGGTTTATGTTTATTCTTGCTTGACATCTTGCATACATAGACATAATTTTCAGTGTATGAAATAATTAACTCTTTCCAGAGCATTTGCTCCTTTGTACCAAAATCTCTTGTGGTAAGCAATAGGTTTTGAAAACAGTAGATTTATTATGTTCATTGTGGGTGTGGGTGTACGCATGTTTGTGCATCTGTGCTTCTCTGCTTGTGTATATGCAATCTAAACAACATCTTAAGCAGAGCTGCCTTCAGGTAGCCTCTGGACCATAGCACAATGCAGACAGTTCAAGCTATCCTCCACTCTCCAGGGAGGGAACCCTGTGGTCCTTCTTCCAGATCTTGATGGGCTCTACCTACCATCAGCCCCAGTCAGCATAGCCAGTAGGGATGATGGGAGCTTGTAGTCCAACAATGTTGGCTTTATTTAATTGCACTGAGGTGGGGGCTGACAATATACAGTGCTATTGTGTCAGTTTCTTGACCACCGTTTCCTATGTACTGTATGCTCAGCTCAGGAGGGGTTATAGTCCAACAAAACAGAGAGAGAGACTTTAAATCATTTGTCAAAAGTGCTGGTTTTCACCTTCTCAGTAGCACAAACTATTTATGTCCAAGGAGCTTGAGGTGATATATATCAGTGGTGTCCAAACTTTTTGCAAAGAGGGCCAGATTTGATGAAGTGAAGGCTGTGGGGGCCAAGCAAAGGGCCAACCAATGTTGTTGACCTTTTTTTAGGATTGAAGTTGTTTTGCCCTGGGAAATAAACTGCCACAGGGGCCGGATTAAACTGACCACCGAAACGGACTTTGGATATGCCTGATGTATATGGTTTGCCCATCCCCCACCCCATTTATCCACAGAATGACAGGTTAGTCTGAGAGATAGTGACTTGCTCAAGGACTTCCAGGAAGCTTCATGACTGAAAGAGGATTTGAACTCCCCTCTCCCCGGTCTTAGACTATATACGCCATCTTCATTGATTCTGAGTGGTCTAGGTGGTGGTAGAGTGAAGGTCATAGTCCTAAATGTGCTGAGAACAGAAAATTCTCAGAAAGGTGGCATTCCACAAGAGTGATTTTTAAAAGAATTGAAAAGATTAGTAACATTGTAAACATTATATTATATGTTAAAATCATAATATATCAGGATTTTCATTGTGTAGCATTGGTTCAGCCTACCCATGCCTCTGATTCCATCTTGAGGTCAGTGCTAGGAAGTTTCATCCAGTTTGCCCTGGCCTATTTCAGCCTATTTATGCCATCAACAATATATAGAAAACACCAGGTTGGGGAAAGCCTAGCCCTAGACTATTTGAAGGTCTGAGGCCTCTCATAGTACTCTGGCAAGTACTCATTCCCCCCCCCCCCTGTGTGGGGAATGGTTGTGAACAGTAAAATAGCTGGTGAAAGGGTTAAGCAGTCCTTTTTCTCAGTTACCCTTGCTCAAAAATGACAGCCTCTTGAGCAGGGGTCAGCAAACTTTTTCAGCAGGGGGCTGGTCCACTGTCCCTTAGACCTTGTCAGGGGCCGGACTATATTTTGGGAAAAAAATAATGAACAAATTCCTATGCCCCACAAATAACCCAGAGATGCATTTTAAATAAAAGCATACATTCCACTCATGTAAAAACAACAGGCAGGCCCCACAAATAACCCAGAGATACATTTTAAATAAAAGGACACATTCTACTCATGTACAGTAAAAATACGCTGTTTCCCGGACTGTCCACAGGCTGGATTTAGAAGGCGATTGGGCCGGATCTGACCCCCGGGCCTTAGTTTGCCTACCCATGCTCTTGAGGATTCTTCTGACTTACAAAGAGTGCCAATGTGTGTTGCATCTCATTGACCACTTATTCTTTCCCTTCCTTTCCCTTCTGGAACAATTATTTTTTATCCATTTATTTACTCCTGCTCATGATTTGTTCCTTCTGAACTAATAAGATTGCAGCTGTGTGTGTATGCAAGACAAAAACATGTTAATGATCATGTCTGTTGACTGACTTTATTTTTGCCTTTATTGTTGTGAATTGTACAATATTTGCTGAAGTACAATATTTACTGAAGTGCAATACGGGTTGTTAACATATCAGATGAACTTGCAAAAGACTGCAGCTCATTTAAAGATAAATGCTATCTAAACCTTGTGAGGAATAAACCGATTGTGTCAAGAAATGGACCTTTCTCCTCAGATAATGTATGAGATTTGTGTAAAGTATGCAGCTGTTGAATGGTCTTGCAAAAGACATAAGTAAGACAAACAAGAGTGAACAGGTTTTCTTTCACCTTCAATGTAAGGTAAGTGTCTGGTACTAGTAATTATCAACAGAGCTGTTAAAATGAATTACTTAGAGAAGTGGTATATAAAGGTAAACTATTAAAGAGTAATTAAACTTTGCCAAGGTATGTGATTTTTTTTAACGTGTGTCAAAAGCTATGTTTAATTTAAAAATAGCAAAAAGTTTTCTCCCATTAGAAGTGCCACTAGCACACATTAATTCACATTGAGTTTTCCAAGAGTGTTTAAAAGGGTTGTAACAGCCTGCCCCTCTCAAGACAGAAGGCCGATCCAAACAGTACATTTAAAGCACATCCAACACACATTTAAAGCAGATGACTTCCCCTATCCAGGGAACTGTAGTTTGTTAAGGGTGCTGGGAATTGTAGATTGGGGGGCTACAGTTCCCAGGATTCTTTGGTGGAAGTCATGTGCTTTAAATGTATGGTGTGGAACTCCCCAGAAACTCCCAGATGTTCAGAGTTTACTAGTCTTGTCTCCTCATTCTGAATGGAGGGCTGAGCCTTCATCCCACACACTTATGCCATAATTGATGTTCCCTACAAAAGCTCACACCTGCAGCTCCAGGTAAGGAAGGGCTCACCTTGTCTGTCTGCATATTGCCAGATTAACAGTTTTAAAGGTGCAAAACGTGATATTAATAAAACATTAATATTCATGTTTATATGCATATTATTTACATTAATAATCCCGGAAACAAATGTAGCTTCCAAAAATAATTCCTGCTCAACACCACTCTGATGGGTCACTTTTATTCCTATTTTGGAGGTGGGGAACTGAGATTAAGGTTGCTTTCTTTAATGGGGCATCCATATGAAACTGTCATCTGAGCCTGCTCATTCACTGAGGTCATCTGTGACCTTGTTCTGGGTGAACTGATCTTTGGAAGCTGAGTGGGTAGCAACTAGAAATATGGCCTTCTCTGTGTTGGCATCCTGTGATATGACACCACTTGTTTTTTTCTCTTGAATTTTCGTAGAGGAACAGTATGCTCTCTGATCTGCCACTTTGCTGGTAGCAGTTCTGGTACTGCCTTGTAGCTATGTCCTAGCAAAGCAGCTTCTGCCAACCTGTTGCCTTCCAGATGTTTAGAATTTCTGCACTGGCTGGGGCTGACCCAAAACAACTGGAGGGCACCAAGTTGATGAAGGCTGTGGTGGAGAGTATTGACACTGGAGTATCCATGCTAGAAAGGAGAATAGGGCTAAAAGGACAAGCCATGATTTCTTTAGAATCACATTCTTGTTCTCCAACCTTGAGCACATTACCCAACCCATGTTATAAAACACTTGCATACGCAGAAAAGGTTTTTCTGGGAGGAAAATGTGACTTTTCCCTATCTTCCTATCATGAGTTCACATGTGTTATGCAAGTTTTTTGGATGGTGTGTGTGTGTGTGGGGGGGTGTCTGTTGAAACCAAGGGTATTTGACCCTGACCACAGACTTCTTATCCTTTTGCAAACAACACAAGCATTCCAATTGACACGAAGTGCTCTCCCGATATCTGATGTGAAACCTTCCAACCTACTTCCACATAGTAAACATTCAGACACAGGAGGAAGCCATTTCCCTGGTAGCAGTTTTTCTTACATTTGCTTAGTATTAAGCTGTTCATATATTAGAGATGGGATCTTTAAGAAGCCACACCCATAGTGAAGGACTGGTGCTGCTTACTTATTCTATTAATTCTTACATGGGGCTGGCTTAGCTTCAAAAATGCTGCAGAATCAGGTGCTCTTGGAGAATGGGAAGTCAGAATTTGTATTTGTGAAACATGCTGGCTCTAGAAAACAATTAGAATTGTAAAGTTGGAAGGGACCCCAAGGGTCATCTAATCCAATCCCTTGTTAATTCATTGCCTCAAAACATAGAGCTTTTAAGACTTCCTCCCCACTCCCATTGTTTCAGGATTGTTATTTGTTTTGTTTCTCTCAACAAAACTAGGAAGTAAATCACAATTATTAACATTTTACAATTGGAGACATGAAGCTGGGATAGATTTGCTTGAAGTCAGCAAAGAGCTGGGTCACTTGTGGACCAATCTGAACCTAGTATAGACCTAGGTTACCAGACGTCCCTGTTTCCCAAGGGTAACCAGTCCCCATACAAAATCTAATGAAGTTGAAAAGTGTCCTTGGATTCATTGGAAAAAAATCTGGTAACCTTAGTATAGAACAGGGGTCAGCAAACCTTTTCAGCAGGGGACTGGTCCACTGTGCCTCAGACCTTGTGGGGTGCCGGACTATATTTTTTTGGGGGAAATTGAACAAATTCCTATGCCCCACAAATAACCCAGAGATGCATTTTAAATAAAAGGACACATTCTACTCATGTAAAAACACGCTGATTCCCAGATTGTCTGCAGGCCAGACTGAGAAGGCGATTGGGCCAGATCTGGCCCCTGGGCCTTAGTTTGCCTACCCATGGTATAGTCAGACTAGGTGTTAAAAGCCTCTTCTCTGTGTCTGTGATTGGGAAAGTCTTATTTCTGCCATGGCCAATGTGGTGCCCTCCAATTGTGGTGGACTACACACTCCCAGGACTGCACCTGGCCACGTTGGCTGACTTTGTCTCACATAATGCCTTGTCTTATACAATACCCTAAATCTCCACAGATATGTTTTGTGTCAGCAACACACACGCTTGTCTAGTGGTGGTGAAAGAATGAGCCCAAATATGATTACTTTTGTATAAAAGAGAAAAGGAATTTTATGGTTCAGCTCAAGAAAACCATCTGCTAGGAGAAATAGTTTGACTAAGATTTCCTCTGAGATTATATGTGAAATGTATTATGTGTTTTAATCTTTCATGGCATGAATGCAACAGTTTAGTTCTTTTGTAAAGCAGTGATGCAGTTGCAGTTCCAAATCTTTCATCCGTACGATCAGTTATAGCAAGAGGAACCTGCCTTTTCATTCATTGTATGGCTGCCCTGTCTCCCAGGCATGGAGAGTTTCCCCTTTGTGTCCTTTGTTGGATCCCTTTGGAAACATTCAAAACAAACAACTTCCTTTCTCTTCCCGTAGACAGAACAAGGAATATTAATGGCTATCTACCTGTGATAAGCTCTGTGCAGGTCTCATTTTACATGACTTGAAAGACTCATCGGTATAGCCAAGACCAATTAACCTGTCTTGCTCTCACAAAACAGAGTTACCAATAGGCTATACCTTATCACATAGCTCAGGGAAACAGTTCCGGCACAGCAGACTGATCAAAGGATATTTTCAAACACAAAATCCCCCAAACAAACAGAGCACACACTTGCATGTAGCGTCCTGGTGTCTATTTTGGATTTTTCTCTAGCCAGAATTCTAAAAGTAATAGGGATATTCATTGGCAACAATCTATCACATTACATAAGAGAAAATAATATCCCGGCAACAAATTTCACTTCTCCTTTATCCTTTTTCTTTGTGCTGCTGGTGGTTTGCTTCCAGAGTATATAGAATTAAGAAAATGAAACATTTATTTAGCTTTAAAGTGTATGAATCACTCAAGGTGATATTCAGCATTCAAATATTTCTTAAATATTCTTAAAGTGCAAGTAGATAAATCGGTACTGCTCCAGCAGGAAGGTAAACGGCGTTTCCGTGCACTGCTCTGGTTCACCAGAAGCGGCTTAGTCATGCTGGCCACATGACCCAGAAGCTGTACGCCGGCTCCCTTGGCCAATAAAGCGAGATGAGCGCCGCAACCCCAGAGTTGGCCACGACTGGACCTAATGGTCAGGGGTCCCTTTACCATTAAACTACAGTTTGAAGTTGGTTGAAGATCCTGTATTCAACAGCTTGGAGCAATGGGGAAACACTAGGCGCCCAATGTTAAGTGACCAAGCATTAGTCCAATGGCAGCCTCGGGTGTTGCTGTTTGACAGAGCCTTGTTATCATCCAGTGAGGGAAACCAGCCAAGAAAGAATTAACTAGCATACAACATGCAACCTCTAATGATGGCAACCTGGCCATATTGTAGATAGGTATGTTTATCGAGGGCAGGACAATCCCCAGGGGTCAATCATCCCCTTTGTCCATTATGCAGCCTTTTAAACCAGAATACCATATGTCAATTTAATAAAGTTGATTCTATGTCACTGGTATACACATGGAGATACCTGGTCTGAACAGAGACATTGGATTCTTATCTCATTATACATGACTAAGCCATTTCTCACCTTCTCACCCCTTGCCTTTTCCTGTAAGACCTATTACAGTCGTTAAGAGTCGTCAACAGGCTCATCTCAGCTATCTGCCAATCTCCCATTCCCACCACCCTTCTGAGCAATACCCCTCCCCACCTTCTCACTATATAGAAGGATCTGGCAACTTCTGTTTCAGTGTATCTGAAGAAGTGTGCATGCACACGAAAGCTCATACCAAGAACTAACTTAGTTGGTCTTTAAGGTGCTACTGGAAGGAATTTTTTTATTTTGGTATACACAGTGAAATAGTCCATGTGTAAAGGATTTTAGTTTTCTCCTTTTTTCAGAAGTGCTTCACAATAAGAGAAATTGGAAGGTACCATGTTTTCACTATCAGTACCTGAAGGATGAGCTGAATTCAAATATAAAAATAAATAATTTTTTGTTCTAATTTAAGCAGTATCTTTTCTTTCGCCTCTTCCATAGACCTAATCAGAGATGGTCCTAACCAGCCTCTCACTATAAGGTTTATGACAATGTGAAATGAACTGAAACCATAAAAATTAAGCAAGAAAAAATGTAATTTTATATCCTTTTCAAAATACTTCCTTAGGTTTACATACTTTCCTCTGCAGAGCTGCGTAATCATAGAATGATTCACTTAAGCTGTCAAAACATAACTGTCTGCGCACATTTTTCTCCCACAAGCCACAAAGAGTCACATTGCTCCAACTATTTTTGAAAGCTGAGGACCCACAAAGTTCAGAGTTTTCACCATTTCTGCTTGCCTAAATGTCCAGACTGAGACCTTACAGAAACTGGTGGGGAGATGCAGGTTAGGCTTCTAATAATTCACCCAAACACATCATTTCACAGGCCGTTCCCCCACATTGTGACCACATGCTCACACACTGTGACTAATTTGCAAAATTCTCTTACAGCCAATAATTGTGACTATTATACACCAAGCCCCCTTCTGAAAATAGACCAAATAAGTGAGAGTTAATACTGTATGTGTGTGAATAACATGCAGAAATGTCCCAAGATATATTGATATTTGATATGGAAAATAGAGATGCCCCCATGTTAATGGAAATATGGGAAACAAAATAATGGATACTGTGCCTTCATTTAATGGTGCCCCTGGAGAATTAGAATGGATATTTTAGAAATATATTATCTACATGTTCAGAGTTATTTTAAAATATCAGTTTTTAGTCTAGCTTCATCATCATTTTATTTTTCTTACCCTTTGCCAGAAGGTTGCAGGATGAATATAAAAACAACATGCGATTAAAACAATGAACAGCAACTCTCATCTATAACCCCAAAACAATCATTCCATTAGGAGAAAGTTTTAACTGGAGGTTGACTTAAAAACTGGATATTTGGCAGCTCTCTTTTAGAAATAAAGCACAGTGTGTCTGGGATTTATTATCTTTCTGTACCATCTCTCTGCTTAATCTCATCTAGTTGACAGTTATGCATCTAACATTAAAAGTGGCCCACTTTCTCTTTTGGGCTCTGATCTGGAAATGGTTAAACCATGGCATTTGGAATTAACTCAGTGGAAATTAATGGCTCTTAATTCTTTTACTAGCAACCCTTGGCAGTTGCATCCTTTTTATAAAGTGTCCAAAATGTTCACTATATTATCTAAATAGTCCTTCCATCATCCCTATAAGGTATCGTGGTAGCAGTAATCTCATGATATGTGTGGTGCTTTCAAAGGGAGGTTGAACATTTCAGGTTTAGCTAGCTGCTGTGTTTAATATTTATACAATACGTTAGCTGCTTTTATCTTGCCCAAGGTAAGCCAATGCAACTTAAAATCAAGTATTTAGACTTTGGAAAGTGCTATGGACCATTCTATGACTCTAACCATATCTGAAGCATTACAGCCTCAACACCCAATTCCAGAACACAACAGATTACAGATCATATCAGAAATATGGCACAACATCAGAACATGCACTTCTAAATTCCAGGCTTGGACAAGCTCCATGTAGTTTAGGCCATTTGATGAAATCACCTGGAGGTGCTTGCTTTGCAGTCAAATAGCACGCTTACTTTGCTGCTGCTCTTCTATGATTCATTCATTTGTTCAAATTTGTTTATTTATGGGAGGAACATGTAGCTATCCTGCAGATGAGGATTTTCTCGGCATGCAGATAAAGTGATTGAGGAACCTCTACCTCTCAAATATCTGTTTGCCACACAGGTGTTAAAAGCCTAGGAACTCTTGCCAGAAAAAAAACAAACTGGGAACCTTTCCCAAACTTCATATATGGGGTTTTTCACACACTATTTCCCCCCGCCTCCCCCGGAATCATCTGGAGGCAGTCTTCCCTCTTCCACTGAACAACAACAAAAAAGACATCTCTTTCAGGCTGCTGATTTTGTTTTACCATTATTCTGATGAACAGACCCTTTGAAAATTAATGGGTTTTGTAACTTTAATATGTGATGAATAGGCTGCAAGTCTTACTGATCTTCTAGTGTGATTTTCTTTTAAGTTGTTTTATTTAGTCCTTTTTATTGTTGCATTTTATCTGGTATCTGTTTTCTGTATATTGTCTCTCTCTTTTTGGTTTGTTTAATTCTCAAAGCTTTATTTGTTTTTGCACATTTTGGCCAGTAGGAATAATGTAGCATTGGTTAAAATCGCATTTCACTTAAGGTAAGTCAAGTGAGTTATGTCGTTGTCGACAAAGCATAGTTTTCCAAGTACTGCTTTTCCAAGTGGATATGGCCTCTGTGTATGTGTGTCTTCTTCTTAAGGGAAGATGGCGGCCAGCAGTGCTCCACCAGCTGTCACTGCAGCTGTGGTAGCAGCGGACAGCCCAGCAGCACCGACTGCCTGAAGCGCGGCAACAGCGCTCCCAGCTGCTACTCCTCCACCACTGGTGACGGCCGCTGCAGACATCATTTTTGCAGCCAGAGAGCCAGCTGCAATTCCAGCTCCAGTGAAACCCGCTGCTCCCAGTGCTGCTGGAACAGCAACCGTGGCCACTGCCAAGCCAGCTACACCTCCCAAAACTGTAGTTACTGGAACACCCACCATATTGGCTTTAAGAGACTGACTCCTCTCCTTGCAGATCTGCAGCTACCTCCACCACGTTCTCTATCATATATTGTCATATTTGGAAAAAACAGATTAGAGAGCAGTGGGCAGCCAGACAGGGAGACATTTGCAGTTGGGGGAGAGCTCTCTTAATCTTATCTTCTGATCTGTTTTTTGCCATTTCGCAGTCAGACAGTTCTAAAGGATGGCACTCTGCTTTCTGGGCAGAAGTGAAAAATCGAGGTTCCTGCTTAGACCTCAGTTAAAATGGAGGCTCCATTAGGGAACCCCAGTCCATACTCTCTCCCATAGGACAATGTTGCTGCCCATATACTGGGTGAGTCCTTTAAAAGAGGCCCCGTGTACTTTGTGTACACATGTCCCACGGGGCCTCTTTTAAAAGACTCACCCTCTAGAAACAGTAAAGGCTAGTCCATTAGGGTAAATGGAGCACAAGTCCACCAAGCTCAGCTTGCCATCAGCCAGCCCACAACCTCTTGCCCATCTTCTTTGAACCAGTCCAGGGGATGGCACCATCTACCACCTTCTCCTTACTTATCTTCAGTGTTGTAATTATGGAACTCAGCAAGCAGGAGGAGGACAAAGCTAGAACTACTTGGTCATTGGCTCTGGCTCCACCTACTGGCTTGGGTTCCACCTGCTGTTGGAATCCTTGGCTCTCGCACCACCTACTGTTGGCCTTCATAATCAGAGGCAGGAATCAGTGCTGCATAGAACCTCACCACTTCAGTCAAGGTGGAGTGATGGATTTAGGCTGACCAGGTGGGTGGAGGAGAGGGAAGTGGTCCTGCACCTTCAGTTTAAATGTGGGGAGCTAGTAGCTCTCCAAACGTTGTTAGACTCCACATTCCAACAGCTCCAGCCAGCATGGCCATTGGTCATGAATGACAGGAGCTGAAGTTCAGCGGCTTATGGACAGCCACAGGCTCACCACCCCTAGAAGAGGATATTTCTACAAGCGGAGCTTGTCATGCAAGCAACACTTGCTAAAATGGCCTTTTCTACACAACTATCAAGCACAGAGGAGCCCTGTCCTCATTTGCATCTGGCCAACCCTAGGTGGAGGTGTCCAACATGGTGCCATTTCCCCACATCCTACTTCAGCCCCTATTGTGACGTATTTAGCAGCATGCCCCAGATACAATTTGGGAATCACTAGCCTATGGAAGAGGGAGCCAACTCTGCCATTGTTTAAGATTGACAGCTGAGGTAACCTGAGTCTCCCGAAAGGTCAGTGGCCAGCCCCACAGCCTCTTCTGTGCCTATCAGTGCCATCTCTTAAAACAACAGTTGCTTCCAGAAACCCTTCATCTCTTTTGCTTTTTGGGCCTGTCTTTCCTCCTCCTCCCAGTCCCCAGTCTCGTTCTCCATTCCGTCACTGGTGCACATCCTTCAACATCATTCTCTCCCCTTTCTCTATGTTTTTCCTGTTGTCGTTGGAAAGACCTTTGTTGTGATAGCCCTTCCTCCTTCCCCCACCCCTGCAAGGAAAAAGAATCTTACTCAAAGGCCAACCCTGTTTTAAAAGGAAATCTGTCATTAAAATGCTCCTTCAGAACAAAATAGAGAGCCCTTTTCAATGTCTAACAATGCAACTGTGAATTAAGTCCCCACTTTGTAAGTGTAGTTTTAGGATTGCATCCTGATGAAGTAAGCCAGGAAAAGCTGCCAGAGGATCACCTAAACTTTTTTATTGCATTTATATCTCACCTACCCTGCAAGGAGCTCAAGATAACATGCATGTTTCTTTCCCCATTGCCCCATTTTATTCTCATAACAACCTTGTGAGGTGATTCCTGCTGAGAAATCCACAGTTGCCCAGTGGACTCCATGGCTATTTGGAGATTTGAACATCCATTATGCCACACTGATTATCAGCTGCACTAGAACAGTTGTCTCCATCCTTTTAAGAGCCACCTTGCACCCCAACATTTAACTGGGCAACCTGATTCTTCATTTTGTATACCATATGTTTGCCTGGTGGCAGTGCTGCTATTGCAACCCATCTTGGATCAGGCCATGACCTGCAGTGGTTTCTGACCCACCACTTGAAAACCACGAGTTCCCAGTGCTGGATTTATGTATAAGCTAAGTAGGCTGAAGCCTAGGGCCTTTAAATCTAGGGGGCCTCGCCAGCCCTCACGCTCCCCAGCAGGCAAACTCCCCTCTCCCAAAATTGCAAACCCAAGACTTCATGTGAGGGCAGGGCAACTTGGGCCTCTAAATCTAAGGGGCCTTGCCAGCCTGCCATCTCCTCAGTACAGCAGTCTCCCCTCTCCCAAAATTGCAAACCCAAGACTTGTGGGTCCCCAGATGTTGTTGAACTACAACTCCCATCACCCCTAGCTAGCAAGGCCAGAGCTCAGGGATGATGGGAGTGGTAGTCCAACAACATCTGGAGACCCACAGGTTGAGAACCGCTGACTTATGCAGAGGTTAAGGCCCAGACCTTATTTTAAGAATAACATTACAACTTCATTTTCCTAAGAAATAGTGCCTATTCTACAAAATGTTTACAAGGTTCAGCTACTGCAAAAGTTTTTCAGTGTTAATTTTATGCATTTTTAAAAATCACCATTTAACAATAACATCTTATGTCCTTTAGAGGAGAAATTGTGAATTGCAGAATTTTAAATACCTGTTATCATCCTTGGCTTCACTCAATTTTGTTTATAACACTCTTCCATTTTCTTCTAGCTGTGAGGGTGGGGAGGGGCCTCACAAGTGGAGTAGCCTAGGACCTCTCTTCATCTAAATCTGGCCCTGCATGTACCAGAAGATGTAAATATAATGCCTTGGAAACCAACCCTCACTTTGTGAATTTCCTGAGCAATCTATTTACAACTAGCTTCCTTGAAACTTGGAAGTATTCTCTGTAACAAAGGCTTCCATATTAGGCTGCCAAGACAGCTATTAAAATAGAATATTGCTATTCTTTTTTGAGCACTTGTGACCTTTCCAATGTTTTTGTTTCCTACTGCTCAAAGTGAATGTTTTACAATGTTGCTATAAAAGTTTTTTCTTCTTCTGTGGCTGGATATGGTTGATTCCCCTGCCCCCAGAGAACAGATGATCATGTGAAAAGGCGTCATTGCTTGTGGTAAGCACAATTCTCCAGCTATATCTCCTGCTCACGAGAGGTTCAGACAGCCTGAAACTCAGATGAAACAAATGAGTGAGTACATCACAGGAAACATTCATTTATCATGTGCATATCCTGCCTTTCCTCCAAGGAGCTCAAAGCAGTGTAAATGAAATGCGTCTCTCCGCCGCCCCACTTTACCCTTCAGACAACCTGTAAGATTGGCTTGGCTGAGAGTGAGAGGCTGGCTCCAGGTCAGCCAGAGGTTAACAGTTGAGTAGGGTTTTGGACCCTTGATCTCCCTGTTCCCCATCTGACATTCTAACTACTGTACCACACTGATTTACCATATGCCACCTTAAAACATGGGACATGGGTGGCACTGTGGGTTAAGCCACAGAGCCTAGGACAATCAGAAGGTCGGCAGTTCGAATCCCCACGATGGGGATTACAAAACAGCCACGAGCCACATCTCCTTGTGCATATGGGGCTTGTTCCTTGTTGAGCAAGGAAGTGTGCTTGCTTTGAGAGTGCGGATCACCTTTTGAGTTGGTCAGATCGAGACAGCACCATTTGCCACCGAAAGGAGGCAATCAGCACTCTCAGAGTTGACAGCACCAGTTATTTACTTAGCAGGTGCTTGTATGGATTTCTATCAAGCATGGGTCATACTTTTGTGTGACCTATTTTATGTTCACAGGTGACAGCGGTGAACGGTTCACAAACCCACAGAACTTTGCTGAGTGGGACAAAATGTTTTGTTAAGAAAAACTAAAAATCATGATAAATGTTTTAGGGGGGGAAATGTAAAAAATATCCCAAATATACCTAAACGTATGCACATGCCCATAGTATGAGCCAAGGTTGAAAGTTTTGTGTGTGCTTTTTAAAAAAGAAAGCATATTTAATTATAGGCAGTTTAGAAACTGTTATCAGCAAATAGAATCAAAATATCCAACTTGTTACAGCTTGTCCTTGGCTCTAACATGGCAACAAGTTGCTAAACAGTGATTTTTTTTTAAAAAAATGAATGAATAAAATAATTACAATGAGATCAGTCTTAATTGTTAGCGGTGGTGGTTTTAAATAAGAATCTGGGAAATCTCATTGGTGTGAATTTGATTCAGCAGGAGCAGATTTGCTTGCATGTTTCTTTTGACACATACTCTGGATTTTGGAAACTTCTAAGGGGAAGAGAAGACCTGCAGTTCATTGCTAGTAGTACATATGTAAAGATTCCAGGTTCAACCCCTAGTACCTCCAAGTCAGACTGCCAAGGCTCCTGCCTGAAATTCTGGACTGACGGTCTGACTCCGCATACTGCAAGCTCCTACAGGGATACGGGTAGCACTGTGGTCTAAACCACTGAGCCTCTTGGGCTTGCAGATCAGAAGGTCGGCGGTTTGAATCCCAGCGACGGGGTGAGCTCCCATTGCTCTGTCCCAGCTCCTGCCAACCTAGCAGTTCGAAAGCACACCAGTGCAAGTAGATAAATAGGTATCGCTGCAGCTGGAAGGTAAGAGGCGTTTCCGTGCACTCTGGTTTCCGTCATCGTGTTCCGTTGCGCCAGAAGCCATGTTGGCCACATGACCTGGAAAGCTGTCTGTGGACAAACGCTGGCTCCCTTGGCCTGAAAGTGAGATGAGCGCCGCAACACCATAGTCGCCTTTGACTGGACTTAACTGTCTAGGGGTCCTTTACCTTTTTTTACTGCAAGCTCCTGTATTCATGGTTGGATATAAGGACAATGCCCTTTTACCGTGCCAGTTGCCCATACAGCTAATACACCATTTATGGACAGAGGCAAATTTGGATGTGCAGAGTTTTTTCAAGAAGGAAAGTAAAGCAACTGCCACCCCAAACACTTCTTTGTAATTGTAACTTGCCAGACTAGCTGCATTTCCATCATTTATTCCACCAGAGGCTCCTGATATTGTAAGCAATGGATTAAATATAAACATTTTAAGGTCCTCACACCTCAGTTATCTTCCCAAACTGTAGGAGTGATGGGTTATTTATCACTTAGCGGCAGATTTTTGCTCCCATCTGTATTGGTAAGCAAGAGCAGAGGCCCTGACTACGCCCCGTCCAGCATTTTAATCTTATAAAAAAGAACAACTGGTAGTGCTTTAGTGTTAAATTGCATCAGCCTGTGTGCCACTGTTTAGATTGGTCTGTGCTTTTAAGGCATAATGCAAGGGGAGTCTGTCCACTCATCAACCTGCCCACTAATGTGAATGTTCCTGGGCACCTAAAACAAATATGTGGCCGAACTTCCTTAACTTGCTAGCCAGTGATTTCTGCCAAAAATATTGTTTACTATTTTGATGGTGCAAAGGCAAAGCTGTAACATGGCCCCAGAAGTTCTACTGCAGCCTGTCATCTGATTGAGGCTGTTTATATGCCATGCCCCAAGGAAGTGAAGCAGAAAGAATGCTGTGACATTTCTCAACAGGAAGCATTTATCTTTGCTTCATCTGTACTTAATTGACTTGCAAACCACTCAGGACACTATCAGTGCTAAATGAACAGCTCTTAAGTAAGCAGTTACATTTTACACAAGTGTCTCTAAGGTACGTTTAGTTTTGCTCCTTGTTAAGTGGTACAGAAATAGCTCTTCAGCTTGCACACTCCAACCTGGCTATGCACACACCTTTGTGTCTGATAGTTCCGAAATGAGCAAGAAGTTTTGCTCGGAACTCTCACTATTACATGCCAGGAACACAGAATAAAACCTGCACTCAGAAATGCCTAGTGGTATGGTCCATTTCTTGTGTCATTGGGGCATAATTCTTCTCCTCCTTCTACTACAGTATGATGAAAATGGTTTGGATTGATTCAATCACCCTCCCCCCTCCCATGAAATTTGCATTGTCCACAGTGTGTGTTTCACCATATATTTTGCTCCATACAGTTTCATTTTTGGAACTGTCACTATCAATCTCAAAAGAGTGCAGGCACCATGGCCAACAATGGTGCCATCATGCCACCTTCACCCCTATTTAGGGTACACAGAGGCGTCGCAAGGGGGTGCGGTAGGGGCGGGCCACCCCAAGTGTCACCACTGAGGGGGGGTTGACAAAATGCCAGGTGGCACTCACAGCGGGGCCTGCAGCGCGCCTGAGCATAGCTGTCAACTTTTCCCTTTTCTTGCGAGGAATCCTATTCAGAATAAGGGAATTTCCCTTTAAAAAAGGAAAAAGTTGACAGCTATGTGCCTGAGCCACGCGTCTCTCCTGGGAGTGACACAATGGCTTGGGCACCTGCAGGCTCCATGCTGCCCCAAATGGTCTTCTCCTCAGCTGTAGGGAGGCTGAGAGGGAGGAGGGAGGCAGACTCTGGAGGACCTGCAGAGCATCCTGGCCCTGCCCCTGGACACATGCCACCCCAGGTGCCCGATTGTCTTGCTCCTCCACTGAGGGTACCTCCAGGTTTGCAGGAGGGAGTCAGGTGCATAGTGGAACTATAGGTCTGTGCATTTGAAATGGATTAAAGTACTACCTTATAAAAAAAAAAGTGCGCAACAAGTCCACTTTTAAAAAAGACTTTTGGAGGTTTAGAAAGTGAAGGAAGATGCCTTGAAAACTGTGACAACAAACAATTAATGGGAAGACATGTAAACATCCCACAAGCAAGTCAGGATGAATGTTCATTGCCATATGACTACGCTGTAAACAAATCGAACTAAATGTTCATTAAAGACCAGGCATAGTCTCATCACCATGTGAGCTTTGGGCATGCAGATCAAGGTGGATGCTGTATGAATATCTCACCTGAAGGAGCCCAGCATTGCAATCCTATAGCTACTTAACTGAGAGAAAGTCCCTTTGAGACTGACTTCTAAGTAGACATGGATGGAATTGCACCATTAAAAACCTCCCTACTTCCAGCCTTTGTGTGTCTATGAGCGCGCGCGCGCGCACACACACACACACACACACACACACACACCTCCTTTTAGGCAAGGCTTGTTTGTTTTGGCACACTCTGGTCCTTTAGTGTTAATATGTATTTTCAATCCCTCCTCCAGCCCTATCTTGCATTTCTTCCTATGTTGCATACAGTAGCTATGTCACACTGGTCACACCAGATCACAAATTATTTTATATTTGAGAAAGAAACACTTGGCATTTGCTAAGGTGTTGAATGAAGGAGAGATCTAATGCTGTATCCTGTTAACCTCAAATAACTCTTACATGTGATTCCCATGCCTAGAGACACAATTAAACTGTATAAACTTTTTTTAAAAAAAACACCCCACACCATAATTAGCTTTCTCTCCATATTTTTGGATTATTATTTTCTTCAGAGCACATTTGGATGGGGGACAGAGGATGGGAACTGCACATATTACAGACTGGCAAGTTGCCTATCATGGATCTCCAGATACATGAATGATTTGTGGGAATGATTCCACAGCTGGGAAACCATAACTTTGGAACTAGCTGTGAGCATAGCTCATGTTTCTCACAGGCTTGGTGATTGCAGTGACAAATCCAGGACTCTCTCAGTATGAAAACTTGAAACAATTACAGTAAACACATTTATGTGGCACAAAACCCTGATAGTAGTAGTAGTAGTAGTAGTAGTAGTAGTAGTACAAAGTAACGTAAATGCACAGAAAGAAATATTTCAATCACATCCAAACCATACATTCTGAGCACTATTATACCACTGTAAGGTTCATGGGATATTCTAAAAACCCTCAACACTCTTAACTACCATTCCCATGATTCTTTGGGGGGGAGGGAAGCCCTGACTTTAAGTGGCATAATAGTGCTTTAAATGTATGGTGCGCAATGCCACCAAACATGATGCATCTTTATAAGAAGACACAAAGCTTCCTGAGGTAATGCATTGTTCCCCAAATATTCTGGTAAGAAAACACTTGCTAGCGAAGTACAATCTAAGTAAAGGAGATGTTTCCTGATTATGGGAAGGAAGAATCCTTCTGTGTTGCTGGTTGTTTTCCATTCCACAAGGTCACAAACATGTCATCAGTAAAGCTTCTGCTGAGGCATTTTTAAAGCTGTCTAAACATTTTAATTAGCCATACCAGATTGAGCAAAACTGCTGTGCTAACAAGTTTTTTCCCCCTTTTGTTTTTAAAATAAAATAGAAAGTGCCCTGCGTTGCAGCACAAGGAAGTACCTAATTAAAATCTAGCTTAATTAAATCTTGGGGAGGTTAATTTAGGTAGATTGTCAGAAAGTACAGGTATCCTCCAAGCAGCTGTTATTGCTCATGTGTCAATGCTCGCTTGTTAACATTCCATTGGAATTAATTATGTGTTTGGGGCCACGTCTCTCAGTACATTCTAAAGACAGGGAAGCGTTCTCATGGGTTATGTGTGAAAACGTGTCTTCTAAAATAATTAAAACGCATAACTAGCTCGTAAACAGATTGCTTAAATGCAAGGCGATCCTGATTACCAGATGCTGGAGACAGACATCAGATTAAGATGATGGCTCCCATCTCAATATGTTTGGCCTGTAAGCTTCCCAGATGCATATGGGTATCGGATCCTTAAGACAGCATGCTGGAACAGATGGAGTTTCGGTGTGGTCCAGAATGTTGTCATTATTAAGAACTTCTTAGGACTGATCTACACCATCCATTTAAAGCACATTCAATGCACATCTAAAGCTTGTGGGTTCCCCCAAAGAATACTGGGAACTGTAGTTTTTCTAAGGTTACACATATAAGGAAATCCATGCACAAGAGGAAAGAAAAAGGAGGAAAGGCGCACCTGACCTTAAAATCCAGTTTCAGTTGTAGGACTGGACCAAGTTTGATTGTGTGTGTTTCATTAGTTATTTCCTGCCCCCTTTCTTTTTCCTTTTAACCAACTGTCTAAATAAATTATTCTCTGCCTCATTTTATTTTTTATTTTTTGGTTTTGTGCATTCCTCAAACCCTACAATCTCACTGAAGAAGAATGTGAACTTTTTCTTCTTCTTCTTTTTTAAAGATGCTCTTCAAGTTTTGAGTCAAACTTTCACATCTGTGCCATTCAAGTGGGTTTGAAATTAGGCCAAACCGTTAGACCCACGTCTTGTTTCGGTCCTTGACAAACAGCTTGTGCTGCTTTGGGCCTGATGTTCAGGAGCATGAGCTGGTTCGTGCCTCTTTCATAAGGGAAGCGGTAGAAGATAGCTGTGCATCGCTAGGCTTGCAAAAACAAAGCTTGCTCAAACGGCATCTTCCTCCCCACATCCATTTTAGAAGCACCACTGTCTCTCACTTCAGCCCATAGTAAACAAAAGACAGTAGCAAACTAGGCCTCTAGCTCATGTGCTCAGAAGTGCTGGGGTGGAACTGGCAGAGCTGATGGTCCCCTGCTGGCATGGCCAGGACGCTGGCTTTCCTGTTATAGCTTCAGCGGTTGATGAGGCATGTGGCCCTCACCTGTCCTGAGCCTACTCCAGCTTAGGAATCACACACCTCCTCCCCACCTGGGCTGTGGGTCCTTGCCTGCCTTCCCTCAGAACTGACAGCTGTTAGTTCTGGAATCCTGAGGTTGGGGGTGGTACGTCCCATTTTGCCACCTGAGGCAAAACAGGAAGTGCCACCCTACTCTGCCACACCACCGCCACCAGTGGGACACTCACCACCACTGCGCCACCTGCCATTGGCACTGCAGTTGTACCACCAGCTGTGTCCCCTCTGCCGCTTGTGGAGAAGCAGTGCTGGCCTTGGCGCCGATTCCCTGAAAGAGCTTGCAAGATCTTACTCAAATCTCATGAGATATTTTGCTCTCCTTGATGTCTTGCAAGACTTTAATGAGATTTCACAAGGTCTTGCAGGAAATCAGCAGGAAATCAGCACCTATCCTGGCAACACTTCTCTGGCAGAGGTGGGGGCGTGGCAGGAGGTGCCCATGAGGGTACCGCGAGGGTACTTGAGGACGTCTGTTGCCTGAGGCAGCTACTTCTTGTCATGACATAGGTGGGCTGGCCTTGCCTGAGGTCATTGTGGGCATGTCTACTGGTATCTGTTTACCTGTAGGCACACACCTTTAATTATTTTTTAAAAAAATAAATACAAGTTTCTCAGTCTGCCAGATTTGCACAAAACAGCAGGCGTGTGTGTGTGTGTGTGTGTGTTGCTCCAAACCAGGAAACCTGAGATCCATGGATATTTGCTTATATGTGCACACACACCTTTTGTGATCTACCATGCTTGCATAAAAGAGCAGTCCAAAAATGAAAATACAGTCTTACTTCAGGTTACAGACGCTTCGGGTTACACAATTTCGGGTTGCACACCACGCCGAACCCGGAAGTACCGGAACGGGTTACTTCTGGGTTTCGGCACTTGCGCATGCGCAAAAGTGCTAAATTGCGCTTTGCACATGTGCAGAAGCGCCGAATCGCAACCCGCATGTGCGCAGACGCGGCGCTGTGGGTTGTGGACGCTGTGGGTTGCGAACGTGCTTCCCGCACGGATCACGTTTGCAACCCGAGCATCCACTGTAAGCGATGCCTTGCTCCAAACTGGGTAAGGATTTGTTCAAATGAAAGGCTGCCTGTTGCTTCATTTCTTCCCCTTTTCCTCCCCATTTCCTTTACCTGCAAGGGTAACTTTTTATTTTTAATACTGCTCTTTTGAGCGAATGCATTTCCATGCCAAAGAGCTTAGGTCCATGCTTTATCTCCTTATATGATTGCCAGGATGCTGAGATCTTCTGAGGAAGCCTTTCTCTTGGTTCCACCACCTTCACAAGCATATTGAGTAAGGACTTGAGAGAGGGCCTTCCTGGTGGCTACTCCTAGGTTGTGGAACTCCCTTCCATGGGAGGCTAGCCTGGTTCCCTCTCTGCTTTCGTTTTGCTGGTACACAAAGATGGCCCCTGACTGGTTGTTTTGGCAGGGCCTTCTGAGGGTAGATGTTGTACTTTTTCTTTGCTGTGCTTTTAAATCACACCCACCCAAAATGAGGGACAGTTACCTACTGTAGCGAGATAGGCACTTCCAGGACTCTCTTCAGCCCATTGTCAAAGCACCAAATCAATTTCCACAGCAGCTTCACACAGGAATCTTTCCTTGAAAGAAGTACTGAATTTTCAGTCCTCTTACTGAATTTCCAATGTGAAAGCTCCTATGCCGATTACTAGACATTTTCATTTTTAAATTCAAGACAACAGAAGGTGATTTTCAATGTGAACGAATGCTTTCCAGAGTGTCGGAGGTCTGGCTGCCATGAAAGGGCTCTGTACTTATTTGCTGTCTCTCCTGCCTTTACCCTACATATTCTGATTCCTTCCTTCCTTTCTGGTTTGACCAACCCACAGTTTGTCATGATGTCCAAATTTGGCAAACTATGGTTTGGACAAACCACAAGTATGTCTAAGCTGGAACTGGAATATGGTACAAGGAGACTTCTTATATTCCTGAGTCAGGCCACTGATCCACCCAGTTCAGTATTGTCTCCATCAGGAATGGGGAAGCTGTGGCCCTCCAAATGTTGTCAGACTACCACTCCTATCACCTTTGGTCAGCATAGCTAGTGATCACGGATGGTGGGAGTTGTAGTGTTCCAGCAACATGTGGAAGGCCACAGATTCTTCATCCCTGGTCTTCACTGCTTGATATCAGCTTTGCAGTGTTTCATATAGGGGTCTCTTGCAGACCTTGACAGGGATTGAATCTGCAACCTTTTACACACAAAGCACATGCCTTATGCCAGAGCTGTGACCCTACTATGGCCTGAAAAGGGTTTTCAATTCAGGAGGGTATGGAAGGAATTAGAGTGCATCAGGGGAAACAAAGGAAGACATAATTTATCAGGCCACCCTTCTTATCAAACCCGACTAGACTCTGCAAGGCAGCAGCTCCTCAGGGTCTCATCAAAGGCAAAGGTATTCAATAAAACCTACTCTCTGATTCTTTAAACTGGAAATGAACCCAGATCATTCTGTATGCAAAGCAGACAGTGGGACACAGAATGTATAAACCACAAATGGCTCTGTATTGGACAGAAAAACCCACAGTGATGGACAAGATATCTTTTGGGGGAAAGGCATAACCTAGGGTTGCCATATATCTGGAATTTCCCGGACATAGCTGGAAATCAGCCATTGGAAGCAGTGTCCGGGAGGAAATTGCTGAACTTTCTGGGAAAATCCAGATGAATGGCACCCTCGTCAGCAGTTTTCCTTAAAAATAGCTCAAAAACTTCATTTTTTTTAGATTTTGGCAAAAAAAAACCCCAAATACAAAAAACCTTTCTGTCTGGATTTCCACTTTTTGAAATATGGCAACCCTACATAAGCTATGGTTTTCCCAGTAGTGATGTATGGAAGTGAGAGCTGGACCATAAAGAAGGCTGATCGCCAAAGAATTCATGCTTTTGAATTATGGTGCTGGAGGAGACTCTTGAGAGTCCCATGGACTGCAAGAAGATCAAACCTATCCATTCTGAAGGAAATCAGCCCTGAGTGCTCACTGGAAGGACAGATCGTGAAGCTGAGACTCCAATATTTTGGCCGCCTTATGAGAAAAGAAGACTCCCTGGAAAAGACCCTGATGTTGGGAAAGATGGAGGGCACAAGGAGAAGGGGACGACAGAGGACAAGATGGCTGGACAGTGTTCTCGAAGCTACCAGCATGTTTGACCAAACTGTGGGAGGCAGTGGAAGACAGGAGTGCCTGGCGTGCTTTGGTCCATGGGGTCACAAAGAGTCGGACACGACTAAACAACAACAACAACATTACTTCCATTAGTGATATACTTGGAACACACTTTGAAAACTACCACCATAAGCAGAAAGCTAGTAGTGAGTTATCAGTGAAAAATAACTTACTTTTAGATGACTGCAATGATACTCCATGCTTATGGATTTCTTACTGCTAGTTTATCACAGCCCATATGGAAAAGTTGGACTAGGACCTGGGAGACAAGGGTCCAATTCCCTCCTCAGCCATGAAGCTCACTGGGTGACTGTCAGTCACTATTTCTCAGTGTAACCTGGCTCATAGGGTTGTTGTGAATATGAAAAGGGAAAAACCACATATACCATTCTGAATTCTTGGAGTAAAGGTGAGACAGAAATGTAAAAATTAATAAACAACCTAAATAAATCCATTTGGGCTTAGGTGGTTATCCCATACAGATTTCCTGTCAGTTCCTTTGCCACTTTCACCCATTAAAAGCTACAAACTTTGAAAGAGGGTGATCAGAACAAAAGTGCAATGTCATGTAAGTGAATATACAATTGCAAATCAAGGAACCATATTTCGACATAGTTTTCTTCCTTTTTTAAAATGCAAAGAACAGTAAGTTATGTAATAATACAGTACTGGATTTTGCTTTCTTTTTGTTTCAATAATCCGTCTAGAAGCAATTGTGAAACTATCTACTAATACACACTTGGGCGTCAATGGGACTTACTTCTGAGGAGACCTAAGATTGTGCTGTTAAGAGGCACACAGATATACAGCTATAGATACATGGAAAAAATTAGACATAATATGGAAGTATTTTATTGCTTTTTATTTATCGCTGTTGCTGCCAGCCTTGATTGTTTAGTGACAATGCTGGTTGAAGAGTCAAATGGAATAATAAGGAGGTATATTACATGTTCTAAGAGAATCAAAGTATTGTGCAAAGGATCCTGATTACTGGAGTGTTTACTGACACTCTATGCACTTGGCTATTAGGCATACATCAAACATGCCCTGACTGATTTAACTGCATCCATCAGTCTAGCCAATGAGCACTGGAAAAATTACATTTCCGAAGAAACCCTGTTATGAGGTGTTGAAAAGGTTTTGGCCTCCATCCAAGTTTGTATTTCTTAAGAATGGTCCCTGGTAATAATAATACCCCTCAGTTCTCCACTATCAGATTTCATAAATGCACATTTCAAATATATACACATATATGTAAGTATATATATTTTTACTTTGTAATTGTTAGTCATGTTTTAACTGGAATATTCTTCACAAGAACCTTTTACATATTTATTAATATGGATCACTTCCTTCCTTAAATGGTGTCTGATGAATGACAGCACAAAAGACTTCCAATTTAAAATTCCACCGGAGCCCTAACAGTGAAATCTCACGTATTTGTATTGATCTAGCAGGACCCAAGTTTCTATCAGACTGCAATTCAGTGCACATTTACCTGGCAGTAAGGCCCTTGAAGCTCAATGGCACTTACCTCTGAGTAGACATATATAGGATTGCAGTGTTGGATTATTAAGGCTGGCTTGCTGAATTACTGACAGCACAATTCCATTCATTTCACTACCTTGGAAGTAAGTCCAATGGCATTTGCTCCCTCATTCGTGTGCTTAGCATAATTACAGTTGTATATTTAGCTGTTGTACATTTTGTCTTTCCTCGATCGATGGAAAGGCAGGATATAAATGTTTTAAATAAAGAACAAATAAAAGACTGAAAAGGATTTGGCACTGCAGTTTGTTTGGCTCCTTTTCAATCCAGTTAGTTGACTCTGAGCCAGGTAGCAAAGATTCCAAGAACATTGTTTAGGAAAGCTCTGCAATTCTTTTCTTTTTTTAAACTCCCAACAGAAAAATTGGGAGGTCACATTTCGGTGAGCTGAGCCTCAGCAGTGTAAGCATGTTGCCCTCAAAGTGAGCTAGTTAGCCAATCTAGGCATAAGAACTACCACGCTATGTGATTTTTGCTGAAATCTGTAGGCTTTGGGTTTAAAAGCAATGCAGTCATTTTGCAAAACTCCAGCAGCCTAGATGAAAACTGTAAGCTGTGGGCCAACACAAAATTTCATCTGAGACCCTAAGGAAGAGAGTGCTACGGAGCATGTACAAAGAGTCCTTGTCCCATTGCCAATATCCTTTACAATCACCTGTAGATTGAAGGATGGAAAGGCTGCCAGCTCTGTCACAGGGAACTTTGGGTTCTAGTGCCATTCATTTTAGGGAGGTACCTGCCTTATAGATATGAATGGCCTTCAACCCATTTAACTCTGCTAAATTTTGACCATGTGAACACTTGGTTATATAGAAAGTGTCTTGTCTTCAGGCTGCATTACAATAGGCCTCAGGCAGGAAATAGGCCTTGGGTGGACAGATGAACATATCACATTAGAATATGATTTCTGCATTCACCTTATCAGTTGTTGTTGTTGCTGTTTAGTCGTTTAGTCGTGTCCGACTCTTCGTGACCCCATGGACCAGAGCACGCCAGGCACTTCTGTCCTCCACTGCCTCCCGCAGTTTGATCAAACTCATGCTGGTAGCTTCAAGTACACCATCCAACCATCTCATTCTCTGTCGTCCCCTTCTCCTTGTGCCCTCCATCTTTCCCAACATCAGGGTCTTTTCCAGGGAGTCTTCTCTTCTCATGAGGTGGCCAAAGTATTGGAGCCTCAGCTTCACGATCTGTCCTTCCAGATCAGGGCTGATTTCCTTCAGAATGGAGAGGTTTGATCTTCTTGCAGTCCATGGGACTCTCAAGAGTCTCCTCCAGCACCATAATTCAAAAGCATCAATTCTTCGGCGATCAGCCTTCTTTATGGTCCAGCTCTCACTTCCATACATCACTACTGGGAAAACCATGGCTTTTACTATACGGACCTTTGTTGGCAAGGTGATGTCTCTGCTTTTTAAGATGTTGTCTAGGTTTGCCATCACCTTTCTCCCAAGGATCAGGCGTCTTTTAATTTCGTGACTGCTGTCACCATCTGCACTGATCATGGAGCCCAAGAAGGTAAAATCTCTCACTGCCTCCATTTCTTCCCCTTCTATTTGCCAGGAGGTGATGGGCCCAGTGGCCATGATCTTCGTTTTTTTGATGTTGAGCTTCAGACCATATTTTGCGCTCTCCTCTTTCACCCTCATTAAAAGGTTCTTTAATTCCTCTTCACTTTCTGCCATCAAGGTTGTGTCATCTGCATATCTGAGGCTGTTGATATTTCTTCCGGCAATCTTAATTCCGGTTTGGGAATCATCCAGCCCAGCCTTTCGCATGATGAATTCTGCATATAAGTTAAATAAGCAGGGAGACAATATACAGCCTTGCCGTACTCCTTTCCCAATTTGGAACCAATCAGTTGTTCCATATCCAGTTCTAACTGTAGCTTCTTGACCCACATAGAAATTTCTCAGGAGACAGATGAGGTGATCAGGCACTCCCATTTCTTTAAGAACTTGCCATAGTTTGCTGTGGTCAACACAGTCAAAGGCTTTTGCATAGTCAATGAAGCAGAAGTAGATGTCTTTCTGGAACTCTCTAGCTTTCTCCATAATCCAGTGCATGTTTGCAATTTGGTCTCTGGTTCCTCTGCCTCTTCTAAATCCAGCTTGCACTTCTGGGAGTTCTCGGTCCACATACTGCTTGAGCCTTCCTTGTAGAATTTTAAGCATAACCTTGCTAGCGTGTGAAATGAGTGCAATTGTGCGGTAGTTGGAGCATTCTTTGGCACTGCCTTTCTTTGGGATTGGGATGTAGACTGATCTTCTCCAATCCTCTGGCCACTGCTGAGTTTTCCAAACTTGCTGGCATATTGAGTGTAGCACCTTAACCTTATCAGTACAACCTTTAAATTATCAAGTTTTGTATTACAAGCCAAGAGGTTACTTTGTAATAGTTATAAAGCAGCCTTGAAGTTGCTCATTCTCTTTGACAGGAGTAAGAATTCCCCCCCCCCAGCAGAAAAGGACCTGGCTTTCCTAATCAATTGTGTATACATAGGATGGTGCAGGTGCTGAAATGCCAGGTGTATAGGTGTCCACAATTATCTGTGATTTTGCATACCAGAGCTTGTACACTTTTGCTTCCATTGGAAGTTGCAGCATGCCATTAGTGCAAACCAGGTTTTTTTGGCAGTTGCAAAATGTTCTGTATCCTCTCATGTCCCCCCCCCTTTGGGTATGCTTATGCCTGCTCCAGTTTTCTGTGTTGCACCATCATCTTCACTTTAAAGAGTAGCTGTGCATTTTAAAGTATGGAATTTATCTTTAAGATGTAGTAAATTGTGAAGTCCCGCGAAGAGTTGTGGGCCAAAGGAGAGGCGGTGGAGACTGTTTCTTTAACAAACTCCAGTTCTCTGTGCTGTCTAGCAGGTGTCCATTTATGTGCTCAAGCTGAGCAGTTAATGGCTCAATTTTCTGCATAACTACAGGCAGATTTTCCAGATCTTCTTATGTTGTCACGTCTCTCAGTCAACACATTAGTAATCGTTAAGAAAGTGGTGCCAGTGATTTACTCATCGCAGTGATGAAATGCATTCAGTTTAATCTTACGTACTATATTAATAAGGGCTATAATCCTGCACATGGCTAAGGCTGTAATACTTTACCCACTTGCCTGGAATAAGCCATGTTGAACTCAGTGGACCTCACTTCTGAGTAAGACACATATATGATTGCTCTGTAAATCCTATTTAAGTCAAGGGCCCCAGTTCAGCAAACATTAGCTGTTGCTTCTTGTACAAGTCTGTAAGTTCTACTATACAGTGGAACCTCGGTTGTCGAACACAATCCATTTCAGAAGACCATTTGACTTCTGAAATGTTCGACAACCGAGGCGCAATTGCCAGTTGGCAAATTCCTTTTTAAAAATGAAGAAATGCACCTCAGAAGCCGTTCAACTTCCGAGGCGTGTTCTAAAATGGAAGAATTCACCTCTGGGTTGTCAGCATTCAGGTTACAAATTGTTCGGCTTCCGAAGCATTCAACAACTGAGGTTCCACTGTACCTACTTATCATAAAGATCTTCAGTGGAGGGCCTCCAGAAGTTATGTCTGCCAATATGAAGTGAGGCAAAGCTACCAAAGACAGGGCCTTCTCAGTGGTGGCACACCAGTTATAGAAAATTGAGCTTTACCTAGCACCTACTTAATTGTCATATGGTGCCAGGCAAAGACATTTGTTTTTCTGTGCAAATTTAATGCTACTGACTGCTTTATACTGCTTTTGTAACACTGTGACTTTTACCTTGTGTGTGTTTTTAAAAAACTATTTACATTTTAATTGGTTTTTTGTGAACTTAGGCTCTGGTTCTAGCGTATTGGCCAAAGGTGCATGAAACCAGCACCTTTGTGAAGCTGAGCAGTCTGGTCAGTGCCTGGATGAGACACCTCCTGGGAATGTCATCATTTGTATATTTGGCTTGTAAGTCACTTACGCAAAGGTCTTCACATGATGTGCAATATACAGAAAGAGAAATACATTATACCGACACATTCATACATAAAACACATGTAATTCATACAAAATATGTGAAATGCACAAACCATAATAATAATAATAATAATAATAATAATAATAATAATAATAATAATAATAATAATAATAATAATTTATTTGTACCCTGCCCTCCCCAGCCGGAGCTGGGCTCAGAGTGGCTGACCAGCTGCTGGAAGCTCTAGTAGCAAACCTTCCTGCTCTGGAGGGTAGGACTTGCAGGAGATGGGGAGGAAAGAGAGAGGAAATGAAGCAACAGGCAGCCTTTCATGTGAGGCCGCTGTCCTGTCAGGTAATAGCTCTCCTGACAACTGATTTGGACTGGAGCCACAGTGTGGAAAGAGAGGATAGGATTGCCCCTGCTTCTATGCTTGGGGTCTCCAATGTGGTGCACCAAGCCCCCACTTACACTACTCCTATGTTGTGAAATGGGGGGGGGGAGTTTTGGGGGGGAGACCTGTTTGATTGGGATATTGCCTGTCTGGGGGTGATGGTGTGTGTGTGTGTGTGTGTGTGTGTGTGTGTGTGTGTGTGTACCTGTGGTCAGTGCTATTTTTCTAGAAAAAGATGTGCTGGAAATCACAACAAACACCTCCCTTGTTCTCTTAGAATGACAATGGTGCCCTCTTGAGAGGTGCCGGAACAGAGTTTCTATAGGTTCCAGCTGGGAAAATGCCCTGCCTGTGGTGATGTTTTGCTGGGTGCTGTCTCTCTCCATGCCCCCCTACCTCCATTTTGTTTCCATCAGCCCAAGGGAAAGGCTGCAGTCTGCCTTTTCCCACAACCAGCTGCTGAAGGCACATTTATGGTATTTCTATTTTTACAATTAAAACCGTTTTGTTTTTTCCACAGAAATGCATTCACTCAAAAGAGCAGTACAGTGGTACCTTGGGTTAAGAACTTAATTAGTTCCGGAGGTCCGTTCTTAACCTGAAACTGTTCTTAACCTGAGGTACCACTATAGCTAATGGGGACTCCCGCTGCTGCCACACCGCCGGAGCACGATTTCTGTTCTCATCCTGAAGCAACTTTCTTAACCCAGGGTACTATTTCTGGGTTAGCGGAGTCTGTAACCTGAAGTGTCTGTAACCCAAGGTACCACTGTATTAGAAATAAAAAGTTTGCCTTGCAGGTCTTGAACCAATGGCTTCAAGTTACAAGAAAGGAGATTCTGACTAAAGATCAGGAAGAATTTTCTGACATTAAGAGCTGTTCATCTGTAGAACAGACTCCTTTGGGAAGTTGCGGACTTTTCTTCATTTGAGGTTTTTAAGCAGAGGTTGTTTGGCCATCTGTCATGGATGCTTCAGTTGAGATTCCTGCATTGCAGGTGGTTTGGATCAGTCCATAAGGGCATTGCAGTCCTGAGCATTAAAAACAACAACAAAAACAACTCTAGGAATATGGTTGAATGGTGGCAAACACACATAATTCAATGGGATTTTCTCCCAGGTAAATGTGTATAGGATTGCAGTCTTAATCTCACTGAAATTAATGAAACCGATTAGGAGGATTCAACAGGACTTGGTTCTGAGTAGACATAGTTAGGATTGCACTATTAGTTGTGGTTTACAGCCTAAATTATTTTCCTAAATCTCATTTCCATTTTTAGCAGCAAGAAGTTCATTTTGCACTTTGATTTCATATAAATGTACATTCCACTTGACAGGATGGACTAAAAGCTGCATAACAAGCAAAATAGATGAAATTTGTTTTTCTTTATTTCATTTTCCTGTATTACTCGTTGCTTAGTTACAGGGTAACCCAAAAGTCTAAACCTATTTTATTAATTGAGTCCTATTTCCCTAGGACTGTAATTCTATAATTGTAACACTAGTAGGAGCTCCATCCAAAGGGAAGAAAACACAGCTAGTTTCAGAACCAGATGGTTTTGAAAGTCAGCAAAATCGCTGGCAACTCTGATACAGGCTGAAAGGAATTGTCTTTCTCAACTCCGTAGCAGTGCACTGTTGTTCTGTCAAATGATTCACTATACCATCTCAGAAATAAATTCACCTGTCTGCAAAGCTTACGGACTGAAGATACTTAGGTGTAAACGAAGAACTCATATTGTTTAGGCGAAGTGTTAATATAACTGTCCTTGCTTTAGAGCTAGGGAAACCAAGGCACAAATTAATTAAATGCAGGGAATTATAGTCAAAATCAGGGATGGGAAACCTGTGCCTCTGGATGTTGTTGGACTACAACTCGCATCAGCCCTAGCCAGTGTGATTAATGGCCAGGGATAGTGGGAGGTGTAGTGCAACAAGGTAAGGCATGCAACAAATTTCTTATTCCTGCCCTAAACAAAATAAGGAATGGGGCTTCTTAAATGGCTTCTTTTAAAGAGTTTCTATGTAAGGCAAAATTCACCCATTGAAATTCAACTATTGAAATGTATCCAGTCATTCTAATACTGTAAAGAGAGAAGCTTCACCATATTGTGCAAGTGGTTTTCAAAATAAAATTTACACAAAAAGAAATATAAGTGGCATTTTTCAATGTTATGGTTAACAAAATCCAAACTCAGCAGTCCAGTTGTGAATAGTACATTGCAGGCAAGATATGACTAAATTGAGAGATTTAGCCGACCCATCAAAGTTTTTTACAAAGATTTATCTGACGAGGTCCAGCTATCCCCACAAAATACTCCGTTTTTAAAATGTACAAGTGCCAAATCTAAGACTTTCAGTTGGAGACTTTGTGTTTTTTTGAAATATAGCCCAGGGAAGCGTTCCCTCTCACAGTAATAACAGGAAAATGTATATTTGTTTTTTTTAATGGTATTGTTCATTATTTTTAGGAACAGCAGGTGACTGATTTCCACTGGATAAAATATGAGCACACTTAGGTTCTGTTTTCGTCACATGCCAGCTTTGTTCCGATTTGGTTACCATTCCCTGCATTCCTGAGTTCCTCTGGTAAATCAGATACACAATGTCTTTTTTTTATTATTGCTCCAGGCAGAGAGTCCGATAAAATACAATGGGACACAAGAGTTGGCCGGACTGCAATGTGCAGGTGTTGGGAGCATTGTAATCATCCAAACCAGATGCTCAGGAGATTATGCACCTGCTTCCTCTTCTTTTGGAGCTCTGGAGAATATGGCTCAATACTGACTCCAGCTCTGCCTTGACCGGGTAAAAGAGATGTATCTAAGGCAGGTTTGGCAAATGGTCATATAAGTAAACACCTCACACAGAAACAGACTCCACCGAAAACATAGGTTCTTGCAAAGGGGAGCTTTTGGCAGAGGTGGGTAACTACCTCCCCAGATATTAGCCACTTGCTTTGGAGAGCTCACATTAAAGGCTTCAGTCTTATATACACTGTGGTACAACTCCTAACTCAGTTCAGCAGGAGTCAAAGAGGTAAGTGAATGTGCTAGCTAAGAGAGTGGCGCCCAATAGCCTAAGAAGATCCCTCTGTCCTGTCCAGCAGTCTATTTCCCACAGTAGCCACCCAGGTGCTTCTGGGAAGCCCTGCAAGCAGGACATCAGCCTAATGGCTGTTCTTCCTAGCAAGGGTGCTCATAGGCAGGCTGCCTCTGATCCTGGACGTCATACCACAGCCTGTAACCGTTGACAGCCTTATCCTCCGATAGTTCATGTAATCCTGTTTTATAGCCATCAAACCTGGTGACCACCACCACGTCCTGTGGAAGCGGATTTCTCCACACCTGCACACCATTCCATAAACCTCCATCATGCCCGTTCTGCCTTTTTAAGAAATGTAAAAAGCCCCACAGGTTGCCCTTTTCTATCTCTTTTCCAGCTCTGCTTTTTGACCCGTACTCAGTACTGAAAGTGTGGTCGCACCATCAATCTGTATAGAATAGATGAATACAGTTCCCAGGATTCTTTGCGAGGCAGAGGGTGCTTTAAACACTTGGTGTGCAGGGCAACCCAAGCCATACATTTAAAGCACACTCAATGCACATTTAAAGTACCCTTTACAGTCCCTATAATTTTTGGGAGGAGAGGAATCTGCTTTAAATGTATGCTTTGTATGCAGCCTGAAACATTCAAGTCTATTTGTCTGCTGTTGATGCCTCGATTGGAGTTTATTGTCTAATTAGGCTAACTGGGGCAGAGTGGGGTTGGGGATGATTAAAATAAATGATAAACAATGCATCTTTTATTTGATATTATTTGGACTGGTTTCACTTATCTGCAGAGATTTTTTTTTTAAATGCTCCTTAATTTGTCCATGAAGTTCTGTATCTAATCATTAGTTGAGCAACCAATAATCTTCCTCCATCCCCTCCGCCTCCTTTTACAACCAACTTTAATCTTTGGACTCAGTGAAAAACATGCTTCCCCTATCATAACTAGTTTAACAAAAAAAAAAAATCCCTTTCAAGTTTAGATTACTCAGATACAATGGCTTTCCTGCAGCTTCATGCTGGAGAAAGGAATTTACGTTAGGGGGAAAGAGAGAGAGAGAGAAAGAAAGAGAGATTTATGATAGCATTGTATTTCCATTTGAATATGGAGAGTTAATAACATGCATATGTTTTTTTATTATTATTTTAAGATTTAAGCTATGCCATCGGCAAAAGGAAACCTGGAAATGGTGGGACTGGCAAGACTCAATGAATAACTTAATCTGGATTTCATTCACAAACAGCAGCTCACACACAGGGAAAGGGCTGGTGTGTTTGGCCAAATCGGAACTGGAGTAAGTGCCAGGATTTCCTGATTTGTTTACATTGCTCAAAACCCTTTCTTTCCCCCCTGGAGTAGGACAGAATTAGACTTCCTTTTCCACTTTTGGCCCTATCCAAACTATTCTTGCCTGACATTCAGTTCTTTCCCCTATATTCTCCTTTGTTCCATTCTCAGCTGGCTTCTTGTGTCTCTTGGAAAAGAAATCAGAAAGGCAGTGAAAGATGCTTATCTATGACAACAATAACAAGGTGGCCGGTGTTGTTGTTGTTGTTTTTTAAAAATGATAGTAACACAATGCCCAGGGCCTTTTCTCATATAGACCTTTGGATTCACCCCTTTTAAAACAAATCTTCCAGAATGGCAGTCTCGTCAGTGCTTCATCCTTGAGGCAAGCATGTTACAGTATAGCAAGAGGAGAAACCAGCAGATGAAGCTCATTCGTCTAAGTCTTGTTGATGAAACCTGTCACTGAGTTAATAGGAAATCAGAGGGCAGAGATCATAGAAGGAAAACACTTTTTCATCAACCGGCAGAACTCTTTAAGCACCTGAAGGTTTTATCCCCCCCCCTTCCATTCATAGTTTACTTTTACTTGCTCTGCTGTATGTTGTGCGTTGCTTCAGATCGCCATGTGCTGAGGGAAAACAGGTTTTGCAAATCCACATGTACTAGTGTAGCCTTTTGACCAAATCCCTCCAGAGGAAAACCACCAGAACTTGGATCGAGGCCATTGCTTTTCTAATAGTTTGGGAGAGCAAAGAAACCATTGGTGGCTACTACTGTTCATATACGAAATTAGTAGCGGAGAATTCCATTGGAAAGCTGTGTTTTAAAAAACAACAGGAGGGGATATAGAAAACCACAACAAGGACTTACTTGCAAGCATGGCTATGTTTCCTTGACATGCCCTTCTTCCACTGCATATACACATTTAGGATTTGTTTGCAGCTGTGTTGCAACAGTAGGCTCATTTGATCTGTCTTTGAGGCTCCTCAGTTGTGCATTATGTCTCCTGAGTAGGAATGGGCAAATTTCTCAGTTTTGATTTCTCTCAGTTTCCCATTTTTCCAATCTGAAATCCAGTTCTCCACATTTCTGCAGCAATTATTATTATTATTATTATTATTATTATTATTATTATTATTATTATTATTATTATTTGTTTTTAAAAATCCTCCTGAAGATTCATCAGCATCTTAATGCAAATTTTACCCAGTAAATTTTTTTTGTATGCAGTTTTGACTAATGTGCACATTTTTATGAGAGGTTTTCCCTAATGGGATGCATTTTTGTACACTATTTTCATGACTATATGCATTTTTGTGAGCATTTTCCATAAATATATACACTATTTCATACACTTTGGTTGGAGAATTGCATATCACAATTTGGAGAAGTGTGAATTTAAAAGGGGAGTTGTGCTTTGTTTCATGTATTTGTTTGTGAATGATGATTAGGTAAGTTTTCATTAAATCCAAATCAAATTTCTTCTTCATCTTTACTCCTGAGATAAAATTACCCAGAACTCCAGCACATTCTTACCTCGATACAGTTTTGTATACATTTCCAGAGAGGTAGCAAAAGAGATAAAAAGAGGCCTGCATCACCTTGAAGCAGAGGTGGGCTGAAGATATTGTTATAGATTTAGGGTAAACTGTGGAAATTAATAATTCTAGGGTTTTGGCTGTTTGTGATATGAAAGGAGAATGCAAGATGCAAATGAATTCCTGGGCTGATTTATGCAAACCAGCCTGGCTGGCTTAGTGAAGAGCAAACCTAACATGCCAAAAGGTGTTGATGGGCCATTGAGGAGAGGAATCTTTTAGCCTGGGGAGTGAGCTGTTACCAAGGTGATGGGAGGTGTTTGAGGGGACAGGGAAATGATTTTTCTGGGAAGAAGAAGGGGAGAAAGGCTGGGATCCATCTTTTGCACTGCTGCTTCTGGAAATGTGTATGCTGCAAGGTCTGGATTCCCTCCATGCAGACTGAAGGTGTAAATAGGTGAATAAACATGGTGACCTACTAGGAATACAAGTGATAAAGTGGTGTCTCAAGTAACCTGATCCCAAGTTGTATAGGGCACCAGAACCTTGAACTTGGCTCAGTAGTAGATTGGGAGCCAGTGTAAATCCCACAGGCAAGGTGTTATAGGCTGGAATTCAGTCAGACTTGCTTCTGAATAAACATGGTTAGGATTGTGCCATAAGAGAATATTGTGCTTCCATTAGCAGGACTATAAAACTGCATTGCTGACCTTTTGTTCCACAACATCTCCTGTTCTTGGTCCACAAGGCCATATAAAATGGTGTTTTAGGGCATCATTCAACTGAATAAGCCTCCTTTGCCTATAGAAAAGGTCATCCACGATTTAATGCTTTCTAGAAGCTCCCACATACTAGTTCCAGGCTCTCTGAGGGTACAATCCCACTGTTTTGCTATTATGTCTTAAAAATGCAATTATATATTTTCTATTACAGTTTACCTGATAACTGCTGGTAGCATTCCCCCACTAACCATCAATGCTGTTCCCAAGACTGAAAGGGGGGGGGGATTTTTCGTGTGTCGTGCTTGTGTCTTAAGTAAACAATGATTCATTTCATGGGTCAGCCAGAGTTTGGTTCCTACTCACAAAACAAAAGTAGGAGAGTTATTTTAAACAAAACTTCTGCTTTCTCGCATTAAGAATAGCCAATGCAGAATGAAATCACAAACCTGACTATGAGAGAGTCATTGTCATCATTATGTATCATTTGGAATGATTCTTTACTTACGGGATTTGAGGGTTCAATCTGGCATGGATTTTTATTTCCCTCTCGGGTCCAAATGAGCATTTCTTTTTAAATGTCCACCCTTCTATTACTGCATTAAGAGTTTCAATACAGTGGTATCTCGGGTTACATACGCTTCAGGTTACATACACTTCAGGTTAAAGACTTCGCTAACCCAGAAATAGTGCTTCAAGTTAAGAACTTTGCTTCAGGATGAGAACAGAAATCGTGTTCCGGTGGCACGGCAGCAACAGGAGGTCCCATTAGCTAAAGTGGTGCTTCAGGTTAAGAACAGTTTCAAGTTAAGTACAGACCTCCAGAACGAATTAAGTACTTAACCCGAGGTACCACTGTATATCATTCAATTACATTTGCTTTATACTTACAAATACAATGGTAGAGAGAAAGAGGGGAAATACATTATTTAGAAATGGCTGATGCACTCAGTTGCTAGTTAATGGGATCCTCATAACAGAGGGTCCTGACTGCGCTCGGGCCCCAGGGCTCACCCCCTATAGGGTTAAAATGGGGGGGGGATAACAGGAAGTCCTGGCCATTCCCCTGGGATTGCACCAGGCTGTTTTAGCCAATAGCCAGAGGGTGGCGTGATCCCAGGGGCTTTAAAACAGGCAGCGTGACACAAGCAGGGGCACTTGCTTCGTGCTGCTGAACACCTGCCCACGCTCCCTAGTTTTAGGTAGAGTCGCTTGGCCTTGCTTTGGTTTGGGCCGCCTGTTTTGGAGCAGGGGCCTGGTAGGAATTTTTTCCATTTGTCAGATTGGCTTTAGCCATTTGGTTTTTGCCTACCCTTAGCAAATCGTCACAACTTGTAAGGTGGCGGTTAGGCATTAGCTCAGTTGGAATGTGGGGAGGGGAGGTGCGGCCATCACCTGCCCCTCTAGGAACTGGATATTCCGTTAAAGGGATCTGAGGGTCCCGGATCTCGCCAGAAGCCTGCTTGAGGGGCTAGGGCCATGCCAGGACCACAGGAACCCCGGGGTGAGCTTCGGTTGGTCCTCATCAACCTTGCTCCCTCGTTTGGTTTACCCCATTGGACGATCACCCTAAGAGGTGGAGTCAGTTATGGTGGGGAGTCAATGCCTAAGCCAATACCGCTCACATGATTGTATTTCAATAAAGTTGTGGCCAAAATTTGCCCCCAAACTAAAGTAATATAAGTGTCCGTGTGTAGTTATTTTCAGGGGTGGGTCTTGGGGCCTCAAGGCACAAATGTTGCATCTGGAATTCAATATTTTACACACCTAATTTGTCACACAAAAAACAGACAATGGGAATAATGCTGGCAAAGCTTGCATCATACCTTGGGTTTTAGTCTTCTTCTTAATGCTGGGATCTGGGGATTATGGCTCAACTGTGGAGGAGCGACTATGCCATTTGCCCCCCCCCCCCCGTGGACACCTATGCCTAAATAGGCCTTTGATTATTTTTTGTTTCATGATGCTTGTGGTGAAAATATGAAATCACAATCGTGCTGAGTTGTGATTCTGGTAAAATGTACTTCCAGACTACAATGAGAAAGCAAGCACATAAATAGCAAGTGTGATAAAGGCACCTCCATACCAACCCCTATCATTGGGGGGGTATAATTATGCATATTAATTATATCATTTGTCCAACTGGTTAATTGATTTGTGTTTCTTTTTTCTCAGAATGGATAACTAATAATGAAATCCTAGGCACATTTACTCAGAAGTAACCCCAGTGTGTTTAATGGAATTTGCTTCCATGTAAGTGTGTATAAGACTTGCAATCTAAGGTTTTAGACATATATTTTATTTAAATTTATCTAGTTACCTAGTTAAAAGTCAACAGGAGAAATGAAGGCATCTCCACCCCCACCCCCACAAAAAAGCACAACAGAACACCCTAATTCCTGCATATCGTAAATATGAGCTACAGTAGCAATTAATTTCATATATGCTGTCTGATTTTCTGCAGTTACAGATATGTACAGGGGTGGGGGAACTGCATGATAGAAGAATAAATAATTTTTAAAATAAGCCAAACTCACAGGATATGTGACTCACAATGAGTTGTACATTATATGCTGAATGTTACAAAGAGCATTATTAATTTCTTTCCAGTAGCCAGTGGGGCATTAGGAAAATTCCATTTTGGATATTTTATTTTCCTCTTTAGAACTGTGACAAAACACTTGTTTAAAAAAGCCAGGGTTTCTCTCCTTTACACATTCAGCTAGGATGTGGCTAATTGAAAAATGTGCTATATCTTTTCATTGTGGTTGGTTCTATTAGAAATTAAAAATGATGGTTCAGATCAGTATATACATTCATGACCTGGTACATGAGGAAATAGGAAATAAACTGGGTAGGCAGGGAGAGACTTACCTCTTTTCTCCTTTTTTTAGCTAAATGATTTGGTGTTTCTGGTGATAAGATTATGGTTCCTTTAAAGCTACATGAAGAAACCAGATGTGTCTTTAAAACCGAGGGGAAGATGTGAGGACCCATCTCCACAATGCGGAGCAAAAAATGAAAGAAATCACTTAAACATTCTCGTTTTAATAAAGTTCCTTGTTCAGTGCGAGAATAATAGCCCTTTATGGAATTCTGACCCATTGTTATCTGATAGGATGCAGGAGGAGTGCTGGAAAAGGTTGCAGATGAAACATAAAAAACTACTCTCTACACACTTGGGACGATGAAAGTTTTCATGGCACCTCTGAACAAGTGGGGGCTGTGAAACATTTTCTGCGTGCTTGGCTGTCTTCAACACGGGTAATTGTAATTCTGCCCCCTTCCCCCCACTGCCTTGCTTTCATTCTCACCATAGTCTCTTAGGTAACCAGGTCCCAAACCATATAGGGCTTTACAGGTAATAACTTACACCTGGAAAACCACCTGGAAAACAACAGGCAGCAAGAGAATAGATACAGTGTGTGGCTGTAATGAGCTCCTTGGGCGACATTCCACACAAATAGGTTCAATCCCATTCTGCTTCAGTTGGCGCCAATAGCAGAGGCCCTTCTGCAGCTTCCTGGAGGAAGAGGGCAGTTCTTATTAGGGTTGCACCATGGTCAGGAAAGGGGTTAAGGTCCCTCCCTGCGCACTCAGGTGGCCATGTGAGAGAGAGGGCAGGGGCTCCTGAAGCTTCGATAGTTGAGCAGATGAGGAGGTTGAGTGGCAAGCCACCCCTAAAACAATGCCAGAGCAGGAATAGCACCAAAGACGGGGTGGCAGAGCAGGGGTGGCACTGTGCTCACTGAGATGGGGGGGGGGGCAAGGTGTCAGCAAGGTCAGGGGAGCTCCAAGTTTGCAGAGAAGGTGACTCTTCAGGTGACACACCTGCAGGGCAGCCACTGCCAACTTGAGCAGATGTTGGAACCACTGTCCTGTCCCCATTTCAGTGAGCATCAGCACAACCACTGCTCCTCAACCTCACCATGTGCCACTGCTGTGCAGGACCACTGCCTTCTTCTTCAGCTGGCCACCCTTATACGCACCATGATCCTGATTCCTCCCTGCTGTTGCTACTTTACAAACAAACAAAAACAGATGCATGGAATGTATAGCTCGTTGGGCCCTATGCTGTCTCAATGTGTAGCATAGAATCATAGAGTGGTAAAGTTGGAAGGGACGCCGAGCGTCATTTAGTCCGACCTCCTAAAACACAGGAATCTCAACTAAAGCATCCACAATAGATGGCCTTCCAACCTCTGCTTCAAAACCTCCAGTGGAGAGCCCACAACCTCCACTGTTGAACTGCTCTTACTGCCAGAAAGTTATTCCTGGTGTTTCATCAGAATCTCCTTTCTTGTAACTTGAAGCCATTTATTCGAGTCCTAACCTCCAGAGAAAACAAGCTTGCTCCATCTTCCATGTGACAGCCCAATAGATATTTGAAGATGGCTATCGTATCCCCCCTTCATGGATACTGCCTTGCCGTGGCAAAGGGGCTTGGAGAACTCAGAGAAGCTATGAACTATGCCAAGCAGGGCACCCAAGATGAACAGGTCATAGTGGAGAGTTTTGACCAAACGTGATCCACCTGGAGGAGGAACCGGCAAGCCACTCCAGTATCCCTGCCAAGAAAACTCCATGGACAAAGACAACAGGCATATAAAAGTTATGACGCTGGAAGATGAGCCCCTCAGGTCGGAAGGTGTCCAACATGCTACTGGGGAAGAGCGGAGGACAAGTACAAGTAGATCCAGAGCTGATGAAGCGGCTGGGCCAAAGCCGAAAGTACGCTCAGTTGCGGATATGCCTGGAAGCGAAAGGAAAGTCCAATGCTGTAAAGAAAAATATTGCATAGGAACCTGGAATGTAAGAACCAATAACCTGGGTAAGTTGGATGTGGTACAAAATTAGATGGCAAGAATAAATATTGACATCCTGGGCATCAGTGAACTAAAATGGACGGGAATGGGTGAATTCAGTTCGGATGACCATCATATCTACTACTGTGGGCAAGAAACCCACAAAAGAAATGGAGTGGCCCTCATAGTCAACAAAAGAGTGGCGAAAGCTATACTGGGATGCAATCTCAAAAATGATAGAATGATCTCGATACGAATCCAAGGCAGACCTTTTAACATAACAGTAATCCAAGTTTATGCACCAACTACTGGTGCTGAAGAAACTGAAATTGACCAATTCTATGAAGACTTACAACACCTTATTGAAGTGACACCAAAGAAGGATGTTCTTCTCATTATAGGGGATTGGAATGCTAAAGTAGGGAATCAAGAGATAAAAGGAACAACTGGCAAGTTTGGCCTTGGAGAGCAAAACGAAGCAGGGCAAAGGCTAATAGAGTTCTGTCAAGAGAACAAGCTGGTCATCACAAACACACTTTTCCAACAACACAAGAGACGACTCTACACGTGGACATCACCAGATGGGCAGCATCGAAATCAGATTGATTATATTCTCTGCAGCCAAAGATGGAGAAGCTCTATACAGTCAGCAAAAACAAGACCTGGAGCTGACTGTGGCTCAGATCATCAGCTTCTTATAGCAAAATTCAAGCTTAAACTGAAGAAAGTAGGAAAAACCACTGGGCCGGTAAGATACAATCTAAACCAAATCCCTTATGAATGCACAGTGGAAGTGAGGAACAGGTTTAAGGATTTAGATTTGCTGGACAGAGTGCCTGAAGAACTATGGATGGAGGCTCGTAACATTATACAGGAGGCAGCAACTAAAACCATCCCAAGGAAAAGGAAATGCAAGAAAGCAAAGTGGCTGTCCAATGAGGCCTTACAAATAGCGGGGGAGAGAAGGCAAGCAAAATGCGAGGGAGATAGAGAAAGATACAGGAAACTGAATGCAGATTTCCAAAAAATAGCAAGGAGAGACAAGAAGGCCTTCTTAAACAAGCAATGCAAAGAAATAGAGGAAAACAACAGAATGGGAAGAACCAGAGATCTGTTCAAGAAAATTGGAGATATGAAAGGAACATTTCATTCAAAGATTACCATAATAAAGGACAAAAGTGGTAAGGACCTAACAGAAGCAGAAGACACCAAGAAGAGGTGGCAAGGATACACTGAGGAATTATACCAGAAAGATATGGATGTCTCGTACACCCCAGGTAGTGTAGTTGCTGACCTTGAGCCAGACATCCTGGAGAGTGAAGTCAAATGGGCCTTAGAAAGCACTGAAAATAACAAGGCCAGTGGAAGTGATGGTATTCCAGCTGAACTATTTCAAATTTTAAAAGATGATGCTGTTAAGGTGCTACACTCAATATGCCAGCAAGTTTGGAAAACTCAGCAGTGGCCAGAGGATTGGAGAAGATCAGTCTACATCCCAATCCCAAAGAAGGGCAGTGCCAAAGAATGCTCCAGCTACCGCACAATTGCACTCATTTCACACGCTAGCAAGGTTATGCTTAAAATTCTACAAGGAAGGCTCAAGCAGTATGTGGACCGAGAACTCCCAGAAGTGCAAGCTGGATTTAGAAGAGGCAGAGGAACCAGAGACCAAATTGCAAACATGCGCTGGATTATGAAGAAAGCTAGAGAGTTCCAGAAAGACATCTACTTCTGCTTCATTGACTATGCAAAAGCCTTTGACTATGTCGACCACAGCAAACTATGGCAAGTTCTTAAAGGAATGGGAGTGCCTGATCACCTCATCTGTCTCCTGAGAAATTTGTATGTGGGTCAAGAAGCTACAGTTAGAACTGGATATGGAACAACTGATTGGTTCAAAATTGGGAAAGGAGTACGACAAGGCTGTATTTTGTCTCCCTGTTTATTTAACTTATATGCAGAATTCATCATGCGAAAGGCTGGGCTGGATGAATCCCAAGCCGGAATTAAGATTGCTGGAAGAAATATCAACAACCTCAGATATGCAGATGACACAACCTTGATGGCAGAAAGTGAGGAGGAATTAAAGAACCTTTTATTGAGGGTGAAAGCGGAGAGCGCAAAATATGGTCTGAAGCTCAACATCAAAAAAACGAAGATCATGGCCACTGGGCCCATCACCTCCTGGCAAATAGAAGGGGAAGAAATGGAGGCAGTGAGAGATTTTACTTTCTTGGGCTCTATGATCACTGCAGATGGTGACAGAAGCCATGAAATTAAGAGACACCTGCTTCTTGGGAGGAAAGCAATGACAAACCTATATGGCATCTTAAAAAGCAGAGACATCACCTTGCCAACAAAGGTCCGTATAGTTAAAGCTATGGTTTTCCCAGTAGTGATGTATGGAAGTGAGAGCTGGACCATCAAGAAGGCTGATCACCGAAGAATTGATGCTTTTGAATTATGGTGCTGGAGGAGACTCTTGAGAGTCCCATGGACTGCAAGAAGATCAAACCTATCCATTCTGAAGGAAATCAGCCTGGAGTGCTCACTGGAAGGATAGATCGTGAAGCTGAGGCTCCAATACTTTGGCCACCTCATGAGAAGAGAAAACACCCTGGAAAAGACCCTGATATTGGGAAAGATTGAGGGCACAAGGAGAAGGGGACGTCAGAGGACAAGATGGTTGGATAGTGTCTTCGAAGCTACAAACATGAGTCTGACCAAACTGTGGGAGGCAGTGCTCTGGTCCATGGGGTCACGAAGAGTCGGACACGACTAAATGACTAAACAACAACAACAATCGTATCTCCAGGATGTGGGTGGCACTATGGTCTAAACCAGTGTTTCCCAACCTTGGGCCTCCAGCTGTTTTTGGACTACAACTCCCATCATCCCTAGCTAGCAAGACCAGTGGTCAGGGATGATGGGAATTGTAGTTCAAAAACAGCTGGAGGCCCAAGGTTGGGAAACACTGGTCTAAACCACTGAGCCTAGGGCTTGCCGATCAGAAGGTTGGCAGTTCGAATGCCCGCAATGGGGTGAGCTCCCGTTGCTTGGTCCCTGTTCCTGCCAACCTAGCAGTTTGAAAGCAAGAAGTGCAAGTAGATAAATAGGTACCACTCCGGCGGGAAGGTAAATGGCGTTTCCTTGCGCTGCTCTGGTTCGCCAGAAGTGGCTTAGTCATGCTGGCCACATGACCCAGAAGCTGTACACCCTCAGACAATAAAGCGAGATGAGTGCCGCAACCCTAGAGTCGTCCGTGACTGGACCTAACAGTCAGGGGTCCCTTTATTGTATCTCCTCTGTGCGATTAACACATGTGAAATATGCTTTTTTAAAACAACAGCAACAACAACAACTTCTGGTCCAGAGTAGCTGGTCCATATAAGTAAGAACCTTTATTGTCTGAGCTGCAGTGTTGTCATGGCAAGATTTAAAACATTGTTTTCTTTATGGGGAAGGGGAGTTAAAGGAATATTGACGATATTGTGAGAAGACAACATGGTTGAACAAGAGGAGAAGCTGGATCATTTCTTGGGGGAAGAGTTGGTTGGAAGAACAACCATCAGATAGAGTTTTTCTACAACATGCACAATATGGCTTGTCAGGGCCGGCCCAACTATGAGACAAGGTGAGGCAGCTGTCTCAGGTGGCAGGATCCACCGGGGCAGCAGATTCAGCCTCCAAAGAATGCATACCTGCTTCTGCTGTTGCAGTGGCTGCAGCATGCTCCTTGGAAGCTAGGTCTGCTGCCATCTCAGCAGCCCCCCCCCCACACCTATGTTGCCTCTACATCAGCTTCTTGGTGAATAGAAGGGTGGTCTCCTTTCACCCTTGTCCTTTACTCACCCCTTCTTCCCTGGTCGAGGAAAGTGCCATCTTGTGGTTTGGCTCAGGTGCCAAAATGTCTTGGGCCAGCCCTAGGATTTGTGATATGAAACACACAATGCCTATCTTCAGATGCTATCACTGGCATGTTGGTTTATCTGAGTTAGTGTTTTCATTATGATGCTTTCCATTTTAATTCTAGGAACAAGAGAGAAAAAACATGATCTTGTTTAAAGCTAAATCAGAATTCTAACTTGCCATTGGACTGTTTGGAGAGGAGCTATTGCTTCTGGGAGAGCACCCATGTGGGAAATGGCACTTCCTTCCTGACAGGATACTCTCACTACTGCTCCCCTTTTAATATGGAAGGTAGTAGTTCGTGGAAAGCTGGAATGAGAGCTTGAACAGAGCTGTGATGGTGCAGGGTGAGGATGGTCCTGTGCTGCGAAGCTCCCTTCCCTTCTCTACAGATAAGTGGGGCCGAGGGAGAGGCAAATATAATTATTTGCAAGACTGAGCTAAGTATTTGTATACAGATGAGATGTTTGTCCATTATGTCTGCACTTTGCAGCAGGGGAGACAGGCTGCTTTCTGTTTTATATAGTCTCTGCAAATATTTGTAAACAGGCACATTTGAGTAAAAATAATAGTTGCCGTTAAGAAAAGAGCCACACACTTTGGTAAACTTCTTTTACTTTCCCCTAATTAATAGGCTGACAAAGCTGCAGAGATGAATTAAAGGCCTGTTTCAAGTACCAGTGAAAGAATCTGAGGCCCAGATCCTATTAAAGCTACTAGTCACCAACAACACAATCGAGCCATCAGCCCTACTGAGTTCAGTGGCACTTGCTCCCTGGTATGTGTACTTAGGATGGCAAGCTAAGTCCCATTTAAAGCAATTGGTGCTAACTTAATTGCACCAGTCATTTGTGACAGAGGCA